>NC_080031.1:102363280-103613280 GCF_030020395.1 Manis pentadactyla
GTATATTTCTCACAGTTCTGGAGGCTACAAGTGTGAGATCAGGGTGGCAACACAGCCAGCCCTCTTCCTGGTTTACAGATGATGCCTTCTTGCTATATCCTCACATGGCAGGTGGAGAGAAACTGCCCCCCTCCTGACTCTCCTTATAAGGGCACTAATCCCATCGTGAGGTTCTACCTTCATGACCTAATTCCTTCCCAAAGGCCCCACCTCCAAATACCCTGTCACTCGGGATTAAAGCTCAGTATATGAATTTTGGGGTGACACATTCAGTCTATAGCAGCTTTCAGAAGCTTGTTTTTCCAACAAGTATATATAGGAAAAAAGATGTTATTTTTGATCAGATATAGTCTGCCCCTTCATCCCAGTATGCCCTGCTGTCCTCTTATTTTACATGTGCAAATTATGCTCATCCTTTAAATCGTAATTCCAATACCACTTAGGTATCTGCTCCATGATGCTAAATTTTCTTTTCTGAGTTTTCGCAGCATTCTATCTGCTTTGCTCATGGTGTTTAATGCCTGGTAGTGTTGTATTGTTCTATAAATGCTGTGTGTTTGCATCTAGACAGCGAGCTCTGTCACGATCCCCATCTTGATAGATACAAGGGATATAGAAGTTAGTATTTGCTTAAAGAATGAACCAACCTAAGAAAATATGAGTACTAGCAGAAAAGGCTATTTTGTTTTGTTACAAACTGAAGCACACTTGTTTCCTGGTCAATTGAAAGGGGTTGCTGAAATGTAAATTCCCTAAGACAGGTGATCTTTTTTGTTTCATGCTTCACTGATGCCTAGAACAGTGCCTGGCCTACAGTTGATCCTCAGTTTACCCTAGTTGAATGAATAATAGAATGAATGAACAAATTATGCTTTGAGAAAAGACTGTAACTTTGCAATGACTTCTCTTGTGTTTGTCTCAAATGATGTAAGGTGTTAAATGATTAACAGGTTTAGTCACTTTTGAAACCAGCTGGACAATTGCCTGGTTCTTTCTATGGAAACTTACTCATTTCACATTTTTCCAAACAGGTAAGAATTAGAGAGAGGGTGCTATGTAATCTTTTTTATTGAAATATATTTGATGTACAATCTTATATTAGTTTCAAGGATACACCACAGTGGTTCAACAGTTACGCATATTATTAAATCCTCATCCCCACTAATGCATTTACTATCTGTCAACATAGGAAGATGTTACAGAATCATTGGCTATACTCTCCATGCTGTGCTACTATCCCTATAACCAACTTATATTATGTTTGAAAATTTTTGTGCCCCTTTAACCCCCTCATCCTCCCTGCACACCCACCTCAACCCCTCCTCCATGGTAACCACCAGTCACTTCTCAGTGTTCATGAGTCTACTGCTATTTTTTATTTTTTTATAAAGCTATCATTGATATACAGTCTTATGAAGGTTTCACATGAGCAACATTGTGGCTACTACATTCACCCGTATTATTGAGTCCCCCCCACACCCCATTGCAGTCACTGTCCATCAGTGTAGTAAGATGCCACAGAGTCACTACCTGTCTTTTCTGTGCTACACTGTCTTCCCCATGACCCCCCTCACACAATGTGTGCCAATCATAATGCCCCTCATTCCCCTTCTCCCTCCCTCCCCATCCGCCCTCCCCAACCCCTCCCCTTTGGTAACCACTAATCCCTACTTGGAGTCTGTGAGTCTGCTGCTGTTTTGTTCCTTCAGTTTTGCTTTGTTGTTATACTCCACAAATGAGGGAAATCATTTGGTGCTTGTCTTTCTCCACCTGGCTTATTTTGCTGAGCATAATATCCTCCAGCTCCATCCATGTTGTTGCAAATGGTAGGATTTGTTTTCTTCTTAGGGCTGAATAATATTCATTGTGTATATGTACCACATCTTCTTTATCCATTCATCTACTGATGGACATTTAGGTTGCTTCCATGTCTTGGCTATTGTAAATAGTGCTGCAGTAAACATAGGGGTGCATATGTCTTTTTGAATCTGGGATCTCATTTTCTTCTGGTAAATTCCTAGGAGTGAATTTCCTGGGTCAAATGGTATTTCTAATTTTAGTTTTTTGAGAAAACCTCCATAGTGCTTTCCACAATGATTGAACTAATTTACATTCGCACCAGCAGTGTAGAAGGGTTCTCCTTTCTCTGCATCCTTGCCATCATTTGTTGTTTCTTGTCTTTTTGATGTTGGCCATCCTCACTGCTGTGAGGTGATATCTCATTGTGGTTTTAATTTGCATTTTCCTGATAATTGGCGATGTGGAGCATCTTTTCATGTGCCTGTTGACCATCTGAATTTCTTCTTTGGAGAAGTGTCTGTTCAGATCCTCAGCCCATTTTGTAATTGGGTTATTTGCTCTTTGTGTGTTGAGGGGTGTGAGTTCTTTATATATTTTGGATGTTAACTCCTTGTCAGATATGTCATTTATGAATATATTCTCCCATACTGTAGGATTCCTTTTTGTTCTACTGATGGTGTTCTTTGCTGTACAGAAGCTTTTTAGTTTGATGTAGTCCCATTTGTTCATTTTTTTGCTTTTGTTTCCTTTGCCCAAGGAGATGTGTTCAGGAAGAAGCTGCTCATGTTTATATTCAAGAGATTTTTGCCTATGTTTTTATTCTAGGAGTTTTATGGTTTCATGACTTACATTCAGGTCTTTGATCCATTTTGAGTTTACTTTTGTGTATGGAGTTAGACAATAGTCCAGTTTCATTCTCTTGCATGTAGCTGTCCATTTTGCCAACACCAGTTGTTGAAAAGCTGTTATTTCCCCATTGTATGTCCATGGCTCCTTTATCATATATAAATTGACCATATATGCTTGGGTTTATACCTGGGCTCTCTATTCTGTTCCACTGATCTATGGGTCTGTTCTTGTTCTAGTGCCAAATTGTCTTGATTACTGTGGCTTTGTAGTAGAGCTTGAAGATGGGGAGCATAATCCCTTCAGCTTTATTCTTTCTTCTCAGGATTGCTTTGGCTATTAGGGGTCTTTTGTGGTTCCATATTAATTTTAGAACTACTTGTTCTAGTTCATTGAAGAATGCTGTTGGCATTTTGATATGGATTGCACTGAATCTTTAGGCTAGGATAGTCATTTTGACAGTATTAATTCTTCCTATCCATGAACATGGGATGTATTTCCATTTATTGATGTCTTCTTTAATTTCTCCCTTGAGTGTCTTGTAGTTTTCAGAGTATAGGTTTTTCACCTCCTTGATTAGGCTTATTCTTAGGTATTTTATTCTTTTTGTTGCAATTGTACATGGAATTGTTTTTCTGATTTCTGTTTCTGCTAGTTCATCATTAGTATATAGAAATGCAACAGATTTCTGTATATTGATTTTGAATCTTTCAACTTTGCTGAATTCAGTTATTAGTTCTAGTAGTTTTGGGTGGATTCTTTAGGGTTTTTATGTGCAATATCATGTCATCTGCAAACTGACAGTTTAACTTCTTTCTTACCAATCTGGATGCCTTTTATTTCTTTGTGTTGTCTGATTGCCATGGCTAGGACTTCCAGTACTATGTTGAATAAAAGTGGGAAGAGTGGGCATCCTTGTCTTGTTCCCAATCTTAAAGGAAAAGCTTTCAGCTTTTTGCTGTCTTGTATAATGTTGGCTGTGGGTTTATCATAGATGGCCTTTATTGTGTTGAGGTACTTGCCCTCTATACCCATTTTATTGAGAGTTTTTATCATGAATGGATGCTGAATTGTCAAATACTTTTTCAGCATCTATGGAGAGGATCATGTGATTTTTGTTCTTCTTTTTGTTGATGTGGTATATGATGTTGATGGATTTTTGAATATTGTACCATCCTGGAATAAATCCCACTTGATCATGATGGATGATCTCTTTTATGTATTTTTGAATTTGATTTGCTAATATTTTGTTGAGTATTTCTGCATCTATGTTGATCAGGGATATTGGTCTGTAATTTTCTTTTTTGGTGGGGTCTTTGCTTGGTTTTGGTATTAGAGTGATGCTGGCCTCATAGAATGAGTTTGGAAGTATTCCCTCCTCTTCTACTTTTTGGAAAACTTTAAGGAGTATGGGTATTAGGTCTTCACTAAATGTTTGATAAAATTCAGCAGTGAAGCCATCTGGTTCAGGAATTTTATTCTTAGGTAGTTTTTTTATTACCAATTCCATTTCGTTGCTGGTAATTGGTCTCTTCAGATTTTCTGTTTCTTCCTTGGTCAGTCTTGGAAGACTGTATTTTTCTAGAAAGTTGTCCATTTCTTCTAGATTATCAAATTTGTTAGCATACAATTTTTCATAGTATTCTCTAATAATTGTTTGTATTTCTGTGGTGTGTGTCATGATTTTTCCTTTCTCATTTCTGATTCTGTTTATGTGTGTAGACTCTCTTTTTTTATTGATAAGTTTGTCTAGGGGTTTATCTGTTTTGTTAATTTTCTTGAAGAACCTGCTTGTGCTTTCATTGATTCTTTCTATTGTTTTATTCTTCTCTATTTTATTTATTTCTGCTCTGATCTTTATTATGTCCCTCCTTCTACTGACTTTGGGTCTCATTTGTTCTTCTTTTTCTAGTTACATTAATTGTGAGTTTAGACTGTTCATATGGGATTGTTCTTCTTTCCTAGGGTAAGCCTGTATTGCAATATACTTCTTTCTTAGCATGGCCTTTACTGAATCCCAGATTTTTGTTGTGTTGAGTTATTGTTTTCATTTGTTGCCATATATTGCTTGATCTCTGTTTTTATTTGGTCATTGATCCATTGATTATTTAGGAACATGTTAAACCTCCATGTGTTTGTGGGCTTTTTTGTTTTCTTTGCATAATTTATTTCTAGTTTCATACCTTTGTGGTCTGAGAAGCTGGTTGGTACAATTTCAATCCGGAATTTACTGAGGCTCTTTTTGTGGCCTAGTATATGATCTATTCTTGAAAATGTTCCATGTGCACTTGAGATGAATGTGTATATTACTGCTTTTGGTTGGAGTGTTCTCCAGTATTAGGTCCATCTGTTCTAATATGTTGTTCAGTGCCTCTGTCTCCTTACTTATTTTCTGTCTGGTTCATCTGTCCTTTGGAGTGAGTGATATGCTGAAGTCTCCTAAAATGAATGCATTGCATTCTATTTCCCTCTTTAATTCTGTTAGTATTTGTTTCACATATGTAGGTCCTCCTATGTTGGGTTTATAGATACTTATAATGGTTATATCCTCTTGTTGGACTGACCTCTTTATCATTATGTAATATCCTTCTTTATCTCTTGTTACTTTCTTTGTTTTCAAGTCTGTTTTGTCTGATACAAGTACTGCAATGCCTGCTTTTTTTTCCCCTATTAGTTGCATGAAATATTGTTTTCCATCCCTTCACTTTTAGTCTTTATATGTCTTTGGGTTTGAAGTGACTCTCTTGTAGGCAGCATATAGATGGGTCTTGTTGTTTTATCCATTCAGTAACTCTTTGTCTTTTGATTGGTGTCTTCAACTCATTTACATTTAGGGTAATTATTGGTAGATATGCACTCATTTGCCATTGCAGGCTTTAGATTCATGTTCAAGGGTAGCTTCTTTACTGTATAACAGTCTAACTTAACTCACTTTGTACACTATTTCCTACACAATCTAAAGGTTCTTTTTTTCCCCCTCCCTTCTTTTTCTTCCTCCTCCACTCTTTATGTATTAGGTGTCATACTCTTTGTGTATCTCTTGAGTGACTTTGGGAGTAGTTGATTTAATTTTTCATTCTTAGTAATCAATTGGTGTACTTATTTACTGTGGTTTTATTTTCTATGGTGATAGCTAATTAACCTTAGGAGCACTTCCATCTAGAGCAGTCTCTCCAAAATACACTGTAGAGACAGTTTGTGAGAGGTAAATTCCCTCAACTTTCACTTATCTGGAAATTGTTTAATCTCTGCTTCAAATTTAAATGATAATTTTGCTAGGTAGAATATTCTTGGTCCCAGGCCCTTCTGTTTCATTTCATTAAATACATCATGCCACTCCCTTCTGGCTGGTAAAGTTTCTGCTGAGAAGTCTGATGATAGCCTGATGGATTTTCCTTTGTTTGTGATCTTTTTTCTCTCTTTGGCTGCTTTTAATGCTCTGTCCTTGTCCTTAATCTTTGCCACTTTAATTATTATATGTCTTAGTGATGTGTTCCTTGGGTTCCTTGTGTTGGGAGATCTGTGCACTTCCATGGCCTGAGAGACTATTTCCTTCCCCAGACTGGGGGAGTTTTCAGCAATTATTTCCTCAAAGACACTTTCTATCCCCTTTTCTCTCTCTTCTTCTGGTACCCCTGTAATGTGAATATTGTTCCATTTGGATTGGTCACACAGTTCTCTTACTATTCTTTCATTCCTTGAGATCCTTTTGTCTCTCTGTGCTTCAGTTTCTTTGTATTCTTGTTCTCTAATTTCTATTACATTTACCGCCTCCTGTACCTCATCTAGTCTGCCTTTAAATCCCTCCATTGTATGTTTCATTTCAGATACATTTTTCAAAGTTTCTCTCTCTTTCTTGAAGTCCTCCCTGAGGTCTTGAGTATTTTCTGTAGCTCTGTGGCCATGTTTCTTTTTATTTTGAAATCTGTATCAGGAAGATTGGTGATCTCAGTTTCACTTGGCCCTCTTTCTGGTGTTAATGGGATTTTGGTTTGTGCCAGGTTCTTTTGCCATTTCGTGTTTGTAATGAATAACATGGAATAATAACTTTGTGTAGACTGCACCTTACACAAAGGTTTCTGTATCACTTCTAACATTGCCATCTTTAATCCTCTCTCTTGTTTTATTTTTATATTCCACAAATGAGTGAAATCATATGGTATTTGTCTTTCTCCACCTGGTTTATTTCACTGATGCCCAGAAGCTCTACTCTCTGGAGCTGCCTAGTACCTGGAGCAATGGCGGGGGTCATAGGCGAGCATTGCTGGTCCCTGCCAGGAGGAAAGAGCCCTTTTCTGCTTCCTGGCTGCCTTGCCTGCCCCCACTGCCAGGGCCAGTGGGCCATGCACACAGATAGGAGCCGCTGTGTCACAGCCCTGTAGCTGTCATAGGTAAGGCCACCCTCTGGCTGGACTGTTGCAATGGTAAGGGCAGCAGATTTGTGAACCAATGCCAGTTTGGAGGAAGGAGCGGCAGGCTGTGTATCATGGTGGGTGCCTTGGTAGGTGTCACCAGGCAGGAGGATGCAGCACCTGAAGCTCCTGAATGTTCCTAACCTGCTGGGCTGAGTGTGCTGGGATAATTTTGTCCACTTGTCCTTTCTCCTGAGCAGCAAGTTCTGTGTAATCCTTGCCACTTTAGCAGCCCTCTTGCTGTTGGGAAGTCTTTCAAAGTGCCCGCCTTTCTTTTGTCCCAGCACAGCTGTTGGTGGGTACCTGTTCTCCACAAGCAGGTGGCATCTCAGTCGCTCCAAGTATCCTGCCTATCTTTGCTTTCCAACCCCACTCATCTCCAGAGCACCATGTAATGTAGGTTTGTGCTCCCAGAGCAGGTCTCCAGGGCTGGGTGTTCAGCAGTCCTAGGCCTCCACCCACTCCCTGCTCTGTTTCTCTTCCTTCCACAGGTGAGCTGTGGTGGGGGGAGGCCTCGGGTCCCGCTGGATCGTGGCTTTGCTACTTTACCCTTTGTGGTGAGATCTTCTCTTTTCCTGAGATGTAGGCCGTCTGTTGCAGTCTTCTCTCTAGTTATTCTCTCAGGATTAGTTTTATTAAATATTTTCATATTATATGTAGTTTTGGGAGAAGGTTTCTGTCTCACTTCTCATATTGCCATCTTTAAGCCTCTCTCTTGTTTTATTTTTATATTCTACAAATAAGTGAAATCATATGGTATTTGTCTTTCTCTGCCTGGCTTATTTCACTGAGCATAATACACTCTAGGTCCTTCCATGTTGTTGAAAGTGGCAGGATTTCTTTTTTTTATGGCTGAATAATATTCCATTGTGTATATGTACCACATCTTCTTTTTCCATTCATCTACTGATGGACACTTAGGTTGCTTCCATAACTTGGCTATTGTAAATAATGCAGCGATAAACATAGGGGTGCATATATCTTTTCAAATCAGGGATTTTGTTTACTTCAGGTAAATTCCTAGAAGTAGAATACTGGGTTGAATAGTATTTCTATTTTTAGTATTTTGAGGAACCTCCGTACTGCTTTCCACAATGGCTGCACCAATTGATTCCCACCAATAGTGTAGGAGGGTTCGGGGTGCTATGTAGTTAGATACGGCTTTCACCTGTAACTGGGCATTTATTTATTCTTACCTAGTGGAAATCTGAATATATGTGGTCTTTTAAAGGATGAAAATATTCTGCATATTTTCAATTTATATTTGTTATCAAAATAGCTTCTGAAAATTCTGCTATTTACATTGTGTTTGGCAAGTGAAGATTTCTGTCTTCCAGGACCATTGTGCCAAGAGAGCTGTTGTCTGATTTTCAATTTCTCTTTGCTATGAAAAATTGTTTGATAGCTTGCTATCAAGCAGTTATTGAACAGTTTGCTAGTTTGCTTTATTGCTGGTTGTACACTTACTGATGGAGAAATCCACATTCACAGTGGTGTGGTAACATTCCCAGTCTCCAGATGAAATACTGACATTGGAGAGGTGGCTTTTCAAGGCCTGCTACTTGTAATACATTGTCTGGTACATAGTAGGTTGAGTAAGCACTGAATTCTTGCAGTTAGTTATTCAACAAATATTTATTCCTGCCTGCCCTCCACCTATCTGCAGTTACCAACATTAAAGTCAGGTTGTAAGAACATTACTGGTGTTATCTCTGCGAGTCACATTGACTAATTAATGTGGGCATGCTATTATTTCCTTGTTTAGGCTAGTACTGCCAAATGCCTCAATTAAAGCAATAAAACTGAAGAGGGCTTGATTTTCTTTGAATATTTATCATGAACAGGGGCTCAGTTCTGTGCTAAAAGCTCTGCGTAAAGATTTTATTGGGACTTTTGCTTATTTAAACCAGTATATAACCATTAACTAGTTAATCCAAATAGGCCCTCTGAGAGGCCTGGCAGAGCCATTATCTTTACATTACTGAAAGCCAGGTGGCTTATTCAAGGCTGCTGAGTAAGGTCAGGGCTGGTTTCGATGGTGGCAGACCGGAGTTCCCTCCCCGGTTTCTGCACATCTAGTTTTATTTTTCCCACATAAGAGGAGCTCCGTTTTGCTGCATTCCAGCCCTGCCCACTGGTGACTTCATTTAGACTATCCTTTCTTCTCCAACACCCTGCCCCAAGAAGCCCTCTGGTGAAAGTGGTGGGTCCTGGAAGAGAGATATATGGCCTCTATTTCAGAAATTATCCTGAACTGTTGTGCAGACCTCAGCAACTAAAGCTTTAGAGTCAGGCAACTAGAGTTCAAATCTTGATTTTATTGCTTAGTAACCATGTGACTTTGGGTAAGTCAATTAACCTTTCTCACATCTCACTTTCTTCCTCTGTAAAATGGGGTGTTAATAATAGTACTTACTGTGGTGGTGTTGCAAAAATTAAATGACACAGTGTCTGTGAGTGCTTAGCACACTGCCTGTCACAACAAGTGCTTGATGCATAATAGCTACCAAATTGCTGGGCAGCTGTTACAAATTGCCTCCAGACAGAAAAATAAGACCCTTCTAAGCCAATTATGTCTGGGCTTTTGAACAAAACTCACTTAAAAAATCTGTATCCCAAATAGAAGCTAGCCTTTCAAAATGAGATGGAGCAGATCTGACTTAGATGCATCTGTGTTGGCTAAAACTTGAGCGAAAATGTATATGTGTAGTGAAAAAGGAATATACCTTGTAGAACCTATTTGCTTGGATGCAGCATATTGAAGAAATGGCAGACACACTTTGGTGAGATGCACTTATTATGTTTGGGAGGCTGAGCTGAAGTGCAGCTGAGCAACCAGGATTTTGACATTTATCTATTTTCCTGATGATTTATGGACTCTATATAATAAACAGTCTAAAACCTTCCTATCAAGGCTGAACAATTTGCTAATAGAGCTGTGGGTTTCTGTGGGCCGTGTGTGTGTGTGTGTGTGTGTGTGTGTGTGTGTGTGTGTGTGTGTGTGTGTGATAAAGAGAGAGAGAGAGAGAGAGAGAGAGGGAGGGAGAAAGAAAGAGGCTTTAATTTCATTTCTGGAATAGAGGAAGTACGAAGACATTAACTCTGAATCGCTCAAAGAAAGAACTCTGTAATTGCAATTTGGCAGCACATGTGCTTGTGGTCTGTGCACTCTAAAACCCAATGATGATTAATCCTGCACATGTTTCTGAGCCCAAAAGCAAATGCACAATAATGACAACTGCATCAGGCAGGAGAATGGTGTTTTCAATCATTACAGACTTGGTCTGCTGGGAGGTGCATGAGTAGCAGAATCAACCAGATCTCAGCCAAGATATGTAGACGTGCACGTCCATTATGGTAGCTACTAGCCACGTGTAGCTCTTGAGAAGTTGAACTGTGGCTCGTCTGAATTGAGATGTGCCATATGTGTAACACACACTGGATTTCAAAGACTTTATATGTAAAAAAGAATGTAAATATTTTTGTATTACGTCTGTTAAAGTAATATTTTGGATATGTTGGGTTAAATAGAAAATACCACTAAAATTAATTGCATCTGCGTCTTTGCACTTCTTCAGTGTCTCTGCTAGAAAAATTTAAGTGGCATATGTGGCTCACATATTTCTGTTGGCTGGTGCTACTCTGAAGTCAGTGACCAGGAGGTGAGGCTCATAACTCTTGGGTTTGCTCTGCAGCTCACAGTGATTCCTCTTTTTCACACCGCGTGTGTCCTGATCTCAGGGTTGAGCGGCCTCCTAGTTGCCATGGTGCTGGTTTTTGACCTGAGGGCAGACACCTGACGCAAGTCTGTTGGCGTGCTTCCCTGGGAAGTGGACTAGAAACTGGTAGTCAGGGCTGTACCATGGAACGTGGATAGCCATGGTTTTCTGCTCCATGGGCCAGAGAAGCACATGGAGCTGGTCTTCAGAGATAATGATAAGAATGAAGCACACGTATAGGTTTTGAAAAGAAGAGGTGAAGCAACAGGGAGTCCTGCTGGTGTCTGAGTCCCAGGTTGCCATCAGCATTTGGCTCCGCTAGATTTTCATCCTTGATTCCTGTCAGATATCCTGGGTCCTTCTCATAAATGTCATCTTATTTCACTCCATGTAACCTAAAGGGGTTTCTGACTACCAAAAGAGCCTGAATAATTTGTACTCGAAATCTACTTTTTTAAATCACTTCAAGTCTAAGTAGGAATAGATCTTCCATGAAGTTCATGAAGCTTAAACTTCAGAGCCATTCACTGGCAAAGGCCTCTTTCAGAGTCCCGAACTGTATTTGTACTTTTTGTATTCTTTTTCCTAAAGACAGTCCCCCAAACTCTTATGTTTCAGGCAGCATAAAATGTGCATTTGCCCTGCATACGCATTCCTCTCTGTGGTTGCAAAAGCAAATGTTCGGTGATTTAAGGAATCACCTTTAACAACAAAGTCATAACTACCCCTAATAGGGCCTTTGACAAGCCTCCCTCTGCCTGCAATGTTCTTCCCCCTGCAGAGCCGGCTCCTTCTTCTGGACTAGGTCTTACCTTCAATGTCACTGCCTCCCACAGGCCTTCCCTGTTTAACCTACCCAAGGAGCTGTTGTGTCTCCATCACACCATCCTCTTATATTTTCATGGCAAATTCTTATATTCATTTATCTGTTTATTGTTCATCTCCTCGTGCTCTTTCTAAAAAGAAAGTACCCTACAAGTAGGAACACTGTCTTGTTCACTGCCGAATTGCTGGCATCTAGAACAGTGCCTGGTGCATTGTAGGCATTCAGTAAACATCTGTTAGGATTATATTTATATATCAAATGTGTGTAAAATGCTTCTTATATACAGGCATGACTCTAAGAACTTTACAAATGAATAAATAAATAAAGTTCCTGACTTTCTATTATTGTCTATGCTGGGACAGATTTTCAATTCCTAATTCCCTCTTACTAGGAAGAAAATTGGAACTCATCAGCAAATATGTCTGGTTATGCCTATGCTCCAGGCACTAGGCTAAGTGCATGACAAATATTATCGTATTTGAATCCTCACAGCAACCATATAAAATAGTATATTTGCTTGGGATGCATTAAGCTGCATGGAACTGAATCCTGCCAACAGTGGCTTACCCCAGGCAAAGTTTAGTTTATTTTTCTCATGTAATATGCAGGATTTGTGTAGCATCTCCATGAAGTCATCAAGGACCTGGTTTCTTCTGCTTTCTTGCTCTGTCATTCGTAGTTGTGAAGGTGCTACTGATCCTTTAAGTGTCGTTTTCTTGCTTTAGGAAGGAACAGGGAAGAGTTAGGTGGCAACGACTATATATCAGCTGAATATCTGTCTTCTGATCATGGACACAGCAGTCTTCTTGGAAGCCCCTTGTAGTGTGTAAGAATACTGCCTATATCTCATTGGTCAAACTGGGTCACATGGCCCTAAGACTTGAGTATTTTTAACTGGGCACATTGGGAAAGATAAAGGGGAGAATAGATACTGTGTAGGGAAATAGCTGTGTTGGCCATGACTAGTTGCATTATTGTGTCCAGGGTCCTAAAGTGTGACAAAGTCTACAAGTACCGTAGGAATTCCATGCATCTGGGAATTCCATGCTTCAATGGAAACACTGAAAGCTGAAACACTGAAGATTGTGTAGGATTTCAGTGATTGGAGAGAGGAAAACACTTTATTTTACAGTTGGAGGAATCAAAACTATAATTGGTGAAGTGTTTTGTTCAAGATAAAGCATTTAAAAGATTGAGAGGGGAACAAAAAGATATAGAACTGAGATTTAAACCCAGGAGTGTCTGAGTCCAAAGCCCATTTCCTTAAGGATTAGGCTTTGTGGACCTTAAATGTAGCTAACTAGTGATTTTCTGGGGCTGAACAAGCCATGTTTTCATGATAGGTTTTCACAGGAATAACATCTACCATCGACTGAGCACTTTCTGTGTGTGACTTTTTATGTGAATTATTTCATTTTAAAAATGGCTTTATGTTTTTTGTAAAAATCATTCCTGTTCATTGTAAAAAAGAAAAAAAAATGGATCCCCCAAATAAACAAACCCAAGCAGTATGGGAAAAAAACTAAGAAAAAAAAATTTCCTGAAACCCCACCCCCAGAGAAAACCAAAATTAACATTTTGGTAAACATCTTTCCAGACACCTCTCTTTGCAGATTAACATCTTAGATATGTGTTGAAATACACAAGTGGGAACGTGCCATATGTTTTCCTGTAGACATAAATTGTTTGGGCTAATCATCCCAACAATTCTATGGGACAGGCATCATTATCTTCATTTTATAGGCTCAGAATGGTTAGGTGACGTGCCTAGGACACACAGTTATCAAGTGGTCCATGGGGCTGGTTTCAATTTTACCTCCACTGATCATCCAATTTCCCTGGCAGAATTGGAATTGGACAAAGCAAAGGTCTCTTGGAGAACTAAAAAAAAAAATCAAAATTCAACTAAGTACATTTGAGAATCTGATTGATTTCATTAAGTGATTCATGAATTGGGCAGCATCCCATCTAGCAAATAGAGAAATGCTCCAAGGAGTTGTACAAAATGGAAGGTTTTTATAGACAGGAGGGTTGGGGGAAGCGTTACTAGCAAAAGAAGAGATTGGGGATCGTTTCAGGCACGGTCCCTGTCCCTTAGGAGGAGCAGGGGGTCCTACGCAGATTACCTCACTAGTGATCAGGAAATTCCAGACTGATGGGCTTACAATTCCACCCCTGGGAGAGGCTGAAGCTGCAATTAAGTTAGGCGCTAAGCCCCAATTTGGTGACTTGGTCCAGCAAAAGTGATCCCATGTTGGGCCCATGTTTTTCTTTTTAACAATAAATAGATATCATTAACATATTATTACATATTAATATGTTAACAATATAATTAACAATATATTAATACGAATTAATATATAATATAATATATATAAATTAAGATGGTCCTAATATTAAGGCACCTTGGTGATAGGAAAGCATGGCTGGCTCAGTGGACTCAGCAACTGTACTGAAAATACCCATTATGAATAAAATAAAGCATTTTCAGTGCTCTAAGTGTCTGAAGCATTGTTAGTCTGAAGTGTGTTTGAAGCAGTGCTGCCCTGATGTCATCTCGGGTGACACCACCTGGCCTTGTCACGTGACTGAGTCTTCCAGCACAGTCGGCGTTACCACGTGTGATCCTTGCAGGTGATCTCCGTTCTGGTGCAGGTGACTTTTCACACCACACCCAGACCCCCGGCTTCGCTCTGTAGCTGTATTTGCCAGGTGTTGTGGACCAGGCTGAACAATCTTTGGAGCTGTAGGATTTTGAATGAATGAAATAGGGATCCTTCCTCTCTTACTGATGAAAAGCATACAAGCTGCCAAGGAGCCCACTGAAGTCTTTAAAAGATGTTTTCCCATTAAGAAGGTACTGGCTAAATAAACGAGGGCACATCCTATGTTGAAAAACCATGCGCTGGTAAAATGAACCACGTGGATGGAGAAAGAACGCCAGGATGTATTAGTAAGAAGAAAAGCAAGGTGCAGAACATGACATACAGCATGATCTCTCTCTCCTGTTTTTTGATTAATTTTTTAAAAACGTATATATATATACACCACATATACTTTTTCTTGAAGGACCCATAAAAAAATATTAATAAATAATAGTTGTTACCATTAGAAAGGGCAGGAATGGGAGTTATCACTTGTGATTTTATACTTTACCCTTTAAAATTTCAAACCTTATAAATGTATTACTATTCTAAAGTTATAATTTTTATCTAATATCAACAGGAGTGATCTGGACAGTGAGAACATGGGCCATTAAATGTTTCCTTCTCTGTAGGCAGATAGTGATTCTGTGGCATCTTGCTGCACTGATGGACAGTGACTGCACTGGGGTGTGGGTGGGGACTTGATAATATGGGTAAATGTAGTAAGCACATTGTTTTTTCATATGAAACCTTCATAAGAGTGTATATCAATAATACCTTAATAAAAAATTAAAAAAAAATGTTTCCTTCTCTGTGATTCTCTGTGGTTAAGAAACATTACAACTTAATTTTAAAAGAGGCTTTCAGAGAGATTTCCTTCCTCCCTGAAAGAACGAGGGCCCTCTCTCCGTATACGCTTCTGATGTGGGGAAATTCGTGAAACAGCCCGAGCAGGGGACATGAGCCGGGCAGCAGTGTGAATGAATTCACTTTGGGAGACAGATTTATTTTTTCTTTTTCAATTATTAAAATATATCAAGCAGGACTGCCAAGTCGTGCCATTTAAGTTCCACTGGTGGGGGCTGCCTGGAGGGCTGAGGAGGGGACCCCAGAGGCCATTCCACAGGTGGGAGTCCGGAGGGCAAGCTCCATGCTGGTGGGTACTGCTCCCCAGGTCAGCCCAGCTCCCCCCAGCCCCAGCCCATCACCTCGTGCTCCCCAGAATGGGCCAGCATCCCAGAGGGGGAAACAAAGTTTAATAGAAACAGGAGAGGACACGAAACCTGATGGTGCAAGAAAATAGCAATGAACGCTGGGAATTGTGCGTCACAGCTCTGTTTGTTCTGGGACAGGGTGAAAATTACAGTAATTTCTTCAGAATTTAATGGGAGCTAATACCAGAGAAAAACTGAGTACACAACTAATGAAAAGGCTCCCCCACCCTTTTAGGTGGTGGCCCTGCCACCCCTCACCCACAGTGAGCTTCTGGGGCCCAGGACAGCTAGAGCGCCCGGCAGGCTGAGAGTGGCAGTAATTCACCTTTGGGGTCTCAAGGTCTCTGTGAGGCGCCAGGGCGGCCCCCACGAGGAGGTGACAAGGGAACTGATGACCAGCAGTACAAAGGAGCTAGCCAGCAGCACATCCCCCAAACGCGGCCTCCAGTCCGGCCGACGCTCTGTTTCTGGGGTTTTTCAGGCACTTGCAGGTAGAACGTGTCACCTCTGGCCTGGCACGTCCACCAAAGTTTAACTAATGAGGGGCAAAGAGGCCTTTCCCTGAAAGGGGCTTTTAAACTTGCCTGCAGTTTGTCTTTGATGTGTCACATGGCTGTCTGGTCCATGAAGGTGCTTCTTGCACAAATCTGCTGCCAGCATCGCCCAGCTGGACTTGGTGCTTAAAATAGCAGCGGCATTGACCAGTCTGCTCATTCCGTTGCTCCCGAAGCGGCCATGAGATGACCCTGAGGAGGCCCGGGAGGAGGGTTAGAGGCTTATCGTTGCTGTGTCTGTTCACCCGCCCAGCCACCTTCGGGACTTGGTCAATTTGATGTAGTATTTAAACTCTTTTATGTTTGTTTGTGTTTCTCAGTAGAAACTCCAAAGTGTGAAGAAATAACTTTGCTTTCAAAATTGGCAGATGAAGGACATGGCCAGGCAGGCTCATTAGGTTTCCTGCCATGGATGCTGCCCTCTCCCTTTCCCCACACGCCAAAGACAGGCTTCCAGCTCTGCCTGCCCTATGTAAGTCATGATCTGTCCTGTACAGCGAGGCGAGGTCTCTGGGGAGGGTGAACAAATGGGTGGGATTAAGTAGGGCCAGGAGGGGAGCAAAGGCTGGGAATCTGAATCTGTACACACCTTCCCTCATCTTTGTTTAATGAAAACAGTTTATTTATGGTGTGCCTACCACAAAGATGTGGTCCTTGCTCTCAAGAACTTGGAGTCTAGTGGGAGAATTGGGTCTGTTAAACTATTGCCTGTTTTGCTGCTGTGATTTTTTTCATTGAACCTTGTCTGTGGCCATCCTATCAATGACAGGATTAATAGGCCAAACCTATTAAATGTTTAAGCTACTTTAAAAACTAAGCCTCTACTACATGAATAAATGAATGAAATTAACCTGGATCCTATTCTTGCAAAGAAAAGAACTTAAGAAGTATAGTGTTAGTGATTTTGGACCTTGCTTTTCAGCATCCCCTCCCCCTGATTGCTGGATCCTTTTGAGCACCCACCTTTGGCTTAATTAATTGAATGTACTTCACTTCATGGTGTTCAAACTGGCGCAGGCTGACAGGATGAAGGCCTCCCCTGATAAAATTACATTTGGCTACAAGGAAAAAACTTTTTAATCTTCCTGAAAAGACTGCTCACAGGACTAGTATTGCGAAGAAGTATGTGACTTCGTGCAAAAAAGGAATGCTCCTTTTAAAAGTGTACATGAGTGTTCATAGCAGTATTATTCATAGTAGCCAAAGAGTGGAAGTGACCAAAATGTCTATCAGCTGCTGAGTGGATATATGAAGTATGGTGTATCCATACTATGGAATATTCAACAGTAAAAGAAATAGAAGTATGGATACATATACTATAATATGGGTGAATTTAAAAAACATTATGCTAAATGAAAGAAGCCAGACACAAAAGGTCACATACTGTATGGTTCTGTTTATATGAAATGCCCAGGCAAGGTAAACCCACAGAGACAGAAAGCTCATTAGTGGTTGCCAAGGTGGGGGTGGGGGTGGAAGGGCAGTTTGGGGAGGAAACAGGGAGTCCTGGCTAATGGAGACAGGGTTTCTTTTTGTTCTAAAATTGATTGTGGCACACGCAAGTATACTGAAAACCACTGAATTGTACATTTTAAATGGATAGATTGTATAGTATGAGAGTTACATGTCAATAAAGCTGTAATATAAGAAAAGGTGTATACATTTAAGTTTTCAAAAAATTAAGTCATTTCAGGGGCAGTTAGGACAGCTTGCTCTAGTCCGAAGAATCCTATGTCCTTAGTTTAACTAGTTAGTTGAGTTTTCTGAAGAGCAGGATCGCAATAAACATATGAACAGAAGAGTGAAAGAAGAGTCAGGGGTCTAGAAATAAGAATACATATATAAGGGAATTTTATATATAATAAAGGAGAGTTTTTAAGTGATTATTCAACAAATGGGATGAGATCTAGCTAGTCATTAAAAAAGAAAAGAGCTGAATTCCTACCATACTCCTTACCCCAAAGTGAACTGAACTTGATCTGATATGTCCATGTAAAAAAGAAAACCATAAAAGTGCTAGGAAAAAAATGTAAGTGAATGTTTTCATGATCTCGGGGGTGAGGAAGATCTTCCTAAATTAAAGCCAGATGTCCTTAAAAAGAAAAAAGAGAGAGACATAGATTTGACTACATTCAAAATAATGCAGACAACTTCAGTACAGCAAATATTCTTCCTCTCTTTTTCTCTCTTCACCCACTCTGCCCAAACTGAATCGATCCTTCAGGGTAAAGCTGGAACTGCCCTGACCTGTGGCATCTTTCCCAACCAATCCAGCACATATGACCATTTCTTCCTTTCCTGAACTTCTGTTGAACTTGGTCAAACACATGGACAGAAAGAGGTGGATGGATTGTATGTTACCCACCAACTCCAGACAACCAGCAGTGACTTCTCTGAGCCCTGCGCTGAGAGCACCCCATAAATACACTGAGGTCCGCAGCTGACCTCAGGGGGAGTGTTGTGATGATGGCTGCTGTCTGTCCTGGGCCTGGGAAAGGGAGCATGAGCCACACGCATTTCCCCTGCCTTTGGGCATCCCATTCTAAGTACCCGAAGCCCAGGCACCACGTCTTAACACTTCTTGTTCTTCTTAAAGTTATGTGTTTGTGTTGTTGTTATTGCTTTTATATTCACTCAGAGTCTGCCACGGAGCTATGCACAAAAGTGCCCAATGAATACTGGAAAAAAAATACTATATAAAGAGTACAATGGCATTCTGAAACTAGTGCTTTCCAAGAGCACAGTGGTTCCCAGGAATAGAAAACATTCCAAAGTGACTTCTACTTCATGGTTTTAGGCAAGGGGAATGGCAGGGAGTGGACGCAATGGAAATATGCGCTTTTCTTTTTTGTATTTAAACAAAATCTGTTTACTTTCAAAGTAAACTCACAGTATGTGGGTGGGAAACAGGAGTTTTTTTAAGCAGAGGAAGTTGCCCATGGAGTAAGAATTAAATACCGATTTGCTGGATGAATGCATGCATGAATAAAACAAAAGAACTGAAAATACCTTTAACATGACAAGGTGTTCTGTGGAACTCAAGCATTGCATGCCCCTATGCAAGCTGGAAAACATGTCTTTGTATTAAGAGCAACTCCAGGTTAGAACAGTGGCAAAGATTCATTTGGGAGGTCCTCCCACCGCTGAACAAGGCTCTCTCCCAGTCTCCTCAATTCTGTTAGCTGACTGAAACTCATTCTAACTTATTCTAACACCCTACATCCCATTTTAGCCAGCATGAGTCCAGCCTCAGAACTGTCTTTTGCAGAGGTCCTAGCTTCTTGCCAGGCAATCCAGAGCGAGGAGATTCCCTGCGTGCTACCTGAGATCTCAACTCTGGAGAGGGTTCTAGACTCTGATTGAGAAAGAATTCATGTGCAGGTCGAGCAGGTAAAAGCAGAGAGTAGTTTAATAAAACGAAGTACACCCTCCAGGAGGGAGTTGCAGGCACGCTCCAGAGATGAGAAGCTCAGGTTGGGAGGTGGGTGGAGGAATGGGCAGTGGGGGAGGGTGTTTCAAGTTGGGTTATCTTATAGCTGGAGTTTAAGCAGGGGCTGGAATATTCATCAGGATAGGTGGGGTTTTCTTGGAATAGGGAGGAGATTTCTGGGGAATAGGGTGACACCCTTTTTTTGTTCTAAGGTGGTCTGCCTCGGAACTGTGAGGGCACCAAAGGGTGTGATTTTTAGTATGCTAATGAGCATAAACTTATTTGAGGCGAAGTCAGGGTCAGTTTCTCCAAGTTGCATCCAGTCAGTTTGGGCAAGTCTGTTATCTATACCCTCACTCCCCACATCCCATGAGAAGAGTTTACGTGGGATGATTAGAATATAAACGAGCATCTAGCCGAATGTAAACATCAGCCACAGTCCCCAGCCCCCTCTCTGCTCCTGTCTGGCTCTACCTACTATAACAATCTCATCTCAGTACCAAGGAGTTACCCACGGAAAGCCCAGGCCAGCAAAACTCTCTGGGTCTCTGCGGCTGGAAAATCTGTGTCACTAGCGGTATCATTAGAGAATTCATCCCTTCCACTCACTCATTTTCAAGGTGCAGGGAACGCGTGCAGAGGCATGTGATGATTCTGGTATTTGCAGTTTACCAAGTACTTTTACATACATTGTTCCATTCAGGAGGTAAAAAAAGGTAGCCAGAGATCCACAGGTTTCCTCCTTGAAGTCAGTGTGCTTTAAAAGAGCAATTTTTGCCAAAGTTCACATAAAGGGTCTTTTTTTTTCCCTGCGGGCTAGGGACACTTCTCTCCCTTCCCCAAGACGGAAGTTTAGTCTCCACGTGTGAGAAAGGCTTATCCTTAGGCAGTTCCTGGGTTGAGAAGGAAGAGCCACACCTGGATAGTGACGTCTGTGTTTTGGAAGGGAAAAGGGAGTGACATTTCTAGGCTGCAAACCTCTTCTGGGAGAGCTGGGGGCAGACCTATTTTTAGATGCATTCTCTGCCACCCACCAAGAACTCAAAAGATAACCAAGCGCCTGGCGGGTTTCTTGTGGGGAAAGTTATTAAGACCAGAGAGCTTCTGCATGTTCTGAGTCACGAAGTTTGACTTCATTATCAATCCGGTGCAGAGAGCACGATGCCCCCACCTCCTTTTCTGAATCATAGTTGGGTTGCATGATGACAGGACACTTGGGAATGGCACAAATCCTCACATCACAAGAGGTTGGGCCACCAACTCACAGAGAACAAGAGGCCAGGGTGATATATATTAACCCCAATTGGTCAATCGGATGGCTCAAGGGTGGAAGGAACCTTGAGTTAGGTGTCGTCTCTGCACTTCCTGGCTAGGTGATCATGGGCATGTGATTTAACCTTTCTGAGCAGTTTTCTCATCTGTAAAATGAAGGATCAAACCAAATGATTTCTAAAGCCCTTTGACTCTAACCTATGACACACACACACACACACACACACACACACACACACACACACACAGAGGCAAGATAACTAACCTCCATGTGACTTGTTCCCTCATCCATAGGAGATAGAAATAGACTCTACCTCATGTATTTACTATGAGTGGTAAAACAGATAATAAATGTAAATTGCTTGTCACAGTCCCCAGCATAAAATAAGTGCTCAATACGTCTGAATTATTGAAGAAGTGTTCTTGGGCCAGTGATATCAATTAAAAATATGCCCTAAACCTTTTTATGGTGAACAGTTTATCATCAGTGAGAATTTAAGCTGGTATTCTGGATGACTTGAAGACTGGTACACTGACCGTGCTTGCATGGGGAGTGACACTGGCTTAACAGGTAAAGGAAAGACAAGGCAAGAGGTCATTTGGTGTTTTCAGAGCCAAGAAGACAACTGCCATACAGTCACTCAGAAGAGGGGCCAAATCACACCACTCAAATTGACATCTGAGGTTTTGTGACCTGTTTTGTCACAATCAACTCCAGAAGGGGTTCCCTGGGCCAGGGCGCCATCCCCCCTTGTACCACAGCCTTCTGGTAGCACTGCGAATCCAGGGGAGGAATCTGGCAAGGAAGGAGGCTTGTCTTTGCTCTGTTAGTTACTGAAGATGTTGTGATGAGCGACAGCCCCACAGGGAAATAATGTTAGAAAGGATCCTGTTCCCCCATAATTTGGCCAGGATTTCAACACTGCATAAATTCCTGGTCTCAAGCTGTACTTTTGCATGAGGCCAGCCCTAAGGCATCAGGGCAGCTCCCTGAAGACCTGTGGCGACCAGCGTGTTTGCGCACAAACTGCTGCTGAGTTTAAGCCAGTACCAGCTTCTGCCAGTGGGAGCTTCCTGGGGGTCGCTTCTCGTCTGTGTCATTATTAGTGCACATTGGTTCTCCCCTGACACACCGAAGGCAGCGCCAGGCTCCCGGCTTTAGGATGCTCCTGGTGTAATTGTGTTTCTTATGATACTCCCAAAACACAGGAAGAAAACTACTGGCCCGGGAAATGAGAGAATCCCTTTTCTTATTTTACTATTCATCTTGAGGGTTGGAGAGTTAAATACTTTTCCTACTTACCTTGTTCTTTCTTCCAAGACACTTAGTTAACACAGTTAGTTGGTACATTGTGTCCAAAGATGAGGATCAGACACTTGATTTCCTTTGCTGGATACTTTGTGCTGTTTCTCCTTCCTTTGATGCTCACAATATCCCTAAATATATTGCGAGCCACTTGTCACGGGAGGGATCACTTACAGACTTTATGGGGTCGCCACCCATGGTTGTGCACACTGTACAACACCCAAATGCAAGTTGGGAGGTGTCGTCTGCATAGACTACAGTGGGATGGTTATCCCTGGAGTGGGACAGTGTGCAATTTGCACAATCAAATGTGGCCATCAATACATGGACCAGCCATAACATCAGTCCTGGCAGGGGGATTCCCAAAACTTAAAGCATATATTCTATTTAGGCCAAAGAGGTTAGTTTAATATCTTTAAAATTAGATGTTAGCCAAGACTCTTGAAAGAAACTTCTCTTTTGGTTTTTGGTATCTTCTTTTATTTAGTTCAGTTTAACTGTCAATTATATAACCAGTCAGGTCCCCACTTTAATTGGGTGCCAAATACATGCTGTGCTTGTAACAGGTATAGCTTCATTTTTGTGTTAACCTGATTTCCGATGCTATTTCAATCCTACACGGGCCTGTTATGTGCCAGGCTCTGTTCACATGGAGACAATGATGAACAAGAAAAGGCAAAGTCTATTTCATGTTGCTATTCTTGTTTTGCTTTTTCTTTCTCATCTACTTCTAATCTGTGATTTCTTTCTATACTATAACCACTTAAATCCTTTTTTTTGGATCAAGACAGTATAAAATAAGCAAGTACTATAAACATACATGTACTTAACAAAGAACACTAAAATATATGAGGCAAAACTGATATGACTGAAGGGATAAATAGACAGTTCAACAATAATAGCTGGTGACTTCAACAATTCACCTTCAGTAATGGCCAGAACAACTAGGCAGAAGATCAACAGGGAAAGAGAAGACTTGAACTATAGCATAAGGCAACCAGACCTAAGAGGCACCTATAGAACACTCTACCCACCAACAGCAGAATATACATTCTCCTCAAGTGGACATGCACCATTCTCCAGGATAGACCACAGACTAGGGCATAAGGCAAACCTCAGTACATTCAAAAGATTGAAATAATAGCAAGGTGTGTTCTACAATGGAATGAAATTAGCAATTAGTAACAGAAGGAAAATTGGGAAATGCACAGATATGTGGAAATTAAACCACACACTACTAAATAACCAATAAGTCCAACAAATCTCCTGGGAAAATAGGTAATCTCAGATAAATGAAATAAAGATATAATGTACCAAAACTTATGATCTGTTAAATAACCACCTGTAGCATTTCTTAATTTCATTTTGGAGAAGAGAAATGAGAAACTGTTTTTTTCACAGTTTTAGGTTCTAGGCAGAAAGCTACAGTGCTTGCCTATATTGGTGCTAAATGAATACTTGTTGAATGAGTGAATCAGTTGCATTCCTGTGGCAAGAAGGTGAACCAAGAAGTTGGTAGTCTCATGTTGGATTCCTATTTGACTAACCCTTTTTCTCTTAGTCTTTTTTTACAAACCACTTATGTTTTAAGATTTTTAATACATGTCCATCCTCTTCTCTGTTTCTTATTCCTCTCCATTAGGTCTTTTCCATTGCTCCATAGTCTAAACTTCCTACTCAAGCTCTTAGCACATAAACTTTTTTGCCCTGCTGGGAAGCTAGGTGTTGGAAAACGGTTGCCTGGGAGCCAAATACAGCCCACCACCTGTTTTTGTACAATCTGAGAGTTAAGAAAAATTTAAAAATTTTTAAATAGTTGCAAAAAATCAAAAGAAGAATATTTCATGACATGTGAAAATGATGCAAAATTCAAATTTCAGAGTCCATAAATAAAATTTTATTGAAACACAGTCCTGCCAGTTTGGGACTATCTATGGCTATGCTCAGGGTACAATAACAAAGTGGAGTCACTGTGCCAGAGCTTGCGGCCCACAAAGCCCCAGGTATTTACTATCTATCCCTTAGGGATGAACGTTTGCCAGCGCCTGTTTTAAGCTTCTGTCGTTACTCATGACTTGGTGCGTCTTCCCCTCTTCCTGTCATGACAAAGCCTTCTTCTCATTCAAAATTCCTTCTTCTCAGGCCTTACCTGATTAGTTAATATAGCCCAACACAGCTGTAGTTAACTTGCAATTTCTATGGTTTAAAAACTATCTTGAATATGTGTATACTATTATCTCTGCTTCATTGTGAAGCCCCTGAGGGTGGGACTGGCCATTCTGTGTCCTGTATTTCCCTCCACACACACAGCAGTCCTCAAGTTTTGTTGTCAGGTATGAATTTCCACTTGATTCCACCACTCACTAGCTGAACAAATGCTGTACGTTTCCTGAACCTCTTCGTCTGCAGAATGGGTTTGTTATGAGGATTAAGGAGTCCAGGAGGTTCTCCACAAACAGTAGTAATTATCAGTGGATAATTTCTTTATTTGTAGTGGGAAGATATTGACTTTGCCCTTAATAAAACTCATGGTGATGCAGTGGGAATTCAAAGAAGTGGGAAGTCCGTAGAAATGGAACTGTATCGTTCAGTTGGAACCCTGTAAAGATTAGCTGGAGACATTCAAGGCCTGAAATTAGATAGTAGACCAATGAGGCTTTGTTTAAAATTTAACAAACCCTTCTTAGTTACTTACCGAGGCTCAGTACTGCCTAGGACAGGCCTCAGGTGAATGTGAAAGACAGAAGATCACATCTGTCCTTCAGATTTTTATCTAAATGTGGGGGGTGGGGAGGGGGACACAGACGTGAGCTATGCTCTTACTTGTGCATAATATTTTCCTCCTCTCTCAGGATAGGTGATTCAGAGTCAGCAATTCACATAAAAACTACCGCACATGGAAAGTATTAACTGTTATTCTGTAGGGAAATAAGTTTCTAAGTGCAGCAATCTGAAATTAATAACTTTCTCTGTGGAAACTCTCTTGACAACATCTCGGGAGGAAGCCAAAGACTGCAATTTTTATAGCCTTGGATTATATTCTCCGTCTGCCTGGCTTGCAGCAGGCACGGATCCGTGAGCCAGAAATTTAGTTTTCCTCTTCACCGTACAATTTACTTGCCAACTGGAGACTGAATACAGCAGTGACTCAGTTTCTCAATTCCTTAATTTACCCATCCATTGATCAACACAAATCATCTCAATTTACTTAATTAAAGGCTTTGGGGAACTCGAAGAAGAAAAAGACCCAAGTCTTTACTGTTAACACAAAACATAGGACATCAGCGAAGGAGTAGGGAAGGGAGATTGGAAGCTGGAGGTCACCTTTTTATTTTTTCTTTTGAGAGAAAATACTCCTGTGCGAAAGCCCAGTATCTTCATAAATATTTATGTCCACATGCAGGGAATGTATAACTATTGAGAGGAAAGTGATTTAAGAAAGAAATAGATGGGAAGGGTAGCAACTTCTTTTCCACAAAAATCACAGGGCTACAGACATGCATACAGGTGGCAGCTGTGGTTCCGTAGCACATGTGACAGCACAGACATGTCTTTTATTCCTTCTTACGTGTAAATTTAGGTAATCTGGGCAAAGAAGTCTGGATTTCTACTTCCCATTAATGAGATTTAAAAAAAATTTCAATTTAGACCTTTTCCCCCTTACGTAAGACCACAAGGTAGGATGTTATGTTTGGTTCACTGCACCTTATTACATTTAAAGGTTGTTTTTCTGGATTAAAAACAACAACTGAGGGACGGAGTAAGGACCATACTACTTTGAGACTCTCGGACTGGCATGTTGCTGGATTTGTTCACTTTCCCAGAAGATGGGTATGTGAGGCTAGCTCTTGGAAATGGGGACAGACATGTAGGAGTTTCTATGCTAGCAGAGAACTCAAAGTGAGGAAGATATATATCAAGAATTTTTGTTGATTACAATTGGTTCCTAAATACAGAAACCTCAGGGTAGGTTCAAAACATAGCTGTGTTTTAAGATATGTAGTTTAACTTAAAAATTAGAAGCTGAAACAAAAATCATATTAATGTCAACCCTAGACTACCAACTTGGAAAGGCAATCAAGAAGAAATGGAAATTGCAACAAGCTTCAAAGATCAAGTTCTTTTTTCTGTGTTAGATCTGTAAAAGCAACTCCAGGTGGCTGACGGTGATAGAAACATCAGACCTCAAATTCCTGCTATATGCTATGGGAAATACCAAATATTTTAAAGACAAATAATTCTCCTCTTCACAAAATTTGTAATTTAGTTGCATGATAATGGTTAAGAAAGCCAGCTTAATATGTTTACATTCCAGCTTTATCCCTTACTAGCTCTGTGTTCTTGGGTTAAGGTCCTTCATCTCTTCAGGCATAATACTCATCTGGGAAACACTGATAACTGTGTCTCCTACGTGGCAGTTAGGCCTGCGTCCTCCCGTTCTCCCACAAGACAAGCTCTCACCTCCCTCGCCACCTTTACATGTGTTCCCACTACTGGAAAGCTCTTAGCATGGCTAAATCTTTGAAGTTTTGCCTGTCATGTCACCTCCTCAAGGATCTTTGGTTCAGAAAATATCTGCTCTGTATCTGCAGATGAGGCTGTTGAAAACACCAAAGGACTGCATAAAATGAGGATTTATTCTTATCACCCAGCCTGAATAGGATCTGAGATCTAAAGAGTCCTGGAGGGTTTAAGTTCAGCAAACTATTTCCGTAAAGGGCCAGGTAGCAAGTCATTTAGGGTTTGCAGGCCATACTAGCCAAATGAGAGCGGCGTGTTCCAATATTAATTTATGGACACTGAAAGGTTAATTTCATATACTTTCCACGGCCACTGGACCGGATTTGGCTTCTACACTTGGTCGACTGACCCCTGATCTCTGAGGATGGCTGACAAGAAAGGAGAGCGTAAGAATAGAGATTGTGCAGCCAGATACCAGGGATCAGACCGCTGCCACGTAAGGCTGTGAACCTCCCCGGGCATCACGACCTCTAAAATGGGGCGCTGGCCCGTGTCCTGGGTGTGGGACGAGGTTTAAATGAAAACATGGAGGGGAGCGCAGGGCTTGGGGCGAGGTGCCCGTCACCGGCGTCGCCCTCCATTTGTGGCCTGTGAGTGGCTCGTCTGCAGTGGGAGCAAACCCGAGCCTCCAGGGCCGGGCGGGGCGCGGGCGGGGGAGGAGGCGCGCTCAGGCCGGGCCGGGGGCGGGGCGGCGGCGCAGCGCCGTCACGTCGTTCCCGCCTCCTCCCCGGGGGCCGCGTCGGAGCGTCGGCGCGTCGGCGGCCGCGGCGGCGCTCACAGCCCGAGCGGACCGGAGCGGCTGGCGCGGAGTCGCGCGGACGTCGGCACCCACCCGAGGCGCCCCCCGGCCTCCCCGCGCGCCCGGGCCGCACGCCCGCCGCCCTACAGCCCGCTCGCTCGCCCCGCTTCCCTGCGGCCGGCTGCGCCATGGCGTTGGCGTTGGCGGCGCTCGCGGCGGTCGAGCCGGCCTGCGGCAGCCGCTACCAGCAGGTGAGCCACGCGGATCCCGCCCCGGAGCCCGGGCCCTCGCCCTGCGCGCCCCGCCGGCCGCCTGCGGCCCCTCCGGGCCCGCCAGTGGCCAGCTCGCCGCCGCGGCTCGGCAGGCCGCGCTGGGCCTGGGCGGGCCCCGGGCTCGTAGTCGAGGCCGCCGCGCGGGCCGGGCCCATCCTTCCGCGGCCTGGGGCGGGACTCGGGCGGTGGAAAAACCTCCGCCCGGCGGCGTTTCCTGCGGTTCCCGAGGCGGGCGGGTTCCCGAGCCAGAACCCGCGACCCTCGGGAGGATCGACCAGGGGGCATTCGGTTTATCATTTTCCGCCTTTGGTTTGATGTCGTCGGAAAGGAAAATAAATAAATAAAAAACAAAGAAGGCAGGCGTGAAATGGAAAAGGAGGCCAGGTAGAGAAGATTAAGATCTCTGCTCCTGCCGCCGACAGCTCCCCGCAGCAGGGCGCGATTCCCCAGGGGTTCAGAGGCTGGTCCGTTTGTCGAAGCCCGTCCCCCTCGCCTCCGCTCTAAGACAGAAGCCAGAATGGGACCAGGGACGGGCCCGCAGTTTGCAAATCTGGAAAAGGCGACATTAAACTGTGATGATGCCCTAAAATGTCGAGCTGCGCCGAAGGCTGCAGGGCGTGTGCCTGCGTGTGTGTTTTAAAAGCTTGGAAATGACGTTTAAAGAGATTTAATAACATAGCTGGGGAGGAATGTCCGGGATGCTTGGATTATTTCAGGTATGATTTATAAATTGAGGCCCAAGGGAAAAGAGCTGCTTGTTTTACTCGCCCCTATTTGTAGCCGGGTTTCTCCTGGAAATTCAGACATTCTGTTGGGCTTTTGGAGGTACTTAATCTATGGAATTGTGGGAATTGAGCCAGGTAGTAAGTAACTGATGTTGATTGGAAACGCAAATAACTTGCTACGTTTTGTCAGGTTTCAAATGCTCTCGGTATCATTTGCATATAGATGTAAATCGTGCTTTTATGAAACTACCCTATCATAGATGATCTACAGATAAATATTTTAGAAATAAGAAAAACCAATACGATTAAAACATCTAGATTAACCCTGGTATATTCGTTACCGGTTTGTTTTGCTGTCATCAGCCCTATGTTGTAATTTCCTCCCTCCACCAGCTGGACTCCAGAAGTGACTGCTAAAGAATTTAGCTTCTTGGTTTCATAAACACGCCCAAATTGTGGCAATGCAGTGTAGTCCTTAGATCTGTCACAGCCTGGGGTCCGCCACATGCTTTTCTCCATGACCTTGGGCAAGACTCTGGGCTCTTTCCTGCTGTAATAAATACAAATGACAGGTGTCACTTAAGTGCCAGTAAGGTGTTGCCAAACCACATGTACCCTTTAGTGTGATCTAATTCATTCTTTTCATCCTGCCTTGGAAGGCAAACAAGCAAAAAGCTGTGGCTTTTCTTTGTACTGCCATCTTCTTGAGCTCTTAGGTAATGCTGACATACTGCTAGAATACAAAATATTTGATGGAATATCAGAATTAATGTATTCCTTGCTGTAGTATTTAATAGCTTTAAATATGCAGAATTGAGGTATGTCAGGCACAGGCCATCTTTATTTTATTTTTAAGATAGTTGTTTTGAAGAAACTATCCTTCAAAAAAGGAGGAAAAAAGCAATCTTTTTAGAAAAATTGCAAGATAAGAAAGCCAAAAAGAAAAGGAAAACCCCCAAAACTCCACAGCAAAAACCTATCACTCATAGATAACAAAGTCAATATTTTGATATGTATCTTTGTGGACTTACAGCTATGTAAATATGCACAAGTATAGATCATGTGTACAGATAAAGAAAAGTATACATGTGTACAGATTAGGAAAGCTAATATTGGTTGAGCTTGTACTATTTGCCTATTATGGTACTAAGTGCTTTACACCCATTATTTCACTAATCCTCACAACACTCTTATGAGGCAAGGTTTGGTACTGTATAGGTGACCAAATCAAGACTCCAAGAGGCTCAGTAACTTGTCAAGGTCACAGCTTCTAAACAGTGATTACTTAGGATAAATACACACCTACTTAAAACACAGGCTCATGGTCCAAATATAGGCATCTGCATTAGCAGATAAAACATTTGAATATGTCTTTGCTTTTGCAGAGGCACATCTTAGTACACACATGTACAATTCCATAGGCCCCTGATTAGATTTGCACACACTTTGTGCATATATGCACAAGTATATGTTTACATATCCCCGTGTGCCCATGTGTATCATGTTCTCAGACACATGTATAGTCACAAATTTGCATATATGTGTGTCACTGCACAGGGATATACAGAGGCACACAATATAGCTATATAATAAGATGGACTCAGACTTGAATGTTTGCATGTAACTACAGGTGAACCATAATTTCAGTTGCCTATTGTAGGTCACTAAGGACATTCATAATTTTTTCATTCACTGAAGTTTATTTTACATACATCCTCAACTATTTCTAGATGTGGAAATACTTGGTGAGAAAATACATATTTAAAGGGCTTTTGAATTATAGAATGTTGGTGAATTTTCCAGGCAACTTGATAAGAGTATGATACTCTGGTTCCAGTCACAAAAGGCCATTCTGACTTCTATTTCAGCTGGTTAATCACATTGAGCCGGTCATCTAGAAAAGTAAATATAATGGAAAGCTGTATGATTCATTCATAAATGCAAACAGTTTTGCCTTTATGGTCTTTTTATTGGTGGTTGAGTATGTGCACAACTTGAATTTAGCATCATGACAGCTACACAGAAAGGCTGGGCTCATAGGGTCCCTGGGCATTATTTTTTCTCCTTGCCTTTGCATTTTGAAACTAAGATTATGTGTCCAAACATTCAGAAGCACTATTTTAGAAAGGCCTAGATAGAATCAGTGTTAGAGAAGTTACGTGTTACGTGTTTCTGTCTGTGGACAGTTAGTCCTGTTTATCCATCCCATTCTCTCTTTACCTCCCTGGAATAGATATTTACCTGTATCGTGAATTTTGCCAAATGCTTCCTGAAGTGTTTTGAAATGTTTGGATCTCATGTAAGTGGGCAGTGATGACATTGCCATAGAGGCTTAATAATAGACGGCAGAGTGTTTAGTTTTAGACTTATCTCGCTGCCTGCTAAAGGAGCTGTTCGCTTGTGAGTGTCAGTAACAAGTTTGTATTGTAGTCTGATGACATTGTAGAGCAGCTTTGGCAATGATAACCTTTTTGGGTAAGTTCTCTCAGGACTATGGAGAAAGATTTTCATAAATCAGGGAAAGAATTTTACATTTGGCAGACCAAACCATATTTATGTACAAGTGTTAGATGTAAAAGTCATGATCCTGGAGGAAGGAGTGAATAGTGCCCATGTGATTTTATTTTTTTAGTTGGCAAAAGTCACTATATATCATGGAATGACCATAGAATGTTATGTCATGATTTTTAGGTTATTTTGCTTTATTTGTGGCCTTTATTGCCAGTGATCAAAGAAAACTTTTATGAAAGTATTGAAATGGGTGTAATGATTTCTTTTTGAAAAGTTTTTAAAAATTGTAAACTAATGTAAAATTTACCATTTTAACCATTTTTGAGTGTACAGTTGGTTCAATGGCAGTGAAGGTATTCACATTGTTGGCAACCATCACCACCATCTGTTTCCAGGATTTTTCATCTTCTCCAGCTGAAACTCCATATTCATTAAACAATAACCCCCCTTTTCTCTCTTCCCCAACCCCTGAGAGCCACAATTCTACTTTCTATGAATTTGCCTACTCTAAGTACCTCATATAAGTGGAATCATAGAGTATTTGTCCTTTTGTGAGTGGTTTATTTCACTTAGAATAATGTTCTCAGGGTTCATCTGTGTTGTAGCATGTCAGAATTTCCTTCCTTTTTAAGGCTGAATAATATTCCATTGTATGTATAGTCCGTGTTTTGCTTATCCACTCATCTGTAATGGACACTTGGGGTGCTTCCACGTTTTGACCACTGTTAATGTGCTGCTGTGAACATGCATGTATCTTTTGAGTTTCAACTTTAAATTCTTTATTTACCCAGAGGTGAAATTGCTGGTTTATATGGTAGTGCTATTTTTAATTTTTTAATTAAAATACTGTTTTAAACTGGTGGTTATCAGAGGAGAGGGATGTTTGGGGGATGGGTAAATTAGGTGAAGGGGGTAAGGAAGTACAAACATATAAATAAGTTAGTCACAGGGATGAAAGTACAGCATTAGAAATACAGTCAATAAATAATATTGTAGTATCTTTGCTGATGGAAAGCAACTACACTTAACTGTGGGGAACATTTAATAATGTATGTAATTATCAAATCACTATGTTATATACACCTGAAACCAATATAATACAGCGTATCAACTAAATTTCAATTGGAAAAAAAAGCTCTTTTCCATAGTGGCTGCACCATTTTACATTCCCACCAGCAATGCATAAGGGTTGCAGTTTATCATATACTAATCAACACTTGTTATTTTCTGTTTGTTTTGATAAAGCCATCCTAATGGATATGAAGTGATACCTCATGGTGGTGTTGATTTGCATTTCCCTAATGATTACTGACATTGAGCATCTTTTTTTATGTGCTTATTGGCCATTTGTCTATCTTTGGAGAAGTGTATATTCAAGTCCTTTGCCCATTTTTGAATTATTCTTTTTTTTGTGTGGTTTAGTTACAGAAGTAGAGCAATTTCTTAATAATGTTTATTCACATTTTCAACCTTTTTACTATGAAAATTTCAAACATGGAAAAAGTATAGTATGATAAACTTTATGTACTCTTCACTCAACCTCAACAGTTATCAACAGATGGCTAATCTGTTGCAGTTAAAGTCCCCACCATTATTTTGAAGCAAACCCTGAAACTTATAATTTCATCCATAAATATTTCTGTGTGTAACTAAAAGATACGATGTTTTAAGCAGGTACTATCACATGAGAAATATAAGAGCACTTCTGTAATCTGTTATGAATATGAAAACAGGATTTCTCAGTGTCAGGCACTGCACATCTGCAGGTGTCATTTGTATTGACTCATTCCTGGTAAGCTTGTGTTGTATACTTCGTGTTGCTTTGTAGCAGTAATGGATTCCTGTTGATCCATTCTTATTTTTTTGCCTGGTTCTACTGGTGACTATTTGTTAGGGAAGATTTAGTTGGTTTAATCGTTCTGTCTTTGCCCTGCAAACATGGCAGAACTCCCTGGTTTGAGAAGAGACCAGGCCCAGTTGACCCTGTTCTAGGAAAAACTAGCATCTACATTTGAGGCCACCTGCTGGTTTACCTGCATATAACTTCAAATTACTTTATCCTGCACACCAATTGTATTTCATTACTTTACATTAAATTACAAACTAAATCTACCATGAGAGTGATTTTGTATTCATATTAATAAAATTTTTTTTAAAAGGCTTGAAGAGACTCAGGTGACATCCTGTGATTTGTTGTTATTTATTTATTAAAATAATTAGTTTCTTAATCATTTATTTTTATGTTGTCTCTGAAGAAGTACAGCTGTTTAGTGGAACCATATTCTTGTAGTGGATGATGGCCATTTAGATGAAGTAACTTTAACACTTTCATTAGAGACTAGTGGTGAAAACCAGCTTGATGTTTTTATCTTTATCCTCCAGTCATTTCTGCCTCTATAGGCAACTGGTAAATAGCATGTATCAAAATTGAGCTTTACATACTCCCATTTTAATTGTTTCTGGTGGCTGTCTGGATAGAAGTGCAGTATATATGTTATTGCCTTTACCAAGTGTGGCAATAAAGCAAATGTTACCAGACATCACTTAGCACATCCTGCTGTTAACGATTAGGCTGACTCATTGTTTCGAATAACATAATTTATATTAAAGGTTCTAAATACTAGCTCTAAATACTGATCAAATTTAAGAACATTTCTAGTGAAATATTTTCTTACTGATTAAAAGCAGTTTTTTTCCACAGGTAAGTTTTTTATAGCCTCCCTCTGCCCCCAGCAATTTAGTATAATCTTTGACAGTTTTTCTTTTAAATTTGTGTATTATGGTAATATCAGTTAGTAGTTAATCAGAGGCTTGAATATGGTTTGGAGGTCTTTCTGGAGATTGGATAATTTATGAATGGAAATATAAGGGTTTAGGGAGTGGCTCCTGTTTAGTAAACAGTTTTATTTTATTTATCAGTGATCAAATGTGGCACTTAAAATTAGACATTTCTTCTTACACAATAATACACATCTATTCTGCATATGCCAGAGTCAAACAGTAGCTTTTAAAGGAAAGCTTGATTTTCCTTTCCTCCCAATCTCTCCTGGGAGGTGTAACTGCACCTCAGCTTTGGTGTGTATCTCCATGCTCTTTAGTTATTTTAACTTTGCCTGTTAAAAAAATTATTAATTTTTAATTTTTAAATTTAATATTTTAAAGTAAACTTGATTTTTTCTAGCACTTTTAGATTTTTGGGGACATTGAGAAGATAGTGTAGTTTCCATAGACCCCAGATCCAGTTTCCCTCATTAACATCTATATTAGTATGGTACATTGTGAGAGTATATGAACCAATACTGATACATTATTATTAACTATAAAGTCCATGCTTTTTTCTGATTTTCATTTTTCACCTTATGTTTTTTGTTCCATGATTCCGTGTAAGTTACCACATTTCATTTGGTAGTCATGTCTCCTCAGACTCCTCTCAGCTGTGACAGTTCTTTCCATTTTCCTTGTTTTTGAAGACCTTTACAATTTTGAGGATTGTTGGTCAGTATTTGTGGAATGGCCCCCAATTGTGACTTTTTCCCTCAGTTTTATTGAGAAACAATTGACATATATCACTGTAAGTACAGCATGATACTTTGATTTACATATACAGTTGACCCTTGAGCAGCACAAGTGTTGGGGCACCAACCCCCTCTGCAGTTGAAAATATGCCTGTAACTTGATTTCCTAAAAATGTAACTACTGATAGCCTGCTGCTGACCAGTAGCCTTACTGATAATGTAAATAGTCAATTAACATATTTTGTATGTTTATCTGTATTATATACTATGTTACAATAAAGTAAGCTAGAGAAAAGAAAATGTTTTTTCAAATTGGGGCAAATCTCCAAAAAATTTTTCAATATATTTATTGAAAAAAATCCATGCATAAGTGGATCTGTGCAGTTCAAAAACCTGTGTTGTTCAAGGGTTAGGTGTATTATGAAATGATTACCACAGTAGGCTCAGCTAACATCCGTCTTCTCACATAATCAATTGGGATTTGTCTGATGCCTTTCTCATGGTTAGACTGGGATTGTGGGTTTTTGGGGAGGAAGACCACAAGAGATCAAGTACCTTTTATCATACTAATAATGCATACTATCAACATAACATCACTGTTGACATTGACCTTGATTACCTGGCTGAAGTAGTGTTTGTCAAGTTTCTCTATTGTAAAATTCATCTTATTTCCTCCCCGTTTCATACTGTTGTTCTCTTTGGAACAGGTCACTGTGTGTAATCCACACTTAAGGATTGGGGAATTGTGCACCACCTTGTTGAGGGCCTAGTATCTGTTAAATTATTTGGAGTTTTTCTGCATGGGACATTGGTCTTTTCTCAATTTATTTATTCATTGATATCAGATTGCACTCATTTATTTTATTCTCTGAGTTATAATCCAATACTAGTTAATTTTGTTGCTCAAAGTATTCCAGTTTTGTCCTTTGATACTCCATTGGCACCTTGTCCCTTTGCCATAACTTCACCATTTTGGTTTTCTTAAGCACTTCCTTACTTTTTGACACCAGGCTCTTTGTGTATATTTCCTGCACCATCCTAGAGTCAGCCATTCCTCCCAGGGGTCCTGGTTCCCCAGAAACCAAGATCTGTGCTCATTGCCAGTAGGGTGTCACTGCATTTAGGCCTTCCAAGCTGACAGAGTAAAGAAATACAGGTGGACACGTATCTGTAAACATTTCTTTGTGTAACCATCTGTATCTATATTAAACTAACCGACTCTAATCATCACTGCATGGATCACTCCCCTTGCTTATCTATAAACTCCCACTCCAACGGGGAGAAACTGGGCTCTCACCACATGCCGTCTATTTACTTAATTCTTCAGTTAGAATACACACGTGTAGTGGTGCCAGCATTGTTAATCCACACCCTTGTGGGAGACCGTTGCACACCTAGAGGACAGCTCACATGTACAGTTTCTTTTGCCTTCAGTGTTGCAGCCTTATATCATAGGTACTTAGGTCAGCACCTTTCCCCCCCACCCTCTTCAGCGGGGTTGTTTCATACATTTATAATATATTTAGATTGTTTGTTTCATTCTGCTTACCATCTTGGGAACTGCCAACCACCTAAATGTTTATTCTTAATTTTACATACATTAAAATTCACTCTTTGCTATAAGCTTCCAAAGGTTTTGACAAATATGTGGGGTCTTTTTTTTTTTTAGGAGCTGCTTTTTTGGCTCCAGTGGTCTTACATTTCACTATGTTGTACCTTAGTATAGACTTTTAAAAAAAATCTATTGTGCTAGGCACACAGTGGGCCCTTTTGGTTTGGAAGCTCATTTGTCAGTTCTGGGAAATTTAAAAAAATATTTGTTTGATTTTTTTTTTTTCCTTCTCTCTCTGCATCTTGGACCCCCTATACTAAATCTTTAATTTTTTTAAGGCTCTTCTCATATTTTTCATCTCTGCCTTTTTGTCTACATTCTATGAGGTTTTCTCAGTTGTATATTTCTTTGGTAAAATTTTTATTTCTGTTACCATTTTTAATTTTCAAAAACTGCTAATTGTTCTTCCTTTTTAAAAGAACTGCACTCTGTAATCATTTTATGGTTCTAATTTATTCTCTTTGATATTATTGAAAGTTTTTTTCTTAAGTTTTCATCTTTCTGTATAATTTGTTTACTCTGCATTGCATTTACTCTCTTTGCTTTGGTCTTTTATGACCTTTCACGCTAGAAGTTTTTGTTAGGTGCGTGGTGATCTTTGCCTACTTGGTTAAGTGCACAATGAGTAAAGCAGTTTGGAAGCTCAGCAAGCGTAAGGGAGCTTCTTGTGAAGGCCTCCGCCAGAGCGTGAACTGAGTAGGCTGTTCATTGGAGTGACAGTGTCTTTAGATCTTTTTCCTTGGGCCGGTCAGTTTCCTCAGAGGACAGTTATGGCCGAGAGATCTCAGCATTCAGTTCATACATCTCACATTTAATCATTCTTTTCAGATAAGCTACCCTTTTTCCTAAACTGTGGTGTCTCCAGCTTAGAACCCTCTGGTTTACTCTCTCCAGAGAATAAACCTCCAGTAAGTTTCTTGGTATCTATGTGTGTTTTAACTGTGTCTCCAACTTTTCTTTCTGCTTTTAAATCTCATTTTCACTCCTACTTCCCTTGGTACCTGATGCCACCAATTCTTAAGGCTTTGGAGGTATAGTTAGGCAGGTTGCTTTCCTGCCTTCTGGTTTAGGGTTCGGTTTTCTTGGGTCTGCTGTGTTAGTTTCCACCCCTCATCCTGCTTCCCGCTTTCATGATTTCATTGCTGCTGCTTTTCCTGGTAATTGTCTTTGTAGTTTTTGGCCTTCAAATTAAGAAAACTTGGCTAAGATTTACATTTAAGAGGGTTTTAGAAGAGATAAGAGCAAATGTGTATGTTTAATCTTTTAAGTGGAACATTATAATTACAGTTACTTCTTTTTATTGTCTTTTCTTTGCTAAACTTACTGAGGTCAGAACACCAGTCGTACTCACTGTTGTGTCCTCAGACAGCACAGATTCACACAGCCTGGCATGTTCATTGAGTGGTATTAAATTAATCTAGCAGTCAATTTAATCTTGTACAGCGGAACATTCTGTGGTGATGGGGTGGAAGGAAAGCTATGAAATGTTGAATGCATCTCCCTGTTTCATAGTTTCTGCACAAGAAGGGGACCACATGGCCGGGCCTAAGTTAAGGCAGACTCTTGAACAGAATTCCTTGTCCCATCCATAGTCTCTGTCCTAGTATGCTGTACTCCAGGCATAATAATAATAATAATAATAATTAATAATAATAATAATAATATAGTAATAAGCAAGCAGAGCTTTTGGAACTTCTCAGCCTGAAAGAGTTCTGGTAGCTCTTGGGGCTAACAGAGCCAGGCAGGCTGCAGTCAGCATGCGTCCCTGGGTTCTAGGCATAGCTCTGTCACTTTCAGTGTCTGTATATTTGACTTTACTACCTTTTAAATGTAAAATACTCCATTTTTTGGATATGCTAATTGTTGTTTCTATAAGGAAAAAAACCTCCTTGGAATTAGTGTGATCAGAATACCAGTTTTCCTTCATATGTGCCGTAAACATTTCTTTTTTATTTTGGTATCATTAATCTACAATTACATGAAAGACATTATGTTTACTAGGCTCCCCCCTTCACTAAGTCCCCCGTAAACATTTCCTGAACACCCATTTGTACCCAGTACACTGTGCTATTATAGGTCAAATACTAAATGCTTATTTCTAAAGAAATAAAGCTGGAGATGTCTGTGTCTCCTGTGTTTCTTACATTTTTGTTTTCATTTCTTTTTAAAATTGGTGACTATAGAACCATAATGTTCTTTTCATTTTTGTTATGCAATATTTGATATACAAATGGCATACATGTGATGCATGTGTACCTTATGAAACATGAAAATAAGTCGAATATTTGTGAGTTTACAACTCAGGTCAGGGCAGTCTTCCTTTGAAAGTTTTTTGTTTTTCATACTTCCTTGCTTTTAGGCCAGTCAGTGAGAGAGCTTACTGTGGTGACTTTGTAAAGCCCGGTCTCTTTTCAGTTCTCTCTGTGGTTTGTGCACTTTTTGTGTTAAGTAGTGAGGGGGATGCCACCTGCTGCTACTTCTTCATGGAGCCATCATTACTGTCCCTTCCACAGATACGGCAGTCACTCCCATGTGGCTACATGCCTAGCCTGTGCATTTATTTGGTGATCTGTAATATGAATACTTTAGAGCAGTGTGAACTGGCAAGTTAAGATGGTATTAAGATGAGCTGCCGAGAGAGGGGCGGAAGATGGCGGCGTGAATAGAGCAGCGGAAATCTCCTCCCAAAACAACATATATCTATGAAAATATAACAAAGACAACCCTTCCTAGAATAAAGACCAGAGGACACAGGACAATATCCAGACCACATCCGCACCTGAGAGAACCCAGCGCCTCGCGAAGGGGGTAAGATACAAGCCCCGGCCCCGCGGGAGCCGAGCGCCCCTCCCCCAAGCTCCCGGCGGGAGAAGAGCAGGCAGAGCGGGAGGGAGACGGAGCCCAGGACTGCCGAGCACCCAGCCCCCGCCATCCGGGCCAGAGTGCAGGGCCCTCGATACTAGGAAAACAGGGCAGCAAGAACAGTGAGCAGGCACTGGAGGCTGGGCGACTGAGGGCATAAGAAAAGCGCGCGACCATTTTTTTTTTTTTTTTGCTTTTTTGCTGTTTTGTTTTGGCGAGTGCTTTTTGGAAGTCTTAAAGGGACAGGGACCCCAATACTAGGGAAACAGGGCAGAAAGACGGGTGAGCAGAGGCCTGAGGCTGGCACCGGAGAATAAAGAAAAACGAACGACCACCTTTTTTTTTTTTTTTTAATTAAAAAAAAAATTTTTTTTTTTTTTTTAATTAAAAAAATTTTTTTTCTTGTTTTTTTTTGTGGTCGTTGTTTTGTTTTGGCGGGTGCTTTTTGGAAGTCTTAAAGGGGCAGGGCGGGTCACTTAATCCAGAGGTAGGGAATCCGGGATCTCTGGGCACCCTAACCCCTGGGCTGCAGGGAGCAGGGAGGCCCCTTACGGAGATAAATAGCCTCCCAGCCGCTCCTGCTCCAACGCGACTCCACCACTTTGGAGCAGCTGCCCGAGCCAGGCCACGCCCACAGCAACAGCGGAGATTAACTCCATAGCAGCCGGGCAGGAAGCAGAAGCCCTGTCTGCGCGCAGCTGCGCAGCACAAGCCACTAGAGGCCGCTGTTCTCCCAGGAGAGGAGGGCCACAAACCAACAAGAAAGGAAGTCCTTCCAGCCGTCACTCGTCCCAGCTCTGCAAACTATTCCTATCACCATGAAAAGGCAAAGCTACAGGCAGACAAAGATCACAGAGACAACACCAGAGATGGAGACAGACCTAACCAGTCTTCCTGACAAAGAATTCAAAATAAGAATCATAAACATGCTGACAGAGATGCAGAGAAATACGCAAGAGAAATGGGATGAAGTCCAGAGGGAGATCACAGATGCCAGAAAGGAGATCGCAGAAATGAAACAAACTCTGGAAGGGTTTATAAGCAGAATGGATAGAATGCAAGAGGCCATTGATGGAATTGAAATCAGAGAACAGGAACGCATAGAAGCTGACATAGAGAGAGACAAAAGGATCTCCAGAAATGAAACAATGTTAAGAGAACTGTGTGACCAATCCAAAAGGAACAATATCCGTATTATAGGGGTCCCAGAAGAAGAAGAGAGAGGAAAAGAGATGGAAAGTATCTTAGAAGAAATAATTGCTGAAAACTTCCCCAAACTGGGGAAGGAAATAATCGAACAGACCACGGAAATACACAGAACCCCCAACAGAAAGGATCCAAGAAGGGCAACACCAAGACACATAATAATTAAAATGGCAAAGATCAAGGACAAGGAAAGAGTGTTAAAGGCAGCTAGAGAGAAAAAGGTCACCTATAAAGGGAAACCCATCAGGCTAACGTCAGATTTCTCAACAGAAACCCTACAGGCCAGAAGAGAATGGCATGATATATTTAATACAATGAAACAGAAGGGCCTTGAACCAAGGATACTGTATCCAGCACGACTATCATTCAAATATGACGGTGGGATTAAACAATTCCCAGACAAACAAAAGCTGAGGGAATTTGTTTTCCACAAACCACCTCTACAGAACATCTTACAGGGACTGCTCTAGATGGGAGCACTCCTAGAAGGAGCACAGCACAAAACACCCAACATATGAAGAATCGAGGAGGAGGAACAAGAAGGGAGAGAAGAAAAGAATCTCCAGACAGTGTATATAACAGCTCAATAAGCGAGCTAAGTTAGGCAGTAAGATACTAAAGAGGCTAACCTTGAACCTTTGGTAACCACGAATTTAAAGCCTGCAATGGCAATAAGTACATATCTTTCAATAGTCACCCTAAATGTTAATGGGTTGAATGCACCAATCAAAAGACACAGAGTAACAGAATGGATAAAAAAGCAAGACCCATCTATATGCTGCTTACAAGAAACTCACCTCAAACCCAAAGACATGTACAGACTAAAAGTCAAGGGATGGAAAAACATATTTCAAGCAAACAACAGTGAGAAGAAAGCAGGGGTTGCAGTACTAATATCAGACAAAATAGACTTCAAAACAAAGAAAGTAACAAGAGATAAAGGACACTACATAATGATAAAGGGCTCAGTCAAACAAGAGGATATAACCATTCTAAATATATATGCACCCAACACAGGAGGACCAGCATATGTGAAACAAATACTAACAGAACTAAAGGGGGATATAGACTGCAATGCATTCATTCTAGGAGACTTCAACACACCACTCACCCCAAAGGATAGATCCACTGGGCAGAAAATAAGTAAGGACACGGAAGCACTGAACAACACAGTAGAGCAGATGGACCTAATAGACATCTATAGAACTCTACATCCAAAAGCAGCGGGATATACATTCTTCTCAAGTGCACATGGAACATTCTCCAGAATAGACCACATACTAGGCCACAAAAAGAGCCTCAGAAAATTCCAAAAAATTGAAATCCTACCAACCAACTTTTCAGACCACAAAGGCATAAAACTAGAAATAAACTGTACAAAGAAAGCAAAGAGGCTCACAAACACATGGAGGCTTAACAACACGCTCCTAAATAACCAATGGATCAATGACCAAATCAAAATGGAGATCCAGCAATATATGGAAACAAATGACAACAACAACACTAAGCCCCAACTTCTGTGGGACACAGCAAAAGCAGTCTTAAGAGGAAAGTATATAGCATTCCAAGCATATTTAAAAAAGGAAGAGCAATCCCAAATGAACGGTCTAATGTCACAATTATCGAAATTGGAAAAAGAAGAACAGATGAGGCCTAAGGTCAGCAGAAGGAGGGACATAATAAAGATCAGAGAAGAAATAAATAAAATTGAGAAGAATAAAACAATAGCAAAAATCAATGAAACCAAGAGCTGGTTCTTCGAGAAAATAAACAAAATAGATAAGCCTCTAGCCAGACTTATTAAGAAGAAAAGAGAGTCAACACAAATCAACAGTATCAGAAACGAGAAAGGAAAAATCACGACGGACCCCACGGAAATGCAAAGAATTATTGGAGAATACTATGAAAACCTATATGCTAACAAGCTGGGAAACCTAGGAGAAATGGACAACTTCCTAGAAAAATATAACCTTCCAAGATTGACCCAGGAAGAAACAGAAAATCTAAACAGACCAATTACCAGCAACGAAATTGAAGAGGTAATCAAAAAACTACCAAAGAACAAAACCCCCGGGCCAGATGGATTTACCTCGGAATTTTATCAGACATACAGGGAAGACATAATACCCATTCTCCTTAAAGTTTTCCAAAAAATAGAGGAGGAGGGGATACTCCCAAACTCATTCTATGAAGCTAACATCACCCTAATACCAAAACCAGGCAAAGACCCCACCAAAAAAGAAAACTACAGACCAATATCCCTGATGAACGTAGATGCAAAAATACTCAACAAAATATTAGCAAACCGAATTCAAAAATACATCAAAAGGATCATACACCATGACCAAGTGGGATTCATCCCAGGGATGCAAGGATGGTACAACATTCGAAAGTCCATCAACATCATCCACCACATCAACAAAAAGAAAGACAAAAACCACATGATCATCTCCATAGATGCTGAAAAAGCATTTGACAAAGTTCAACATCCATTCATGTTAAAAACTCTCAGCAAAATGGGAATAGAGGGCAAGTACCTCAACATAATAAAGGCCATCTATGATAAACCCACAGCCAACATTATATTGAACAGCGAGAAGCTGAAAGCATTTCCTCTGAGATCGGGAACTAGACAGGGATGCCCACTCTCTCCACTGTTATTTAACATAGTACTGGAGGTCCTAGCCACGGCAATCAGACAAAACAAAGAAATACAAGGAATCCAGATTGGTAAAGAAGAAGTTAAACTGTCACTATTTGCAGATGACATGATACTGTACATAAAAAACCCTAAAGACTCCACCCCAAAACTACTAGAACTGATATCGGAATACAGCAAAGTTGCAGGATACAAAATCAACACACAGAAATCTGTGGCTTTCCTATATACTAACAATGAACCAAAAGAAAGAGAAATCAGGAAAACAACTCCATTCACAATTGCATCAAAAAAAATAAAATATCTAGGAATAAACCTAACCAAAGAAGTGAAAGACTTATACTCTGAAAACTACAAGTCACTCTTAAGAGAAATTAAAGGGGACACTAACAGATGGAAACTCATCCCATGCTCGTGGCTAGGAAGAATTAATATCGTTAAAATGGCCATCCTGCCCAAAGCAATATACAGATTTGATGCAATCCCTATGAAACTACCAGCAACATTCTTCAATGAACTGGAACAAATAATTCAAAAATTCATATGGAAACACCAAAGACCCCGAATAGCCAAAGCAATCCTGAGAAAGAAGAATAAAGTAGGGGGGATCTCACTCCCCAACTTCAAGCTCTACTATAAAGCCATAGTAATCAAGACAATTTGGTACTGGCACATGAGCAGAGCCACAGACCAATGGAACAGACTAGAGAATCCAGACATTAACCCAGACATATATGGTCAATTAATATTTGATAAAGGAGCTATGGACATACAATGGCAAAATGACAGTCTCTTCAACAGGTGGTGCTGGCAAAACTGGACAGCTACATGTAGGAGAATGAAACTGGACCATTGTCTAACCCCATATACAAAAGTAAACTCAAAATGGATCAAAGACCTGAATGTAAGCCATGAAACCATTAAACTCTTGGAAGAAAACATAGGCACAAACCTCTTAGACATAAACATGAGTGACCTCTTCTTGAACATATCTCCCTGGGCAAGGAAAACAACAGCAAAAATGAGTAAGTGGGACTATATTAAGCTGAAAAGCTTCTGTACAGCAAAAGACACCATCAATAGGACAAGAAGGATCCCTACAGTATGGGAGAATATATTTGAAAATGACACATCCGATAAAGGCTTGACGTCCAGAATATATAAGGAGCTCTCACGCCTCAACAAACAAAAAACAAATAACCCAATTAAAAAATGGGCAGAGGAACTGAAGAGACAGTTCTCCAAAAAAGAAATACAGATGGCCAACAGACACATGAAAAGATGCTCCACATCGCTAATTATCAGAGAAATGCAAATTAAAACTACAATGAGGTATCACCTCACACCAGTAAGGATGGCTGCCATCCAAAAGACAAACAACAACAAATGTTGGCGAGGCTGTGGAGAAAGGGGAACCCTCCTACACTGCTGGTGGGAATGTAAGTTAGTTCAACCATTGTGGAAAGCAGTATGGAGGTACATCAAAATGCTCAAAACAGACTTACCATTTGACCCAGGAATTCCACTCCTAGGAATTTACCCTAAGAACGCAGCAATCAAGTTTGAGAAAGACAGATGCACCCCTATGTTTATTGCAGCACTATTTACAATAGCCAAGAATTGGAAGCAACCTAAATGTCCATCAATAGATGAATGGATAAAGAAGATGTGGTACATATACACAATGGAATACTACTCAGCCATAAGAAAAGGGCAAATCCAATCATTTGCAGCAACATGGATGGAGCTGGAGGGTATTATGCTCAGTGAAACAAGCCAAGCGGAGAAAGAGAAATACCAAATGATTTCACTTATCTGTGGAATATAAGAACAAAGGAAAAACTGAAGGAACAAAACAGCAGCAGAATCACAGAACTCAAGAATGGACTAACAGGTACCAAAGGGAAAGGGACTGGGGAGGATGGGTGGGTAGGGAGGGATAAGGGGGGGAGAAGTAGGGGGGTATTAAGATTAACATGCATGGGGGGGTAGGAGAAAAGGGAGGGCTGTACAACACAGAGAAGGCAAGTAGTGATTCTACAACATTTTGCTATGCTGATGGACAGTGACTGTAAAGGGGTTTATAGGGGAGAGCCTAGTAAACATAATATTCGTCATGTAAGTGTAGATTAGTGATAGAAAAAAAAAAAAAAAAGGGCAGTTTCTGTGTGGTAACCTCCAACGAGTTCTACACAAGGGTATAAAGGGCATATAAAAGTGTAGGCAAAGGGTCTGTTTGTGTTTATACAGAGGATCAAAGCCTAATTGGGCTACCCCGAAAATGAACTAAGATATGATATGAAAAAGAACTTCCAACATCTGCACTCTCTGGAAGACTCATGCCGGAAGATGATCATCAAAAAACCCCAACAAAGATCTACGCACTGCTACAGCTGTAGATGCACTCATCCCACCAGTTCCTGGACTTGCCATGGGAATGAGGAAGGAGATATCTAAGCTGGCCTGTGCATACAGTAAAACAACAAAATTGGACTGGATCTATACTGTTGGAACTCAACCAAGAATTTGGAGAAGTGCAAATTGTAGCGCTCCAAAGTCTTACAACTACAAACTATTTACTGTTAAAAGAACATATGGCATATGAACAATCCCCAGGAATGGGTTGTTTTAATTTGTCTGATTTCTCTCAGACTGTTCAAGTTCAGTTGGACAATATCCACCATATCATAGATTTCACAAATCATTCACAAATGCCTAAGGTGCCTAACTGGTTTTCTTGGTTTCACTGCAGATGGCTGGTAATCACAGATATGCTTTGGTTATGTAACTATACTCCTATTATGTTAATGTGTGTGTGCAATTTAAGTAGTAGCTTAAAACCTGTACATGCTGAAGTTACTCTACAAGAAGATATATCAAAGAAATAATCAATCTTCCCATGTTTTCTTCCGCCTGCTACTTCTATAGCTTTTCTTCTTCCTTCCTAATTACAACCCTTAAATAGAATTCGTGCCTCATATCAAATTTACCGAGTATCATAATTCTTCCAAGTGGTAAAGATACCTCAAGACAAATGCTGGGCATAGAAGCCACAGGGCATAAATATGCAAAGAAGTAAAAAGCTAACTTTTTCAAACAATAAGGCTTCTCTCTCACTTACCAACTTCACATTTCCCTGTATGGCCCCGGAAGATGACTGGTTAGCCAGAGACGGGTAAGATTCCTCAAGGGAGGAACAACCTAAGACAGGCACAGTCGCAGGGGGGCCATCAGGTGAGAAATTGGGGATCAACAGAGGTGAGGCTTAGAACCTCACCCCCCCGTTGTGAGAGAAATGTTCTGCATACGTGGATGTTTTATTGCCCTGGTCTAGCTTGGATTAACACATAGTCTACAGGCACACACCTGATCATCTACATGTGCTCTCTTACAACACTAAACTATGTTTTCTACCTTTATCTTGTATCTACCTACCACTTCAGCATTTTATTAAAAATCATAATAATAAAGAGAGAAAAGTGGTATCCACATATAAATCAAGTATAAAAACCAAATGAGTATTCATATTTGAACTGACTGTTTAGAGTTCATAATGCATGAGCAAAACCGAAAGTTTCTGTGATGACTGCCCTTGTACTGTTCACTATGTAACTTATTCATTATGTAAGAATTTGTTCTACATGTAAAAACTTGTTTGTTATGCCTCAGAAGATTGGAGACTGACAAAAATTAGGCTTGGGGTGGATTAATGATTGTGCATTGAGCATTGACTCCCCTATACAGAATTTTATTGTCGTTAACAACCATTTGATCAATAAATATGAGAGATGCCCTCACAAAAAAAAAAAAAAAAAAAAAAGGACAGACTTCCAATGGTAAAATAAATAAGTAACCGGGATGTAATGTATAGCATAAGGAATATAGTCAAGATATTGTAACAGCCTGGTAGGGTGATAGCTGGAACCTAGAATTATGTATATAAATGTTCTACCACTGTGTTGTACACTTGAAACTCATGTAATGTAATACTGTGTGTCAACTACCCTTCAATAAAAAATAATTATTTTAAAATAATAATAATAATAATAATTAAAAAAAAAAAAAAAAAGATGAGCTGCCATTTCTTCAGGTAGGTTTCTGTTAAAGCTACACCTCCATGCCTGCATAAGTCAATGTGCACTGACATGGTATCCACAGTGGGCCACTCACTGTTAGGTGCTAGGGTGAGTACAGTGATAAACCATGCTAAGGATCCCAACCTGCAGAGACTCACAGTCTATGTTATGAATCCTCTGCCAGTTCCCTTTTCTCCCCTTCTGAATTGTTAGCGAAGCGTGGTTTATATACAGAAACAAGCACAGATCATAGATCAGGGATTCGCAAGCTGAACATGCACACTTAACTAGTACCCAGATCAAGAACCAGCATTGCGAGCACTCTAGAAGCTCCTGTCAAATGTATTTACAGTTGTCCCCCTTCCCAGGGTAAAAGCTTCTGGGCCTGTTAGGTTTGCCTGGTTTTGATCTTTATATAAATATAAATCACAGTAAATGCTCTTGTGTCTGTGTGATGATGTGCTTAACCCCTTTTGGTTCCCAGACCCAATTCCAGTGTGTGTGTGGAGAGGAGGGATGTCTTCCCACATACACAACACCAAGCAATTCTCCAACACCAGCAGAGAACTCAACTAGATGGTGATGCTGTCTGCCCAGAGACAGCACCAGATTCCCTAGGTTAAGGGCTCAGTCCTACAGGACTGCCTTCTACTGCCACTCCAGACTCCAGTCACAAGCGCCAGGTTGTTAACGTGTGCTTCTGACCTACTGGCTGCAGATTGGAGATTCCCACGACTTCCCCCTTAGGTTTTATTTTGCTAGAACGGCTCACAGAACTCAGAAAAACACTTAGTTTACCAGTTTAATAAAGGATATCCTAAAAGACACAAATTAACAGCCAAATGAAGAGACAGACACACAAGGCAAGGTCCCAAATAAAGGAGCTTCTATCCTCGTGGAGCTTGGGGCCCAGCTTGATGGCACGGGGATGCAGTCCGGTTCCCCAAGCACAGAGCTCTCTCTGGCAAAGCTGCAGGATCCAAGAGAGCAGAGATGGGTATGCTTTTCTCAGGGTGTTTTGGGAAGGCTTCAGTGCATAGTCATGGTTGACTAGATTATTGGCCATTGGCTGATTGAACTTCCAGCCCCTGCCTTTGGGTCAGGGGTCCAGAAGTCTCTTATTAACATGAAAAGATACCCATTTCACCTTTAAAACTGCAGTGTCTTCAAGAACCATGGATGAAGACCCAATTTACCTGGGAAATATATATTTGGTTATATGAATGACCAAATATGTATCTCAAATGACTCATATATCACAGTCTGGCTTCTTTTTCTCAACATTATGTTTGTGAGATTCACCCAAGCTGTTGTGTGTTGTTTGCAGTTTATTCTCTAATGTGGCTGTATAGTTTACCATTTTGTGAAGATATCACAATTTAGTTACCCATACTGCTGTTGATGGGCATTTGGGTAGTTTCGAATTTTATGAATAATATTGCTTGAACATCCTGATATGTCTTTTGGTGAACTTAATGTTTCTGTTCAATATGTAACTAGAGTGGAATTGCTTGGCAGAGTATGTATAAATTCATCTTTACTAGATATTGCCAGTTTTCCAAAAGTGGTTGTATAAATTTATACTCCCAGTTTGAGAGTTCTGGTTGTTATATACCCTCAACACCATTTGGTATTTTCTGCTTTTTTAACTGTCATTATATGTTCTTAATTTGCATCTCTGTGATGACTAATGAAATGGAGCACCTTTTTTGAAAGTTTATTGGCAATTTGGATTATCTTCTTTTGTGAAGTGTCTATTCAAGTATTTTGCCCATTTTTTTCAGTTAGGTGGATTCCTTATTTATTTTTAGACGTTCTTTATATATACTGGATATGAGTCCTTTGAAAAATGTATCTTCTCCAGTTCAGGGTTGTTATTTCATTCTCTTAATGGTGTATTTTAAATGAATAAAAATTATTAATTTGAGACACAAAAATGGGTGAATATCTTCATGTCCTGAAACACAAAAAAAGCCAACCATTTTAAGGAAGAAATTGATAGTCCACTTTTGAAGAACAACAGTAAGATGGATATGTACTACTTCAGGAAATTGCTGGTAAAAATATGCCATCCTCTGTGGTGAACCAAACACTAATCTAACCACAGGGTAGAGAATATTGACATGAAAAACAACTAGAGCTTGGAAGAAACCAGTTACTGTACCTAAGAAACTACTTCCTTTGGTATTTTAGCATAAAGGGTATAGAAATAGTACTTCTGTTAATAGGTTTATTGAAAAACTTATTTTGTCCTTGTTGACAAACTTGTGATTTTAATAATTGCATATAAAGCTTCATTTAACGAATCTTATCAAATTAACTTTTTAACATCCAAAATTATCAGCATAAATAATACTACAGCTTAAAGTACCAACCAATATTTCTAGTAAATCAATGAAAAAATGAAAGTGTTCTTTCAGGAACATTAAGGGAGAACAGTCAAAAACTGGTGGATCCTGGAACTATCTAACTCCATACACAAAAATAAGCTCAAAATGGGTCAAAGGCCTGAATGTAAGATGTGAAACCATAAAAACTCTTAGAAGAAAACATAGGCAAAGCTTTCTTGAACATAAGTATGAGCAATTTTTTCCTGGACTCATCTCCTCAGCAAGGGAAACAAAAAGATGAAAAATGAACAAGTGGGACTACATCAAACTAAAAAGCTTCTGTATAGTAAAGGACACCAGCAGCAGAACAAAAGGGAACCTTCAGTATGAAAGAATATATTTGTAAATGATTTATCTGATAAGGGGTTAACATCCAAAACACATAAAGAACATATTTATATATTCATATGCCTCAACACCTAAAAAACAAATAACCTGATTAATAAATGGGTAGATGACCTGAACAGACATTTCTCCAAAGAAGAAATATGATGGCCAACAGACATATGAAAAGATGCTCCACATTGCTCATCATCAGGGAGGGAAAAGCAAATCAAAACCCCAATGAGATATCACCTCACACCAGTCAAAATGGCCACTGTCCAAAAGAAAAGAAATAACAAGTGTTGGTGATTAAGTGGAGAAATGGGAACCCTCCCACACTGTTGGTGGGAACATCAACTGGTGCAGACACTGTGGAAAGCAGTATGGAGGTTCCTCAAAAAACGAAAAATAGAAATACCTTTTGACCAGTAATTCCACTTCCAGGAATTTATCTGAAGAAAACAAAATCCCTGATTTGAAAAGATATATGCACCCCTATGTTTATTGCCATATTATTACAATAGCCAAGATTATGGGCACAAACTAAGTGTCCATCAATAAATGAATGAATAAAGAAGAGGTGGTGCATATGCAATGGAATATTATTCAACCACACAAAAAAAGAAATCCTACCATTTGCAACAAGGTGGATGTATCTAGAGGGTATTATGCTCAGTGAAATAAGCCAGGTGGAGAAAGACAAATACCATATGATTTCACTTATTTGTGGAGTATAAAAACAAAACAGAATGAACAAAATAACAGTAGACTCATAAACACTGAGAAGTGCCTGGAGGTTACCATAGGGGAGGAGGAGGAGGATAAAGGGGCACAAAAATTCTCAGTCACAATATGAGGTGGTGACAGGGATGGTAGTGCACATGGAGAATACACTCAACGAGTGTAACATCTTCCTAGGTTAACAGACAGCAACCGCGCTAGTGGGAGTGAGGACTGAATAATATGGTAACTGCGGAACCACTGTGGTGTATGTTTGAAACCAGTGAGGTTTTACGTCAACAGTACTTGAAAAAAAAAAAAGGGTAGATCCTGGCATGTATTGTTAGTGCCTGGCAAAATTTCAGTACCCAAATTTGAGACTGTCCATGAGGAAGGAGGTTGTGGGCTGTGGCAGAAGAAAAGGCAGTGGAGAGAATGGAAAGCTTGAATCACAACATACTTATATTTGGTTCTAGGTTACATATTTACATCAGCAGCATTTTCATTTGAAGTCAGTACAGTTCTTTCAGTTACACAAATCAAACGAAATATATTGCTAGATGGGCATACCTTTGCACTGGACTGATTTAAAAGGGTTGACTTTTTTTGTAATTTTAATATTACGTAATTGTTTTACAGGTTAGAATTTTAGAGGAAATAGATGAATGTGAGTTATACACCAACTCCTTTTGGGTTCCCGGACCTAATTCCAGTGTGTGTGTGCGTGTGTGTGTGAAGGGGGGGGGTCTTCCCACACACAATGCCAAGCAATTCTCGAACACCAGCAGGGTGTCCAAGAATTCAACCCAGTTCTGATGCTATCTGCCTGGAGACGGCACCAGATTCCCAGGTTAAGGGCTGTGTCTTACAGGACTTTCCTCCAACCCCCTACTCCAGATGTCTGTCACAAGCCCCAGGCTGTTGTTACCTGTGCTTCTGACCAACGGGCTTCACAGGCTTCAGATGGCAGGTTTCCAACAACCTTCCTCTTAGGTTCCATTAATTTGCTAGAGTGGCACATGGAATGAAATAAAACACTCACATTTACGATTTTAATGAATGGTATCGTAAAGGATACAATTAAATAACCAGATGAACAGATACATAGGACAAGGAGCTTCTATCCTTGTGGAGCTTGGGTAGTGACAGGTGGAAACTCTCCAACCAAGCAGCCAGGATGTAAAAGAGAGATAGGCTCTTCTCTTAAGTTCTTGTGAGGACTTCATTACATAGTCGTGATTGATTGAATCCTTGGCCATTGGCTGATTCAACCTCCAGCCCCCGCCCTTGTGTGGGATCTAACAGTCTCATTAACACGGTAAGACGCCCATTCCAACCTTTAAGGCTCTGAAGTGTTTTCAGGAACTGTGTATGAAGACCAAATATACCTGAGATGCATAACTCATATCACAGTATGTATACTATATGTATCCTTATATAGAAATCTTTCTATATATAAATACATATGTGTATGCATATGTATAAAATCTTAATGGAAGTTAGAAATATTCTCTAAGCCAAATCTAGAATTCTTCCAGTTCTTTTGTGAGTTTATAAATAGGAACAATGATTTTTAAAAATTACTACTGAAATCTAAAAGGGTCTGAATAGATGCGAGTTATAGTCTGTTCTGTTGGGATAACCTCTATATTTTTAGAGAGAGCTTAATGTGTAATTATGCATGGCGAATAATTAGGATTTTGGTTTTGGTTCCATGTTAATATTTTAGAGCCAATATATCTGAGGTGAACACAACATCCTTTTTTTTAAAAATACAAACAGTATTTTAACACTCTTCATTTAAATTATGGACTAGATTTGATATAAATTATTTTAAAATGAATCTGGTCTAGCTACCATTTTCATATTGCTTATTTTAATAACAAAAGATGAGCAGTTTCTGCCGTACTGTCAAAGGCAAGGGAAATAAGCCAGGTGCTTAGTCTCCATTTGAGTTTGTCTTTGCCAGGAGTTTTAATTCCTTCTCGCAGTACTGAACTAAGCCCAAGTTTTCTTATGAAACCAAGAAGTAGAGAAGAGGTAGGATTCGGGATGTGACTGGGGACATGGATTGGTTAATGTAGTCATTTGGATGTACTTCCTAAAAGATATTGCAAACATGGGGCAGAGACTTGCTGTTGCCTATTTGAGAATGTTGTGTGATTGTCCCTCCGTGTTTCCCCAATCTTTATAAAATCATGAAGCATGTGGGTTAGTATCATTAACCCGGAGGCCCTTGGCTATAGATTTTGCTGAAGCTAAGTACCAGAAAACACTGGGAACCATTTACTTGATGGTGTTTTGGGCGAAGCCATCAGTTGTGGAAATACTCGTACCTAAGGCATGGATTCCAGGGGTTGGCAGGTTGGTGACAATTTTATGGTGCCACCCAAAAATCTCACAGTGCCACTGTCACAGCTGTGGTTGGCTAGTATAGTGCCTCCCCACTGGTGAGGAGTGATTTCTCATAATGCCTCGGCTTCTTAGGAAAGTTGAAGTTGGAGGTGGATGGCTTCTATTTTCTGTCTTGCTGCCTTTTCTGGGTGGTACACCTTCTCACGTGTTTCTTGAACCGCAGGTGAAGAATAGAAAGGAGAGCCCTCAAATTGGTGACACAGTTCATAGCATTTGCTGTCATTTCTAAGGATTAAAAAATACTAAGGACTAACTAATATTTTCTCTCCTTCCAAACCAAGTTTGATTCATCTGTTACACAGTTGACCTTTGAACAACACGGGGGTTGGGGAGCTGACCACCTGCGTAATTGAAAATCCATGTTTAACTTTGACTTCCCCAAAATTTAACTAAGCTTGCTGTTGACCAGAAGCCTTGCCAATAACATAAACAGTGGATTAGCACATATTTTGTATATGTATTATATATATATAGTCTTCTTACAATAAAGCTAGAGAAAAAGTTATTAAGAAAATCATGAAGAGAAAATACACTTAAAGTACTGTACAATATTAACTGAAAAAAGAAACGTATAAGTGGACCCCTGCAATTCAAACCTGTGTTGTTCAAGGATCAACTATATGTACATATGTTAACAGTGAGTACCACAAAAATCTTTAAATAGAAAGCTTTACAAACTGATGGCCTTTCTAAGGGGATTTGCTGTAGTATTAGAGTATTATTTTCATCTGTTATTCTGTTAACTTTTTAAAGCATTATTCTGACTACTTTTCCTTTGCTTTGGTGAATTTTTAAAATTGTTCTAATTTTGGTATTAGGAGTTTTATTAATCTTTTTCTTCTGACATGAGACATGTGGGGATAATCTAAACCTGGTGGTTTGTTTATTTTTAAAGTTATCTTTAAGGTAAACTCTTGATGTAGAACACAGACATTCTTTAGCAAGACAATAATGATTTGAAGTGGTTAATTTTCAGTTTTCTTTTAAATAAAATTTATATATGTTTGTATTTTCAAAATTAAGTATACTTAGTTTTTTTGAGATATAATTCATATGCCATAAAATTCGTCCTTTTAAAGTGTGTAATTCAGTGATTTTTGCTGTATTCCCAGGGTTTTGCAACCATTACCACTGCCTAATTCCAAAAATTCTAATTTTCATTACCCCTAAAAAGAAACCTGGCCCTATTAGCAGTTAGTCACTCCCCCTTCTTCCTTTCCCCAGCACCAGGTAACCTTTCTGTCTCTATTAGATTTACCTTTTCTGGACATTTTATATAAATGGAATCATGTTAATATATGGTGTTTTGTGACAGGTTTCTTTTGCTTAGCATAATGTTTTCAAGAGTCATCCATGTAGCTTGTATCAGTATTCATCCATTTTTTGGGGATGGGATGAATTATTCCTTCCATCCTTTTGTATGAACACACATCTCGTTTTTCCATTCATCAGTTGGATAAACATTTTGGCTGTTATAAATAATGCTGCTGTGAACATTCATGCACAAGTTTGTGAAAATATGTTTTCAGTTCTCTTATATACTTACATACTTGGGAGTGGAATTATGGATCTTTTCATAACTTTGTGTTTAACTTTATTTTTGAGGAACTGCCAAACTGTTTTCTTTAGTGGCTACACCACTTTACATTCCTACTGACAGTGTATGAGGCTCCCAGTTTCCCCGCATATTCAACAGCACTTGTTATTTAACTTTATTATTTTTTTTACGGCCATAGTAGTGGTAGCAAATGGTATCTCACAGTTTTGATTTGTATTTCTCTGATAGCTAATGATGTTGAGCATCTTGTGTATACTGGCCAGTTGTATGTCTTCTTTGGAAATAAGTCTTAAAATTCTGTGTCCGTTTCAAAGTTAAATTAGATTGTTTTTTATTTCTGAGTTTCTCTTTGTAAGAATTAACTTATTTTAAATGTCATCTCCTAATTAATAGAAATTTAATAGAGAACTGTTCTTGAATGTAAACAGTTTGGTGATGTTGGAACAACACAATTTACAGTCAATATTCAATGTACCATTAAAAATCTACAGTCTGTATACAGTAGAAAATTTATAGTCCTGCACAAACATTGGCTGTTTATGAACAGCAAAGTAAAATAGCATACTTGGTTGTTTACCTAAAGAAATTTTGCTTGTTTACTTTTTGGTAATTACACTGTCTGATTTGCAAGGCTTTAAAGAGGTAGTGGATTGGTAATGAGAAGTTTAAAAATTGCATTTTAAGGTAGAAGTTTTAGAAATTATCTCTAAAACTAGAAGTAAATAACATTTAAAGCTAGAGTTTAGGCATTGAGACAGGGTTTTTTGAGACTTACTGTTAATAACTTAAGAGATTTAAAACTGACAAGAACTTTTCTACTGTTTAAAAAGGACTCAACTAAGAAAAAAATAAGTGGTATAAATACTTTTAACTTTATGGATTTAATGGATAACTCACCATTATTTTCCACATGCTGATTATTATGTTTGTGTGAATTATGAGGTATATTCTGATAGCTCTTCTGGTGTATAAGGATTTATGGGTGGTTTGTTTTTTTCTTTGTTGCTTAGTAGGGTTTTTTGGTGGCTGCTGTTGTTCTCTCGTTCTTAGTAAGTAGAGAGAAGCAAATGCCTTTAGGGTATTGCCATCTGGTACCGTTGAAAATACCGCCCCTTACTTTGGCCTAATCCTAGCCCTGGCTCTGCTGCTGCTTAAAAACACCTCATTTTAAGTCGAAGATCATCTTTAGAACTACTTAAGTGAATGTAGTGACAAAGCCTTGCTCTGGGGTGAGAACACAAACAAGAATTTAATGCTGTAGTGTATAAGTATCTTTAAATTTGTTAAATTCAAGTTTGCTTCCATTAGAACTAGAGCTATACATGATTTCTATGTGGGAAAGTCTTTAAACTGTTTAGCTAAAATATCGTAATTTCTTTCTAATAGCATTAGTATAGATAGGAGACAGAGGAATGTAGTGAGGTTTATTTTAGATGTGCTGTATTTCCCAGGCTAAATCTAGCGGACAAAACATTATTAGCATGTATTTGTAGGTATATACTGAACAAATAAATTGAGGTGATCAAGGCTAAGAGGCACCACAGCAGATTGTGATGCATCTAAAGTGGCAACATTCAAGAATTTTAGGGTTCTTTTGGGGAGCCATTACAGAGTCTGCTCAGAGTATAGAGAGGAGGATGGAATCAGGAAAGTGAGGGTGAGGGCACAGTTTGGGGTGTGGTACAGAAAAAGGCCATCTGAATTTTCAGAGGATTGGATTATTCCTATCTCAGTGATGGAGACATAGGTAGGTAGTTGTAGGTAGTTCGTACTAAACTTAGTACTTTATATGGCATGCATAGGTAATTGTATAATTTTATTTGGAAAAAATGGGATTTAAACCTCATTTGGAGTTAAGTAAAGTTGATCAGAATTGCTAAAAAAAATTACATGACAGAAAAGAATCCAGTCCCCAGGAGGTATTTATCTGTCAGTTGACACAGAGGATTCCTGCTTCCACCTGCCCGGCAGCACAGTTCAGGGAAAGAGCAGAAGGTCCTACCCCTTTTCGTACCTGCCTCGCACAGTGTCTGTGGCACGTAGGCTGACTAAGGCTCCTGCTGACGCAGTTGATAGAAGAGGCTAGGCATCTTTCCAGTGCCAGCCCTAGAGTGAGAGTGATGCCTATTCTGTGAGAAAGGCCCAGGAGAGAGCCTGCAGATTTCCTGAGCCCTGGGGATGTGGCAGGGAGGGCTGCACAGGAAAGGGGAACCTTAAAACTACCCTGGAGCCAGGTAACCAATTTCATAGCCTTATAGATAAACCCCAGTGCTAGGGTGCATGCAGCCGTCCCCTCCCCCCGCCAGCACCCTTGTCGTGAGTGCCCGATGTGTTTGGCTGGCAGACCCAAATCAGTAGACTTAGATACCTGCAAAGTGCAAAAATGTATACTTAGGGATTCTGTTGTTTTAGCAAATTATTTATTGTTCATTGCAGGTGGTGGTCACTAAGTACTTTTTGAAGGTGTTGCCTCTTTTCTCCCACATTGTAGTATCTTTATTTTAAACACCTTTCTTGTTTGGAGCCTAAATTTATCACCAGCATTATAGAAAACAAGCCAGTTCTAACCCTGAACAGTGAGGTCCTTGGATCTCATTCCAGTGTGTTGAGCCTCCGTAGTCATAGTGGGTGTTTTTGTTGTTTTTGTTTGCAGTTCAAAATAATATTTGTATATGATCTTAGGTGGTGAATTTTAATAGAGCAGAAAACTTGACCTGCAACTGTTTTTTTCCCCTCAGCAAAGAGGAAAATGGAGTGTCTGGAAAGGTTGGAATGTCTTTGCTGTTATATGTTACACTGCTGTGGGATAATGAGATTTCACATTTCCGCGTTGCTGGAGCAGGCTGCCTATCTTGTAGATACTGGCATATAAGGCCTCTTTATTCTTTGGACTTCTGTATTTCTTAGAATTGTCATGCTTCCTTTCGAACTAAATTATGCAGAGGTAACATGATTATTTGACCAAGCTCAGGAAATATAAAACAGGTAAAAAATATCAAGCTAGATTAAATAAAGAGTTACTGGCTATAGTATATTAAGTATACGGTATATTAAGTATATTCTTCAGAAGTCTGTATTTGCCTGTTTTTGCTGCTAACTCTCCTACTTCTTTTTTGCAGCCTTACCAGGGCACAAGAGTGGGAGGCTAAGAATACCCTGTCTAGAGCTTCAGATAATGTTAAAAGTATTCCAAGGGAACTATGGCCCCAAGAACTCTTTTTAAATAAGTTACTGATTTGGTGCCTTGGGAACATTTGGTTTTACTCTAGCTATTTTTCCCATATGCCTTCCTTTAAAAGGAAAGTTCATCTTGGGTTACATGGGAGCATCTTAGGTTTAGTGTTAGATTACCAGCGTTCAAAAATATGTGCCCAGATGGTAGATGTTGACGAAAGTTAGGCACAAGAATTCATTTGAAGTTGAATGGTTTGCAGTATTAGTCAGAAAAGTTTTGTTCACTTCTAATTTTGAACAGCATAGGGATTGGAGACTGAGATGGTTGGTTAAAATTTAAAGAATTAGGGAGCTCTACTTCATGTGACAGCAGGTCAGGCTCTGTTTTCCCATCTCAACTCAAGGTAGGGTTCCTTGTAGCAGGTGGTTTAGAGGCGTGTGTATTTACGAATGGCTCCATTGGCTCTGTGTATCATGGTGGTGTACAGCAGGGACCCCAGACCCCCACGTCAGTTACACTGATAAATACTCTTATTACAGATTGACACTCATTCTTACCCAGTTCATCTTTTAAATGAGCTGTAGCCTATTGTCACACTGGAAAACTTAACTCAAATGTCTTTGTTCTATGAAGTTGAGTCAGGTAACTACCCAGACTGGCAAAGGTAGGAAGACACCCTTTTCCGTGTGAGTTATTTAGTGCAACTGGAGCTGAAGATTTGACCAGCAAGGAGATAGGGAAGAGGGAGATGTATTGATAGAGGTTATGTGTAGAATTAGGTAGAATTTTATGTTTTCATAAATGTCTCAGTTATTTAAGATAAAATTTATATGAGCAAATGGAATGTAATGGTAAACATTGGTTTCCTCTGATTTGCCTTTGGCTTAATAGATAATTATTATTGCATTATTTTTATAACTTAAAAATTGTATGAGTGATAAATATTCATTACAAGAAATTAGAACATATATATAAACAGCAAAAAGGAAAAATTCCCCTACGACTGTATCACCTAGACATAAAAAGGGTAAACTTTAGATGTTTATCATTCTAGACCTTCTTTCCATCACATATTTGTCTTTCAAAACCAAATTAAATGATACATGCAGTTTGGTAAATTAAGCTTTTTCAATGTAACAATACAGCATGCATATCTGTCTGTTTAAGTCATAAAATTTACTTCATTTTCATTTTTATGACTGTTTAGTAGTTCTTTGTGAGATGAACTGTAATTTAATTAATAAGTCCCCTGTGATCGGAATTTAGGTTGTTTCTAATTCTTGCTGCAGTAACTTTTGTATCTGCCTTTTTACCTCTTTGATTATTTCCTTAAGATCAATTCCCGGGACTAGAATGCTTTGTAAAGGATTTGCACATCTTAAGACTTTTGAAACACATAATCAAATAGCTTTCCAGAAAGGCTGTTCCAGTTTTCAGGTTCTCCTCTTGTCTAATTGGCTTTGTACTTGCATTAAAGTGTTAAATTTTTATTTAGTTGCAGAATGAGGAGGAGCCTGGGGAGCCAGAACAGACTGCCAGTGACGCGCCTCCGCCTTACAGCAGCATCTCTGCAGAGGGTGCAGGTAGGTGATGGCGAGGTGATTCCTGAAATCTTGAAGTGCGCTTAGCCATAGACTTTTTTTTTTTTTTTTTGAGAGGGCATCTCTCATATTTATTGATCAAATGGTTGTTAACAACAATAAAATTCTGTATAGGGGCCTCAATGCACAATCATTAATGAACCCCAAGTCTAATTCTCAACAGTCTCCAATCTTCTGAAGCATAACGAACAAGTTCTTACATGGTGAACAAGTTCTTACGTAGTGAATAAGTTCTTACGTGGTGAACAGTGCAAGGGCAGTCATCACAGAAACTTTTGGTTTTGATCACGCATCATGAACTATAAACAATCAAGTCAGATATGATTATCCATTTGATTTTTATACTTGATTTATATGTGAATCCCACATCTCTCCCTTATTTTTTTTTAAAAATAAAGTGCTGAAGTGGTAGGTAGATGGAAGATAAAGGTAGAAAACATGATTTAGCGCTGTAAGAGGGCAAGTGTAGATGATCAGGTCTGTGCCTATAGACTAAGTATTAATCCAAGCTAGACAAGGGCAACAAAACATCCATGGATGCAGAAGATTTCTCTCAAAACAGGGGGGTGAGGTTCTAAGCCTCACCTCTGTTGATCCCCAATTTCTCACCTGATGGCCCCCCTGCGACTGTGCCTGTCTTAGGTTGTTCCTCCCTTGAGGAATCTTACCCGTCTCTGTTAGCCATAGACTTTTGTCTTGGATGTGTTCATTGATGTTTGCTTTGCTTCAGCTTTCCTTAAGAAGTCTTTGACATTATTTTTAGTTTGTAGTCTGAGGTGAAAAAAACTTCTCAGAAACAAATAAGACCCCATTTCAGTGTGATTTTCTAATGGAACTCGAACTCATTCCAACAGTCGTAAAGGAAGTAAAAATTCAGGAACTAGGTGATCACCTGATTTTTGTTCTTTCTGTAGTTTCCTCATCAGTTGTTTTGCTCTTTGTGATTCTAGTAACTGTGACCTAAAATACAGTCTGTTAGATTTATTTTATTCTAGTGAATTCTTAATTTAAAAAACTACAAATCTATCAACTCACCCTCTTCCACATAGTTTAAATGTTCATTGTAGTTAAAACCCTCCTTAATCAACATTTTGTCTTACCCTCATAAGCCAGATTATCTTTTTAATTTTCATCTACATCTATAAAAGGGATGGGGAGAAGAAAATCTCAGTGGTACAGGATTTAGTGACTAGAGCTTCCTGATAATCTTCTTTAATTGCTGAAAGTTGACCAGCTTTAATGGAACCTCTTTCCTTATTCTCTTAAAACAGAACTGTGGCAGAGTAGTGAGTACACAGCCCATGGTCCCCCCCCACTGAACCCAGCCTGCTCCTAGGGTGGGCAAATGGAAGACCATATTCATTGCAAGCAAGCCTCAGAATCCTTTTCAGTACAGCATGTAGGGCAGCTATTGTCAGTTGATGTGAGATTCAATCTCTGGGTGTTCTCTGTGGCCCTGAGACTGCCATTATAATTAAGAGGAATTCAGGTCAGAAAGTGCCTCACCTCCACTCTGGCTTCAAATGCTGAACCCTGTCTCCTTGTATTAAGATTTTTATTTGTAAGCATGTGAAACTAACAATGCTAAATTAAGGTTTTGGAAGAATTCTAGGGTGTCTCATGGAATCAAAAGATGAGAACCCCAAGACTTGGGAAAGAATCACAATTTCATGCCTTATTCACTCTTTTCTACTCAGAATGTAGTACAGGTCTTCCTTTAAATAAATCCCTTCAGTGAAAAGTCCAACTGATTAATAAGAAATTGCATTCCTGTTTTATTAATGATAAAAATCCTTTCTATTTAGCTACCCAGAGTCATTAGGAGGTAATTTTTTTCCCCTGAATATCTGAATTTCTATTTTCTGTAATTGTAAAAACTTTAGAACCATTTTAGAGAGAAATCTTTCTCAAACACTTCTCTCCCTTATTCACTTCATCTCTTATTCTTTGTTTAAATTTTTCCTTATGATTTAGAAGTTACTCAGAAGCATTCTCTGGTAGGTGTTCTGTTTTGTACTGTAGTGATGCCTTTATTTATTGTCACTGCAGAACTTTTTGATTCAAGAATCACATTCCCTGCTTGCTGTCAGATGTCATCTCCTATTGCTGTCAACATGAGGTCCATTTATCCCTTTCTCTTTCATTTTTGTTTATCTTGCTGTGGGCCTCAACAGCAAATGCCAAAACTTCTCAAGATTGGGTATAAGTAAAGGGAAACTTTTTAGAATAAGGTCTAGAAGAACTCTCTCTTGAATAAAGTCTTTTATCTGTGGTATTTCATCTGACTATGCAGAGGCCTTTAAAAAACAAAAACAAAAACATTTAACTTCTGGGTCTCTACTGGGCCTCTTGAGTCCCAGGTAAGTAAAGTGTCAGGGAAATATGTTTTTAGAGATCATAAGTTACTGAGAACATTGGTTTTATATTATTATTAGCTGGGTTTTTTTTCCATTTTTGCTTTTTAAAAATGGAAACCTCTAAAATGGCTTAAGTGGACTTTGCCCCCTTTGTTGTTAAATTTACAATGCTTACTTTGTTAGATAAATGTTGACTTGTGTACCTATTAATCCATTTATGAAAAGAATGATTAGAAACAGAATGGTACATGTCAGCTGGGAATAAAAGAAGCACGAATCATTATTAAAATACTCAATTTACCTATTTTAATTCATGGTATGTAAATTTGAACAGTCTAACAACTACTGAATATTTTTTGTTTTGAATATACTAAGTAAACTTGAAAAGATTGTTATTAAACCTTTCATGGAAACTTAAATTATATGACGTATCATATTGATGGATCCTATTTTAAAACAATCTTTGAAATAAGAAATAAAAGTGTTCTTGATTTCCTTCAACTTAAGGTAGTTGGTGTCAGTTTTATTCATGTATTGAGAATTATTATGATAGTAGGCTAATTCAAATTGTACATGTCAATTTATAATAATGACTTTTAGTATGATTTGAAACGTTAAAAATTTTGTAGGAAGTTGTACAATGTTTTATAAGGTATATATGTACACATGTATACATACATGTGTATGTATATGTGTGTGTGTGTGTGTGTGCACATGCATATATGTTAAATAGTTATTTTGACATGGAGAAAACCAAGTTCCCTCAGTTCAATTAGGTGGTAGCTTTAGTTTCAATAACACATTTTTCTATATTTTTTTCTAAAAGCTCTGATACTTTATTTTTCCCGTTTAGATCTGCATTCCATGTGGGGTTGGGTTTTCTATGCAGTGTGAGATAGTGGTCAAGATTAATTTGTTTTCCTTGTGGATGTCCAGTTGGTTCAGCACCATTTATTGAGAGGACCATTCTTTCTTCACTACGCTGTTTTGTCATAAACCAGGCGACCATGTGTGTGGATCTGTTTCTGGACTCAGTATTCTGTTCTTTGGTCTATTTATCTTCATGCCTGTACTATACTGCCTTAATTCTGGAGCTTTATAATCTTGACATCTGATAATGTAGGTCCTTCAGCTTTTTTGTTCTTCAGTATTGCTTTGATTCTTCTCAAGCTTTTACGTTTCTGTGTACATTTTAGAATCAGTTTGTCAATTTCCATAAAATTAAAACAAAAACCCTGCTTGAGTTTTAGTTGGGATTGCACTAAATCTGTGTATCAGTTTGAATAGAATTAACATCTTTATAATACTGTATCTTCCAGTCCATAAACATGATACATCTTTCCATTTATTAAGATCTTTACTTTTTCTCAATAATAGTTTATAAGTTTCAATATAGAGATCCTGCACATTTCTTATTAGATTTATTGCTAGTTATTTGGTATATTTTGGTGCTATTGTAAATAGTTCTGTATAATTTTATTTTCTATTGCTGGTATATGGAAGTAAAATTGATGGTTTATTTATTGTGTATACAGAGACTTTGCTAAAATTTGTATATTAATTCTAATAGCTTATCTCTAGATACTCTTGGATTTTCTATAGATATACATGTAATCATGTTATCCATGAATAACAATAGTTGTTTCTTCCTTTCCGATCCTTATATCTTCCATTTCCTTTTCTTGCCATATTCCATCAACTAATAGGACCTCTGAGACTGTTTGACTGGCAGTGGTGGCGGTGGGCATTTTTGTTTAATTCTCTAACCTTAGGAGGAGAAAGCTTTTTAATAATTTACTATTAATTATGACTTTTATTCTAAGTTTTTCATAGGGATTTGTGATCAGATTAAGGAAGTTTTATTCCTAATTTGCTAAGTGTTTTTATTATTAGTAGGTGTTCAATTTTATCAGATGCTTTTCACGTGCAAGTGAAGACAATAGAATTTTTCTCCTTTTTCTTGTTAATTAGGTAGATGGTATTAATTGACAGTTTCAGTAATACATTACAGTAAAATTGGAAGTTAATTGCAGTTAACAACCAAAGAGGGAAAAAAGAAATTTAAAAAATGTTAATCTTGATGACTATAAGAATTTTTTCAAAATTCTTAGATTTTTCAAAAATTGTATAGGAATTTAATCCATTTGTAAATAGATCTTTTCTAATAAACATTGAATCTTGAAGTAAATGAGAATAAGTTGCAACACTAAAAAGAGAAATAAAAGATTTAATACAGACAAATAATGGTTCTGTAACTGAATTAGTTACCTTAACTATGTCATAAAAAATAATACATGGCAAAATAATGTCAAAGAATCAAAGTGCTCAAACCTGTGAGAAATTAATTTTAAGGTTTTTTTTTAAGTTGATTTTCATGTTTGCAAGTGGGAAGAAACGATGGTATAGATTTACAAATACACAGATGAAGTATTTTTAGCTTTAATGTTTTCCTTATGCATCTATTAATATTAAATGCCTCTTGGGAACACACCCCGAAACAAAACAATCAAAAAAAGTGTTTGAAAAGTATTTTTTATAACAGTGGAAAAAGTGTTCAAAAGCACTTGGAAGGAAGGGCAAAATGAGTCTGGGACTTAAGTAATTGGGAAATGAGTAAATTTAAAAATCATTCCTAGTTTCTAATATTCATCTAGAACCACTTTTGATTCAGTTATTCTGTATATACGTACTGCCAGAGGAATGGTTGGTTTTTGTTTGCCAGAGTTAGTGGAAATACTCTTTCCTCGGCTTAGCTAGTCATCAGATAATTGTGACTTCTGTTTCATTCTGCAGCATATTTTGACTACAAAGATGAGTCTGGGTTTCCAAAGCCTCCGTCTTACAATGTGGCCACGACACTGCCCACTTACGATGAAGCTGAGAGAACCAAGGCCGAGGCTACTATCCCTTTGGTTCCTGGAAGAGTAAGTCCAGTTCACCATGTTCCTTGGTGGCTGCTTTATGGGAATCTAGCTCTTTTCAGTAGGCACTTATGATTTATTACTTGTGATCATAGTGATCCGTAAAAATACAGCTAATTGTAAACCACTAGGTCGTTTCCTTTTGGGTTAATAGATTCTTACCTCTTCCTGACAATGATAAAAGGTACAAATGAGCAGCAAACCACTAGTTGAGTGAGCGCATTTCCCTGTCTCTACTACTACCACCGCTTTCTCAAGTCTCCTGCGTGGCTGAAATGTCTCGGAGCAGGAGCTGATTTAGGAAATACACTGACTTTGCCTTAATTCTGCAGACTTACATTTTGGTGTTAGGTAGATAGCTGCTAGGAAGATCTATGGAGAGAATAAATAAGTGCAACTTCATAGAATTAAACTTATCAAAGGGTGCTCTCATTATCTAGGTGAACACCATGCCACCAGCAGTCCAGATCATGCCATCTGTGGGGGCATAGTGATTTCACATCCCACCTGGCCTGATGTTCATTCACGGCAGTAGGGTAGGGTGTGATGAAAGCCAGCTGGAGACTTTTGGGTACTCTTTGTCTCTGATGTCAGACCCGTAAGTGATGCAGATGTTGTTTCATAAATATTTATCCAGGTGACTGATGCAGGCAGGGCATTGGACCAGACACTGGGAGAATGAAGAGCAGGGTGCAGTCCCTAGGAATGTGGAGCAGGCAGGGCTCCAGGCCCTAGTCCTATTCAGATAAGGAATCTAGAGTAAAAGATAAGGACAGGAACAGAAGCTCCGCCTGGGTAGTACAATGGCATAGGCCCCAGAATTTCAGGCCTTAAGAGTAGTGGACTGTTCACAGACCATACCTGCTATGAAGGGAAGAGCTCCTAAAACAGCTGTTTGGTAGAAATAGTAGTTTATAAGCCCAGTCCAGGGTGATTCTACATGGGGATGTGCATTGAGTTTTTGTAGATGCCAGAGAGGACCTAAGAACCCTCGTGGAGCTTAGTGTCTAAGGGTAAAACAGCCTTGTTATAATTACCATTGGATGCAAATGACATGCTCAGCACTGTGCTCTGTGCCTTATGTATTTTGTATGTTGTTTCCAGTCCTCACAATAACCTCACAAGACAAAGATGATATTATCTCCATTTTACAGATGCAAAAGTTGAGGTCCAGAGAGATTAATTTGCCCAAAGTCATACAGATAATAAGTATCACTGGTGAGTGTCAAACCCAGATATTTTAGACTCCAAAGTCCTTGTACTCTATAGACCTCTTGGAATATGTGGTAAGTGTCCCATAGAAATAGACCAGGTGATTAGCTCTGATTAATTACAGAACTCTTCAGAATACTTTTATTTGAGAAGTATACTTTTTTAGGAACCTCTTAATGGGTTCTATTATTCAGCATTCATGTATAGAAAACTGTTTTATACAATGTACTATTATGTATTTTCTAGTGGATTAGTAGAAAGCTTTGTCTAAAGCAATGTTCCTGCCATACAAGAGCTTGAAGCCCAGCTGGGGAGAAGGTGCACAAGTACCCATATCTCAGGGGCAGCACTAGAGCAGCAAGGATTAAGACCTGTGGCTTCTTACCATGTGATTGTGGGGAGGATGGAATTTGAAATGGGCCCTGGATTTTAATGGATAAGAACATTCTAGAAGGCAAGTCCAGAAAGGAGATGTGAATTCAGCCAGGTGCAGGGCAGGTTCTGGGGATGTAGTAATTGGTTTTGCTTGAGCAAAGAGTTTGTGACCAGACTTAGGTTGTAGAATTTTGTGAATACTAAGCTGAGGCATTTAGACTTATATGTAGGTCACATAGACTCCTTCAAAGGTCTTGAGCAGGGGTGTGATAAGACAAGTATGGTTTTAGAAACATTAACATGGCAATAACTTGGAGAAGGAAATCATGGTGGTAGGGATACCATGGACAGAACAGATAGAAGGCATTTGCAATACTGTTAGAAAATAATTCCATGTATTTTTATAGAGTATCTTTGAGAAGTTATGCAAAAAACTGAATTGGTTTCTAATTTGGAGAAGCCTTATTTAAACTTCTAATATGAAGTCAGAATATTAGGTATTTAGTATTTTTAGAAACTTAAAACAAACACATTCTTCTAAAAATTTCACACAATAGAGGAAATGTGTTGTTAGAAATGGAAGCCGCCATCACACTTCCCGTTTCTCTAGTTTCCATTCCACAGGGTAACCACTGTTAACAGCTTGTTATGGACTTCTCGGCCCCCTTTCTGTGTAGGGCAAGTTTTGATTGCCCCTAAATTTTTTTTCTTCATTTAAGGAACCCTCATTATATTGTATACAAGCCTATTGCTTTTAAGCATGTATTTATTTATTTTCTAATATCTCAACATATACCCACATTAGTTGAAAAGATAGGCTGCATATGTTGATGTCCATATTGGTCAAGATACGTTCCATCTAGACTTGCAATATTATGTTTCAAATTAGGATAGAAAGGGCTCCTATCTGCCAATAATATTGGAAGTAAGGTTGTTTCAGACCAATATATCAATATAAACAAACGGTAATGGAGTAGAGCAATGGGCAGCCCTATGGACTTTTCATGTATGATCACTCTATTCTTTGTTCTTCCATGATAGGCTCATAAAGCATGTGAGCTAGTCAGTTGTGTTTCCTTAGCAGGCTCTGAATTACTAACACTCTGGGCCCTTAACAGGCCCTGGATTACTGATAATTCTGGAATTTAAGCCAAATGTGTAAGTAAATTTTCTTCTTTTTTCTTTAGATATATGTAAGAGTGAATAGTTCTTCTTAAACTTTGTAATTTTGAAGTGTATCGTTAAAGAATTTGGATTATAAAATGAAAAATTCCTTTCATATAGAAAACTATGGAGATAGGAGAAAGCTATGTATTTTTCTATAATTACATCTTATGAGACAAAATAACATTTTAACACATACTTAGCCTTAATGCTTATAGTTTTGAATTGAGTCAAAGAAGTACATTTTCTTCTTGGTACTCACTTTTGTCTCTTTCTCTGTTTTCCTTGATGTCTTTCCTTTGCTTAGAAATAGTTCCCTGTGAACTTACCTTACTCTTTTTCTTTTCATTTAGGATGAGGATTTTGTGGGTCGGGATGATTTTGATGATGCTGACCAGCTGAGGATAGGAAATGATGGGATTTTCATGTTAACTTTTTTCAGTAAGTATAGACACACAGCAGAACTGCTTCCCACAAACCTGAGTGCTTAAGATTATGACTGAATTATAATTACTAGTTGAGCTAATATTTTAATACGTTGTATTTATTTGATTCCTTATACTGAGATGCTCAGAACTTAATACCCACTTACCTGATACCATTTCTACTCATCTGTTTCTTTGGATGTCTATGGAAAACGTAATTAAAGCAGTTATGGGAATTCTGTAGTTTTACATGAGCTAAGCCTCATCTTTCAGGTCTACAGGGCCCCTTAGTATTGCTCCTACTCATATCTGGCCTCTATGGTAGGAATTAAATGCCTTTGATGAATTTTGTAAGTTTCTATTTTTTAAGTGAGCCTGAGTTTTTTCCTTCTTGATGTTAGTTTCCATTTATCTTTCAATGTGCCTCACTTAGAAGTGAGCAACCACTTCTTTTATTTGCTATATTAAAAAGATCATAAAGGAAATGCAGTGCCTTTAGAGGTGATGTTGTTATGTAAGCCATCAAAATTCATGGAAGCAGGGGGAATGAATGACTTAAATCAGATTATTTGAGGGCATTAATTTCATGTTCAAGGCATTTACTTTATTAGCTGAAGTTAACACATACAGCAAAGGGCAGAGGTCCTAAGTATATATTATATACTGGTTAATGTTAAGGCATTTTTGAGAGCAATAGCAGTAGACATAATGCAGGCATATCTCAGAGATACTTCAGATCCAGTTCCAGATCACAACAATAGTGAACATTGCAATAAAGCAAATAAAATCAATTTTTTAGTTTCCCAGTGCTTATAAAAGTCATATTTATATTATAGTCTGTTAAGTGTACAATAGCATTATGTCTTAAAAAACAATGTACTTACCCTAATTTAAAAATGCTTCACTGCTCAAAAATGCTAAGCATCATCTGAGCTTTTAGTGAGTTGTCATCTTTTTGCTGGTGGAGGGTCTTACCTTGATCTTGCCTGCTGACTGATCATGTTAATGGTTGCTGAAGGTCGGGGTGGCTGTGGCAATTGCTTAAAATAAAGACAACAATGAAGTTTGTCACATCAGTGGACTCTTTCTTTTACAAACAGTTTCTCTTGTTCATGTGATGCTGTTTGATAGCATTTTACGTACAGTAGAACTTCTTTCAAGATTGGAGTTAGTCCTCTCAAATCCTGCCGCTGCTTTACCAACTAAGTTTATGTCATATTCTAAATCCTTTGTTGTCATTTCAACAATCTTCACAGCATCTTTACTAGGAGTAGATTCCATCTCAAGAAACCACTTTCTTTGCTCATCCGTAAGAAGTGCCTTCTCATCTGTTAACATTTTATCATGAGGTGCGGCCTTTCAGCCCCGTCTTCAGGCTCCACTTCTGACTCCAGTTCTCTTGTGTTTCTACTACCTCTGCGGTTACTCCCCCTTGGGCCGCTCCACGTCATCCACGAGGGTTGGAAACAGTTTCTTCCCAACTCCTGCTTATGCTGACATTTGACCTCTTCCCATGAATCATGGATGTTCTTACCGGCACCTAGAATGGTGAATCCTTTCCAGAAGGTTTGCAGTTTAGTTCTCCCAAATCCACCAGAAGAATCACTCTGTGGCAGTTTAGCCTTACGAAATGTATTTCTTTTTTTTTTTTTTTTTTTATTGAAGGGTAGTTGACACACAGTATTACATTAGTTTCAGGTGTACAACACAGTGATTCAACATTTATATACATGATAATTCTAGGTACCAGCTATCACCATACCAAGTTGTTCCAATATTTTGACTATATTCCTTATGCTATACATTACATCCCGGTTACTTACTTATTTTACAATTGGAAGTGCGTGTATGTATATATATATATATATATATATATATATATATTTTTTTTTTTTTTGTGAGGGCATCTCTCATATTTATTGATCAAATGGTTGTTGACAACAATAAAATTCTCTATAGGGGGGTCAGTGCTCAATGCACAATCATTAATCCACCCCAAGCCTAATTACGAAATGTATTTCTTAAATAATAAAACTTGAAAGTTGAAATTGTTCCCTTGATCCGTGGGCTATACAATGGGTGTCATGTTGCAGATATGGAAATGACTTTAATCTTTATATCTCCATCAGAACGTTTGGGTGATCAGGTGCATTGTCAGTGAGCAGTAATGTTTTAAAAGGAATTTTTTTATGAGCAGTAGGTCTAATGATGGGTTTAAAGTATTCAGTAAACCATGTTGTGAATAGATGTGATATCATCCAGGCTTTGTTGTTCCATTTATGGAACACACACATAGTAGATTTAGCATAATTCTTAAGGGCTCTGGGATTTTCAGAATGGTCAATGAACATTGACTTCAACGTAAAGTCACCAGCTACCTTAACCCCTAACAAGAGATTGAGCCTGTCCTTTGAAGCTGTGAAGCTAGGCGTTGACTTCTCTCTAGCTGTAGCAGGCCTAGGTGACATCCTCTGACATAAGGCTGCTTCCTCTAATGGGAAGTCTGTTGTTGAGTGTAGCCACCTTCCTGAATTACCTGAGCTGGATCTCCCACATAACTTGCAGCTTCTGCATCAGCGCTTGCCGCCCCACTTTGCACTGTTATGTTACGGAGACAGCTTCTTTCTTACACCTCATGAACCCGCCTCTCATAGCTTCAGACTCTTCTTCTGCAGCGTCCTCACCTCTCCCGGCCTTCACAGAATTGAAGAAGGTTAGGGTCTTGCTCTGGTTTAGGCTTTGGCTTAAGGGACTGCTGTGGCTGGTTTGATCTTCCATTGTGACCTCTAAAACTTTCTCCATATAAGCAGGAAGTCTTTTTTGCTTTCTGGTCATTCATGGGTTGTTGGAGTAGTGCTTCTCATTTCTTTCAAGAACCTTTCCCTGGCATTCACAGCTTATGGCTAGCTAATACAAGGGGCCTAGCTTTTAGCCTACCGGCTTTTGACTTTCATGCCTTCTTCACTAAGGCAAATCATTTCTGGCTTTTGATTTAAAGGGAGAGATGTGCAGCTCTTCCTTTCACATGAACACTCAGAGGCTATGATGGGGTCATTAATTGGCTTATTTCAGTATAGTTGTGTCTCAGGGAATAGGGAGGCCCAAAGAGAGGTTGAGAGACAGGAATGGCCAGTCTGTGCAACAGTCAGAATGCTAACATCCATCAGTTAAGTTTGCCGTCTTATATGGGCATGGCTTGTGGCACCCCAAAACAATTACAATAGTAACATTAAAGATCACTGATCACAGATCACCATAAGAAATGTAATAATAATAATAAAAGTTTGAAATATTGTTAGAATTACCAAAATGTGACACGGAGACATAAAGTGAGCAAATGCTGTTGGAAACATGTGGCTGCACAGTGTGTTGCCACAAATTTTTAATTTGTAAAAAAAAGCAACACAATATCTGCCAAGTGCAATAAAGGGAAGCACAGTCAAATGAGGTATGCGGCAGTGTAACACCTGATACTCAGGGAGGGTGCTCTTGTTTGCCCTTGGGAGGAAGAGGCTGGGTATCTTGGAGAAGTGGATGGAGAGAGGTGTGGGGGTGTCTGGGCTTTTATCCTTGGGAGAGCCATGTAAGCAGAAGCAAGTGTCGGGAACACCCTTGCTCTTTAGGTACCAGGACATGTCTGACATCTTTTTTCTCTCTGCTTTTACAGTGGCATTCCTTTTTAACTGGATTGGGTTTTTCCTCTCTTTTTGCCTGACTACTTCAGCTGCTGGAAGGTACGGGGCCATTTCAGGATTTGGTCTTTCTCTGATTAAGTGGATCCTGATTGTCAGGGTAAGTTGTATACCAGCTAGACAGACTCTGTAGAGAAACAATAAATAGAATAACTTTTGGATATTTGATTTAAAAATTTATTATTATTTTATTATTATTTTTGCATTATCTGAACATTTAAAGAATTCTTGGTTTGTCTTTCTTCTGGTTTCATGAAGTTGGACCTAAATTGGTTGCAATTGATGAATGCACACAAGTTTTGTAGTCAAATCCAGTGAATATTGGTGGTCTGAGGATATCTACAATTGTTCACCAGCTGCTCTCTTTGTTTTTAATGTTTGTACTATGGTAATATATCTGTTCTAAAATTAGTTGCTTTTATAATAAAAGGAAGAATATCACCTCTCTGCTGTCTCTTTCTTCTTCCCTCTCCCTCGTTTCTTTTCTCCCTTCCTCCTCCTCCTTGTCCTGCTCCCTTCCTCCCTCCCCTGCAGATGGGTCATGAGCAGCGTCATCAGTCATGCAGAACGTTTGGGGGGCCAGACCTGTTTAAGGAGTGCTCTTCCTTAGGGGCTTTATCTCCGAAGTGAATTAGAGATCTTCAGGGAGTTACCAGTTAGTCAGAATTGCATGAAGTAATTTAAATTAAAATTATAAAAGATCTGGCCTCCTAGAGTGTCCTCTGATTTCAGATGAGTTCATTGCTGTTGTCAGCTTCATAGATAAAACCAGTGTTTTCATCATAAGTTGGCATTATTAAGTAATTAATGGGTGTTGACTGGCCACTGGAGTTTGCAAATTTAAGTATTCTAAAGCATTTGTTAACATTTTTAGGATTCCAAGTTCCTTTAAGAATCTGATAATGGGTTTTCCCCCAGACAGATAATATATACTTAACCTAAAACATGGACTTTAGGTTAAGAACCCAAGCTCTAAAGAGGTTTTTCATTCCTTCTCTGAATCTTAATTATTTTGTTATGAAATGAAATACTCCATTTTAGTGCTCAAAGTGTGTTAAACTCTTAGACACCACAGCCCTCAATAGAAGATATAAAATTAGTTACTAATTTTTTAATCTTAATGGTTAACTAAATTGACTAAAATGTTTAACTGCATTGAATGAATCGACTTGTATCAGTTAGGATGGCTGTGTCTGCACGTAACAGAAAAAGAAACAGTGGGAAAATGTATACAAGTCCTGCCCTGTAGGGTAAGTCGGTGTCTCACTGACGTCATCAAGGACAGCTGACGTTTCTGCCCATTGCGCTGGTGTGGCTGCCCCTCCCTCGGGGCTGCCGCCTCCTCAGGCATTACAGCAGAAACACAGTAGGGGGCGACGGAAGAAAGGGACTATTCCTGCTCTTCCCCGGCTCTTCAAGAGCCAGGAAACCTTTCAGCACCCTCGCTTCTGTTGGCCATCCTCGCGTTCCGTGCCCGGCCCAGGAATGGGATGATCACGATGTGCGTGATAAAGCTCCAAAGTCAAGGCCTGGCTGGAGGAGCAGGAACAGAAACAGGGCTCATTAGAAAGGAGGCCGAATAGTTGGTTTTGGCACGGGATAAGCAAAGTAAAATTATCATTAAAACATATTCTAGAAGGACAAATATATGGACCCAAAAAAAAGATTGTTTAAAAAAAAATTGTTTTTGAGCACTTTCAAAACAAGGAGTCTGTGAAGATGAAAGCTGTCATATTTCAAGATTGCTCTTCCTTGGGAGGAAATATATTTGCATATATCATAACCACTGCAAATAAATAATATAGAAAATGCTTTCACTTAAAAAAAAAATTACTGTAAGAGCTAATGACAGCATTTGTATACAAAACAATTTTGTGTGTTCTGGGTCCTTTAAGCTAAAATGTGAAATTTTATCTGCTAAGCTTCTATAAAATGTTCTGCTTTATATTTCAGTTTTCCACCTATTTCCCTGGATATTTTGATGGTCAGTACTGGCTCTGGTGGGTGTTCCTGGTTTTAGGTAAGTGCTTTTAACACTTAACCTAAAGAGAAAAGGTTACGTTAAATTTTAAAATAAAATTACTTTTTGTAAACCCTCATCTTGCTTACTCTACAGTAATATAATATTCAGAAATAATAACTATAATTTTCAAAATACTCCTCTGAAAGCTTAGGCTGTTGTCACCATCAGAATTACATGCATGCTAATAAAATGTCTCTTAGGTCTTTCCTAATGCATTCAGGTACTCAGGTACCCCATGCGTCCAGTGGAGCATGCTGATATGGGGACTTGAGGGTCTAGATTTTTTTTTTCTCCTTGTGAGTTGTTGCCGCAAAGGGTTCCCAAACTCAGCCCCAATTGTTTATAGGCGTATTGTAACCAGTTGAACTACTCATTGAGTGTATGTGGCCCATCTTCGTTGCATCTGTAGGTAGAAAACAGAAAATGTATAACCTTGCTAGATATAACTTCTGGAAGAACCACTATTAAGTTTCCAGAATTCTTAAGTTCACTACTGATGAGAATAAGAACTAATTGGGAGAAGGCCTTTTTTTTTTTTAATATGCCAGGCATTTCAGGTTGTTGGTCTTAAGATTGTATTTTTATATTTTAAAATCTTTTTGAGACATTTTAAAGCAAAGAAGTGAACGTTGGAATGAGTACTTGTTAGCTTCTTCAGTCTTTGTAAGAAAAAAATATATGCTACAATGACAGACCACTCTCACTGCTGTCATTTCTCCAGACAGTGGCAGGGCCATCCTGTAGTCATTAAAGATGGCATGATTGCCTCACTCTGCTTTCTCTGATACCATCTTCTCCTGTCTCTTGTTTTGGGCAGCTTGTTGCCTCCTTATTATGCTCCTAGGTGGTCGTGCTACTAATGGATCTGGCTAGCGGGGCAGCACCCATGTCCAACGGAGGCTTAATACTCATGACCTTCCTGCTTAGCCTTTGGTGACAGAGCCATGCATTGCTGACCTTAATTTTACTTAGGAAGTACAAGTCATCCATCATACCATCTTCCGTTTCCCCCAAAGCATCATCTATTCTATTATTAGTCACTGGAATCCAGGGAAAGGGTAATGATCCTCTATCCCTTGATTACTGAGAAGCTGATAATAACAAGCACACCGGAGAGTTACTTGGGAGGAATAGTTCCTTGGCTTGCCTACTGTGTAAGCTGTGTCTTTAAGAGAAGACCGCCTGCCCCCCTTCCCCCACGCCTAAAGTCCAGGCAGATCCTAAGTGGACCAAAGGAGAGCCATTAAGTATATGTTTAGGTTGATTGGTGGTGGTATGGGTGACTTGAAGTTAATGGATTGATTTCCTCCCTATATTAAAGTTTCATGGGAGATGAATTTATAATACGTTACCACTGATCGTTCTTGATATCTTACTGATTCCTAGTAAGCAAAAAGTGGCAAGAATTTTAATGTATGGAGTGCATTTGGACCCAATGTTTGGGTCATTTTTGGAACTTCTCTTTCAGACAGAAACGATTTGGGGGGAGTTTTTCCTGCAAGGACCAGGTCTACACAGAGCTTTCAAGCTGGCAATTTATAAACTACATCTCACCTATAGTTGTTCCATAGTTGTTTTGAGACATTTTATAAAATGTCTGAATTCCTTTACTTTTCTTAAAAATTAGAATATGCAGCAAAGCTGGCCTGTTCCCACCCTTTGACTGCCGCTGAGTCTTAGCTGTCCCCTCCCTTCAGGTTAGGTGCTCTCTGGTTCACTGGGGTCCCCCCACCCAGCATTTGAGGAGGTGGGTGACTCCTGCTCTATAGTCCCTTGTTGCTTTCGGTGCCAGACAGAATGGTGTTCACTGAGCTCAGCGCTGATGACTCCTGCTTACTGCCAAAAGTCAGTTCTGAATACAGAGTTTTGTACTTAAGTATGTTTTAAAATATATCCAAAAGAAAGTGGTTGCCTAAGACTGGGGAGAAGGAAAGAAGGAGCAGATGAAGGGAGGGGGGATAGGAAACTGTTAATGGGCACAGATTTTTGTTTTAAAGTGTTCTAAAATTAAATTATGGTTTTGGTTGTACAATTTTGTAACTGTACCAAAAACCAGTGAATTGTACATGGACTTAACGGTGAACTGTGAGTTTAGGGGAGTGTAAGAGTTGTTGTAATAGGTAAGGGAATCCTGACATCTAGTGGACAACGTTATGTACTGTCAACAGGAAAAAAAATCCTGTGACGAGACAGGATGAAATGTTTTTTTGAGAAAAAGCTTTTAATCTCTTTATTTTATTTATTAGTTAATTACATTGGGATACTTTTTTAGAACTTGGAAGATACGTTTTGACAATGCTTCAAAATGAAGCTTCCAAATACACATGTTTGGGCTCCATCTTATTTTCTATTTCATTTTTAGATCAATTAGATTCTGATTGTGCAAAAGAGGTTTTTATTTGGCCCTGAGATTATGTATCCTTATTGAGACATGGAAAATTTGGTGTGAAAATCCTTTGGAAATTTTGGAGGAAATTGCTCATGTTTTGATAGCTTTTAGCAGAAAAACGATGCCATGCTATCGAAAGGGATATTTCTGGGGAGAGGACTAATGGGGAAATTATAAATTCATTCTTGACTTTTCTTTTTAAATTAGGTTTTCTCCTGTTTCTCAGAGGATTTATCAATTATGCAAAAGTTCGGAAGATGCCAGAAACTTTTTCGAATCTCCCCAGGACCAGAGTTCTCTTCATTTATTAAAGGTATTAAAGGAAAAGAACCTTAATTCTAGTCCCAGTGTAATTGTGTGATGCATTGCAGATTTCCGCTGTGGTTTAGAGTGTATCCCCTGTGGTGGGAGTATAGAGAAGGTAAAGAAGCTACAGTCTTTGCCTTTTAGCTGTTTCTAGTTTAGTAAGGAGTGTTTCTATAAAAAGCTGTTGAAAAGGCAAGTTAGAAAAACTGCCATAGGAGGAAATGTTATCTCATGTTCTGACGATGCCGAGGAGGCAGAGGATTAGTAGTCATCAGGGAGCTAGGATATTTGGCTGGGACTTAGGGGCCTAGATCTTTGATCTTGAATCCCAAAGTCCTTGCTTACTGTTGTTCCGGTTCCAGAGGACAGTACTGAGAAGGAGCCCTTCAGGCCTAATCACTCCACCTTAATTACACAGGCCCCTGAAACCGAGAACTGGGAAGAGACCACTGGGGAACTTGGGGATCTCCTTTTGCCCGGGCCACTGACAAGCCCCCCGTGGCCTTTGTGTCTCACAATCCATCAGGGAGGTGTTCCTGGTGCCTTCGTTCCGGTTCATACCCTGACGTGCCTATTCCGGTGGTGAGGAGGTCCCAACCCAAGGGAAAGGAGGGGAGAAAGGACCTTTCCCCCCGCTTAGAACAGGAGGACTAAGCCGTGCTGAGACTTGTCTTTGCTTCACAAGTGTTTTTCCTCAGAGGCTATCTCCCTCTTCTGTCAGTAGCTGCAGAAAGGAAAAGATAGGGGGTCTTGGGAAAGAGAATACTGTAGAGGCCTCTCTAGAAACCAGATCCAACAGGCCTTCTGGGGCTTCGCTCCTTACGTAAGAGTATTGAGGATGGGGGGATCGTGGAGGGGCACGTTGAGATACACCATAAATAATAGGTAGAATTTCTGCTAGTGGAAATTTGGGATATGTGGAGAAGAGTTTCAGGATCATCTAGCGCAGAGCGAGAGCAGAGATAGAGGAAAGGAAGCAAGGAGCTTACTCGAGGGGCAGCAGTTTGTGCATAAAGTGGTGCTGAAGGCCAAGGCTGGAAAGTCAGGTCGAGACAGTAATTCTCAAAAGTTTGAGAAGCACATTTGCAGTGGAACCATAGAATTCAAGAGCAGCCCTTTAAACCTAGTGACATGCTGGCTTAATGCAAAGCTAGTCCTATGTGAACATTAATTTGTTCTGTACTTGCTGTTGGGTTATCATAGTTTATATAGGTAATCATACGCTAAGAATGGAGTTCGCTTTTGAACGTACATTCTTCTAGAAAGGAAAGTATCCACCATATTTAATTTGCTCTGTGTTGGGACAGCATTGAAAGTTTTTAAGCAACAGAATAATTTGATGATAACTTCTTGAATGTAACAATTATTTTTAAGTGTAGTATCATGATCATAACAACTAGCATCATCAACTTTTCCATATTTAGATACTATATTAATCACTTTATTTGTATAATTAATTTATTATGTAGCTAACAGGAGATTATAGTGATAGATAAGCTCAAATAAATGTATGGTGGAGTACAATTGAACCTTAATGCAGGTTTTAAGCTGCATAGGTCTACTTATATGCAGTCTAATTTAAATATATTAGACAGTTTTTTCTGAGATCTGTGATAATTTGAAAAAACATTCTTCTCTCGCTGCTTTATTATAAGAATACAGCATTTAATACATATAACAGACAAAATATGCATTAATTGACTGTTCAGGTTATTGGTCAAGTTGTCAGTCAAGAGTAGGCTATTAGAAGGTAAGTTTTGGGGAAGTCAAAAGTTATATGAGGATTTTTGACTGTAAGGGGGTCAGCTCCCCTCAGCACTGTGGTGTTCAAAGGCCATCTTATAAAAGTTGAAGCATACAAAGAACTTAGGCTTGTGTTGGTTAAAGTCAGTTTCTTTCTTCAAGAGACATGTACGTCTATTTGAAAGAAAATTTTAAGAGTACCACTTTTGTTTATGATTTTTTTTTTTAAGAAGGAGAATGGTTTAATTGCATGTTAAAAAATGTGTGGCATGTCCTGAATTTGAATTAGGTGCAAAGTCTGGGCACAGATGGACGTGGACACCGCTGGCCGAGGCTCTGCGCCTGTGTTTGTGTCTAGGACATCCTAACCTCTAGAGGCTTATCAGATGTTCTGTGCAGTTAGGTGCAATTCCATTGTCATCTTTTTCTTTCCTCTACATGTCTGATTGTAATTTATAATTCCTTCTGAGCCTTAGGTTTAACTCTTGCCTACCAAAGATTCAGAAGTTTAATTCTTTTGGTTGCCATAGTTCTTCTTAGAAAAGGCAGTGAAATCACCTACAGATTTCCCTAATCCACTGGAGCCCCAAATGCCCTGAGGGCACAGATTTCTTTTTTTAAATAATAGATTCTGTACACTTAGTCTAATGGTAGCTTTGAATTTCTAAATGGACTGGGATCACACCTCTGTCTATTCTGTTCATCAGTTAGAGGGAAATTTTGATCTTTTTAAAGAGATTGTATACTTCCCTTTTCTTGCTCCTAATACATAACAACAACCAGGTTGGGAGAAAGCCTGAACTCAGAATTATCTACATTGTTAGGAACTTTATTGAGAGGTTTAGTTTACAAAATTTGTTTTGCTTTTTTTTAACTTCTGGAATGTTTTATGGGAATATTCTAAATGTAAAACAAAGCATCTTTTAGGGTTATGTAGGCAGTCCTTAGTAATAATGCTGTTGAACTTGTGAAGGGAGGTTTTGGGCTGCTGTTCTCTGTATTTTGGAGTCAGAAGCCTTATAGTGCTGCAGGATTGTCAGAAACTTAAGGTAGGGTTTCCTTCCTTTTCTAACTTTGATATTCTAGTTGATTTATAGTCATTCCAGACATGCCCAGAGGATCAGAGCTCTAAATTAAGGGTTCAGGGACTTAGAGCAGCATTTAGAATTCTGATGACTTCCTTACTAATTTTCAGTGTCCCTATAGGTGACCTGAAAACCCATAATATCCCGTGGGGCTGAATTCCCTTTGTCCCTTGATGGGGGTAGGAACTGTCCGTTTCGATCCAAATGTAGAGTGTTTTACTTCTCTGGCTCAGAGGAAATTTAGTTTAGTTTGAAGTTGTGTTAGAAAATCATTGTGTAAAGTATGAAGATCTTACTTTCTTTCATTGAGACTTCTTAACTTTTTAAATCAAGATGTCACTAGTTAAAAGCTAGCTAGCTACCACAATGAGATACCACCTCACACCAGTTAGGATGGCCACCATCCAAAAGACAAACAACAACAAATGTTGACGAGGTTGTGGAGAAAGGGGAACCCTCCTACACTGCTGGTGGGAATGTAAACTAGTTCAACCATTGTGGAAAGCAGTATGGAGGTTCCTCAAAAAACTCAAAATAGAAATAACATTTGACCCAGGAATTCCACTTCTAGGAATTTACCCTAAGAATGCAGCAGCCCAGTTTGAAAAAGACAGATGCACCCCTATGTTTATTGCAGCACTATTTACAATAGCCGAGAAATGGAAGCGACCTAAGTGTCCATCAGCAGATGAATGGATAAAGAAGATGTGGTACATAAACACAATGGAGTATTTTTCAGCCAAAGAAGAAAACAAATCCTACCATTTGCAACAACATGGATGGAGCTAGAGGGTATTATGCTCAGTGAAATAAGCCAGGTGGAGAAAGACAAGTACCAAATGATACCCCTCATCTGTGGAGTATAAGAACAAAGCAAAAACTGAAGGAACAAAACAGCAGCAGACTCACAGAACCCAAGAATGGACTAACAGTTACCAAAGGGAAAGGGACTGGGGAGGGTGGGTGGGAAGGGAGGGATAAGTGGGGGGTAAGAAAGGGGGCCTTATGATTAGCATGTGTAGTGTGTGGGGCACGGGGAGGGCTGTGCAGCACAGAGAAGACAAGTAGTGATTCTACAGCATCTTACTACGCTGATGGACAGTGACTGTAATGGGGTTTTGGCGGGGGCTTGGTGATGGGGGGAGTCTAGTAAACATAATGTTCCTCATGTAACTGTAGATTAACGATACCAAAAAAAAAAAAAAAAGCTAGCTAGCTAGGCTTACGTTTTGTCAGAAAGGTACAGGTAGAGAATTTAAAAAATAACTTTGCCATACAGAAAAATAACTCAATTCCTATGCTACTAAGATCTGGCATTTTACTAGCAAAAGTTATTAAGAACAGTGACTTTCTCTTTAGGCTGCCCAAAGTATATAGTACACACAAACCAACAAACTTTGGAATGACCCTAAAAACCCTTTTTCTAATCAGCCAGAGTAGATGTTACAAAAGCCAAACCCTTAAAGCTCATATGCTATTATCAGGGGAGGCAGCTCTCAGGTCCCCCTTCGGAGCACATTTACGCTTGAAAAAGGAAGTCTGGTTTCCTACCCCACAGCAAGAAAAGCCAGAAGAAACTGCTAGAGGTGGGCAGTGACATAAAGTATGTGACTGAGGAAGCAGAGACAAACAAAATGTTCTCTCTGTGTTGTTTAAAAAGAAACAGATGTCTTTTAGAAACATCTTTATCTGAAATGGTAAAAAATGTATTTATACATTTTCTTATCAGTTAACTGGAGAATAGATCCTTATGGAGGACCACTTCTCTGACGCTGCCGTGCAGCTGAGGGGTCAGCTACAGTAGTTGTGAAGTGGTAACTCAGGCAGCCGATAGCCTCGCGTTACTGCAAAGGCACTTGTATATATGAAGCGTAATAGATTTTAAATTCTGTTATTGTAGCCACATCTGAAATAGGAGCGGAGAAAGTTTGTGAGTCCTGGCTTCAACGAGATAGGGCCCTTCATAATCAGGTAGGGATTGCTGTGACCTGGTGCGCTGTACCTTTTAGGCATCAGATATGTTGACTTTTTCCCTGTGATGGTAAGTGGTTTTATTTGTCCCTTTCTATAATCTGCCCCCTCCTCCTTTTTAGCTATTTTTTTTTTCCAGCTATTCTATTTCATTAAAGGAAATCCATCTCAAGTTAAAGTTTGATGTATTGATTTGTGTTATAAGTAGCAGGACAGTAGAAATGTTGGCAGTGGAAGTTTTGCTAAAAAAAATTCATATGTTTAAGAAGAAATGGTTGTCATCCTCTTGAAATTAAATGATCTGTAGGCTGTTGGGTTCCTTTTGTTTCCGAGGCAATCTGATCTACAGTTGATTAATGATGTCCACAGTCCTGTCCTTAAAAGCTGTCTATCCTCTAGCCCGAGTTCATCGTTGTTCTTGAACAACCTGTGAGGCAAGTGGATCTGAACAGGCCTCGAGGTCTTAGCAGGGAGGATCTCTCTGGCAGTCTTTTTCATCTGGACTTTGTATAGTGATTGAGATCACCCATTAGAAACCAATCTAGATCTTGCTCATGGATCTTTAATGTTTGTTGGGAGGTGTCTGACTTAGGGGCCTATTAAAGCTGGTTTACCAGTGTGGAAGCGGCATCAACTAAGGATAGTGGCCAGGCAGTTATCTGGACTGTAGCATGCATTCTTGCAAACTCTGGTGTTTCAGCCTAATAGTAATTATTTCATCAGTTTTCATCTGATAAATGGAAACTGATAAAACTGAGGGTACTTAGGTTTGAAATGAGTGTAGCATCATTGCAAAAATATCCGTTTGATAATGGGTTTACCAGTTTTGTTTTCTTCTGCTTGGCTTTTAGAGCTCCTTATATTCCTGGATCTTTCTATCCCTGCACATTCTGAGGTCTTTGAATTTGAGAAAAAGTTTCTCTTGTGTCAGTATCATTAGTTTACTTCAAATCAGAATACGAAATAAATTTGGAGTTTAGGGAAGTATTTGCAGTTTTAAAAGGACATACTGATTTCCTTCATTGTTGTAGCTCTTCTGCAGTTTGTCAGCCTTCTAAGGATTTGTGCAGTAGTCTAAAAAGAAAAGATATAAAAGGGCTGCTTGTGACTTTTATAGTCATTTGGAAAGATGGCAAAATAAGCTGAGGGCCTGTATATGAGCCCACCCGACCCTCACTGGTGCGGGTGTCACAGAGAAGTTTCTCGTTGAATATTCATTAAGTTTAATGTGTCTCGTTAGTGTTTCTTTTAGCATTAATATAGGGAGTTACTTGTAGTTTTTCCTGTTATTTCTGTGAGAACCAAAATAATTAGTTATGCCAGAGCAGAAATGCCTCAAAAGGATTGGATGAAAATTGCATTTAAAATACAAAATATATGGACATTATCTTGAGAGCATTTATTTCAGTCATGTATGTGTGTATGTATATATATAATGTATGTATATTTTTAAACGTTAGTTTGGGGCTACATATTTTTTCTCCAGAGATATATGCCCAAAATAACATTGCCTTTTTTTCTAACTGATTTTTAAAAAGTATTTGTGATACTGTGAGTTTATAGTCTTTTTTTTTTTGTAACTTTGACAGTTTTAACTGTAGTATGACATAATTGGCAGTCTTCCTTGCATGAGATCTGGCAGAACTGGCAGGATGAACAGTAGCTTCAAGTGTATTTGGAGATTACCAGGGCGCTTAGATTCTACTCTCTTTTTGTCCCCAAGTTTCAGTCACTGCTGTTGAGGTTAAGTGTGGGATGAAGGAACTGTTACCTTCTGGCAGGTATTCTGTTAGGTTTGGAGAGAGACCCCTGACTTCATGGGTTGTATAGAAAGCATTCAAGTTCTTTCTAGTTTGGGAGTCCTTGATAACTTTAAGAATTGAAATTTTAATGTTTATTGAATACTATGATGTCAGTGTATAGTAATCTTAAAGCTATGTTGAAATGTACTTCTTGTGTCTCCAAACATCCTGCCTTCTTTTGTGACTACATCCTTCTCTTAGCCAAAACAACAAGCTAACTAGAGTTTCAATATTCAATATCCTTCTCTGGCAGATGTTTTCTGGCAAAGGCCTTCCTGCGTTTATGAATTCTCTCTCAAGAAGCAAGAGAACACCTGCAGGAAGTGAATCAAGATGCAGAACACAGAGGAATAATCACCTGCTTTAAAAAAATTAAGTACTGTTGAAAAATATCATTTCTCTCTGTTCCTAGGTGTAAAATTTTAATAGTTAATGCAGAATTCTGTAATCATTGAATCATTAGTGGTTAATGTTTGAAAAAGCTCTTGCAATCAAGTCTGTGATGTATTAATAATGCCTTATCTATTGTTTGTAGTCATTTTGAATAGCATGAGCCTTGTCCCTGTAGTCAGTAGGGGGCAATCTTGCTTTATTCATCCTCCATCTCAAAATGAATTTGGAATTAAATATTTCAGTGTAAGATATGTATAATGCTGGCCATTTTAAAGGGGTTTTCTCAAAAGTTAAAACTTTTGTTATCACTGCATTTCTGCACATAATCCATAGTTGCTGTTAAAATTAATCTAGAAATTTATTCAGTCATACTGTGACACCTGGAAGCAAAATCATAGTGCAAAGTACGTTTAAGGTGTGGTCAAGAATATGTTCTTAATTGGTAAAAAGCACTAATTTTTTATAGTCTGTATTCTAAATTTTGCAGTACATTATTGTTCTGTGTTGGGTACCTAAGGGATTGTAAAGATGGTTGTCACTATAAAATAGAGCAAGGACAAATGCAGCTTAATTACTAAAATGCAATTCTTGACATTTTCTTATGATTAGAGTCCCTACCACTTTTTTCTTTTCCTTTTGTCTCCTGATGATTAGGCCAGGGGCTGGGAGGAGGGGGTGGGGGCTAGGTATTAGGAGCAAAGAAAGAATTAGCTTGGAACTTTTGAGATGATCCCTCACGTACTATACTACTAGCTTTTACAGTGTGTTGCAGAAACTGATGTGTTATAAATGTTAGAATGGTGTGCTTTCTGCCAAGTGGTAATTCACCTTGGTCTGCTATGTCGAAACTGTAAATAAAACAGAACATTAATAAACGTCTCTTGTGTAGCAACTTTTGCTGTAGATTAGTGTTTAATTTCTTGTTCTGCATTTGTTGATCGCAAAGCAATTTTTCTGAATTTTCATTCATACAGAATCATTGAGTAAATACAAAAGAATTGATCTTGCGCCAATTTTTTCATCTCTTTCAGCACAGGCAGTTCCCTTCTTTCATATAGTTCTCAATACGTTCCTAAAAATGTGTGTGAAAATTGGTTCTGCAAAAGAGAATGAATTAAAACAGAGAGGAGTTGTAAGTCATTCTGGAATTCCCAATTATGCTTCATTTTTTAGACCTAATTTATTCCTAGTATTTCTGCCTGTTCCCTGCATTTGCCCTTTCTCTGGCTTAAGGCCTGTGTGAGCACCCAGTTGAGGCTATAGATTTCTCATTCTTCCTGACGTCTGCTCTCTTCTCAGTTGTATTTAATTCGGAGACCAGCAGTTTTTACAATATCCGCCATTTGATGTTTTTCCCCCTCTTGCACTTACTCAATATATATATAAAGGAAAAATGGTGCAAGATCGTCAAATAACAACCCAAAGCAGCCCTAGCATGGTACAATAGCTGTAAGTGTTCACTTACCTGCTGCATGTGAATATCTGAGATCAGTTTAGGAAGTCTGTTTAGGGGAACCTGGATGTAAATGCAGAGAAGTGTGTTGTTTGAAAACCAAACAGGAAAATTGAGAGCCTCCTGAATCGACATTTCAATGATCATTCCAACTGTTTTCTTGATTATTACAATAGTATAGTATGTTCCTGTTCAAAAGTTATATTTTGCAGTAGATAGGCAGAGGTTTTTACGAAAGTCTTTGAAGATTTTTAATTTTGAATTAGAGTATACCAACAGTAAAGTTTGGAATTTGATAGCCTATCATACTCTAAGTTTCAGAATGATAGATCTCTAACAATCTGAATAAATGTGGACATGTGCAACAGAGAGAGCTATTTTAATTATCCTACAAGACAAAATAGAAGGGCTGTCTGAGTCACAGTAACTACAACACTGTAGTTGTTTGTGTTTATTCTTTAGGTATTTGTGCCTTATTTGGTTTTGTCTATTTGGAGAACTGAAGTATTTGAGATTCTTATTTCTACATATTTGGTGGGCCTAAGACTTTGTCAAATGAAAACCTACAGTTTGTTTGATATGCTTTAAAAGTCCTTAGAGGAAGGATTTCTTTCTTTTAAATATAAAACTTAGAGTCTTCAGATGCATAAAGTTGGCACCTAGTCTTTACTATTTATTGTGAAAATATTTATACTGCACTGTTATTTTTCTTATTCTTTTGTGTCTCCCTTTGGTAGGCTCATTATTGAGAATAACCATTTCAGATAAAGGATGGGTTTTTAAAATGAATTCTTTGAATGGGATACAGAAGAACCACTGTTAATTTGTCTAAGATTATGGGATAAACGGCTTTGAGCCTGGGCTAGGGGACGACTAGGGCTCACCCGTGAGCACAGAGGTCCCTCATGTCTCTTATTGTTACCATTTGGAATAATGCACTGTGTTGAAAGGGTCCTACATAGCCATTTCTAATTTTTTGTCTTTTTTTTTTCCTTCAGAAAATTAGATTGCTTTGTATGGGAATAAGAGGTGTTACTAAAATGTGTTAAAGATGCTAAAAAATATCTTAATGGGATCAATTTTGTTTATAGAGTTTTGAAGAAACAAGATTTTTAGTGAAGTCAATGGTAATATCCTACTCTTTGGTTATGTTCTTGTTAAGTATGTTTTCTGACCTGAGCTGTGGCCCACCAGGAGTCATTAGTGGCCCAAATGGAATTTCTTTTGGCCTTCACTGTATTCTTATCCTAGAATATACCCCACTTCGCTATAATTTGTTTCTACTTAAAGAAAGAAATAACTACAGAAAGGGAATTTCAGGGCCAGTAGAAGTGATAATTCAGTTTAAGTGGTTGTCTGAGGTGGCAGGGTTCTGGGGTGAGAATCAACAAAAATATACCCCATGAATGGAGTACTTGGCCTCAGCTTTGAATCCCACACTACTACCATTTCCTCGTGTCTGGCCTTGAGGGTTGGCTTAGTAGATACTAAAAAATCACTTGGCCCTGATTTTATGAAAAAGTAATTGTGGCCCCTAATTATGTACCTGAATCTGGTTCTTGGTGAAACCTTGATGGTGATGAATGTAGGTAAGTCATGTGGAAGATATAGTTTAGTAATTTTCAGGTTCTGCTGGTATTTTTCAGCTATTTAGATTTTCCTTTTCAGGTTTTCTGAAGATGGTTTGAATGATGATGAGAGGTGTAGTAAAATGCGGAAATGTTTCCATTGATGACTTGTACATTTAAAAAATCTAGTTTTGCATATATTTATGCCTAAATATTATTTACAGTCTGTAAGGTAGTTAAGATGGATTGAGTGAGAGCATTGATTAAACCACTACTGAAGTACTCTTGGTTTAACTCTCCCTTTTGCATATACCTACAGGCTTTTGTATGTGTGCACAGTAGTACTCAGTTAGAGCACCCACAATACCCTGACAGATCACTCCTCAATACTGGTTACCTGTAGGCTCTGCTACTGGAGTGGACGGCATCTCAGAACCATGCCAGGAATCCCCGAAGGGGAGAGTTAAGTTTAGGTTTGAGAATAAAACTCTTTCAGGAGGGAAAATGAGTTACAGAAACTGACTTTGTATCATCCCCATTCTAAAAAAAAGGCTATTTTATAAGCCAGTTCATTGTATCACCTACAACTTAATGGCCTATGAAAGACCTGCTCTTAACGGAAAATCTTTGAATGGAGAACTGTCCTCCTGAGGACAGTTTCCCTGACTATAAATTTGAAATAGTCCATCTACTTCATTTTGACCCCCTCAGTACTCCAGTTATTCTCAGAATTTGTCACTTGTATAATACACAGATTATTCAAGTTTTGGTTTGATACCCTATTTTTATTTAAAAGTCTGTTTTTTTTCCTTTTACAAAAGCGTTTTCTGATTCTGACAGTGCTAATTCTTAAGTTCATCAATTGGCAAATAGCTAAGATGTAAACTTAAATGCAACCCTATTAAACCCAAATATAGAATATGTGAAATAGGGATCTTGTGTTTATGCAGGAGTTCATCGAGGTCAGAAACAGATGCAGCTGTGTGAAATTGACATCTCCTAAGCCGGCTTTGTGTGTTGTTCCTCCTGCTCTGCAAGTGATTAGTTTTTATCATTTATGTGGGAAGTGAAATGCTTCACAGATTTTTCCCCGTCTGTATGTGACTGCAAGTTTATAGACACCAAAACTGAGAAAAGTGGCTTTCTTTAAGTCTTCCAAAGATGAGTGCTGGAGCTCTGAGAAGAAGATTAGTATTGTTAGTAGTTGTCTGGAATGCTTCACAAGTGGTATATGCAGCCCAGGAAACAAAAAAATGGGTTAAAACCTAAAAATCTCTATCAAATGCAGAAGGTAATTTCTTGATAGTTAAGCATTGCGCACTAAACTACCAAACTAAGGAAGGGCTGCCTTCGGACTGCGAACCCCAGCCCGACTCCTCTGACACCGTCCGGAGCTGCAGTGACTTTTCACCTTACCCAGGTAGGGTTTGCGTTCACGTCCCCACCGAGAGCTGCTTCCTGCACTTAGGCCCGTGGCGTCGTGGCCAAACGGAGGATCAGAGCGGTCCTTCACCGTGACCGGCTGGCGTCACACTTGATGAAATGGCCTTTTCGTTTGCAGAAATGCTTAACATGTTCCCTTAAGTGAGGTTTTAGAATTTTGCCGCCTTCTTCCTGATTCCACATCATTATTTTGACAGAACATTTCATAGGCTGTATTTGGCAGATGCTTGGTTTAGGTGTCATTCTGGTCATTTTGTTTTTTTTCTGTTTATCAACATTAAGGGTTTTACATCCATGATTTATTTCCAGTTTATATTTTAATGTGGGATTGCAGATAAATTAGTAAATGAGCCACTGGTTGGATTAATATTTTCACCAACTCTTACTTACCAGCATCATTTGGAACTATATAGTTCTTTTTGAAAAGTGGGCAGTGGTGGCCCAAAGAAGCAAAACTAGCAGCCCTTGTTTTTCTAGGTTTGACTCAGTGGCTCTCCTACCCTAGATCTGTGCGCTCTGCATCATGTGTATGAGAAAAGCCTTTTTCGGTAGCATGTATGTCATCCCCGAGGCTCCTTGTATGAAATGGGGTTTAATCTCCCATCTGTTTTTGGCCTTAAGCCCTTCTTTGATTTAGCAGTTCCCTACATCTAGGTATTAAGACCTTTTTATGTTTTTCCAGCATCCATCCTGTAAAATTAATACACCTGGTTCCTGAGCTTCCTGATAAAGAAACAGATAAGTTACTCATTCCAAATCTTCACTTTCCAGGGAAGATTTAATAGAAGAAATTAGCAGAGCACATATACTTATGCTTAAAATTATGAGTTGCTTTTTCATGAGACTACTTTCATGGCATTGATTATTGGGTAAAATTAAGAATTACTTTGCTTTTATGTAGGCCTTCTCAAAGTTCGTGGCTGCAGGGTTCTCTTTATGGCAGGACTATGGGCAGGAATGTGTATGCAGAGCAATGGGGAAAGGCCATAGGAAACTTAATTTCTAAATATTTGGCTAAGGATTGTGGGCTTTTCCTTGGAGGTCTTTAAAAATAAGGTAGATCCTCCTCTGCTTGGAATGGTTTAAGGGTAAAGGAAAGGAAAGGGTTAGCAGGCTGCTTAAGTCCCCAAGAGCTGTGCTGGTTTGTATGTAGTCCATGTCGGGGACAGATGGAACAGTGAGTTCAACAGATGTCACGTCTGCTGTTCCCAGGCTGTGCCCCTTTAATGTGGCGGCCTTCTGGGAGCACTGTTCTAAATAGTCTGCAAGAGGGAAAGGAGTGTATCTAAACTTCTGGTAAACCTAACTTGGGTGGCTTATGAGTTTATAATTTAAAACTTACTGCTACATTTTTTTTTAATCCAATGAACAGAAAAGTTGCACTTTATTCAGAATTCCAAAATGAGGGGGGAAGCACCCTCTAGTGTCTGAAGCCATTTTCAAACCTTCGTCTATTCTGAAGGAGTTGCGTTGAGGTGGCAGTCGCCAGTGTTCCCTTCAAGAAGCCGTCCTCTAAGGGACACGGGAGGAAGACAGCGGGAGGTGCAGTGGGTCAGGCGGGCCCAGGAGAAAGCGCTGTCCGACGTGTCAGAAAGGCGGACTGGTGGCGGAGGGCAGCCGACGGGTTCCTTGGGTCCTGTGCTCTGGCTTTAATCCTCAGACTCGCAGGAGGAGATTGCCGGCCAATTGCTAGGCGCCCCTATAAAAGAGGATTGACCTAAGATGAAGAATGACTTTAAAGAGCGGCCAGAATTTTCTTTAATTCCTTCTTTATTTGGGTCACTTTTCTCTGCATATGACTATGTCTGAAAGACATGGTTGGATACACTCTTGAGAGGTTCTTTTTACAGGAAAGAAAGAAAAAAATTTCTGAAGTTCCAGAGACTTCCTCCTCCACTGTCACATTTTATGTAAGAGTTTGAGGAGCTAAATTCACTAGACTGTAGTTTAAACTTAAAAAAACAAAAAGACTAATGTGTTTTATGGTGGCATTTTTATACAAATGACTCCTTGGTAGTATACTGACCATTTTAAAGTGCAGTCTGACCTTTCAGGGGAACACATTTAAATTCTCTTGAGTTTAGACACTGTACTTAGGACAAATTATTGTGTTCAAACCTTGCTGCCAATCTCAGTGATGTCTTCATTGGGTGCTTATTTTCAAATAATACCTGAACCATCCAAAAACAGTAGACTAAAAATTGTCATTAAAAACATACCAAGTTTTAATAGCAAGCCATGGCTACTTTTGCTGCCTTTCATTTATTGCCAGGTGTATTTTATTAGAGGGAAAGGTAAATAAATGTGTTTTGCAGAAAATACGTAGGGTAAGTCAGCCCCAGTAGCAGCAAAGCTACTATTTTTTAACTAGATGGTGGCACATTTACACGGTTTATTAGTTACCTCCTCACAAAAGTTTTAGGAACACAGGGCCAAACAGAGGTCATAAGCTTATCCAAGCTGGCCCTGCGGGGCACTGCTTTGGTGACGCCGGACAGCTGAAGAGAAGCCGAGACGCCTTCCCTGCGTCTTCAGATTCCAAGAGGCCTTGGCTTCACCTCCATCTACAGTATTTTATTCTCCTTGGGAAGAATTTCAGATGAAATTCAGACCATCCCCTGTTAGAAGTGATGAAGTTCCAGTTTTGAAAAATAAAGTTCCCTATATTAAAATACTTGTGCTCTGGCTATTTTATGTTTGTTTTAAACCACTTTGTTGAGACATGACTGACATAGAGAAAGCTGTACATATTTAATGCGTATGTCTAGACCTTGATGCGTTTGGCGATGATTACACGTCTGTGAAACCACCACTGTAGGCTTTGCCATAAACATCTCCATCACCTCCTTCCTTCCCTCTTTACTGTTGTCATCACCATCATTCATCATTTTTTGTGTGTGTGGTAAGAGCACTTAACATAAGATGTACCCTCTTAGTAAATTTTTAAGTACACAATGCAGCATTGTTAACTACAGCACTGTGCTGTGCAGTAGATCGCTAGGGTTTATTTGCCTTGCATAGCTGAAATGCTTTGGCTCGAATATAGATGTTTTAGGCCTTCATTTGGTAAATGTTACTAGCTGATTATGGTAGTGTAACCTTGCGCTGGCGGTGGTGTATGCAAGACCTACCTGTACAAGAGCCTCTGGCCACGAGGAGGCACTGACTGAGGAAGAAGGTTCAGCGGGAAATAAGTGTCCTTTCTTGTCCAAGAAATCTTAATTCGTCATTATTTTCGGTGCCTTGCGTAGAGGTGGAAGGAGTTTTTTTACGCTTTTCAGTTGTGATAACCCGCTCTAATTTTGGTTTTGCCAGAAGGGCAAGAAAGATCTTCATAAAACCAAATACACTCCAAGGGAAGAGATTGCCGCCACCTGGGGAAGCCACCCCCCAAAGAGCGTAGAAGGATGAAGGACCGTGCGTCTCGGGGTGCCGTGAGCCGGACCTGAAGAAGGCACTGTGAGGGGAGAGGCGAGCATCAGTCCGCTGGGAAGCCTTGGCCCTCGCTCGCTGGCTGGGGGACCTTCGGTCGTCCGCTTGCCCTGTCCACGCCTCGCTGTCTGAGTCCGTGTGCCAGACTATTTATTTCCTCACAAGGCCGTTTTCAGTTCTAAACGGGATGATGTGGTTAAGCGCCTGGCACGTGGAAGGCAGCTCTTTGCAGTTCTCCAACCAGGTACAGCGCTGGGTCCAAGGGAAGGACCGGAAAAGCCCACGCGTGTCATTCAAACCAAGGGACCACGGGGCGTTCAGGAGCTCTGCCTCTCCTGAGTCTCTCCCAAAGGCTTTCATTAGACCGTCCCTGATAACTCGGACCACTCCTTCCCTCCTCAGTCCCTGCTGCCCAGATGAGAAGAGGGCTTACCCTTGCTTTTCTGGCAGTACCACCAAGCCTTTATGTAGGACCTTATATCTATATACACATCTATCTGATCCCCACAGACTACTCTAAAAGGGATTATTGCACAGTCTTTACAACCAGGCAACCAAAGCCTCCCTCCCTGTGGCAAATAATTTTTCAACAGTCACATCAAAACGCTCTATAAATCCAATAAACTCTGACTCTCATTTCCTTTCCTGAGTTCTATAGGCTGAAATTCTGGTCTCGTTTTTTCTCGGGCCATTTATATTATATTTCAAGATTTCCCATACACTATCTTTGTGTGGATTAGGTTTTCAGAGCATTCTTTGAACTTTGTATCCTTCTTATTCTTTCTGCACTTGGCTTAAACTCTTTGCTACTTTTCCTGCTCTTGACAGATTGTGCTTGCCTGCCTCTCTGCACGTCCCGTCCCTGATGAGAAGGTCTCCAGTACTCCCTGGATTGATTACTGCCCTTTGCCCTTTCCTGTCCTAAACTCCCACGTCTCTTTCCTACTGTAGATAGAGCCATTTGCTCAGTAGCCGCCTTCCCCTCATCTGCATCTTGCTGGGGCCACGTCACCCCAGTTCCTTTCTGCCCTTCCTTCACCATCCCACTTAGGGCCCCCCAACGAGACAATCACATGCTTTCCTGTCCTTTCTGAAACCTCCAGTTGGCTTCCCTGCTACCCCCAGGTGTTCCAGCCTGGGTGTCTGTGGCTCTTCCTTGCAAACCCAAGTCTGCCCCGTACAACCTGTTTTCTCCTCTGATTTGGGATCTGGGAAACTTCATAGATGGGGCCTTTGTCGCGGTGACCATCGGCTCACCTCTTCCCGTGCCCCTCTGTGTTAGCTTCATTGGCCGTAAATAGAGGGCATCGGTGTGCCCTCTGCTCTCTACACGGACAGAAATGACTTGTGCCGGATCCACGGCGAGCTTCGGGGCTGTGTGAAGAAGCACCTGGCCCTTGGCTAGCCCTTCTTGTTCGAGTCCCTTCAGTGTTTCTGAACTGTCTCCTGGGAAACACTAGGATTCTGTAAGCTTTAAACTGGAATTTTTTCTTCTAGAAGTTTCTTTAACCATGAAGAAATGTAACATGTCTTTATTCAAATTTGTATTCGACCCATGTAGTTATTTGTACTGTAATGCACAGACCCACGTGAAGCAAGGATTAAAATTGAACATATAAACGAATTTACTTAGTAAAAGCAATATTTTATCTGCTTCGGAGATTGGAGTCGCAGTTAGATTTTGTTTACCAAAGGGTTCTACAGCTGAAGAACGAGGCCTGAAAACCACTAGTGGACATCCCACCTCCTCTCATCTTGCTCAAAACCACTGGATGATCTTACATTATTTTCCTCTTGATAAGACAGGGTTTTCAAAAATGCCCTGATTTTGCAAAAAAAAATAAATAACCAACAAATCTAAAAACCACCTCTAGTCTCCCTACCCCTCAAAGCAACTGTTTTTTCTTTCTCAACCTTGTTTTTGTGGATTTATCGTTTTCACTCAGTGTAGTACTAGCCCACTAGTCCAGTCTGGTGAGGTGAGGTTTCTTATTAAGCCATTCTGCTATGACAGACATTAAATTTTTTTACAGTCTTTTTGTTACACTGGAGATTATCTTGCCTTTTCCTACTTTTCTGATGAATCCTAAGTGAGGATATGACTTAACGCCTTTTTAGCCAGCTTCTAATACCTCATTGCTAAGGAGAATGATTCAGCTTTTGCAACAGTTATAACAAAGGCTTCCTACAGTCATAATCTTTCATTGGTAGGGTGTCCAAAAGAGACCCCATTCTCCGTTCATTTGAAATTCACATCAAATTCTTTGGCCCTAGGGACTAAACAGCAAATTGCGTATTGTTGTGTTGCAATGCCCATCAGACAGATAGTAATGGGTACCATTTATCGAGCATTTACCGAGTGCTGGTTTCTCTGTGCTAAGGGCCCTAAGGACGAAGGGAGGCCCAGAGAGGTTGGCGGACCTGCCCCTTAGCGCTCTGAATGGCGAGGCCGAGGCCGCGGTTCGCGCTGTCGGGCGGGAACTCTGAACAGCGACGTGTGCGCACCTGCCCCGCCTGCACGCGCGCCGCTTCCAGCCCCTCTCTTGTCCTGCCTCTTCCTGATCCCCTCTAACTCGCTGCTTTCTCTCCCCGCAGGCTCCCAGCCTGCCCACAGCCTCCCTTCGTTGGATGTGGGAACGGAGGCCCCAGGAGCCGGCAGGGGAAGCTGCTCGGACGTCCTCGGGTCCGTGCGTGCTGACTGGCTCCGGCCTCCGCGGCCTGCGCTGCGGGTTCTTTGCCTTCCCTCTAAGCCGGTGCGGCAGGCCTAGCTGGTGACGCGGGCCTTTCTTCCTGCGGCTCAGGCGCTTTCCGCAGGCTCCTACGGCGAGCGCCCGACAGGGACAGGCGCGGTCCACGTGTCTTCACTCTCTCCAGCGAAATGGCACCTCGAGACGGTGTTTCAGTGCGCATTTCTTATTTACTCTTACATTCATCCAGTACTTACTGTGTCTAAATGCTGTTGTGCTTTTCATGCTTTGTATCTTCTAGTCATACAATAATTCAACAGCAAAAGTGCTATTATCCCCGGTTTACACTGAAGATGCTGGCTCAGAGAAGTCCAGTAACTTGAGTAATGTCACACAGCAGATAGAGCAAGGATACAAACCCAGGCACTCTTGACCACTAATTGATACTTCTTCCCCCTTACCCCCCCCTTTTTTCCTAAAGGTTATCTATGTTCATTATAGAAACATTTCAACTTATTCTTAAAAACCTGCCTTCTGTCAATAATGCTAAATCTGGACTACTTTTTTAACTTCTTATAATGGCACTAATTCTACTGTGTACAGCTGTGAACCTTCATGGGAAGAGCATGTAGTCTTTGAACTGCTAAGAACAATCCTGTGCTCATGTCAGAGGAGGGCATTTGAAGCTGCCCAACTGATGTCATATATACTGAACTATTTGTGAGAAATGTGTCTTCATTTAGATTTGAGAACTGATTACTGAAAACAAAATTGATCATATGCACAAGTCTACTGTTCATCTTATCCTTTCAAATTGAATTTTATTTTTTTATACTCAATATTTAGGTGAAGGTCTGTTGCAAAACTGAAAGGAAATAATCCATATCTTTTACTCTTGTTTCATACACCTTCCAGGAGCTTTGTACATGCTCTCCAGTGCTCTCAAGTTGTGACGTGCATACAGTTGGCTGGGGATCTTGCTAAAGTGCAGACAGATCCCGGCTGAAGAAGTCCAGCCTGGGGCTCGAGACTCTGGGTTCGAAACAAGCGTCCACGCGATGCGCTCCTGATACAGGGGAGCCGTACTTTGAGGAACACAGTTCTCATTCACTTAATATTCAAGAAAGAAATTCAAGTTCAAAACTTTACAAACACTGTTTACTAAATAACTCACGAACTGGTTATTAGAAACAACCTCCGTCTCCGGGCTATATTGCAGTCTGATTTCTTGGAGTTTCCTTGGGCTTGAACTTGACTCCCTTTTGGTTTTATTAGAGCATGCAGGCCGACTCACCAGCTTCCCGGGCCTTGCTCCTTTGTGAGCTGAGTCAGTCATCTTACTACTATTGTGATGTGCATGGGTCATGGCTTGAACTAACCCGTTATGTCCTGCTTGAAGGATTTGCAGTGAATTTTCTAGAAAAAGACTTTCTCAACCTCTTAACCAGTTGTTAAGAGATCTCTGTGAGGTGGGGCAAGGGGCTGGGAGAAAGATTCAGAGCCCCAGGACTGAAGATCAGCTTGGTCCTGCCTGTGTGCATTTAGCTGGTACAGTGCAGGAAGGGTTTGCCGCTCTCCTAACCCACCTCTGCCTTCTCTGAGCCTTGGCCACGTCCAGCATGGACCCTGGATGGCAGTCGTGGATGCTCAGAGCACAAAAGGTTTCTTGTTTGCTCGAAGGTCTATCGGTGTCTAAATAGAACTGGCGGAAGCTCGGGCACACCGTATCGGCAGCTTATCAGGGCCCGTGGGTTCCCATGTATGTTTGCTAGTCACTTGAGTTTATCCAGCTCCATAGGCACTGAGTTTAAAATTGTAAGGCCAGGCTGTACTGCGTTGAGACACCTGGCAGGGAGAAGGAGCCAGTTACTGAGTGTAGGGTAGGGTAGGGGTGTGTGGGTCCTCAAGGCCTCACTGGCATTCTGCCCATGTAGGGAATGAAGATGTGGCGCCTGTGTCTAGCCTGGGAGAACCGGTCTGGTTTAGGAATGCACCCAGAGGAGCGGGGCTCCAGCCTCCCCTCAGCGCAGGGAGCAGGGCGGCCTCGTTACCCTGGCGCTCCGTGGGGTTAAAGGAGGTGTCAGCCGTGGGGTTTCAGTGTTTGCGAGTGTGCATGTATTTCCCTGGGGGCGGATTCATGGCCCAGAGGGCTAACTGTTCTCCTGCTGATCAGGCTGCATCTTCTTGGGAGGAAATGAGGACAGATAGATGGGCAGCTGCTGCAGAAATGAGTCCTCTCCATTGGTAATCCTCATTCCTCCTCTCTAGGTACTTTTACCCTATGCCAAGTGCTATGCTAGCTATTTTATAAGTATCACCTCATTTAATTCTCAGGACAGTCTTAGGAGACAGGAATTTTTATTTCTATTTTACAGATGAAGTAACTGAGACTCGAGTGTTGTGATTTATCCAAGGTCACAGAACTAAAAGATAGAGCTGACCTCTGACTCTGGGCTTTCCGATTCCATTGCTCTTAGCACTGCGGAAGGCTGGCTCTAATGTTTGATATACTTGCCTGAGCTCTTCATATACAGTGGCTAACTTGTCTAACTGGCACCAAATTGCCCCAAACTTCAGCCATCTGAAAACCAGCTTCCTGAATTTTCTATTTATCACCTATATTATTAAATTATTTAATTAAAATGTTATTAAATGTGTTATTACTTCACCTCATCCTAAGCAATATCCATGAAATAACCATTGATGTGATTGTTTTTCTCAAATTCGCACTAAAATAAGTACATAGCCATTAAAATGAAAAATGTAATATTCCCCCTAGCATCATTTGAGGTACCATCAGAGTATTAGTACTGCACGCTGAGCAGTCCTGATGTAAGGTGTAAAGGCTGCCTGTCCGTAGTGCCTCAGAATGTAAGTGAACTAAACCAGCCGTCAACACGCCCACCCCGGGCAGCCTTTCCGGCCCAGGCCCTGCCTCCCGCCTGTACTGAGGCACCGGGAGCTTCGGCGAGGTGGCTGGGCTGATCCCAAGGAAGGTGCTCTCTTGGTGAAGATCACACTGTCTTTTAGGGCTGCTTGTATGGCCTGAAGAGACAAGTGCCAAGAAGCCATTACTTAACTTGCCTTGCAGGGGCTGAAGTATTCCAGGACCAGGGCAAGAATCTGTACGGAGCTGTTGTGTGCTCCTGCTGAAGGGACTGGGTGGGACCCGGGGCTCTGGAGGGAACGGCTTTGCCTGGGGCAGAATTCGGATGGTCAGGGGTCCCAGTCTAGAAGGAAAGAGTCCTCTAAATTCCATTGGTTACCGTTCCAGTCTAACCAAATGTTCCTCCCTAAATTCCATGCCCTCTAGGGCATAAATTAAAGAGAAAATTGGCATTCTATTGTCTGAAATTGTATGTGCATCTGACCTACATTGCTGTGTCTTTAAAACAAGCAGTTAAAGAATAATTCCTCATTTCCTGACTTTGCTGTTTTCACCAAAAAAAAGCACTGAAATCCTCAGGAGCCAAGTACTGTCATTTTTTTCTCCCAATAAAGTTGCATTTTACGTGTTAAAGTTCCCAGTCTTGGACCTTGAGCAATTCTATAATTTGGCAATCCCTCTGACCCGCATGCATGTAAGACCAAGGATGGCAGCAAACCGGTGCCCTGGAGGGTGGGTTCCCGCAGCCTCTCGTCTTTCGCCGACCTAGAGAAATCAGAGTGAGGCCCAGCTGGCCTAGGACCGCTCCGATGAGGCCCGTGCTGACCTGGTGTTTGGCTCAGCCCAGACGCCGTGGTTGCCCGTGGTGATTCGGGCTGTGACTGTTTTCAGTACCAACATGTAAAAACAATCTGCTCAATAGAAAGAAAAGTCTGCCCTCGGGTTGGTCTGGGCGGTTAGCATCCTGACTGTCATCCCTGTGGTTCAGCAGTAGCTGACCCGGGTAAGCCTCCAGGGGCGGCCGCAGTTCTGGTCCTGAACTCAAAGTGCCAGCTCTCTGGGGGTGCGGTTCCTGGTTTCCTCTACTGTCTGCGCCCCCAGCATGGCCTGACCCAGCACTCCCAGCTATGGTGCTTTAAAAAATTGTCTCTTGCCAGCTTTCCACTCCACGGCCTGTTCCCCGGCCCGCCCCTCCTCGCACAGGAGCACCGGGCGCAGAGGGAATGCTGCCAGCCTCGGGAGGCCCTGAGGGAGATAAAAAGCACATCTTTGACCACTTCTTCACCAAACAGCCCTGAGAAGTGTAATTAAAGGCCCCGGACTCTGCTGGAAATAGGTTTAAACTTGAGGTAATCCCTTCTGGCTCTTCCTCTTCCTAATAACCATCAACAAAACTCAAACAAATCCACCTGGCTCCAGCCAGTAAGTCTGTAACCAGCAAAGGTCACAGGAGCAGCGATAAGAGAGGAAAGCGGCCGCAAACAGCGTTACTGGAAACACATGTCGGGACGTGTTAGAGAGTGACTGCGGCCAGACCATCCCGGCCCCGAGACGGGCCTGCTCTGCTGTCGAGAAACTCGCTGTCTAGCGTGAGAAGGAATGTGGGTGCCAGCCCCGGCGGGCAAAGGCGCCTTCGGGGAGCTCGGCGGTGCCGCCTTGCCTTCGCCTCGTCTCTCTGTGAGACGTGCCCCGGCCAGAGAGACTAGAGGTGAGGCAATTTTTAAAGTTCTCCTAGTTTCCTCCTCTTTCCAAAAGTAATACATGGCTGTTGTTGAAAACATGGTTGATAAGCAAAATGAAGAGTCAGTTTATTACCCTCAACACCACCATGTGGTGATTGCCCTGCACGCATGCCGGTGGTCTCCCTCCCGTTCGTTGGTGCGTGCGCGCGTACACAGGTGTGCAGTGAACAGGCGTGGGCACGGGCAAGGTTTTTTAAAGAACTTTGAAAGTTCATGAACTGCACAGACTGTTTTGAGCCTGCTTTTTGTTGTGGTCTATCTAGAGCATCTTTTGTCTAGTCTTGCATCACGTCATTTTAAGTGGCTGAGTTGTATTCTGTCACCTGACTGCCGTAATTTACCTTAATGATCTCCTATTATTGAATGTTTATATTGTGACCCAGTTCCCGCCTCTCTAGTCCCCCCACAAAGCTGTGTTGTGGAAACATCCTGACTGTTGGGTGTTTGGCTGGAAGGGCATGTGTCAGCTGGTCTGAGCCTGCCCAGGGGTGCTCAGCAGCCCCTACCTCAGCGCGGAGGGGAGGAGACTGGGGCTTCCCGGACACAGTGGGACCCTCACGGGGTGGGCCTGTGTCCAGGGCACCTTGAGGACAGCACAGGTAGCAACTGCAGGGGTAGGGGCGAAGCAGGTCCCTCCCTGATGCCCAGGAGATGTTGGCGGTGGAAGCCGAGGTCAGTCAGGGTGATGTGGCTTGTGGGGTGGTGGTTTGCTGAGTGACATGTAGAACTGCATGAGAGCTTTAAAGCACAGAAGGAGCTCCTTCCCTCCTGGGTGTCTGTGGTCACCTGGGCCCAAGTGGTGGGTCCATGCCAGACTGAGGGCCATGTTGCTAAAACATATTTAGGTCACCGGGGAACCTGACCCCCAAGGTTATGCAGACTCTAACCTAAATTTGTTCTGCCCATGTGTTCTCCATCTGTGTCATTTGCAGCAGGGGATTGCAATTAGGGAAAACTGCAAAGTCAGGACAAACCGAACACAATGAGCAGCAAGCCTCTGTATGAGCGCCTACTACGGGTCAGCTTGTGCCTACTACCATCTCCATTTTCCAGGAGGGAACCTCATGCTCAGAATTGTTGAGTCACATGTCCAGGGTCATGTAGCTGGGATGGTGGGGCTGGGATTCCAGCCCAAACCGGTATGCCACACTGTCTCATTATGAAGCATTTACAAGAGCTTTCTAGCTAGGCAGGTTTACAGATATAATTTGATGATGATTAACAAGACAAAATAAGGTTATTGTAAAAAACTGCCATTGTTCAGTGGAGTTTGTCTAACTAGCTTTGTCAAAAGCTGGGGGTTGGGGAAGAGGGCAGGAAGGTCCTGGAAGCATCCTGGTCAGATGAGTTTGTATGAATTGGTCACAACAGGAAGGCCAACAGTGCTAAGTGTGTGCACCTTGGGGTAGGATGCAGCTTCAAATGTTTACTGTTTTTGAACTGAACTTCAGTTTGAATATCTTGAGTGAATATAAATATGTAATCTTAGAATGTTCAATCTAAAATTTGAATATGCATTCCCCAAAGTTGGAGTCTGACTTTAAAAACAAACAAGGGCAGAATTCCAGTTCTGTGCTTTTCAAAATTGTTTTCAGTCTTCAGATTTTTGCCTGGGACACTAATAATTCTGACCTGATTGGCCAAAATGAAAAAAGGCTTTGGAAGTCAAGAATGCACTTGGCAGTATGTGCCTGTTGTAGCATCTAAAAACTGTGTCAACGAGCAGCATACAGTGGAGAAAACCGTGGAGTCATCACAGCCACGTGGGAGCCTGGAAATCATGCATTTCCAGGGCCGTCCCCGGAAAGGAGGGAGGAGATCGTGGCCCCCAAGCAGCTGCCCACACTGAAAATAAACTCCCGGCCCGCAGAGGAGAGGACGTTGGGGAAGGGCTGTTTCCTTGGGAGCAAAGCCTCTTGCCAAGACTCCAGTTTGCCCATCCACACCCCCAGCCGGAAGGACAGTTGCACCAGGCCTGTGAGGGGTTATTTGCCTGCTACAGACCCTTGGGGAACCCATGCCCTTCGGGCCTAAGCGCCAAGGTGCTGTGGCCCAGCAGTGTGTCACCCTCTGGTCCTGCCTGAGCTCAGAGGGCTTGCCGAGGGCGCAGGACTCCCTGGGACATAGTCTCAGCAGCCCCCCGTGCACACAAACAAGGCTTTACCCCTACTCAGGGGCCTCCTGCTGCTGTCTTTGTCCCCTGGCACTAGCCTCAGGGCTGGATGGGAGGCAGTGAGTCCTCCTCACCCATGGGAAAAATTGGGTGGCCTAGAAGCCAGGGGCTGGGGAAACTAGGGACTAGCAGTGACAAGGGACCCACCTGCGTACGGGTGGAGCAGGCAGGCAGGGTGTGGGGCTGGGAGGCGGCCTTTGGTTGGGCAGATTCTCGCAGGGCCCTCAGCATGTGTGCACATGGCCTGTCGGAAGTGACAGCATTACCCCTGACAGCTGGGGAGGAAGGCGAGGGGACCCGGTCCACCTGGAGGGGTTTGGGGAGGCTTGTGGTGGGACGCGGAGCAGAGAGCAGAGTAGGACGATAGGGTGGCTCATCCCCAGGACCCGCCCCGGGTCAGTGAGGTGGGGGATCGGGATGATCGCTGCCCACCTCGTCACCCTCTCCCACCTGCCCGCAACACCGGCCTCACCCTCTCTGGGCCGGCAGCTCTGTAGGTGTTTAGTGGATAAAGACAGGAGCCCACAGCCAGTAGAGCGCAGAGGTCACGAACCCTGTCTAAACCCACCATCACATCGCAGCGTGAGGAGCACAGCGGGCGGAGCTAGCGCCCCAGGCAGTGTTGCTGCAGGTGCCCTCAAGTCTGGTCCATTATTCCTTCTAGTCCCGTCACGTTTCCTAGTGTCGTCCCACAAATGGGTTAGAAGTGCTTTTAGGCAAAGAGACCAGGTTTCTGCCTCTGACACCAGCCTCGCCCAGTTCCAAGTTCACGGTGAGTGGTGGTCAGTGCTTTTAAACTGATCGATCCACCCGCCTGAACTCTGTGGCAAGAGTGGGCATGGGGCTGACGTTTGGAGACGGCAGCCCCGCAGTCTCTGTAGGGGGGGAGGCAGAGAGGCTTCTAGGGCCGGTTAGTTCAGGTTCTGCTTTCTGAAATGCCTGTTTAAAATCTTATCGCACACCAGCTGAGCCACTTTGCGCAAGTCACTTAACCTCTCTGAGGCTGTTTCCTCAGCTGTAGCAGCAGATGACGAGGCCGAGCCACAGCTGGAGAGCTGCCTTAGAACCGTGCCTGGCTGCAGTTGCGTCACAACAAGGCGCAGCCTCTCGGGACTCCAGCCGTCTGAGTCTGTCTTGTTCCATCCGGCTCTGGCCCGTCCTAGAACGACCTCCATTCCGCTGTGACGCAGACTCTGTGAAGGTCCACAAAGGGATCAGCCCTTGAGGTCTACTTTAAAGAAAAAAAGGATTGAAAAAAACAAAAATGCATTGACCTTCTACTGGCTTGTTAAAAAGACTTAGTGGTATAACTCAGAGGAGAGAGACCAGAGGGGTGTTTAGTCTTTTAAAAAATTATTTATTATGAAAACTTTTGAATTAACAGAAAAGTAGAAAGAATGGTGATAGTGTAATGAACACCCACCACCTAAATTTTACTTACTGTGATAAAGTACACATAACATAAAAGTTACCATCTTAATCTTTTTAAAGTGCACAGTTCAGTGGCATTAAATACACTCCCTATGCTGCCCTCCATCTCCACGGCTTCTTGGCTACCAGACTATAACTCTGTACCCATCGGACACTTCCTCTCCCTTCCCCTCCACCAGCCTCTGGTAATCACTAAAGTCAACCATTCTAGGTACCTTATGTAAGTTCACCACCTAAATTTAAAAAATCATTAATGTTTGGCTATTTGTGCCATATCTTTTTCTCACTGCTTTATTTTGAAGTATATTACAGACATCGTATTTCCCTAAATATTTCCATGTGTATCTCTAAGAATATATTCCTAAATAACCTCTATACTGTGTACCACAGCTTATAGAATTTGCATTAATTCCTTAATATCATCTAATACTAAATCCATATTCAAATTTGTTCAAAAAATGTCTCTCATAGCTGGTCTGTTCAAACGAGGACCATATATTGCATCTGGTTGTTACGGCTTTTAAGACCGTTTTATTCCAGAACTTCCCCCTCACTCCCCCTACTCATGACATTGGCCTGTTGAAGAAACCAGGCGGGTTGCCTCCGGAATCCCACCTTCTGGACTGGTCTGATTGTGGACTTGTAGTGATGATTAAGTCCTTCCCTATTTTGGCCACTTTTCTGGTGACCTGAAGTTAGACTAGAACTTGATTCTATTCAGTCAGGTGTGGCCACACTACACACTTCCTTGTCCCTTGGGTCGGAGGGTTCGTGCTGTCTCTGGCCCCATGGTGGGTCCTGGAGCAGAGGCTGGTCTGGGGTAAGGGGCTCCCGACCGACCTTGCCATGTCCACACTGCTACCAGTGACCAGTCTAGGGGGCTGACACTTCAGTGTCGTGGTGAATATCCAGTTCCCTCCAAGTCAGTACATCCATTGATGCCTGCCTGAACCAATTATTTCACTGGGGTTGCAAAAAGATGATTTTCTACTTTTTGTTACTTTTACATTTAATATCTAGAATTTGTAAAGAGCCCTCCTTCCTTGCCTGGCATTTTCTGATTACCCTGAAACACATTTCCTCCTGGAGAGATGGGATAAATGCCTTTTCATTACTAATTTTCAGGGTAAGGAGGTGGGGAAATGTGTTTGGTATCTTTAGGGGGCTGAAGAATAACGTTAGGTTAGGTTTTCCTCTTCCTGCTCCTCCTCCACGCTCTCCTATGATCTCTCAGCTCTTCAGAAATAGGCTGGAAGCGCCACTGTGGGCCAAGGAGCCCCCTGCCTACTTGGAATTTTTCTCATTCCAGGCTGATTCCTTGGGTGGGGTGGGGGAGGGGAAGGGTGAAGAGACTGTAAGCTTCATTTCCAGATTCTGTGCTTTGTCCATTTTTGGAATGAGCTGGGAAGGCCTTTGGAGGGGATTAGTGTCATTATTTCTTAGGGGTTCTTTGTCCTGCATGTAGGAGAGCACAGATTTCACCAGCTTTTTCCTCAATGACAAATGTTTCTAGACTTTAATTTTGCCCTACTTTGTATGATTGACAACAGGCTAATTGGGTCTCAATCCATCATTCACCTCATATTTTTGGAGCCTTGTCTGAATTTCATCCTCAGCCTAACTCCAGAGAGGTGCCCCTTGAAGAGCTCACGGTCTAGTTTGGGTGGAAAGACATGTACACATAGGAAGCAGAGTAGAGAAAAATATCAGCCAAAACAGACTGGTAGAAACAAAGTCCGGTGGATTACCTGGCGCCATAGTGATCATTTATTGAGCACTGGTACTGCACTAGGCACTTACCTTTAAGACCCCAGGAAGATAGGCAGATACGATCATCCTGTATTTCAGATGAGGAAACCAGGGCTCAGAGAGGTTACATAACTTACCCAAGGTGACACAGCTCTCAAATCCAGGAGCTCAGCTTTGTCTCAAAGCCTGTGTCTGTTTGCCACATCAAGGCCATCTGTTACCGAATGTTCAGAGACACAGGAATTTAGAGAAGGGAGGAGACTGACTACAGTTTATTATTTGATAATAAATAACTTGTTTATTAGTAATTCAATTACTTTGGAAATTTTAATTTTTCCCTTTTACATGTAATTGTCAAAATAATATTGTGCTAGCAATGTATTAAGCATAATGGCAATAAAGAAAATCTTAGGAAAATGATATACCCATAATCTCACCACTTCAACAAGTGTTTTTATTTTTGAATGTCTTTCCAATCCAATCTTTGCCCATGGGCATTGATATTCCTACACAGTGTTCATCATAATGCACGTATTATTTCATGCTTTCTTTTTGGCTTTACATACATTATAAACATTTTTATGAAGTCTTTGTTATTTTAAAGACTGGATAATATTGCACTGAAGAAATAAAGCATAATTTATTCGACTAGTCTGTTTTTTTGGGTGTCATCTGGACAGCCTCTAATTTTTGTTATCTAAAAATGCTGAAGTGAGATTCTCTCTGCAATTTTCTTCTTATTCTCTTGGGACTTATTTCATAGGACAGTTCCCAAGAGTCGGTTACCTGGACTTCCAGTTGGTTACCTGGAAAATCCCCAGGAGTTGGTTCAAAGATCTGAACATTGTTTTGGTGCTTGACACATTCTGCAGCACTGCTCCTCGGAGGGGGGAGCTGCACCGGTCCCTGCCTCCTGCAGTGGGTGAGATGTCCATTTGTCCCCAGCCTTGCCAGCCCCAGGCGGTCTCTCGGCTTGCGTTTTACTCTCTGCTGATGTCAAAGGTGTGCCAAGGTCCCGTACAGGTTTCCATGCACATGTTGGGTGGCTATGATTATTGGGTGGCTTGAATACTTGCCCACCATTTGTTTACTATTTTGTTTTTTTTCTATATGAATTGTCTATTCCTAAGCCTTGTCCATCATTTCTTGGGGTCTTTGTAAAAATTTTTTGTTTTGTATAAGATATTTATATATGAGTCAGGTTCTGACACGAAATAGATGGCACACTGAGCTGGGTAGTTTGCAGAAAGTTTAATACAGGGATGGTCTGTGACAGTGAGGGCAGGGTTTGGGGAATCAGAGAGGGTAGAGCAGCCTTCTGTGTGGACATCAGCCTTCCCCAACGGCTCTGCCGTCTCAAGAAGCAGAGAGGGAGCAGGAAGCCCACCCTAGTAAGGGTTGACATATGAAGGGGTTCCCTGCCAGGCGCTGTGACTTTGAGGATGGGATGTGGCCAGCCCAAGATGACTCTGCAGGAAGGCAGCCAGGAGAATAACCCCAGCCCGTTCCAGCCCCCCACCCCCTCACCTGCTGGAGCCCTGGACTCAGACAACTGGCCCCCTGCACCTGTGTTTCCAAGACTGTCCTTTTAGGAGGTCCGTGGAGAAGTTTAATAGTACTATATTAAAATAAGCACACACATATTGATTGCTTGCATCTGATTTATGTAATAACATTTTTATAAAATCCATTATTTCACAGATGTTTATTTTTGGTGTAAGGCCAAACTATATATTTGAGTTTAAAAATGGACTTGAATGGTGGACTGTATAGAACAAAAGAATACAGGTGGTCTGCAGGCTTGGGAAGGCTGACTGAAGTTTGGGGGACGGACTCCTCTGCAGGGACAACCGTACAGCCTCTGCCTCTTTGATCTTCAAGTTCACATACATACACACATCTGAGATCACTATTCTGGCAAGTCAAGAACTCTTGGTCACCAGTGGCCGCTTGTCCCTGATGGCCCAAGGTCACAGAGGGGATGCAGGAATGCCCCAGAAGTTTGCTGAGGCCCCACCTGATCAGTAGGGAAGTCGGAAGGGGAGCCCTGCACCTGCTTGGGCTCGTCAAGTAACGGCCCCAGTGCTGGTGGGCTGCCCCTGAGTCCCCACGGCTCCAAAGTTGGTTAGAGGCCCTGCCTCCCCCACCCCCATCCGCAGCCAGGGGCTCCTGACGGGAACTGGTCAGTAAAACCGCCATTTAGTGTTACCTCCCCCGCTCCCTTGGGAGCGTCCGCTCCACTCCGGGAGGGCCCCGGGCACGTCCCTCTGCGTGGACCATCTCCAGGCGAGACCAGAGGAGGTTAGGCCGCAGTTAGCTTACATTATGATTCATTATGTATCTGATTGTGTTTCTCAGAGAAGTGCTTTGCCAAATCTCTTTGAGAAGTGGCCTTTTCTTTTGGAAAAGTTTGAACAATGATTCCAGGTTTGGCTTTATGCAAACCTGACTTTGGGGAGACAGGTAGAAAGACCTGGCATCCTAGTTTGCGGGGGGCAGGCCCAGCTATGCTTGTTTGACCCCTTTCATTTTAAAAGGTCTCTTCGTTTGGACAATAAATTGTGGCCTCCTGAACTGCAGGTAAAAATGACCAGTCTCCAGAAAGAACAGAGCATTTGAGGGCTGGAAGGGATTTCTAGAGGTTCGTTGGGTTGCTGAAGGTCACAAGCAAAGCCCTGCATCCCCACCCACCCCTTCCATCCAGGGAGGTCCCTGTCTCCCTCACAGGCCCAGGTTCCAGCCCTTTGCAGGTGTCTCAGTGGGAATATCTCCCCCGCGCCTTCTCCCCTCTGCTCAGAGGTCTCTGATAAGAGATTAAAAACAAGATAAGGAAGATAAGAAAATCTCGGACTTCTGGAGGAATGGCCTTGTGTTCAGCCAGGGAGAAAGCCCTTGGGGGCTCGAAGACAAGCCCAGGAGGTAACTTGCTTTCCTGGCCCCCTTGTGATAAATTAATGAGGTCACAGCAAACCCACAGGGGAAAGAGGCCCGGGAGGCTGCAGGGTGGACAGCAGACTGCCAGAGTGGAAGGGCTGCTGGAGGCCCTGTCTGCAGGGTCAGGGCCACGACCACCCAGAGCCCGGATGGCCTTCAGCCCTCTGAGCTTGCCCAGCACCTTGCCCGCCACACTGCCTGCGGAGGGAGGCTGGGGAGGCCACCGCTGGCTCACCCTGAGCCTGGTTCCCTGCCCAGAGCTGTCTGGAGCCTACTTCCTATCTTCTTTCTGCCCCCACCCTCCCCATTGGTCAGCCCCTTCTGGGGAGTAAACAGGGACCCAAACGTGCATGTCCCTGGGCTGGGGCTTACATCTCCATTTCATTATTTGGGGGAAAAATGTGCTTCATTTTACTTAATTATGGGACATTTAACATGTCCCTGCTGGGGTACAAGGCACTGGGTTCTGCCCCTCCCTGTGAGGGCAGCGGGTTTGCAGCTTGGCCCTCCGAGCTGAGGGCACAGGGAAGGGAGCTCATTTTGCTGCGGCTGCAGGTGGGGGGGTGGGGCGCTGCCAGAGGGGGCTGCAGGAAGGAGCAGCATTTGAGCAGTTTGGGAGGGCAAGGGGGGCCTTCACATGGTGGAAAAGTGGGGAAGGGCTCTTCCATGCCGAGGAAAGTGCTTGGCAGAATGTGCTAGGTGCTTGAGGAAGGAGGCAGGTGGGTGGGATTGGAGGCTGGGCGGTTGGGGAGTTGGTGCTCAGACTGGGCTGAGCAAGTGTCTGGAGTGTCACCGACTGGCGGTGTGGCCTTGAGCACGTGACTGCTCTTCTATCAGCCACAGTTTCTTTATCTGTATAATGGGAGTAACATAACCTACTTCATGTGGTAGGTTGTGAGAATTAAAGGATATATTGGATGTAAATCAACCAGCATGGTTGACCATTCTTTTCTGAAACAGATGGCTTGAGTCACTGGAGCGAGCCAGCCAGCCATTCTGCGCTCCCAGCGCGGGCGTGGACTGGTGATCTCTGTGGGAAGGTGCTGTCTGGGGCAGGATGCTGAGGGGAGAATGCGCGTGGCTGGCTTGCTGGGGCTCTGCTGCCACCTTTCTCTGACAGTTGTATTGGTTCAGGAGTGTGGTTCTTGACATTAGTAAATGCATTTATTAATCCCTTTTTATTCCACAGAGAGTTATTGCAAACCTGCTACATGTCAGATCAAGGGTCCAATGTCCTGGTGAAAACATGTAGTGAGGATGATGGAAAAGCAGAGAGAGGAAAGAAAACAGTTCAACTTTTTCTAAAACAAATTTTATAAAATCAGAAATGCGTTTGGGAGCCACAATGTAAGGGCTCTATGTTACCTTGTAACTGGAAACTTGGTGAGGGGGTTGAAAATCCCTTTCTGTGTGTCTCCTTCCCTGGAGGGTGTTTCAGGAGCCGTCACTGTGGGGACCGGGTCACACTTGCCCATTTGGTCGCTCACAGATATTTATTGAGCACCTGCTGTGTGCCTAGCACGATTCTGGGCATAGCTGTTTAAATGGTCTCGGAGATGCGAAGCCCTCTTTTGGGAGAACAGTTACCTCTAAATGATCATTTTCGCTTTAGAAAGAACCGAGCCCGCCTTTTCCTGCCCATTCCTGCTCACATAGGTTGGAAAGAGGAAGGTGGGAAAACCCGTGGACTTGTACTGTGCGTCTGGAACCTGAAACTGCTCAGGGGAGTGATGGGGGGTCGGGCCGGAGCGGGGGGCTCAGCTCCTGGGTCGCAGCTGTCTCTGTGGGCTGTGGGGACCGCTCCCTCCAGGGCAGCTCTGGACCCTCCCTCCAGGAGGTCACATTTCACTCTCTGGGTGGGTGACGGGGTTTGGGGCGAGGTGGGGTGCGGTCAGTCTGTTTATGGAAGGAGCGAATGCTTACCCTGACCTCTCCCACACACACTTTGGAATCGGTCTCTCCAGGAGGAAGTTGAACCCCTTGGATTTCACTGAAGGAAACGGCTGCCTCAGACCCGCTGAGGAGGCTAAAGCGAAATAATGAAACGAATCAAATCGTAGCCATCGCCCTCATTTTTGAGTACTTGTAGTGTTCCAGGCAACAAGTGCTTTTCACACATTTAATCCTCACAACAATGCTTCAGGGTCATACTATCGCCCCATTTCACAGACAGGCAAAGTCGAGACCAAGAGGGGAAGGAACCAGCCCCTTCTCTTCCTCCTTCTCTTCCTTAATGATCCTCCAGTCAACCAAGCCAGGCTTAGAAGACCCCGAAGAGCCTCCCCAAGCAGGGGGGCGCTCCCGGCCAGGCCCGGGCCGAGCTGCGGTGGCTCCCTCGGGCTGGCGCGTCAGGGCTGAAAGCCGTGGCCCTGGGAGGCGGCCATTAGTCCTCCTTTCCAATTAAAAATCTCCCATCCCCTGGCTTTCTTCCTGTGCTGACCAGAAGCGTGTGTGTGTGTGTGTGTGTGTGTGTGTGTGTGTGTGTGTGTGTGTGTGTGTGTGTGTGTATTTGTGCGCACAGCTCTTTATCTCTATTTCCTGTTTCATATTTAATTCAACATTTTTTCCAGTTTGTGGATGTGGAACACGTGTAAGGTTGGGACGCGGTCTGTTAGTAATCACTCCCGTGTTTGGGCGCTGGCTCGCTCCCCCCGAGCCCGACCAGAGGCTGTGGATCCTAATCTTCCTGCCGCACACAAGTCCCTTTGTCCTGCTGGCCCTGGTTTCACAGGGACCGCCTGTGGGGTAGCAGTTTTGCCTTGTGTGTTGCTTTCCAGAAGGTCCAGGATGGTTCTTGTGGAGCAGGGCGGGGGAGGTGGCACGGATGCCGATTAGGGCAGATAAGGCCTGCAGGCTCTGGGACAGACAGCGCCCCACCCGCGGTGGGCGGTGGGTGGGGGAAGGTAGGCAGCCCCGGACCTTTGTTCTTTGTTACCTCTAGGTGGTAGTGGTGGTGAATGTTGTCTGTTCACTTTCTGCCCTTTCTCTGAGGACTGGGGGCCCAGGCCCAGGTGGACTGGACTCTCAGGGGGGTGCCCCTGCTCAGCAGCTTAGCCTCGCAGACCCCATTGTGCGGTGTGGGGTGGAGGCTGCACAGGACGGTGGCACCGGGGACTGGGGAAACTCCGCCTTCCTGTTGGTGCAGGGGTGCAGCAGGGGGTCCGAAGAGGCAGGTGGCAGTCCTGTTGGGCCTTAAGGACCGCATCACGGCTGAGACTTGGGGCTCAGGGCCACTGTTCAGGGGCCTGCCCGAAAGCTTGGTCTCCCCAGGGGTAACGGTTCTCACCCTGCTCACTTGAGCTCCAGTACTCTCCTGTGGGTCTCAGAGCCACTGACATTTTTTTGGAATTAGCCTCTGAGTGCTAAGGGTTATCTCCTGTGTAGAATGGCATCAAAGCAAGTGTAGACTGAGAGCTGAAAGGAAGCTCACCAGTCCGTCTTATCTGGGAAGAACAGAACCTGGGGTCCTTGGAGAGTGGGGGAAAGGAGAGAGGCTTGGGATCCTCAAAGAAGAATAAATCTATGGGGTGTGCACACATGCATTTTTCTGGGGAGAGGGTCCACGGCCTTCAGGAACTTCCCAACGTGTCTGGTCTTCTCCAAACAGTTAAGAATCAGTGGTTTAACCACCTGATCACCTCACCAAAGCCTGCTGTAGAGAAATTCCCAGCAGAATATGGTGGGTGGTGAGGTTCACAGGGCGCAGAGGGGACCTGGGCCTGCCTAAGCCCTTCTGGGTCTCACACTTGAGGGGACTCTTCGGTGGTGGGTGGGGGGACACTCTTAGAAAAGTGGATGAGGTAGAAATAGTTTGTATTTCTTCACTGACAAGTGCAGTCCATTCTTACTTGCCCTCCGCTTTGAGGATGTGCTGTGAAGAGCCTCAGGTATGAAGAATTCTAACCAGCCCAGACTCCCTGATTCTGAATAATCCATTATAAAACTGCAGTTCCTTTATCACAATATTCTTATCTTCTGTTTGTCTCTGAGTGTAACAAAAATGCCCTAAGCTACACCCCCACTCTAGAGTTTCTAGACCAAAGGCTACTGTTTTCTTCCTGCAGGAACCCTGGGGTGTTTGGGGGTTAAAAGGCCTGGACCAGCCATGTGTGTTTAAAAAACAAGGCGGATTCCGCAGCCGGCGGCTCCAGCCTGACTCCATCCTGCTGTTAATGGAGGACAGAGGACCACTTACAGCTTCCTCTCCACCCCGTAACAAATAACCCGGTGCTCCCCCAGGCCTTTCTGCGCCCCCACCCCCACTGCCCTCCTGGTGGCGGCGGCAGAAGGCCTGCTCTGAGTCTGATTTCTCGGCAGGCCCTGCGGTCAGGCCCCGGCAAAGCTCCTCTCTGCGATAAGGCCCCAACTAACCACATTAGCAGGGTGGAGGGCAGGGTCGCCTTGCCTCGGTCTGGTGGAGGCCACGCCAAAGCCTCCAGGGCGGGGTGGAGGCCTTCATCCTGTAAACAAAGCTTGGTCCAGCTTTGAGCACAGGCCCCCGTGGCCCCTCCTGGGGAGGCCTCCCTACTGCTCTGGCCCAGGTGGGTTGCCTCTTTGCTGCATTTGTTTAACACTTAATTTGTCACGCATGCTTTATCACCGCCTATGCATGCACATCTTAACACAGGAGAAATAATAAAAAACGAATTCCCGTTTATTAGAATTCACCATGCATGCAGGTTGTCACCAAGCATCTTACATGAAATGTCTTACCGACTCAGCCCAAGAGTCTCATGAAGTTGGCACCATTGGTATCCTATCTGACAGACATGGAAATTGAGGCCCTTCTGTATTTCCTTTTCTTAGCTTATATCACTCTGTGGTCACATTATTTATTTGGTCGCTTGTTTTATATCTGGCTCCCATATTATCTCATGAGCTCCGTGAGGGTGGACATTTCCCTCTGAGGTGCTGGGGGTCTGGCACAAGCAGTGCCTGGCACCAAGGAGGTACTCAGTCAATGCCTGTTGGGCGGTTGAATAAGACCCAAGAGGCTGTCAACTTGATTGCGGCCTCATAGCTGGTCAGTGGTGGAGCTGGGGTTTGAACCTGGGGGCACAAGGGCAGTTTTCGTATCCAGCGGTGCTTCTCATCTGTGTGAGCTGTTCTTCCCAGCCAGACCCTCAGCCCCTTCGGGCAGGGCCCAGTCTTCCCCAAAAGGGCACCAGGCTTCGGAGTGGGATATACCTGGTGTAAGTCCAGGAAGGGGAAATCCTGGGGCAAAATACCTCTAAAAACCGAAATCAGTCAAAAGGAGAAATAAAGTTTAAAACCCGTTCATTGCTTACAAACTGCAGTCCAGGGCTGTCTCTCTCCTCTGCTCCTGAAGAAGCAAGCCAGCCCCTCCCTTTAACCTCTCAGGTTCAGACACGCCCTCGGTTGCCCAGGTAATTACCCACTGACATGGAGATGAACTTCTCTCCACCCCTGAGGATACGCAGATGCATCAAAGCCAGGCGAGATACTCTGGAAATGTTACGATTTTACCCACACCTGGGTTCAGACACTGGTTGTGCCATTCAGTTGGCTGACCCTTAGAAAGCTATCTGTCCATTCCGAACCTATGTGTCCATATTTCTGAAGTGGGAAAAATAATGCCTGTTTGCCTTGTTGTTGTGAGAATTAGAAATAATACATGGGTTACCTGGTTTACCATAGGTGCTCAGGGAAATGAAGCCAGCATGGAAGTGGGCCTGTCCTCGGTTCTCAGGAAGTTGGTGGACTGGGTTGAAAAGGCTTAGAAATTCATTTGTCATCTTTTCTTAGATTATGAAACTAATACATGACACATGCTCATTGCAAATATATATATATATGTGTGTGTACATATATATATATCAAACAATGCAGAAATCAAAAAGTAGAAAAGTGTTTGCAACTTCCTTTGCCCCCAAGTCCACCTTTCTCCCAAGAAGTAACTACTGTTAATGGTTTAATGTGTATGCACTTACCTCAATAATATGTACTTTACATAAAACCATACTAGCATATTGTTCCAAACTTTACTTCTCTCATTAACCTATTGCAAGGGTCTTTCCCTGTCACTACATTCAGATTTACTTCAGTCCTCTTAGTGGCTGCACAGCATTGCTGGTATGGCTGGGCCATAACTTAGGTAGCCACTCTGCTATTGATGGCCTTTTAAGTTGTTTCCAATTTTTCTCTCCTTCTTAGAAGATGGCAATGAATATTGTTCCTGTTTTCTATTGCTGAGGAACAAAGCCCTTACACTTAGCACTTAAAATAAGTTATTATTTCTCATGTTTCTATGGCCTGACTGACTGTTCTGCGTCAGGGGTGCTGGCAAAGGAGGAGGCCCGGAACGCTCTCTCTCACTGGGCTGCAGGCTGGGCGCCGAGCGGGGCGGCCACCAGGAGCACCTGGGGTCTCCTCTGAACGGCCTTTACACGTGGCTTAGGCTTCTCACAGCGTGGGGCCGGCTGGGCTCCACAGTGTCACTTTGGCCATTTCCTATTGCTCAAATCCAGGCCCAGGGCCAGCCCACATTCGAGGGAAGGACGCTGAGCTCCTGGTGTGGGGGAGCACGTGTGTCCGTGCAGGGAGGGCAGGAATTGTTGGCCATTTTGGAGCCTGGCTCCCATAACTATATAATTACAAATATATGTGTGTATATCCTTGTTCTTCATATATCCTTGTAAATAGGTGGGAGTGGTTTTGTAGGTTAATTCCTAGAAGGGAGTCGTTGGCTGAAAGGGAGTGTGCATCTCTGGTCTGGGAAGCACCTGGGAAATCTCCTTCGACAAAGCTGGGCCCACACACACCGTCCTCAGCTGCGGATGGGGGGGGGGTCCCCCTCTCCCTGCCGTCCCCGGCGCGCCGGGAGCCGCCAACCGTTCTCATCTTTGTCAGTCCTACGGGCGAGAAATTGTATCTTATTTTTACTATTAGTGGTGTTCAACATCTTTGTTATGTTTCATTCTTCTTTATACTTTCGAGTTCAATTTGGAGATATTCCCCTGAATTTCCTTTATCTCTGGCATCGTCAAATAAAGAGGGCGGTGGTGCAGGGGCTGGGGGAGCAAATAGCACATACAGGGACCCTGGTACAGGGCCCCACTAACCAGCTCCTGCTGCCTGTGACCGGCCTTTAACAGAGAGGGTTTCAGAGTGTTGCTGAGCAAATTACAGACCCCGGACTATCTTCAGGCCCTTCCTGAAGCCCCTCGTCCTGGGGGTCCAAGTCCAGCTGGACCAAGTACCTGTCTCAGCCTCTGTTCCCCACCGGCTCTGGCCCCCCCAGGGTCATTCCTCATCCTTAGATGGGTGCTCTGAGGGCTCTGTAATTCCCAGTAAGAGACTGTGCTGTGCTTCACTGGGATTGGAAGACCAGCTCTGAACCCTGAGGCCGGCAGCTGGGCTGAGGAAGCCCGTTTAGGAATGAGGCAGGAGTGGGCCCCAGGGAGGGGGAGATGGGGGAGAGAGACCTCCTTTTAATGCCTCCCCATTAACATGTCTTTTCCCTCTGGTGTTCCCACTTCCCCATAAAAAGATGAGAAGAAAGAGGCCTTTGATGGAAGAGTCCTGGGTTCAGTAGAAAGATACTAACTTGTCAAGGTTGGTCCCGCTGCTTTTCCAGCTTTGGGTCCAAGCTTCAGTCTCTTAGTCTGGGCATAGTAGACGTCAGGACTGTTTGCTTATGAGAGCAGGAAAAGCCAGCCCACACTCTGGCCAAGTAGGAAAATAAAAGGTATTCACTGGATCATATTCTAGGATGTCTAAGGGTGGGAGGGGGATGGGCTGGATTCAGGTTCAAAGGTGACGCTGCCTAGGCGCTCAGATCTCTCCTCCTCACCTGGACTCCAAGGACGAGACGGTGGTGGCCTGAAGCCCCTCCTCCTCGGGGGTCCCGGTCCAGCTGGGCCGGGTGCCTGTCTCAGCCCCTGGGGCCCACTGGCTCGGCTCCTGCAGGGTCCTTGCCCCATCTCTGGCGCAAGCCCGTGGCCTGGGGAATCTGGCACAGCAACAGGGGGAGGCTGAGTAATGTCCTCCCCCCTGAGGCTGCATTTTGGAACCTCATCTTGAGCGTGGAGGGTGGGTAGATGCCAGACAAGCCCTGGGAGCTGTCTTCTGAAGGCAGAGGAAAGGACACGGAGGATGTCAAGAACAAAAGTCACTGTCCCTGGTCCCTCCATGGTGCACATCATGCAGTCATTTGTTTAGGATGTAAAATCTCCATTGGGGGAGATCTGGGGATCCACCCTGTTCTCAGGTAAAGCTGATTCTTTGCATCCCAGGACCAGCAGTGGCTAAGCAAAAACCGCAGGTGGTCCCAGAACAATTACAAATGATCCCAAAGCCTGCCTCTAGGCCGGGTTATGGTTGGTTTATCGGCCTTCGGGAGTGCGTGAGGAAGGGGCCAGATGGGCGCCTTCTCCGGTCCTCTGCCCTAGGGACGGTGTCTGAGTGGAGGAAAGTCCAAGAGGGGAGGAGGGGTGGGTGCTGGTGGGAAGGCCGGTTACAGGACTGGTGTGTGTAAAACTGATTGTCCTTATTGCAAATGATCTGTGCAGGTTTCGATCAAGGGTATATATTTTCTTCACCACAAACCTAAACTGTTTGGAGATGTGAAATGTCCTTTTTGCCAGGCTGGGCAAATAACCCTGGGATGTGCTAACAGACCCAATGGGATTAGCCTCCTGTTAATCCGTTTATGGTTTACTTTTTACCTCTGCTTTTTTGAGAAAGCTCAAGTTTAGTATTTATCGTAGACAAAAGGAGGGCTGCTGCTTCCCTCTGCCTCTCCTGCTTGATGGCCGTTGGTTGTTCAATGGGTAACAGCGTGCAAATCATATAAAATCTAAGAGGTACAAGAGGCTGCGTGGGAAAAGTCTGTCACCCGGGAACCTCTGCTCCAGCCACGCTGCTCGCCACCCCAGAGGGGCCCCTGGTACCAGTTTCCATTGCGCCCTCCCTGAGAGAGTCCAAATGTGGTTTCTTTTTCATAACGTCATGTACCACATACACATTACTAAATGACTGCTTGTTTGTTTGTTCTTCAAAATAAATCAACTAGAAGTTCCACGGCAGTGACTTCCAAGCCCTGAGTTAAGGCCGCAGAGTTAAGGAAACTCATCGGACCTCATCTCCAGTGAGCTGAGGTGCTGAGGGCTGATGAGCCCCAGAGGCTGGTGCGCCTCCCCATGTCCCCCCGGCCGGTTCCCCGCTGCGCCGCCTTGTGCACGGGGCCTGCGCGCTGAGCCACCTCCTAGGACGTCTGATCAAAACTGGTTTCACTGAGCATCTTTTACCAAGCTCCCCCTTGCCTTATGGGCTATCTGGGCTCCAAAAGCCCCCACTGTTTCCAAAGAGAAAGCCCACCCTCAAAGTGGAAGACGTGTCATCCCTGAGGCTACACCAGAGCCGCTGGCTCAGAACCAGCAGGCTTCTGGTAGAGGAGGCTTAACAACATTGCACGCAAGGGCGGCTCCACGGAGGAGCTTTAATGCGGCCTCTGCTGTGTTCCAGGCCCTGCGCTGGGCCCCGAGGATAACTGATGCCCACCGCATAGTGCCCTTCCAAGCAGAGCTTAGCGCAGGCCCAGGGGAATGGGCACTGGCGCTGCTGGAACACAATTGCTCAGTGCCCCCTGTGTGGGTCTCAGTCCATGGAGATGATGTACATGAATGACACTCATTTCAGACATAAAAGTTCTGCTGAGTTTGTTTAGAAAAAAAAAATCACTCTGTGGTTCTGTGTCTTACAAAGCAGTAGAAAGATGTGGCAGTAATAATAGTGTAATGCTTACTGATGAGCAGAATAATAGCTGCTGTGCATGGGGGGCAGGCCCTTTCCCAAGTACTTTGTCTCACTGGTGCCTAAGGAGCCCCCTGAGGGACAGGTGAGGGTCGTGCTCATGTCACAGGTGAGGCCTTGACCTCAGACAGAGGAAGTTAGTAGCCCGAGGTCGCAAACTTAGGGCTGTGTAGAAGCAGTGAGCACACAGGTCCTTCCAGGGCCTGTGCCCTGTGCAAACCACTGCCCTCCTGGCACTGGGAAGCCACCCACCACCCGACCTTCGGCAATTTGTTACCAAATAAAAGTATTTTTTAAAGTGAGTACCTAACGATTTCTAGAAGAAATCCTTGATTCCTGTTAGGTAGAGTCTTACTACTGTGCCTGATCTGGACTAACTCACTGTGTTCCTTCTAGAGGTGACATCGTTATTTAATAAAAAGCGACACCTCCATTCATTGGTGGGGGGCCATGGATTTTGTTCACAGCACTGTCGGATGTGTGGAGACAGCAGAGCATCTTTACTTCAGGCTGTGACCGGCAGAAGCCCTCACACCGCTCCCCGTGTGTGCTGGGTGGCAGGAAAAAGGCCTCGCAGTCTAGTGTGACTTAAAACGGAGTCTTCTCTCGGTCTCTTCCGGATTTGGCTCAGTTTCTTCTCCCTGCTGGTGGGGGCGCTTGGAAGAATTCACAGTCTGGGGCTAGGGTCCCCCTGTCCTTGTGCTCTTGGGTGTGAGCTGCTGGTGTCCTAGAGGACCGCTGGCCCAGTCCTGTCCCTCCTGCTGTGGCTGTCCTGTGCCTGCTGCTTGTCTGAGTCCATTGCTACTCGGCACAGACAGCGCTGGGGGCACAGGCTCGCTGACTTGTTTCCCTCTGGCCCCCGGGCAGGAGTGCCACCCATGGCCTGGCTCTTAGTGTGCCTGCCACCCAGGAACTGCGGTGGCCCCAGCGGCGCTGCAGACCCTCTCTTCCTGGCTGCACCGCCTGACTCCCCGGGGCTGTGGCGCTCCCTGCCCCTGATGCAGCCCCCCCCCCACCTCTGTGAGAGGAAACCGCCTGTACGCCTGCACGTGTCTCTCTTAATTCTTTTGCTTGCCTGCCTTCCCACCGTCCTTTGGGCAAGAAGGGGTGGCCTTCTCCTTTCCTTCCTCTGCCTTCTGTGTCTTAATGGCCAACAGCAGTGAGAGACTCCTGGGCACACCCATAATTCTCTCCAAAGAAGTGATCATTTCTAATTTCTTCATCTTTTCCTTTTCTGCCCTCAAAGTGGATGTTTGTCAAGGGTTGTGAAATCATTGTTGACCATCTCCTTTTCGAACCTCACATCGGTGGGCTCACGTCTCACTTTGGCACATAGGAATGCACAGCATCAGGGGTCTTGTTCTCAGCCACTGGAGCCTCAGAGAAAACCAAAGCACAGGAGCCACCTTTAACAGCTGGTGTCCCGGGCATTACGTAAGGCTCACAGTATATACACACACTCCACTCTGGGCCTCTCAGCAGCTCTGGAGACAGGTGAACTGCAGCTTAAAGAGCTTGAGTTACTGAATAGATAAAAAATGAGCTAGGCTAATACAAGGTCACGGTGAACATTATTGAATTTGAAATGATTTTTCCATTTTTTTAGATTTTTTTTTTCTTCCACAGATTTACCATATGTCTGTTTGACGTTTGGCTTTTCTAGTTCAACTTTTACTTTAGCTACATAGGCTTGTGTTGATTTAAAACATTGTTTTGATCATTTCATTTGTCAAATATTTATGTATTCATCTTTTTTGAGGTGCAGAGGCCACATTCATATATGACAACCACATTTTTCAGGACCAAAATGTTCCTGGTTCAAGGATGGGCCTAAATATGTCAGTATTTTATGGTGTTCCATGTGGTGACTCCCAAAATACACAACCACCTCGACGGGTCAGTCTGGGTGCCATTTTCTCAAGTGTGTCCTTCGAGCCAAGCCTCCTAAAGAGAGAGTAGTGGCAGGACTTGTGTGTTTCATGGACAAATAGGTTTTGGAAAAAGGTTAAACAAAGGGCACCAGACTTCTTAACTACTGCACTTCTCCCCTCTTTCACGGCACACACCACTGCATGGGACTGCTGTAGATAGTATTGCCCAAACTTATGTTTTGGTGAGCACTGCATGGGACTAATGTTGCCTGGAACCTTCCCTGGAAGGTGCTAAGTTAAACTATATCACGGAAAACAAGGTACTCATATTACCTTAGTATTTCCTCATAAGCAAAATCTGTGGCCCCTGCGTCAAAGAGGGAGCCCACGGGACAGAATGATTTCCGTGCTGTCAGCAGAGGGCCCGGAGCCACAGGGCTTCATTGCTCCGATCCCACAACGCTCCTCCCGCCAAGGACCCAGCACGAGCTTCCTGCCCCGCTGGCAGACGAAGCCCCTGCTGAGGACGGTGTTGGGGTTGTGCTGGTTGGCTTGGAGGTGGGACAGGGCCTGGTCAGCTACAAGCAAATATCCCTCATCCCCCCTCCCCACCCCCACTCCCTACATCAAACACTATGACTCGCCTCCAACCAAACAACACTCCGGAAGGAAGATGAACAGGAATTTCAAGAATGTGCACCATCCTTCCTTCTTTGCCCTGACGCCATATTGCTTTAGACTGCAAGCATGTTTCTAGCCATGTAAGATTTGGATAACAGGAATTAGTTATAACAGGATTCCGCCTCTGTTCTGTTGTCATGTAACTGCTTTAGCCAAGGTCTTAGCGAGGGTAGAATTAAGAGATCAGGAGGGTATTAGCAAAATTAGCAAATTGGATCGCCTCTCCAAGCCTGTGGACTAACAGCAGTTGGGTGGCTCAGTGAATTATTTAAGGACCCCAGGAGGAGGCTGGACCCTATCTCCCCAGAATCTACCCTGGAACCGTCTATTGGGTTGGCTTTTTCATGAATAAAGACAGTCTGAATGCATGGGGTGGCAGGGTGGGGGGTAGGTTAGGAAGGCTCTGAAAGAATCTATAGATAAGAACGAAGTCCTGCCCACCTGGGCAAGACCTCTTGGGCTATATACCACGCTCTAACAGATTTATATGTCTGAGGTATGAAGCCAGCTCGTGGAGAAGCAATACTATAAAAACAAAGCCACAGAGGGTATAAATTTGCTGACTGTACAGGCCATAAAATCAGTGGGGAGGGGATCCGGGGCCCTGTAGAGGCCTGCTGCCCAGGAACCCAGGGACCGTGCGGCTCAGGGTCTCCGATGGGCCTGTCCTGTTCCCTGCAAAACAACCGGACATTATCCCCCACCAGCCTCTGTCCCGGGAGCTGAGATGCTGCTGATTGGAGCCTGGTGGTGGGTGGGGTTTTTTCCATTTCTATAGGCTCCCAGTGCCTCTCAGAGTTCCTTCCACATAAACTTGGTTGTCTTGAATCATTTCTTACTATTTCATAAGTTAGTTTTCTTCAGATTGTTGGCTTGAAGACATGGGTTGTATCTTGTCTGTTTCTTGTACTTCATAGCAGCTGCTCAATCCTTTGCGTTTAAAATATATGAACAGGTGGTACTTCAGGGCTTGTCTGACGCACCTATTGATCCTTTGTCCCTAAGAAGTGCTCCCTCCCCATCAAGAACAGGCCCAGGGGCCAAGTTCATACTATGTCACCTGCTCCACTAGCTCTAAGAGGTAGGTTGCTGACCCACGCTGGATCACTCAGGTTCTCTGTCCTGGGAATTTAGGGCTGGGACCCAGACCCCAGTTGGTTTCCGCTAGGCTTTTGGATGGGGCAGGTGAAACAGGACTGTGGACCATCTTCGCCCTCTTCTGCTGTGTGCACGGAGAACAGAGGAAGGTCTGCCACAGAGGGGAATGGAGCAGATGTGCAGAGAACACACCGATGAGTGGCCATGAGGTCCCAGAGTCAGAGAGGAGGGTGCCTGCCCGGCGTCTGGTGGCTCCTCAGGTTCTGGTTCCTGCCCCTCTTGAGGCCTGGCTGTTCTTCCTGCCTTTGGGTTCTGAGAGACACGCCTGAATCCTTACACATTCATCCTCTTTGCTTAAACCAGTTTGAATGGGTTTCTACTTCTTGCAAACAGCCTTACTAAGCAATATGAAAAATAAATGATCCTTGGATAAATTCCCAAATATTCCATCAGCACATCTTATTGGCTTTGCCTTTAGAGCAGATCTAGACTATGATCATTTCTCACCGTCCCTACTGCTGCAACATCTCACTGGGACTGCTGCGACAGCCTCCCAAGTGGCCTCTCTCTTCTTAAAGTCTCTTCACCTCTTCACCCAGGATGGGCAGAGGCTCCTTCTCTTCCCTCCCTGCCTCTGTCTTCCTGGGTTTTCCCATCCTTTCAGGGGTAGAGTTGTTCTAAAGCTCTTAGGTGGGACAAAACAAGGTATGCGCCTGGGGGAGAGCTGCTGGGGTCCAGAATGAGGCTGGAACCTGCCCAGGGTAAGGAGGATGTTTATGTAGAAAGACTGCCTGGCATAAGGTGTCTAAACCAAAAGGGACACGGAGGCATCCAAAGAGCAGGGATATTAGAACTCTGAGAAGAAGGGGTCCGAGTCACGCAGGGAGCACCTTCGTGTGGGAAGATGGGAAGACAGAACCTGGGTGGGAGAGGACGGTCCCCATGGAGAGGAGAGGCCTCTTATGGGGTATCAGAGTCACATAGAGCAAGAAAAGGGTCTATGCAGAAGAGGGGCTTGGCACAAACGGTCAGAGTCCAAGCAGAGTGAGGAACATGCCCGTGCGGGTGAGGAGAGTCCCAGCTCAGGAGTCAGAGAGGGGGAAGGGCATCCAGGGGAAAGGAAGGTGATGGCAGATTGGTGACATCAGAAGAGGGATCAGAGAATGTATTAGGACTCATGGTAGCCAGGTTTCTCACTGCCAGGAAAGGAGTTACAGTATGGAGGAATAAAACTTATATGAACCCTGATAGGTTGGATTTGAACTGGAGATATCTATCAGAACTCATGGCTTTCAATATATATATAAGTAGGTGATGATAGATAAATATAGACAGATATAAATGCCCACTCTCTCTGACCACTGATGGCTCTGGAATAGTGACATCTCAATAGCAGTGAACACACCAAGCACTCAGATCTTGGCTTCTAAACATCAGTCTTCACTAGCAGGAACTAGGACTCCCTACAGAAATGGCTGAAAAGTGAAGTCTGGCAGACATCACATGAATCAAATGAGCAAAGTGAACATCATGAGCAACGGGACAAATCGAAATCATGTGCCACTGATAGGATGCCGTAAAGGAACACAGCCTCGCTGACATTTTTGCCAAAGATGCCTAATCAAAATCTAATCACAAGGACCAAATTGAAAGACATTTTTCAAAATAGCTGACCTATAATCTTCAAAAGTGTCAAGGTTGTGAAGGCTGAGGACTGTTCCAAACTAAAGGAGACCGAAGAGGCGTGGTGCCCTGCGTGCCTGCGGACTGCCTCTGGGCCCCCGGGCTTCAGCTGACCTAAGCGCGGCTCTGTTGGTGTTGGCTCCGGGCTGCAGTTGAGTCTAGGTCTGCACCACGTGGCCCTCACCCTCCTTGGGTCGGCAGGTACCCGAGGCACATTCTTTTCATGGCCAGAAACTGAGTCAAGCCCAACTCCACAATCATATTTCAGGTTTCTGCTCATTTCGCACCTGAAATGTCTCATTGGCTCATTCAAGCTGCAAAGCCAAGCCCACAGTCAGGGTGGAGAGGCACATTCTGCCGTCCATGAAACTGGCAAAGGGATGGGTGTGTGTTACCGCTGCTATGGGCCAGTAAAGAATTGAGACCAATAGCCCAAACCTGTCACACTGACTGTGTGCCCCACCCTCTTCCAGGCACGCCCTATGGTCTGGGGCTTCCCAGGCTGAGGACGGGCTAGTGCCACCCGCACTGCTGGAGTCCCAGAAGGTGCTCATCCTGACTAGTCAGTTGCTGTCGAATGTTTTTCTACCCTTGCTGGGGCGGAGACTGAAACGACCACGTCACTGTTCCCGACCTGTGTGGTTCCCGGGGCGGGTACCCGCCCTGCGGTTCGGATCCACCTGCTAAAATGTGGCAGGTGCCGACTCTGAGAGTCATCAGTTTCATTTCTCTGACCTGGAAACATAATCACAGATGTGGGTTAAGAAAACAAAAGGAAGAAGAAGGACATGAACAAGGGTGCTGCGGTTTCTGAGAGTGACAAAGGAGGACTTCCAGGGGTCCTTCAGTGAGGGAAATTAAGTAACACAGGCGTCGGCATGGTACTTAGGAGGAACGGAGAATGGGGTGTAGTCATCCATTCTTATCAGTTTAATTAGAGAACAGGAACCACTAGGAGGTAGAGTGAGTCTGCGCGTGTGTGTCTGTGTGGGTGTGAGAAAGACAGAGAGGTGGGGATTTGGCGTCACGCAAGTGGGAGAGCTGGTCAAACAGTCCTGGTAAGGCTGCTGTCTTCTCGCCTGATGCTGGGGCTTGAAGTCCGCAGGGCAGGCAGGTGGGGAAGAACAGGGAGCGGCGGAGCCCGCCGCACGCAGGCCAGCCTCACTGCCCCCGACTTGCTGACATGCGTGTCCTCCGGAGGAAGCTGACCCGGCCTTGGAGTGGGAGATGCTGACAGGCCGGGGCAAGGCAGGGCAGCTGCAGGCCAGCCGACGGACGGCAGAAGGCGCCCCCAGTGGCCCTGCTCTCACCTCCTGCGGGTGCGAGGAACACGGCTGCTGCCCTCCGAAGCTCCGCGAATACGCCTCCTGGCCCGTCCTACCTGGAAGCAGGCGGGGACTGGAAGTCCGCAAGTTGCATCTCAGCCTTGCCCAACTGCCGCTTTACAAAGCGACCACCACTGCTGCCGGGGAAAGATTTCCAGTAACTATTGATGTGCGAAAAATGCAGGTTTCGGGGCATGATGAACATATGTTTCAAAAAATACTTCCGCAAGAATGATTTCCATCCGTACACAGATAGGTATGTGCATGCACGGATTTGGAAAGAGAGTCACTGGCCAGTGAGGGCTCCCCTCTGGAAGCGGGGGGAGCACAGCCCGGGAAGGGGGCCGCAAGGGGACTAGGAGTTTATCTGGGTTCAAGTACAATCAAGAGCAAGCGTAAAAAAAGAAAAAGCCCCTTTCTGTGTAAGTCTGTCTCAAATCAGGGGGCTTGACTTCTGTGAGGGCCCTCATTTTTAGTCCTTCCACAACAGACAGTGACGTAGGCATTTCAGGACACTCCGAGGTAGACAGAGATGGTCAGGGGGTTTCTGGTGTCCCTTTACTCTCTGTTTTACACAGTCAACAGCACAGGGAGGCTTTACCATTGAGAGGCGGGGGTGGCCACAGGACTTCTGCCGTGGCCAGTCAGCAGTGGTGATGGCCAGTCGTAAATAATGCCAGGCCTTGACTCAGGGAGCTGAGGGCCGGAACCCTCTCCGTTTGTTCAATGACGATGTTAAATAGCAAGCCAGCACCATTTCTGAAAGCTGCTCCTCCTAGGGACTTTTCTAGTGTCACAGGGTCCACTTGGGAACTGCTGGGAGGCCACTCCCTGTGGACGGTGCCCAAGAGCTCCAGAACCATAGTCTCAATTATTTTTCAAAAAGAGAAACAAATAGATGGCGGCAGTCGAGAGTGCCTGGTCCACTGCAGGTGACTCTGAGCAACTGAGGCCAGCCTCCCCTGGGGGCAACCTTTCCTCCGCTCCTGCCTCCCCGGAGGCCTTCGGGTGCTTCCTCCCGCTGAGAAAGTACCTCCCTTCTCTTTTTTCCTATTGAAATCCCAACCACACTTAAGGTCTTTTGGGAAAGTTTCTCATCAACCAGTATGGGTCTGATTTCCCCTTCCTCACCCTGCCCCCCGGCCCGGCAGGACTTGTAGCCCAGCTGCTGGGCTGGGAGGGGGGCAGCCGCAGCTGTTAACCCCCCAGGGTCTGCCCCCCGCTGCTGCCGAGAGCCGCCCACCCCGGCTCACGCCCCCCATCAGAGCACCTGCGTCTGGCGGCCCGGGGAGGCGAGGGGCCCCCCGCCGGGGTGGCCAGGTGTCTCAGGGACCTGCACTGCTGTGTCCTTTGCCGCTGCGGGGTCCCGCTTACACCCTCTTCCTTTCACAGATGTTGATCTCAAGTGAACATCTTACACCCCGAACTCCATACCATGTGCTTCTGGAAAGTGCTTCTGAAAAATCACACCAGTGACCCCTGGGACAGGGAATGGTCCGAGAGAGCAGGCTGTAAGGAGCTGGATGGCTTTCCGCTGGCTGACCACAGGCGCCTGGAGCACTGGCAGCCCTGGTGGGAGGTGGCCGCCCAGTGGTTAATTCAGCTGGTGGTGAAGTGGGGGCAATGCCCAGGAGGCATGGGAGGTGTGTGAGAGTGCGGAGTTCAGGGGGCTGCGTGGGCAAAGGCATGGCTCTTACTAAGGCCCTCTAATGCTCTCCAGAGAGAGAACGGACAGGTGTGAAAGCCGAGTGTCTCTTTGTCGCTTCCAAAGTTCTATGCTTCAGCAAAGGGCAGATTTCCAAACCCAAGACTTAATAGTCCAAATGGCTGAACTTCAAAGAAAGTGAAATGCCCAGCTAAGCTGTTGCACTAAGGTCGAGGCCTGGTGGGGAAAACCAAGGGCCCTGACGGGCATGTGGGGTGGAGACGCCTCTGTGAATGCCCCGGCAGGCTGTGGGTCCCCGGACTCCCGTGAACCTTCAGAGCACTGGCTCTGAACCTTCAGACGTGACTGGCCCTCCCCTCTAGCTCTCAGCTGGGGCTCTCCCTGTGCTGGACAGTACGAGGGCCTCCTCCTGAAAGGCAGCAGGTGCCCCCAGGACCTGCCCTCACCTTCCCTCCTGGCCGCTAGGCTGCTCACAGCGTAACCCAGCCAAGGGTGTGATGGGCCTGCTACGGGGGGAAATGGACCATTGTGCAGGGGCTGCAGGACCAGCCGGGATGTGCCCCCGGGTACCCGGGAGTGCGCTGGGGTCTTAGCAGCTCTTTTCTTGTACGGATGGTGACTTTGGTGTCAGGTCTAAGAACTCTTCACCTAACTCTGGTTCATGAGGATTTTCTCCTACATTTCTTTCTAAAAATAGAAGTTTTATATTTTACATTTTGATCTACGATCCATTTTGAATTAATGTTTGTGTAAGGTGTGAGATTTAGCTCCAATTTCATTCTTCCTGTTTATGAATGCCTTAAACAATTCCAAGACCATTTGTTGAATGTTCTCACTTACTGATTACTTTTTTCCACACAACCACCTTTTTTTTTACTCCTTAAACAGACAAACAGTAGGGACTGCATCTTATGCCTCTTGGCCTCTCCCTCTTATATTCATTCCCTCCACCAATATGAATTGAATAATTGTTCGGTGCCATGAGTTATGTTAGGTGCTTAGAATACATCTGTTGTCATGGAGCTTATAACCTAGTGGAAAGGACAAACAATAAATCAAAAAATATCTAGTGAGCGTTGTGATGAATTGCTCTGAAGGAAAGAAAAGCTTACGGAGATAAAGAACAACAGGGACAGAGGGCCACCAAAGTGGTTAGGGAGGTGTGTGTTCCAAGGAAGGTTCTGTCTAAGCTAAGACCTTAAGATGTGTGATATTTTTATGAATGTGATGAAGCAAGATGGGTGGGGTCCGCCCCAACTATTGGTCCAGCCATCTGTCCATCTTTATACCCTCCAAATCCCACAGCTAAACAAGGCACGTGAAAATATGTATCATTTTATGAAATACAAAGTGAATGCAACACCACTGTGTCTCCTGACACGGAAAAATACCCTCGACATATTGTTCAGTGAAAAAAAGAGTTTCAGAGAATTACGTAACTTTCCCCCTGCTCTGCCCCATACCATTCTGTAACTACCAGTGCCCCAAACCCCCGATTTCTTCCTCCAGGCCAGAAGCTAGTAATGGCAGCAGAAAGGCTCCTGGTATCTGAGAAGGTTCCAGGTGGTCTCCTTCGGTTCCTGGCCCTCTGAGCTGTCACAGGACACCCAGGGACCTGCCCCTTTCCCCAGCTCCCCATTCTCAGGTCTACCTGGGGAGAAAGCAGGCCTTCCCAGCTCACAGATCCGGATGCTGAGGTTGGGAGGCAGTGGGGCCTGGTGGCAGAGAGCGGAAATAAGAACTTTTGAGCCCAGCAGGAGCCCAGTCTAAGAAAAGGCTATAAGGGCGTCCCCTGTGTCAGCCTCCCTTGTGATTGGCTGCCTAACAGCCCAGCGTGGTTTTGTGGTTCGCCTTGGACTTTGGATGTTCATAAAACAAGCTGCCAGCTGCCTGCCTACCACGTGGGTAAGGCTCTGGGGGACAAGTGCTTTGCTTTGCTGGGAACTGGGTGGGCTGAGAAGGCCCAACACAACCAGCCTGGGAGCCTCCCTGTGGGTAACCTGGAGCGCTTCTGCAGGCCGGGGAGGGGGACCCAGAATACTAGCTGGGGGCCCGCTGGAGAATGAGGACTAGGCGGGGATTTTGCAGCTGTGTCTGTTCAGTTATCGAAGGCTTCCAAGGTTTCCATCCTCCACTCTGTCTACTCTTGGCTACACCCTTCTTTGGGCCTCCCCTTCGGCACGCAGATCTCTGGAAGCCTGGCAGTGGGGAGCACAGAGGGGGGAGCCTCCACCTTCCCAGGCATTCTCAGGCTGCATGTGTTTTGGGAGACGCAGGAGTCTGGGGAATGATTGTGAGCAGGTTCTTTTTCTCCTACGGGTGTTGCCGGCCAGTAAGAACTTTTGGGCAGAGACAAAACTTGTTGCTGTTGATATCTGGAAACTATCCGACCTTCATTGGAGGACCTGGCAGGGCCTCCTGTTGCTGGGGGAGAGGAGCAGCGGAGTCCAAGCACTCTGGGAATGTGGCTGGCCAGCTCTGGGGCTGGGGGGTCCTGTTCCAGGCCTGTGGTCTCCGGGTGACTTAACTCCACGGTTGCCTTGCGCACACAGGCTGCATGTCAGTGAGCCGGTTACTCATTACCTCTCCCGGGGCTCGGCCTGACGCGAGCAGGAAGCCTCGTCTCCCAGCGTTTGTCTGCCCACGCAGGCTCACACCTCCGGCGGGGCACTCCCCAACCTCTGTGCGTACCCCACCCACGCTGGGGTGGGGCTCAGGCTCTTCCTGCACCCGACTCTTCCCTCGGACTTCCCGTTTGCTACCCAACACCTCACTGTCTTGTGTGGCCCCCAAGGCAGGCAGGCTCTTCTCTTTCGTCTTGGAAACCAGGGACAACAGGATCCCTGAGAATGGCCAGGGACTGGCGAGTGGCCTGCAGGTCACCCACTGTGCTCCTGACACATCACCTGCTCATTTCCTTTCAGCCTCTTACTGCAGGGACTCTTTTTTTTTTTTTTTGTATCATTAATATAAAATCACATTAGCAACATTGTAGTTACTAGATTCCCCCCATTATCAAGTCCCCCCCGCACACCCCATTACCGTCACTGTCCATCAGCATAGTAAGATGATATAGAGTCACTACCTGTCTTCTCTGTGCTATCCTGCCTTCCCCGTGCTGCCCCCCCCCCCCCCACATTATGTGTGCTAATCGTAATGTCCCTTATTCCCCTCCTCCCTCCCTTCCCGCCCACCCTCCCCAGGCCCTTTCCCTTTGGTAACTGTTAGTCCATTCTTGGGTTCTGTGACTCTGCTGCTGTTCTGTTGTTTCAGTTTTTGCTTTGTTCTTATACTCCACAGATGAGTGAAATCATTTGGTACTTGTCTTTCTCCGCCTGGCTTATTTCACTGAGCATAATACCCTCTAGCTCCATCCATGTTGTTGCAAATGGTAGGATTTGTTTTCTTCTTATGGCTGAATAGTATTCCATTGTGTATATGTACTACATCTTCTTTATCCATTCATCTACTGATGGACACTTAGGTTGCTTCCATATCTTGGCTATTGTAAATAGTGCAAAAATAAACATAGGGGTGCATCTGTCTTTTTCAAACTAGGCTCCTGCATTCTTAGGGTAAATTCCTAGGAGTAGAATTCCTGGGTCAAATGGTATTTCTATTTTGAGTTTTTTGAGGAACCTCCATACTGCTTTCCACAATAGCTGAACTAATTTACATTCCCACCAGCAGTGTAGGAGGGTTCCCCTTTCTCCACAGCCTCGCCAACATTTGTTGTTGTTTGTCTTTTGGATGTTGCCATCCTCACTGGTTCACTGCAGGGACTCCTATCCCTTGGGTCCTGCACTGGTGTCCCTCCCAGAGGCCTAGGTAACTTGCCAAGCCTCAAATAAGCTCAAGAGAATTCGTCCTAGCATCAGATTGTCTAGGTTCAAACCCTAAAGCCATCACTCACATTCTCAGTGATCTTGTACAAGTCACAGGTGCTCGCTGAGGTTCAGCCTCCCCTTCTTCATGACGGGAACAATGACACCTCTACTGCGAGTCACTGTTCTGGCATAGATGGGACAATGTAAAGTGTTGAGCATGGTGCCTGGAACATAGTAAGTGCTCATTAAATGGTTTTGTCATCCCTTTCAAAATGTACCCATCCTGTGTACCGTTCCTTAGGATTGGTCTTCCTGCTCAGTGACAGGTAGATGATCAATTTACTGGTTAAGATATTAATAACAATAGCAAATCCTTAGACAGCATGTTCTTTGTGTCAGACATTGTCCTAAGCATTTGATGTATTATTTCCTTAATCCTCCTAATACCTCTCTAAGGTAGTAGTATCATTATGCCCACTTAAAAACGAGGAGAGTCGCCAAGGACACACAGCTGGGGAGGCAGATGCAGGATTCAGACCTAGGGAATCTGGCTACACTCCAACCCACTCAATTTGCTTTGCCGGAAAGCACAGAGCAGTGGAACCTGCCTCAGACACGCATGGCAGGGTAGTCGGGTGGGGCTCCCGGTGCCTTCCTATCAGCCCCCGCAGGCAGGCCTCATCTCTGCTTAGTGCCTGGTGGTCTGCAGCCTGGTGTGTCTCACTGTTTGCTAAGCTTTTCATGATTTGCAAGGCTCTTCACACACCTGCAAATTACCCATCCCTTCTAGCAATCAGGTGGGGCAGGCAGAGGGAGCAATTTTTATTTCTATTTTACTGAGTCTCAAAGAGGTGGAGCAGCTTGCCCAAGGTCACCAAGCTAGCACCAAATTACAGGTCTTCTGGCTCTGGACTTAAATTCTTTCCCCTACATTATCCTGCCTTTTGTTGATGCCAAGGTATGTTCCTAGACCTGAAAACCATAATATAGTACTAAAATTCTGGAACTAGAAAGTCCCTCTGAGCCATACAGTTTATGTTTGAATATGCTTGGACACCTGCCATGATGGAGAACTCACTACCTATGAGAGTCAAGTGGAGTGTAGATTGATGGTGTACAAGGACGGGGTGGCCGGCGGCAGGGCTGGCCTGGAGATTTCCGCCCCATGAGCGAGGCCCCAGGACTGAGCCTGTCTGAGGAGCATCCCCACAGCCAGGCCCATGGGGCCTCCCTCTCGGTCCTTCCTCTCTAAAGCCACAGTCCCTCCCTCGGAAGGGAGCCCTCTCTGCACAGACTGGTTAAGGTTTATTAGCCCTTAAAATTCCTTTGAGATGAGTTGGTATTTATTTCCCTGCAGAGCTTATGTAACCGTAAGAGGATCCCGGGGCTGCGGAGCTGTCTGTGGTTTGGATGGGGCTTGCAGCGGTTTCTTCTGGGAGCTAAATATTATAATGAATGAGCTCATACCGTCGTTTTCTTTGGACCCGAGTCCTACCTGTCCCCCTGGTACCCGGCGCTACCTCCCAGGCCCCTGCTATTTTAATTCTTGATTCCGGCCCATACCTGCGGGCTGGCTGAAGGGGATAGGGACAGCAAGAAGCAGTCCCCTGGGGCAGCTTGGCTGCCCAGCTTCTGAGGACAGCTCCGATCTGGGTCTTCAGCCAGGGCTGGGGTTCTGGGTGGCTGACAGCAGTGGTCCTCCTGGGGAGATGATGGGGAGGACTCGAAATGGGAACGGGATGGGGAGGGTCTGACTACTGGGAGATCACAGGCCAATCCTGAAGATTACCAGAGTTGGGGCAACCTTGTCCTGGGGGCCTCCACCTGCTGCATAAGAGGCATTATTTATTGAGCACTTACTGCATACCAGGCACCAACTAAGCCCTTGGCCTGCGTTCACAGGGAAGATGTGTAAGGCAATGGGTTGGAGGGGAGGCTGTCGTGAGGATGGCTGGGTCTGCGTCCCAGCTCTGCCACTTGCTGTCTGGGAGATGCTGGGCAATGATGTGACCTGTCTGTCCTCATCTCTAAAAAACAGGGGAGATAACAGCCCTCCTTATGCGATTGTTGGTAAGATTAAATGTGACCATGCAGACAAAGCTCTTAACGCAGTATCTGGCCCTAGTGAAGAGCTCAAAAAATGTTAGTAATGCTCACAATCATCATCTAATCTAATCCTCCTACCAACCCTGGGGGGTGGGGACCTGCAGGGGAAGCAACAAGATTTAGAGAGGTCATGTGCTCAAGGTCGGACACCTGATGGGCAGCAGGGTTGGGATGCGAAAGTTCCCTTCCTGTGTCCCCTGGGCCTGGAGTCGGGGGAGGCACTGTTGACTGGCATCGATTCCTTCCTGGGGAATGTGACAACCGCGCAGGCAGGCGAGGGCAGGGCCCGGGCTCGACTCCCCGGCCACGGAGGCTCTGCCTGGGTTCTCGTAAAAGAGAGGAGCCCGCTAGATTGTGAGCCCCCAGAGGTCTCAGAGGCCACGCCGGTCTCGTCCCCTGCGTCCCCGCTCTGAGCAGTGTACCTGGCACTCCGAGTCCTTGATGCTCTTGATCCTGCGGGTGCCAGCATTTGAACGCATGAAGCCTGGCTTCTCTTTCTGTTATCAGTAACTTCTTTGACCTCAGAGACGCGATGCACAGGGCAGCCGCTGGACTGATTCCCCTTGGGAACAAAGTGCCTGTGGCAGGTGAGGAGAAAGGGGGAACCTCTGTGCTGGGGACAGACTTTGTCAGTGGCAGCTGGGACTCTGGAGCCTGAGACCACGAGAGGGAAGGCTTGATGCGAGCATCCAAAGCCCTTGAATTCAGTGGGCAAGTATTCATAGACCGCCTGCTGGTGACTGCCAGGGGCTTGGGGGCTGCAGATGCAGATGGAAGAGGTAGTTATGTTCCCCCAGCCTGGTGGGGAAAGGATGGCAAAGAGCGATCAAATAGTCATTGTTAAGTACAGATCATGGTAATCGCTATGAACAAAACACCTGGGTGCAGAGATGGAGAATGACAGAGGTGGAATTCCTATTTTAGAGTAGTCAGGGCAGGCCTCCTGGAGAAGGTGACGTATGGGCTCCTTGGGAACCACTGTATGACGTCAAATTGGACTCGGTCTTCCCTCCTGAAGGACACAGGATTTGAGGCGCTGAGAACCAAAGCTGGCACCAAAGCCTCAGTAAGCCACATGAAGGCATTTCTGAAGACAGTGCTGGGCTGGAATCTCAAGAGTGAAGGCCCTGTCCCACCCAGGAGGCTGGGAATCATTAGCAGCGAAGGGGGTTAGAGAGCTTAATTAAAGAAAGAAGCGGAAGGCTCTAGCCAGTTGGGTCAGAGGCGCCATACATCCCTGGTCCCTGAGGGCACATGGCACTTGTTTGCAAGAGCTTTTCCAAGTTTATCCACAAGGTCTGGGATCTTCTTAAATGGTTTGAGTGTCCTCGGAAAGGAAACGGCTCTGGATTTTTGCTTTACTCCTTTGCAAAGCACTCCCAACCTCTAGTGCCCTCTCTGGGCCACCCTGGCCACGCCCAGCCAGTCCTGCGGGTTCTACATCTGAAGTGCCTCTCAAGTTCAAATCCATCCTCTTCCCCGAGCTCCCCCGCGACTCCAGCCCATCCCCTGTCGCCCCCTGGGCCACTCCGTGCGCCGCCAGGGGTGCTCTTAAAGATGTTACCCTTTCAAGGCTTTCTTATTATAACTGGGAACCAAATAATAAAGGCCCCTTTCCACAGCCCGGGAGACCAGTGATCGGAGCCTGGCCCCTCTCTGTCTTGTCTTGTGACCCACGCTGCGCTCCCTGCTCTTCACCCACATTCAGGGCCTGGCCGCCCTGCTCCCCTCTCCCCGGGGTTCTGCGTGATTGGGTCAGGCCTGAGATGCGGGGTCCCATCCCAGCTGGATCCTTTCGGCAGCCACAGTGACTGACATCCGGGCTTCAGAGCCCCACAGCTGGAGGCCAGGTGCCGGCAGGCCCCTTCCCTGTCAAGGTGGGACACAGGGAACCGCACCTGCGGCAGACGGTGTGTGAACGTTAAAGTCCCTTTCTTACCTCGGCTGAAACAGGACTTTACCTTATTTAAAGGTGTTACCTTATTCATTACCTTATTTAAAGCTCTTGAAATCCCAATCCCGAGTGTTGTCATCTCCTTATCCACCAGGAAGTGGCCTCAGGAGGGTAAAGCCCTGCTCAAGGTCACACAGGGGATAGACAGTGAAACTGGGAATTGATAACAGCTGCATCTGACCTTCCTTTGAGCACGAGGCTGCGGGGGAATCAGATGGAGACACTGAGGCCGGAAGTCAGCCAGTCAGCCAGCATGTGAGGGACGGAGGATGGGGGAGGGGCCCTGCTTTTAGGTCAGCGCCCCCAGCACCCCACACGCCTGTCTGGCCACAGGGCGCTGCTTAGAGTCCAGCCCCCTGCAGCCCAAAGCTGAGGCTCTTATGCCCATTTTCTCACAACCTTCATCCTGTCTTTGATCTTCTCCTGGCGGCTCCTCCTGGCCCTGATGTCGGCGTACCAATCCTTCCCTTGCAGTTCGCAGCTGGCCTGGGATGAGGACCAGGCAGCACCCCCCCACGGGGCATTGTGCGGAGCTTGGACCCGGGGTGGGATTTGGCTGATTCAGCAGGTGGGAGTCACTGGGCAGCTTAAACTCCTCCAAACAGCTTTTCCGTGGCCTTCACATTCCCGGGGCCGGGATGCCTTTCTAAGGGGAACCCTGTTCATCACCTCAACCCTTTCGGGTGGGGCACTGGAGGAAGAGGTCTCAAGGCCTTTAGCTTCCAGAAATTGCCTTCTCGGAATGAGGACCCTGAGAAGTAACAATACCAACGTCACCAAAGAGAGAGGGAGTTTCTGCAGGATGAAGAGATTTCGCTCTGGGGCTGCGGTTTTAGTGCACTCCCAGCTGGTTCGATGGGCGCCTGCTTCCCAGGGCTTGGGTGGGTATGGTGGGCAAGGTGCATGGCGGAAGGGAGGCTTCTCAAAAAAAAAGTCAGAGGGCTGTGTAGTATATTACAGGGGAGGAAGCTGTCTGAACCCCAGCTTTGCCATCTACCAGCTGTTTGGCCTTATGAAGTGGCTTATTTCTCTGCACCTCAACTTCCTCATCTACATACAAGCAGGGATAATACTTCCTTTATTCATCCTGTACCTTCTGTTTGCCCACAGTGGGACTGACCCCATGCAGTGAGCCAGGCAGGAGGCAGGACCTCTGCTCCCATGGAGCTTGGGCAGGGGGGACAAACAAGAAATACATCAGCAAGAAACAAACAAGATAATTTTGGGTAATTCTGTGTCAGGTCAAAAGCCAAAAGGGAGCGGGCGGACAGAGCAGGCCCCTCTGAGGACGTGATGTTTGACCTGGAAACTGGAGGTGAGAAGTCAGTTCTACACAGAGGCGGAGGAAGGCCACTGCTGGCGGAGGGTAGACCTCTCTCTGGAGATCTACAAAGACTTTGCAAGCCTTCAGAGGGTTTTAAGTTAAGCAGGGAAATGACTGGATTGAATGTGTATTTGAAAAGATCACCCCCTTGAACTTTCTAACCTTTATTTTCCCCATCTGTTAAAATGGGCATGATAATCCATATCGCACAGGATTATTGAGGGGATTAAAAGACAAAGAAGCAGTAAACCAGTTGATTAACACACGTTATAAATGCGCAAGAAATGTATAAAGAGCTTGCAGGAGATAAGAAGCTCTCTGCTTGGGAGAGGGGTGGCCCCTAAGGGGTTAATCAAACGTGACTTGGGAAAAGCAATCCCATTCGGCTAATACAATGGTAAGGGATGGAATTCAGGCTGTTTATTTTTTAGAGATTTGGTACTCCTATTAAGCAATCACCCTGTTTATGTCACTGCTAATTGAAGTAAATTGCTTTCTGCAATCAAATCGGGAAGTTTCCCCTTCCGATCCTGAAGCGACTTGGACCCCAGTTCCTGACTTCCAGTATTTAGTCTGCTTTGAGACTTGCCCTTTAATTAATTGCATACATTCCACTGATTTCCTTAAATGCGCAGTTGGCTTGCTGTGGAGTAGGCAAAGCCTTGATTCTGGAATTGCCTCTGGGATGGGAGGTGTTCTCCCTCCACTGCCCTTGGCCAGAGCAGCCTTGGAACTGGTGGGGGTGGTGCGGAGTGGGCTTCGAGCTGACTTAAGTGAGAGGCGGACTCGAGCAGCAGGTGTGGCTGCTGGCAGGCCAGGAAGGCTCTGGTGCCCCTGCCAGGTGGAGAGCTTCTCTGGTGCATTGGAACCACCCCCCGCCCCCAGTCCAGCCCAGTAAATCAGGCTGGAGGTGCTCCTGTGGTGGGGTGGTGGGGGCAGCCCGCCTCCCACCCTGGTTCTCTCCTGCGCACAGGCCTGGCTAGAATGGGAATTCTGGGCACGGGGGTGTGGGAGGAGTTCACCAAAAGACAATGAGTGGACAGAGGCTGGGGCCTGGGGCGTGAAGGATGGGCAGAGGGAGGTGGAGGGCCATCCTAAGGAGTGGGGAGCAGTGAGTCCCACGGCCTGTGGCCAGCGCCATGGAGGGGCACCCCAGCGCCTGCTCCTGTCCTGGTGGTCACGGGCAGAGGAGGTATCTAATGCCAGACAGAGCTGTCAGTTTGGATGCCTGTGGAAGGCCTTCTCCCAACTTTTGCTGTGTAAGGTAGGCAGAAAGTGTTCCCCATCATTCTGTTTCCATGCCAAAAGGAAAATAAAAGGCCCCACGATTCAGGGTTCAGTTGAAGGGGAGGTATTTTGTATGCTTTCCCTCGAGGCATGTAGAGTATCTCTCTGTGGCTCGGCCCTGTACCCTGCAGAAGGCGGCCTTCAAGGCCCTGCTCGCCTGCCGCTGCCTCCATGCTGCCCTGCCTGATGCACTCGGCCAGAATATTCCCCCCACCCCTCGGTTCCCGTGGTACTGTGTGTCTCTGAGACGAGGCTGAGCCCGCCCGTTATGCCCTGTAATGGGTCCCGGATTCAAGTTTCCAACACGAGATCTGGGGGTAAAGTTCATTCAGACTCAATCCCTACCTTCAAGGAAGAATTAGTCAAGTGATCAGGAGCCGACTACAGAGCTCTAAGTGGCATTTCTCGTGCCCTCACCACAAGCCAGACACTGTGCTGAGTACTTTCCATACACTGACTCGTTTAGACCTCGCTATACCCAGCTGAGGTAGGGACTCAGGGTATTGATGTGGCAAATGATTAAACCAAGGCAGAGTCACTGTGGAAAACAGTTTGGCAGTTTCATGGAGTTAGACACCAGTTTACCCTGTAACCCAACAGTTCCAGTCCTAGGTATTCACTCAAGAGAATCACGAACCTAATGCCACACAAACACTTAGACACAAATGTTTGTAACAGCACTGTTTATAATAGCCCCACACCGGAAACAATTCAGACATCTAGGAACTGATGAATGATTATATGTATATATAGTCCATGCAATGGAGTATTATTCAGCCATAAAAGAAATGAAGTAGTTATAGATGCTGCAATATGAATAAACCTCAAATATTTATGCTGAATGAAAGAAGTCAGGTACAGAAGGCCACCTCCGGCACGGTTCCATTTACACAAAATGTCCAGAAAAGGCAAATCTATGGAGACAGAAGGTAGATTACTGGTTACTTGAAGCTGGGGGTAGGAATGAGGATTAACTATAAATGGGCACAGGGATCTTCTGGGGTCACCGAAGTGTCTGAAAACTGGGTTATGGTGATGGTTGCACAACCTGGTAAATTAAAAGTTATTAAGTTGTACACTTAAAACGGTGAATTTTATGATGTACAAATTACACTTCAGCAAAGTTGTTTTAGAAAAATTGAGGCTAAGATCATGTAACCTGCCTGAAATGACTGGCTGTTAGATGGGGAAGCAGGAGTTTGAAGCCAGGCAGCCAGGCCAGAGCCCACATTCTTAGCCATTAGGCAGCATTGCCTCCCTGAGGTGGCATTTATCTCAGCCTAGCAAGACAGGTCTCACTGAGTAAAAAGAGGAGTGGGTGTCTGCAGAAAGAGGAGGAGGATGGCACGAGCCCTCTTCCTTGCAGGAGGAAAATCCACAATCAAGTGACTGATGTGGCCTCTAGACAGGGGCTCAGCTGGAGCTGGGGCAGGCCAGGCCGAGATGCAGGCTCTGGCCCTGCTGCTGTCCAGGGCTGAGTTTCCCAGGGATGGAGACTGTCCCCTGCCCTCTTCAGGCTGGCAAGAGGGAGAACTTCAGGGCCCCTGGGAATTCGTTCTGGGGGCTCCTTCCAGAAGCACATTTGCATTAGGGCTGAGAAGGCAGAGGGAAACAAAGGCTTTAAAAAACATTTCCACTGCCCTTCCGGCTTGGTCGTCACTGACTTAGTCACAGTGGTGTCTGAGGAACAGGGTGTCTGGGAGCGTGCCCCTCCCTGCTCCCGGGTGCAGGCAGTAAGGGGGCTCATTGTCTGCAGAGAATGAAGTCAAGGATGACACCGTGGCAAAGGACCGCTCAGTCATGCACCAGCCATTCCGAACAATGTCAGCAGTAAAACATTCCTCCCCACGGGGCAGGCTGCTCCTCTGCCCTGCCCTGGTATGTATGCTACTGTTGGTCAAGTCGATTCAATGGCAGCTCGCACACCTCTGGCTTCGCTGGGTGTCGGCCTCACGCTTCCCTCTCTGGGGGGGAGGTGATACATCCTCAATGCCAGGAACCAACAGAGACTGACCTGTACCTCTTAGTTCCAGTTCCAAATTCCTAGGAGGCAGAATCTAATCAGACCAGCGTGGATCAGGTGACCGATCCTAATTCAAAGGAGGGCATCCTAAAAACCAGAGCGCTTAGGCCTCGTGAAGGGCTGTGTGCACATACCTCAAAACATGTCTCCTGTGTTCATTTGCATATAGTTTGGGCGGAGCTGGACTCTTCAAAAAGCCATTGTCATTTAATTAAAAAGTTAGGGTTGGGGACAGATTCTAGATTAAAAGAGGCTCAAAATACATAATAACCACACGCAATGCATAAACGTTAGCTGGCTCCTGGTTCAAATAAAGACATAAAGAAAAAGATGTAGGGGTGCCAGAGAAATTTGACTTTTAACTGGTTTGCTTGATAATAGCAAATTGGTATTAATGTTCTTAGGTGCTATTCTAGGATACTATGAGGAGAATGGCATTACTTTGAAAGGCGCATGAGGGAATATTTGCACCTTATTTTACATTTTTTTCTAAGTAGATGAATCTAGGTGGTTGATATGGGGATGTTCACTGTTTTATTCTTTCAACTTCCTAAGTTTAAAAAGTAAGATTGGACTTGAAACCTGATTTTCCCACTTAATAAGTGGGGGGGCCTCGAGCCAATTATATAAATCTTTTGAGACTCAATTTCCTTCTCTATAAAATGGGAGTAATATAGTGCTTACCTCACAGGGATGTTGTGAAGACTAAGTAAGACCATTTATGTAATGCCCTTAATACAGTGCCCGCTGCACAAGTAGTGAGTTTACTTTATCCACAAGCAGCAATAACACAGAGCAACACCATGTGGCTTCTTTCCCTGTTAGCTTCCTCTTTGATAGGATGCTGGCTTCTCAGCCAGCCAGCAAATCCTCATGGGGGCTGGAGGCCTTCTCTTTGCCCCTCCATATCCATTTTCCCTCTTCTCTGCCCTGTTCTGTGACCAAGGGGCTGAGCCAGGGTGCACCCACGGCGCCTCGGGGCTCACTTGCCTCTGGTTTCCAGTCGGGTTTGGCCGAGGGGAAGCCCAAGCAGGAGAGGAGGGGAGGCGGGAGAGTGAGCCGGGTTGCCTGGGGCGGGCACCATTCCCTCCTCTGCCCCCTCGGCCTAGGAAGGTGCAGGCTCGCCCGTTATGGCTCACCGTGGGACACCGCACTGTCCTTTCTGGCTTTCCTTCATGTTTGTAAATAGAAGCTTTACTAGACTGTTCACCGATCCAGTTTGAGGGTGCCACGAATCTTACTAGAACTCTGACACATGGCCTACTATGTGCTGACCATTTTTCCAGACCCTGAGGATATCAAAATTAGTAAAACAGATATAGTCCTATTCCTTCTGGAGTTAATGTGTCTTCACCTCAAGACTATTTTCTTGGGGATTTCTGATTTGGTAATTCCTGATAATTGCTGAGCTGAATATTCCAATGGACTAGTGTACACAGAAGGATAAGGCAGCACCCCTTCCGCACCTCTACTCCCAACACACACACACACACACACACAAATCTGACTTGGACCCTAGGATGTCTTGGCCCACCCCAAATCTTCAGATCAACAAACAGAAATGTTGCCTGTGCCCCCTTTCTCTCTACTTTGTGTGTCTGGGAGTCCAGGAGCTCGATGAAACCTCCTTAAATGTCTGAGGCACATTGAAAACAGGCAAACAAATGTGGTAACACTCAGCAGGATGCTGTGTGTGCTATGAGGCTTCCGACAGTCAAATTCATGGTGAGAAGAACTCAGCACGTTTGTGTAAGACAATAGGGTTAGATCATCTCAGATGTTTCCTTGGGTCTTTCAATGTCTGTGTAAGTGACCCCCAAACAAGACTAGGATGTAAGATCTTTGGGGGAGTTGGGGTGTATGAACTCTGAGCTTTGTTTTATATCTCGTCTGAGAATGGCTTTTCCACCACCACTGCAAACATTAAGAGGTGGGTATCATCGGTAGGCAAGATTTGTTTGTGACAATGTAGAAAAGAGTCCCCAGCCAGGCTTGGCCCGTACTGTGTGCAGCAAATGATTGCAAGCACCCTGTGTCCTCCCTGTTGGAAAGGTCTTCAAGATGAGGTCTGTCTTGTCCCAACACCAAGGAGATAGCTGATGAGATGTGAGTCATCTTCTGGTCTGGTAGCTCAGAAAGGATCCTCTCAAAGGGCACAGTTGTTTCTCAAATAGGCCAATGACATAATGAAAAACCTTCCTGGGCTGTGCTTCCCAACAACCCCAGAAATCTGAACCATATGGAGAGTTTGTCTGCACTTGGGTCCCATTCCCCGGCTCCACGCGTTGGCTGCACGGTTGCGATTAGAGCTCCTGCGTATGGGCCTTACCCAGAGGCTCCTCCGTGTTTGTGGTGAGCATGTAGACAGACGGAACATAAACAGCCCGAGGAATTGCTGGCTTGGGAGCCGGCTCATGATAAGATGTTACAGAAAAGGGAACAGTCAGGGCAAGTACACAGTAAACCAGAGCAGAGGTTCCTTCCTGCAGACAACTTCCCCCAGGAAGGATGGTCCCGTGATGACTCCTAATGTTTACTGAGCATATTTATTACATGCCTGGCCCTGAGCCAAGCCCTTGCCATGCATCTTCTCATTGGAGCCTCCTAAGGACCCCATATGTGCTTCTACCCTCAGCAGTACTGCTTATCTCAGTAATAAAACCTCGACAGAAGAGGAAACTGCGACTTAGAAGGCTAAGGAAAATTCTCCTGAGGTTAGACCGTTTGCAGATGGGTAAAAGCAGGCCTGAAACCTAGGCCTAGCCAGCTTCAAAAACCTGCTCCTAACTGCTGGTCCACACCGCCACACCCCTGGCCATGTTCCCAGGAGGCATTTTCTTGCCACGTAGACATAGTACACAGGTGAGAGCAGAAAATGAGGAAAGATCCGTTTGTTAGGACGTAAGCTTCAGTAGGACAGGAATCTGGTGAGTTCACTGCTGTATCCCCAGTACCCGGCACGTATTTGTTACAGGCAGCGAAAGCACAAGTTGTCAATAGTCCTTTGTCACTTAACTGTAGCCATCAGACCCTCCGCCAGTGCATGTGTTGGTGATGACTACCCTGGGAGAAACTAGTATTGATCCATAGACTACCGCCTGTGGCCATGGCCCTGGGAGTTGTGGTGTGGGCTCTAACAGGCCTGGGGCCACGTGCACATCTTAACTCTGTGGCCCTCGACTGCAGATAGGTGAGAAGGAAATGCCTCAGAGAGCCCACAGGGCACGCAGCAGGGCTGGGCCCCTCTGCCCGGACCTCCTGCAGGCTGAAGGCATGGGGGGCGGGGGAGAGGAAGAGAAGAAGGGGTGTGGGCACTCTAGGAAGGGAGGCTGGAAGGGCCTCTGACTGCTGCTCCCACAGGCCAAGCTCTCGGGGCGCCCCGTCCCCCCACCCTTCTCCCACCGATGGGCAGCCTGAGTGAGAACAATGGGAATGGAATCCCTCTCTCCTCCTGCCTGGCAGGGCTGGGCCCGCCTCCCCCTCACCCCACCAAAAGGAATGCTTTCTTGTCCTGGCTGTGTGGTACCCGCAGGGAAGAATGGCGCTGGGGGCTCCCCAGGGACAGAAGGCCTTGCGGCTTGAGCTGATGACAACTGGGCTTGGAGCAGGGGAGGGAGGGTGTGGAGGATCTTTTGAAAATTCCTCTTGGGTTTCTAACGTGTATTTCTGCTTTTCCTGACTCATTTTGGGGTCTCTGTTGTGAGGCATTAAGCCCCTCAGGGCCTTGGCTGACTTCTGGAGCAACCACGCGCAGGTCTGTGCATCCCAGGGGCAGGGGTCCAGCCAAGCCCTTTGAGAGGTCAGCTGGGCTGCGGGCCTCCCATCCCAGGCAGGCTGCTAATCATCTGAACTCTATTCCTGGCCTCCCAATAGTCCAGAAGCTGCTACATTTTGTGTGGAAATGGCTTTCCTGCCACATCTCACAGAAGGCCCTTAGACAGACATGATTCACCCCAGTCTATGCCAGTGTTGGCAGCTATGGGGGCGCTGATGGGGGAGACTGGGGTTTTCATTTCGGGTTGGGAAGACACAGAAGCTGCAGCTTTTTCTCCTTCCCTGTGTGTGGTGTTCGCAAAGGAGTTGTTAATCTCCCCCTTGCTTGGGAGATCGCTGCCAGAGCAAAATTGACAACTTGTGCCCTCCGTGTTTCCCACTTCAGAGCATAGAGCCCTGCACCTGCCAGCCTCAGGGAGGGGCAGAGCTGGGACTGCAGAGGGGCAGGGGGTGCAGCCCTGCTGCGTCACACACAGCCTTTCAACCCGTCCTCCGGCTCCTGCCTCTAGAGCTGCTTGGCGCTGGCCTTGGCTTCCCTGGGCCCCTGGCAGGGAGCTGCGTGCAAGGCACGTGGCTGCTGGCGAAGGGGGCGGCTTGGCGGGGCCTGCTAAGTTGGCGACCACTCGTCCGCCTGCTTTCCAACTTCCCTTTTCCTGTTGTTGCTGGGTTTGTGTTTTGCTTTTTTGCTGCTCTTTTGTTCATGGTGTCCTCTGGGTTTATGTCTTTCAAAAAAAAAAAAAATCTCTTCTTATTTTAGGGGGCTTTGGAATGTTGACAGCATGATTTCATCTTCCATCTTTAACTGGATGGAATCTATCCAGTCTGTAGATTTATCCCTCCATCAATCAACTAAAGCTTTCAGGCTTCGGATAACAAAAAACGGTGTAAGTCGTGGCGCTTAAACACATTTCAATTTGCAAATGAATTTTGCACATAAGTCAGTGTATGTTCTCTCTCTTCTCTCAAAATTTGTTCCCTCATTCTGGAGCCCAGAGCCTCACACAGTATCAGGCCTCCTCAGAGCCTGGGGTGTATGTCGCAGGGGACTGACCGAATGACTGCTGGCCTCACCTGCCCTTATCTTAGGGAATCTCCTCAGAGAGGAGACGCTCAGAACACCAGCAAGGTTAATTTCCATGAGCCTGTACTTTCTTTGTTAATTAATTTCATTATAAATGGCATCGAAGATATAAAAAAGTCTGTAAAAGGTACATGTAGGATGTAAAGAGGAATAATACAAGAAATGCCATTCTACCCAGCACCCAGCTTAAACTCCACAACCTTACAAGCCCTGCGTGCCTCTTGCGCATCACATGTCCCTCCCTCCCATTAGTAATGGTTTTGTGTTTATCAGTCACTTGCTTTCTTTATAGCTTTACTGTTTGTGCATAGACACTTAGACGATACATTTTTCCTTGTACCTGTTTTTCAGTTTATATAAATGGAATCATATACTTGTATTTTTCTCCAAGTTGTTGCTTTCACACAACACTCTTTTGAGATTCATTGGAATTGACCCACGTAGCTACAATTCATTCATGTACTGTATTGTTGATGGACATTGGAATTGTTCCCTTTTCTCACTCTTCTGAACAACATAGTACGGCAAGAGAGACCCTGTATTATTTTCCTGTGGCTGCAGTGACAAATGACCACAAACATGGTGGCTTGAAACCAAAGACATTGATTCTCTCACCATTCTGGGGACCATAAGTCTGCCATCAAAGTGCCGGCAGGGCCACACCCCCTTGAAAGGATCAGGGGTGGGTCCTTCCTTGCCTCTTCTAGTTTCTGGTGGCTCCAAGTGTTGCTTGGTTTCTGCCTTGTGGGAGAATAACTCCAATCTCTTCCTCTAGGTCACATGAACTTCCCCTCTTCTCCCTGTGTCTCTCCTCTGCGTGTCTCTTATAAGGACGCTCGTCATTAAATTTAGGCCCACCTACATTATCCCAAGTGATCTGATCTCCAGATCCTTAACTTCACCTTCAAAGATCCTTTTTCCAAAGTAGGTCACACTTGCAGATTTTGGGACATGCACATATCTTTGGAGGGGCCGCCATTCAGCTGACAGTGGACACCGAGAAGGCAATACTGGAAGCAACAACCTACAATGACCCTTAAGGTGATGCCACATTTTGTGCCCTGGGAGCTTCTCCTCCTCCCTCATGGCCTGGCTCTGCTAAACAACCCTGTTGTGAACATCTGTGCGGGTCACCTGGAACCCCTGGGCAGGAATTTGTCTAGGGTGCATAACACAGGAGCGGAATTTCTGGGTGGTAGAAAATGTGCATATTAATCTTTATTAGGTCAGGCCAAACTTCCTTCAAAGTAGTTATACCAATTTATGTTACTGCCAGCTGTGGGTGGCAGTTTCTGTTGCTCCACATCCCCTCTAGGACCTGGTTGACTGATTTTCTAATTGTTGTCAGTCTGGTAGGTGTGAAGGAGTAGGTGTGGGACGACTAGGTGTGGAATAGTATCTCATCAAGGTTTTAATGTGCATTTTCCTGTTGACTAATGACATTGAACATAGTTTCACATGTTTATGGGCCTATTGTATTTCCTCTTCTGTGACATGCCTGCTTAAGGCTCTCAAGGCTTTTGCTCATGTTTGTAATTTATTTTTGCTTTTTCTCTTTGATTCATAGGAATACTTTACATAGTCTTTATATTCATCCTTTGTTAGTTAAATATGTTCCAAATATCTTTTCTCAGTGGGTTGTTTTATTCTCTCCTTTTAAAGTGTAGTTGAATTTTATCAGTTGTTTCCTTTATCATCTGGGCTTTTGTTCTTAATTAAGAAATCGTCCCTATCCTTGAACATATAAAAATATTTCTTTATGTTGCCTTTCAAAGATTTTAGAGTTTTATCTTTCGTATATAAGTCCTAGAATGGATTTTTTGGCATATGGTGTGAGGCAGGGATGCAATTTCACTCATTTCTTTTTTGTTTGTTTTGATTGTTTTTACTGCCAAAACATTAGGGTATGAATTCTACACTTCATTTTTTTAAATTGAAATATAGTTTGTATACAATGTTGTATTGGTTCCAGATGAACAACTTAGTGATTCATCAATTATATACATTACTAAATGCTCACTGTGAAAAGTATAATTAGCAATTTCACTTATTTCTATTTAATTTACCAATTGTCTCTGCACCATATACTGAATAGTTCAGGCTTTACTGAACGGCTGGAATGTCCCTTTGGTCTTTATTCAAGCTTCCGCACATATATGAATATTGTTCTAGGTTCTCTCTTCTGTTCAATTGGTTCATTTGTCTGTCTTTGTTCCAATGAGCATTCTAAGCAGTAAGTCATGATATCTGGTTGAGTAGGTCCCCTCCAACTTATTCTTTTACAGAAGTGTCTTGGCTTTCTTAGACAGCTGCTCTACTATAAACATTTCTGCAACAGCTTTCAAGTCCCTTGAAAATACTTGCTGGGATTCTTATAGGCATTATATTAAAGGTATTCATGAGTTTGGCTAGAACTGATATAATTATGATTTTGAATTTTCTTATCTAAGAATGTTATATTTCTCTCCATTTCTTTAGATCTTTAAAAAAAATGTCATTTAACATTTGATCATTTTCCACTAAGTTAATATATTTTTTCTAGATTTATTTCTAGATATTTTAAGTTTTGTATGGTGGCCTTTAGAAATGAGTATCTTTTTTTTTGACCCATGTTTCTTTCTTTATTAAAAATACAGTAACACAATACCTCACACATGCTATTCATTCAGCTCAGCATGCCCTACCCTCCATTCCTTGCCTGATTCCAGCATATTTCTTTTTTTTTTTTTTTTTATTGAAGGGTAGTTGACACACAGTATTACATTACATTAGTTTCAGGTGTACAACACAGTGATTCAACATTTATATACATGATAATTCTAGGTACCAACTATCACCATACCAAGTTGTTATAATATTTTGACTATATTCCTTATGCTATACATTACATCCAAGTAATAATACATTACTTATTTATTTTACAATTGGAAGTCTGTCCTTTTTTTTTTTTTTTTTTTTTTTTTTTTGTGAGGGCATCTCTCATATTTATTGATCAAATAGTTGTTAACAACAATAAATTTCTGTATAGGGGGTTCAATACAGAAATGAGTATCTTTTTAAGAAAATTACATTTTCTGATTATTGCTGATATATGGAAATGCAAATTATTTTATTATCCAGACATCTTATAGACCTCTCTTGTTAGTTCAAATACAGTATCTGCATATTATTTGAGTTTGCTATGTAGCCAATCGTTCATCTGCAAATAATGACAGTATTATTCCCCTCATCTTTTCTTGCCTATCTGGAATGTTTAAATAGGCACTGTTAGTTAGTCCTACAGGTTCTATAAGAAAACATTGAGTAACACTCACTGAATTCAAAATGATCATGTGCCCATTTTATATAAATTCATCTTTGTGTTGAAGAGGCCCTGATCCAAATAGGTAGCATAAAAGGCAAAACCCAGTTGGAGCAGCAGAGCTGAATGCCCATTTATGAGGCACAGAGGATTCTGGGGGGATCAGGAGGCAGCCTGACTTAGGTCCTGGGATCGCAGGGGCAGATTCCTCACTGTCCCGGCCGGTCTCTGCTGCGGGGAGGCTGGGGGTGTGCCTGCTGACAGAGGACTGCCTTGCATTTTCCCTCTCCTTTCCTCTAGGAAGGGGGAGGATCATAGGCTCTGTGTGACCCTGAGCAAGTGGCTTAACCTGTCGAAACCATAGTTTTCTGATTTGTAAATGGTGATGATAAGCAGCCTTCGTAGGATTTGGGGGAGGACTGAATGGGTTAATAAATGTAACCTACAGAAGATAGCCTGGTACCCAGTACATAAGCACCATTAAGGCTGGTAACCTGAACTGCTCCCTAGCCATGCACCCTTCAAGTCCTGCAGGTCCTTGAGCAGGTAATAGAATACTATTAGGATGGCAAGTGTGGGCTTTCAGAATCCTTTAGGCCTTGTGTATGAAAAAAACTGTTTATCAAGGAAACTTTCTTTAAAAAAAAAAAAAGGCATTTGAATTCTCATTGAAAAAGCATCTAAAATAGATGCCGGTTCCAGTGAAGTGAGGTATGGGGGATCGGAGCTCCATCCCTCCGCCCCGCCTCCCAGGCCCCCAGCCTCTGAGGCACCCCCCGTGTGCCCCATCCTCCACGGAGCACTCAGTCTGTCTACCGCCTCTCTGTTAGGCAGGCTGCCATAACAAAACAGCACAGACTGGGAGCCTTAAACAACACGCATTTATTTTCTCAGTTCTGGAGGCTAGAAGTCCAAGATCCAGGTACCAGCAGGACTGCTTTTGGGGGAGGCCTCTTTCCTGGCTTGTAGATGGCCGCCTTCTTGCTGTGGCCCCACATGGTCTCTTCTCCGTGGCCCACAGAAAGGGAGAAGCTCTGGCATCTCGTCCTCTTCTTTAAGGACTCTAATTCTATTGGGATGAGGCTCCACACTTGTGATCCCGTTAATTTTTCATACATCCTTATAGCCCCTATCTCCAAATGCAGTCACCTAGGAGGTTAGGGCCTCAATAGATGAATTTGGGGGAATGCAATTCAGCCCATAACACCCTCCCATCTTCCAGTTGGAGAAATTAAGGTCCTGCAAAAATAGAGCATTTCTCCCAGCACACTCTGGAAATGAAGAGCTGAGGTTAGACCAGAGACTGGGCAGCTCTGGGCATGAGCACAGCTCTCCAGTGGTGGTCCAGGGGCCGAGTGAGGCCCAGAGTTTAGCAGGGAACTCCTGGCCACTGCTCAGAACCCAGCACTCCAACCGGGCCCTGAGATGGGTGGGAAGCACGACCAGCATGGACGTTGGCGCTGTTTCCCAGGGGCTTTGAGAGCTGGAGCAGAAGAGCTGAGCAGACCCCACATGGTGACTGAGGTCTATGCACATGGATTGGGAAACACTCAGGGGGACTGGGGGGGGGGCCCAGGGTTCTGCGCTTGCAAAGCAGGGGAGTCTCACGGTAACAGACTTCTGGGTTGACTGCAGCAGCTCACATCTATCAAGGTCTTGCTGTGTGCTGGCTGTGCGAAGCACTTTATAAAACTATGTCACGGGTGCCCCACGATCACCTGGTGAGACAGGACCCCGTAAGCTCACACCGTGACACAGCTAGAAGCAGTGGGGCCCAGTCGCAGGCTGGGCTGCTCGGCTCCAGAGTGGGCACCCTGGTGCTGTGCTCTACTGCCTGGGCCCTCCCCTCCCTCCCGTGACCTCCTTTCTTCTCCGAAAAGAGAGAACCGCTTCTTGGGGCTTCTGCTGTGCCGGCTGGGCCTCTTCCACAGCCTGGTCGGACTTGGGTATTTCTCATCTCCGGGAGACGAACAGGGAAGGGAAATGTGTGTCCTCTCAGTCCAGTCTAGGAGCCGAACAGGTCGAACGAGGTGGAGGGGGTGGCGGGGGCGCTGGAATGTCCCAGGCTGTCTTTTCCCAAGTCGAGGAGCGGAAGCCATGACAGCTAAGGGGATTTGTGGAAATTCCTCTGCACATTGTTCCCGGGCAGAGGAAGTGTTTTAGAGCTGAGCTCTCAGTTTCTGCCCTAGGGAGCCGGGGCAGTTTCCGCTTCTGAAACTTGTTTGTGGGAAACCAAAGGGTCTGTTTCAGGTCCTCAGTGTGGGGGCCTCCAGATAACCCCCCACCCCTCCCTCCCAGAGGCGAAGGGGGCCGAGGGTGCAGCAAGCCAGACAAAACATCCCCGGAATCTGTTCCTTTGCTTTTTCCTTCCACTTTGGGGCAGATGGCTCAGAGCCGAGGTAAACGAATAGAAACATTTTTTCCAGGCCTGCTGGTATTTGTTTCTGGCACAATCTGCACAAGCAGATTAGAGAAATAAATTGCATTTTTTAGTCTGTGTTCGCCCCCCTGGACTGGACCTCATCATGCTCTGTCTGTGTGGCCCTCCATGGCCACCAGTCCCCTCCGGAGGTGGCCGGGCCTGACATCCTTGGCATGGCTGTCCAAACTCTGCCAGCTGCTGAGTCATCTCCCAGTCTCTTGGGAAGGTCATAATTAACTCACCAGGAAAGATACATACATGCATCTACACACGTGTCTACATGTGGAGGCTGATGGATGTTCACATGTGTGCTGGCTAGAGTGTCAGACGGCTGCCTGTCTCCTTCCCTTTGCTGCCCCGGGCCTCCTCTGGCCGGCTGTCTGATGCAGGAGCAGGCCGTGGGCGTCCTCCACAGGACCTGGAGCAAGGGGACGCCAGCACGGGTCCCTCCTGCAAAGTCTTGCTGGGAGCCAGGCGTGGAGGGCTGCTCCGCCCAGGCCCTGCCAGGAAAACCCTTTCCCAGAAAATCACCTTTGAGGTGTGACGGAAACCTGGCGGGGGAAGGAGGGGCATGTGGGCCCACAGGTCGGCTCAGCCCCCGCACCCTCTCTGGTGGGAAAGCGAGGGTGTGTCAGCCTGGCCGCACAAACCGAGTGGGAGGAACCTTCCCGGGACCAGCTCGCTGGCAGGAGGCGCCCCCTCGCCCACCTCTCTTCCTTCCTCTTTCCTCTCTCTCTCTCTTCTCCTGCGTGTTTCTTCTCTTTCTCCCACCCTGGGGAGAGCGCCCAGCTCTCCTCCCCTTTAATCTGCCCGCCCACCTGGCTCAGTGTAGGTGCCCGGGTGGGTGGAGGCAGACACCTGCGCCCACGGCCCCACGGCCCCAGGGGTCGCGCAGCCACTCCCCACACACGCTCCACCTCTGGGTGGGACTCGGGGTGGCCGGCGCTGAACCTGTCGCACCTCAGCCTTCAACTCTGCCCTCCTGTCCAGCTGCCAGGCGAAGCGTGTTTGTGGGGCCCAGGCAGCGGGCTAAGGGTGAGAATGCCTAGAAGAAATGGAATTGGGGGCCATATGTCAAGCAGCATATTTGGAAGAATAATTCAGAGTTCACAGAGAAGTTTTTTTGTGTGTTTTCTTTTTTTAATGGTTTACATCCATAAGACTTCTGGGAAAAGGACAGTTTCCCAACGTGTCAAATGGGAGTTTTTCGGAGTCAACACTCCCAATGCCCAAATCCACCGTAGGACTGTGAAAACTTCACCTACAATGATATGTTGTTATGAACTAAATCGTACTGCGCAGTTAGTTGTAAGAGGGCATTTTATGTTTTATTTTTATTTCCATGCGCGGTTTATTTTTGCTCTGACATTTTATTATAATTTCTTCCTACAGTAGGTGAAGTGCTTGGGAAGTTAATTTAAACCAGCCTGACTCTGTGTTTTTTAATATTTGTTTAAGCGTTTATTGAGCTTGTCAGGCAAGTCAGTGTGCAAAAATGCAGGCGAAACCCCTTTTCCCTTCTGCGGTGCCTGCCCATTAATAGTAGGTGGTGACAACACAGTTTGTGCACACTTCAGATGGGGGATTATTCTGGGTTTTCAAGGAAATTTGAGCCACCTGTTTCAGAAACCTCTCAGTGACTTAGCGAGATGATGAAGGGTGTCTCCTCGCTCGGCTGTTGCTCCGCTCTTCCGGCCTGGCCAGGCCCGACGGGGGCAATGTGCATCACCGGTTCGAAGCCCGGGCTGGAGTTGTCCTCCCAGCTTGTGGCCTGGCCTCAGCCTGGGCCAGAGAAGCAGCTGCCATTTATCTGCCTGTGGGGAACTTTCCAGATCCACAGCAGGCTGGCTTCCCCTGGGTTTGGACTGCCCGGTCTGGAGCTGTTTATCATGGACAGCAGAACGACATGGAGTTGCCTTGAGGAAGTGGGTTGTGAGAGCCGATTGTGTGGCCTACGTGTCAGGGAGCCATGCTACTTACAGAATTTGGCCAAGGGAGAAATAGAAAGTCAACATTTTCCAGCAGGCGGGGAAGCGCCTGGGCATTTCTGGAGCCCAGGACTCTCTGATAAAACGGTCCTTGTGGTGAGAGGCAGAGAAGGGGGTGTTGGCAGGGGGCACAGTCTGCTCTCAGTTGGGCGCTGGACAGACCTGCCCCCTAAGGAAGAGGTTTCCCCGGCCCCCAGTCCACGCTTTCCATTCACTCTGACCTAAGGAGTAGACAAGACTCACAGCGCGTTCCCGGAGTCTCAGGGATGAGCTGGGCCAGTGGCTCTCTAGGTCAGCCTGCAGTGGGTGGGCGGGGAGGACAGCAGTGTGCCCATCAGTGCTCGGCTTGTTTGTGGCAGAACTGGGGCAAGTTCTGCCAGGCTAGATTTCTTTCTGCCCTTCTTTCTTCTCCTGCTGGTCCAGATCGAATGAGGCTGTGGTTTCTGAAGTCCCACCAGTTGCCGCAGTTGATCTGCCTGTCTCTGGCCTGGTCTTGGTCCTGTGCTGACCTTATACCCACTTGCAAACCCCAGGGGGGATCTAGTTCCTTCTCCTCAGGGGCATGTTGGCCATTCAGATTTTGGCTTTTTGGTCAATGTTGTGAATAAGAGAGACTGACTGAAGAATTCTCTTTGACTTTAAGAAAAGACCAGGCCCCTTGTGAGTTGAGTTGGTTCATTTCTGGCTCCAGCCCTATGGCATTCTCTTCTAAAGGAGGGCTCTGTGCCCACTGCCCCTGCCCTGCTGAGTGCACAGCGTTTTCTGCCCCATGTGACAGTGCCGCGTGGTCACTGACATGGAGTCAGGAGTGGGCTCCTGACTGAGGGGAGGGGGCCAGCCACAGGCTGGCCAGGAATGGAGACTTGAAAAGATGGTCCTGGCCAGTCAAATTCCTCCCCTGGAAGTTTGGCGTTGGAAACTCAGAGACTGGGGCCATTAGCAATGGAGACCAAAGCTGAAGGCTGTTTGTGATTTTCTGATGAAGAGAAGGTCTGGGTGGCCCTGCAGAGCCCTGTGCAAGCTGAGGGAAGGCAAAATAAGTTCAGGAAAGCAGGCAGTGGAAAGTGAACAGAGAAGAAACAGAGGAGCAGAAACCTCCCAAGCAAGATCTGCCGTTATGATGTTACTTCCTCCGAGGCCTGGCTCTCTATGGCTTCTATCCCTGGCATCCAGCACAGTACCTGTTATGTCCTGACCACAAACATCCTTTGCTTGAGTGGACCTGGGTGGGCTTCTGTTCCTTGCAACCCAAGGTGCTAGATCAGGGACTGGTCACTATTTCTATAAAGGGCAAATAGTAAATATTTCAGGCTTGCCAGCCTAATTTTAGGCTGGTCACATGGTCTCTGTTGACCAGACTCAATTCTGCCTTTGTAGGGTGAAAGCAGTCATAGACAATATGTAAATAAACAGGCATGGCTCTGTTCCAATAAAAGTTTGTTTTCAAACACAGGTGACCAGATTACCAGCTGAAGTTTGCCAACTCCTGTGCTAGATTAAAGCTTTAGTGTTGCATAGACCTGGGATGGAAGAATCTAGTTCTTTGGGAAGACTGAAGACTATTCCCCATCCCCTTGAGTTCAGCCTAGGTTTCATTTGACTGTGGATTGAGAGTGGGCAGAATATGGGCCCCACATTCCCTCTGTACCCTCTTTTCTCATAGTGCTCTACCACTTCCCCAGGCTAACCAGCTACTTCCTGAGTCAAACCTGCAAGTTTGTAGGAGCCAGGATTGCCCGGTCAGGAGACCAAGCATGATCCCCAGGGCTCTGCAAAACAAGGGCACTCCCTAACCCCAGCTTCGACGAACTATACACAATTTTACAAAAAGGAAATCTAGAAGGAAATTTTGTCATTTCAACATCTGTGTGAGTGTTGCAATGTTCTATGCTACCAAATAAAATTGATCACATTTTCATAATTTACATGAAACAGGGTTAAAAATTAGGGAGTGGTGGAGACTGTGGCACACTAGCCTGAAGAGATTCTGCCCTGTCTAAAGGCAGTGTGACAGCCAGTACTTAGCTCTGGTTCATTGTTCCCTTTGGGAATGCAACCCATCTGCTGCTGCTCCAAGTCTTGGATTTCCAATTCTTGGATTTGTGAATTTAAACAAATGTAAAACCTCCTGCTTTTTACTGTGAGCAACTAATGGAAATTTGGGAAAAAAAATCATGCTATTTAAATAATGTCTCCAAGTCTGATTGAATGCATGGGATTGTCAGGGCCCACTTGCCCTTTCACCTGTGCCTGTTGGTCTGAGCCCCCTTGGGCATATTTGTCTCGCCCCTGGGAGAAGAAAAGCCCTGCATTAATGTCTGAGCTCTTGAGAAGGGAACTGAGTCCAGAAAGAGAGGGTAACTTGCTTATTATTCACTGAGTCAGGACCAGAGCTGAGCTGAAACCATACAGGCTGCAGGTTTCCACTTGAAACCCGTCCTGTGTCTCACACTGAAGCCGGCCTGTAAAGTATTTCTCTCTCCTCACTCACACGCCCACATCGGGGCTGCGTTCACAGCGGCACCCACCTGTGGCTGCTGCGTTGGCAGGAGGGCTGAGCAACCAGAGGGTTGGATATGTTTAGTAAGTCAGAATGTGAGCTGGGAGCTCTTCCTGCAGTGTGGACAGCTCTCGGCTTGCCTTCGACCGTGCTCTGGGGACTGGACCTTTCCTTGGTCCACAAGTAGAGTCACCCAGCGTGAATCATAGGTTGATTTTTCAAATTAATGAGTACGTTTCCCTTCTAAGGGCAGATAGGAAGAGATATACTGTTTGCAAAACAAGTGCTGTAAGTGAGAATTCAGGAAGAAAAGAGACTAAAAACCAGGGACGCAGCTTCTAGAGGTGTGTGTGGACATTCTTTCTCTAGAGAATATTAGAGATGCACTAGCTCAGGGCGGCTTGGAGGGCAGGGGTGGCCTCTGAGGATCCCTTCCAGAGAATGTCAGCCTTGGGTGCAGATCAGGCCAAGTCCAGATGGTTCGAATGTAGCTGCTCCTCTGAGAGTGTGTCTTTGGATATATTCCTGAGCCAAATGAACATGGTTTTTGGATTATCCAGTGTTTTGTTTTAATTTAGGTCTCATCTTCTTTCCATTACTCAAAGACAACCCATTGTTACCAGTATTGGTTCAGTATTTGCGAATTCAATCCACTTCTCTGTGGCTGGTGGGGATGGTGGTGGTGTTTGGAACCAGATAGTCTGGGTTCTGGTTCTAGCTCTTGGTCACGCCGCTTTGGCAAATACCTTCATTTCCCTGTGCTGCCGTTTTCCTGCCTGTAGAATGGAAATGATAACAGTGTCTACCTCATAAGGTTCTTGTGACATTAAAATGAGAAATGCATTCATTCAATCCTAAATATGTATTGAGCACTTGCTTCTGGGTGCTGGAAATACAGCAGAGAACTGGACAGGCAATGCTCCTGCTCCTGGGAGGCCCACGTTCGCAAGTGTGCTCAGCAGATACCAGACCCAATGACTACTATTGGCATTTCATTGACGCTGTTCCTATTGCTATTACCACCCAACCCACAGCACGAGGAGAGACAGAATCTCAATCTGTGGCTCATTAGTTTTTCTGAAAAAGTGTCTATAAGATCCATCCTTCACTGTCTGATACCCATTTCTCAGAGCCTGCTCGTGCCAGAGACAAGCTCCCAGAGTACCTGGACATTCGAAATACGTCTACAAATTATTTGATTCTCCTCCCTTCAAGCCTTAGAGCTTAATTCCCCTCTCTCTGAGTGTGGTTGTGCTTAATAACTCACTTCTAACAAAGAGAGTGTGGCCAAACTGATGGGGTGTGTGACATCTAAGAACAGGTCGTCAAAGGCATTGCGGCTTCCTCCTCACTGAAGCTGGATCCCTAGCTCTGGGGGCAGCCAGCTGCCGTGTTGTGAGGATACTCAAGCAGCCTTAGGGAGAGCTTATGTGATAGGGAACTTAGGCCTCCTTCCAGCAGCCAGCAAGGAACTGAGGTCTCCTTATAACAGCCACATGAATGAGCCATCCTGGGAGAGCAAACTCCATCCCCAGTCAGCCTGTTAGGTAAGTGCAGCCCCAGCCAGCATCTGGACCGTAACTTCACGAGAGACCCTGCGTCAGAACCACACAGTTTCAGCCGCTTCTGGATTCTTAACCTGCAGAAACTGCACACGAATAAATGTTTGTTATTGAAGACGCTAAGTTTTGCGGTAATTTGTTACTCGGCAATAGATAATTAACGCAATGCCGTTACCGAGAGCAGACTTTGGAGGAAGAGTCTTTGTAAATACCGAGGAGGGAGTCTGTAGAGTCATTTATATACCAGACTCTCAGTGGGTTTCCACTTTCGTATAAGGAGAAAACAATCAGGTAGAGGGAGCTGCAAGATCTTGAGTGTGGCTTATAGGTCCCATAATTTCACTGGTGGGGAAATCACGCACTCAGATGGAAATCACAACACTGCGGCATTTGCACAGCGCCATAGATCGGTAGTAATTCTGTATTCCTGAGCAGTCCTGCATGAGCTGGACTCGTGCAGAGGAAAGATTTTCGACAATTTCCATTCCCGCGTCAGAAGATGGTGTCCTGTGTAATCCAGCTGTGCCCAGATCTATCTGCTTGGTGAAAATGCCACCATGGCCAGAGGATGCCTTCCTAAAGGGAGCAGGCTGCCTCAGCAGGCGGCAGGGAGATGCTCTTCTAGCGATGGGAGAAGACAGAAGCTGCAGGAGAGTGACGGGTGCCGAGGCGGTGAGTCAGCTGTCTCCCCACCGGTGTCTGCCTGCCTCTGGCTTCTCCTTGGCCTTCCCTCTCCACCTGCCATTTGGCCCTGAATTAGGCTACTCAATATATAGCTCTTCCAGGAGCGTTAGACCTCTCAGCCCCCTCCCCTGTTCCCACTCCCCATCTAGGATGGTCAGTTTTATGTGTCACCTTGACTGAGCCTCAGGGTGCTCAGACATGGGCCAAACATTAGTCAGGGTGTGTCCACAAGGGTGCTCCTGGATGAGACTAACATTTGAACCAATAGGCCCAGTAAACCAGATTGCCTTCCTAATGCGGGCGAGCCTCACCCAATCAACTTCAGACCTAATACGACAACAGAAGCTGGGTAAGAAGGAAGTCTTCCCACCTGACTGCAGGAGCTGAACGTCGCTCTTTTCCAGCCTTCACACGTGGACAAAGCATCGGCTCCTCGGGGGTCTCAAGCTTCCCAGCTTTGGGACTGGAACTGACGTCATCAGCTGCCCTGGTTCTCAGGCCTTCGGAGTCAGCCCGGAGCCACACATCGGCTCTCTGGGGTCTCTAGCTGGGCAGCTGCAGATCTTGGGATTCTCAATCTCCGTGATCATGTGAGCCGGCTCCTTATAATAAGTCTCTTTCTATATATGTATAGACATCCAGTTGATTCGGTTTCTCTGGAGAAACCTAATATACCACCCATCCAAACCATCCACTTTCTCCATCTCTGCGGTGCCTCACTCACATGACTCCATCAATCCCATTGATCTCTGCAGAGGTATAACCACCTCCTAGCCCCCAGATACCTGTGAATGCTGCCTTATTTGCAAAACAGGTCTCTGCAGATGCAATTGAGTTAAGGATCTCAAGATGAGGTCATCCTGGATTAACTGGACGGGCCCTGAATCCAACAACACGTTTATAAGAAGGGGAGAAACACAGACATGTGGGGGAGAAGACACAGCGACAGGCCTGTGAAGACAGAGCAGAGGCTGGTGTGGTCCTAGCACAAGCCAAGGGACCTCCCAGGTCACCAGAAGCTGAAAGAGACAAGATTCTCCCCTGGGAGCTCCAGGCGGAGCACAGCCCAGCCGCTCCCTGGTTTTGGACTCCTGCCCTCCAGAACCGTGTGAAAATAAGTTCTGGTTGCTTTCAGCCACCAAGTTTGTGGTCATTTGTTGTGGCAGCCCTAGGACTCCTGCCACTCCTGACCCACTGTGATCCATTCTCCCCCCAGCAACCAGAGTGATCTTTGAGAAATATAAATCCAGTGATAACTTCTACTAAAAATACTACAATGGTTTTTCCCAGCCACACTTAGGATAAAAATACAAACCCATTCCCGTAGCCTGCAAAGCCCCTGCTGTCTCCTGATGGCTCTCCACCCACCCTCCCCTCACTCAGCTCATGCCTGTGAGCAAACCATCAGCCACTGTCTGAGGCTTGCCAAGTTCTCTCCTGTCTCAGGGTCTCTGCAACTTCCAGTCCCTCCCCCGAGATCTTGTGGGGTTGGTCCTTTGTCATCCTTCAGGTCTCAGTTTAAGTGCTACCATCACAGGGAGGGCGTCCCTGCTCCATCTAAAATGTGCTCCACCCAGACCCTGTGCCAATCATACTACCACCAGGTTTGGTCCATACCCTCTGTCACTGTTGGAAGTGAACTTATTTGTTCACTTGTTAGATGCATGCCCTCGCCTCCCCATGGGAGTAGGGACTATGCTTGTTCTGTTTCCCACTGTATCCTTGGCGTCCAGAACAATGCACAGAGTAACTTTTGACAAATGATTGCAGATGCATGCTTGTGCGAATTGCTTCTTTCTGTTCAGTCATTCACTCAGTAAGTGTATATTAAGCACTTATTTCGTGCCAAGCATATATCACAGCCAAGCTCATTGACAAACGTCAGATTTTCTTCTTTTAAACTTAACCTTCTGTATTTTTTTAATTAGGTAATACTTTCAGTGGAATAAAATTCCAAAGGTAACCCAGCTCTCCAGTCACCAAGTTATTGTCTCTCAGCTCCACACTCAGCTTTTGGGTGCTGGAGCTCTGCTCGTTTCATTTCTGCTTCTGCAGCTGCGTCACCCAGGGTGGTGTCGGGGGCTGGTGAGGCCAGAGGAGGAAGAGGGAAAGGAAACTTGCTCCTGTCTGCTTTCTGCCTTGTAAAGTAAACTTGATAATTAGTTTAGCTCCAACTCTCCCCTGTGGTCTCCCCCACCCCCCAAGGGGTGGGAGCGGCTTCCTGCAGGTGTACTTCCATGAAGCGGTGCCCTTTCAGTTACCTGGTTAACAGTTTTACACTGCATTGACCATTCTTTACAGTGAGAGGTCTTCCTGATCAATCGACTAGGATAATTTCTGTCTCCTGAGTTGACCGGGACTGATTCTGTCCCCACTTCTCCCTGGAGGCTACAAACAAGCCAGTTTTTTGTGTACCCTCTGGAGATCTAATGCGCTTTTTGAGTCAGTCTTATCAAATATGGAATAAGATAGAAGCCATCAAACTTTGTCAATAATGAAGGTAGTAAACTAACTTTGTTGTTAGTATCAGGCTCTGTGTGAAGTACTACTTCATGTGGAAGAAATTATGATTCACCCCATTTTACAGATGAGGAAACTGAGGCAAAGAGTGATGAAATATCTCACGCCAGGTCACACAGTTAGGGCATGTCAGACCTGGTGTTTGAATCCAGGTACACTGCTTCCAGCATCCTCACATGTAACCTCTTCATGGTATCACCTCTCTGTGGTGGTGGTATTCTGAACTTGGGATTTAAATGTAAGACAGGAGGTTTGATTCGTACTTACTGGCTTGTATCCTTGAGCAAACTATCTAATCTCTTTGGATCTCAGTCCCAACATGTATAAAATGGGTAAAAATAAATATCTACCTCAGAAGGCTTTTCTAAGATTAAGTGAGACAATATGTGAAAGCATCTATTACAGTGTGTGGCATAAAATACTTACCCCATAAACGTAAGCCCTTGTAATTAACATCATTGCTATACTTTCCTAGTCACTGGATCTGGGTCTATTTTCCCCTCTTTTAACACATGTAGGCAGTGATGTGCTGGTAAATGTTCAACAACGAGGTTTCTGAAATTAAAACTAAGCCCACATTTGTAGTTTTTACTGATTAACGTGGTGGTGATACTCCCACCATGGCCAATTTCCAGCTACCAACGTGATGACAGCAGGCTTACAAATTCCCTGAAAACGTAACATTCTGCTTTTGAGAGCAGACTTGAGGGGATCCAGCATATCACCCCAAGTAGGTCTTGGTGAGAAACCTGAGATGGGAGCTTTCTTTGTCTGATGCAAAAACATCCATCCTTGCACCGCTTAGGGTTCGGGAGGTGGCGCTGACCTGCGGAAGAGCCTGGACCTCTGTCCAGCGTTCACGCGGTCGGCAGTGCCACTGCGCTCCTGCTCTGCGCTCTCTGGAAGCACTTGCTCAAGACGGAGAACCTGCAGCTGCCCCGCTGATCGGGCTTTGTTCTGGGCTGTGCCCCCATTCCAGTCCAGGGAGCGCCCTTTCCTGTCCTCGGCCCTTCCTGCCTCCCCTCCCACCGCATCTCCGTAGGGAGCTTGAGCCTCTGTCCCCCGGGGGGCTGCTCTTTCCTCACAATACAAATCCTGGTGCAAGTGAAGCTGTCCCTCCCCAGTGCCCAGCTCTGCCCAGGGCCTCCTCATGTTTGCCTGGTGAACTGTTTACCTACCCTTCCTTTCCCTGTGTCTCCACCCCCTCTCACTAGCTGTGCCCTCGGCCCCTCTGCCTGCCTGGGGTGCAGTACCGCCCACCAGACATTTGGGTCCACTGCAGACCACATGAGGGCCTCACGGGGCCAAAGTGGTGTCGTGTAGTAGCTCTGAGCAAGTGTCATGGAGCCCGATGAACATGGGCTCAAAATTCAACCCTGTCATTTACCAGCACCGCAGACGTGGGACAGACAAGTTAACTACTTAATAGCTTCATTTTCTTTCTTATTTTCTTCCCTTTTTTCCTTCCTCTTCATCCTTCCCTTTCCCTCTTGCTGTCCCTAGGAGCTGGTGGCCGTCTCGGTTCGTCTGGGCTGCTAGAACAGTTCTGCAGGCGGATGGGGTGGCTTATGAACAGCAGACACTGATTTCTCACAGTTCTGGAGGCTGGGAGGCTGAGATCTGGGTGCCAGCAGGGCTGGGCTCTGGTGAGGACCCTCTTGGGGGTTGCAGACCGATGACTTCTTGCTGTGCCCCCACAGGGTGGGAAGGGTGGGGGGCTCTCTGGGGCCTCTTCCTCCAGGGCCCTCATGCCACTCATCAGGGCTCTGCCCTCCTGACAGAAGCACCTCCCAAGGGCCCTGCCTCCTTACACCACAGTATGGGCGGTAGGGTTTTCCAACACAGGCATTTTGTGGCGCGTGAACATCCAGACCACAGCAGTGGCTGAACCTTTATGTTCTGGTTAGTGTTTTTGAGGTCATGATACCACATGCATACATGGTTTAGACTCAAACACCTCTTCAAAATTTACTTAAAAATGGCAGGTCTTCCCAGCCACATTTTCCCCTCCCCAGAGGCAACCACTCTGAAGTTCTTGAGCTATTTCTTTTGGTAGTTACCTCTGCATATCTAACTAACATAATTAGGTTGCTATTTCTTTTTAGTTGTAGGCATTATCTTTGGGTTTCCACTATGGAACAGGACTGTAAGTACCAAATTATAAACTGTATTTTCCTATTAGACAATGGTTTCTCATGGAATAAAATCAGAAGATCAAATAGTTATCTTAGAATTCTAGATAAGAGCATGAGGACTGCTCCTGTAGCATCTTTACCCCTTCCTGCCATGTATGCACCGCCACTCTTTCCCTGTCTCCCAATATAGTTACATCTAATATTCAGTAGCTCCAGATTTGGCATTTATATCATTATGACTGTGGAGTGTTATTTATAGGTCAGCCACGTTGTATTCTTTGAATATGTTTCCTTTCCTCTATAATTGTTGTTGTTTTCCCTGGAGGTGATACTTGTCCTGTTTTGTGTGTGTGTTTCTTTGAGAAGTATTCAATATGATTATCATAAATTCCACCCAAAGAATCCCTCATTGTGAGCCTCCCCTCCACACACTGATACACACGAGACATTCTGCGGACTTCACCTCAGAGAAGCCCCTGCAGACCCTCCGGTCATGGGTCTGCTCTGGGTTTCTCTGGGACTGAGACACAGATTCTGCCTCGGGGTCCCCTGATACTGTCATCGGGGCTCCGCCGTGGGGTCCGCCTTTGCCACGTCTCCTATCTACTGCTAGATCACATCCTTCAGCAGTTTCCTCAGACCTGGCATGTCTGAAAATGCTTTATCCTCCCCTTACCTTTAGATGATAATTTGGGTGAAGAATTCCAGGTTGGAAATCATTTCTCTGCAGAATTCTGCAGCCATGGTTTTGTTTTTTTCTAACTTTCAGAGTTGCTGTTGAGTGACCTGATGTCATTATAATTTTTTGTCTGAAAACCTGTTTTTCTTCTCTACAAACTTGCTCTCTCCTTTTCCCCAGTTTTCTGAAATTTAACCAATTTTCATCTATTATTGAGGGCACTCTGAGGGCTCCTTTAATTAAAAATGTCTTTTCATTCTGATAAACGTTATTGAATTATTTCTTAGGGTTGTTTTGCACGATGCCATCTTAGCTATGTCTCCCAGATCCCCTTCTGTATATGGCATCATGTAGTGTTGGCCACAAAGGGCATTTTGTAGCAGATCTGGAAGGTGGAAAGCAAGCTGTATTTATATGCTCTGAAGGCTGGTATCCAGTGCCAGGCACCGAGGCATCTGCCAGCTTGCCTGGTTGGTTTGAGGTAGCACCAGGATGCACAACTCCATGAGCTCCCACCACATCTGTTCTTCAGCCTCTCCAACTTTTCTGGCCAGTGTGTGTGTGTGCAGCTCTGTGGTGGTGGAAGGGTGCCAGACTGTCCTGTGGGTCACCCATGGCATTCAGGTTGAGGTAGTAAGAGAAAGACATGGGTTTCAGGTTACCCTCTTGTGTTCCACCCTGTCTTTGCTCTTACTCACATCCAGCATTCCTTCCCAAATGCCAGTCTACAGAGACTTTAGCCTCAACGCTAGCTGCAAAGGCAAGAGTCTGCACAGACTGCTCAAACAGCCCCACAATTGTGTAAGACCTAACCCCTGTAACAAATCCCTTATCCTGTATCGCTTGTATGATTCTCTGTTCAAACTTTGACTGATTCATTTCTTTAATGATTTACTCTCCTTTGTTTTCTCTCTGCGTTCATTTTGGAAACCCTATTAACCGAAGACGGACCTCTTGGATAGGTCCTCCACTTTTCTCATAATTTCTTTCTTATTTTCCACTTCTTTGTCTTTTTACTCTACTTTCTAGGAGAGTTCCTCAGTTTTATCTTGCAACAATTCTATTGAGTTTTTAATTTATTCTTGTTGTAATTTCCAGGAGTTCTTTTTATTCTCCAGGTATTCTGTTTTTGCAGGATACTGTTCTTTTTATCACGGGCACAAACATCTCATAACACTCTGGAAAGAGTAATGGTAGTTTTTAAAAGTTATTTCTTCTTCATGCACCATTTCTACTTTCTCCAAAATGCTTTTTTATGCTTGTTTTGGTCTCTGCCTTTCATTTGGCATTCCTTAAATGTCTAGTGACCTTCGTTTATTCATAGTTAAGAACCAGGTACTTATTGGAAGCTCTGAGTATGGGGGGCTTACTGACTGTGATCTGCTATATGCCATTCTTCTGCCTGGATCCATCACTGGGAAACTCCTGATCTGAGACTTTTGTACCTTTCCTCTTGACCTAGTCAAATTCCCCAGAGGCAGGGTTTCCAATCTCCAGCTGGGAGAGTACAAGAAAGCTGGCTGCCAGCTTTCTGGAAACTAAGGTAAGAAGGAGGGCTGGGATTTCCCTGTTTGGTATGTCCATGGCTCTTGATCCCTCTGTTTTCCCACATGACCGTGACCCTCACTTGTAGGGTTTTCTCTCATCCTGACTCCTCCTGCTCTACCCTCTCCGGAGAAGAAACCTCAGTCTTCTGCTGAAGTGGGAAAGAGGGAGTCACATGGCCGACTGGAGTGAAGGAGGGGATCTGCTTCTTAAACCAACTTTTAAACCAACCAGTCTTCTGTGTTTAGCTCCGCCCCAACCCCACTTTAGGACGTAACTAGCGCTCCCTGTCCTGAGCCCTTGAGGGAAGGCTGTGCTACAGTCTGGCTGCTCCTGGCTTTCTCAGGTCTGTGAAGTCCATTAATATTCATTCCAGCTTCGGTCGCTATGTTGGTGTGATCTCAGTGCCTATTTTATTTACCCCGTAGATTTAGAATTTTTTTAAATCTGTTACTTTATTCATTTATTCAACAAATATTTATAAGCAGACATTGTTTGGATTTTTCAAAAATAGATTTACTCTTTTAATGGAGTTTTGGTTGGGAGCAGACATTTATGTGTATTCAATCCTTCATCTTTATCTGGAAGTCAAAATCTTTTTTTTAAATCAGTTAAAGAAGAAAAAGAATATTTACCCCTTGTATTGGAAAAGGATTGATATAATGCTTGTAGAGCTCCTCACATAGTGCCTGGCACATAATTAGTGTCCAATAAGTTGTAATCACTATGGTTATTATTTTAGTTTTTACTGGTCTAATGTAGACCAAATCTGGATGGTTAAGAATTATATAGTCATTTTGTTTTGTTAAGGGCAGTTATGTTCAGGTAGATTGTGCACATTGTGGGTCATGTCGCAAATTTTACTTTTTTTGGCTGACCTCTCACACGGTCATTTGGAGTGTGCCCAGAGAAGACTGTCTAAGATTAAGGAGAGGCCACATGCGATTTGGATGGTGACTCTGCAGTTTGGATGGAGAGGAAATCCTGTCTAATGGTACAAAGTCAGGTAGACATCACTTTCAGATTTTCACCACTAGTCCCCTGCATTAACATGACACTTGAAATTTGTTCAAGTGACAGTTCACAACGCACTGCCATAATTATTCTCATGCCAACCCTGAGAGGTGGGCAGAGCTGGTGGTGCTGCTCCATTTTACAACTGGAGAAACTGAGCCTCCAAAAAGTGATGGGCCTTGTCTATTTACTGATGTGTAGACAACAAGCCAAGAAGTCACGATTAGAACACAGCATTGTTCCTTTTTTCTTTCCAATTCTACTAAATGAGAAGAACCTAAGCATCTTGAATTCCCATTGCATAGTTGTGATGAGGTCTGGGAAATAAATGGTTTCTGTTGGTCAAGAGTTCAAGGTCTTGGTGGGCAGTGCACACCTGGGGTCTCTTATGCAACTGCAGTCACGTATCAGCTAGAGCTGCAGCCATCTGAGGGCCTGACTGAGGCAGGAGGATCCAACCTGGCTGACTCACATGTCTGGCAATTTGGTGCTGGCTGATGGCTTAGGGCTGACAGCTGACTCTTGTATCAGCTACCTAATGCTGCCTAACAAATGATGCCTAAATTTAGAGACTTAAAACCAATCTTTTTTTTTTTTTTTAAATAAAAAGTAGGATGGGGGTTATAGGATGGGTTGGGTTGGTTACAAGATAAAACCGTTCTTGGAAACAGCCTGGATGTCCCTGAAGGCACTGACAACATCAAATGCTGATAAGGAATTCAACCAAAGCTCAGGAATTCTCATTCACTGCTGCTGGGAATGCAAAAAGGTATAGTTACTTTGGAAGACAGTTTGACAGTTTCTTACAAAGCTAAAAATACTCTCTTACCATATGATCCAGCAATTATACTTCTTGGTATTTATCCAAATGAGTTGAAACTATGTCTACACAAAAACCTACACATAAATGTTTATAGCAGCTATATTCATAATTGCCAAAACTTGGAAGCAACCAAAATGTCATTCAGTAGGTGAATGGATAAATAAACTGTGGTACATCCAGATAATGGAATATTATTCACTGATAAAAAGAAATGAGCTATCCATGGATAGGAAGAATTAATATTGTCAAAATGGCCATCCCGCCTAAAGCAATCTACAGATTCAATGCAATCCCTATCAAAATACCAATGGCATTCTTCAATGAACTAAAGCAAATAGTTCTAAAATTCATATGGAACCACAAAAGACCCTGAATAGCCAAAGCAATCCTGAGAAGGAAGAATAAAGCATGGAGGGGGAGGGCACTACACTCTCCTACTTCAAGCTCTACTACAAAGCCACAGTAATCAAGACAATTTGGCACTGGCACAAGAACAGACTCACAGATCAATGGAACAGAATAGAGAGCCCAGATATAAACCCAAGCATATATGTATGGTCAATTAATATATGATAAAGGAGCCATGGACATACAATGGGGAAATGACAGCCTCTTCAACAACTGGTGTTGGCAAAACTGGACAGTTACATGTAAGAGAATGAAACTGGATTATTGTCTAACTCTACACACAAAAGTAAACTCAGAATGGATCAAAGACCTGAATGTAAATCATGAAACCATAAAATTCTTACAAGAAAACATAGGCAAAAATCTCTTAAATATAAACACGAGCAACTTTTTCTGAATGCATCTACTCGGGCAAGGGAAACAAAAGCAAAAATGAACAAATAGAACTACATCAAACTAAAAAGCTTCTGTACAGCAAAGGACACCATCAGTAGAACAAAAAGGCATCCTACAGTATAGGAGAATGTATTCGTAAACAACATATCCGACAAAGGGTTAACATCCAAAATATATAAAGAACTCACATGTCTCAACACCCAAAAAGCAAATAATTCAATTAAAATATGGGTAGAAGATATGAACAGACACTTCTCCAAAGAAGAAATTCAGATGGCCAACAGGCACATGAAAAAATGCTCCACATCACTAATTACCAGGGAAATGCAAATTAAAACCACAATGAGATATCACCTCATACCAGTTAGGATGGCCACCATCCAAAAGACAAAGAGGAACAAATGCTGGCGAGGATGTGGAGAAAGGGGGGGACCCCTCCTACACTGCTGGTGGGAATGTAAATTAGTTCAACCATTGTGGAAAGCAATATGGAGGTTCCTCAAAGAACTAAAAATAGAAATACCATTTGACCCAGGAATTCCACTTCTAGGAATTTACCTGAAGAAAACAAGATCACAGATTCAAAAAAGACAGATGCACCCCTATGTTTATTGCAGCACTATTTACAATAGCCAAGACATGGAAGCAACCTAAGTGTCCATAAATAGATGAATGGATAAAGAAGATGTGGTACATATACACAATGGAATGTTATTCAGCCATAAGAAGAAACAAAACCTACCATTTGCAACAACATGGATGGAACTGGAGGGTATTTTGCTCAGTGAAACAAGCCAAGCAGAGAAAGACAAGTACCAAGTTATTTCCCTCATCTGTGGAGTATAAGAGCAAAGCACAACTGAAGGAATCAAACAGCAGCAGACTCACAGACTCCAAGGAGGGACTAGAGGTTACCAAAGGGAATAGGGTAGGGAGGGGGGTGGGAAGGGAGGGAGAAGGGGACTGAGGGGCATTATGATTAACATATGTAATGTAGAGGGGGTCACGGGGAAGGCAGTATAGGTCACAGAGAAGATAAGTAATGACTCTACAACATCTTATTACACTGATGGACAGTGACTGCTATGCGGTGTCTATGTGGGGACTTGATAATACAGGTGAATGTAATAACCACCGTGCTGCTCATGTGAAACCTTCGTAAGATTATACATCAATGATACCTTAATGAAAATATAAATAAATAAATAAATAATAAAAAATAAATGAGCTATCAAGCCATAAGAAGATATGGAGGAAGCTTAAATGCTTATTATTCAGGGAAAAAAGCCCATCTGAAAAGGCTACATGGTGTGCGATTCCAATGTGACACTGTGGTAAAGGTAAAACTACAGAGACAGTACAAGATCCGTAAGTAGTTGCCGGGCTTTAGTGGGACAGAGGGAAGGGTGACTGGGTGGATTCAAGTGGTGAAAGTCTTCCGTATGAGACTGTAATGGTGGGTATGTGACATTATGCATTTGTCAAAACCCATAGAATGTACAACACAAAGAGTGAACCCTACTATAAGCTATGGACTTTAGTAATAATGTGTCAATATTGGTTCATCACTTGTAACAAGCATACCATACTAATAAAAGATGTTAACAGGAGGGAAATAAAGTGGGAGAGAGGGAATAGGGCATATGCAAATTCTTTGTACTTCCTGCTCAGTTTTTCTGTAAACCTAAAACTGCTCTAAAAAATAATGTATATATTTTTAAGAAAAGAGTGGGACAGGGGCTGGATTGGTTAAACATAGAATCTTTTAAGGAAACATATGTTCCTGAGGGCTTTGTGCTGCATGTTCTCTCTGAACAAATCAATCTTAAGGTAAAGATGCTTTAAGGATAATGATGTATTTGGGATAATAGCCGTGCCATCCGGAAATGAGAGCTCAGTTTGAGCGACTTTGAGTTTGGTGATCTAGATTTTCAATACATTTGAGCTACAGGAAAGAAGAGAAGCTATTTATGTTCATAAGTTTTATCTCCTGTTCTTTCTGTCTCTCTCTGCATCTCTCTCTATATTATCATCACAATATTTTGTGGTGGATCCTGTGCTGGGAAACCCTGAAGACCAAAAGGAGACTGGACGTGTGTTCTAGAAAGACAGAGTGAGTCATGTTCAGTGGAGAGGGATTCTCACAGAAGGGCACTGTTCAACAATGCAGTACCGATCCCCCAGCCCCCACACCCACCTTGGTGACTCATGCCATCACCTTCAGATTGGGAGCACAGCTGAGGGCGCTGAGCCCACGGAGCTTCCTGGGAGGCAGATGACGCCTCCAATACCCAGCTGGCCACTGACAGCTGGCATTGCCCCGTATGAATCTCAGGGAGGAGCTGCACCTGGCAGTGGCGTCAGGTCCAGGCCTTGGCTGGGGCAGACCTAAAGCCCCCTCCCTAGATGTGGTCCTCAGTGGTTTATGAATCCCATCTAGAATGCTCCCATTTAAAAACTTTGATCTCACTTGATAAAAACTTTCTTGTTTATTAGACAGACATACCGTGAATCTATGTGTCGGGTGTCATGCTAGAGATGGTGGTACAAAGATTGAAAAGGAATAGTCATTGTCATCAAGAGTTTATACATTTTAATGCTTGGAGAGATAAATGGAGTCCCAGAGCTGGTATGGAAACAGTATGGAACTCAATGCCAATATGGTGGGCATATTCTGGTTGTGTCTGCAGCACCCATTCCACTAGTCTTTTGGGCCAGTCATGTCTGCCCAGGCTCAACTCTGGGTGGACTTGGTCTCCAAGCCTAGCTCCAAGGGTAGGTCCTGACTGGGTGGAATCCATCAGTATATCCCATCCCATGACCAAGGGCATGTGCCCCATTTCAAGCCAAAAGCCGAGAAGGAATCTCAACTTAGGTAAGTGCTACCAGGAAAGCCTCATCCTTTTCCTAAAGCAGGAGGTATAGAGGCATATAATTTGAAACTGTAACGACTATTTGGCTACTATGGGAAGATGAGGCTGACACTCTGGGAAGGAGAGCAGAGAAACAGAAAGAAATGAAGTCCTTCATGATATACTTGAAATGCTGGATCAAACCTCACCTGAAGGCATGAGAGTTCTAGTTACTCCATTGCTTTTTTAGCTGCATTTGCCCACAAATTCTCTTCATTGTTTGAACTGGGTTTTCCCATCATTTGTAACTGAATGTGCCCTAACTTATGGTGAAGAAAGGAACATGGGGAACAGGATAAGAAAAGTGATGGGTGATATTCCATATGTCTCCAAGAAGCACAAAGAAGTTGATTGTGCATAGGTAGCCAACAAGTTAGCGAAAACCAATGTGTGAAAGTGTGGCTACCTGGAATTTGCATCCCCCTCCTATGCTTGGGGATCTCGCATTGTAAAAATCCTGATGGAAGGATCTCCCTTCCACTAAAGAAGCCCACCCCACCCCTTGGAGGTTGGAATGGGCCAAGTGATCAATACTCAGCCAATCACAAGCTCCCACTGGGGCTCAGGACCCAGGGCCGGCACTGCAGAAGCAGAAAGGGGGAATTCTTCCCAGGCAGTGGCAGCTTGGTCCAGTTGCCATCAGCAGCGAAGCTGGCGCTAGTGTCCAGTGGGACAGTGACAACACTGGTGTCCTCACCTGGTAGGCACCCAGTCTTCCTTGAATGCTGCGTGTTTTCCTGCTTGATTCTTTACCTTTCTGGCAATGTTAGCTTACCTAGTAACCTCTAAATACATCCCTTTTCTGCCAAGAAAATTAGCATTGGTTTCTGGTGTTGGCAGGTGAGGACTAGCCACGGTGGAGGTCAGTACTGCTGGGAGGAGGACTGGCCAGGGCCATCAGGGGCAAGGCTGTGAAGGTCTCCTGGGGAGAAACAACCTGTGTGTCCAGTGCAAGGAGTGTGGGGACAGACATGCTGGGATTGAGTCCCAGCTCTGTCATTATTGGATCTGTGACTGTGGACAAGTGACATGACCTCTCTGAGCCTTAGTGTCTCCTCTCTAAGAGGGGGTGTGACAGTAGCACCCACCTTAGAGCACTGTTGGGCTGATTAAGTGAGATGACATAACTAGCAATGTTAGTCCAGATCTGGCACAGACCCAGTCTTTAGGGATTGTTAGCTCCTGAGATTACCTGTAGCTTAAAAGGTGACCTTGCTCACACCCTCAAAGGGGCTCCTTTGCACCCTTCCCTTTGTTGAGTCTAGTCATCTTCTCCATTCACAGCAGGAAGGGTGAAAATACTCCTGATGTACAGGGGGAGAAATTTAAGTTGCATCCAGGCAGTATGCTGGTAAATGTTTAACAGCCAGCTCTCCTGGGAAATAAAAGCACTGATTTGTAGCATTTGCCAATTTCCATAGTGTAAATACTCCCACCATAGCTGGTTTTAAGCAGCCAACATGATGCTGCTGAAAGTGGAGGTGGGAAGAGAAATGCTCAGTCAGCTCTCACGAGCCAGCACTGGGACACCACTGCACCCGGGGGAGGATGAAAGAACTTTCTTAGGATTTTGAAAATTAATTCTGTAAAATGTTTGGTATATAGTACCTGGCACATTGTAAATGTTCAATTGAATATCGGCCCTGGGAGGCCATGCTGATGATTCTTGCCAGGCGGGGTGGTGAGTGCTGGGGCGGAAGGGAGGTGTCCCACCCACCTGGAATTCTGTCCTGCCCTCCTTTGCCCTTCCAGTGTCACTTTTCCTTCAGCTTCGGTTCTGTTTTGTCTGACATACTTGGTCTCTGTGCTCATCAGCAACTTGTTCTCTGAGCTTCCGAGGCAATTTACAGCCCCCCGTGGCATCTAACCCAGCACTGCCCCTTCCCGCCCCCGGGTGATGTCGGTCCCGTCTTTCTCTCTCCTCTCTGTCCGGTGTGCGGGGTGTGGCCTGTGTCCTTCCGTTGAAGAGTCTTGGGTTACAGCCACAGCAGAGCGGCAGCCCAGGTGGCCGGAACTGTGCCTGGTATTTTACCTGCATCATCCCATTTCACTTTTTTTCCATCCAACCAAGATTTATTTGAGCACCAGCTACGGGCTAGGCACGGGAGCCTCACAGTGAAGAAGGCAAGAGTCTCTTGTCTTCGGAGAGCTTTCCGTGTACTGAGCGGAGCTGGCCTCAGACACACGACCACCAAGCCAGTGTCCGATGGTGGAGGCTGCCAAGTGCTGGGGAGGGAACCAGAGGGTGGCGGGACATGAAAACAGGGGCCTGATCTGGGTCAGGGGCAGGGTCCAGGCAGGAGCATTAAGTTAAAGCTGGAAGGAGTTACTCAAGGGAAGAGGTTTTCCAGAACGCTCGTGCCCTGGGGGCTGGGTGGAGTAGCTCAGAGTGAGGGTCACTAATACGGGCCAGAGGTCCAGGCGGCGACAGCAGCCCACAGCAATGGGCGGGCAGGTGCGCTCAGGGCCTGCAGGGCTGCTTGACTGGCTCAGGTATTTTGGTCTCTATCTCTATCCTAAAAATGGGAAGTAGTTCATCGTCTCAGAAATCTCATGCGGTAGCTGCTATTATCAGGCCTATTTTCTCACAGGAAACGGAGGCCCAGCGTGAGTGATTAGGTAACTGCCAGGGTCACACAGCTAGCTGGCAGCACAGCCAGAATGCCAGAGTTTCCCAGCACGGCCAGGACCCCCGAGGCCCTCGGCAGCCACCCGCTGAGTGATTGATGACAACAGCGACCGCTGCCATACCCCCCAGCGCCATCCCTCCCACGGCTGCTGCGGAAAGGGCCCTCTAACCCGGGCTTTTCTCTGCGGAGGGCCTGCCTGGGGCCCCCTGGGAAGCTCGAAACCAGTTTGGTGGGAGCGAAGCTGTGAGCAAGTCTGATGTCATGGCTGGGTGTCTGTGCTACCTGGCCTGCAAGGGCCAGAGCCCACGCCCGCGATCGTTCCCAGGATCTGCAGAGCTGAAGAGAAACTGCGTTTTTTTATGTTTTGTTTTGTCTGTCAGAAGCCTGGGGCCGTGGTACCTAGAGAAGGAGGCGGTCGGATGAGCCGTGCTCTCTGCAGGAGCGTAGCCGGGACGGTCCTGGCCGAGAAGCCAGGGCCCAGAGCCTGCGGAAGGCTCCAGAGACAGGATGTGCCCGGGAACCTGTGCAGCAGGCAGCGTTTGTCTTCCAGCAACTCTGAGCCCCCTTCGGCCGAGGCCTCCTTCCTTTCCCACTGGCCCCCCACGGAGATCTGGTCTGCAGCCCCCCAGGGTTTCAGCCTGGCCCCCCCGGCCCCTCCCAGAACATTAAAACTTACCTAAGACAATAATAGGTGACACTGACGCCTCCCAGGGCCTGGGACCCAGGCGGCAGTTAAGGGCGGGAATTGCAGGCACCAAATGGAGGCGGCCTTTTGGTGCCCTCACGTCACCCCACCACCCCGGGGAGATAACTCCTTTTATTTCCAGTCTTCCGTCGTAGGGAGACTTCTTTTCATCTGACCTTTAAACACCCCTGTTTTGAGGCGAGGGAGGCACTTGCAACTCAGTGTGCAGAGGGGCCCATGGACCAGTGAGAGGCGGGAAGAAATGAGGCAATCAACGCTCTTGCCGGCTTCCTGCCAAGGAAGGTCCCTTTGTTCACCCGGAGCCTGGTGCTGCAGCCACACGGCGACCAGAGGCCCTCAGGTCAGGAGGCTCGCCCCCTTTATGGCCCTGATGGGCCTTCCTTCCGGCCACTTGACCAGGCGCCCCTGCCTGCCCGGGAGGGGGCAGCCCCGTAGCTCTCCCTGGGCTTACCCAAGGACCTTCCCCCCCACCCCCAGCCTCTCCCTGAGGAGAAACTAGCACCTCCAGGGCTAGAAGGCGAGAATGTGCCTGTGTTCCCACCCTCCCTTTTGTCTGAAAGGACAGGAAGGTCCCCTGACTCCCCAGCCCTCAGGAGATGCTCTCTGTGGGTCTCTCGAGGCTGCTGTTACCTGTCAGTTCACAGCTTCCAGGCTGTATGTTTTAAGCTCCACCAGCCTTTTGTCAGGACAGGTTGGTCCATGGTTTCCATAATGCAGTAATAGTGTTAACAGGGTCCAGGAGCCACTGTGCCCAACACACACACACACCAAACAATGCCTTTAGCTCACCCTGCACCCCGCTGCTGTTTCTGCATCCAACACCACCTTCATGCACCTTGCACCTTCCTCCTTGTTCTGTCCTCTTTGCCAGTCTAGCTCACTGCCTCCTTGGCTCCTGTCTGGCCTGTCTCCTGCCTCTTAATCCATCCTGTAAATGCCTAGCACATGCATTTACCTAATAACAATTGCTGCCTATATTGGGCACTTAATAATTATAGCTAACATTTAGTGACAGTGTCTTGTGAGTCCAGAAGTGTAGTAGGAACTTACATTCACTTGGCCCGTATGACTTACATTTGACAGTTGAGTAATGTGCCCAGTCTCACGGGTGAGAAGCAGCAGAGCCAGGACCTGAGTGTAGTCAGCCTGGCTGCAGAGCCTGCACCCCTAACCATCATTACTATGGAATTTAAAAATATTTTTCCTAAGTGTTTATTATTGTTAACTTTTTAACATTGCAAAGTAAGTACTAGGGTAGGCGCTGAGGACATTTGAACATGAATAGAGCAAACCTGGTTTCTCCTACCTTGGGGAGTTAACGAGGGCAAGGGTCATCTGGGAAGATGAGTGAGACAAGTCCAGACGTGAGCCAGTGCAGCAGAGAGCCCGGCCATGCCACAGAGAAGCCAGAGCCGTTTGGGAGGCTCAGGAAGTCAGGCAGAGTTCCAGGGAGGCTGCTGCAGAGGGATGGCTTGGAAGGACAGATCTGGTCTGTGGTGAGGGTCCTGGGCTTGAGGAAGGACCGGATTGGAGCAGAGAGGGTGCATCTGGTGCCTGAAAACTGCCGAATGAAGGGCCAGAGAGTCAAAGCTGAGATAAATGCCCTGAGCACAAGACACAACCCCCTGAGAGCTGGACAAGTAACAACCCTCCCCCAGGTATCAGTTTCCTCATCTGAAAACCAGGTATAATTCACGGCCAGGACCAGGGCAAGGTGGGCAAGGCATTTGCCTGGAGGACAAAATTTAAGAGGGTTCTCCCCAAAAAAAACTTAGTGATCAAGACAAATAATAATTTATTGCAATATTTTCAGAGACTCAGAATCAATGCAAAAAACCCATTATGAACACAGTATCAAAAACTGAAATAAAGAAGGGCCACACTCAGCCATGTTGAAACTGAATGCAGAAGAAAAAAAAAATTTTTTTTTCACTTTCTAGACCAGCAATCAACTTCCATTTGTGTTCACATCTGTGGTTGAACCAGAGGTTCATCTAGTGGTGACAATAAAAAACCTGGTAAGCCAAGAAAGAATCTGGTGACAGGCAACACCTGGATGCACTGCAAGGGGCCGGTGCCCATTCATGTGCGGCAGAGCAGGCCCTCGGCCCAGAGGGCCCGCCGACAACGAGCACACTTCCGAGTTTTCCCCTTTCCTGTCTTGTCTGGCCATGAGCATCAATGCTCAGGTCCTCCTCACCTGCAGAGCTGAACTCAGGTTTCTCTCAACAGCTCTCGGTGGACCAAGTTCCTCCACACACTGAAAGTTTTTTGTCTGACTTATCTTTTCCGTGGACCCATTTTTCTTATCTACTCTTGAATCAGTAATACTGCTCCTGTTTTCGGCTGCGGTTAAGGCACTCTGCCTCCCTGGTCCTGGTCCTGATGATAACACCAGGCACTGGGTGGCTGCAGGTGCAGGGGTCAGATGAGATGACACATGCTGCATGCTTGGGCATGGCGTCTGGCAGGGGAGCACCTGTGGACTCTAGGCGCCCGGGGCCGGGGTTGGGGTGAGATGGAGCTGTGTGAATACCTGCTCCTCAACTTTGCAGTTGGGGGGCCTGCACAAGAGCTTGTTTCCTCGTCTGTGGGAGGTGAGAGCATCTTGCTCATCGGCCTGTTGGGTAGACTGGGAGGAAAGATGCCCAGAGCTTCATGCCGGGCTGGCACCTAGAGTCAAAGAACTGGCAGCAGGCCTGCCCATGGTGGGCTCTCTGGTTGCTCCTGGTGAATTATTATATTTGTTGGCTATTTTTAAAGACTAGTCATTTTACTAGACGATAGGGTAAGGGATGCGGCTTGTCCCCTCATTCTGGCTGCATGGCTCTTGCCTCTCTGTCTGTGGCCTTCACTCTGTGCTGCTCCTGACTGTGAGGGAGTCCATGGCCCCGACCCTCAGCATCCTGCTGCTCTGACCACAGCCGTGTCCACCCCTGCCACCTCCCTGACCAGGTCAGGATGGCGGCGGGGAAGGATTCTTTGGTGGTATTATCTGATTGACAAGAGGCTTTGGCCTGGCTGTTCCTGGCTCTCCCTCCCCTCTTCCTCCCGTCCCCAACCTGCCCCTCCAGTGTGAGCCCTGCTTCCTGGGCACCGGCGCCCCCCCTTGATGACCTACCTACCTGCGCGCTGCATCTCCTCCCTGCTGCTTAGATGGAGCCACTGTCATCACAGAGACCCTTTTAAAAACCTACCCCTGAAGTTACCTGTGAGACCAGCAGAGCCATTTCCCGTTGTGTGACTCAAGGCCATCTCACAAATGTGGCCTGATGCCTGGACAGGAAGGTGACATGGCACCTTCCCTACATTATACCAGTTCCCACAGGCAGGCCAGTCCAAGCTGGAATCCAGGCCCCACTTTTCACAGGTTGTGTAACCCTAAGCAAGTCACTGAGTGTCTCCAGCCTCCGTGCAAAATGGCACTGATCTCAATGGCTTGCTGTGAGGATTAAATGGAAAATCAGCTTTCACTCCCATGTTAGTTATATATATTAACTCATCGGTTAGGACATGAATTCATTCATTCACTCATGCAACAAATACATACTGTACACAGGCGTTTGCAAAGCACATGGTAATGTTCTAGGTTGTACAAGGAGATACAAAGATAAAATACAGTCTCCAACTAGTGGTCAAATGCAGGGGGAAAGAAATATGAGCAAAAGACTGTAGTGCAAGACAGAACTGTGAAGTGTCTGACTCAGTAGGCTCTTAGTGAATATTTGTTGAATGAATCAAAGAAACACACCAGGCAGGCATTAACATTTAGGGGATATTTCCATGGGCACTCAGGCAAGCTTTAATGGAAGATGCTGAATTTAAACTCTCAGTATATCAACATAGTTATTAAAAGATCTTTTAAGCAGCACCAGCAACACAGAATACATATGACAGACCCATACTTTCAAGGAGTTTACACTTTAATGGGGGAGACAAATAATAGCAAATGCTTAAGAATAATTAATCAGCTCGAGTGTAGTAACTGCTAGGCAGAGATTACAGGGGGGCCATCAAATCCTGGATGATGGGAGCTGTGCACTGGACTTTTCTTTCTTTTCTGACATACAGACTAGACTTAAAGGATAAAAGGTTTTTTAACTTACAGGTAAAATTTACACTTCATGTCTTTTTTGAGTAGGTGTTATTTACATGTGGAAAAATCTTTTAAATATGAAAGGGTGTATACTGAAAAATCTCCCTGCATCCCCCCACCCCCAGAGGTGAGCCGTGCCTCATTGACCCTGGCATCATCCAGAGACCATCTAGCTGTAGTCACACAAGCTAGCTCATGAATAATTACATGAAAAGTGGGCTCATGACGTCTGCACTGGTTAGCACATACTTTTTCCCCAAAGATTGTTCTATATTGGTACATAATTTTTATGGCTGCATAGTACTCCACTGTGTGATTTAATCACAATTTGTTTATTCATTATCCTGTTGACAGACACATGGTTCATTTTTCCTTTTTTCCATATTTTAAAACAGCTTTAGGATTACAGAAAAATGAGCAAAAAGTAGAGTTCCCATGTGAACTCCCCACTTTCCCTTGTTATTACTATCTTGCATTAGTGGGGTACATTTGTTACAATTGGTGAGCCAACATTGATGTGTTATTCCTAACGGAGGCCCATGATTTACATTAGGGTTCACTGTGTGTTGTACATCTTAATGGGTTTTGAGAGTGCAGAATGGCATACACCCACTGTCACAGTATCATTCAGGATAGTTTCACTGCCCTAAAAGTCCCCTGTGCTCTACTTCTTTATCCCTCCCTGAAAACCCTTGGTGAAATGTAGTTTTTCCAATAGAAATTATTTGTAGTTCAGCTTTCAGAGCAATGAGGGAGGAAAAATAATGTCCCCTGTATCTTTCTAGGTTCTTAACTGAGACACCCCTGTAATCAAAAGACATATTAACAGGAGAAAAGCAAACAGAAGTTTAATGACATGTATACCTCCCTTATACACGGGAGAGGCCCGAAAACAGTAACTCTGAAATGACCCAGGCCATCACCTGAAAGACCATCTTCAGCTAAAGACAAAAGAAAGATGCTGGGGTGGAGACTTAGTTATGGGAGGTTACCAGGAAAGCGTGTCAACAAGGCTAAGGTTGTGATCTTACAAGTGGAGGTTTCCCTTAGGCGTATAAATGTCTCTAACAACAGGGTAACTTATACTCAGTTTTCAGAGCTTCTCCTGTGTCTGCACTTTCTTAAAAATAACTGTATGCCAAAGAGGCATAATTTGGGGTGACAAATTCGGCTCCCCTTGAGTCCCACCTTTGAAGCTTCAAACAAGAAGTGTCACAGTCCAGAAGCTAAGTTGACAGACTGCTTCATATCTCATTGAGCCAATCCCTCTGAGAAGAGGTCAGTTCGGTTCAACAGTTGTGTCTCATTTCAGGAGGCAGTGACACAGCTGGGCTCCCAATGGTAGGCTTATATTGTGTGAGAAATCAGGTACTTACTAAGGCATTTCCATGGAAACAATAGAAAGACAAAGGTTAATGACTGGAGCAAATTCTAATCCTAATTTGGGTCCTGAGAGCAGTCAAGATTTCTAGGTGTTAGGCTCTCATCTCTGGCCATTTAAATGTCTCTGATGGTCATCAGGCATTTAGGTAACCTTTCTGAGTGGCCCACACAGCAACAGGTACAAATATTGTCTAAACAAGAGCTATGGGGTCAATTTCTCTTGATGTTTCTATCAAGTCATTCACCTTCAGTTTGCAGGGCTTCTGATAAAAGTGCAGTTTTTGTTCTTAGTGATTCCAAGTTGAAAAGTTGGGAGAGAACTGAAAATGTTATTTTGGAAATTTATAGCCAGATGTTTGAGGAAACCAGAATTCAGGATCCAGTTCAGTTTACAGGTAGAAAACAAAAACCTCAAAGACCAGTAACAAAACTAGAATCTGATCTCCCCAAGTACATATTACAGTTTCTTCTGAAACACAATTTTTCTCTCTAAAATCACTCTTACATGTCTTCTACCAAAGAGAGACAAAAGAAGACTAATGTATTTGCCGGTTAATAATTCTGTAACATCTTACTACGTTGCTAGTGACCGCACTAGAGGGGGAACGGATTTAATAATATGGGTAACTGTTGAACCACTGTGTTGTATATCTGAACCCAACATAAAATAGTATATCAGTGATACTTTAATAATTAAAAAAATGCTAGTGTATTTGCAAAATAAGTCTAGTCTCTATAACCTTGGCCTGGTTATTTATGTAAGTGCAGTAAGAATAGTGATTGACACATAGGTTCTTTTAAATCTGCTTTGCTGGAATTTTTCGTAAGGGATCACAGGTGGAACTTTTAAAAGCCTCTCCAGGCTAAGACAAGCCAAGGATTTTCCATCAGATTTTGCTGGAAATACCTATAGATTTGGGTGAATTTCTCTCTTCTTGAGGTCCCCAAAATATCCTGTGGTTCCTGTACCTGCCAGGAAGTGATCTTCTTTACTCACCATAGTAGGCTGTTTGGAACCCTGCAAACTAAGGTACCAGGCTATTTGTTAAAGGGGCTTTATGGCCTCCGTAAAGACAGCCTTAGTTTCTTGAAGCTCTACATCCGATTCTATGCACATTCTCAAATCTGACATTCTAGCCAAAGACCTGATAATATAGCCACTGTTTCCAATGGTGTCTTGTTATGAGGAAAACAGATTCTTATTGAATTTAGGCAAATAAATATATTACCATGAAAATAAGAATACTGAGAGTTTCCGTATTCTGGAGGGATTAGGCAGAGAGAAAAAGTCATTGTTTCCTCCTTGTTCACAAAGGTATACTTTACCAAACTGATGTAAGTTAGTGTTAGCTTAAGAGAAAAAATTGCCTTAAATCTGGAAAAATGAAACATTAAAGTACCAGGAATGTTTCAAACAAAAAGTCATAAAAATTATAATCATCCCCACCAGTTCGTTTAGTCCCGTGTTACTAATTCTTGTCCCACTTGAAGCCAGTTTTTCCATTCATTCTGGAAATTCTTCCCCAGTTTTATGATCTTAAAGTTATCAGAAACTTGTGCTTGCCAGAGTCCTTTCCATGAATCTTCTTGAAGATAAAACACTTTTTTGCAGAAGCATTAGAAGTAAAACAATAACTGCAAATGACGGAAGACTTAAAAGTGGTCAAGCCTAAAGATCTGAGGAGAGTTCAGCAAGGAAACTTGCTTATTTCTGTAACACATATTTCAGGGTAATAAATGTAATTGTGTTTACACTATTATGCCAGAATACATCAGAATTTTAGGAATTTCAGACCATTCCCGGAAGACTTACATATCTTCTCAAATACAACTTAAAGAAGGCTTAGTATTAACTTCTAATCTGACAATTCTTCCCATGTAATTTAACATATCCCTCATAATGCTAATTAGTCACAGGGAAGAAAGTACAAAAAGAATAATTAATTAATTAAAATTTTAAATCCTTATAATAATAATTTGAATTTAGCTTGATTATACAAGGTAAAATTCTCTTGTTCCCCCTCTCTTCCCATCTTTCTGTACCATTTTATATGGTATTCTCTTCTTTTTCATTCTGAAATAACCAGTTTTACTTTAGGACAAAAAACTTTCATTTCCCTCAACAAAAATTCATCTCTACACTGTATACCTTTTCTGAGCCAAAACACAGCTCCACTTTCCTTGAATGTATAGTTGTTTCTCTTATTATTTCTAGCAGTTTTAGTTACAGGTATTCACTAGAATTCTTTTAACTTTACAAACTTTAATTCCTAGTGAAAACTAAGAAGCAAGCAAGTGTGAATTGTCTGTTACACCAGCATTCTGTAGACTGGGAAATTTGTTAATACATCTCATAACTTCTAGAAACATGCTTCTTCATAGTACAGTCTTTCAACACAGCACAAAACATGTTTACTAACAGACCCAAATTTATCTTTAGTTGCTCTGTAACCAGACACCAAAAGGAGATAAACCTACGTTCAGTAATTCAATATTTTATCTGATTTGGAAATGCTCTAAATACTGACTGACATACCTTGTTTTACTGTGCTTTGCTGATACTATATTTTTAATACATCGAAGGTTTGTGGCAACACTGCATTGAACAAGTCTGTCAGCACCACGTTTCCAACAGCATTTGCTCACTTTGGGTCTTTGTGTCACATTTCAGTAGTTCTCACAATATTTCAAGCTTTTTCATTATTATATTTGTTATGGTGATCTGTGATCAGCAATTCCAGCTCCCTGAAAGCTCAGATGATGGTCAGTATTTTTTTATCAATAAATTTTTTATTGGTATTTTTTAATTAAGGTATGCACATTTTTTAAAGACAATGCTATTATACAATAGACTACAATATGTTATAAACATAACCTTTATAGGTACTGGGAAACAAAAAATCCATTTGACTTGTTTTATTATTATATTCACTTGATTGCAATAGTCTGAAGCTGAACCTGTAATGTCTCTGAGGTTTGCCTGAATTCAATGAATTTCCATCATTTAACGGCAAAACTCTAATGGTGTAAGTACCAACAAATTTGGGAAGTTATTTTTAAGTACACATGCCATAAAACATAATTATTGTTGAAAAATTCACCAAAAACGTATCCCATTTATGTTTATCTAAATCACTTGTTACCAACGATTATGTTTAGACTACCCCCCAAAAAAACTTCAAGAGACATTAGGCAAAGTCAGCCATCATTCCAGAGTTATTTTTTCTTGCTGACAAATCTTGTTAACAGAGATAACATGAACTTATGACTAGTAAACCCAAGTGGAATAAAAATTGTACATCTGCATTATATTTAATGCTGATAACAATGATGACATGCTATTTTAATTAAGACAACAAACCTAATCTAGTTTTTATTTATCAAAGATTATCTCAGATCACGTTGGCTTGAAAAGCATTTGTTTAGTTTCTATATTGCTGATAGTTTTGGAAAACTCAATCCATACAAGCACTTGTCCTTCAAACCAACCAGGTAGATCTCTTTCATAAATTAATTTTGGCAGTACCATCTGGAGGTAGAAAAGTATCACACTTCTACAACATATGTATACACATACACATAAATATATAGACATGCACAGAGACCTTATAGCTATTATTCTAAAATTTTAGCCGTGAGTCAGATACAGTACTAAAAAAATCACTGGTTTATAAAAGAACAGTTGGATTCAAATTTTTTTTGGCAGTTAGAATAAGTTCACCTACTCAGATGGCTAAAGCTTCTTATTAATATTTGTAGAGAGGATATTTAAGATCTTCATTAGGCAATTTTCCAAATAGTTGCTTTTTTCTCCTTTTGATGAGAAACTTCTCCCTAAAGTCTGCATTTCAAAGACTAGCTCTTAGGTCCTAGAGAAAATGGGCTACAAAATCTAAACTACAAAGGCACAGAGAAAGCATCGCAGTTTTCTCCAAGGAGTTTTGGGGTATATTTGTTTATTATCAGAAGTCTAAAGTAATTGCTACTTAAATTTTTCTTCTTTTTTTAAGTGCAGGGCAATTTTCTTTCCGAAGTCCCAATGTCTATAAGCATATTAAGATGAATAGGGGATGTTTTGGAACTGGTGAGAATAGGTGGACTTCGAATTGTTTCTAGAGCCACATTTCTAGTTTTGTAGAGATTTGCAAGACAAAGAGAGATGTTTCTAATTCCTCAAAGAAGCAGACTGTAGCCTGAAAATCAAGAGATGAATCCACCCATCTCTTGGTGAAGCTAAAAGTTGCTTCTTTATATCAGGGAGATTTTCAACTAGCATGGAAATCAAATGGTTTCTATATTCTACAGCTTCAGGACTTAATGTAGTATGCCTTTTAAAAGTCTATCCAAACAGTTTAAGGAAGCCCTTCTTTGTGAGTACACAATTCAACCTCGGACCAAGTCACCTTAGGGGGAAACCTGTACTATTGCTTCTGTTATTTGCTGAACATGCACCTGCAGGTGATCCTCCTGGTCACTTGTAGGAGGCCTGGAACAAGTTCTAGCCATTCATTTCTTCTGTGAGGGTTTCTCCCTCATCCCAGGGAGCTGTCTAGCTTACCTACTGTATAATCATGGGTGGGAACAACACCCCTTAACCTGAGGTTCCTGTGAGTGGGGTGGTGAATATCCACTGATATTTCTAACTCTCAAAATTTGATACGATCTTCTCAAGGTAGAGGCAAAAGGGCTTTGTAATTTCATCTTGTTAAAGGAGTCCTTAAGGCTAGTTGCCACATTCTTTTGTGTCTTATTTTCAATTTGATCTTTCCATAGGCACCAGTAAGACATTTGTTTAGAATGAGAACTCTGTACAATTTTTTCAAATATGTAAGTTTGTCCAAACCAAAGGATCCATTATCTGGCCATTGATGAATAGGATCTTATATAGTGACTCAAACCAGTAAGCCTTTTATGGCTTAACCATGGACACTAGAGGCATCCTAAAGGAGTGCAAAAGATGTAGCCCTCACAGGATCCAGAAAATTCACTCCCAAAGTTAGCCGAAGAAAGCAAAGACCTTCATTGTCACAGGCAGGAAGAATGGTGTAGTAAAAACAATATCTCCAGTTTCCCCCGAGAATGTGAGATGCCGCCAGTCACAGACCCCTCATCTGTGACACCGGGCGGACACCACTGGACTGGGACTTCTCCAGTACTAACATGACAATGAAGTTTGAGATGACAAAGGCTTCTTATGAACCAGGACTTCTTAGACAAACTTCCCTGGGAGCTGGCACAGCTGAGAACAGGAATGCTGCTTCTCGGATTCACAGCCTGTTCGGCTGTCTGCCAGGTACATGCTGGTTCACGCATCTTCCGGCTGGAGGAGACCAGAGAGAATATTCTTACTGGTCACAAAGTCAAGCTCTCAAGACATAGAATAAAACAAAAGGAAAAACCCATTTGACCTGTGGTCCTCCACCTTATGACAAAAGACAGAGACAAAAGAAAGCAATGACCATCTCTGGGAGGAGGGAGATCCGCAGAAAACAGGAGCACTCATGACGATTTTTTCCGAGTCGCTCCACCCTGGGAGCTGGTTCACACACACATTTCCTCCAGCTAATCTAAATTTGGAAGGGAGAGGACAAGACACGACGGCCCTTCTCTCTTGACCAGGCGCTAGCGTGAGATCCGCGAGAGCTGACTGGCAAACATTCTTAGCCCCTGTGGCTTCTGCCAGTTTCCCGGGATCCCATCTGGAGGCTCCAGAATGAGCATAGTGTCTCAGGAAGTCCCATCTGGGTCACCAACACTGTGGGGGAGGAAAAACAATTTTCCTTCTACCCTTCTAGGTTCTTGGCTGAGACAACCCTGAGTTAAAAAGACACATTAAAAGGAGAAAAACAACCCGGAGTTGAATAACATGTATTCCTCCTGTATACGTGGGGGAGACCCAGGAAAATGGAGTAACTCTGAAATGGCCCAGGCCATCCTTCAGCTAAAGATATCAGGGAGACGTTAAGGATGGGGTGGGCGCGGGGGACCGCCGATGGGGAAGCACAGGAACCAAGGTTAGCTTCCAGTCTTGCATCCTCCGCTGACAAAGAGTTTCTAGGGATTTGCCTATCCCCTCTTCTGGGGGCAGGGAGGGAGACACCCTTATGACTGGAGATTTCCATTAGGTGCATGAATGTCTCCTACAAAAGGAAATTTCTACTCAGTTTTCAGAGCTTCTGTGTCTGCAGCTGCTTAGAAATAACCAGCTTAAAATACTTTGTTTGCCAAAGAGGCATGTTTTGGGGTCACAAATTCTACTCCCCTTCAAATTCTTTACAACCTACTTGCAACCCTCCTTTATAGCCTGTTTTCCTGTCCCCTGTACTCCGGCCACATCGCATTGCTCCTGTTCTCTGAAACAGAACGTGCGTCCCCACCGGGCCCGTGCTTCTGAGGCTTCTCCTCCCATAGGACACTCAGATGTCCCCTTCGCTCTGAAGCCTTGTACAGTCCAGTCTAATACCACCCACTCCCTCAACAGAGTCCCAGGCCCCTCTTCTGTGTGGCTTTTATGGTGATGTATTCATTCATACAACAGATATTTAGGGGGCACCTTTCACATGCCAGGCAGGATGTTGGTGCTAAGTGTCTGGTAGATACATGGCCACGAAGCCCAGCTCTCAGGATGGTCGAAAGTTCCTTGCAGAAAATAAAACCAACTAATATGCTGAAAGATGATATCCTGGTCAAAAAAGGGCTCTGGGAGTAGGTGACATTTAAGAAGGGACCAGAAGGGAGAATATTCCAGACGGAAGAAATGGCAAGGTCAAAGTCACATAGCATTTAAAGCAAACCTGGAGGAACTCTGTGCGCTCAGTGACCAGCCCAGGGGCAGGGATGCCCGGGAGGCGGCGGGCGGCCAGGGCTGTCTCCGGGACTCCTGTGCCTCCCCACGCACACACCCTCCACCTCGCTCTCCCAGCTGGGTGCCAGCGGCTCTGTTTGCTGAAGCATTTGAGCCCTTGATACCAAACCCCAATTACCTGAGAGAAGGTTATTGCCTCTTTAAAGAGTTCAAAAGCCCCAGACTTTTTATAAATAGTGCTATCCTTTCAGCAGCCCTTAAGACCAGGATTTATGGCCCACTTCCCCAGAGGCAGACAGACCAACAGACAGGTTACTTCCCTTGGAGGCCAGGTTCCTACAATTGTGGGATGCTCCCACTTCCTCTTTGCATTTTACGACCTCCTGGCTGGATAATCCCGAGCTGTGTTCCAGGGAACGGGGGGAACTGTGCAGGCCTGCAGCTGGCTCGGAAGCCAGAGGCCACGCCAGACTCAGGAAAGGGCTGGCAGGCAGGGGGAAGGCCCAGCAACCCCGTCCCTTGGCCATGACTGCCTCCTCTGGTTCCCAGGGCCTTTTCCCAGCAAGATGCCCAGGGTGGGGGCCTCAGTGAGACTGGTCCCTTGTGGAGTCTGCCACGGGGGGAACAGACAAGAGGCAGAAAAACCCCTCAGTTCATAATCTCATAATCTAGTTGTGCTGATGCTGTAAAAATAACAAATTGTTCATCATATAAAAACATCACTCTTGTCGTTCCTAGAGCACATGCATATTTCTTGTTGCTTTTAATTTAGTTCTCAGAGAACTCCAGTAAGTTAGTCTTATGCCATCCTTACGATAGCTCAGGAAACTGAGGTACAGCCTAGCCCGAGTTGCACAAGCCAGAGGTGACAGGTCCAGATTCTGATTCGGGCTTCAAATGCTTGGTTGAGGGTCCAGGGCACCAAGGATAATGGGAGGTCAGGAAAGGAAATGCGTTTGGGGATGGGGGGGTCAGCTTTCAAGAGATCACAAGAAGGGGAAAGACATCCTAGGAGGGGCACTGCGTAGGGAAAGGCAAAGCCTGTCATGGGACAATGACACTGGCTGGCCTGGGGCTAGGGGCGCGGCACAGCCTCCTGGTATTTCTCAGTAGGTATCTTCCATTGACCACCAACCTCTCTGTTCCTTCAGCCTCTCATCTAGTTCCTGGACTGTCACCCAGATGGGCGAGGTGGTGGTCAGGATCATAGGCTGCGGGTTCAAATCCCTCTTCTGGCCATGGGACGGTGGGCAGGGGCTCAACCTCAGCCCCCTTTGTCCTCATCTCTAACATGAGCTCCATCACAGTGGACGGGGGTGGGCGAGACCGGGGTCCTTGTCCTGACACAAAGACCAAGACTAAGACCCAACGTGTGACTTTGGGACACAGGAATCCTCGAGTGCCCCACGGCCAGACCATCCTCACATGGTCCGAAATCCTCAGAGGACAGGGACACACGATATTAATTCCCTGTGACACAGTGCAAAGAGAACTAGCTTGGGAGTCAAGAAGAGCCCGTGCCCAGCTCCTGGCTCTTCCAGTGGTCCCCGTATGGGGGCACCGGGCCCCCGGGCGCCTCAGCAGGCTTGCCTGTGAGGACGGACCCCTCTTCTCCGCCAGCTGCCCCAAGAGGCTGGATTCGGACCTGCCTTCCCGTCCGGAGCCTCATGAGTGCTTCTTCGACGTGTTTCCTTTCCTTCATTTCATTCCATCTGTATGAAAAGCCCGTAATCGAGGGGCTCACCAGCAGGACTTTAGCTGTGGCCTTGCATTTGGCTTTCCCACCATGCCTGTGTCCCACCCAGATCAACTTCCCAAGCATATGCTCCCTGTCCGTCTTGCTCATCCCAGATCTTGGCCTGACAAGTAGTCAGTGCTCAATCAATACTGATTGTATGAATTAATTATTGAAGAGAAGCCTTGAGTGCCATGCTCGGTGTCCAGGAGGCGTGTTTGGAGCTTGGTTCTATGGCTCTCCGAGGCCTCTGATAGTAAAGTCATGCTCCTAAAATTATGACGGTGAATTAGAACCAGCAGGTAAGTCCCTGCGATGGGACCTGGAGAGCAGCGATCACAGGGCATGTTTGCGAGTTGGCACGGGGATCCCTCGTGTAAGCCACTCTCCTCAGCTCTGCTCTGGCCCTCCTAGCTCAGGGGTCCTTCTCCTCCTAAAACTACTGTGAAATCTGCCATTGGTATTGCACAGCCATCGTCCTTTGTAATCCCAGCAACTGTGTAAGGTGAGAATTCTGAGCCCCATTTTACAGATGAGGAAACTGAGGCAAAGAAAGGACAAGAACCCTGTCCGGATTATCCAGTCACTGGGTGGTGAAGCTGTGATCTAACCCAGGGCCGGCCCCAAACCCATGTTCTTTGCACAGCCCCATGCTTCCTGCATCGGCCAGCTTAGCCTGCTGTGGCTTTCAAACTGTCCATCTGTCATTCTTTTCTCAGTGCCCATTTTCCCAGGCTAGTAGAACTACTTTTGAAAGGCAAGAGCAACTCAACAGAATTGGTTTCCAGCCTCGGACAAGCCCAAACTGCTCTGTGTGCTGGGTGCTGGCAGCCCTTGGCTACGCACTTCAGACGGTCCCTGAAGGGCTTGAAACTTAGGGCAAGTGGAAACTTCCCCCATGTGGTGTTCAGAGATGGAATTTTTTCTCTCTCTCTCCCAATTTTGAAACAGGAGGATGGGGGCTGCAGTCCAGGCTGGGCTTCTCTGGGCTTGATGATTTATTCATCAGGTGGCTTTGGCACATACGGTCTTCCGTAGGAATTTGTTGTAAAGGACAGTGGAGTTACAGGGAAACCCACGGGGCTCACACGCCCCTCTGGCCCTCAGCCCTCTCCCAGAGGTGAACAGTAACAGTGCTCCAGCTCCGCACCCCCACCCCAAGCTGGGTACTTGATTACCAAGGAGACAGCGTCTGGGCAGCAGGAAACGATTAGCTGCCATTGTATTATTTAGGCTGGAACTGAGCAGGGTTAGGGACTGGAGGGAGAGATGTGCAAGTTCACTGGCTCTCTCCTTCCCTTTTCATGTAAGCGTGCACTAATCCCCTTGAGCCCTGGGTTGACTGAGCCAATAGTAAGGTCAGGTTGGCATCGCTCCCTCTCTCCGTCCCTCCCTTCCTTCCTTCCCTCCTGTTTGAATGGTGGCTTCACCATTTACTCTTTGGGTACTTGCAGTTTGCTTAAACTTTGAAAGCTTCAGTTTCCTTATCTGTAAAATGGCAAAAATTGTAGCACCTCATGGGTTTGTTGTGAGACTTTGATGAATGAATCCATTTTCAGTGTTCGGCACATGGCTCAGCAAATAAAAAGGACATACTCAATGCCAGCTTTCACTGCTACAATTGCTGACTTAGCGAACAGCGATTGCTAACCTACTGTGTGCCGTACATTGTGCTAGGGGCTAACACGGTCCATGCTTTCCAGTGACATCCAACTAGTAGGAGGAGGCAGCCCTTTAAACCAGTAACAACACAGCTTGGCAAGTGAAATGACAGACGAAATATAATAATAAGGGCTTACTATAAACCAGGTAATCTTTAAAGGTCATTACCTATCTTACTTCATTTAATCTTCACAACAGCCTCACAAGGCAGGTACTATTATTTTCTCCACGTTTTAGTTTTGGAAACTGAAGCACAGAGGAGAGAAGTAATCTGCTCAAGGACAAACAACTGTTGGAGGTGGGATGGGAAGCCAGGCGTACTAGACTGCGTGCCAGACGGGCATCTTGTCCAGCCTGGGCTGGGAGAGGCTGTACGAGGGGAAGGACATCTGAGTCGACCTTGAAGGTGCAGTGGGCCAAGAAAGGCAAGCAGGAGTGAGCAGGGGCAGAGGGAAGCACATGGGTCCCTGTGCTCCATGCTACGGAAGGCACAGCACTTGACTTGGTTTCGTTTGCCTTTAAATTGGGACTCCCACTTAGTAGTAAAATGACCCTGTGGACTGCATAAAAGGACGTGTGGTTTGTAAAGGACGTTGCTCAGTAAAGTCTTTCATTTATCATTCATTTGTTCATGCATTGAACACGGGCACTGTCCTGGGCAGTGGGAATACAGTGGTGAAAAGGACAACATCTTGGCCTTCAAAGGGGCAAGACAGACAATTAACAAGTAAAAATAAACAAAACTGTATGCATAATATAACAGCAGGTAGTGGCAAAATATAAAATAGGCTAAGGAGAAGCAGGAGGTCAAAGGGGGGACTATTTTGGACAGGGAGGTCAGATAAGGCATTTCTGAAGTGGTGACAATAAACCAAAGATCTGAATGGGAGAAGGGAAGGGGCCATGCAAACAGCTGGACAAAGTGCTTTCCAGACCCAGGGACCAGCAAATACAAAGGCCCTGAGGTAGGACACACTTGGTGTGATGGAAGAGCCTCAAGTAAAGCCATGAGGCAGAAAGGAAGTGAGTAAGAGGACATCTGGTCGGGGACAGATCATACTGAGCCTCATTGGCCACAGTGGGGCCTTTCAAATGAAATGAGAGGCCACTGGACAGGGTTCGAGCAGAGGACAGACTTCTGATTTTGTGCTGTGCGGTATGTATGGCTCATGCCTTCCAGCCACACCCAGTCCAGTGGGACAAGATGCTCTTAAAAGACAATTTACAACGTAGCTTTGACAGACAGAGCATAGAAATGACAGACAGATAAGAACACTAGGACTTCCCTGTGCCAGGCAGGCTTATCTTATTTCACTTAACCTTCGCAGTAGCCTGTGAGGCAGGTGCTGTTTTTTTCTCTGTTATTTAGATGCAGACACTGAGAGCAGAGGAATGAAATAACCTGCCCAGGGCCACCCAACTGGTAAATGTTCTCAGAAAATTCCCGATGGCCACTGAGCAGAGAATCAATTAATGGTAGGACTATTGGAGGCGGCCGGGAGACTTGTTGAGAAGCCGGTGCAATAATCCAGACGAGAGGGAAGATGGTGGGTGGCTTGCATGGTGGCCGTGGTGTTGGTGAATATAGATCAGAATCTGGATATACTGGAATGTAAACCAGTACAATTTGCTGCTGCATCATATGCTGGGTGGGAAATGAAGAGAGAAGCTAAACATGAGCCCAAGATTTTTGGCCTGAGCTACTGGGGAAATCAAATATTTACTGAAATGGGGAAAGCTGCAGCAGGAGCAGGTTAGGGAGACTTTGGCTTGTTGAAAACATGTAAAAATACATGTTTACAGAACGGATGGAACCGCCTGCCGAATGCCGCCCCGGCTTGCCACGCTCTTTCACAGTAGTTGAGGGGCATCTGCAGTTAAAGAGGTCGAAAAGTGCTTTTCAGCCAAGTTCTTTCCACACCCAACACTGCCCCAGGGTTCCAGAGACAGGCCCCTCCCTGCGTGACCTTCTCACTTTGTTTTCACACCTTCGGCTTTGTTTGGCAGCTTTGACCTGAAGAGAGCAGTTTCAACTCAACTTGCACTGGGGTCAAGGGAGGTATCCTGCCCTGAGCTGTTCCCCTGGTCCCCAACCTCTGAGCAATTTTTATATATAGACTATGGTCCTGGTGGCCCCGGGGAAGGTGGAGGTGGGTCTGGGCATTGAGGCTGGGAAGTGTGAGCGCCCCCAGGCCCCAGAGGAAGCCCTGATGATTCAGTGAGCTGGGGCTCTACCATAAGGAAGGAAAATAGTGCAAAGCCTGGAGAGATCTCTATCTGGGCCATTTGTCTGCCGCCCCCTCCCCACCAAGGAGGGCTTCCCTGGGGGCTGGCAGCCTCTTCCTGCTCCTGCCACGTGAGCAAGTGGGTGACTGAGTTTTGCAAAGCAATTCATCTCAGTCATGTTTTATTTGGCCAGTTCCTGCAGATTTTTCTTTGACTTCCTTTTGTGGTTGTGTGTGTGTGTGTGTGTGTGTGTGTGTGTGTGTGTGTGTGTGTGTGTGTGTGTGTGTGTGCGCGCGTGCGTGCAGACCAGGTCCTCCCTCGGGGCGCCTGAGACAGAAGACCATTGCTTTATCCTGTGGTGGACACCTCAGATTTCTTACTAGGCTTTAGTGCAAATATCACTTCCTCAGGGAGGCCTTGCCGGACCACTGCCTGGGTCATTCACCACCAACACACCCGATTTCTTTTCCCTAGAGCACTTTTCACTCTCTAAGTTATCCTGAACACCTATTTCACTTGCCGCCCTGTGTTTTCTTTGCTCTGCAAAGCAAGTTCTCCAGTGGTCTTGCCAGGTCCTAATCCTGGCAGGCGGTGCCCAGCACCCATCAGCCTGTAGTCAGTGTTGGTGAGCAGCAGGGGCCTGGGGGTGGGGGACATCAGCAGGCACCAAACCCACCTTTTGGATCTCTACCCTTGCTGCAAAAGTTATGATTTTTCCTTTTCAGACTGTGGAACCTGTTACCCTTACCAAGCAAGGGGAGCTCTGAGGTGAACATTCAGCTCAATGCCTGGCAAAGATGGCATGGTGGAGTTTAGGGGTGCTCCACCAGCAGAGGAAGCCACTCTGCCCTCTCTTCCCCCCAGGGCTTTCCAAGCTTCCCCAGGCCCCCCTCTCACATCTCTCTTTGGATCTGGGCTCTGTTTGTGTCTCCTGCCCCTGTGACTCTGTGAGTCTCTCTCCATACCTATCTCTGTTTTCTATTTCTAGCTTCCTGTCTATCTTTTTCCTCTTTCTCTCCCACTCCCTTTGTTCTTTCATTTACTGAGTTCTAACCTCATGCAAAGTGCTGTTCACATAGACTCTCGCCGACCCCTGTCATGAGTCTATGTGAAGTAGGTCATTATTGTCTCCGTTTTTCAGATGGGGAAATGAAGGCTCAGGGAGACAGACTTGTCTGTTCACGCGGGATTTGAACCCAGGCCCTCTGATGCTGTGGCCATGGTTCTGACAGAAAGCAAATGCTACCTGGTGAGGGCTTGGTGATCTGAGGTCTACTGCTCCCAATGCTGGAGATAAGGCTGGCTGGGTGGGCTTGTGAGGTCTCACCCTGCAGGCACCCTCCACCCTGTCTCTCTGCGTTCCCCCTGAAGGAAGTGAGGAACCTCTTCGGTCTCGGCCCAGCTCCTAGCTGCAGGCCCGTTTGGTTTACCTGTGACCCCAAGGCCAGATGAACCTGGGGAAGTCATAGCTGGGAGGGGAGATGCAGCTACAAACTGTGTCCACCAGTTCGTCTGAGACAAATGAAAGTGGAAGCCAGCTGCACCAGACTCTTTCAGACAGAAGTGGTGAGAATGGCATGAATAAAACTCTTCTGGTTCAAGTACTAGAAATACCAACTCTTCAAATTCCCACATGGGGGTAGAAGGGCTGGGATAGGTCAACCGAAACCATCACCTCCTAGACGGTATTGTTAAGAGAAGTTTGGGGCAGCCTTGGAAAGAACTGCTCCCCAGCTCACCTGGCGTGTGGAGGTTGCAGTTAGAGGGCAGGGGAGAAAAAGCTCCTAGTGCCTTAGGCTACTGGCCTCAGCCGCCCAGGGGCTGGTAGTCATCACTGACAAGCCTGGCTCATTCATGCCACCCAGGCTAGGAGAGGCAGGGTGGAGACAGAACCTAACAAGCGAGTTATTTATATCTACATCCCAGACCTCAGAAGGAAAATTCCCATACTTAGACATTCCTAGATGGCCTGCGACACCGGATATTTAAAGTAACAATGGGCCAAATTCTTGCCCCCAGTTTTTGGCAGTGCTCCAGCCTGAAAGTCCACAAGAGAAACTGTCGGGCTTGTGTAGCTTTAGTGCAGGGGGGGAGGCTGTTTCTAATTCAGGACTTATTTAAGATCTAACTTCCCACCTCCTTCCTGGAATTACAAGGAAACATGATTTTGATTTTAGAGACAACATTCCATGTAATTGACTTTGGAAGATTTTAGGAGTTGTAGTTCTGAGGGTACCCCCACCTTGAAAAAAGGGGGGATATTAAATAAACTAATAGGACCCACTTTACATTTCCTTACCTGGGAATGGAAAAAGCCACTACTTATGGCCATTCTCATAGCTAAACTCTCTGAATGCTGCAGGTGACTGTATAGAGCTGGACATGACCCTTTACACACAGTCACCAGCCTGTTTAGGACACGACTTTGTTGAATCAGTTCCAAGGAGAATGTCAGAAAGGTTGGAAAATGGTGACTTCTCGTACTTACACCGAGGTTATAGTCAAGTTGACTTTAAGGCCCCTCCCAAGCCTGTGATTTTTCTAAACAGCAGCATGAAAGGAGTAGAAAATGTACCAGCTCTGTCAGTGAAGACTCCTTTGACTGCAAGTTATAAAAACTACCCAGTTCAAAGTGGCTTAAATAAGAAAAGATTTACTGACTTAAATAAAAGAAGTACAGGTATGACTTCAGGACTGGTAAATTGGGCAGCTCCACGATGTCAAGAAGGACCCAGGTTCTTTCCCTGTTTTCTCTGTGCTGTCCAGCTTCTGACTTTTATTTATCCTCAGACCGATTCCCTTTTTGGTGCTAAGAAGGCTGCATGCAGTTCCAGTGTCACAAGACACTATCCTGCGCTCCTTTCTGCCTTCTTTCTTCATTTTAAGAATGAAGAAACTTTTCCCAGAAGCCCCCAGCAGATTTCCCCCTTGCATCCCATTGGTCCTCACTGTATCACATGTCCGGCTGAACCAATCACTGGCAAAAGGACTGAGGACAACGTGATTTGACGACACTCCTTCGGGCTTATCCTTGAAGCTGGAAATAGAGTTACTTTTCCCTCAGTCATGTGGCAAAGGGGTGAACTCTGGAAGAAACTTGGGGCAGCAAACAAAAACAGGGAATGGATATGGACCAAGAAGTCTGCCGCACTCGTGATGACAGCCCCCAAGTTTGGAAGCAGCTGCCATGTCCATCAATAGGGGAATAGGTTCATTTATAAAATGAAGAAAACAATTAGTGATACCCAAAATGTCTGGCACTGTGTAGAGAGCAGTGAATAAAACGGCCCTTGATGGGGGAAAGATAGATAGCAAGTAAGTAAATGAACACATGCAAATTAACCTTGCAAGTTAAAATAAGCACAGTGAAGGAAAAGACCAGGACAACAGATACAATCCAGAAAGGCTTCCTTGAGGAGGTGGCATTTCAGTGGAGGGCTGAGGAGGGAGCCATGCATAAGGCAGAGGATGAAGATTCCAGTAGGAACAAGAGGTCGTGCCAAGGGGTCTCTCAGCTGGGGGCTGGGGCAACAAGACAGGGAGGGAGAGATGGCCAGGGCCAGGTTCGGCAGGGGCTCCTGTACTTCAGTGAGGAGTTTGATTTTCATTCTAAGTTCAATGGGAAGAAACTAAGCATTTAAAAAAAATGAATATTTATTTTAAAAACCTTTTTATTTTGAAATCACTTTACATTTTACAGAAAAGCTGCAAAGCTAGAGAATTCCCTATATTCTTCACCCAGCTTCCCCTAATGTTAGCATCTTTCATAACTATAGTGTGTTTGTCAGACCTAAGAAACTAACATCAGTACAATGGCATACTGACGTCACTCACATTTCTTCAGTTCTTCCACCATGTCACACTGAGTTGTCACATCTCCTCGGTCTTCCCTAGGATGGGACGGTTTCTGCCTTCCCTTGCTCTTCACGGCCTTGGCATTTCAGTCAGGCGTTTTATAGAATGTCCATCAACTTGGGTTTGTCTGCTGTTTTCTCATGATTTGACAAAGGCTCTGGATTTGGGGGAAGAATAGGAGAAGCGATGTGCCCATCTCATCACACGATTTCAGGGAGGCTATGGCATCAGCCTGACCTGTTACTGGTGATGTTGAGTCGTGACCACTTGTTCCAGGTGGCATCTGCCACAGGTCCACACTGTAAAGTGACCATTTTTTCCCTTCTATGCCCTATTCTTTGGAAGCAAGTCCCTAAGTCCAGCCCACACTTACAGTGAGAGAGGAACCAGAGGGTTTGGAAAAGGGCAGTGACAAGACAGGAATGGCTAAAGAAGGGAGGGTCACTGTCGGGTACACTTCCATGAGTGGTGCCCACCTAGGCTGCCAGCTTGGCGGGTCTTAAAGACAACAAACAGTCCTCCGTGCCTCCTCTTGTTGACTTTCATGGTCACCTTTAAGGTGAGTGCCATGCCATCGGGGATGTTCCCTCAGAGATGTGCCAGGGGCAGGCCTTCTGGGGGGAGAGGAATTTCCTGTGCCCCCACCAGGCTGCCCTGTGTGTGGCCCCTCTTTTTTTATATATTTATTTAAGTATTTATTTGATTACTTGAACATATTTTACTATTTTTATTTATTTAAAAATTTTCATTAAGGTATTACTGATAGACACTCTTATGAAGGTTTCACATGAAGGAACACTGTGGTTACTACATTCACCTATATTATCAAGTCCCCACCCTCACCCCAATGCAGTCACTGTCCATCAGTGTAGGAAGACGGTGCGGCCCCTCTTGCCTCCAGCACACACACACTCACATGCCATGGCTCCTGTTTTTTTGACCACTGACCTCCTCAGGAAGGGTAAGCAGGAGGTACGGCTAGTGGGGCCCAGGTGAAGTGCGTGGCTGGGTGTTGGGGGCAGAGCCTGTCATAGAGGTTAGTGGAAAGGCCATAAAACGAAATACCATATAATACCAGCCATGAAAAAGGAGAAAGTGAACCTCTAGCGAGGGAAGAAAGTTCATGTGCACTGCTGAGTGAAGAGCATTTTGCAGAACAACTTTATGCAGGGCGATCCCACGTATGGCTTCAAAGGAAGGACCATCCCTGCACCTGATAGACACTCACTATTTGTTAAATAAATAAATGGTATATACCAAATGTTAAACGGAAGCCAGAGTATGTAGGGAGTTTTATTGTTGCAGTTGTTTTATAAGGGTAATGTCATTTTTTTAAAAGATAATTTATTTCTTTAAAACATTAAAATATTAAAAAATATATATATCCCCTTGATTCTTCTTCCCGAGGCTGATCAATAGTAATTCTTCTTCTGCTGGCCTGGTCTGAGTGATAACTGTACAACACTGACCCTCCCTAAATGCTTTTGGTAGCCGTACGTGTTCTAGAAGGGCCAGGTGAACCGAATGGCATAAACTCCTACACTGGCTTCTTTTTTCCTCCTTGGGGACGCCTGTCACAGGCAAGTGATAAAGGGAGCTGAGGGCCGGGAATCTGCCAGATACAGCTTTGCAAACTCCTGGCCCCAAAGACATGAGTGCTTCTAAGGCAACGCACAGGGCTCAGGCCTCCTTCCACACGTCAATCATCCCCACAACTGGCTGGCCAGACGCCCTGCTGACGCTTCTTCCTGGTGTCCGTGGGTGGGCACACCAGTAGGAAAGCATGGCGCTCTGGCATCAGACCTGAAGGACCTTGGGATATGACTTCACCTGCTACAGCCTGCTTCTCCATCTGTAAAATGGGAGAAATGAAAGTGCTAACACAGAGTGAGGATTAAAGGATAGAACGGGTCAGGGCAGTTGGTTGGCACTGTGCCTGGCATGTAGTGAAACACTCAGTGGCACCTGGAGATGGATGCTTGTCCTTCTATTCCCATGATGATTATGTAGTGGAAATGCTACATTCTCTCACCCGGTTAGCTTCAGGACAGAAGTGCAGCCCAGAGCCGCTTGTCCCTTCGTCTTTGACTCTCCTCTCAGGGTATCATTCATGGATTAGTACATTTGACAGACACTTTGGACTGCCACGCATATGCCAGATGCTGAGAGGGAGGCTGCCCACAGGTGCGGGGTATGTCCAAATACTGATCCCCGGGTACTCAGGGCAGCGGCTGTAGCCTGGGGAGGACAGAGCCTGGACTCTGAACTGCTGCCATCGCTGCCAGGTGGCCTTGGTGGTTTACCTCAGTGGACACTTTCTGCCTGCGATTTCGCAGAGGCCAGGTAGCCCTGAGGTCAGGAACAACAGAGGTTAATCTCCCCCCCCATAGAGTTCACCCTCTAGAGGGGACCGACAGGCTGTGAACAAGTAAACAGGTCACCAAACCCCTACATACCACAGGGGGGGGCGCAGGAAGGAGCCCAGTAAAGATCCTAGAGAGAGCCAGGGTGAGACCAAGCGTGGGGATTACTGACATCATTATGGCTGATGTCACTTTTGGGGAATTTTTGTTGGGGACACTGTTGATTGGCTCACAAATGCTTGAAAACCGTAAGCAGTTTCCTAGCAAGACCGAAAATCTGGCTCCTATTCCTGGCTCTGCAGCTAACCTGTTGTGTGGTCTGGGACAAGCTACCCTCAGGGTCTCACATCCCCGTCCATACAGTGGCGGTGAGTGGATTGGACCGGTGGTTCTGAACATTTTGGGAGAGTCACATACTCTGAGAATCTGGGAAATGTCTCTCAGACAAAAAGCACAAACACACAGGAATTTATCTCCAATATCAAACCTTTAAACCCCCACAAATCCTAGACTGAGAACTACTGGCCTCCATGACCTTAGATGTCCTTTCTGGGATTATATCTTTGGTACCTGTATCAGATATCATTTATCAGCATAGTGCGTGGCCACTACCTAATCCTTCAACGGTTCTTGAAGGACAGTGACTCTGCCAAGTTGGCACCAGTGAAGGTGGCAAAGCAGGGACCTGAGCAGAGGGACTGTGCTCTCCCCACCACACTGCCCTAAAGGAGTGGCCTGTGGACGTGGCAGGCATTTGTCAGAAAGCCCCGAGGCTTGTGCCCCCTCTGGGAACTGAGGCCACCTGGATGGACACTAGTTCTCTGACCTGATTAGACCCCGGCATAGCAGAGAGCCTCAGTAATCCAGGGCTGGCCGGAGTGTTGCCCAGAAACCAGTCAAATGGGAGCCTGGGGGCTTGAGAGGAGCACCACAGAGAGGGAGGCTTCAGTAACGGTGGGAGGGTTGTCCCAGAATTGTGTTGTCTGGTAATGGAGGATCCCTTCCAGAGACCAGTGTGGGGATGGGTCTCACTGTTTTATATGAGGTATTGTGGTACGGTGGCAAGACCTGGGTTCAAGTCCCATCTCAATTAATCTATGTAGTCTTGGTTAAGTATCACCTACTCTACCAGCTTCTCCAGAAGCACAAATGGTGAAGAAATCTCTTCCTGGGGACACAGGGAAGCATCCCAAGGGAGGTGGTATTTGGACTGGGTCTGAAAGTGAAAATAGGGCTGTGGCCTGTAGTTTATAGGCTTTGCAGGAAGGCCTACTACTTACCAGCTATTTGGCCCTGGGCAGATGACTTGGCTTCTCTGAGCCTCAGTTTGCTCATCTGTAAAATGAGACTGATTATATCAACCTAACTGGATTGTTTACAAAACTGTGAAGGATGATGAAACATCTCTACTCAGTAATAGCTTTTGTCCTGGCCCTCAGAAGGCTCTCTGGAGGACTGCAGGAATCCCCACTACCCATTTCAATCAGAGTGGTACCTAGGGCTCCATCCTCTTGCTTTGTGGCTGGTGGAATTTTTGCTCAGAGTTGGAGGCCACTCCCTCCCTCAGCATGCCCACTGGGAGGGGAGCCAATCAGAAGTTTCCCAGAGCCTGTCCAGGTACAGGAAAGAGAGGCCAGACCCAAGGGATAAGGTGGGAGAGGAAGGGAACAGGGCCGGTTCCAACCCTTGCAACAGTTAAATGTTAATATAGGTGTCGGCATAGGAAGTGTCTTCTAATGACAGAAGGAAATGAGGGAGTTTTTCAATCATCTCCTGCTTAGCAGATACAGATGTATTCATAATTATCCCTTGCCGCGGGCCTCGAGGCCCAGGTGGGCTCCAGAAGGCCTGTGTTCCTGCCAGACAAGAGTCCTTAAAGAACATCATGTCGACAATTGGAATGCCATTTATCGTGCAAAACACAATAAAACCCTGAGCTCTCTTCCTGTCTCAGAGACCCATAAATTATGAAAATTATACCTGCCCCAGGCCATGGACATATTGTTTTATTCAAGTTCCGATGAATAAACTTTAGGCTCTTAAAAATATCTTCTTGGTTTTCATCTGGCACACACCTCCAGCATGGAGCTGTCTGCCCAGGTTCATCTGATTAGCCCAGAAACGTACTTTGGAAAGTTGAGCTCATTTCAAGTTGCAGGTTCTGCAGGCTGGAGAGCTGCAGCAGTTCAAGTTCTCTGCCATCCCCAATTCCAGACTATTTTTTTCTTTGTGGGTTAAGCACCAGGCTGGTGGTCCTTCCTAGGAGGTGTGTAGACGGTGGAAGTAAAGTCAACCGCCGGGGAGTCTTTTTAGTCCATTGTGTGCTTCTGCTCCACGTTGAGTGGCTAGTCCTCCACCAATCCATTTTTCCACCTATCCCATGCACTGGCTAGACGGCCACTTCTCTGAGTCCCAGTCACTGCATCTCTAGGAGAGAACAGTAGAGTCCACCATGGATGTTTGGTCCCTGGAGGAAGGTAACTTCAATAAATGCTAACGATTATTTCCCCAAATCCGTTTCCTAACTGGGAACCAAGAGGAACAGGGGCCAGTCAGGGAGACAAAAACAACAGAGGCCAATGTGGAACTTTTTTCTGGACCTTGATTTTTTTAAAAGCAGCACATCTTTATTCAGCTCCCATTTCCCCAAGAGCATTTGGGTGAGTGAGACTCTAAGTCCCCAATACCCTGTATAGGTTATTATTTTAATCTCCAAACACTAGAATTAAAGTAAAACCAGGTCAGGCCTGCCCTACATCCCCAGCCATCAGGAATCCAAGACTGAATCAAGGTGTAGAAGAATTGGGACAGAGTTGATTAAAAAGAAAAGCATCTCCAAGTGTCAGCTACTTACGTTGTCAGTGAAGGAAGACGTCGGAGCACCAGTTACTCTTGGTCCTTGTGCGCCAATTGGGACAGGCCGCGTGGTCTGGAGCCTATCTTTATTCTCTAAGTCCTAGAGCAGACGTGACCACACTGAGGAGGAATATCCTTTGTGCCTTCTTGGGCAATACCAGGGCATCCTTGGAATGGTGTGGAAGATCTCAAAACACAAGGCTTTCGCCAAGGACTGTAAGACACTGTACTGGTGATGGTAGGGAAACCAAGTCCTAGACCTGGGGTACCTGGATCTCCTCGCCCTCCCTCCCTCCCCCCACCAGTGATGGCTACCTGGCCCCACTTATTGCTAACAGAAAAAAATACTTAATTTTTGCTCAATTCCTTCTTTCAGAAAACAAGAGGCATGCATTCACATGTTCAAAATACCAGTCCAGCTTTCACTGTGATTGGCCTACGAATTAAGTTTCCCCCAGTTACCGTAACTGGTTAAGTGGCCAGGTCTCTAACCAAGTTTGAGTGTATTTAGGACCTGGGGTGGGGGTGGGGGCAGGGGAAGCAGATGGAAGGTGCCTTGGAAGGGCAGAGGAAGTCATGCGGATGGAAGGCTTTAGAGGTGAAAGAAGGTGGTTTTGTGCAACAACCAGCAGTCTAGTGAATGTAAGGAAACTGCCAGGGGCTTGTGTTTGCCTTCTTGAAGCGCGTATGTGTGGAAGGGTATGAAAATCTTTTCGGGGGACACCAGGGCATCAAAGAACCACAGGATTTTTATGAACTGGTGGTCAAAGGATCCTCTGCCATTTGGTGAGTGTTCTTTGACAAACTTGGGGCCTTGTGGGGTGGGGATGTCGGGGGCGTCAACACACAAACGCGAGAAACGGCAGTCCTGTGTATATTTAACAATATATATTTATATATATTTTCTAGATCAGTACATTCAGTTTTTAACTTGTTTTTTTCTTCACAAACAGAAGAACTCTTACAATAGTAGACTTTCTAAAATAAATACTATTAAAATAGAGCTTCAAAATAAATATTCTATACAAAGGAAACCTTCTGTGTAACTTTTGTTGTGGGACAAGAAGGGGCTATAGTGAGGAGGGAAAATGAAGTACGGAGGGAACCTTAAAACAGCTCTTCTGTTTGCAACACGAAAACCAAACTGTGGGGCAGTGAGAAGAGAAAACAAGAGAAGACACCATGGGAGGACCCCACAGTGGAAACTGGCGGTGCAAGATTTGTCGTCAGCCCTCTCAGGACAGTGCTCACTGAAGGCATGAGCTGCAGCCGCTGAGGCGTGTGGATGCCCCAGTGGACGGCACAGCGCAAGGCCGTGCCACCCACATGCCACTGGACATCTCCTGGGGCAGCACAGGAGAAGAAACTTCGAGATGAAATCTGGGTGCTGGTCCCAACTAACACTCTCCACATTGTGACACCTTGGACAAGTCATTAGCTAACTGGGTGTCACTCAATGTGCACGGGGACCCATGAGACTCCAAATGCTGAACCAGACCATGTGCCATGAAGGTCTTCATCTCTGTCAGCACTGAAGGGGATTGTATCAACACCAGGAGTGGTCTTCACCTCCTTCCAGCCAAGGACTGTAAGAAACCTTGGTGGTGCCCCGCCACCTACCTGGGAGGGCTTCTCTAGCCTAGACCCAGTCCCCAGGGTGCCTACTAGAGTGTTGGGCTTGCACATCCCCACCCTTACAAGGGGAGCAGCTAAGGCCCCCTGGACACATGTGCTGCACCCAGGCTTGGGGACCCAACCTCTAGTTCCAGGCAGCACCACCACCCGCCATGCGGCGGGACAGAAGTGGGAACCAGCCGGCTCTTCTCAAGAAAGGTCGGGACAGGGCATAATCCAGCCACGCAAGCCACTGGGGACAGGAAACACAATCAGCCAGAAGCAGCCACAGAAATGTGTTGTTTCTGAGAGCTTGGTCCCTCGGGGACCCCTGACTGGCTGGCCCCCAGGGTCCACAGACAAGCCAGTTCCCTTGCTTTTTGCCAAGAAGCTGAGAGAAACACGCTGAGGGCTTGCTACGCGAAGGGAGTGTGGAGAACCAAAGCGGCCCCACTCCCCTCCTCACCCCTGGGCAAAGGGCCCGGAGCTCCAGACATCCGTCCAGCAGGTTAAATGCAAACCAAGAACAAGCCAGAACAGGGGGAGGAAAACAGAGAAAGAAAACCAAAACCCAGAAAAATCCATGTTTACAACTATGTACACAAAAAGTCAGGGTTCAGGAGGCTGTTTGCCAGGAAACAGGGCCCCTGTAGATAGAGGGTCAGTCCATGTAGTCAGAGGTGTGTGTGTATATAACACAGCTTATGTAAATCAGTTCTCCACGGAATGGGCATGTAGAACACCAAGATCACCCGAGTGCAACTTGCCACCAGGTCAAGTTTCCCATGGAGACATTGAGAGAGGGGCTCTGAGGCCCCACCAAGAGTGGACACGTGCCCTTTTGTTTTGGGGGGAACCTCTGCACACCTATCCTGAAGAAAACATCTCTGGTCCCTTCAGCACATATCTGATACATTCAATTAATAAGTGGTTGGCTGAATGTGTTTTTTTCTAGCTTTCCCTCCGATTTGTGCAAGAACATCCATACCTCCATCACGACTGTGGGAAGGGTAGCTACGTGAATCAGCCTTAGAAAACGCAGATGCAATATTTCATACTCGCCTTTTACAAGCTAGAAAATGTTATATAAATAAAGCCTAAAATAATAAGACCCTCCCCTCCTTTCCTCAATCAATAAATACCTACGGTTACAGTTAACTTACTCTAAACCATAAGATGTTCCTACTACTCTTCAAGAAGGAAAAAAAAAGGTCCTTGAGAAGCATTGGGTGCATGCCAATCACAGCTACCAGCCTCCCTGCCTCCTTCCTGGAGGCACTACTGTTCCTCCAGAACAAAGTGGGAACGCAGCAAACGGTCTGCCTGATGCACCTCTAATTTCACCTGGGGTAGCTTTTCCAGCCCAGGCCCCTTCTTCTCTTAAGTGGGAGGTGGTGGTGGGGGGAACACAAAATACCACACGAAGCCAAAACCCCGCACAACAGCTGGGGAGGAAGGACCAGACACTCTACAGCTTTTGCATGCAACAAGTACCTACCCACCGGACGTGCTGCACTTTGAGTCCTTTAGCACCTTGAGAGAAAGAGTTGCTACGTATTTGGGCTCTCGGAAGGGGGCGCCCGCAGAAGCAGGGCTCAATCCCCAGGGGCCCTCGAAGAAGCCCCCCAATGCCCACCCTGGCCCTCTTCTAACTCCCCTGCCAGGGCTTCCTAATACTAAATAGACTCTTTTTTCATCATTTTTCTATTTACAGTAAAGATACAGATGCATCACTGCACACAAAAGGCGATGACAGCAAGCAGTAGAACAGGAAGAGAAACCCACGCCCAGCTCGGCTCCAGTCCCGCTGCCAACAGGAGGTGCTGCCTCTCTTGGTCGCTGTTAAAATCCTCTTCTTGGTGGGGAGGGGACTGCGTTCCTTGAGGTTTCTTGCCCCCCAGATTTTGAAATCAGCCCTTCCTGGGGGTGGCCCAAAAGGAAGCGAGTGTTTTATTATTTTTTAAAACACCATTAGCGTCTGGTTTAATTATTCCATAAAAACATAATGACAGGATCCAGAGACACAGCCTCAAACTCATTGGCAAAATGATATTTGGTCTCGGCGTTTGCTGCCCCAGCTCTCTAGCCATCAAGTTTCTGGAAAGGATCCGGGCAGAGAGAACTCAGGACCCGTAGTGGGCAGGTGAGTCTGTGACTCAGTAAGGGCCAAAGGGGGGTGTTACGAGTGGAACACCCCCAAGAGTTAGTGACGAAACAGGAAGGGAGAAATGCAGTGTGCAGTGGCTCCAGGGAAGCTGAGAACGAGGCCTGGCTTCATTGGCCGCCCTGTTCTTGGGGGGGGTTCCCGAGTATATACAACAGGATTGCCAGGGTCTACACCTTCCCCAAGATGCTGGGGCAAACTGGGGTGGAAGGGGGGAAGAGATGAAGGTACAGATGTGGAGACTCCAAAGGGCCCTCTTCAAAGGTCCCCTGGCCAGTGGACGGTTCCTCCCAGGCAGCCAGAGAGAGTGGAGAGGAGCGGGGAGAAGGGGAGGGCGGAGGAGCTGCATTCAAGCAGCTGCAGCTTGCGGACATGGGTCCACATCTGTGTTCCGTCTTCTGGAAAAGAAAAATCCCCCCAAGCCACGCCACACCCCTTGCCACCGTCTGTTTGACACAAAGTTCCAGGACTCTTGGAAAAACCCAAAGTGCTTCTTCATCCTTTTGGGGAAGGAGGGTGGGTGATGGTGGTCTGTTTCTTCCCAAGCTGGAGGTGGGGAGCGGGCAGACGAGCTAGTGGGCCTCGGGAGGCTGAAGCCTCTGGCCTCGCTGTGGTCTTCTCAGTTGTCAGAGGGAACCAGGTTTCCACAGGGAGCTCCCAGGGGGCCTTTGACCCGAAGTGTCAGAAAGGCTTGTCGGGTCTGCTGGCCTTGGCGTCCCCGGCAGCTGCCTTGCAGATGACGCTGTTCGTGTGCTTGCAGCGGCAACCGGGGCGGCGCAGGCGGTCGTAGCCACGCTGGGCCAGCTTCACGCAGCCGGTGGCGGGCAGGTAGCAGAGCAGGCAGGGCAGCACCAGGGACAGGGCGCCCATGATGGACCAGCGGGCGCAGCAGTTTGAGCGGGAGCAGGAGCAGGGGTGGTCGGCGCAGGAGCCCTCGTCGTCCTCGTTGGTGCAGTGGTAGAAGATGCCCTGCACCAGGCACATGCAGGTGCCGTAGTTGACCAGGGTCTGCGCCGAGCACAGGCACTCCTGGTTGCAGACCCAGCAGGAGGGCAACGTCCGGGGGGACGCGCACTCCTTGCACTTACACTTCCCGCAGGCCTCGCACAGCAAGCAGTGCTTGTCCAGCTCTGCGGGGACAGCCGGGCCTTTCAGGTCCAGGGCCTTGCAGGGCGCTGCCTTGGGCTGGACGCGCACAGCCCTTGGGGAGGCCTGGTCGGCCAGGGGCGGCGGCGCCATGTGGTCTAGGAGCCGCTGGTCGGAGGAAGCGCTACTGCTGCTGCTCACGGAGCCGGGGCGCCCGCTGAAGGAGATCCAGTGGTGCGTCACGTCCTGCTCACAGCGCGCGGGCACTGGTGCCAGCTCTGCGGCGCCGCCCCGGGGCCGCTTCGGGCCGGCGGGCGGCACCAGGCCGGGGTTGTCTATGTAGTCATTCTCCACGTGGCTGATCTTCATCTGGTCAATGGGGAGGATGGTGAGTGGGTGCTGGAGCCGGCTGTGCGGCGCGCGGCTGTCAAGAAGGGGCTGCACCATGACTGAGCCGGGAGCCAGGGGGACGACACTCTGTGGGATCGGGGGCTCCATGGGGCTGGAGGTCCTGGACTGCACCGAGAAACAGGCTTCTAGGGACCCTGGGTGGGGGGTGGGGAAGAAGAGAGAATGCATTCCAGGCATCAGTCCATGATCCACGAACATCCCCACCCCATTAGGTCTTTGGGAGCCTGCGAACAAGATCTGGGTTCCCTTAGGGGACTCTCCAGCAGTAAGGCTGAGATGATTAACAATGACAGTAGTGGCAGAGATAACACTTATTTAGTATTTACTATGTGCCAGGCGCTTGGCTAAGCACCACATATATTAAGTCTTGACCCTTACAATGCTCATAAAATGTTTACTACTACTAGTAACCCTTTTCTAGGTACAGAAAACTCATGTTCACAGTAACACAAAACTATCAGTAGTAGACCAGGACTCAAAGCCAGACTGTCCGAGTTTGTTCTTTCAAACCCTGTGAAACATGCTCCTCATTTAAGGGACATAGCTCGGTGGGTATAATATACATGAGCTCTGGACTCAAATCCAAGTTCTAATTCTCACCTCTGCCTGGCAGTGTTGCTGTGAGTGAGGTTCTTAGTAACCTCTCTGCCTTAGTTTTGTCATCTGTAAAATGGGTTCTTGGGAAGATTGAATGAGAAAAAGCATATCCGGTACCTAGCACCTTGCTTGGCATACAAGTACTCAGTAACCTTAGCATCCCAGAGAGCAACAGTTTAGCTTTCCTGAACACTAATAAGCGTACATGCCAAGCATTGTGCAGAGGATGTAGTGACCACAACATACAGCCTGTTTGCTCTTACGGAGTTTATCTGCTACATAAACAACAGCCCTTATTTCAGAGCCACAAGAGAAGGAAGGGCTGCCGTATCTGAAGCCTGCCTGCCAGGACATTAACTTATCACTACCACTTCTAAGAGCAGCAACCTGCAGTGGCTAATAACCTTTGGGTAGGTGAGCTTCTGACAACCTGGATGGGAAATCCTCCCGAGGGGCACTCACATCACCCATTTCCAAGTGCTGAGCTGAACAGTCAGCCTAAATGCTATTTACTAGAATAGCTAAGCCAGCCGTGGATCAGTTTCTAATTTCACTGGGAGAGTGCAATTTTAAGTTGGAATCCGGCCAGAGATTCAACTGCAGTGCCTGACACGGAACCCCAGGAAGTCACTTAAATCAAAGAGCGGAAACGGCTTGGTTCAAATTTAGAAAGTGCACATTGTTTTCTATTAGAAGTGCCATTTCCTCGCCTGCTGACCTTTACATTCGGAATTCGGCTGGAGATCAATTTAAAGAAATAGCAGCAGAAGGCCAAGACCTCTGCCCAAGGGTACAGAATTTGGAATCCAAGAGAAAGATTAGAGGCTCTGGGAAGATTCCACCAGGAGGTGGAGGACATAATAGGGTGTGGACGGAAGGGAAGGATTATCTGTCTTAAAAAAAAAAACCATTGTACTGATGTATTATTATGAGGTAGGGTTTTGGTAAATGCTTATTAAAGATATTAACGATTTTCTAATTAGGAGAGGCAACCCTATCTATGTCTCTACTATTAGGTTCATTTTGCCTCAAAGGTGATGCCTAAGATGAGGATATGGAGAGGTTTCCACTTCCGGTGAATCCCACACTCCTCAGCCCTCAGCCCTGCCAGCTCATCCGTGCTTCTCAACGTCCACGGTCATGAGTGAAGAGGAAGTAGCACACTTCCCCTACTTGCAAACGATGGTTTGATCAGAAATGGCTAAACTGCTGGGTACGGGTTTCCCTACGTGCTTCCCAGCCTGTCTGAAATAGTGAGGTCTCAATGGAAAGTTCATGAAGGGGCCCCAAGAGCTTATCCACAGGGTTCTCATCTGTGTATCATCTACACTGTGAAATGCCAAGAGGCATTAGTCTTTTCTGCCAGGTTCGGTGCTCAGTCAGCTGGTACCATCTACTCGCACAGGGCATGAACTACTGGTTTTGCTCCCACAGCCCTACCTACCTAAAAGATGCTGGTGTTTCTGTGCAGGTTTCCCACCTGGGAGAAAAGCCTGCTCCTGCTTCCAAGTTCCCCCAGATGAAATGAGGGCATCATCTTCAAAGAGGAAACTTCCCTGTGATAGGCGGAGCCTCAGGGGCCTGGCAGGTCTGCCACTGAGAAGCAGTCATTTGCCAAGGCAGCCTCCTGGGGGGCTCCTGTGGCCAGGATTGCATGGGGGGGAATGTCCAATAAGCACCTGTGGGAGAGGACCTTTTCCAAGGACCACACGCTGGCCATGGGGCAGAGCTTCCGGAAATGCTACCTCAGCCCACTTACTCTTTGCAGGGGTTCCAAAACCTTGCTTCTAGAATAAATGAGTTTGGGGATCAACACAAGAGAGTTAGGAGCCCCAGGATCCAGCCCTGGGGATTTTGCCTGGAGGAAAAGGTGTGACTAGGCATAAGAAGGGAAATGCTGACAAGAGGCACAGGATAAGACTCTCCGGCGCCAGCTAAGAGGTGCCCCAGCCAGAACCCCCACCCCAGACAAAGACAACACGATTCCCTTATTCTAGAAGCTCAGGTCATGAATACTCTGGGTCCTGCCAACAAAATGTCAGTAGCAGTATTGCCTCATGTAGTTGGGCTTTGTCTCACACCAGATTGGAACCTGCCATGCTGTGGGGAAAAAGCAAGGGTACCCCCTCCCTCAGAAGATTATCTACTCTTGGGGTTCTTTAAAAACAACTATGTTTTTCTGTGGATGAAGCAAAAGCAGGGTCAATGCTCAGGGATTTTAATACGCCCTGAAATCAGAAGGCAGATTCATGGAAAAAGTCCCACAGAAAAGCCCTACCAGGAAGCCAGGGTGGGAGCAAGCACCTTCAGGCTATGGGGGTGTTGGCACTAGCAGCTCCATCACCTTCCAGAGGCAGCTGTCAACATCTGGGCCTGCAGTTGGGGCCAGCCAGGCATAGTGGTGGGAGCCCAGTCCACAATGACTCAGCTCTGCTGGGACAGGCTGCACCCAGGACGGCCCCAACAGGCACATTCTAAAATGCAGCCTCTCCATCATAACCCTGATGGAGGATTCCTTCCGGTCACCAGCTCAGCAGAAAACAACGGCTGGCTCAGAGCTGCACTGCTCAAACCCACTCAGGCCTCATGGCTTCACCCCGCATTAGCAGGGACCCTCCATAGGAGAGTTAAATTCATTTGGCTGACAAACGACTCCCTGAGCAGCACAGCCAAACGACGTCTAAAAACACCCCAATCCTCAGTTGGTTCAGAAGATCAATGTCTACTCACAGGGACACACCCACCCTTCAGTCTAAGCAATGCTGACGAACTTAAGTGCTGTTTAATATGTACTCTCTGCTTCCCCTGCAAGGAAGGAAGAGATTTATAATATAAATAGCAGAGAGAAGCCTTTGCCTCATTTAGGCTATTTGGAAGACTGATTGCCAATTTGGAAGACCTTGGACAGAGAAACAAAGCCAGCACCCCACTTAGCCAGAGAAGTAACCTCTGTTGAATTTAGGTAGCAGTGTTATGGATTAGTATGGAGAAAGGAAACTTTTGCCTCCACTTCAAACTCCTAATAATCATGAATAATAATTATGGAAACAGCTAATATTTATGTAAAACATCTTGGTGTCAGGATCTGTGCTAAGCCCTCAATGATTTTTATCGTTCAATCCATACCAGCACTTTGGGTAACACCTACTTTGCAGAGGATGAAATGGAAAAAACAGAGTCATGCAGCTGGTCAGCGTCAGGACAGGATTCAAACGACCCAGACTCAACTCTGGGTTGAATCGTAACTCGGCAGCCCTGGTTTACAAGGATTTCTGGGTATTCACAGAAAGGTATGGAGGTGTGGGCCATGAACCTTGCCAGTGTCCCATCAGCCCTCAGGGGACCTACCAGCAGGGAAATGAAGCTTAGACAGGCCTTGTATCAGACTGGCCCCTAGTTAAGGGGATTTTCAGTGTGAAGTGAATGCTGGTGGTTTGAAATCTGTCATTACAGCAAGACTCAGAGCTCAAGTTATCTTCCCTTCCGACTCAGTTTTCTTTGCCAAGCCTTCCATCACCCCCGCCCTCCTGCCTTCCTTACCCTGTGTTTGCATTTTTAATTTTTTAAAAGTTGAATGAGTCTCACTAGTAGGCTCTCACCACAAAACAGTCCCTACAAGGAAGCCCTGGAGCAGGAGGGAATCCCCTCTTCTCCCACCTCTAAAGCTGAACATAAGAGCCCCTAGGGCACATTCACAGCCGGGGCTTCCTGGTCCAGATGGTCCAGGTCTGCGGGGAAGGGAAGGAGGGGCCAGAAGAGAGTCCTGGGGCCCTGAGTCAGCAGGATATTGAAAAGCCCAGAGCACACAGCCCTGTGTTTGCAGCTTGGCAGTCTGGGAGTCTGACGCTGCATTTGTACCTGCAGGGAGGGGCTGAGCATCAGGCTGCAGGCCTCTCGGTAAGGCTGGCTGAAAAGAAACAGGAGGCATGTGAAATGTCCCCGCCACTCAACTGCCCCTTCCCCTTGACTTACCCTGGGGAGAGGAACCGGGAAACCCTGACAGCTGTACTTTGAAAACTACAGGTCAGCTAATGACAAACTGGCAAGCGGCTCCGAATGAATGGGCAGTTTCTACACTGCTCCATTCAGACTCAGCAGGTTCTTTCAGTGAAGGTGGTTTAACCCTTTAACACCTCAGTAGGAAAGGTCTCTAGGCTGCCAGAGGGCCCGCCCACCGCTCTCTCTAGGTTCTTTGTGACGACGCCCCATTTAGTTAATTAAGCTCCAACCAAGTAATGACTTACTGCCCCTAAAAGACATTAAAAGGTGGGGGAGTGGTGGTGAGGGAAGCCTGGGGCTTGCCTTTCCTATACCCTACTGAGGAAGACAATCTCGGCATCTCTGCTGAGAATGGCCCTGCTGGGAGAATAAGGAAGGCTGTGAGGCAGCTGGATTGGTCTGCGAATCCCCGCTCCGCTCCTCAGCCCCCTCCCACCGCACCCCCAAGGCCAGCATCAACACCAAGGAGCTCACCTCTGCACATACTCTGTGAGAGACCACAACAGGCAACAGCTGCTTTTCATCGGTCTGTCCCATCACCAGTTACCAGCTCTCAGCCCTATTCTCTTCCGCATCCACAAGCCGGCTGAGCAACAAAGCCCCAGCACAGGGTGAGTGGGAGAGGCCTTGCTGGGTTTTGGTTCTGGATTCTTCTAACCGGCTTCAAATTTTGGCTTCTGTGTCTCACCCCCATAATTATTGTCCTCTCGGATCCCCTTCAAGAAGGCTTAGAAGTCAAGGAGGGCAGAATGGGAAGAAGCCTGTTAACCTCCGCACAGTTAGGGAACTCTGGGCCCACAGCGCAGTTTGGGGGTGGGGACAGAAACCCAAACCCCCAGGGGAAGCCCTCGCTCACCTACACCAAGATGACTGCATTTTTCTCACCACCCTCCACTAAGAAATGAACTGGTAATAATAGATTTTAGCTTACTCCTGGGATGGAGCAGGAAATGACTCCCCCCTCCCCCCAACCAGAAAAAGAAAGACTGGCCGACAAGGGAAACCACTCTTCTGCAAATGGCCACCTGCCCCAGAAGGGCCCCTTCCCTCCTCCGCGAGATGCAGCACATCTGTGCTCCCTCCCCCGTGCCCTTGCTTCCGCCGCTGACTGTCCTTGGAAAGAACAATCGTGATCACAGCTGAACGGTGGAGCCTCTTAAGCCCAGCCACATGTCCCGGATACATCCACAGCCTTGTCAGCTGTCCGGATCTGCAGGGTGGCCCCAGACCCCTGACAGCCAGGAATACCCCGCCTCTTACCTCATGCAACACCCCATACCTCCTGGGCAGGCAGGAGCTCCCTTACAACCAGGTGGATGCCCACTGGTAAGAGGAGCACAGTGTGGCCCAGGCCTGTTCCCTGGACTGTGCGATGGGGAGATTAAGGCCCGAGGTTAGCAGGTCTCCTAGCCACTCATCTGTTCTGACTGGCCTCAAGCTTGGCCTAGAAAAAGTAATACAGTTTTTGGTATGTTACTCTTCATCACTTTCTTCTTTTGAAAGGAAAAAATATATTCCAGTGAGTCACCGGTCACCCTTCTGTCAGGGTGATCCAGGTTGACCATGAAATGGAACCTTCGCCACTCTTGCCATTCACCTTCCTTCGAAACACTGTCATGTCTACACCCCAAACTGTATCTCTAGATCCTGAGGTTTGTGCAAGAATCCTCCCCCAAATTTTCCTCATAAGAGAACTTCTGCCTCAGTAGGGGCTGGATGACAGGCACCCTGGATGCAGAACCAAAATAACTGCCACAACTCTCTAAGAACACCGAACTTCTCTGAAGGAAAAGAAGGGCTTCTTTTCTTAGCTTCCTTGGTACCAACAGTGGGGCCCTCCCCAAAAGGATAGCCTGAGGAAAGAAAGATGTTTGTGGGGGCCAAAACCTGGGGGCTGGAAGACGGCACACAAAGGGACTTTTATTTTAGCATCAGAAATTGGAAGATCAGTCCCTGCATGTGGTCCCAAAGTATTAACCCCCAGAGCAACACACCTCAGGGGCCGCTCCTAGAGGTGTGAATATTTCTTTCTTAATTTTCAAATCACTGACTTTCAGATTTTGCACTGAAAGGCTGCCTTCATTTGCTATTCAAGTCAGCCAAACCTGTGGCAGAGCAAGGTCAGGTTTACCGGAGTGGGGGTTGTGAACTACGTATGAACTATTCAGAGGGTGGAATTCCAAAGCTTCATCTCCACCTATTCTGAAAGGGTGAAAAAAAAAAAAAAAAAAGACATCTGGGAGCTCCAAATGTCACCAGCCCCCACCCCAGCCTCTGCACTCCTTTGGCCAGGAATAGGTCTAGTCCATGTTCTGGCTCTTCCCACCAAGCCCAACCAAAGCTTTAAGGAGCCCTTGCCATTTCAGAGGGTAACCCGGAAAAGGTCGTGGGAACGAGCAGGTCAGCATTTATACTCCACAAAAAGCTAAAAAGGAAGATAACCAGAAGATGTGTTTAAAATCTTCATTGCCCTAGCTGACCAATATTTGCCCATCAAGGAGATTTCAGAAATCTGCCCCCAAAATGCCCCCTACCCAGTCCTGGCCACATAGCTCAGTTGGTCAGTGTACACACTTTTCACATTAGGGATTGTCTGGAGCCTGCTGGCAAGTGAGGACCCTTCCAAGGGCTGGGAAAAAGGAAATCTGATTTCACACCGGACATGTCTACAACTTCTTTCCCACCCTTCTGCTGAGAGAGAGAGAGAGAGAGAGAGAGAGAGAGAGAGAGAGAGAGAGAGAGAGAGAGAGAGAGAAGGGGCTAACTGTAGCCCTTCCTTTCCTGTGTGCCCACACACTGGGGCAGGGGTGAGGGGGGTTGAGAATTTCAGATATTTATGCTCCATTCGCATGAAGATCCAGAGAACTCTAAACATTGTGAAATCACCAGTGCAATATTGGGTAGGGCCTCAGGCCAGACCGATCTTATTAAGAGATTGATAAGCTCACATTTCTTTAAATGTTCTGGGCCTTCACCTTTCAGCTTTGTGTCCCTGAGAGGCTCAGCAGAGAGACTGGAGAGCCTTGGCCAGCTACCCAGACAGACATGCACTTGCTCCTGCCCCTCCCCAGACTGGAGAGAATCATCATACCACTCATTTGGAGGCAGGATACAGGGGGGTCCCCCACTGGATCTGGGCACCTCATGGAACCTACACCTTTTCTTTTAGCACTACCTGTGCTGGTGTGTGTGTGGCGCTCCTGGTGCCTCCATGTCCAGCAGGCAGCCTCGGGCCTCACCCAGGCCTGGCAATATGGATGCCCATCCAGCAGCTGGTGAAGAGGCAGCCAGTAGCTCTCTCCTCTGCCCACCATCCAGCCCCTCCAGGCCAGTCCGCTTCTCTTGTCCATCACTCAGCCCATCAAGCCACACAACCGTTTTCCTCCTCTCTTGACTCCACTGCCCACAACCCCCAGCCCCCAATCAAAGAGAATTGAGAAATCGTCTTCTTGCACAAGAGCAGCTACTGTCTAAATGCTTTTTGATCGTCTGCATGGAGGGGGAACTGGGCACAGCCCTGGCCCCAGTGACGGAGCCAAACTCCGGCTGCCTGGATGGCCAAACCCGCCCTCGCCCCCCTTCATGGCCCCCGTGGCCTTGGCGATTCGGAATTTTGTGAACGTACCGTCTCTATCCTTCTCTCTTCTCGGTGATGTCAAGCTGGTACCACCAAGGAAGGAGGGAAAGCGGGAGCCGTATCTCTCCTACGCATGCAACCTCTTCCTCCAGCTCCCACACGCCCGGCGTTATGTAAACGCACCTTCAGCCCCCACCACAGCCCTAGAGCGGCCGGGGGGCCCCGGGGTCTGGCACAGCTAGGTGCCCGGGGACAGGGAGGTAAAGGAGCCCAAGGGCTTTCGGGCCCTACAGAGGCCGAGGAAGGGAAAGGCAACTGCAGGGCAGTTGCACAGCATAAAATGCGGCAGCAGAGCAAAGGTCAGACGGCGAGGAACCACCTCGCCGAAGAGAGGGGGCATAAATGCACAGTCCCGGGCCGACCCCGCGCTGACCATCGAGGGAGAGGTAGAAGGGTGGAAACCCGGTCCGACACGGATCCGAAGGGGGAAAGAAAACCCTACGTCGAGCATAGGCCGCTGCGGCGGGCTGGGGAGATCTACGGCAGAGCGGGCACCGTTGGGCACCGAGCCCGGGGTGGGCGAGGCGCCCAGGGCGAGGGCGCCCGCTGGACCCAAGAGGTGGCTTCTAACGGAGCCCATAGCCGACCGTTCCAGAGCGGGTGGTGGCAACAAGGAGGAAAGAATCTAAAGCCAAAGGCAAACTCCCGGGACATGCACGGGGCTTCCCGAGTCACAGAGAGCGGGGAAGCCAGGCTAGGCTCTGCCCCGGGGTCGAAAACGCCGGTGCCAGGCTGTGAACACTCCCGGCGCCGTGCCGGCCCAGTCGAGGGCGTCAGGGAGCTGCGGCACACCGCAGCGGCTCAAGGAGGCGCAGGCAGAGGGAAAGAGCGCCGAGGCGCGCCTAGAAATAGCGCACCATTTGCCCCAGCCGGAGGGGGAGTAGCGTCGCGGCACAGTGGGGGGCAGTTTCGAATCCCGAAACCCGCCAGGGACTTACTTTGAAGAGCCGCAGAGTCACAAGCATTGCTCCAAGTCTGGGTAAATCTTCGAACCCGAACGGGTCAGACGCCACTGTGCTCGCAGATGCCGGCCGGAGCAACAGACACTGCTCCTTGCGCTCGGCAGCGCCAGTTCCGCGCTGTCAGCTCCTCTCGCTGCCTCTTCGGCGATGTTGCAACCACTGCCTGGGAAAATGGCTTTTTTATGAATGGGAGGGAAGGGATCTCCAGTGCGCAAGCGCGCCGTTCGCGATTCTATGAATGGGTGGGCACAAGAGACCCCGCGCGCGCATGCGCCGCGCTCCTTTTTTTATGAATGGGGGGCCGGAAAAGAACTTAACCCGTGATTGCTGGGGCTGGCTCTCGCTCCTTCAGGGGCCGTCGTTCTTTTACAAAGAGGGGTGGAGGTTTTTTTTTTTTTTTTTTTTTAATGAATGGAGGGCGGCGGCGACTGCTGCAGCTGGCTCAGCTGCGCGGGCTGTGCCCCCTCCCCGCCAGCGAGAGGAGGTAAAGGCCACCTTCACGCCCCTGCGGGCCTGGGCAGGAACCGTCAGTGTCGCTGGGGGGCGGGGGACACTGCGGCCTCTGGATCTCGGGCAGAAAGCCGGGTGGGGAGGACACACCTAGATCTAGGGATCTCTCCAGGCCGCAGCCAGTCGCGGGGAGGCGGGGGACAGGAAGACCCCTGCTGGGGACCTTCTCTTTAAACTGGAGGCGTCGGGAGAGGGGTCTTGAAACTGCGTTTACCGGAAATTAAGACAATGTCTTTATCAAAATAGGGCAGAGCGGGGGCTCTTGAGTGAATCTGGTTCTTTTCCTGAGGCTAAGTCTCGCTAGAGCAAGGGCAGACCACCCATGCCCGCATTTCTTGGGTGTGGACAGCTACTAGGCCGAAGCCTCCTGCGGCTCTAGTACCCCCCGGGGCGATGTTGGTTACTTAGAGGAGACCTGACTCCCGTCGCAGCGCTCCGTTTCACCCGCTCCCTAGTGTCGTGTCTGCAGTGCCCCGGCGTCCACCTGCCCTCGGCTGCCCTGGCTAGCCGCTCCTCTGCCCACCCCCTTGGGTTTCCCAGCCCTTAAGGGATGTGGGCCTGAGGAGCCTCTGTCCACCGAACTGCACGGCCCTTTGCTTCTGTAGGCACTTTTCCTCAACCTTTACCCCCACCTCTGCCCCCCAGCCAGCTCCCCTCTGGGAAGCGGGAGCCGCGTAGAATTGGCCAGGTGGGTGGGTGGAGCCGGCTGCGCTGAAGATGCTGCCGGGGTGGCTGCAGGATTAAATAACAACGGTTCTCGGACCGCAGAGGAAATGGAAATGGCCGGGGATCCTTTCTTTGCAGTTAATGATGGTGTGTGGTGTGGGGAGAGCGCATCAGCCCTGACTGGTGAAAAGAAAAGCCCCCGCCATTAGGCCTGACTCCGGGAAGGCGGGGAGGCTTCGCAGCAGGCCCAGCTCCGCCCAGGAACGGAGGAGGCTGTAGCCTTCGGGGAGTTGGGGGTAGCGGATGGCTTTGATTTGTGAATAAGAGCTGGGCCAGGGCCTGAATCCCCTGTAAGGTTCGTCTTGCTGGTGTTCTGGCTTCACTAGGAGGTTGTGAGACTGTCGTTTTCTTCCTACGCCACCAAAGGACTGTTCTTGGCTGTTGCCGGAGGAGCCAATGAAAGGCTCCCAGGCCAGGCGGGAGGTCTAGCCTTGGGCTGGGGCTGGGGCTGGGGCTGGGGCTGGGGCTGGGCTCTGGAGATTGGCAGCGAGGGCCATCTTGCAAACCCACATCAGAACCCAAGGTCACTGAGTCCCAGTCTAAAATGACTTCTCACCACTTAAACGCACCTTTGCAGTGTGATTTACTTGGTTCCCGGAGGCGGAGCAGGCCCTTCCCTAGGGAACCCCTGTCTTCCTTTCAACCACTCGACCTTCCTAAAAGAGAAAGGAAAACTTTTTACTAGGACAATATTGTACAGTTGTTCAGGGCTTCCCTTTACAGGCATTGAAGTTCAATGTCGTTATTCCCATTTGTCAGATAAAGAATTGAGGAGGAGGGTCCCGTACCTGGAAAATGTAGTAAATTGTGTGGATTTTCTAGATATTTGCAACCTGATTCTTTCAATTTTGCTACCACCCCTTCTCAGCAAACCTAAAAACGTGTTTCTTGCAAGTCATTTAAGCATGTTAAACAAGGAAAGTGGAGCAGTAATTTTCCAGCCAGTGCTCACTCATGGGCCTTGCTAGATCGAATAAAAGGATGGGAATAAATAAATCCTTTCTAAACCATGGAAGAAAAGCAGAATGGTGGTTGTGGTGGTGATAGGGGATTGTGGTCCTTGTCCTTTATTAAAGGAATTAGCCAAGAGACAGACAAGGTTCCATTCCTGAAGGAGGAGGTGAGGAGACCCCACCCCTGGGGAGATGGTGGGGCAGTGGAGGACCCCCTAGTCCTGAACTGGGAGGAGCCTCTGGGGTGTGCATTCAGAGCAGAGTGTGATTCAGAATGTCTGCAAGTTAACTAAGGTCCATATTCTGCTCCTACTTGGAACCCAAAGAGAAGAGAACTGTCAGGAGAAATGTATCCACCCATCCGTATATTAGTATATTCTGTGTTAGTACTTGTCCTGACTGTGGGGATGGGGTGAGAGACAGGAGGCCTCCCCTGCCTTTGTGAGGCTCATAGACTTGGGGACACAGACAGACTACACGTGTGAGGCTCTGATAAGTGCTAGGACGGAAGACGAAGCAGGGTCCAAGGGTGTGGGGAGGGGGGAAGAACCCATTTTAATTTGGTAACCAGGGCTTATGGTCATCAGCTGAGACCAGACCCAGAGCGAGGGAGCCTGAGGGACACTGAGGAGGTGGCGGGTCTGGGCGGGGCCTCCATGTGGGAAAGGCCCCACGGGGAGGTGCTCACAGGGGGCGGGGGCGGGGCCTGTGGCCACAGCGTCGCAGGCAACGTTGAAGTCGTCGTGGCGTCCGGGAGTTCAGACAGGGGTTTTAAACAGGGTCGTGACATGCTGATTAAATGTGTCCAGCAGCCCAGGGGCCAGTGGTTGGGGGTTAAGGGACAGAGTGAAAGATGGGGGTGGGGCTGGCGGCGGTGAAACATTCCCTCCTTCTCAGGTTGAAGGTGCACTTTCCTTTCCTTGGGTTGTGGGGTCTGTAGGCTTGTGCTGGATTTTTTTTTCTGCTTCATCTGATTTTGTCCATTCCAAAGTTCCTCACTGTCTCCCCCAGGTATACATTTTCTGCTGGAGGCAAATCCTAGCAACCCCGCCTTCCTGCCCTGCTAATTTACAACCTTGTACCCCAATCTCAGAGTAAATGTTTTCACCCCCACCAGGTCGGGCCAGGGGAAGAGAGTGGGTTCAGCTTTGGGCTTTGTCCTCTTATTAAGCTCCTGGCCTTGCCAGGGCCTGGGAACTGAGTTAGTGGGAGTGAGGAGAGGAATGGATTCCAATTCAATGGCAGACGTTTATTGAGCACTTATCATGTGCCATGCCTGTGCTAGGCATATTTGCATATGTAATGTTGCGTTAGAAAGCTGTATTCTGGGTCTTCTCATCCCTCTATTAAGATAAGAAGTTAGCAGCTCTGTTTTAAGTACTTACAAATTCCACAAAATATTATGCTCTTCCTGTGTGTCAAGCACAGTGCTAGGTGTTGGGGTACCTGTGATAAAAGAGATAGACACTGTTTTGCCCTTACAGACCTTACTATCAGTGGTGATATCATGGGAAGTGGGGGTGAGTTGTGCTTTCCCCCTATAATCTTCATCAGGACCCTCATTCATTTCTATATTCAGTTGACATTCTCAACCTTCTATCAAGTACTAAGCACTGGAAGCCAAACCCTTAACCCAAACAGATTACCTGCCCTCACCTGTATAGAAATTCTGGAACTGCTACTGTTTATAGTCAAGTAGGGGAGGTAGACATTAAACAAATAATTGTTCAAAGAATGATTTAATTACAGTTAACATCAGTGATGCATTAGATAGTGCAGAGAGCAAAGGAGGAGGGCACAGCCCTGGGGCTCTGGAGAAGTTTCCCTGCAGCTCCGATCTGCAGAATGGGCTCAGTGGTGGAAGGCCCAGAAGCAGGAAGGAGCCTTGGGGAGTAATAGAGTAACTGATAATAACCAGGGGGACTCTAGTTCTCTGAGAAGGGAGGACGTGTCAGACCCAAGGTTAGAACTCTTTTGACCCTAGCCCCTAGGCTTCCTGGCTCAGTGTATTCAGCTTGGGAGGCTGCAGAGCTTGAAGATGGATGTGCAAACACTGACTCACGGACTGTCAGGGTTCAATCCTACCCTTATAAGCTCTGTAGCTTTGGACAAGTCATTTGGATTTATCTGCCTCAGTTTCCTGCTCTGTAATGTGAAAACTAGTAGTACTGACTGCAAAGGATCGAGTGGCACTGGAATGGAATAATGCACATAAAGCACTTGGAAGAGTGCCTGGCACATTGTAAGTGCTGAATGCACGTTTAGATGATTATTCAACATACCAGCCATTTTGATGCAAAGAATGAGTTAGAATTTTAAGAGGAGCCCCCTTATCTTCATGCATCAGAACCTCAGAAAGAGAAAAGCAATATAAAATGCTAATGAAGTTTTCTTTATTAATAAATAGTTAAAGCAATAATACTGTGGCTGTCATTGCTCCTTTGCCTAGTACAGTTTTTATAGGACAAAAGTTGTATTTTCATCTGTGTAGTTGGGTTTCTTAAGTAATCCATCCACAAGTGGATTTTAACCATGGCCAGCATAGATGTTTGAACTGCAATGGTAACAGATAGTGAGATACGATGCTGAATGTACACTGAATGATGATTTTCTTATATCAATATTGGGGGGGAGGGTGGTTAAGCACTTGGTGACTTTGCATAATTTTTAATGTCTAAAAGCCTCTATTGTAAGAAGAAGAAAGTCATGGTATCTGCTTCAGAGGGTTGTAGGGTGGGCATTATGTTTTTCAAATAATTTAGCTCATAGCCATGTGCAGATATTTTTTGTGTGGTCCTCTAATTCCTCTGTATAACAAGGAAATTTTAGAGATTTTGGCTTGATTATGATAATACAGATCACTGGCTTCCTCTTCCCCATCCTTCCAATACCCATGGTTTTCACTCTTGCTGAACAAGGGCAGTGGAATGTTATGCAAGCAAGTGAAGCATTCCTGAAGACCTCACACAATCCAAGAGTGATTTTCTCATAGGTATGAATGTAAAGTCAGATCTGCATCGTATCAGCTTTGGTTACAGGATCAATATTTTTATGAATGTATTTATATGACACAGCTCAAATTTGCATTAGTTCAAATTCACATAAAATGCAAGGACCCTATTCATTTCATAGGTGGGAGCTAAAGCCAAGCAACCGCTGAGAGCAGTGGGCTGGAAGAGAAGGAAAACAATGGCTAAGAGTAGCCCCCTTGGTCTTTGCTTACAAATCACAGAAATTCCCTGGTAACCTTGAAAACTCAGGTGGTACAGAAGTTGGTAAGTTCTGGCTCTGGGATAGACAGACTTAGACTTTGCCCAAAGTGCCGCTTAATTGCTGATGGATCTCAGGTGAGTGACTGATCCTTTAGTCCCTCCATCTTAATAAATGGGTGTGATAATTCCTACTCCATAGGGTGGTTCAGTGAGTGTCTCATAAATGTCTGTGTCCCTTGTACAACAGAATGGGGACCCTAGGAGACACACAGGGATAAGGAATGGTGTCTGGACACCAGAGGGGTCAGCCACTTGCTGGAGGCCTGATCTTGGCTTTCATGTTTCATAAGAGGGATGAGGCCCTTCTTTCCGACTTGACACTTGTACTTTGGGCCACCTGTGCTTCTCTGGCCTCCATTCATGCAACTTCTTTTGGTCATTCATTCATTCAACTGATATTTAAGCATCTGCTAGGTACCAGGCACCATGCTAAGCCCTGAGGATGCCACAGTGAAGAAGTTATAGGAATCCCCTGCTCTCATCCAGCTTAGTCTAATGTGGGGAGCAGTCATAAAAAAATAAACATCCAAATAATAACATAATTTCAGATGTTGAGCAAAGTCACCAAGGAAATAATGAAAGGGTGTAACAACAGTTGGGAGAAGGAGCGGGCCCCCTTTAGGGAGGTCGGGGAAAGCCTCTCTGGGCAGTCTGAAGGCTGAGGAGCAGGAGCCGTGCGAATGCCCAGGAAGGGGGGAAGGTGAGTGTGAAGACTAGGGCAGGTGTGAACGGGCGTGTTTCAGGAGTACTGACACCATGGGCCTGGGGCTGGAGGTGCTCGTCTCTGCTCGAGGACATTCTGGCCTCTTCTAGCTGCCTTGTACCACCCTGGGGCTGACCCAGGCTCTGGGCTGTGGAGTACATGGCCATGTGTACCAGCCTCAGGCCCTAGGGAAGAAGTTATAACCATCCTGAGTCTGTTGACCACGTGCCAAGGAGCCCTTGGAGGACATGGGCGCTTTCTCAAAACCAGTTTTTACAGAGCCATGTGCAAAGCCATGCAAGTGGGTAGGATATTTTTTTTTCTTAAGCAATCCTTTTATTGAAGTATAACATATTCGTTGAACCATACGAAATTACTGATGTTCAACCACTTTTTATGTACAAAGATGGCAATTTAATGTGATTCAACATAATACTTTAAGAAAAGTATACAGATCAGAAGTGAGTACCTCAGTGAATGTTCACAAAGTGAACATACCTGTGGAAATAGCATCCGGGTCAAGAAATAAAAAGTTACTAGCATTCTGGTAATCCTGGAAGCCACATTCATGCTCCTCCCATGCCATAACCATCCTGCCCCACTTCCACCCATAAGGGCCATCGCTGTCTTGGCTTTTGACACCATAGATTCCTGTAGCCTATTTCTTATCTTTCTATAAGTGGAATTTTACAGTAGATGCCTTTTTTTTTTTTTAGTGGGATTCATCCATGTTATTGCTTATAGTTGTAGTTATCTTTTTCATTTCTGTATAATATTCCTCCATGGGACTGTACTACACTATACTTATTCAGTCTACTATTGATGGACGGTTAAATTATTTTCAGTGTTTGCTTTTAAGAATACTGCTTGTATGAACATTCTTTTACATGGCTTTTGTTGAACACAAGTTTTTATATCTATGGTTATATACTGAGGACTGATTCAGCTTTAGTAGGTATTTTTAGACAGTTAATCCAAAGTGGGTGTGTTAATTCACACTGGGCACTGATTTGTACAGTGCCTCCTTGCTACCTAGCTCTTGGGCCAGGGTCTTTGTAAAGTGCTGGCAGGGAGGGTAAATGACATGACGCATGGGAAGAATCTCATTTTGTGATTAAGAACACAATTCCTGGGGCCAGGTAGGCCTGGGTTTGATTGTTGTCAGTTCTTCTACTTATATACCACCTCTTTGACCTTGGGCAAATAGTCCAGTGTCACTAGACCTCAGGTTGTTCCTCTATAAGATGCTATAAATATGGTAGCTCTTATCTCCCAGGGTCTTTTACCCATTCCTACACTTGAGAAATGTTGGTGGAATGCCTACTGTGTGCTGGGCTCCATTCTGGACACTGAGAATTCAGGGGTGAGCAATGAATGAGGCTTTGCCCTTGTGGAATGTATCTTCTACCTAGGGGAGGCAGATAATAACGGAGCAAACAAATAATTAAGATAATTTCAGAGAGTGATAAATGCCATGGAGGCAATAAAACAGGGTACTGTGGTTGAGCAATGGGAGTGAGGGTGGTAGGGGAGCCAGGGGGATAGTGACTGGGCTGAGATCCAAATGAGCAGACAGAGGCAGCCCTCGGTGGATCTGAGGGAAGAGCTCGCCAGGGAGAAGGGCTAGCTGGTGCAAAGGCCAGGAGGTAGGAGGAGCAAGCTTGGTGTATGTGAACTGCAGAAGGAAGGCTGCTGGAGTTAACAGACTGCGAGGGAGGGTTGTTCGAGATAAGGCAGCAGAAATAGGCAGAGCCAGGGCCTGGTCATGCAGGGCCTTGAAGGCCATGATAAGGAGTTTGTGTTTTATTGTAGTATCTGTGGCAGTCATTGGAGGGTTTTAAGCAAGGGGCCAACATGAGCTGATTTACATGAAGATTAAAAGAGTTTATATGTATGCATATGTAAAGGACTTAGCACAGACTCTGACACAGAGTGATGCTCAGTAAATGTTAGCTGTTGCTACCACTATTATTGTTGCTACTGATACTCTTAAAGAACCTAAAATTTTTCATCCTCATTGAAGATGAGGAAACCAAGGCATAGAGCCATTCCCGTCCATGTGTAAAGTCAATCAAATTACAGAACAGGATGTAGATTTTATTAATCAAAGGAAATGTTTTCGGGCTCCTTCCCAAATGGGAATTCAAAGACAGAGGATGTTCTCTGTGGTTAGCAATTGTCTGGAGGCAATCATACGCAGCTCCTTTGCCAAAATGCCCGGAGTTCAGCATTTGGGGGCCATTGCCTATGGCCCCATTCATCAGGGAGGATCCTTGGAAAGGCGCAGAATGGTTTAACCTATTCACCTTTGCTCTGGGTCTGATGGCCAAGAATGGAGAGGCACCTCCTGTCTTCTGCCTTCCGTGCTTGCTACGTTTACTGAGATGCCTTCTGCTGCTCTGGCTGGGAGGCTCTCCTACCACATTCTTGCCATATAAACTGCCCAGGGAGTGTTTTTACGTGTAGGAAAGGCCTTTGAAGGAAGCTGCATTTAATTCTTTCTGACACCGAGAAATCCAAGTAAATAATCTCTGAATGAATGAATGTAAACTGTGTAATGAAACTGGGCAAAGTGTCTTAGTATATAACACTTGTTTCTGGACAAAGTGCCCTTCTCTTAGTATGGGTTTTTCATTCCTTCATTCATCAGTATATATATTGAGCTCCTCCTAAGTGCCTGTGTCAGGCACCGTACAGCAGTGAGCACAAAGGGTGCCATTCTTGTCCTCATGGAGCTTCCAATCTAGTAGGACATCCATTCATTAAATAATTGCACAAATATAAATAGAAAATGAGAACAGCAGTAAGTGTTCTGCAGGAGGGATATTAATGCCCGGAGGATATAATAAAGGCTACAGCTTTGGAAAAGTTCTTCTAGTAAGTGAGACGAGCTCAGCCCGAGAGGGTGAGTGGTGGTAAGTGTGTTTGGAGGGTGGAGTGAGTAGTAGTCCAGACAGACAGCAGCATCTCCAAAGCTCCTGAGGAGGGAGGGAGCATGCATGGTGAATCCAGGAGAAGGCCACTGCGACCAGAGGGCTGAATATGAGGTAGACTGTGGTCACTCAAGGAGCTAGAGACATGGCAGAGGGGACAGATCACAAAAGGCTTTGGAGGCTATGTTAGAGATACGCAGTTCCGTCCTTCTCGGGGTCTATGGGTTGCTGTGAAAAGGGTTGAAACTGTACATGTATGTGTATGAGTGTGTGTGATAGGGAGTGTGTTATTCTGGCTGCAGTGTGGAAATGGATTGGAAACCGCCAGAAAGCGTTCTCTAGAAACTGCCCAGCCTGCCGTGGCCCCTTAGTGCCAGAGGCGAGGAGGGAGCCCTGTTTTCCCACTTCCTGGGTGGTGCACGGGCCCTCTGCTCTCCTTACAGTCTGCCCGCGTGTTTGCAGATACTTTCTTTATCAGACTCTCCTCAGATGACTGAACTTGTTTTGCTTGACTTCGTGGAGGAATCAAGTTGGCTGGATAAAGCAGGAGGAAACTTAGCAGCTCTAACCTAACTTGTTTGTTTCACTCGTAACAAGTACAAATGACTGGATTTTGTATTTTAGCCAGACTGACGAGTTTTGTCTTTGCAGTGCAGAGCAGTACATTTCCGCTTGTATGTCTTTATGTAAGAACTGGAAATTACTGAATTAGTTATATTTTTTTCTATCTTATTTTGTGCTATTGGTCCTGAGTGTGTATGTTTTTTTTAAAGATTTAACTTTTTAAGAGCAGTTTTAGATTTATGACAAAACTGAGAGGAAGATTTCTCTCAGAGATTTCCCATATACCTCCTAGCCCTACACAGGCATGGCCTCTGCTCTGTTCTGGTTTTTATTTTTGTTTTCGCTTCTACTTTCTTGTCTTAAGAGATCGAGCTTTTTGTTACTCTCCCATTTTACTCCCATTGATTACCTTGAAAGATACGCTTCTCTGTATGTTTATTCTTTTAGTGGATCCTCTAGGTACTTAAAAGCTAATTACAATTTTTTACCCTCTAAGACAATATGATACAAGGACTTTAAATTACTTTAACTTAAACCCTTTAGTCTCTTCCTACCTGATTTATATTCTGTTGCTGGTGGTGTTTTCATTCTTTGTTTTTTTGACAAATGAGACATTATTGTTTCTTGTACAGAACAACCAATCTCTTTTTCTCTGTTGCTTTTTACAAGGATGTCCATCTGAGATTGCCTCTGTCTGCCTGGAATTCATCCTTTAGAATTTCCTCTAGTAAAGGTCTTTTGATAGTAAATTCTCTCAGTTTTTGTTGGTTTGAAAATGACTTTCTTTCACCCTTACATTTAAATTCTGTAATAAAATTCTGATTGCCAGTTATTTTGTCTCAGCACATTGAAGATACCCTTCTGCCTTCTACTGTGGCCACTGAGAAGTCTGCAGTCAGTCTTACTAGTTTCTTTGTTACTGATCTGTATTTGTCCCTGGCCCGCTGTAGTTTCATGAAGATGTAAATAGGTGTAAAAATAGTTTTCTTTATTCTTCTTGGCATTTCTGGATCCCAAGTTTGGTGTTGTCTTACAACAATTTGGGAAAATGCTCAGGAGGGCCAGCACTAGCGTGAAGCCATTAAAATGCCTGGGACACCCTATTTAAGGAGGTGTTCATTTGTGAGTTCATGTAATGCAGAATTGGCTCCAATAGTGAGCGTCTAAAATAAATTTTATGCCTTAGGCACCTAACTCTAGTCCTGGTCCTGACTCTACAAATGCCTCTCTTTCCTTATTCTTTCCTTTATTTTTTTCTATAAATGCTCTAGTCCTGGTCCTGACTCTACAAATGCCACTCTTTTCTTTATTTTTTTCTATAAATGCAATTAAACATATATTAAACTATCTTATTTTATCCTCCGATGTCACATATGTCCTTTTCTCTTTGTATTTCTGGGTCATTTTCTAGATGTCTTCAGATCCATCTTCAGGTAAATGAATTCTACCTTTAACAGTATCTAATCTGCTATTTAATACATCCTAGTTTTAAATCCCCCCCCCCCCAAATTAGCTTGGTTACCTTTTATGGTCTTTTGATCTTGGATCATATATTTAACTCTCATATTCACTTCTTGAGTATATTAAATACACCCATTCCTAGTTTCTACTTGTTAGTTTCTATGTCTATTTCTGTTGAGTCTGAGTATACTGTTGTTTCTACTTGTTCTCACATATGGCATTTAGTTTTCTAGTGTGTTTTGTGATTTTTAACTTTAGGCCCAATTTCTTGGAACTTTGTGGGCATTCTTGAGGCATGGCTTAAAACTGCAGTCCTTCAGAGAGGATTCGTATTTGCTTTCACCAGCTACTGAAAGTTATTCCCACCAGGAGCCCCTTAAATTAAAATTTCTGTTTGAGGTTTTTTCAGATTATATAGGGTACAAGATAGTATGAATTCAGTCTATAAACTTATGTGAAGGCTGGTTTGCAGTTATGAATTTTCAGGGGAGATTGTTTTTCTTCCCCATCCAATATTAAGGTTAACCAACCAAATTTCCTTGATGCCCCTTCTGTGCCATGAATTAATTTTTTTTATTTACCCTTATGCTGAGGTTGTAACCCTTTGTGGATCTATTAGACTTCTTACCTTGCATGGGTTTAAACTTTATCTCATGTCATCCTCATCCCTTGTATTCATCAAAATGGAAGCTTCAAGTCCCCAAGTTTAAGCAGATACCCTCTAAAACCATCTTGGAAACTCACTAGTGTTCCCACGTTCCCTTTCATTTCTTTTTTGGTGTCTGCATATTCTTTACTTTTTTGCCAATCCAACACTTTTTTTTCTTTTTTAATATGTACTCAATGTTTGGAATTGTTTTCACTGGGAAGGTCATCCAGGGTATTTTGGCCACTATACTGTCAGAAACGGAACCAATTCCTTAACATTTCCAGAGAAGGATGTAGCACAGTGCAGTACAAAAAGTTTGGAGGCCACACCGCACTGGATTTGAATGCACATTCAATTCTTGCAAGAGCGCTATGATATAGGTGCCACCGTCGTTGCCATTGTGGGCCAGGAGACCAACTTGAGGCCGCAGGATAGAACCAGGACCCAAACCCGAACCAGGACCCAGACCCGTGTGAGGCTGGTGCTTGTGCTCTTACCCTCAGTACTAGTCCACCTTTCTAACGGAACTACTGAGGCCTGAAAGTTGAATACTTATTTAAATATAAATGGACTGAAATGTTTACTCTGTGGGGAGGAAACAAGATAGGACTAAGACACTGGACAACAGACACAGTGGTGTTGGAATCCTCTGGAAGTTCCTTGCTTGGCTAGGAGGGATGAAAGCGAGGGCAGAATGAAAGGTGACCCCACATTTCTGAGTGGTAACCAGATGGGTGGTGCTCTTAGGAATAGGCAAGTCAGGAAAAGAACTGTGCTAGGCAAGAGGGACTGAAAAACAAGAATGGAGGCAAGGGCATCTAGATGAACAGGGGGGCGGGGGAGGGCTCCTGAGGACCACCTACAGGGAAGCCATATCAGCAGAGAGTTGAGGCTGGTCTTTGAGGGGTTGAGGCAATTTTCTCTGATATTCCATGGTCCTAGGACTTGATTTCTTTTTAGAAACTGTGAGGTAAGGCTGCATTCCAGGACCTGGCCTTGAGATCATTCTTATGTGGCTGGGTCTTGCAGACAAACCAGGAGAATAGAACATCTTTTCTCTGAGGAATCCAGAGGGAGAAAAAGAGAGAGTTGAGCGAAAAACCAACCAAACCATTATTATCACTAAGCTGCCTTCACTGTAAAGAAGAGAATGGGGATGACATGAGGTAGGAGAGACGTTGGGGGTCATTTTGCAATTTTCCTGTTTGTCCTCCAGAGGTGAAGAGCTTGTTCATTCATTGTAAACGTTTTTAAATTAAGTACCTACCCTGAATTGGGTACTGTGTGCTAGACAAGAGGAAGATACCAGTGAAGCAAATATCAAAGATTTATTGACTGCCTATGAAATGCCATGTCCTTTGTTAAGCGCCTGTTGTAGTTTTTACTCTCAAGGATGGCATAAGATAGAGACTACTCATGTTGCTTTTGCTTTTTTACAGATAGGGGATGGACTGACTGAAACTTGTTATGGTTTGATAACTCACTGTGGGTCATAAAGCTACAGTAGTTAACTTGGACGCAGTCCGAGAGCACCTTTTTCCAGCCCTAGCTTCACCTAACCCCTGGGGCTTTTCTTAGGGTACAGTAAGTGGCTGGCTTGGGGTCTTGCATGAGTCAGGTCAAGCTGGGGATAAGCAGTCTCAGTTCCTACCATTCCGTCCTGTCCTTGGCTTGAGAAAAGACATGTCGTAAAAGGACGGATATGGCCTAGAATAATCATGCCAAGTCACCGCTGGTGACAACCCCGTGTGTTCCCCTCCTTCCAGCCGCCGTCTGAAGCGTATCTCAGCTACTGTCCTTGTCACATTTACATCCCTCCCGGCTCCACTGAGAACAGCTGGGATGGTGTCTCATGAGCCAAGAACGTGTTTCCTTCCTTCTCTGGGGCTTCCTCAAGGCTACCTGAGAACACAGCTGTATTCTGGAATCCTATTCTCCAGTTCCTGGGATTTGCCTTGCAATTCCAGAGAAAGGGAGAAACGTGGGTTCCGTGAGCTACTATTGGGCAGGATCATGAGGAAACAGTCCAGTGGCCTCTTCTATTTTGAGGTGAAGAGGAAGGTGGTCATGCTGCTGACGTGTGAGTCAGTGGGTCAAGGGACTGAACACTATGTGGGCAGAGAACTTGGGAGGGAGGACCAAATTTGATGAGTCATGCCCATCTAGTCTAATCTAGCAATCAGAAGCCTTAAAGACTCAAGGAGTCCACACATGATATAGATATAGATATAGATATAGATAAAATATAGTATGTATATATATATGTATATGCACATACACACACACACACACAAGGATGTTCATCACAGTGTTTTAGTGGTAGCAACCTCTGTGCCCATCTGTAGGGGATTGATGAAATCAATGATAGTTGCTTTCTACAAAAGAAATCGAAATTGCCATTAAACAGTGTGTGGTACAGGTGTGGGTATAGAAAGGTGTTCAAGACTGTTAAGTGAATAAAGCAAACCACACTACAGTGTATGCGTGTGTTTCTATAGCCCTGGATGATTTCTGGAAATACGAGAAACTTCTAACTGGTTATTTCGGAAGAGTAAGAATGGAGGTTTTGGTGGGTAGTGAGACTTTTGCTCTTTACCTTATAGTCAAACGTACTTTAAAAGAAATTTTACAATGAGCATGTATTGCTTTTATAATATCATGATAATGATAAGGAAAAAGTAGAAGAAAGAAAGACTTAAGAAGGTTCATAAACAAAAGGCACCAGAACAATTCAGTGTTGAATCCATGAGTGCTGAGGGCAGCCAACTGACAAAGTGGGCCCGCGATGACCTTGCATGATGGAACTTGCTCCTAGCCACTGCTGGCAGAGATATGCTTTGACCAGCCGAGGGTGGACATGGAGGTAGGCACTAGCAGGAAATCATTATTTGCAAGGCTGACTCAGTGACAGAAAGTCTGCAACAAAATTACGACCAAAGTTCAACTCTAAGAACAGGGATTGGACTGTCTCAAAACAAAAGCTAACATATATTACTTGGTGTATATCAAAGCAATGTGCAAATTGCTTTACTTAGCATTATCTCATTTAATTTTCACAACCACTCTATGAGGTAGAACTGCTATTATCCCATTTCACAGATGAGGATACTGAAGCTTAGGGGGTCTAACTTACCTGCCTAAATACACAAATAGTAACTGATCTGCCCTGATGACTGCAGTGCTCCAACAACTAGAATATAATGACAGCTTACTAAAGAACTATTGAATGAGTGTGCAAGAATAGGACATCCCTACATCTTTGCCATCAAGGAGCAGCCAGGCTAGTTTGGAAGACTGCAGTAATCTATGTATGCAGTATAGTATTTTATATAAGGCACCCATCCAGATTTAATTGGGCTGCAAAGATAAGTACTATTCAGATTTTAAAGTTGGGAGATCAACAAGGCCTGAAGTTACCAATGAAGGTATCTTGGAGGAGGAAGGAGTTCAACCAGGTCTGGAAGGATGGATTGAATTAAGAGAGGGGTGGGGAGAATATTGCAGAAAAGGTATTGCACAAGTAGTGCAGAAGTATCTCTGGTTTCTGAGATAGTGAAGCATCTTGCCTAATCAGAGTGAGTCGAGTATGTGCAGTAAGCAAACTGGTGTGTGTAGGGAGGGAAAAGAGAGCACTATAAGTAATTCTGAAGGTTGAAAAACGGCAAACGAGTATGACTTAATGTGGAAGGAAATTAAGAACCTCTGAAGGTGTTTGGACACTGTGAAAAGTGATGCTTTCAAGAGATTAATCTGACAGGTGTCAAAGTGACTTGGAGTGAAGGAGGGAGCCTGTGAAAACCAAGGTGTGGGGTGATGGGGGCCTGGCAAGAGGAATGAAAAAGGAGGGTCAGTGTGAGCACTGCCATAAAGGAAGAGGAGGCAACAGGACTTGATGATCAAAAAAAAACAGACTATGAAGGAAAGGGCATGAGCCAAATAATTTCAGGGCTTCAAACTCAGATGTCTAAAGAAGGGAATGCCTATATCTGGAACAGGGAATTGGGAGAAGGTTCTGTTTGCTATTTGACATGGTTGGGAAAAGATGATGAATTGAGTTTCATTTCAAATCTTTTTCTTCCCCCGCCCAAGACTGTAAGACAGCTTAGGGACTTTTTCTCTCTCAGTTTTTTTTGGTGGTATAATGCATAGGGCTCCCTTTGTCTGGACTAGTTCATTCATTCAGCATCTCTTTATTAAGCTGTCATTATGTTCTGGTTGTTGGGAACATTGCAGCAAGCAGGGCAGACCTGGTCCCTGTTGTCACTGAATGAAAAATGGTAAGGGCAACTGGTAAGGGCACTTGTCAAACATTTTATCGTAGATTGTACCTTGGAATAAAAATACCATCACAACCATTCATTTATTCCTTTGTTGTACAAATATTTATTGAGTGGTGCTCTGACTCTATTTTCAGCCCTTATACTCACAGACTAGTAGAGGAGAGAGAAGTAGATAGGTAATAATAATATGGTATAGTAATTGTAGTGAGACGAAAAGCACCAGCTGTTGTGGGAGCAAGTAGATGGGTTATCTGCCCACCTCTGGAGGGGCAGGTGGCTGGGCAGGGATGTTTCCCTGGCAAGAATAATGAGGTGTTAGCTACATAGGGGCAGAAGGTGGGGTGCAAAAGGAACTTCTAGTTAGAAGACCTGGACACTGGAGAGACCTAGGCTTGTTGGGGATTGATTTACAACTAGGCTTTTATACCTAGCAGAACTACCAATCAAAATGTGAAGAAAGAATAAAAGGAAAGATATGTTCTGATATGCAAGGTATCAAAAAATTTACCTCCCATTTCTCTCTTCTCAGGAAGGCTGGTGGACAACCTGCACCAACAAAACTGAGAAGTAAATCAAGAGAACAGGCAACATGGGAATAACTGCATCGAGCTCAGGTAGGCAGGGGCTGGATCAGAAGTTCTATAGGCATAGCGAGGAGTTTGGACTTTGTGATAATGACAAAATTACTTAACGTAATAGTAGAATGGTATTCTAAAGGAGTGATTTTTTTTTTCAAACTTTGAATCCAGGGACCCCTTTTGGGCAACATTGTGATTGACTTCAACCAGAAACTGTAGTTTTAATCTGTTTTTTATATTTTCTGTTACTTTGAAAAGGATTCTGCTGCATTTTAAAGAGTTTGAAAGCCATTGTACTAGAAAAACCTAAAAATGTGTGTAACTACAATTTAAGCAGCCTTGTGCAATTTGGCAGGGGCTCTAGAAGCTCCCAGGGCTACGCTATGCTGTGCCCCAAGTTCCTGGGGCAATGCACTGTGGGAGAGAGTAGTGTGTAGGGTGCTGATTAGGTCTAGCTACCAAGTTTCAGCAGAGCTCTCTGCTGGCCATTCTTCCTTCAGCAGCAAAGGTGATCCCTAGGAATACATTTCTACTAGAACAGATCTGCCCCCATGGCTTCCAGACTGCCAAGAAATAAATTTTAAGAGTGCAGACATGGGCTAGGGGTAACACAGCATGACCACAGCTCTTTTCCTGCTGAGCTTTGCCACAGCTGAGTAAGGTGTGTATGAGAGAGACAGACACAGAGACAGAGACAGAGTCATAGAGGCAGAGAGAGACTGTTCAGTGGGCTCAGAAGAAATTTATGGGTATGTTATATTTTAGCACATAAATAGCAGAGCAAGAGCAGCAATCCAGGTGTTCTTGAAATCCGAAGCCAGAGAGAACCTTTTATTTATGGATTCAGCACACAGACATTTGTTTCCTCCCCCATATCTGCATTTCAAGTACGATGATAAAAGATCAGCCCAGAAACCAAGCAGAATGTTATGGTGTTTACTGGTTTTGCTAGCTATAAAAAAGGGCGTTCCCCAGTGCCCCCATCGTCTGGGTAAAATCCTTCCCCACCCTCTTCTAACCAACCTTTTTCCTTCCCCCCAGCTAAGCAAGTGAATTTTAAATACCATTCTAAAGTCGTTGGCTGGTGACCTGGAAAATTCCTCCTGCTTTGTTATGCTGTTAATGGCCCATCCGTGTAAACCTCCTACCCCCAGAAATTTTCTCCCAACTAGACTGGGGAAGAAGGAAGCAGAAGTTAAAAAAAAAAAAGAACTGAAATAAAGGATTCCTATTTCTAAGGGCTTTGGAAAGATTAAAAGATGAGCAGGCCCAGATGAATGGAAGGAAGGAATTTCATTTGTCTTGACTGTCTGTAGGGCAGCTAGCACAAGAGTATGTGTAAGTATGGCCTTGTTGAAAGACTTTAGAACAAGGTGATAATTCTTTAATGCAGTGATAGCTCAACCATGTAAGATTTTTGTGGACACACGTCTTGGAAGACCTCCAATTCTGCAGGCCAAGATTCGGACTTACCTTTTGGGATGTATAAGCTAGTAAATGTGGGATCACTGGGGAGCCCCCAAGCTCAGTCACCTTCCTTGTTCTCATTTGCAAGGTACAGTTAATAACTGCCTTGGATCTTGGTATTGTTAGTCACTAAACCAACAATTACCCTTGACTGTGTGTGCCCGGTACAGGGCTCAGAGCTTTTTCCTGTATTCCCTTATTTAATTCTTCCCAAACGACTCTATGCAATAAGTACTATTATAATTTCCTGTTCCGGAAAAGAGGACACAGGTTGGGAAGAGTGTGGAGGTGAGAATCCCACCTGGGTTCTCTGTCTCCTTAGCTCAGGCTCTAAACCACAAGATCAAGCTGTTTATAAACTACAGAGATCTAAGAAAACATAACTACGAGGACGCACAGAGTGGACAAGCTATTCCTAGAACATGACAGTTCATCTTGGGCCAGTCACACAGGCCATGAATTGTTGTTACCAGGTCCTCATTGGAGGGGACAGTTCTGCACTTAAATTATAAGCAGACCCCTGCTCCTAGCCTTTCAGATTCCTGGAATAAGGTTCTCACCACAAAGCTCTGTTGTTCTCTTCTGGCCTTGGTCTGTCAGATGCCACTTCTCAGATTCCAGAACAACACACAGACACACAGGAAAGTCGGAGCCTTTGAACACCAATGCCATGCCTGTCCCCCACTCCCATCTCCAAATAGAACCTTTGACAACTTTTTCCTATCAAGAAAACTTGGTCATCTGTTGAATCAGTTGGAGCTGGCACCTCTCAGATTCATTTTCTGTAACCTCCAGGTTCCGTGGGATACTAGCTGGCTGGAGGGGAGGCGGCTGACCAGGTAAGAGGCCGCCACTGGGCCATCGTCAGTGAGGAGAAAGCAACCATGGGAGGGCAGTGGGGCCATCAGCACCAGCTGGAAAAATCTGCAAAGAGGCGATTGCCAGGGGTTTACCCTTGACAGAATTCCCAGGGCTCAGGGTGGGCTTTTATGACCCCTCTTCTTACATTTATTTGTATCATTTTTAATAGAAATGCTTTCATTAAAAAAAAAAAATACATGAATGCTGTGTCAGCAATTTAAATAATATGGTGATTAATACAGAGAAAGTAAAAGTATACTATTAGTATACCACACTCCCCCCTACTGTGTGTCCCCCACCCTCCACACATCTGTCCAGTCGTCACTAGTAACAGTTTGGAATCTGTCCTTGCAGATGGTTCTGCTGGTCTCGTGTGTGTGGCCGGGGGTGGGGGTGGGGGAGTGGGGGTTGGGGGGATTACACTGATATCAGTGAGAAGATTCTCTTCTTTAGCTTATGCATCATAGGCATCTTTCTAGTCTATCCGTACAGCTCTCCTTTTAACAGCAGTACAGTATTCCTCTGAAAGAATGGACCACCTTTCTTTCTGATCTCTGCTCCCACAGACCCTTGCCTGCCACCGGGAGTCTGTCTCAGCTCCCGCTCACCGCGCCTCCTCTGGGTCCTGCCGCAGGGAACTGCACAAATGGGAAGGTGGTCAAAAGGTGAAAAGGGCGGTGGTGGGCCCCATATGGGGGAGTGTGGGGGTGGGTGAGTGCACGCTATCCTGGCCGTCCTGGGGCACACAGGAAGTTCTTGTCTCTCCTTGCCCCGCCAAATGGTTCCTCTGTCTGGCTAAGGGTAAACTACATGTTTTATGGGAATCATTCTTGAGAACGACCAAGAAGATCAATGAAGAGAAACATAAAAGGCTGTTTTCTTAGGGTTACACTCTATCGTTTGGGACCTATGCTGTGGGCATGCACACTGTGGAGCTGTCAGAATGACCAGAGGTCATCCGGGCCAGTCCCCTGCCTCCGTCCAAGATGTACAAACCGCCCAGGCTTGAAGCCCCTGGTGTTGTTCTCTTGGTAGCTACTCTGTGTGAGTAACAACTCCATTAGGTATAAATTTACACCTTGTCACTGGAAAGGCACACTGGCTCAGGGGATTCAGGCAAGACCACTTATTAGCTGTGTGCTTCTGACCAAATTTTGCATCCTCTTTGCACCTCAGTTTCCACATCTGTAAAATGGGGGATAATAATAGTACGTGTCTAATTTGGTAGGGTTTTTCTTTATAACTTAAAAAATAAAATATATACATAGCATATTTGGAGTATTACATATTTGGAGTTGCTGAGCACTCAATGATGTGAATGCTTATTTATACCTTGAATCCAAATAGTTCTCACTGCACTTTAAAGCCAGAGTTTAGCGATCAGTGACCCTTAACCCTGGCTGCAATCTGAACTCATCCCCCTGAGCCTTAAAAAAATGCCAGTGCCCAGGCTCCATTACCAGAGGTTCTTATTCTTTAGGTCTGAGGTGGGATCTGGGGTCTGTGTTTTAGAAAAACTCCCTGGGGAACTTTAATTTGCATCCAGGGTTAGGAACTACTGAATTTAGTTAAGTGTTAAGAAACCGTGAGGCCTGGAGTGGGTAAGGGGCTTGTCTGGGTTATGTAACCAGACCAGAAAGATCCAGATCTCCTTTTCCTGGATGCCAACCTCCAAGGCTTGTCCTTATAAGGGAAATCTGTCCCTTGGGGTGTCCTTTAGGTGGTCTTGGGGATGAGCAGAGGAGGTGCCCCCACCTCCAGTCTCTTTCCTGGTAACCCCTCAACCAGTTCTTCCCAGAACCGGCACCTTTTACCCTTCAGGCCACACGTCAGATGACCTCAGAAGTTTCCCTATAGCACGCTACTGTTCCAGAATATGATCATCTTTGATTACAGCACTTGAAGCTATGAAATAATCCTATTCACCCATTCACTCATTCATTCTGGGAATCAAAGCCCCCTGGGAGCAGGGACCGCGTCTGTACAGTTTCTGCAGTACGGGGCCTTAGAATGGTGACCAGCGCTTAGTAAAAAATAAGTCATTAAATGACTGAATGAACGAAATCCCAGGAGGGCAGTTGAGTATTTTGTATTTTTCTGGTTCTAGCCATCTGATTCTCATTACTCCTACAGCTCGGGAAGCCTCTCTCTGCTTTGGCGTTTTATAAACCTCGTGTGCGTACGTCGACATTTTAACCATAAATCCCTAGTTTTGGGGCTGGAAAATTCGAGGCAGGGGCTTTGGGGGAGGGGGAATTAAAACTACCCGGAGGTCCGAAGCCAGGCGGGCGCTGCTCGGGGACTGGGGAAGGGAGGGGAACCGTCGGCCGGGCGCCCCTCAGCCCCTGCCCGCCCCCTCCTGCCCCCTCGGCGGGAGATGGTCCCGGGCCGCGACATCCATCAGAGGGGTGCGCCGGCGCCGTCGCCTCCCGTCCCGGGGGACGCCGCGGGGGCGAGGGCGCGATCCGGGTCGCGCCCGGGGACGGCTCGGGCCGCAGCCCCCGCATTCCGGCCGCGCGCCCCCGGAGGTGGCTCCTCGGGGGGGCCGGGGGGCCGGGGGGCCGGTGTGTGTCCCTTTAAGAGCCGGAGCGCTGCCCCCGCCTCGCAGGCGCCCGGAGCCTCACAAAAGAACAGGATGTTGTTGATTTGTCACCAAACCACAGAGAGGAAATGATTGTAAATTTCCTTTAAACATCCCCACCGCGCTCCGGCCGCCCCCGCTTCCTCCTCCGCCGCCCCCGCCCGGCCGGGCGCAGCGGGGCCTCGGCGCTCCCGCGGGGCGCCCGCTCCCCCGGCCTCCCCGGCCCCCCGGCCTCCCCGGCCTCCGGCTCCAGGCCACTGGCCCGACCGGCCTCGGGGGCGCCTGCGAGAGGAGGAGCCCCCGCCCCCGCCCGCGTTCCACTTGCTTGCTTCTGATTATTTTTTCAGCAGCTGCTGCAGAGAAAGGGCCTTGGCTTGTGCGGACGCGCGCACCGCCCCTGTCTCGCCGGCCTTTTCCTCCTTGAGCGACAGGGGCCTGGGCACCGTCCCCGGCCTCCCCTGGGAGCGCCTTAGCGCGCGCACCCCGCTTAGCCCCACAGTCTCTCTGCAGAGGCATTGTTAGCCCCAGTGCCGGGGTGGGGTGGCGGGGGGGACTGAGACCCAAGGAAGGTACAGGAGCAGCCGGAAATCACCAGCTTCTGAACCCCCCCGGCGTCTCCTGGAACACACTATAGGTCTGGTTCCCCCCAAGCTTCGGTTTGTCACCAGTGGGCCACGCTGCAGCGGGAACATCTAGAAATCCGAGGTCACCAAAGATGGCAGTTTACACTGGGAAGTCCAAAGCAGCGGTTACTACAGACCAGGTGATTTCATGGAAGCACCCCCACAGCAGGCGCCCCTCTTTCAGGCGTTGCTTGGGTCTCAGCTCCACCTGTAGTACGTTCTGCACCCTTACTTTGCGGACCTCTCCCCACATTGCATTATATGATTTGTGGAAACCTCTGGTGGAGTTAATGTTTGCTCCCAACCTGCGGCCCATGGCAGGGTGGGCGAGTCTGGTCTGTGTTCCACAGAAGAGCTGCCCTTTGCTGTACGGAGTGTTCTTTTGGGGCAGTTAATGCTTCTGATTCTGGTTTGGGGTAGTTAATGCTTCTGATTCTGGCGTTGGCTGCGCTTGGCTTCTTGGCTTGAATATTCAAAACAGCAGCTAATGTCCCGGGCCCTGTGCATTCTCATTGAGTTCTTACAATAGCCCTGTGAGGTGGGTATTGATGTTCCCTTTACACAGATGAGGAAACTGAGTGAGTGAGGTTCAGAGAGGTTAAGGAACTGCGTCAGCTCACCCGGTGTAAGTGGAAGCAACAGGACTCATTTCCTCGCCACATTCTGATAACTCTTTAGGGCTTCAAATCTGATTATGTGGTTAAGGGGATGGGGAGTGAAGGGCGGTACAGGGTATTCATGTTGGGTCTTTTGTCACTTCAGCCTTCAGGGAGCTCTGGGCCAGATCCTACTTTCTGGGAAAAGAAAAGCTGAATGGCTGACGCTCTGGGGCTGGAATCTTCCCTTTGGGGCCATAAGAGGTCTTTAGTGGATTGGAGGAAGCGGGGGACCTGGTGTGGAATCTGAATTCTTTCCACTCTCCTTGAATGGGAAAATGGGCTCCTTTACAAAAGTTATCTGGGGCTGGATTCCTAAGGTTGACTATCCCCTTCATTTGCAAGACCCTTGAGTCTAAGCTCTAAGAGGTGGTGAGGCGGATCGGGGAGGCGCGGAGGGAGGGTTTGACTCTGGATAGCGTCAGTCATACGGAACAGTTAATGTTCCTGCGTGCCTGCTATGCACCGTGCACTGTGCCAGCTGCTGTGTATGTGCTTTTTCATCTGATCTTAAGGATCCTAAGAGATGAGAGTTGGTACCCAGAGAAATTGTGCACCTGGGAATGGAGAAGCTGGGGTTTGCATCTGTAATGCAAAGAAGGTAATATGTTTGATACTGGACAACCCCAGAGGGTCCCCTGTGTCTGCGAGAGGAAGTCGTCCAGGCGCCCCAGAATCGGGACAGCCGTGCTTGCCTTTGGTCAGTGCAGAAAGCTGAGAGGGTCCTTGATACCGGTGGATTTTTAGAGAGAAATGCAGTGGCCTCTGGCTCCTTTGTGCTGCAGCTGTCTGCAGTTCCTCAACTCTGAGCACATTTGTTGATGGATTTCCAGAGCGGCTGTGGTATCTCCACCTGTCCTTTTTGCTTTTACAGATTGCCAGTCACTGGGGCATCTTGGTCCTGAGCCCTTGGGAGGGAGAGCCATCTGCTTAATTGTTTCTGTTCCCCAGCTGAGCAGCAGGGTACCAACATGCTGAGTTGTTGGTCTGAGCAGGCTGGCTCAGGGCAGAAGCAATACAGTAGGAGTCAGGGCGTCCAAAGCAGGAACCAGAGGGCAAGTCATCTGACGTCTGTCCACCTCAGTTTCCTAGCCCATGAACTTTGGCTTATGCGGTGTCTCGTGGCCCTTTCCAGTCACCGCCATCCAAGGGATAGCTTCTGTTTATTCATTCTGTTAGTATATATTAACTATTCACTGTGTGACAGGCAGTTCTGCTACAGGTGCTAGAAATAACAGCAGTCAACAAAACAAAAGCCCTGCCTTCTAGCAGGGTACCAAAAAGGAGACAAAACAATGTAAATACATATATGTAAAATGTCAGGTAGTACTTTGTGCTGTGGACAAAAATTAAGAACTCAGAGGAGGGGTGCGGTGTATAGTTTGAGAGGTGGGGCTAGTATGTCATTTAGGGTGGGAAAGGGAAGGCTCACCCATAAGACGGCATTTGAGGAGGAAAGGAAGGAGTGAGCCGCGCAGCTTTCTGGAAGTTTGCTTTCGCCAAGCAGTTGGAACGGCCAAGATAAAGGCTGGGAGATGGGAGTGCGTTACACAGCACTTACGGTGTGTCAGGATTTGTGCTAAGTGCCTTATGTTATTTATTTAATCTTGTCACTATTTTATTTGAAGAAGCTGAGGCTCAAAGAGGTGAAGTGGTTTGGCCCGGGCTGCGCAGCTAGTCGGTGGTGGAAGTGCAATTCAAACGCTGGTCTTAACCCTCATGCTGCTTCCCTTGGGGGTTCACTTTGGATCTTGTGTTTACTTCACGACCCTGTTCGTTTGATTTCTTGGGGATTAAGTGCCAGCAGTGGCCAGGATGACTCCTGGCCCCCAAGTTGCATGATGTTTGGGAAAGAGCTCAGAACCTGAAGTTCCTTTTTGTGCGTGGAAGAAGGTAATATGTTTGGTACTGGACAACCCCATGTTGTGTTTATGGTAGAAGGGGGAAAAACACCTTCAGATTAGTGTAAACAAGAGAAATGGGAGAACGGGGTAGCCCGAATGCCTCCACCCACTTCCTTCGTTTTAATTTCCCCATGACGGGCCCCACACAGCATGTTGTATTATATAGTGATAATTAAAACACTTGGATTAGTGAACTGAGATTTATAGGGCAAACAGGAGCCAGAGGAGCAACGACAGTCATCTCCTTTATTTGCAGGCAGATATCCAAATTGCCACTTGCTTGCTTTTTCTTCCTGACACTATCACCTACTCTGCTTAATTAGATCCTTTTTTCCCCCTATCATTTCCAACACCCGCTTAGCCTGCTGCTCAGCCAAGGGTTTGTGAAGCCACATACTGAACCCTGTCCCGCAACCCGCGGCAGATGAGTCAGAGACGAGGCAAAAAAAACCAAGGATGGTACCTTTGCATCAGGCTGTGGAGCCTGCCCGCCCTTTGGTGTCACGGAGCAGGACGGAGAGCCTGAATCCACGGCCACGGAGAGGAATACCACCTATTTTCCCACCCTGCTTGGTTGTCTGCTTAACCGCCTTCCTTGTCGTGGGACGCAGACTGAGTGAATTCCCCACACAGCAGACCACCTCCAATACATTTTCCAAAGCCAAATAGAAAGAGTTAAATCCTGTCCCCCAAATTTTATTGAATATTTTACTATGTCCAAAGTATCATTCGCCACTCTGAAGGTGGGTGAGGAGTAGGGGACACTGGGATGAAGAAAATGCCATCAAAATTTATAATCTAGTAGAAGGGACAGTTGAAAATAGCTGATGAGAATTTTGGGGCAAATTCATTTGTTCAATAAATGTTTATTGAGTACCTGTTATATGCCAGGCATATTTATATATGCCAGGCATGTTTCTAGGCATGGAGGGGCCCTCCCTTGGCAAGTGACCCAAAACATCCCTGTCCAAATGGCTTTACCGCTTGTCAGGGTGGCAGAGGGGCACAGCAGTCAATTCATAACTAAAAAGCATAAGAAATCTGAGAAAAACTAAGTGGAGAAGGTGGCCAGAGAGTGCTGGGCTGGTCATTTTAAAACAAAGAAAGTGAAGTCTGTGTAGTGTGGGGAAGACTGACAGATCTGATTTGGAATCTGGGCTTTGACACCTACTAGTGGTGTGACCTTTAAGTCTCTGTGATCTACGGTTGAAACCTTATTTTTCTCATCTGTAAAGTGAGGCTAGTCACAGACACTCCTAAAGGGATTAAATGAGGAAAAAATATAAAAAACCCAGAGCTGATTAGGGCCCGTGGTTGCTAGCAGTTAGTAGGATGTGCTTGCATAGCGTAAGGTGATGAGGAGCTGAAGGAGGAGAGACTGATGACAGTTGGGAGAAAAGGGGTTATTATCCACGTCACCTTCCTTTTCCTGATAATTGCAGTTTCCCCATATGCAGAGAAGAAGGCTGGAGTGCAGGTGAACCTTGCAGCCAGAATTAAGATTGGAGCGGATTTAGGTTTGGTATGTGGGGCATAGTTTGAGTTGGATGACTGTCAATGTTTGGCATTCTCTTTAAAAAATCATGTTTGACATGCTTATGTTCACCCTGATACTCCACAGCAAGCTCAGCAGGGAGGCCGGGCTGCCCACTTGACAAATGGGAAACAGGCCCGGGGTATGAATGCCTGGACAAGGTCACCTCCAGTCTCCGGAGACCTCCAGCTGGAGACCAGTCATCCCCGAGTGTGGCTCCCGGGGTGAAATCACAAAGGCAGGCTTGGATTTATTGCAGGCAGCCTGGGAAGGTTCCTGTTCTCGAGAAACCTCAGAAATAGTAGCTCCTCCACCTGAGGAGTCTTATTTTTCTGGGGTCAGCCTCCTGTGTAGCCCCAAACCCCCAGAAGACACAGGATATGATTTGGGGGCGAGGGAGATGGTATCAGAGAGCATTTGGTATAAATAGGAGAAAGAAAGGTAAAGAAAAGAGGGAAGATTGTAGTGATTGGGAGTTTGGGCTCTGGGGCCAGACAGATCTGCCACCTAACAGCGTGGGCAAGTCACATAACCCTTTCTGAGCCAGTTTCCTTGTTTGTAAGATGGACAGTAACCGCCCAAACTCACAGGATGCTGGGAAAGTGAAATAAGACGGTGTGTGTCAAGTGTTTAGCACAGTGCCTGGTGGTGGCATGCTCTCAGTGATGTGAGCTGTCATGATTGGACAGGAGAAGGGGGTGGCTGGGTAAGGGAGAGGGGCTGCAGGAGCCCCCAGCTTGCTGCCATCCCTCCCCTGACATTGGACCATTTCGGTGTGGTCGTGATGAAGCTCTTTCCGCCTGAGGGATTTGGAGTTGGTCACATAGGACACGCCGGGACCGGCAGAACAGGAACAGACAGTCATCTGGTGTCTTCCCATCCTTGCTAACCCTCCCTGGCATCATGGCTCGGTGGGCACACCCGGTGTCCTCTGTGTCCTCTTTCCCCCTCACCGTCACCCATGCTTCTCTGGCTCAGATCCATGGTCTATCTCGTCCCTGTTGACTCCATATAATGAAAATAATTGAGCCTGTTTCCATTGATAACTGTCTAGGAACAAATCAAGTCCCACCCCAGGCATCTGCCTCTGATTGAACACACCCCACCTGCTGCAGATGCCTGGGATTCTAAACCCAGGCAGTGGGAACCCACAGGCTAGATGCACTTTCAAGGGTGGATGACACCCCGCGGAAAGCCTCGTGGTTTGCTAAAGGGCGTGTAAGGGTTCTGGGACCAAGGTGAAAAAGCTCTGAGAGCACCTCTAAGCGTTTATCCAAAACGCTAATTACTGTGGGCTCCAGTTATGAATGTGCCTTTCATCCTGCGGCCTTGCTTCCTCGTCTCTTTCTGCCCTGTTAGGTGCAGGAATGTCACTAAGGAACACATCGCAGACAGGACTGAAGAGTTGCAGGGGCTGGGGGTGGGGGAGCTACAGAAGCTCTGTACCTTTTTGTTTTTTTTAATGTAATTGTCCCAAGACCGGACCTCATTGGAACAGCACCTCCCAGCATGAGTGAGAAGGGCAGGGTTGTTGACCAGAGGAATCCTATTTAATTGGATTATTCTAGTCCGAAGTCCTCATTTAAGTCACTGCAACAATCTTAAGTCAAACAAACACCTGTGTCTTCTTATCTCTAAAAGGACCCCGCCCTGCTGCCTGGGATCCATTCTCATCTTTATCCTTGCACATACTCACATATGCACATAGTGTGAACTTTCTCCCCAGGGGCTTTTACACATTTGTCACCAAATTCTTGCAGTGAGTCCAGAAGGAAGGACTTATTATCCCCATTACTTTAAAGAAGATATTGAGGCTCTGAAAGGTCACGTGGTCACAGCTGGCCGAATTGGGATTCAAACCTAGGTCTGATTCCATCCAAAGTCTGCAAATGTAATGATAGATGCGGTTGTTGTGACTGTGTTTTTCACCCAGCATTGTATTGTGGACATTTCCCCCGTGTTCCTCTAGAGTCTTCCTAATTATTGTTTACAATGAGAACATGAAAGTCCCTGAACCATCACTGTGCAACCATTTTCAGCTCTGGGGCCCTTGTGGGCAAGTCATTGGCTCAGGGCTGGCTGCTGAGCAGCGTGGTAGGAGAGAGGCCCAGGCTGGGAGGGTGGCCGTTTGGGCTGCTGAAAGACTCTGAAGCTGAGAGAGCCACGCAGACCCACGACGGCCCCTCACTTGTGTCCCTGTTGGGCACTTGAGTTCATAACCGCTGTGCTGTGGGGTCATCATTATTTGTGGGGTGTGGGTCAGAGTGGCAGCAGCTCTCTGCTCTCAGGAGGGTTGGGGGGGAAGGATCCATCATCCTCCTGAGGTAGGTGGACGGGAGAAGAGGTTTCATCCCCATTTCACAGGTAGGGAATCTGAGTCTCAGGGGTGTGGGTAAAATCGTAACCTTTCCAGAGTATCTCGCCTGGCTTTAGTGCATTTGCGTATCCTCAGGGGTGGAGAGAAGTTCATCTCACCTCAGTGGGTAATTACCTGGGCAACCGAGGGCGTGTCTGAACCTGAGAGGCTAAGGGGAGGGGCTGGCTTGCTTGCTGGCTTGCTTGCTTCCAGAGCAGAGGAGAAAGACGGCCCTGGACTGCAGTTTGTAAGCAGTAAACGGGTTTTAAACTTTATTTCTCCCTTTGACCGATTTCGGTTTTTAGAGGTATTTTGTCCCGGGATTTCCTCTCCCCAGACTTACAGGGGTCCAGAAGTCAGTTCTCAAGGGACAAGATGAACAGTGTTGGTATTCTGACTCCTGCTAGCTTCCTCCTCCACCAACCCAAAGTTTGTTTCTCTCCTGCTTCATCTCATCCAGACCGCACTTCTTCCTGATACGCAGGGATGCTCCCAAGGAAACCCGTGTGTGCAAACACAGGCTGGATACGGATGGTCCAGCAGGACTAGCCCCGCGCACGCAAACCTTTTCTAAAGGAGGGCAGGATAGGTGGCAGAGAAAACCAGAACGTGGATCCTAAAAACTTACGAGGCACAAGGTGAGTTTTTGGTCTTGTTGGCCCGAGATGGAGATGGTGGCAGAAATTCCTCCTTTAAATCTTCCTGATTCGAAGAGGCCACTTAATCTCTGCCAGAGAAGAGCAGTGCTGCTAGAAATATCTGAGTCTGAGCAGTGTTGTTCACTGTACACGTTTTCTATAACAGTAGAAAGACCTGAGGACTTTAAAGGGGCATTTTGCAAACAGCATCGAGTTCTTAGAATGACAAGACAGTTTTAAAAGAGAAAAAAAGCACTGTTTATGTCAGCTCTGCAGCTTATCAATATAAAATGAAGATGAAGCTTCATTTATATGAATAGACCATTTTGGGGGGAGTTGTTAAAAATTCATATATCTTTGCTAATGGAACCATTTCCACATTCACAATGGAAAAAAAAAAAGGCACAAGGCTTATAAAATCTTTCCTGGAACAACCAGGAAAGAAGTAAGTGCCTGAAAATACAAATTTGTGGTATTATCTTTGCATATTAGCAACATTCTTCAAGCTTTCAAATAGTGTGTGTGGACCTAGACTGCCGTGACATTTGGTTAGCATCTTCTTTTACTCTATGTGTTTTCTAGACTGTGTCTGTCTGCACGCACTCTGTGCAGCCTGTGCTAGCCCACTTCATACCCACCGTGGCCTAGAACCCTTACATCCTCCCTTTGAAATAGGCCTCCTATGTCTTGTTCCATGAACCCATGGTGAGAATGGCTCCCTCTAGAGTTTTGCAACTGGGAGCTGTGGAGGTAAGACCAAGCTGCGAAAGGGTGCCTGGTGAGAAGTTCAGTGGCAGAGGCAGGATTTGAATCCAGGTCTGGATGGCCCATGATACATACTCTTTGCACTACTCAAGTCTGCCTTAAGTTAGCAAATCTATGCTCAGCCCCTTTTCTGGAGTAAGGCACCCTGTTGTGAAGGCACCTTGAAGGAAATGCCAAGATAAATAGGACTATTCCCTCTCTTAAACGCACCTGGAATCTAGGGTGGGTGGGAGGATCATCCACTATTGTATAAAGATATTTACTGATTTGTAATCTCCATTTTACAGATAAGTTACAACCAAAGAGGTCAAGTGACTTGCTCAAGGTCACACAGCTATGATATGACAAGACCTTTATTAGGTGGCTGCTGCCAGAAGCCCTCAGCAGTCCAAAACACTATGTGGGTCACCTCATTCCTACATGCAAGGCAGGTGAAGGTCAGGGTTCCTCTTAGAGGTCACATAGAGGCCAAGGTGCTCCTGAACCGAGCAGAGATTTCAAAGCAGATTTGTCCCTGAAAGATGCCTCTAGGCTCCCGGGTCCATGGCCTTATGAGCAGCAGATCTTACAGGCTTTTCCACTCTCACTTCCTGGGGGGAAGGGTCTCTGCTTTGGCCGTAGACCCAGGGACCCTCCTGTTTCCAAAGAGTCTGCAGCAGGACAGAGGCTGCCGAGGCCTGCTGAGATGAACTGTGCTGTATAGAAATATTTGCTTTAGACCGCACGAGCCAAGGGAAGTCTTGGGGGCGCAGAGGAAGGAGGGTGGGCTGGGTGGTGCCCTTTGCTCTTAGAGAGCAGAGCCCCAGGCCCCACCACCCAGGGGCCCCGTGAACTCTTCCAGCCAGTCCGCCCGGCTAAGAAGGAGGCATCAGGTTAACACGCGCCCTCGCGGTGCTGGGAGGAGAGGTGGGAAATGGCAGAGTCTGTTGTCTGACACAGAGTGCATGCTCACTCCCCTCTCTCCTTCCTCTTCCCTCCCTGCCTCCCTTGCCTCTTAATTTCTAGCTGGTTAATAAGCCCCGTGTGGCTCTCCTGCTGCCTTCACATCTGCAATGACAGCATTTCCCTGTGGTCCCTCTGGGTGACCGTCCTGCTATACATGAAGCTCATTGGAGATGCACATGTCAAGGGTGAAAAAATGCTGGGGCACCCACGTGGCATACCAGGAGGGTCCAGTGAGACCGTTCTGTGGCTGGCCTTTAGAGTCACCAGCCTGGGTGTTCATCCTAGCCTCTGCCACATTGACTGTGTGACCTCGGGTATGTTGTTTAACCTCTCTGTGCCTCCATTTCCATATTTGCAAAGAGGAGATGAGAATAGTACTTACCTCACAGGGATTCACAGACTACTCAACATAATAGTGCATTTACAGCCCCTGGCACTAGGTAAATGCTAGGAACAGTTATTTAAAGCAAACACAAGATCCAGCTGGTAGGGACTTTTGACATCAGGGCCCACCTATTTTATTAAAAATTATTTTAGTAATTTTTAAAAGTAACTGACCATAGCAATAACTAATAGCAATGGCTAACATTTATGACCACTTACCACGTGCCAGGCACAGGGACAAGAACTCTTCAGGCACCAACTTGTTTAAAAATGTGAAGGTACAAGGGGTGGGTGTTCTCCCAGCCCCAGGTCCTGTCTACAGAGGCAGCCACGGTTACCAGCGTTCTGTGTAGCTTTACTGATGTCATCTGTTAATGCATAAAATACTGAAATCTCTTTTTACCATTCAACTTTAATTATGAGGAGACCTGGGCTCTGGGAGGCATCCCAGCGAGTTGTAATAACAGTTCCTATTCTGGGTGTGGGCCCTGCTCCCAGTTTTATGTGTTTTTGACTCCTTGCTGCAACTCTGCAGAATGCGCTGTATTGTGTAGAATAAATTCTGTAAACCTTAGTTTACCTCAGTGGGTTGATTGAGGACTGAATTAGGTAATGCACGTAAAAGGATTTATCAGAGCTCCTGGCACATCATAATTGCTTAGGAGATGTGGCTGTAGGGGGGGGATCAGGCTTTTATGGGGTTCCGAAGCTTGTGCAATTTGAGAGCTGTCTTTAAAAGAAATAATGCAAAATTAAGAATCCAATATTGAGAATGTTAAGTGAACATTTATTTGGAGTGAGAAAAGAGCTCACACAACTTACATATTTTAAAAGCCAACAAATTCCTCAAACACTAAAAATTCCAGAAGAATGACAGAACATTTTTATTAACTGCCTGACACACCTCTATCATGCCTTTTAATTCTTATATTTTCTGGCTTCATACTCTGGGATCACTTCTTCATATGATAATGATTTTTGAAGTTAATTTTCTGTAAGAGCATAAAAGATAATTCAGCCTTTTCTCTAGCATGGTTGATCAGAATTTGTTTTTGTTAGTGACATTTTAGATGTGGAAAATGAGCCAATTCACATAGACACACATACTATTTGTAGTCTAACTACATGTTCGTATCCCAGAAACAGGGAAAGTTTGGTTAAGTTCTGTTTTGTATGATTCCATCAAAAATGAAAAAAGAAACTATGGCACATTATAATTGCATGCATCCAGTGTATTTCTGACAGAAGAGCCCGTCCCTTCTGACTAGGGAACTGAAACTTTCACCTACAATTTTACAGGTCTAATAACTGGAAGCATTTCTCACAGGCTGCCTTTCATGCCGTACATTTTGAAATTTTTATTTGTTAACATTTTTTTAATTTAACAGGAGGAAGTCAGCTTATTAATTAAGAAAAAAACTTAATATCCTATGTATCTCCCATATACATGGGAGAGACCCAGGAAAACTGAGTAGCTCCCCAAAATGGCAGAAGTCATCACCTTCAACACCATCTTCAGCCAGACACAAGATATGGGAAGTGGGGTGACTGTACACATTTTAAACCTTTTTCTTTGCTACCACACACTTCAGTGTTGGGCGCTGAAGGACATGTTCATGGACTGATTCACCTGCTGTTGTGGCGTCAGAAATTGGGTGGGGGACACTGGGTACAGGCGTGAGAGCTATGCCCACCCTGGAAGGCTGGCAGCAAGCCAACGTGCATGGAGGTGACTATGCACCACTTGAGTGTATCCGGCGAGACCCCAGCTCAGTGTCCCACCACCTGGACTCCTGCGTGGGTCTGCCCTGAGGTCTGCGTGGGGCTGAGGCCACGTCACACCACGGGAGGGCAGGCGTGGCCGACGGGTAGCTGCAGTGGGAGAGAGAGTGCGCCTTCTCACCGTGGTAAGGACTTGACCTCGGCAAAGCTCAGAGAAACCCTGGCCATGAGTAACCCAGGGGGTCTTTTCAGACCCTTCCTGGGCCTTGGAAGGGGCTGCCTGCAAGCAAGGGCCCTGGGGCTTCAGCTCCGTGGCACTGTTCACTGCCGTGTCCGTGGTGTGTGGAACACAGGGCCCACACTCCGCAAACGTCTGCTGTGGGAATTTAATGTAATACAGGGGGTTGGGCGTCTGGTCCCAGGCTCTCAGAGAAAAGGAAACTGAGGTACGGTGAGCTTAAGTCTCTTTCCTGTCCTACCTGCTGCTTCTAGTTATACCCTAGGGAGACCCTGCGTCTCTGGACCTTCTTTCCTTTGTGTGGCCCCCCCATGTGAGCTGAGGAGGAAAGGGAGGCTTAACTCCCTTCCAAGGGCCTGAGATAATCATCTGAGTTATTTCCTCCCGGTCTGGACTTGAGCCAGGGTCCCTGGGTCTCATCCCTGGAATTCACTCTGATCCATGGAATCCTCTGTTCCAGAGACTTGTCTGCCTTCTCCCCCTCCTGACCTGACCTGGGTTCCTGGGAATGGTGGGCGGCAAGGAGATCATTGGAAGAACAAAGGTGAATGGTTTTGAGCCATAAAATAGCCTGAAAAACAAGTTTGGAAGATGAATGGCTTTGGGGCTTGCAGAATTTAGCAGGGAGAGCCTTGGGAATTATTGACATTCCTGCCTAAGGGCTCCAGGAGGCCCCTCAGCGGCCAGAGCCCTCCAGCCCCTTCACGGCTCTCCTTGGTTCTGAGAGGTCCTTGAACAAAGGTAGAACTCACTGTGTGCTGCACAACTTGGAGATGAGACCAGAGGGGACACCTCAGTCGGTGGTCATCTTGTCTTTATGTGGCAGGAGCTGTGGCCTGAGGAGGCAGGTGGCTGCAGGTGGTCACTCGGCCAGGCATGCAGGGCAGGCAACAGAGTTGTAGTGTGGGCCCCGCGGATGGAGTGCGCCTCTTTGCCTTACTTCTCTGCCTGGCATGGATTTGCAGCCAAGCTCTGCACCAGCTTCCGCCCGTGTTTCATTACCAGCTGCCCTGATGGGGTGGGCCTGGGGTGCTTCCCCTTTCTCCTGGGAGCTCAGGGAAAGGATGAGGGTGCTCCCTCCTGCGCCCCCGCCCCATTAACAAGACAACTGGGAGGGGGCAGCCTCTGCTTCTAGCCCTGTTCTCCCTCCAGCCCGGGGATAATGTTTATATACAAACGCTGGCTCTGATCTCCACCCAGGAAAACACCAGCTGCTATTGAAAATCTTTGCATGTAATAGAGAGCAGCGCTGGGCCTCACGTGGGCCCCTTCGAACCTCCCTGGAGAGGGTTAGGGATCAGAAGTGTATTTCAGTTATGTTTTTCAAAGTCATCCCAGGGCCGGGTCCAGGCAACTGAAGGCCTGTGAGCGCCGAAAACATTTCATTCCTTTTAGAAAAGACAAAGGGATTAGGTGTCCCAGGGACTTAAACAAATGAATTGTTGGTGGTTTTGACTGAGGTTTCATTTAGGGAAGGCAAGTGCAGAAATGAGGATGCCAAAGATCCCGGCTGCCAGTGAAGATGCCTGGAGACAAGACAGACACAAGCGGTTGGCAGGGATATAAATTAGAGAAGCCTTTTGGAGGGAAATTTGGCAACATCTTTCATGAAAAATGAGTATGACCTTTGATGCAGCAATTTCATGCCTTGAAAACTATCCTAGAGTAATGTTTGCCTATTTATACTAAGACCTATGTTCAAAATGCTCACTGTAGCAAAAAGTAGGAAAGCACCTATGTCTCTCAGCAGGGTCTGGACTCAATAAATCATGGTTTGTCCAAATGCTGGAATACTACATGGCCGTTCAAGAAAAGAACAAGGTAAATAGTAGCCTCCCCTTATCTGCAGGTTCGCTTTCCACCGTTTCGGGTACCCGCAGTCAGCCACACTCTGGAGGCTGACGGTCCTCCTGATGTCCTTAGAAGGTCGGTGGTAGCCTGATGCTACATCACAGTGCCTACATCATTAATCTCTCTTCATCTCATCATACAGGCATTTTATCACGTGATGTCATCATAAGGAGGGTAAGTACAGTATCATAAGATGTTTTTTTTTCAATAATTTTTTTATTTTATTTTATTTTTTATTATTTTTTATTTTATTTATTTATTTATTTTTTTTATTGAAGGTTAGTTGACACACAGTATTACATTACATTAGTTTCAGGTGTACAACACAGTGATTCAACATTTATATACATGATAATTCTAGGTACCAGCTATCACCATACCAAGTTGTTACAATATTTTGACTATATTCCTTATGCTATACATTGCATCCCGGTTACTTATTTATTTTACAATTGCAAGTGTGTTTATATATATATATATATATATATATATATATATATATATTTTTTTTTTGGTGAGGGCATCTCTCATATTTATTGATCAAATAGTTGTTAACAACAATAAAATTCTGTATAGGGGGGTCAATGCTTAATGCACAATCATTAATCCACCCCAAGCCTAATTTTCGTCAGTCTCCAATCTTCTGTTGCATAACGAACAAGTTCTTACATGGAGAACAAATTCTTACATAGTGAATAAGTTACATGGTGAACAGTGCAAGGGCAGTCATCACAGAAACTTTCGGTTTTGTTCATGCATTATGAACTATAAACAGTCAGTTCAAATATGAATACTCATTTGATTTTTATTTTTTATTTTTTATTTTTTATTTATTTATTTATTTTATTTATTTATTTTTTTTATTGAAGGGTAGTTGACAACAGTATTGCATTACATTAGTTTCAGGTGTACAACACAGTGATTCAACATTTATATACATGATAATTCTAGGTACCAGGTATCACCATACCAGGTTGTTACAATATTTTGACTATATTCCTTATGCTATACATTACATCCCGGTTACTTATTTATTTTACAATTGGAAGTGTGTTTATATATATATATATGTATATATATATTTTGTGAGGGCTTCTCTCATATTTATTGATCAAATAGTTGTTAACCACAATAAATTTCTGTATAGGGGGGTCAATACTCAATGCACAATCATTAATCCACTCCAAGCCTAATTTTCGTCAGTCTCCAATCTTCTAATGCATAACGAACAAATTCTTACATGGAGCACAAATTCTTACATAGTGAATAAGTTACATGGTGAACAGTGCAAGGGCAGTCATCACAGAAGCTTTCGGTTTTGTTCATGCATTATGAACTATACACAGTCAGTTCAAATATGAATATTCATTTGATTTTTAAACTTGATTTATATGTGGATACCACATTTCTCTATTATTATTATTTTTAATAAAATGCTGAAGTGGTAGGTAGATACGAGATAAAGGTAGAAAACAGAGTTTAGTGTTGTAAGAGAGCAAATGTAGATGATCAGGTGTGTGCCTGTAGACTATGTGTTAATCCAAGCTAGACAAGGGCAATAAAACATCCACGTATGCAGAAGATTTCTCTCAGAACAGGGGGGGGTGAGGTTCTAAGCCTCACCTCTGCTGATCCCCATTGTCTCACCTGATGGCCCCCTGCGACTGTGCCTGTCTTAGGTTGTTCCTCCCTTGAGGAATCTTACCCGTCTCTGGCTAACCAGTCATCTTCCGGGGCCATACAGGGAAATGTTAAGTTGGTAAGTGAGAGAGAAGCCTTATTGTTTGAAAAAGTTAGCTTTTTACTTCTTTGCATATTTATGCCCTGTGGCTTCTATGCCCAGCATTTGTCTTGAGGTGACTTTACCACTTGGAAGAATTATGATACTCGTTAAATTCGACATGTGGCACGAGTTCTATTTAAAGGTTGTAATTAGGTAGGAAGAAGAAAAGCTATAGAAGTAGCAGGCAGAAGAAAACCTGGGAAGATTGATTATTTCTTTGACATATCTTCTTGTAGAGTAACTTCACCATGTATAGGTTTTAAACTACTAATTAAATTGTGCGCAACATTAACATAATAGGAATATAGTTACATAACCAAAGCATACCTGTAATTACCAGCCATCTCCAGTGAAACCAAGAAAACCAGTTAGGCACCTTAGGCATTTGTGAAAACTTATCTATGATATGGTGGATATTGTCCAACTGAACTTGAACAGTCTGAGAGAATTCAGGTAAATTAGAACAACCCATTCCTGGGGAATGTTCACATCCCTTATGTTCTTTTAACAGTAAATAGTCTGTGGTTGTAAGATTTTGGAGTGCTACAATTTGCACTTCTACTAATTCTTGGTTGAGTTCCAACAGTATAGATCCAGTCCAATTTGTTGTTTTACTGTATGCACAGGCCAGCTTAGATATCTCCTTCCTGATTCCCATGGCAAGTCCAGGAACTGGTGGGATGAGTGCATCTACAGCTGTAGCAGTGCGTGGATCTTTGTTGGGGTTTTTTTTTTTTTTTTTGCTGATCGTCTTCTGTCATGAGTCTTCCCGAGAGTGCTGATGTTGGAAGTTCTTTTTCATATCGTACATAAGATGTTTTGAGAGAGAAATCCTGTTCACGTAACTTTTATTACAGTCTATTGTTATAATTGTTTTATTTTACTATTAGTCATTGTAAATCTCTTCTGTGCCCACTTTATAAATGAAACTTTATCATAGGCATATAAGTATAGGAAAAGGTATAGTGTATATAGGGCTCAGTACTGTCCATGGTTTTGGGCATCCACGGGGGTCTTGGAACATACCCCCCTGCCTAAAGGGGAGACTGCTGCAGTAACAATGGCAAACACACATAGTACTTACTCTATACACTGTTCTAAGTGCTTTACATATTTTACAATACTTATATATTTATGGTATTAACTCATTTAATCTTCACAACAATCCCTTAGTTACTAGTAGATTATTTTTTTAAACAAGGATAGAGTTAAGTAATTTGCCTAAGGTCACATAGCTATTTATATAGGGGAGTTGGTCTACCAGGGTCTGTGACTACCACACACATACCTGTATGTCCAGATATGGCCAGATGCCCTTGATTTGTTATTATTTTTGACTAAAGTGTCTTTGATAGACAGTTTTATGTTTATGTTGGTTTCAGTTACACACAGTGGTTCAACAGTTACCCATATTATTAAATCCTTACCCGTCTAGTGTGATCGCTATCGATGTAGTAAGATGTTACAGAATCATTAACTGTATTCTCCGTGCTGTACTGCCATCCCCATGACCAATTTATATTGTCATTGCAAATTATTGGGCCCCTTTATCCCCTTCCCCTCACCCCCCCAATCCCTCCCTCTTGGTAACCTTTAGTCCCTTCTCAGTGTCTTTGAGTCTACTGTTATTTTGTTCCTTCTGTTTTGCTTTGTTTTTATACTCCACAAATAAGTGAAATCATTTGGTATTTGTCTTTCTCCACCTGGCTTATTTCACTGAGCATAATACCCTCTAGCTCCATCCATGTTGTTGCAAATGGTGGGATTTGTTTTCTTCTTATGGCTGAGTAGTATTCCATTGTGTATATGTACCACATCTTCTTTATCCATTCATCTACTGATGGACACTTAACTTCCATTTTTTAGCTATTGTAAATAGTGCTGCGATAAACACAGGGGTGCATATGACACTTTACTTATTCTTAAGTGAAAAAAGTTCAAGTAGCAGAGAAATAGTGTAGACTTATTTATGTAAAAAAAAAAATCGTATGTGCATATGTGAGTATATCATGAATATTTGTAAGAGTTAAGGTCTGGAAGAATATGTACCCAGTCAGCAGTTTCCTCCAGGGAAAGATGTGAGATGGGGTATGTGAGAAGGAGTTTCTTGCTTGTAACTTAATATAGTTTTATATTTTCTTGATTAAGTGCTTTTGGAACTTTAGAAAAGTAGGCTGGAGCGTACTCACAAGCTAATAATAATAAAATAGTAATTTTGTTTCTGTTTCTAAATAGTCCCTTAGAAACGAGAGACTTCCTATAATCAGGGACTCAGAGTAATCCTTGTGATTAACTCCAAAGTAAAAGATGTGGAACCCAGACTAAGAATAGACAGGCCTTGTGATAATTTAGATGAAGATAATCCGAGAAATTGGTCTGACTGGCTGAAAGACAGCTGAGAAAATTATTCTTACTTTCATTACTCTCAGAAATCTTGCCCTGTCCTGGAAGCCTGGGCCCGGACATTGAAAGAGTAATGGGGTTTTCTGGACACAAACCCCCTTTGCATTCCTTCTCCACCTCCCCACCCCGTGCATTTACTGTGTCCGCTTAGTGCATTACTGCCCCTCATATAAATGCTCCAGGTCCCTGGGCCTTCGGTTAATCACCGTCCCTTCAGGGTCATCCTGTCAAAATGGACTCGTGTGCGTTACATTTTTAGGTGCTTTGTAATTTGCAAATCTTACTCCCATTTCATTATTTCAGTTAACTGCAAATAGCGCCCTGGCACTGTAATGCATTTTGTACATCTCTTTTATTTAAGTCAAGTCGGGTGTAGGAGACTGAAGAGGAATATGAGGGCTGTCAAAATCTTGACCCCCGTTTTTAAAGCCCAGTGTTTAAGTGCTAAATTGTGAAATGTGGCCCATCACAGAGGATATATAGAGAGAACTATAAGAGCTCTACTTCCTGTCTCAGGTCAAAAAAGCACCCAACATTTCTACGTGCATTCTTATTTTATTTCTTGAGGCAAGTTTAGGGGATAACTTTGATCTCTTTTTACCACCATAAGGAAGGTGAGGCTCAGGAAGGTTACTGGAAGTCCTTATGTGCATGGAAAGCGGGAGATGGATTTCTCACCCAGCTCTGCCTCTCTGCAAAATCCAAGTGCTGAGCATTCAAAAGGGAAATAATAGAGCTAAAAGACATCACCTCACACCTGTCAAGATGGCGATGATAAAATAATAAATAAATAAATAACAATAGACAAGTGTTGGTGAGGATGGGGAGAACTTGGAACCCTTGTGCACTGTTGGTGGGTATGCAAAATGGTGCAGTTGCTATGGGAGAGACAGTATGAGAGTCCTCAAAAAATTAAAAATAAGACATATCATATGATCTAGCAATCCCACTTACGGGTATTTGTCTAAAAGAATTAAAATAAGGGTCTCAAGGAGATATTAGCACCCCTATATTCACAACAGCCAAGACTGGAAGCAACCTGAATGTCCATCTACAGATGAATGGATAAAGAAAACGTGGTACATACATACAACAGAACACTGTTTAGCCTTACAAAGGAAGGAAATTCTGCAGTATTCGACAACATGGATGAATCATACTAAATGAAATAAACCAGTCACAGAAAGACAAATACTGCTGGATTCCACTTAGTCAAATTCATAGGATGCAGAAGTAGAATTGTGGCTGTTAGGGACGGGGGAGAGGGGGAAAGGGGAGTTACTTATCAGTGGGCATAAAGTTTCAGTGGAGCACGATGAATACGCTCTAGAGATCTGCTGTGCAACATCGTACCTGCCTACGCTCAACAGTAATGCATTATACACTTAAACATTTGTTAAGAGGGCAGTAGATCTCATGTTAAGTGTTGTTACCACGATAAAATTAAGAAGAAAAGATTGCATACTATGATAGTGATGTCCTTGGGAGAAATGCCTAGACATGGGATTCGTAGGTCTTAGAGTGTGTCTTTATAGTTTTTGATACACGTTGATAAACTGCTTTTTGAAAGGACCGTATTAATTTGCACTTTGGCCAACAATTTTGAACGTCATTTTTATCACCTCCTTGCAGGCATTAGTTGTTAAAAAAATGAAAACACAAACAAAATGTCCAGCTTGTTTGCTGATCCAGGCCCGGCGGTTTGCAGAGTAGATGGTGCTTGTGGGGTTGCGGGAGGGAGGTGGAGATGGTGCCCATCTCCCACTTACCTAATGTGGCACTATTAAAATTATCTTATTATAGGCACACATTACTTTAGTAATATAGATATTTTAAACTTATTTTTCAGTAATTTGTCTTACAGAAAATTGAAAAAAATGATACGAATTCCCTGTACAGCCTTTGCAAACACATTTTTTTAAAAGATGAAAGTAATTAGGAATGTCCCCCAAATGTCAATCCTTACATCAGCAAGATGCTGTAAGTCCAGATTTCCTAGCAGGTAGGCCTAGTGTCCAATAGCAGCTTGGGAGAAAATGCTCATTAATATGCAGACTCTCAGGCCTGAGCAGGGTCTATAAAGTCATAATGTTTGTGGGGCTAGTAAGCCTGAAAGTCTGCATTTAAACAGCCTCTCTCTCTGGGTGATTCTGAGCCCCTCAAGGGCTGAGAACCACTGTCGGAAAGGTTCGGCTTTGTTACTGTAATTTCCTCCAGCAATATTGCATCTTCTTTACTCAGAAAGCCCTCCAATGTGCAAGGGTTGAGAAAAGTGAATGAAATCCGAGTATCTTCCTTGCAACTTGTCACATTTTCTGCTGCTACTGCACTGCTGCAGCTAAGCCCTGTAGTTTGTTTTCTCAAAAGGCTGCTCTCTCTCAAACTAGAAAGGACACTCCAAGGGAGGCCAGGTCCAGAATATTGGTGTGGATGGTGGTGGACCTTACCCGCCGCATCTTTCCTGGATGTTCTAGGAAGTGGTGCCCCGAGGCCTCCCTGTCTCCTGGCTCCCTTGGCGGAGAAGCAGGAGGCCCTGAAATGGGAAGGGATCCTCCCTGGATCCTGGCCCCAGGGCCTCCTGCTGCTGCTTTTGTTTAACGCTGATGCCTCTCCGTGGACAGCTTGTATCCCGTGTGTGGGCCCCCTGGAAGGTTAGCTTGACCTAACTGCCTCCATTTTGTATCTTCCATCTTGAATAATTATGTCCCCTAAACGACCCCCTGCCTCCATTTTGTGTCCTTCATCTTGAATAATTATGTCCCCTACATGACCCCCTGCCTCCATTTTGTGTCCTCCATCTTGAATAACTATGTCCCCTACATGACCCCTGCCTCCATTTTGTGTCCTGCATCTTGAATAATTATGTCCCCTACATGACCCCCTGCCTCCATTTTGTGTCCTCCATCTTGAATAATTATGTCCCCTAAATGACCCCCTGCCTCCATTTTGTGTCCTCCATCTTGAATAACTATGTCCCCTACATGACCCCTGCCTCCATTTTGTGTCCTGCATCTTGAATAATTATGTCCCCTACATGACCCCCTGCCTCCATTTTGTGTCCTCCATCTTGAATAACTATGTCCCCTAAATGACCCCCTGCCTCCATTTTGTGTCCTCCATCTGGAATAATTATGTCCCCTACATGACCCCTGCCTCCATTTTGTGTCCTCCATCTTGAATAACTATGTCCCCTACATGACCCCTGCCTCCATTTTGTGTCCTGCATCTTGAATAATTATGTCCCCTACATGACCCCCTGCCTCCATTTTGTGTCCTCCATCTTGAATAATTATGTCCCCTACATGACCCCCTGCCTCCATTTTGTGTCCTCCATCTTGAATAATTATGTCCCCTAAATGACCCCCTGCCTCCATTTTGTGTCCTCCATCTTGAATAATTATGTCCCCCACACGACTCCCTGCCTCCATTTTGTGTCCTCCATGTTGAATAACTATGTCCCCTACATGACCACTGCCTCCATTTTGTGTCCTGCATCTTGAATAATTATGTCCCCTACACACCCCCTGCCTCCATTTTGTGTCCTCCATTGAATAACTATGTCCCCTACATGACCCCTGCCTCCATTTTGTGTCCTCCATCTTGAATAATTATGTCCCCTACATGACCCCCTGCCTCCATTTTGTGTCCTCCATCTTGAATAATTATGTCCCCTACACATCCCCTGCCTCCATTTTGTGTCCTCCAACTTGAATAATTATGTCCCGCACATGACCCCGTGTCCATTTTGTGTCCTTCGTCTTGAATAATTATGTCCCCTACACGACCCCTTGCCTCCATTTTGTGTCCTCCATCTTGAATAACTATGTCCCCTACATGACCCCTAGCCAATCGGACCTCCATTCTGTTCTGTGTCCTCCATCTTGAGTAAGAAGTTTCCCGCTCAAGACACGCCCATTCCCGAGGAAACCGTGCCCTGCAACCTGTGCAACAAGACCCTGACCCTCCTCAGCCAATCAGGTAAGGTCACAATAAACCACCCCCCTTGGAAAGCCCCTACCTGTTTTTTCCAAAAGTATAAAAGCAAAAAGGGAACTTTGTTCAGGGTCTCAGACCGAGTCCTGTGTTTTGACGGGCCACTGAGACCCTAGCTCGAACTAACAATAAAGACCTGTTTTGCTCTTGCATCTCGCGACCGAGCCTGGTGACTGTGGCTCCGCACGGGGACTCAAGGAAACGGGGCACAACACCGTGGACGCTGGGGAAAGGGCCTTTCTGTGTGCGTTACTCGCCGGCCCTTTGCCAGGGCACCGCTGTGGGGGCACCAGGGCGCAGGCCCTCACCTGCCCCCGCCGTCTCCATCCACCTCAGCCGCCCACCTTCTTTGCTGCCCAGACGTGTGGTTTCCAAAATGCAGATCTGACCCTGACACCTCATGGCTTAGAGGCTTGGTGACGAGGGGACAGGAGTCGTGGGAACCGCGGCGGGAAGGACAGCAGGGGGCCGAACCGGGAACGTTGAATTTAAGATGAGAGAAGCTTTGTTGTTTTTCAGTGTTGTTTGGTCCTAACTTTATTGTTTTCCACATTAAAAAAAGTGACACAACACAGCAAGTGTTTTAACAGTGTTACCTTTGAAATGGAAAAAAAAATATTTAAAGAATGTCGTGATGGTTAATATAGACAATCCGGGAAAATTAAAAAGTAGAAAGTAGGGGGAAAGTTGCAAGCGGTTCCAGCAGCTGAACTGAGCTACTGTCTGCATCGGGGTCGGCAGAGTGCGGGGGCTGAGGGCGCGGCCCTGGGTCGGGCAAATCTGAGCGCAGACCCCTCATTTCCCCCTTATCGGCTGTGGGCAACCACTGGGCAGCTTCACTGTCCTGTTGGGCCTTTGGTTTTCTCATTGGAAAAGTGAGGATAAAAATGGTTCCTAAATTGCAGGCTTGCCATGAAGATAAACTGAGCTAAGGATGTAAAGCAGCTCGGGGCTGCTGAGCGTGAGTTCTCTTTCACTCATTTCCTTCCACTGTTAATAGTGTTCTTGTTTCCATGCAGTTGTGATCACACTGTCTACCTGATTTTATTTCCTGTTTGTTTCACTTAACTCAGCAGCCCAAGCATTTTCCATACTATTTTCAATTCCTCATAAACATACATTTGTAAGGTTGCATGATCCAGTTGAATGGGTATATCACATACCTCATAGTTTACTTAACCGTTTCTTTATTGTTCGTTAATAGGAATTATTCCAGGCTCACTGTGCCAGATAACCCCAAGTGCGAACACCTCCACAGCTACAACGCCACCCTCCCTGCCATCACTGCCAGTCACAACCACTTCCTGAGGGAAAATTCTTAGAAGGGCGTGAGCACTTACCAGGGTCCGTGGCCTGTCCTGCCGATCGGCTCCTGTGAAGCTGGCCCCCGCATGTCTTCTCAAGGCCGCGGATGAGGCTCAGGTTGAGGGCCTGATCTTTACTCTGCAGCGCGGCTGCTGGGGATTCCAGACTGGGCTGGGGGAGCACAGTCAGATCTGGGGTTTTAATGGATCCATGGGGTGACCATCTGGAGAGTAGGCGGGGGGCAGGTCGACCCAAAGGGGTTACTGTGATGAGGCTCAGCCGGGGCAGCGGGGCCAGCACTGTGCCTGACCCTGATCCTCTCCTCCTGGGACCTGGGGTCCCATCTAGAGGAGGACCAGTGGCCACGGTCTTGCTGAGTCGCTGCACATATATAAATTCATGCCCTTCATTTTGGTGTCAGTGACTTCACATCGGTTCTCTCCTCCATGATTAAAAGGGCGAGGACGCGTCATCTTTCGGGTCCACAGTGGGAGGCAGGGAGCAAGCCTGCGGGCTCTGGTGTCACTGCCTGGGTCGGCATCCCCGTCCTACCATTTATAATCTGTGACCCCGGGCCTCAGTTTCCCCATCTGGGAAACGTTGCGTACCTCATAGGATTAAATTAAACAAGGTATTGTAGATACAGCCAAGAAAGTGCCGAGTGTTCTCCCTTAAAATTAAAGCCTCTGGTTGAAAGCAATGTATTTGACCTCTAGCTTCACCACTTTCTTCGCCTCTAAAACCCAGCCATGGCATCAGGATTAGGGAGCAATACTAGGAAACCTACCTTCCCCAAATATGTGCCCACCCGAAACCACGGGGACGGAGGGGAGGAGGCTGGGGAGGGCTGCAGAGAAGGGTGACGTCTTGGGATGTGGTCCCCTCGGTGCTAAACCGGGACAGCCCTGCAGCCCGGGATGGCTGGTCACCGGGGCATGATGGGAAGCGGGCCCCGGGACCCGGTGAAGTCCGAGGAGAAACACAATCTGGAGTATTCGAGAAGGGTTTGCTTTTCCTTTAATTGTTGCCCAGCAAGCTGACCCGGAGACCCAGTTCCACTCGGAGTTTCAGGGAGGGAAGGGCCGCCCGAAACAGACCCACGTGCGGCGGGGCGGGGCGCCGACGCGGTGCCTCCCGCGCAGCTGGTCGTGGCCAGGGTTGCTCGGGCGTAAGGGGCGAGCTTGCCTCGCGTTGAGGGCCGCGTGGAGTCCGCCCCTCCCAGCCCTGGCCGGGGTCCTGCTCCCAGGAGGCAGGGGCCCTCGGGGTGAGGGTTAGTTCCCGCCCCTGCCCCAGGTGCGTTGCTGGACGTCCAGCAGCCCCGAGCAGAGGCCCAGGAGGGACGAGCGCGGGCTCGGGCCGCAGGCCGCTGGAGGGCTGGCCAGGCTGCACTTCCTCCCAGCCCGTGCACAGCACTCTTCAGTCGGATCAGCTCTTCACAAACCCGTGGCGGTCTGCGTTGTCCTGAGAGGCCCTCGGGGCTGCGGAAGGGCCTGGTCTGCCTGCTCCCCGTGTATGTGGAAACCCACTCGGGCAGTTTCTACCGCCCGCTCCCCTCTCCCCGGGCCCCTCCCGCAGGCTTCCAGGCAGGCCGGAGCTCCCCCGCCTCCCGGCCCTGGCGCCCTGCGGCTTTCTGGGCCCGGCGAGCCCTCTCGCCCTCCGGGAGCACCGCCCTAGCCCAGTGGGCCTGTGAGCTGCCAGGAGCGGAGAAGGGGGCCGAGGGCGGCCGGCGCTGTGGGCTCGTCTCCCTTTGCAGGGTTGCCAGCAGGAGCGGCATCTTCCCTCCTGTGGGTGGAGAAAGCCAGGAAGATGGGGGCAAAGCTGGCGTGGTTTCGGAGAGCAGAGCGCTTGCTGTCAGCGCCCCCCGGGCTCCTCTTCCTCCCCCTTCCTAGTGAAGGTCTTGCCAGGGGTCAGGCAGCATGTGTGTGTTAGGGGAGGGGAGTGGAGACTTGTAAACAGATGTGTGCATGGCTGTATATTGCACAAGACACAGGCTGGAGGTGGGGTGCTGTGCAGGTGTGGAAGGAGGGCCGACAGGACAGACTTCTTTCCTTATACTGCGTATTAGTATATTGTATAATGAACAAATTTAAAGTAGATATTAAGCCAGAAGATTATCCCTTGTGGTCTGTATGATCATTGCTAGGTGAAGTTCAGGGCCAGCCTTGGGAGATTCAGAAATGATTTCCTAGAGAGGGTGGCAGGTAAACCGAGGCCAAGAGACAGGAAGACGTAGCTGGATTTCTTTGCTCTACGGATATTTTTGAGTGTCTGCTGTGTGTCAGATGCTGTTCTAGAAGCTAGCCAGCTAGTGGAGAGCAAAACACACAGTGACCCTGCCCTTGGGAAGCTTACAGACCAGTGGACGGAGACAGGTGAACAAAAAGATCGTATGATGTCAGGTGGTGTTAAAGAAAAATTACTTTGACACTTGTTAAGTGGTGAGAGAGATACAGGACAGTTGCAATAGGGAAAAGAAAGTGAGTTTAACTTTGAATACAGAAAAGACATCTGGGGATTTATAAGCAGCAGAGTGAGGGGTCCATGGGTGGAGCAGATCAGGGCTTAGGGGATTCCTGCTAAACCAACTTAACTGGACCCTTGCAGAAGGCAGGCCCAGTCCTGCTGGGCAGCTGCATCTGGGGAGGTCTCTCCCTGTGCACTAGGTGAGACCTCAGCCTGGATGGGGGAGGGCTCTTGACTCCAATGGGGAAAGAATTCTCTAACAGGTCAGACAAGTGTAGGTAAGGAAGGACTTCATTAAAGTGAGAGTGGTCGTGAATGGCAGCAGCCGTGCAGGCAGCAGAGAGTAAGGGAGGACAGCGGGAGGAGAGGGAGGTTCATTGAACTCTTTCTTGGCATAGGGCAGATCCCTTGGCAACTCCCAAAGCTTGGGTCACCTGGTGTCCAGTGTCTGCTTGAATCTGCACGGCCTGGGAACTAAGCGCCCCCTACCACTCCAGGATTTGGGGGACTGCAGAGCACTGGATGGAGTGAGATTATGTCCTGAGAACTTCTCACAGAAAAGAATTTTCAGACAAGCTACTGAAGAGCGGGATCCTACAGCTGCCATCCTGTCTGGGTCCCCCAGGCGATGGGAACTTGCAGGCCCAAATCGGAGCTCTCAGTAGTCTTTCCCAACTTGTGTGAAGTGGGACAGAGAGAGTGAAGACTTGTGCTTAAGTCTAGAAAATTGAATGAAATAGCAAAGTAACAAAGACGCCTACTACTGGGAAAAGGGGTTTTTTATTAACCTCCCAATAGGCTTGGAAGAGCGCAGAGACAAACGGCAGTAAATTGAGCAGCAAGAAGACTTTATTTAAGGCAAAGTACAAGCTAGAAGAAAAGGGAGTGTGGGCAACTCAGAAGAGGCACGCTTAAAGCTTAGGATTTGTATCTTTTAGGGATTTCAAGAATGGGCAAAGGGCTTGGGGGTGTAGGTTTGACATGTGGTCTCATGTTGTCTGTCTCTGATGAGAGACATTATGTCATTATCTATAGTCAGTCCTCTAGATGGTCCGTAAGATAAACTTAATACAAGTTTATTGATCCTTTTCTCCAAGATAGTGGCTACCCTCAAGCAGTGGGGACACACCACTTAGGACACACCACTGGTTGTCCTGCCTTAAGAGGGCCAGTTGTTGGCTGATTACCATAAAGCATGTTAGGAATCTTACCTCCTAACTCCCTGGTTTTTAAAATGGAATCTTAGCCTTAAGGTGGAGGCCCTCCTGTTCTATTTTTATTTTGGCATTTTTCATCAGAGGCAGGAAAAACTAATCGTGATGCTTGTCCCGTGTCCCCGCCCTACCCTACCAGGAGTTGTACCTTCAAGATGGGAGATGAGGAACTTGATCAGATAGCAAGAGTGGGGGGTGACTCAGTAGGACGCCCTGCTGAGGGCAGGCCGAGGTCGAGGCCTAGGAGAGAGGAGAGCTCACAGAGGCCTTACTAAGATCCCTTCGAGGAGAGTTTTGGATGGGGGTGACAGGTGCTGTGCATGGGATGAAGCAGTGAGAGAGAGACGGGGATGCTTTTATTATTGATTAGACTTTGTGAGCAAGGCCTCTCTAGGGAGGTAGTTTCCTGAGCAGAAATCTAGATCACGGGTGGGATCCAGGCTTTCAGACTCCCCAGGAGGCGTTCCAGGTAGAGGACACAGCGGGTGCAAAGGCCCCGAGGGCTGTGTTTGATGCAGCTGAGCAACAGCAAGGAGGAGAGAGCTTGAAGAGTGGTAGGAAATAAGGTCAGAGGATGATGGGGTCAAAGGTGGATCGCACAGGGCCTTGTAGGATGTAATTAGCAGGGGTGAGAGGGCATGAAGGAAAATGTGGGCTGTAGGGTAATCAGAGAGCTTTGCTCATGTGGACGACCTCCAGGGCTCTGTGTTTCCTGGGCCTAAAGAAGGGGTGTGTGAGTATGTGCCCAGGGGTGTGCCTGGGGGGCCGTGGAGGCGGGGGGGGGGGGGTGGCTGGGGAGAGAGAGAGAGGAAGGTGGACGGCCCGAGGGGAGGGGCATCATGCAGGTTCCTTTTCACCTCTTCGGTCAGCATTTCTCAACCCTTTTAATGAGAGCCTCTGTCCCTGCTTAAAAATCAAGCAATAAAGGGAATTGGCTCTCATTTCACTTGGAGAACTACAGAAGGCAGAAAGGAGGGTTGGTTGAAATAAAGTTGGAGTTGGTCTAGCTGGGCTGGCTGCCCTTCCTATAAATATTGCCCTCCCAGGCCTGGAAAGGCCTCCGTGATGGCTGTCTCCAGCTACTGGGGCGCATCCTTCCTGTTCAGATGTCCAGGAATTGGCTGCGTGTGTACATCTGTGCCTGGAAGCGGTGCGTGAGCGTGCAGGACAAGAAGTCCGGGATTCTGAGCCCTTCCTTTTACCCCAGGGGGTGGTCTCACTTCCTCGGGGGGGCCTAGGCATCCCTGTGGCATGACTTCGGCTAAGAAATCTGCAGAAGTCATTGGCCAGGCTTAGAACAAATCCTTTGTGCCAAAGGGGCTGGTGATGTGGAGGGAAAGCAGCTCCTTGCTAGAACCAGGGTGTTGCTCACTAGTGGTGAACTGGTGTTGCCTGCCAGCCGCATTGCACCGGGTGTGTTTTGGAGGTGGAGGAGAGAGGGAGATGGGATTGAGGGGCCAGTGTAATTCAGCAACATGTGAGTTAAAAAGCATATGAGAACCCACAGAGTAACCAGACATTCTTGTCTTTGCATGCAAGATCCTGCCGAACATTGGAAGAGGAAGGGATATTTTTCTTGCTTTTTAGACATTACATCCTGTGAGGGGAAGATTTGGAACAGATGGGGGTCCGGAGGGGGGAGCCTCAGTGTATTCGCTTGTTTCCCCCTCCCCCCTCCCAGAATCAGAAATGTTACTATTTTTTTTCTTGTGAAGTTAACTTAAAAAAAAAAAAGTCCTTTAGAGTAGGAAAGTTGGGTGTTAGGAGTCAGAGAGAAAACTCCACAAGTTTCCAGAAAGAATCTACTTTTTGTTGCAAAGTCATCTTCTAAGTCCAAAGATAGGTAATGAACTCAAACTTCATTTTAGGTTTAAACACTGCTCCAGGGACATTTGCACTCATGAAGGGGGAAAGGAAGAGGATCCCCCAACCGATGGAGAAAGAGAGTCCCTGAGTAGTGAAAGGTAAGGATTGTTTCCAAAATCCTGGGTGCTCAATGTGGGGAAAACAAAATGAGCAACATCTCATGGAGGGAGCTGAAGGGTTGGCAATGACTCGGACCCGCACTCAGTCCTTCAGATGGGTCGCCCTAGGGAAGACTGTGGCAGTGGTGATGTGGCGCTGCCCGTGCCATCTGTGATGGGCTGTGGGGGTCCTGGCAGAGCAATGCCCCCAGCAGGGCATTGGGGTGGCTGGTATGAAGTTAGCCCTCCGACCACAGCCGGTCCTTTTGCTGATAATGTCCAAAATATGATCCTCCTTCCCCTGAGCCTGGGGGGGCTCTGCCAGTGGAATAGGGTGGCAGTAATGAGCCAGGGTGGACCAGCTGAACTGCCTGCTGCTGTTTGATCTGTTCCCCAGAGGGAACCTGCGCTCGGAAAGGGCAAGGCTGATGGAAGGGGGCGGCCTCCGCAGCCTCCCTCTCACGGCCTTTCCTTTCTGGCATGTCGGAGCTGTGTTGAGGTTTTCTCTCCCTCCTTGGGAGGGTGTTGTGAGCTCCCAGGTCTGGCTGAAGAGGCAGATGACCAGATTCCCTGGTCTGTTTTGGTCCCACTGCCTGGCTCTGGCACCCTGTTTCTGAGCGGTGTTCTGGGGAGTCGGTTTACCGAGGCAGAAGCCACAAGCTGGCTCAGGAAAGAGGAGAGGAAGCTGCTACTGGCGGCATGCTCAGGTTCCCGGGTGACGTGGAGAGCTGTGCTGGCCTTTCCTCCTCATGCCATAAGATGCGTGCATTCTTCTGCAAGAAAGGCAGGGTTTAGAAACCACTTGACAGGGGAAAAATATGGCCCCCGTGCCTGTCTAGGATGGGATCCTCCTAGACATTTGATTCTTAACTTGTAGAAAAAGATAGCAAGCTAGATACGGTGTCACAGGAGCAGTCGGTTCTGCCTCCCTCTCTGTTGTTAAAATCCTCACAGGCATGATCTTTCCATTGGGAAGGATGCTGGAAGAGTAACAAACATTACTTGAGTACCGTTACCTACTGGGCACTGAAGTCAGGACTGCAGGGGACGCGTCACTGAATAAACAGGTCCTGCTCCCTCTGCACCCACATTCAAATAGTGACACAGTGGAATCACCAGGGGGAGGCAAGCACACGCATTAACTCATTCAGGATATACTGAGCGCCTGCTATTTGTGAGCCCCTGTGGGTACAGTGGAGGATGGGACGGACACAGGCCCCACCTGGTTGGAACTACAGTGTGGTGTGGCAGATGGACCAGTAAACATGTATGTGTGCTCTGTGCACGTGCTGCAGCAGAGGACGTAGGGTGCTGTGGGCCTTCTGTGCAGACTTGGGGAACTGGGAACACCTTGCTGGAGAAGTGATGTTATGGTTAATCCATGAATAAGAAGAGCTGAGGTTTCCTGACTTATTCTTACTTAGTCGGCCTGGTGTGTTCCTTTGGTCCTGGCATCTTCTTTTTATACCTTCTTTTACTCCACAGTGCTGGGTTGGGGTTAGTGAAGTAGATGGTACTTCACTGTGTGCTAAGTGCAGCTTCAAGAGCTCCATCCTTAGAATGGTGCTGGCTCACAGGAAGAGCTCAAAACGACCTGCTTGCTGGTTACTTGACCTACCTTTTAATCCTTATAACATCCTTGAGGTAGGTAGTATTAGTTAGGAATGCTTTTGGCTGCAATTAAGAGAAACTTCACCAAACAGTGGCTTGTATCAGAATGGCATTTGCTGTTGATGAAACAAATCTGGGGTTGGATAATGACCTCAAGGGCTCAGATTTTCTCTCTGTTCCACCATCAGGGTTAATTACGTTATTTGTGGAGCCCAAAACAAAATGAAAGTGTGAGACCCCTTACTCAAAAAGCAGGAAAAAAGTGCCATTTAAGGTACTAAAAGGTAAAACCCCACCTAGTAACATTTCAGAGTTACGTCAGAGTAAAAGGTAAAGCCTTTTACTTTCTTTTGCAGTCTTTCTTTTGACTTGTCATGGTATATTTTTATTTGCTATTTAATGTTCTAAGAAAAATTAAAATATTAAATTTTTAGCATGAATTTCACCATTTATCTTTATATGGAACAACGCCAGTTTTAAATGCAATTGTAAGAGCATTTAACTTGTATGCAAAATTATGTAATCATGTTCAAACGAGATAATAGTCAAATTACCTTTTTCAACAAGCTGTTTTCTAAAATGCTCAAATTTGTCGAAAGTAAAAAGCAAAATTAAATTTGTAATGTTAAAAATTTTTTAATTATTTAAAAGTTGAAAAGGTCATTTAAAAATAAATCATAATACTTAAATCTTAAATTAAAAAAAAACAAAACTCTCTGCAGTTAGTTTCCAATGTCCAGTTTGTTTCCAAAATGAAGATTTAGTATCATGCTTCATGCATGTTATATCTCACGTGTGTGTGAGATATGCATCTGTCGTACGACACATACGTATGCATGATGATGTAACTCTGAGGTGTTCCTCAGCTGCCGTGTGTAACTGGTGCTGGTAGAGCAGTAATTTGTGAGTACATCTGGACCGTGAGTAGAAGCAGAAGCAAGAAAACGGGGAGTCAGCACTCCTGAGTTCCTGAACTTCATTTTGCAAGAATGTGCTGCATGTGTGCTGAGAGGAAGGCTCTGACAAGGTCATTTGTCTTCTCTGTTTCTTAAGCTCTCCTGCCTCTCACATCCTCCCCACATCCACAGCAGGGCTGGTCTCTGGCGGCGGCCACAGCACACTCCACACACCTTCTCATTCGGGATGCAGTTACTTTTGTTTTGAGAACCTAGGGCAAGAGGGGTGAAGTGTTTCTCGGATGCCTGAATGGTGTTCACCATCCAAGCAGATGTTGAGGGTGCTGTGTGACCCTCAGTGACAGAAACATCCATGTGTTCTTCAACTTTTGCGTGTGTGCTTGTGATAGGTGGGACCATCTAAGGCATGGGGCTCAGGGCAGGGGCCTCCCTGGCTTGGTAATAAGAGTTGTATTGTGTTTTCCAGAAGTCCTCAACAGACTTCCTCTTATAGTTCATTGGCCAGAATTAGTCATGGGCATAAAAGAGGCGGGTTTCTAAATTTACTTTATACCCGTCATCATGCATTCTCTGGAATGAGCACATGCCCTCTGAACAAAACTGGGGTTCTGCTCATGAGGAAGAAGGGGAGATAGCTGGGTACTCAACTAATATGTCTTCAATTATTATTCCCACTTTTCTGAGGGAAAATGGAAGCTCAGAAAGGTTGAAATGGTGGAACTGTGTTTGCAGCCCAGGAAGACTGGGTGTAGAATCTGTCTTAACCATTCTCCTTACTGTTTCCCATGGCTGATGAGTAGGAGTTAGACACATTAAGGAGGAAGGAACTGAAGGAGGTGAAAAGAGCATTCCAGACAGGAAACAGCATGTGCAGAAGCCTAGAGGGCATCAAGAGATGGCATGGTCTAGCTGAGGACTGAAAAATAGTGAGAGAACCTTGAGCGCATTGTGTGTGAGGGTGCAGCCGTGGCTGAGTGGGGACAAGAGACGCTAAGACTGGAAACAGGCATAGGCTAGGAGGTGCCTGAAAGATGCTATGCCCTGAAATGGGGCAGGGGATGCATGCAATGGAGCAGAACTGATAGGATTTGGTGATTAAAAAGGTGAAGAAGAAGCAAGGATGATGCCTGAGTTTATGGCTGGGAACTGGTTCGTGAATGTGCCATTTTGGTACAGAAGACAGAGGCAGTGATGCCAGGTGAGGGTGTGGAGGAGAATGAGTCATTTTTAAAGTCTGATCTTGGACGCGTTGAGTTCAAGGACATATGGTGGACTGTCCTGTGGACTGAAACTCAGGGTAGAGGTCTGGACCTGAGGAATGTGGACATCTTCACTTGTGGAGCCTTCGGGCTCTGCTGTGGATGAGCGTGTATAGTGGGAAAACCTCCAGGATGAGCCTCAGAACCCTCATGTACAAGGAAAGGGGAATGACAGAGAAAACTGTGAAGTTGTGGCTTCTAATAAAAGAAGCCAGGAGAATTTGGTGTAACCAAAGCCAAGGAAAAAGGGTTTTAATGAGAAGGGAAAGATAAGGCCTGAGAAGTGAGTGCCAAGGTCACTGACGGTTGTAGCAGGCAGCATGTCAGAGCGCCACAGCCAGGTAGCAGCAGGTCGGCAGGACACTGGCAGGTGGGAAATCAGAGGGAATGTGGATCATGCAGTCAGGACACCTGAATGTGAATGGAGGGAGAATGGTAGCTATAGAGATATATGAGGATCTAGGGAAAGTTAAAATAAAGAAAAGGCATGTTTCATTGGTGGGGAGTAGACTTCCGGTAGACCCGAAGTTGAAGATGCAGAGAAGCAGTGGGTAGAGAAGCGGCGCGTGCAGGTGCCGAGGAGGCAGGGGCTTGTGGTATCCAGAGCTCCCACGGGGGGGGATTCCACTGGTGGGAGGGATGTGGCTCCTATTGGAACCGGCTGGGGAGGGGCAAGGAGGATGCAGGTGTGGGAGAGTGTGTGGGGCTGAGATCCTGAGCTTCCCTCTGCGTGGTTAGTTTCCTCTGAAAGCAGCTAAGAGAGAGGAGGGGGTAGGTTAGCCTTAGGACACCTGAGCAGATCTGAACTGTCTCCCATATAGATGAGAGAGCCGACTAGGCCTGCAACCTGAGCCGCCTCACACGTCTCCCCCTTAAAAGGGCCTCATGCTTTGTTTGATGTTCTGCCACTGTCCTGATATTCTTCATTATTGAATGAAGCGCCCCTCATATTCATTTCTTAGTATAAATATATCCTATACAATATTTGGGACATATTTATATTGAAAATTATTCATTGTGCATCTGAAATTCAAATATGGCTGTATTTCATCTGGTGGCCCCAAGTGGGCCTGGCAGATTATGTAGCAGGTCCTGCTCAGGAGACGAAGGATGACAGCAAGGCAGTGTCGTAGACCTGAGGAAGAGAGAGGGGCATGGTGGGTGCGGGGACTGCATGTGCCGTGGCTCCGACTGAGGCTCTGGAGGGCTCTCCGCAGGCGCCAGCCACCTGCGTGTCCGCGGGCTGTCTGGGGTAAGTCGTTGCCCGTCTCACTGGGGTGAGACCCAAAGGCCTTACCGTGGTTCGTGAGGCTCTGCCTTCCGTCCTGTTGGCTGTGCTTGTGGCAGCCGCTGGTCAGCTTGCCGGTCCGCAATGCTCCGGCCGCTGTAGGCCTCCGGCCTCCTCAGGCCTCTGCTCTGGCGGTCCCTTCTGCCCGGAGAGTTCTTCCTGGAGGGAACCTCAGGGCTCCCTCTGGGTCTCCGAGGCGTTCCCTGACCCCTCTGCTACAGCAGCACCACTCCCGTCATCCCCCTTCCCGCTCTTTTGCTTCATGTCGTTTCTTACCTCCTGGCACATATTTATTTTCCATCTCTGCCTATTAAAATGAAAGCACCACAAAGATAAAGAGAATAAAGATGTGCTCACTGATGGAACCCCTGTTCCTAGGCGTACAGAGGAAACTTAAATATCTATTGCGCTGATACAAAAAGTATTGATACTTGTAGGGTACCTTATGAATATTTTAGATCAGGCTTTTATAGGTGAACTTTTAAAAGTCCGGTGTATATACGTGTCAGTGATGCTCAACCATAAAAGGAGCAAAGTATTGACACGTGTTCCAACATAGATGAACCTCAAATGCATTCTGGTAAGTGAAAGAAGCCAGACTCCAAAGGTCACACACTGAATAAATTCATAATTTTCTGGAAAAGGCATAGTTTTAAGGATGGAAAACAGAGGTTGCCGGGAGCTGGGAACTGGGGGAGGGGTTGGCACAAAGGAATATTTTAGTGTGCCGGGAATATATTATCTCTTGACTGTAGTGATGGTTACATAACTGTGCATACACTAAAATTTGTTGAGCTCTTTAGTAAAAAGGGTGATTTTTACTGTAGTTAACTCATACTTTGTTAAATTTGACTAAAAAAATCCCATTCTCACCTAGATTTTTGTTGTAGTGTTTGGGCATTTCTTGTGAATGTTAGCTGATAATTCACTTTGCTTGGGGTGGTGGGTGCAAAGTAACCCCTGCCCTATGGTGTCTCTTAAAGAGACTGATTTGTTTTTAAAGTGGGCCAGACTTGTTCTTATGGCAATCTGTGGTTGATTTCCTTTCCAGCGTCTCCCCCTTCCTTCCAGGGAGAGAACACATTTTCCTGTGTAGTTAGATGAGGCTACCCTTTGCCCTGTGTCCCTGGGAGTGGGTAGGTGATCCGAGCCAGGTGACTTTTCCCTGGTGCTTTTCTGCCAGAGCTCTTGGAGAAGATGGTCTGTTTTTGCTAGAATTGGTGGGATGTGAGAGTGAGGCTGTTGATGAGTATCTGGCTCACCGAATGGAGAAAGAAGGACAGAGTGCTGGTATTTGAGCCCGTAGGTCTAGCTATGCCTAACGCTAGACATGCTCTCTGGACACCCCAATGACATGAGCTAATGGATCCATTTTCCCCCACTTAAGCCAGGCAGACTTTGGTGGTGTCTATCCATCACAGCTGAGCAATTCTTATTCATACAGTTTTGGTTGAAAATGACAAGTTCTTGACCTATGAAGCAACAAGATAGTAGATTAGACAGTTTTAACTAAATTCATGAGTTGTGAGAGGAAGTTCTATTCCACTGAACCTCTTTATTTTGGAAGGAGGAGTGGGGACAGAGGTTTGAGGTGGGGTGAATGAGGAAGACTGAAGGGTGAGCAGACAGACATGCCCCTGACTGAATGGGGCTATGGGTGTCAGGGTGCTGCCCCCTCCCAGCTGGGGGGACCCTGGCTGGCAAGGGAGGGCCTGCAGCCAGCAGGCAGCAGGATTGGAGAGAGTCCTGGACTGAGCCCCAACTTCATAAGCGTCACTTTCCCTTTCAGGAGCAGGGGTCTGACTGCCTGCCCACTGCAGGGGTTGTGAGACAGGCTCAAAGGAGATGACAGTCTCTCAATGTCTCAGGAAGGTCATCATCTCTATATAGTTTGATTTCCTTGAAGGTCAAAGTCTGGACTCGATGGGACTTGCTCTGTGATCTTCTTTACATGAGTTGCAGATGATAGATCTTCTTGGGTAAAAAAAGCATGGAGAGGAAGCATACAAGTAGTGCCCAGGGACTCAGAATTCCTTAAGGGTCAAGGGTGTGGAGGTTCTGGGTGGGCTGGGCAAAGGGCCCGGGGCAGGTTTCTGGCTGGAGTTGTTATGCTTTTCACAAATGCGGAAAGAAAGACAGACACTTTTTATTTTCTTTTTAAAAATAATGTAGAGTTTTTCTGAATACAAAAGAATCACTTATCTGCTTAAGAATTTTGAAAACACAGAAAAGTACACATAAGGAAATAAAACCACCCGTGATCACATACTTTCAGAGATAACACTGGTGTACTTCTTTCCAGCATTGATTGCAGTGTGCTTATGTGTATTTCATATATATGAGAGGTGGCTTAATAAAATTAGACTCTTTCTATAGATTTGGAATCTGTTTTTCACTTAATATATAATATAAACATTTTCATATATATATATATATATATATATTTTTTTTTTTGCAGCCTGATTTTTAATTGTTGTGTTCCACCATTTAGATGCTCCCTTTTATTGGATAGAATATTATTTCCAGTTTTTTAGGATTATAAAACAATATTGTGGTTAAATTCTTACAGATACACCTTTGTATACATTCTTGAATAATTTTATAGGACAGAGCTTTAATCGGCTCAAATGGGATGTCCACTGAAGAATTTTTGTCTTCTTCTGGCCAAGTTGTCCCTGATCAGCCAAGCCAGTTTGCCAGTCCACCAGTGGTACATGAGGATTCAGGATTCTCAGAGTCTGGGCCTTGCTGGGTATTACTGGATTTTTAGGAATTTGTCACTGATATGTAGGAGAAACTATTTCAATTTTATTTTAATAGGCCCCTTTTCTGGTTACCGTGTGGCTTAGCAGTTTTTATTTTCACGGAATTAGTAGTTATTTGTGTGCTTTTGTGACTCACCCTTTACACCTTCTATTCATTTTCCTGTTGGAGTGTTGTATTTTTCTTACTGATTTATAAGGGTTCTGTTTATAGTAACAATATTAGCCCTTTGTGGGACCAGTACATTTTTAAGAGTGTGATGACATGTTTTAATAATGGATCTTTTATTGAGGTCAAGGCAGTAAGTTTGATTCTGACAGAGGTGGGGGAGTCTGCAGGCCCACTCCCCTTTCTCTACAGTATAAATCTAGAAATATATAGTATCCTAGTATATTAACATGTCCTAGAGTTGCAGCCTGGCCATTGCCTTTATTTCATTGACAGTCATCTTTAGCCTGGAGAAGGGTAACCGGCCCCACCCCGCAGAGCTGATTACAGGCTGAAGGGGGTGGGGGTGGGGGGCTGGAACTGTGACACCGCTTTGCATTGCTTGGGATTTCTCTGTCTCTTCTCCCAGGTTTCCAAACCCTCCCTGTAGGCATTTGATGGCGAGATGATAGGTATTTTTATACCAGCCACTCTACTAGAAAGCACAATCTGTTTGAAAGTTGTTACAGGTTTTTCCAGAATTTCTAGTTTTTCAGAATCTACCTGTTCTTCTCACCCCCAGCAATTATGAATTTCCCAATCTGCAGCTTCCTTTACTGGGTGCAAAGGGACCTTCTGCCAGGGGATTTGGCTCCTCAGGCACAGGGCAGTGGCGCCCTTCTGCCCACCTGGGGCCGGCCTCTCCAGGCCAGCTCCTTGTCCCCGCGCTGTTCTGCACAGTAGCAGCAGGTCAGTCAGCATGTGGATCCCCTCCCTCTCTCAAAGGTTCTTTCATTGAAATATGTTCATAACGTTTTTCTCTTACTGCTCTTTTTCCTGAAAGAATGAAGTTAGAGGCTTCGGTTGCTAAATTTGGCTTTTGCTGACGCACTAGCCCTCTCCTAGCAGTCTCCTCATGTCTCACTGTTTCTGTGAGCCTTGCTTTTTTGATGGTAGACTAACACCATCACATCCTACATAATATTTAGCTCTGAGGCGTTTCCAGATGGGAAATACGTTTCTGTGTTTTCATAGCTGTGTTCTTTGCGTGAATGGCTGGTCGTGAAGCTGGGGGCTGGCAGCAGGCGGGGCAGGTAGAGGACCTGGCAGCTGGCCTGTGACAGGCAGAGAGCTCCACGGGATGGTGGCAGGGAAACCAGCACAGTCATTGTCATAGGCTTGCTTGTGGTAGGGAGGAGAGAGTGGTGGCTCTCAGAGATCTGGGAATGGCATTTGACTGGGACATGAATGGAGAATTTTCAGGAAGCTCCTACTTGAAGCAAGCTTTAGTATTGTTAAAAATTTTCTGACACCTGTTAAAATGATAAGGAAGATTTTATTCAGGGCTATTGCAATAGGGGTGTTGCAGTAGGGGAGAGAGATGGGGCTCACCTCTGAATACAACAAGGACAAGTGGGAATTTACCACCAAGAAGCAGAATGAGGTGCTCAGTGGATAGAAAATTACTAAGAGGAGACATCAAGGCAGGGGGATTCTTGCTAAACTGACCTAACTGGACTCTTACTAAAGGCAGGCAGGCCAGGGACTTACCCATCAAAGGTGGGGGGGATTGTCTCTAAAGTGACTTAGCAAATTCTTGCTACAACTGGTCTGTGCAGGCCCAGCAACCATGAGGCCAACATCAAGGCCTAGTCAAGAAGAGGGCTCGGAGAAGCCAAACTAGACTCTGGTCAAGGAGAGTCTTTGTCCGTCTGTCTTCTTGTTTAAGAACAGAAGAGACTATCTTCTTTCCTCTGAACAACGTAAATTCATTTTTCACTTGGTCACCTTTGTTTATTAAGGACCAGCTGGACCATCTGTTGGCCCTGGCAATAGAGGGGATATTTGCTGGATGGTATGAACTATCAGGCATTTAAAGGAGGGGGATTGATGATCTGTGGTGGAGTTTGAAGTTTTCATCAAGACAGTTTCCACTGTCAGGACTTCTTTAGATCTTGGCAGAGAAGGTCAGCTACAACCAGCCTGGGGTTTTGATAAGGAGCTACATCAGGTTGTAGTTCTCAGTGGAGCTATGTCAGGCGATGGGAGGAAAACTAGAAACTAAAGGATTGGAGAATTTTGTAAGGACTGAGAAAATGTGCAAGATGGCAGGATCCGCTCCAGTTTACAGGTAGGTAGCAAAGTAAAATGTAATTTAATAAGAGGTAAAAACTAGCTCAATGTCAATGAACAGGCCCAGAATTTGATACCCACAAGTATGTGCTATAGTTTTCTATCGAAACATAAACTTTTTCTTTCCTGTGTCCAGCCCAGGTCACTGGGTGGGTATGTTGAAATGCCAGCATGGAAGGTGGCCTGGTGTCAGGCAGGCTTGGGCTCAAATCCCTGAACCAACTAGATGTTGAGCAAATTAGTGCCCTTCTGGTAGTTGTTTCCTTGGCTGTTGAATTGGGTGGAATCATTAGGCCAACATTTACTGAGCATGATTGACCCTTGAACAATGCAGAGTTGGAATGCTGAGCCCCACGCAGTTGAAAATCCAAGTAGAACTTTGACTCCCCCAAAACTTAACTAATAGCCTACCATTATATATATATGTATATAAAATGGGTCAATTAACTTCAGGTGCAACCAAGACTAGATCAGTAGGAAAGGAATGGGAGGGCCCCAGGGTCCAGTAGAGTAAAGGGAGCAACAGAGGGTGAATTAGCTTTTCTGCTGGTCCCTCCAGCAGACACCTGCCTACCTGGGTCAGGCCCAGGCTGGGAGTGGCTTACTTCAAGGGTTTCCTGCCTCCTTCCTCTGAGTTGCCTGGCCTGGGCCGTGGCTCCTCTGGTCCTGCCAAACTGCATTTCCCTGGGGCATGAACAGTGGCTGGTTAGCTTAGGTGGTCCATGTGTGGTGCTGGCAATGCCACGGTCGTGGGGTTGGTTCCCATAGGGGCTGCTAAGTACGAGCTCTTTCCTTTCGCATTGCTGTCAACTCCATCAGCTGTGGAATCTGCTACCTTAAATGCAGTTACAGATATTGTATATTTATTGAAAAAAATCTGCAAGTAAGTGGACCTGAGCGGTTCAAACCTGTTACTCAAGGGTGAACCGCATTTCTCAAGCACCAAGCACTCCTGCAAGCCTTTGACTTGCTTTAGCTCATTTAATCCCCACAAAGCTCTAGTGAGGCAGGCAAACGAGCATCTCTGTTTTACGGAGTGCAAACTAAGGCTTTAATAAATCACACAGTTTGTCCACGGATGATGTTAACACACAAGTAGAGATTGGAGCTCATGTACTTAAAATGGGTTTGGCATTTACTGGGTGCTGGCAGAACCCCTACACTTTGCCCACTGGAGGCAGTTCTCCTGTGAGGGAGGGAGGGAGTTTCTGCCCCAGCCCTTGGTGGCCACCAGGCAGGACAGGCTGGGGGAAGAGCCGGCCAGCTGTGCCCAAGGGGCTTGTCCCCAGGTGTGTCTCACTGCCGTGAGGTGTTTGCTCTGAGCTGCTCCGCACACCCCTGAGGTAGGTGTCCTCCATCGAACTGTGAAGATGAAATTGAAGCTCTGAGAGGGTCACTGCCTGCCCAAACCTACAGCAAGTGGCAAGGCGGGGATTTGACCTGGGTCTGTGTGGTCCAGAGCCCATGCTGTCTACTCCCGTGGGCACCCTCATGACCAAGAAGGCAGACCCACGCTCTGGGAGAACGCATGTGGGCAGGGCAGAGGCACAAGGGCACAGTGGGACAGCATGGCCTCTGAAATCACACAGACTGCGGTTAAAATCCTGGCCGTGCTCCTTGGGTGTGTGAGCAGAGAAGTGAGCAAACCTCCCTGATCCTCGGTCTCCCACGCTGTATACCGAGGGACTGTCACCACTCCAGGGGAGGGGTAAGGACGTCGTGAGAGAAGGTCTGTACCCACCTGGCGCGGGGTCTGGTGATGAGCATTTGATGAATGGTGGCTGCTGTGGGTATGTGGCCCTTTCTCTTGCAGCTGGGCTTTGGAGCGAGGGGAGGGAGACAGACACTGGAGAGAACTTTAGCTTTATTTATCCATACCAGGAGGTAGTTATCAGAAATACAACCACTGAAGGTCGGGGGGATCCACAGGGCAGTCCAACTCCCCTCTTCCTAGTGAGGGTTCCACGGGAGAGGCCAGAATAGGGGCTCCTTTGGGCCTTGTGGGGCCTCCTGGAGAAACACAGCCCAGCAGATGTGGGCAGGGTTCAGAGTTACTGGGGGAGCAGAAGGGGCTGTCAGTGCCCCCGTGTGCCCACTTGGACCTTTCACATCAGGTTGCCTGGAGTAGGGCCTGTTTTCTCACATCCCGCCCTCCTGAGAGGTTTGCATGTCACCCTATAGGCTTTGGCTGGCGGGCTCTCAGCACCTGCCTCATAAGGCTGTGGCGGGGGTGAGTGCTGACGTACCCAGGGCTCTTAGCCCCCGTTTCACATGGAGGAATGCCTGCCTTCTGACCGTGGCTGGTTATTTCGCTGATTCCAGCACTGTTTTGGGTTTAGCAGTCCCAGCGATGATCGCAGCAAAGTCCCCACCCTCACATTGGTCTCAGACTGGAGGGCAGGGCAGACAGTCAACATGTAAGAAAATAGATTTGATTGTAGGTTGGGGCATGAAGAAGAATAAAGCTATGGAAGGGGACAGAAGTCTGGTAGGGTGATCAGGAAGGTGACCCACGAGCAGAGACCCTAGTGAAGTGAGGGCGCCAGTCAGGAACATGGTGGTGAGGGGGCATTCCAGCCAGAGGCCCTGGGGTGGACCTGGACCTGGTGCAGCAAGAAGGCCCCCAGCAGTGTGGATGGGGCTGTGGGTGGGTGTGGTGGGGGTAGGAGGCCAGGGTGGCAGCTACCAGATGGCGACATGCCTATCATTTTAAATGATCATTATTCCAGATCTCCACAGATACATCTTTGTTCCTGGCTGCATCTTGCACGCAGGCGGCATTGCCGAAGGAACATATGGTTAGCGTGTCTATTTTACCTCCACACTATAGAGTATGTGCTTCTCACGTTTACACATGGATTTAGGTGACAGCAGGTGCTGTCCATCCAGGGCTTTCTCTGGGCCAGTCGCTGTGGTAAGCACTGTTCATCATCATCCCATTCCGTCATTACAGTGGCCCCCTCCCAAGGAGCCCCCCTGGTCTTACAGGCGAGGAAATAGACTCTACGGCTGCTCTGTGCCCTGAGCACACCCCCTGAGGGGCCTGCGGAGCTGGGCTTTGGAGCTAGGACTTTAAGGGCCGTGCTTTCAACCACGGTGCAGCCTGCAGGTCGGCTGCCTTAGGTGAGGGCCTGCAGCAGGGTCCCTGGGCTGGGCGTGTACCGCCGAGGGCCCCGGCGAAGCTTGTCTTCCTGGTCCCTATGGGGTCACCTTGCATCTGCTGCCTGTAGCACCCCACCGGGCCTGCAGGCTGTCCCTCAGACCTCCTCTAAGCTTCATAACCCACAAATGGAAAAGTGGCACTTAAAAACGAATTTATTCAGGTGGGAGCTGTGTAAGACATGAAAATAAGGCTTTTGAGCTGCTGCACATAAACTGGAGTGTAAATGAAAAGCTTTTTATTTGGTTTCTGAGCCAGACTTTGAGAAGCCAGTGGGCCATGTGGTCTGGAAGCGCATGTTATGGGCAGTGGGTCGGAACAGGGGCCACTTTGAATGGCAAGCAGGGAGAATCGCTCCTGCACAGCCGGAACGGCCAGGAGGCCGGGATGTCAATAAACACAGTCGGGACACAGAAAGCCTTTTCCGAAAAGATGGAAGGCGGGGAGAAGAGGAAAGGCCGTGGCTCCCTCCCAGTGTGTTTGCGAAGGAAAATGCTTGAGGTAACCCACGTTGGCAGCTTCCACAGCTTCCTCCCGGTAATGCGCTGCGCAGGCCCCGAACAGGCTAGGGTTTTATTTTCATGTAAGGAAGCTGAGTGGGCCAGGGGCATCTCTCCAGCAGCGGCTCACCTGGGGCTCTGCCAGAGAGTGGGGCAGGGGTGCCTGGGGCCAGGGCACGAAGGCCGCCCTCCTGCCTGCTGGGTGAGCCTGGGGTGGCCGTGGCAGGATCCCCAGCCTGCTCTGCGTGCTCGTGTGGCTTGGCACGCTCCTTCCCGTAAGGTCCCTTTATGGCCAGGGCCGGTTAGGGAGGCGTCGGGCGCGTGGGAAGGGAGCCGCTCTGTGAGGGGGGCGCTGGTCCGGTCGGTGCCTAGTGTCGCTGGTTGGGAAGGGGCAGGAGCTAGTGCAGGGGGCCCACAGAACGTTCTTTGTGCCTTCGGCTGCCGCTTGCCAAGGCCCTTCCCTTGACTAGATTTAACCTGCATTTATCATCTCTTCTCTTTGGTAGTAGGTACGTATATGTGTGTGAGGTATATTTGGACATGGATTACGTGTGTGTTTAAAAATACTTCATTACGTTGGTGACCCGCATGGGTGTGTTATGTGGTGTTTTTTGAGAGCCGTGGGCTGCGGGAGACACTCAACTAGCTACCCTGAGACACTAGCAAAACTTGGAAAACCTCCGTTAGAGGAGGGTGTGATCTGCTGTTGTCTGGTCTGTAATACATGCCTCCTCCGTCTTCTCTCCCAGCTGTTACGTGGAAGTCACATGTATTTTAAAAATTTAGAATATTTTTTTACCCTGAGAACTTCAGGTTTGTTTTTTAACCCATATTATTGTGGAAAAATTAGGAAAATATCTGCCAAAATAGGATTATAAAGGGCTGGTATCTTCTTATTCAGAATAATTGTTGCTGCTATTTTGTATGTCCTTCCAGTCTTTCCTAATGAGTATGTATGAATGTGAAATAAAATCTAATAATTGATGGCTGACTGGCTGACAGTTGAACATTACTAGATGCCAGCACTTTATGTGTATTGGCTCATTTAATCCTCAACAATCCAATGTTTGATTTTATTATTAAACCCATTGTATTAATGAGAAAGCTGAGGCCCAGAGTGATTAAGTACCTTGCTTAAAATCACAGAGGTAAGTAGCCAAGCTGGGATTTGAACCCAGGTAAGTCTGGTTCCACAGCCTCTGCCCTTAGCTTTTTTTTCGTTAAATATATTGTGAACCCCTTGATGTCTGTAACCTTACCTATAGAGCATCATACAAAATGGCCATGTTGTAATACACACAAATGGAACACTCTTTTCCTATGTGGCCATTTTGAATAATAATTATGATTAAAAAATAGCAAACGCTGAGACTCTATATGCCTGGTGCTGTGCTAAGAACTGTATGCATATTATCTAATTGAGTCCTCATGATAACTATGACCCTTGTAGGGGAACAACTTAGGCAGGATTGGGGGAGATTGTCTAGGGTATCTCATTTCTCTAAAACCCTGCTTAGATTTTTGACCTTATTTTCAAAATGAGTTTGCACATGCAGTAACAATATTTTTGTGTTTGTTAAACTATTCCAAAATAAGAAGTTGTTTTAAAAATTAACTCAGAGGAAGTCTCCAAAATAGTCGAGAGAATTCCTGTGTATCCTTCACCCTGCTTCCCCAATGATAGTATCTTCCAGAACCACACTACACTGTCAAAACCAGGAAATTGATGTTAGTATTTCCTATTAGCTCAGGTTCTGTGTTTATGAATGTTAAAAAAAAACACAACACTCTAAATACACACACCAGATCATCTAGTTTGGTAGTTCTTTGTGTAAGTGTCTCTGAGTGGAGAAGGCTGGAGCCTGTCTCCTGCCTCAGAGACGTGAGCATTGTTATCAGCTCCATTCAGCCGGGAAGGGACGGAGGTCAGAGAAGTAAGTCACTTGGGCGAGGACCCTCTGATTCTAAGATCCTCATTCTGAGCCCTCATACTCACCAGCATGTCTTCTGGTTTGTTGCTGTTCAGGGTGAGCCTCTGAACATAAGTAGTATGTGTTTACCTGCATGTATGCGTGCCTGGGGACGCTTCTCCCCTCCAGAGTTGAGACAGGAGCTAGTGAGGTCCTCGAGTCAGACATTCAGCCCAGCTCCTCATGTCGTGCAGCGCAGCGAGGCCCGCTCAGGGGCCTCACTATGTCCTGTGTTGGCCCAGACCCTGGGGCTGCCGGCCGTGCTCTCCCAGAAGCCTCTTGTTTTCTCGAGTACCTTTTGTGACCCCTCCCGTGGCTTGTTTCCCTGCGTGCTGACGTCCAGGCTCCAGCCTCTCCGTTTGCTCAGTTCCCCCCTGGAGGTATCTGGGGAGCCTCCTAAACTTCACCCTTTTCAAATTGCTTCTCCTACCTGCCCACCCTGTGCCTTTCAGCCATTAGCTGCTGCGACGCCAGCACAGAGAAAAGGCCACGTGTGTACGGAAGATCCCAGGAATGATGTTTATAGGGAAAGATATTTTACCCCCACCCCAGTCAGTCCCTGTCTTCTGCTGGCTTCTCTTCTACCTTCTTTCAGAGCTTTAGCCTCTTTCAGGCCAGCCCAGTCCACTTTTGTCATGCAAAAAAAACCAGGCAAAGTCCACTCCCTTGCCTCCCCAACCACAGCCTGGGCCTGTCAGCTCAAGTAAAGCTGAATTGTGGGATTGAACACTGTTTCTTTAAGAAATCAGGGTTTCAACTAGTTGACTCCTAAAGTAGCTCTGTCCAAACCTTTGCTAGACTTCGTGTGTGGAACGCTTGGGAATGCAGAGCAGAATTCTTCCAGACCCCCACTGTGGGTAAAATTATAATATTTCCAGAATCTCTTGCCTGGCCTTAGTGCATCTCCATATCAATAGGTGCTTCCAAGGGGTGGAGAGAAGTAGTCCATCTCCATATCAGTAGGTAATTACAAGGGGGAGCTAGGACATATCTGGACTGGAGAGGTTGGGTGGGGTCCCTATTTGCAGCCAGGTGGTGAGAGACACAGGTGTGCAGAAGTGGATGACTGCTTGTAGGCAATAAACAGGTTTCTCCCACTTTATTTCTCCCTTTGACTGATTTCGGTTTCAAAGGTAATTTGTCCCGGGCTGGGAGAAAGATCCCCCACACCTCCACCCCAGAGTTACACCCACCCCACTTAAGAAATCTCCAGTGTGCCTGCTGTGGGGTATGTGTGTGTGTGTATATGTGTGCATATGTATACCTGGGTAGGTGTGAGAGAGCATCTGGTGGCCTGCATGGACCTCCTGAGCAGTTGGGGCCAACTGCCCTGCTTGCTGAAGCTTCAGGCAGTGGCTGGTCATTTGGTGGAGAAATGACCCCCTGCCTAGGGCTGCACCCGGGAGTGGCTGGGTAGAGGGTGACCCACTCCCAGGAGCCCTGTCTGAAACAGCTGCAAGAGCCAGTCTATAAGTTAAACAGCGGTTGCTAAATGACATCACCACCCTGACCTCATTACGTGCTGGGTCCCTTCTCCTGCCATCCTCTGAGGCATGCAGAGAGGCTGTACTTCCTCACCAGAAGTCCCTCCAGCCTGAAAAGAGGGAAAAGAGAGGGGGGATTAACTTGCTTTCCCCTTGAACCGCCACTTCCTTAGCTCCACAAAGCTGGGTCTGCACTTGAGGCCTCTGGAATGTAGGGGCAAACAGCTACCCTCCCTAAATATAGGGGAAGGCTATGCTGAGAACATTCCAGGCCAACAGGTGACAGACAGGTGCCTGCCAGAGAAGATCTTTACGAAGGGCAACTAAGTGAAGGAAATACCAGTAGTTCTTTTGTCCTGGATTTTAAAGTAGACTCCGGCATTTTAATGTTCTCCCAGCCTTGTACCATACGATGTGCAATACAAACATGAATAAGACACAGTCTCTGCCCGTAGGGATGGTCCATGGACCAGCAGCATCAGCAGCCCCCGGGAACCTGTTAGGATGCAGAATCCCAGGTCTCATCCCAACTTAACGAATCAAAGCTCACATTGTCACAAGCTTATATTGTCCCAAGAGCCCTTGGTGTGCTTCACATGCCCATTAGAATCCACATGTTCTGCCCCTCCACCACCTGTGACAGGTACTGCTTGTCATTCAAAGAATGTTATCATTCACTATGTATTTGAGTTGGCACATGGGGTGAAGTCTCTCTCCTATCTCTGTTGGAGGAGCAGAGAACTGAATAAAAAGTCATTACAACGCAGGGTGGTAAGTATGCTAAGTGAGGTACAGGCTATGGGCTATGAAGCTTTTTCATTCTCTTGATGAGTATTTGCTGTGTACTGGGTGCCTGGTGCCGTGCTAGCAGAGGGGCATAGCATGAGGTCAGACAGAGTTCCTGCCACAAGGAGCTTATGGGGAAGGCAGATGATAAGCAGTAAAGAAACATACAAACAAGATAACTATCCATGGTGATAAAATGCTTTGAAGGGAATAAACTGGGGGATAGGAGAGGGCCATTTTACATAGGCCCTCAGGGAGCTGAGATTAAGTGAGATAAGTCCCGGAAAAGCACAGAGTAGGCCCTTGATAAGGTTATTATTCTTCCTTCAAGGATGAACTTTTTATCTACTAACTCCCGGTTTTTAATTTGCAGCAGATGATAGATTTCCACCCCCAAACAAAACCCCTCTTGGTATGTTTGGGGCAGCCTAACATTTGTCCAACTGCAGCCCTGGCCAAATGGGCTTCCCAACCTCTGATTGCAAAGGTCTGCCTACGCTGTTTGCTCTTTCTAAAATGAGAATCTAAACTGGGCAGACGACATTTCAGAACCCTCCACCGTCTCTTCCAGTCCCCATAATCGGCTGTCTTAGAGTGGCCTCTGAGGCCTGTCCTGGTACAGTGCTGTGCCTTGAAAAAAGCACTTCTTTTCCTTCCCTTCCCCTGCCTCCCCCTGTCTTCCCTTGCGACCAGATCCCATCCCCTCCTGAGCTGGGCACACATTCGACCTCACTATCATTACAGCGTGCCTCATCACAGTAGCGCCTGGAAGTTTCCGTGTTGTTCTCTGACCTCCTGCTTGGCTGTTGAGTGCTTGTTCTGTGCCAGGCCCTGTGCTGGGTACAGGGAATAAGTCCATGAGTGACAGGACCTGGTCCCTGCCTTGAGTTCAGGCAAGTAGACTGAGATTCTGTTCGCACCGCTAAACACGCAAAAGGAAATTCCTCTGGGACCTGTGCTGGGGAGGAGACAGGTAGGTGCCTGGTTCCACGTGAGTCTATGGTGAGGGCAGCTGGGTGGCCGTCAAGTCAGGGAAGTGGGGCTGGGGAGCCACATGGGCATGGGCAAGGTGGTGAGAGAGCCTGGGGGGACGAGGTGCAGGCCTCTGGGAACACGAGCGATCTACAGCCCCTCTCTGCCTGCAGCCGCCCACCCGTCTAGCCTCTGTGGTCAAATGCAATGGTCACTTATCCAACCTTATCTTATCTGACCTGTCAGCAGCACTGTGGCGCGATCGATCATTCACTTCTCCGTGGAGTGGTTTGTTCACGTGGCCGCCAGGACTCCACACTCTCCTGTGCTCTCCCTGCCTCCTCAGTGAGCCTCCTCAGACGCCTTTCACGTTCCTCTTTGCCCTCTGGCCTTACATTCTGAGGTTCCCCAGCTTCGTCCTCGGACCTCTTCTGTCTCCCCCCTCTCCTTGGGTGTTCTCCACCGCTGGCTTTAAATGCCATCTCTCAGACTTACTCATCTCCAGCTCCGACCCGTCTCCACGTCAGACTCATAGCGGCTCCCTATTCAACATCCCCACTTGAACGTCCAGTAAACGTCTTGAAATTAGTAAGGCCCAATTCAAATTTGTTCATTTCTCTTCCTCAAATCTGTTCTTTCGGTCTTGTCCAACCCTGGGGTATAATTATTTTATAATGTATTCAAGCCACAAGCCCTGGAGTCACCCTTGACTCTTCCCCCGATCCACTCACATTCGGCGCGGCAGTACATCCCGCCTGTTGTACCTCCAGAGCATGTTGGAATCTTCTCACTTCTCACCACCCGCACTGCTCCCCTCCTTCTAAGCCGCCAGTGTCCCTTGCCTAGGTCACTGTGCTCGGCTCCTGACCGCACTTCTGCTGACTTCCCATTCCCAGCGCGGTAGCCAGAATGATCCCTCTGTGGTATAAGCAGGTCATGTCATGTCAGGCTCTGCTCACAGTCCTTCAATAGCTGTACATGTCACTCGGAATAAAAGCCAGAGTTTTCACGGTGGCCTACAAGCCATACGAGGCCCGGCTACCTGCTGCCTCTCTGACCTCATCTGCTGTCACCCCCACTTGCTCACTGCCACAGCAGTACTGCCCTCTTTGTTGTTCCTAGAACCTCTAAGACTTGGTCCCACCTCAGAGAATTTTTATTCCCTCCGCCTGGAGTCCTTTCTCCCCAAGTATCCATAAGCCTCACTGCCACCCCTTTATCAGGTCTTCTCAAGTGCCCCCACCATCTGAATTTTCATTCCTCTCTCCTGGGTCTTTCCTTATCCCTCCCCTGGGTTATTTTCCTCCCTGGCACTCACCACTGTATGGCTTACATATTTTGCTTGTTCATTTGTCTGTCTATCCTGATTAAAATGTGGGGAAGGGATTTTTTTCTTCCTCACTGCTATATCCTCGGCATTTAGAGCAGCGTCTGATCTGCAGGAGATGCCAAATAAATATTCACATGAATTTATAGATTCATATAGATTCAGCTTAAAAAATAATCTTCAGATGTGTGAAGATGTACACCTCTCCATTTAGGTCTTCATTTACCTCTCCCAGCAGCATGTCTTTTGTTAAATTTATCTGTATTTTAAGTTTTTTAAAAAGCTGTTGTAAGTGGTATTATTTTAAACACAGTATTTCAATTGCTTATTGCTGGTATATAGAAATACAATTGATTACTGTATATTAACTATTTTGACTTTCTATCCTGAAACTTAGCTAAATTTATTTATTAATATTAGTATTTTTATTTTTGGAGATTCCTTAGGATTTTCTACTTATGCAACCGGTTGCTTGCGAATGAAGATAATTTTACTTCTTCTTTTCCAATTTTTATGTTTTTTTATTTTTCTTTCTGGCCAGGACTCTAGCACAATGTTGAATAGAAGTGGTGGGTGGACCTTTGTGTCTCATTCCTGTACACCTGCAAGTCCTCACCCTTTCTCTCTTCCTCTCTGTCCCTGTCACTCTCCCTGCATTGATCTATTTCTTTTTAGCAGCTTTATAGTCACCTATACACTGCCACTAGGACCGTCCCTTCAGCATCAGGTCTCATGTGAGGGGCTGGGGGCCTGTCCCTCTGGGGAACCGAGCATGTTGCAGGAGCAGCGCCTGGATCTCCTTGCTCTGACTCAGAGGCCGGCTGTCTTTCCACCTTTCTAGGTTTAACTGAGTCTTAGGGTGGTCTGGGGCCCCTAGCAACTTAATTTCTAGGAATATTATTTTATTTTTTAGCTGGTCCTCAGGGGCAGGGCAAGGGCACGACCTCCTCCTCCCTCTGTGCAAGACGCCTCTCATGATGCCAGTACTATTCTCATTCCTCTCCTCCCCTGCTCTCATTGCCCCCTTCTCTTAGGCAGCTGTTCTAATGTGTATCCTTTGTCTGCATTCTTAGAAAGTGTGTATAGTTAATTTGTGTGCAAGTTTCTAGAACTTCCAATTATATAATTGTAGTATTTTAATATGTAAGTGGTACTGTTATAGGTGGCATTCTGATTCTTTTTGCACTCAGCTCAAAGCTTTTAATCGAGTGTGGCTGATGTATGATAATATAACCATTTAGACACACGAGATAGAAAATTACTGTCATAATCGAATTAAAAAGAAATGGAAATTAGTTTATAATAAAATATGTAATTTGATAACATAAATGTGCAGGTACAAATACGCTAAGGTACAAATACACGTCTTCTAAGACATAATGAAATAGGTGCTTTTAAGGAAAAACTTGGGATTTAAGAAAAGTATGGAAAGACTCCACTACTATTGAAACTTAAGGTTTTTGGTATTTTGAAATAAAAGTGAAATAGATACCTATGTGATTATAAACAATTGGCCTGCATGAATGTTTGGCAGGACGTTTGAAAGTCTTATGGCCTTGGTGTGTGTGTCACCTACGCACTGTACGACTGCTAGTATTCCTGCCCCTACTGGTTAGGTTAAACTCCTTCGCCCAGTCACTGTGACAAAGAAAAAAATACTCCCACAGGTGTCCCAAATGCCTCCTGGAGATGGATTACAGACCTAAACCAAAACCCTAAAACTGTGACACTTCTGGAAGGAAACAGGAGAAACTTCTTTGTGATCTCTGCTTAGGCAAAGATTTCTTAGATATAAAAAATTGATATATTTGAACTTCATCATAACTAAAAAATTTTGCCTTTGAAAAGATACTGAAAAGAGGCAGACCTAATGAGCTATTAATGTGGCAGTGCCCAGAATACTCCCTAGGTCTAGCTGCATAGCGTCCCTGGGTCTCTGGGGATGGCTGGCGGGGGAAACAGAGGGCCTTCTCACCTTCACAACTGTATGAGGCTGAGGTCATGTCAGAATGAAAAGACAAGTCACAGACTAGGAGAAAATATTTGCAAAGCATATTTCTGATGAATGACTTGTATCTAGAATATATTTAAAAAAACACTTCTTAAAACTGGAAAATAAGAAAACAAACAACCCAATTAAAAAAAAAAGAGGAACTGATGTGAAAAGACACTTCAACAAAGAAGATATCTGGGTAGCAAATAAGCACATGAAAAGATGTTCAACATCATTAAGCATTAGGGAAATGCAAATTAAAACCACAGTGAGATACCACTAGTACTTATTAGAATGGGTAAAATTAGAAAGACTAACCATACCAAGTGTTGATGAAGATGTGGGTACTGGAATCTGCTACTCTGCTAGTGAGAATGTAAAATGGTTCAGCCACTTTGGGAAACTGGCAGTTTCTTAAAAAGTTAAGCATACATATTCTATGTGACTTAGCCATTCCACTCTTAGGTATTTACCTAAGAGAAATGAAAGCAAGCTGATTTGTGTATGAATATTCATAGCAGCTTTATTAGTCAAAACCCAGAAAGAACACACATATCCATTTACAGATAAATGGATAAACAAATTGTGATATATCCAAAATGCCCCCAACCCTGAGTGTTATTTCCCCCTTGAGAACCTGAAGTCCAAGTTTCTGAACTTCATATCCAAGGCCTTGACATCAATTTCAGTTTCTCTTTCTATCATAGTCCGCTGACATTTCTCTTCTAGATGCTCTTTACTTTGAGTGTCTCCAAGTTCCCTGAACCTCTGGGTTCCTTTATAAGATTAAACTTTGCAAGTGAAGTTATTCTGCTTCAGCTTCTCTCTCTTTTATTCCAGCTTTCTTTTTTTTTAAATTATTTTTTATTGAAGGGTAGTTGATGCACAGTATTACTTTACATTAGTTTCAAGTGTACAACACAGTGGTAGAACATTTATATACATAATTCTAGGTTCCAGCTATCACCCTACCAAGCTGTTACAATATCTTGACTATATTCCTTATGCTATACATTACATCCCGGTTACTTATTTATTTTACCATTGGAAGTCTGTCCTTTTTTTTTTTTTTTTTTTTTTTTTTTTTGTGAGGGCATCTCTCATATTTATTGATCAAATGGTTGTTAACGACAATAAAATTCTGTATAGGGGAGTCAATGCTCAATGTACAATCATTAATCCACCCCAAGCCTAATTTTCGTCAGTCTCCAATCTTCTGAGGCATAACAAACAAGTTCTTACATGGAGAACAAATTCTTACATAATGAATAAGTTACATGGTGAACAGTGCAAGGGCAGTCATCACAGAAACTTTTGGTTTTGCTCATGCATTATGAACTCTAAACAGTCAGTTCAAATATGAATACTCATTTGGTTTTTATACTTGATTTATATGTGGATGCCACATTTCTCTCTTTATTATTATTATTTTTAATAAAATGCTGAAGTGGTAGGTAGATGCAAGATAAAGGTAGAAAACATAGTTTAGTGTTGTAAGAGAGCAAATGTAGATGATCAGGTGTGTGTCTGTAGACTATGTGTTAATCCAAGCTAGACCAGGGCAATAAAACATCCACGTATGCAGAAGATTTCTCTCAGAACAGGGGGGGTGAGGTTCTAAGCCTCACTTCTGTTGATCCCCAATTTCTCACCTGATGGCCCCCCTGCGACTGTGCCTGTCTTAGGTTGTTCCTCCCTTGAGGAATCTTACCCGTCTCTGGCTAACCAGTCATCTTCCGGGGCCATACAGGGAAATGTAGAGTTGGTAAGTGAGAGAGAAGCCTTATTGTTTGAAAAGGTTAGCTTTTTACTTCTTTGCATATTTATGCCCTGTGGCTTCTATGCCCAGCATTTGTCTTGAGGTATCTTTACCACTTGGAGGAGTTATGATACTCGGTAAATTTGATATGAGGCACAAATTCTATTTAAGGGTTGTAATTAGGAAGGAAGAAGAAAAGCTATAGAAGTAGCAGGCGGAAGAAAACATGGGAAGATTGATTATTTCTTTGACATATCTTCTTGTAGAGTAACTTCAGCATATATAGGTTTTAAGCTACTACTTAAATTGCGCACACACATTAACATAATAGGAGTATAGTTACATAACCAAAGCATATCTATAATTACCAGCCATCTCCAGTGAAACCAAGAAAACCATTAAGGCACCTAAAGCATTTGTGAAAACTTATCTATGATATGGTGGATATTGTCCAACTGAACTTGAACAGTCTGAGAGAAATCAGACAAATTAAAACAACCCATTCCTGGGGACTGTTCACATGCCATATGTTCTTTTAACAGTAAATAGTCTGTAGTTGTATATTCCAGCTTTCTTAACCTAGCAAACTCCAACTGCTTACATGTTTCTACTCTAATACCTCCATCTTCCCCAGAGTTAGACCCTCCTTCACGTCAACCTAGCAGAGCGCTGAAACATGGTACAGAATTCATTTATGAATATGTCTGCCTGCTGAATTGTCAGTTCCTTAAAGGCAGGAAGTGAGGCTTGGTCTTTTGTTTGTTTCATCCTTTGAGCTTAGCATAAAAGTTGGTATACCACAAGTACATGAATGAATAAGTGAAAGAATGAATTGGTGTTCCATTGTATGTTTGACTCTAAAGAATCTATCAATCTCAGTGGCTGGGATAGTTTTATATGTGAGTTAGATTTTGTGTTTAACTGAAGGTAATGCCCCATTTCAGCAACAATACCAAAAGTTACAACCCTAATCATCTCATGGGTCACTGGGACACATTGTCATCCAGAGATTCTTATAATGTATGTGACTGTTATAGCACCAAACATAGTAATAACCCAAATATTCTTCAACAAGGAACTGACTAAGCAAATCTCAGTTCAAGAACTTAATGTTTTGTGTTGGTTTAAAAGAGTCAGTTCTGTACAAACTGATGTGGAATTATGTAAAGAAAAACAAAACCAATGTGGATTCAGAAGAGAAGTTTCAAAACTACAGATTATCCTGATTTTTTGAGAGAGAAAACTGTGAATGCGTATGGATCTCTATATGCCCTATGTTAGATTGTCCTTAGAAAAATCTGGAAAGATGATTTACTCAGGGAATTGGCACATGATGGAGAAGTTTTCTTTTTTCTTCTAACTTTATATGCTTCAGTACTTTTCAGATTTGTTATAAGTTTATTTTTTTAAGTAATGAAAAAATTCACACAATTTAAAACTATATACCTGACCAGTAAGACTTATTTTTGTGAATGTATTTCAGATACCTCCAAAAGTTAATTCTTAGGTTAAATTTTAACATTTTAGATTTATGTAATATTTACCTAAAATGGAAGCAAATTTTACCTTACTATCTTACGTTTACCTTCAGATATCTTTTTGGGGAAATGGAGTGGGGAGGAAGCCCCAGTTCTGAAAGGGCGGCTGCTGTATCCAAGACTGTAGTTTTGTTCCGCTCCTAGCCCCGTGTACTTGTCAGGAATGCTCAGGTACCACAGGACCTAAATAGGATGATCTAATTTTTTTCCAGTGGGTAAGTCCGTGGGCTTTGCAATCAGGGACCTGTTTTTGACCTCTGGTTTTAATACCTACTAGTATGACCTTGGCCAAGATTCTCAAGGGCTGTGAGTTAGGTTTCCTTATCTGTAACATCAGAGTTCTGATAGTACCTGTCACCTAGAGCTGGCATGAGGCTTGGATGCGAAGGGTCTGAAATGCATATGGTGCTTAATAAATGATAGCTTTTGTTAACTTGTTATTTTGTTGTTTTTGCTGCTATTGTGAAGGAAGACCAAGTGCCTGAAAGAAATGAGGTCAGATTAAAGGAAATCTAATGAGGAAAAGGACCATTTTTAATATTGGTTGCAGGTACAACTCCATTTCCCAGTTACTATCTCCAACCCCCTTTGTAAATTAAGCCTTCTGTTGCTAAGTGCTAGCAGATGCATCACTGCTAGCTCAGTAGGAAATGTAGGAAGGACTGGAGAAAATATTCCCAGTCTGAGGAAGGATGAGAGAGAATTGCATGGACTGTTGAAAAGCATTTATAGACCGGGGGCTTGGAAACCTCTGTAGTTCGGGAGCAATCCAGGAAGCCAGTCCTTCTCATAAGTGCCCGGTAATGCCAGTGGGGTGAATTGGTCAGGAAAACGCGGTGGTAGGACTAATACCCCAGCCCTGGGGCCAAAATCTCAATGAATTCCCAAGCAGGGCCAAGCTTTCCAGTTTACTTCTTGTGCCCAGAATACCTCTGTAACTAAAAGTCCTTCTGCGGAGTCATCCTGGGCTGCTGTGTCTACCTGGCCGACCGATCCCAGCCCACTCGCACCTGTGGAGAGAGAGGAGCTGAGAAGGGGGCGGGCCTGATGAACCATTAATGTGGCAATGCTCAGAATACTCCCTGGGTCTCTGGGGACGGCTGGCAGGGGGGAACAGAGAGCCTCCTCGCCTTCACAAGTGTATGAGGCTGAGGTCATGAGCCCCATGAGTGCATTAAGGGCTAATGTGTTAAAAACTAAGGTCTTGAAACGTTGGCTTGTACAGGACCCTCTTAAGAGAAGTGCTTTGTTTATTCTGCATGTGTTTGTAAAAGTAATAATGATAATAGCTAAAACTTACATCGTGTTTGCTATGCCAGGCACTGATATTTGAATATCTACAGATACACATATCATATATTAAAGTGTTTATGTATCTTTTATTCCTCACGCAAGCCCTATGAAATAGACGAATAGTACTTCTAATCGTAATGGTTTTTCAGGTGAGGAAAATGAGACATGTGGCTGTGTAAGTTGTCCAAGGTCACATGCAGGTAAACAGCGGAACTGGAATCCAAAAGCCCAGCTGCTCTGGCTCCGCAGCCCCAGATCCTAATGTTACACTGTATTGTGTCTCCATTTGTTTGAGCCGATATTTAAAAACTGGGAAATTTCTTATCAGAATCTGGAGAATTGGCCTCTCTTGAATGATCAGAAGAGCTGGGACAGTGGGCTGCATCCCCTTGTGGCGACCCGCCAGGCCAGCAGCCCCTTTTGAATGGCCTGGGTTTAGGTCACATAAAAACATCAGGCACTTTATCTGCAAGATAGGGAGCTTTTCATCCCTGTTTTCCATGTGAGGTCATTGCAGCACCGAGAGGGTCACAGCCCTGGGGTCTGTGCTTTGGTTTCTGTATTATTCCTCCTCCCTGGAGGTCTGGGGGTCCTCCCGCCCTGTTAGAGAGTCTGTGGTGAAGCTGATAATCAGAGCAGAAGAAACTGCAGTGCGGAAGGAACCAAGTGTCACGAAGTCGACCTAACAGCCCCGTCTGCTTTCGTCGGCATGTGCGGGGGACAGCTGTGGAGCACGGGCAGCTCTCTAGAACTTTGTCGAATGAAAAATAGGCCGGGAAGACTTACTCTGGAAGAGATGGGGGAAATCTGACATTTCAAAAAAGTAAACCGGCAGCTAGTGTACGTTTTTAAATGTTTTATTTACTGAACCTTTTCCCCCCTTTATGACTGAAGGAAATACCCTGCTTCCTCTAGCCAGAATCACCAAGGATTTTTTTGTGGTTTTTTTTTTTGGTAAGAAAATGATACAATTCTGGATTATTTCTCAGGCAAGTTTATTCTAAAATTCCCACAATCCTTTTAGGTGGTTTGAGAGTTGGTGCAAGTGATAACAAGAGCGGCTGAGAAACGAGATTTTTGGCCTGGTGATTGTCTAACCAGGTGTGTTGGGCTCCTTCAATTTTAAGAAGTTTTTGTGTTTCCAGCTCTGCTGGAGGGATTAGTGGTTTAGTCCTGCCGCATGGGAACAAGTTTTAGTGTTACCGCTTGTAAGGCTGAAACCGTGATACTCTTGTTTTTCACACAGCACCATCTGCTTCAGGATCTCGCCATGCTCAGAGATTTCCCCCTGAGTCCCTCTCTCCACGATAAATTCAGTATCTGGAGGAGTGAATTCACTGTGGACATAGCAACAGATGTGCGTGGTAACATGTAAAATGCAATTGGTTAGTTATCAATCAGTCATGTGGTCATCGAATATCTCAGGCAGGCGGGGCAGTGTGCTACCCCGCGGTGATGGAAACAATAGCTAAAATGTGGTTCCTGCCTTAAGGGACCTGGTTGGTACATATAAGACAAGAGCATGCAAAAAGTATCATAGCTGTAGGAAGTAAAAAATTAATAAGTAGAAGAGAGAATATGCAACCCATGATTAATTTCCAAATGGAGGCTGCAGATGTGAGGTCCTAGAGGACGTCTGAGTTGTCTTGATAAGGTCCCTACATGAGAAGCAGCAAAGTCTGGGAGAATGTGCACCGTGCAATTAGAGGGACACCGAAGGGGAACAAAGCTGCTTGTGTAAGTGCGAGGGGAGGCTGGTCTCTTCAGTGCAGTCCGGAAACTCACCCGGTAACAAAGAACTGTAATTCCGAGTCAATGACACCTTCTAAATCCTCTCAGACTATGCCCAAAATTATAGAGAAGGAATGGCGAGTCATTTCCCTTCAGCCAGAACAGGATAGCTGTGTACTTTGCTCAAATGCCTGGGATCTAATGGAGATGGGACGGCAGCCAGGAGCTAAAGCAAGTCAATACAGGACTGCGAGAGCTCTGATGCTGGGGCAGATAATGAGGAAGGGGCCAGGATTTGAAAGCATGACCTCTAAGTCTTCCTGTGTAATGAACAGGACATAATGGGGGCTGAGATCTGAGACCCTGGTGCACCTGTGTCTGTAGCCACCCAGCCAGCAGCCTAGCTGTGTCCCAGGAAAATCTGGACGAGCTCTATGGGAACTTGACAGCCTTTAGGCTACCTGTACTCCTTACTGAAAAAAGTAGAAGGCAGATTTCCCCTAAAGGAGGTTGGCGTAGGCTTAGTGGTTAAGAACTTGGACTTCGGCATCAAGACCTGGTTCTCCCATTTACTAGCTGTGTGGTCTGGGGTGAGTCACTTACATTTTCTGAGCCTCAGAAATCATCATAAAATGGAAAAAAAAATGGTAGCACCTACCTTGTGGGTTATTGTGAAGATTAAGTAAGATAGGGGGTGAGAAGCACTTAGCAGTGTGTATGATACATGCGAGTAACCTGATAAATCTATTTTGACTGTTAAAGAGATGATCATGAAGATAAATATTTTAAATTGCTTTTTCCTTCTGGAAGTTCTGACCTGGATTGGTGACAAAATGGGAATTATTCCATTCTTTCCATTTATTTCTCTATCTGCAGCCTTTGAGAAGATAAAGAAGTATCTCCTACAATGGGCAAGGGGTGGGATGAGGATTTAGAGAAAGGCCTTCAGGTCCATACCTTCAAAACCCCGAACTTTGTTTTAACTAAAAGGGCCGCTTTCTGAAGGCACAGGGGAAATCCCGCTGCCGAGGGACCAGGCAACGTCTCTCCCCTTGGAGAACCTTGGATGTCTTAGGGTGGTGCTTCATGAACACTGACATGGTTGGCATCACCTGAGATTCTGCATTTCTAACAAGCTCCCAGATGCTACTAGACCTCAGGTCACTTTTCAGTAGCAGAGTCCTGAAAGGCCTTGGGTCGTTGGGTCTGTGTGGCATGGCTGAAACCTCTCTACAACATCCGTGAAAATGCTTATCCAGTTTTTGCTTGATTACTTCCACTGATGAAAAGCTCCCTCCTTGCCCATTGGCCCTTTCTGTTTCTAGATGGCAGTGTGTTCAATGGGAGTGTGTGTCTCTTACTGAGCTGATTCTTGCCTCCATGTAATACCGATCTACTGATCCTAGTTCATAACTTTGGCAACCGTGGGAGTGGGGACATCTAGAAAATATTGCCTAATCCTGACAGAGCATTTAACTTGGTTTTGGTCTAATATGGGGGGATGTCCCCCGATGGGCATCTGCAGTGATGGTCGGGGGTGGCAGCAATCACCTGAAAATGTTTGTAGCATTTTGTTTGCATGTACATTTTGCTAGGGAGAGTTATCATAGCTTTCAACAGTTTTTCAGTGGGGTCTGTTCTCTCTAGAAGATTAAGAGCATTGGACTCTTCCTCATGGAATATTGTGTCCCTCATAACTCTATCTGGAGGGCTAGACCTTCCCTAGTCTCTCATCTCTTGTCTGTCAATCTCTGTTTTTATTTCTTTTACATATTTCTTTGCGTAACATGGTTTCAGACACCCTGTTCATCCTGCCAGTTTTTCCTAGTTTGTCTGTGTCCCTCTAACTTGGCCCCCAGAACCATGTATAGGCTAAACTCCAGGTGTCATCTATTCAGGAAGTGTGTGAGACATCTCTCCTTGATTTGACCTGAGACTTCTTTTGGTTCTTCCTAAAAGTGCAGTATTTTCTTTGGAAACCTTAGTATAGTTTGACAGGCAGTACTATCATTTGAAATATTTATGTTGCAGATTTAAAAAAAGGAAAAGAAGAAAACCTAACATTTAAAGGGAATTTGTTGGTACATGTAACAGGGCCCTGGTTTGAGAGGTTGTATTGCCTTCAGGTTAGGCTTGATCCAGAGGCTCAGACACTTTCACCAAGGACCCAGTTTCTTGTTCTCTCTCCTCATAGTCAACCAAGTCCCAAGTCTTTTTTGCAGGCACTACATTAAGCCCCATCTTCCACCATCCTGAGTGTTTTGTATTAGGTTTTGGACTGTGTATGCAGGACCTTATATCCCTGTAGGGTATCTTGTTAGACCATAGTCCTGATTATACCATCTCCCCTATCAACATCCCTGTCCAGTTTAGGATCATCTTCAAATCTGATTAGTATGCCAGCAGATTAATGATGTTGAACCAGACAGGGTCCAGGACAGAATCACAGCATGCCCCCAGACACTCCTGCCAGGGTCGATGTCATATACCCTTTGAACCTGGATGAGCATTTCTCAGAGGTCATTCTAAAGGACACTAGTTTGCAGGATGGTCCTCAAAAATGGAACCCTATAATCAAATATATTTGGGTAGTGCTACATACCATAAACCCTTTTTCGGAGACTCACAATGCTTATGAGTATCTTAAAACATCTGATCAAAGAGATTGTTAGACATAGTTTTCCAAATTAATTTGACCATTAAATTCTCTCCCCTGCTCTGCTATGTAACACCTGATAACCTGAAAAAATATTCTAGAGAGCACAGTCTGAGAAGGGCTCATGTAGATGTGCAACCAGTTATCAGTCATTTACTTGTCTCACATCCGGCCCAAAGTCTTCCATGGTTGACTAGAATGGTAAAATGAGAGACAAAATGCCTTCCTGAAAACTGGTTTATCTTGCCGATCTATCATCCATTCAGAAGGGAGACTGTTTTCAACTGGACCCTATTTACCTGGTGCTGATCGCATCCTAAACTGCTGGATGAAGCTTGGGTGCTCTGGAAGGTCAGGCGTTCTGTTAAGAGTAGAACCCAGACATATGTGGAGGCTCTCAGGGAAACCCGGAGCCAGGCAGCAGGCTGTCAGCATTCACAGCAATAACAGGGATTGAAATCGTATAGTAATTCACAGTTATGGAACGTTTATTTTGTACCAGGCACATTGCTCAGTGCCCCCATATGTAATACCTCGCTCAGGCTCCGCGGGACCGGGTGAGTTGGGCAATACTATTGTCCTTGTTTTATGAATGATGAGCCCGCAGCATCGAGAGCTCGGTAGAGTTGCTCATGGGGACACAGCTAACAAGAAATGGGGCCGGGCATCAAACCCAAGTCAGACTGGCCCCAGAGGCCATGTGTTCAGCAATACTCTGTATTGTTTTTTCCGCAATCGCGTGAATTTATTAAATGTTGAATTGGGGTATGGCACAGTATTTGGTAGAATTGTAGACACCCACAAAAATAGTCACAGTCCTTTCCTTAAGGGACTGACATTTTATTTGGGGGAACTTTTGTAGTTAAATGAAGAAAATACTTCCCAAGCAAACAGAAGCGAATGCATGAAAGCAGAACGCCGGAGGCCTCCCAAGCGGCCTGCTCAGGCCCTGACAGCCGGATCTTCGCCTGTGGATGCCTCCTGCCTCCCGTGCTTCTACTTGATCTGTTCTCACAAACTCCCTTCCTCATCTTCCTGTTACCCTTGTCCCCTTGACCTCCACTAGAAACCACTAACCTCTTGCTCGGCTCCTCAGTTCTTGGTCTGTGGCAGATTCCCAGCTGACATCCGCAGCACTTGGAGGTGACCTAGTTTGAGTGAAATGCTGGCTTTTCAGTTATAGCTTCAATAGGCTGAGCTGGCAGCCTGTCAGCAGGCTTATGTCACCTAATGACTGTGTCAGTTCCCTCTTTGCCTGGCTTCCTGTTAGTAAATATCCTCAGGATGCTCTTGGAACCCAGAAGGTGTAGGCGGCCTGGCAAGGGAGCCAGAATGAAAAGGGGAAAAAGAAATGGGGAGAGAACAGAGAACACCCACCCCTCCTTGCCAAAAAAAAAAAAAAAAAATGTATACCAGGAGAAAAATTCTTCCAAACAGAGGGAGAGTAACTTGCTGTGAGGTGTCTTCCTACAGAACAATTTTTGCTCCAGTAAGTTTGTTTCAAAAATTTTTTTTGACCTGGTCTGGTCTCCTTCATCTCCATTCCCCCACCCACCATGCCCTTCCTTCCTGTTTGGCGCTTTTAAAATGGTATTACTTCTCTTCCACAATAGTGACCTGCTGGGAGTAATAGCAGAGACATTTCCTGGCCTGTGGCTCTAGTTGTCTTTTTAATAACGACCCCCCCACCTCCTTGCCCTGCGCTGCTCTTCATAAACATTTTCCTGAGGCTGGGGCAGAGCTTTAGGTGAGCCCCCTGCGTCCTGCTAAGGCTAGTTGTGTTGCGGCTTGCTTTTCCCCTTTGCCTGGCGGCTACAGCACCCAGATTTCTGCACCCTGACCTCCCTTCTGCACAGTACATTGCGGCTTGAGTGTGGATGGTACAAACTCCGAGCTTTGGCTCTTATATTTGAGGGAAATAAAGTCTGCGAGCGACCCCCAGGGGAGCTGCCCAGGGAATGTCAGCCCTTCCAGCCCTGTGGAATTGGGTTAAAGGTTTCAAGCAGTGCTGGGGGTGCTGCCCGTCCAGCTTTGCCTGAGGCCACACAGTGTCATCCTCTGAGGCCTAGGCAGCCCCATGGTCCTCTCCAAGCACTCTCTCTTTAAGTTAGTTCATTCTTTGTATGTCACTTTCTATAAAAACATGGATTCATAGTCTTGAAATTTAGTCTCAAATTTTCCCACCAAAACACTGCTACTTTGAGTGAATGTGTGTCCCAGAGTTAACAGCCTAAGGTAGCAATTTCTCCCTTCCTTCAGCCCGCACTTCTGCCCTTCCTAACTTTAATTAACTAGCTCATTCATTCATCCTTGTGTTTGTTCATTTAGTAAGTATTTGTTGAGCGCTCCACAGCCCAGCGCCACTGACATAGGGCGGGGACATGGGACAAGCATCATGATTAAGTTTTCCTGCCTCTGATGAAAAATGCCGAGATATAAATAGTATAGTAAGAACAGGAGGGCCTCCACCTTAAGGCTATGATTCCTTTTCAAAAACCAGGGAGTTAGGCTGTAAGATTCCTAACATGCTTTATGGTAATCAGCCAACAACTGGCCCTCTTAAGGCAGGACAAGCAGTGGTGTGTCCTAAGTGGTGTGTCCCCACTGCTTGAGGGTAACCACTATTTGGGGAAGAACAGGATCAATAAACTTCTTGTATTAAGTTTATCTTACGGACCATCTAGAGGACTGACTATGGATAATGACATAATGTCTCTCATCAGAGACAGACATCATGAGATCACATGTCAAACCTACACTCCCGAGCCCTTTGCCCCATTCTTGAAATCCTTAAAAGATATACATCCTAAGCTTTAAGTGTGCCTCCTCTGAGGTTGCCCACACTCCTTTTTCTTCCAGTGTGTACTTTGCCTTAAATGAAGTCTTCTTGCTGCTCAACTTATTGCATTTTGTCTCTGTGCTCTTCCAAGCCTGTTGGGAGGTTAATAAGAAACCCCTTTTCCCAGTGGTAAGCGTCTTTGTTACTCTGCTGTTTCATTCAATTTTCTAGACTTAAGCACAAGTCTTCACACTCTCTCTGTCCCACTTCAGACAAGTAGGGAGGGGCTACTAAGATCTCTGATTTGGGCCTGCAAGACCCCATCGCCTGGGGGACCCGGACAGGACGGCAGCTGTAGGATCCCGCGCGTCAGTAGACTGCCTGAAAATCTCTCTCTCTCTCTCTTTTTTTTTTTTACCTTTGGGAAGTTCTCAAAACATAATCTCACTCCATCCAGTGCTCTGCAGTCCCCCAGATCATACGGTGATAGGGGCTTAGTTCCCACACAGTGCAGATTCCAGCAGGCACTGGATGCCGGGTGACCCTGGCTTTAGGAGTTGGCACGGGATCTGTCCTGTGCAGAGCAGGAGTTCAGTGAACTCTCCTTTCCTACCTCTTACTCTCTGCTGCCTGCACGGCGGCTGCCATTCACTTCCACTCTCACTTTAATGGATTCCTGCCTTACCTACACTCGTCCGACCTGTTGGAGAATTCTTTCTCCGCCAGAGTGAAGAGCCCTCCCCTGTCTGGGTTGAAGTCTCATCTATTGCGCAGGGAAAGACCTCCCCAGACGCAGCTGCCTGACAGCACTAGGTGAATGAAAGAGAAAGGGCCCTGTCCTCATGACGTTTTCCTGGAGTGGGGAGACAGTCAGGATGTAGGAAGCCACCACATGCCCACCCACTGAGCACCCTGCAGAGGAGGGCATGGCCGGGTGCTTTGCTGAACATCGGAGAAGTGAAGGGAGACCTGGCCAGGCCCGCTGGAGGTGGGAACACTGAGCGCTGACGTGGAGGATAAGGAACAGCTGGGTGGAGAGCTGGCAGGGTCTGCAGAGCATTTCCAGCAGAGGGTCAGCATGTGTGGAGATTCCTTGGCAGAAATGAACTCGGCACCTTCCAGAAACTGAGAAGAGGCCCGAGGGATTGAAGTGGAGAGAGGGAGGTGGAGAAACAAATTGGGAGGGGTAAGCAAGGCCTGAGTGTTAAAGTCTTGTATTTTATTAAGGCCTGAGTGTTAAAGTCTTGTATTTTATTTAAAAAAAAATAAGCATACAAAATGTACAGCTAACTCCGTAACATAGCTCTCTTGTTCTATGGAGTGGTTTTAAGAAAGGCAACATATGTAATGGTTAACCGCAGACTGGAGCTAGATGCCTGAGTCTGAATTCACTGCTACCGCTCGCTGCTTGCATAACCGTAGGCAACTTATTTGACCTTTCTGGGCTTGATTTCTACATCTGAAGAAGGGGGAACAACTAGTACCCATTTCATGGGGCCATTCTGAAGATTAATGGAGATGACACACATGCCTGGGTCATAGCATGTACTCAGTAAACATTGGCTATTTAAAAAGAGGTTTTAAAGAAAGTATTAGATTGATTCCCCAGGAGAATGTCTCTTTTTATTCTGTGGCTTTGTGCATGCCTTAGCACAAAGAGATGAACAAATCCCATTCTGAGAAGGCCAGTACTGAGACTGGCTGGGCTGGGACAGCTGATCAGGCCTCAGGCAGCTTCAGGAGTAACACAGTTCTCTCCTTAGGTGATGGTTGCGTATCTTCTTGTTGCTCAAGCATCTAGGTCCAGGGGCTGCCATGGCTCCGTCAGTCTAGAAGCCTGTTTCTACACACCAGGTGTAGGGGGCTCTCAGGTGAGCTGCCCATTGTGATTCTCTTTGGGTGTTTCAAATTTACTTCAATTCAGCAAGCACTGACTAGTCTTCTTCAATGTTCAGGCTCTGTGCTCGGGGCTGGGATACAATGCAGGATGAGGCCTGCTCGTTACCCAGTGGAAGGTACCGTCTAGTGGGGGGGTCAGGCTCATAATTCAGCTTAAGCCAGTTAAAGTGGAGACTGTGGGACCAGGGGAAGAGTCCTTGGCCTAACCTGGGGCTTCAGAGAGAACATCCCAGAAGAAGGGATGCCTAAGTGAGTCGTGAAGAATAGTAAGGGCTAGCCAAGGATAGGAGGGGCTTAGGAGAAGTAGGAAGTGTCAGCAGAGGCATGGGAGTCGGGGGGAACAGTGTGGCGTGTGACAAGGACCTGCCAGCAGTTTAATACAAGGAGGGGAGGACAGTGTGGAGGCCTAGACTGCAGAGTGAAACAGCCCGTGCGCTCTCCCTCCTGGGGGGGATGGAGCCCTAGGCCTTGGGGCTACTGCAGGATCTGAGGAAGGGGGTTCTGTAGTCTGATAAGCATTTCTGAGGGACCTTCCTGGCTGTAGGGTGGAGGACGGATTTGGGGGTGGGGTGGGGCAGTAGCGCCACCGCCAGGGAGACTGCTGGGCGGCTGCTTCTCTATGCCAGGCGAGAGAGAATGAGACGAGGAGGCTGTGCTGGTTGGTGTGGGGAAGACTGGGTGGGTTAGAGAAGAATGAGGGGATGCAGGCCTGCCTTGGTAGAGAAAGGCTCCGTGGGGGACAGATCCCAGGGGTGATGGGCTTTCAGGGGTGTTGGGACACTGCGGCCAAAGGTGTTGTTCGGGGACCTGAGCAGTGACTCTGCTTCCTGCCCTCCCAGAAGGGGGTGTATCCTGAGTGCTGGATTTGGTTCAAGGACCAGGAGATCCCCATGTGGGCAAACATTTCCTTAAGCAGAAACATATGGAATTTTGGGCTAAATTATTCTGTGTAGTTGTGTGTGTGTGTGTATGTGTAATATACAAGACACTGATATACAGAAATTCAGTCTTTTCAATTCTGACGGGATCCTTGGGGGAAGAGTGACACCATGTCAACTGCTTGGTTTGTGAAAACCTGGGTCTCAGGAGTGAGTGGGAGTAGGATGAGAAAAAGGTGTGCAGCCTCTGCCCTACTGTGTGTGCCCACTTGGCCCCCCGAAAGTTTCATGTCCTTGTCTGACGACACGGTGAACTCGAAGCAGGTACCTGTGCGCTGTCCTTCGCAGCCAGGTCTGTAACCCCCGCAAGCCTGCCCTGTCACCCTCCCGCGGCTCCTGCTGCTGATGCGTTCAGGGGAGTGGTTTTCCTGAATGCTGTCATGGTTGTACGTACACCAGGCCGTTTACAACAGCTTGGTCACCTAGGTCATCTTGGCTTCTGCTCACAGACCCATGAGGAAGGTGTCCATCACCCTTCACAGAGAAGGGAACCTAGGGCTCTGCAAGGTCCAGTACCCTGCCTGGCTCACAGACTAGGGAAAGGGAGCCGCTGGCGATCAACCTGGCTGTTACACTGATGTTTTTTCCTCCCCATTGCATTGCAGTTACTGTCATGGGTACCAGTCGGGTACAGTTTCTGTTTGGAGCCTTCTTGGGAAGGGATAGAACATGTAAAAAACTGCTCTGCAGTCAAATCCATGGAATCCAAAGAATTTGCATCCTGCAAATCTCCTGCCGCCCATGAAGCCCGTTCTGTTTGTCCCAAGCTGGCGACACTTTAAAGCTGATCCCTGAGCTGAAATGACCGGATGGAGTGAGCAGTATGTATTATGTTGTTATTATTTAATAAAGCGTGTGTTGTTCCCTGCTTGGCGATGTGGCCAAGTTGCTTTTCTAGCAGGTGGTGGGTAACTGGACCCAAGCCTCCTGATCTTTGCTCAGGAACTCCCTGGTCCAGCCTTTGATATCAGAACAAGAGGAGAAAACAGTGACACAGGACACTTCCTGTCCCAAAGGGGATGTGATACAGGACACCTGAAACAACAGGCAGAGGAGAAGCTTCACGAGGGCTGCTTCGGGAGAGCTGGCCTCAGCCTGCCCTCCACCAGTCATCTAAGATCTGGTGAGGAGGGGGCTGGGCCAGCTGCTCCGGGAATTCTGCAGAGGGGTTGCCATGTGTTCTCTATGGGCTGGGCACAGGCTGGGCACAGGCTGAGCACTGACGTCCCAGCTCCTGGCTTTGTGAAGGGTACAATCCAGTGATGGAGACTGATGAGAAGGCAAGAAAAGTTAGTGTCGTGAAGTTTAATTCTTTATAGATAAAGGAGAGGGGTTCTGGGAGCCCAGATGGAGGGTCCCTGAATGGTCCTGGATAAGTTAGAGAAGGCTTCCCGGAGGAAGAGTCTAGGCTGGGATTTGAAGAATGAACAGGAGTTTGACCAGGCACAGTTGCACAGGCTTCAAAGGTCTAGGTTGAAAAGAAAAAGGAAAGCTTAAGAGTGTTAATGAAAGTAAAAAATTAAAACTTCAGTGTTAGGCCTGCCCACCCTTCCCCCTCCCTTCCCCTCCATTCTCTAGCGTCCTATTATTAGAGGTATAATTTGCAAAGCATGGGGGCAGGGGAAAAGGCCTGATATTTGATTGTTTCAGAGCTAGATGTATGCAAATGAGAAGGCTTTTATCTTACAAGGTAAAATGCCTGGAAGCAAAAGTCCCAGATTAAAATAATTCAACTTTTTTTTTTTAAACTGATGCATTTCCAACCAGTAATTGAGTTCAGGGCCCTCAGAATGACCTGTGTGAGACTTTCAAGAGTCTAAGTGAGTTGTTTCATGCAGTGGAAATTCAAAAAATCTGAGTTTGGATATTTGGTCATTTTCTCCACCTTGCCAGAGGCTATCCATACAATCTTGGAAAAATCACATCACTTCAACCAACACGAGACTTAGAACTCTGACTGCTTACTTAATCCTTCATCTATTAGTTTATCACTGCCTCCCCACCCCCCAAATTTTTACTTTGAAAAACCTAAAACCTACAGAAAAATTGTAAGACTGGAACAATGCTCTGCGCGGGTATGTGCAGCCATATACATACCTATTTTGGCTGAACGATTTGAAAGTAAGTTGCAGCCACCATGACATTTCCTTCCCAAGGGTTTGCCGCACGTGCGTTTGTATTCTCCTACCTAACAATGAGGGAATTATCAAACAGGAAAATTAGCCTTGATACAATACCCTTCTTGAATATATAGTTCATATTAAAATTTCCCTTATTGACCCCATCAAGTCCTTCATTTTTATTTTTATTTCTGATCAAGTCCAAGGACACATATTGCATGAAATAGTCAGGTCTCTTGGTCATCTTTAATTAAGAGTCATTCTCAGCCATTCGTCCTCTGTCATAAACTGACATTTTGGAGAAGCCCCAAACAGTCATTTTGCAGATTATGCAACTTATTTGTTCAACAGTTAGCAGTAGTTGAGCACCTCCTGCATGCTCGCCGCTACGCCGGTGATAGAAAACATCACAGTCAAGGCAAGTGTGGTGTTCCTCCATTTGGAGCTCGGAGTCTAGGGGGAGAACCTGATGGTAAATAAGTAAGTTACAGAAAAGTGAAAAGTACCATGTGGGACTACAGAGAGCTCCTGGTTGGACATGCATCTGCTCTAAAAAAGAAAGAAAAGAGGCCTGAGATGAGAGCAAGTGGGGAGAGCGTTCCTTTTGGTGGGGGGACCGGGGAGGGCCTCTCTGTGAGGTGGTGAGACTTGAGTTGTGAGCCACAGGGTGGGAAAGTGCTGAAGAGGAGGCAGATGCAGGGAGATGGCGGTTGCCTTCCTGGCAGAGCAAACAGCCCAGGGAAGGGCCTGGCGGCTGGGAGGTGTTTCGCCCGGCTGGGAAGCTCAGAGACGGGCATTTTGTCTTCAGAATGGTGAGCAGGGGGCAGGAGGTGTGAGATGAGGTGTTTGCTGTGGGTGGGGGCCAGATCAAAACAGGGCTGATTTTAGATGCAATGGAAAGTCCCTGGAGAGTTGATAACGGGTGTGTGGGGGGTGTCATAAACTGAGGGGTACTTTAAAGAGGTCACCTTGAAACACTTCTGAGGGTAGCTGCCTGGTGGGAATGAAATCTTGTCCACACAGTAAAGACGGTATTAGACATTCAAGGTATTGTTTGCAAGAACTCAGAAGTATCACAAAAGGTGACTTAAAATGTTTGATTTATTTTTGAGTTTGAAGTGATGCTGGAATAATTTCTGGGTGTGAATTTGGCCCTCCAAGGGAGGCTGGTGTGCAGCCAGAGCTGGTTTCTTCGTCTTGTGTCTGGTTTGTCAGTACTCAGAGCTGACATGGCTGTACCCTAGAAGCAACCCGGTGCTCCCCCTGCCTCTCAGGCAGCTGGTAGTTTGGTCGTGGGCTAGCGTGGTCATGGGGAGTCCTGCCACTCCTGGCTGCGAGCTGCTGCCCCCCACCTGCTCTCTCCCGCACCTCTTCCCAGAGCCCACATACCTTGGCTTCGGGTCCTTTATGTCAGTCACCCTGGAACCAAAGCAGAGCTGGAGAGGAAACAGGACAGCAGGTGCGGGGAGGCGCCGCCTGTTCCCGGGCAGGCCCTGTGCACGAGGGGGCACTGCGGGTGGCAACGGATGCTGGGGAGCACGTCCTTCAGGTGCCAGAGAGCCGCAGGGACCTGACAACCAGCTCGAAGCTCCAGAACCAGAGATGGGAAGGGAAGAACCGCTCTTTGCAGAAGATGGCCTCTGGGGTTTAGCAGCCCTGAAGTTAGTGACCTCTGCTGTGGGCTCCAGCTTTATGCTTGTTGCTATTTAATTCACAGACTTGCATTAATTCCTCCTCTTGCATGCCCTCCCCGAGGTCTGTCGCCATTGTTCTCCTGCCTGTCTTTACTGAGTGCTGAGAGCTGTGGGAATAGCTCGACCCAAAGGCTGAGGCTGGTTAGAGTAGCCATGAGAGCACAGCCCACAGGGGGGGCCCCCACGCATGCAGGGCCCAGTCCCCATGCTCCTGAGGGCAGCAGGTCTCAGGTCCTGGAACACGCTATGCTCCCGACTTCTTGAGGGTCTCCGAACTTGCTGTTCCCTCTTTTAGAATTCTTCTCCTGTCTCACCGCCTCAACCAGTCAACTGGTACCCTGGAAAGCCTTCCGTTCCCAGCTACCCTGGTGATGCCTGATAGACTTCTTACCTGCACATCCAAGACTGTCTCTTTCCTTCAGAGCACATAGTTCTGTTTTGAATAATCAGTGCATGTATATGTGTGATTATTTGATTACTGTTTGTCTCCCCTACTTGGCCATAAACTCTGCCAGGGGCGGAACACATTCTGTCGTTCTGTGGTTGCTCAGCACTTGTGTAACCCCAGGGTAACCCAGGCTTAACCCTTTAGTGCCCAGGTTTTCTAGAGAACTGCTAGTTAGAGATGGACGCTTTTAGAAGCATCTGCGTGGAGGGCAGCCCCCGAAGGCTGGAGGGCACAGTTCTTTCTCCCGTGGTCATGAGCTGGTTTGTTGTTGAATATCCTCTTCAGACTTCGGAGAATCCAGTAAGATGGAAATGAGAGCTGGAGAGAGACAGACAGACAGAGAGAGAGGACACACTGGAATGCTGGGCTTTAGAGTGTTCGGAGATATTGGGCATTTCTTGCCCTGCTAAACAGCAAGAACCCAGGACACCCGCTTACCTTCAGAGCAAGGCGCTTTATTTCACTAAACTCTCTCCTCCATCTCACCTTCTGCATCTTAGTCCCACTCCCCTTATTGGGATTTTCTAGAGAGGAGCAAGAGGTGTGTTTAATTTTCCTATTTTATGCCCAGTCTCAGCTAGGGAGAGGAGGAGCTGTAATCAGACGTGTTTTCTCTCCTTTGCTCCTTTGCAAGGACATTGCTCTGAAAGAATGTCCCATTTCATTGAAGACTTGAGCCAGCCTCAGCATGAACCCATATTTCACTGAGATTGTGTTTATTCCCAAACAGTGCTGGGCAAGTACACTTCTGTGTCCCCACTTCCCTGGGATATCCTGCTGAACAGTCTTTTGAATTAAAACCTAGAATCTGTGTGACAGCGGGTAAATAACTCAGGAGCTGGGTGGGGATGTGATGGCTGCACCACAGAGGAAGGGACTATTCTTGGGTGGTCCCAACCAGGATCCAAGCAGTGAGGACCCAGCTAGCCCTTCTCCTTTACTTTCCAATAAGAATAAAACAGCAGCGTGCAGAGGTCAGAGACTCCAGTGTCTGCAAAGACTTCAAGAAGGTGGAGCTCTCCTGAAATTGAAGACTATACTGTCTAGTTAGCCCCAGTCTCTACCATTCCTTTTTGTCTTCCTGATATGAATACTTGTTCCAAAGGAACAGATTTCTTTGGTGGTCCAATATCTTAGTTTCTATTTTGGTTGTTAGAAGTTTGGGGTGGAGACTCTAGTGAACTAGAAAACTTGTGGCTACTCAAGAGGGTAGCTGCTTCTCAAGACAGTTACTGCCACGGGACAACGTGGACCCAGTGTCCCCAGATAATCTGGGTTTTCAAGAGATGTTAGATATTTGGGTAAGTATGTAAAATTTTCTAATTTTTAAGTATTGACGACAAACCCTTGTTTTGAAAAATTCTGGGTGGGTCCAACAAAACTTATTTGTGAGTTCCATTTTGTCCATGAGTTAGGAGTCCTTGGGCTTGTGCATCCGAAAGGCTCCATTGTTCAGAAGGCAGAGCACAAGCAAATAGGTATAGATGAGGGAAGGACTTGAGCCCAGAGACAAGCTGCAGGGAAGCTGCAGGGGTGGTGGAGGGAGAAGTGCCTTTGCCCAGAGAGGCCCTGGGCAGGAGTGTGTGGGCGGCCACCCCACTTCCCTAAGCCGCAGCTCTCCAGTGTGTAATGGGAAGAAGAGTGCCATTGCTTCCAGCCCATCGCGGCGCCCTGCTTAGTGCCCAGCAGCTGTTGCTTCAGCAGCCTCACCTGGCACCCCCAGACCAAACCTGTCACGGCACCCAGGCCTTCCTGCTGGTTGTCCCACAGCCCCTCGCTTCCTTCCCCAGGTGTGGCTCAACTTTCTCCTTTGGCCCCAGGCGCTGTCGGGGTCCGGACCCAGGTCTTCTGCTGTCTCCCTTGAATTCCTTCCTCCCTCTACTTCTCCTGCCACCATCCCCACAAAGTACTTGCCACCTTTTACCAGGGTTATGTTGTTTGTATACCACCAGTCCCGCCTCCTCCCAAACTGCCTGACGCATGCCTGCTCCAGGCCACCTTCCGGAGGCGCAAGTCCACTCGGGGCAGCGGCGGTTCCCCCGGACCTGTTGGTGGAGGTGCCCAGCTTGGCCTCCCATCGCTTCCCCGCCTTCCCCGCCGCCCACCTGCTCAGACTGGCTCCTGCCGCCCTGCCCGCCCTCCCCCCAGGGCACCGCATCCCTCCGCTCCCTTTCGGCGCCTGCCTTCGCCGCGTGGCCCTGACCGCTGGCACTGGTCTCCCCCGTCACCCAGCTGACCTTAAACGTCCGCCTCCGGGAAGATTTCCGACGTGCCCCCTGCCCGCCCTCGTCACATGCGCACCCCCTCCCCGGCCGGCATCCAGTGGGGACCCGTGACTTGCGTGTGAGCTTGGCAGCGGCGGGCGTGCCCATCAGGCGGGAGCCCGGAGAAGTGCCCCGTGGTCCCCTCTGCCCCCCGGGTCTCGCGCGCGCTGCTGCGGGGAACTGGGCGGCCGGCCGGGCCTTACGTGCCCCGCGGGGTCTGCCTGCTTCAGGGCCGCGCCACGTCGGACAAGCCGGGGTTCCACTTCTGACTTAATTTCCCCAACCGTAAAACGGGGCTGATGATTGTACGGCCCGCGCGGCGCCACCTTGTCTCTCGTATTAGCTGCGCCCCCGGCGCCTCTCCAGCCCCCTGAGCTGGGGCTTCCCGGCCGTGAACCGCGCCGGCCCGGGGGGCGTCCTGGCGCCATCGGCGGGGACCGAATGAGGGAACGCGCGGCTCCGAAGTGCCGCTCAGCGAACGGCCATCGCTCTTGGGATTGGTAGTGGCCCAGGGGCAGCCCGGAGCAAACGGGAGATGGTTCTGCTTCGCGGCCATCTGCGGGGAGGTGAAGCAGAGCCTCCTGCGCACAGCTCTGCACGGGTCAGTGGGGGAAGAGAGGGTGCAATGGGAAGACCCTCCCCTGGTATGTGTCCTTTTACTTGGGCTCAACCACTTACCCCTTAGATCTGCTTCTTACCTTGAAAATAAGGAATCAGCAAGATAGCCTGCGCCAGTCACAAGCTGGAGGCTGGTGCAGCTCCGGGCTGTGTGTACACGGCTTCCTCGGGGCAGCCGTCCCTGACCGTTCCCTCTGAGGGTCCACCCCGTCCTGTTCCATCTCTACCCGTTTACTTCCTCATTTGGATTTTTCCTCATTCGTAACTTTATGGTCTGCCTTCTTCCTAAACGGTAAGTTCCGTGCAGTCGGAGACTTTGTATTCTGCACGGAGGAAACAAGAGAAAGCCCTGTCGAGGTCCTTGAATATACCGTTAAAAGGCTAGGGTTTTAATCTGGTGCCAACTCTGATTTGGGGATGGTAAACCATAAAAAACAGCAAGCTAGCTCCTCATCAGTGTGGTTTGACTTCCCTGGTACAGTCTCTTAATTTCGCACAGATCTTTCCTTCTGTGTGGCGTGTCGCTCTTCAAGGAGGACACAAAGCCTTCTTCCCCCATCCCAGCTGAAGATGTTTTTCTTCTGGGCAGCTGGTTCCCACTCAGAGCCTGCTGGTCAAGCCGAACCGGGGTCACCCCTGGATGGCCGAGGCCATAGGGTGGGAATAGAACATGTAGGAGAAGGAAGGACCCCTAACATCCATCTGTGGAGCTTGACATGTGTGCTCAGTAACTCCGTACATATTCTTATTGTCCCCCATTTATGGAGGAAGAAACTGAGGCTTTAAAAGCATAAGCTACAAGCCTAAAATCGTCAAATTTATAAGGTGCAGGACCACTGTTTAAACCGTATTATCTGTTTTGAAAGCAACTGCCTAACTGCTGAGCTGCTGAAGACGTCAAACCATTGAAGTTTGGCTTGGGGATATGTTGTGGGCAGGGAGAGCGAGTGAGCCTGGGAAGGGAATGTTGCAGATTTATCTTCCTAATTTTACTTGGCTTAGGCTGATATTAAAATTATTTTGAGCACTCCACTGACAAAGGCGGAAGAGAGAACCCACTTCAATATTAAATATTTGCAATGGAAAATTCACAAAGTCTTTCTGAATGGAAGATATTTCCGAGGAATTCCCGTGGGACTAATTTAGCCCGTTGTTCCTTCTGCAGCACGCTTCCTGTGGTTGCTTCACTGTTCTCAGAAATGAGCATTCCTGACTTTGAAGTCTTGAGGTTACATGGGGCTAGATGCTGAACTCTGCCTTGGTTTCCCTGGCAATGCATGAATAAAGGGGAGAGGGCTGCGGGTTGCACTTAATTGCTTGGGTTGTAATTCTGTGATGTTTGCAAATTACATCCAGCCAGGCGCCTCTGGTCAGGGAAGTGGGATACTGCCTCGTGACAGTCATGGTGGCTGATGCTGAGCAAGCATTGCTGTGTGCCGTGCAGGGTGCTGAGCCCTTTACATGCCTTAACTCTCTTAATCGTAGAAACTACCTTGTGGTCAAGGTCCTATTTACTCTCTTTTATAGACTAAGAAACAGGATCAGAGAGGTTAAGTTCTGGGTCCAATTGGCAAGTGGCAGAGTTGGGTCAAGAAGCTAGGACTGACTGAAAAATCCAGAGCCATAAACCACCAGGCCGTGTGCCAGAACAATCTTCAGAACCTAGAACTGATTGACGGAGGAGCTGGAGATCATTCCAGACCCCTTGTCATGATGGGCCAGCATTGCCAGTGCTGAGGGTGGATAATCTCCTGGTCTGATTTGGTTATCCTGTCGCCTGCTGCATCCCCACGGGTGGTCTGAGGCTGGCGTGCATCCAAGCAGGTAAGGAATAAGAGTACTGCTTGCTCTAAGTTTGGACATGCATGCTGTGAGCCCTTCAGATGAGAAAATGCTGGAGTGTAGGAAGTATCACTGTCGTTTCCCTCTTCTCCCTGAGCAGCCTGAATCATTGGCCGCTGTGCTGGAGTCTGCTTTCTGACATCCGGGAAGTAAACTCCAGGAGGACAGGGACTTCGTGAATTGTGTTCAGTTCTCTGTCCCAGATACTCAGAACAGCACCTGGCATGTTGTGGGGCTTAAAATGCATTCATTGACTCTTTACTCCTAACTGGGTCCCTGCTCCTACTGTTGACTCTTCAGCCAGACCTCATGTGCTTTTGCATAAAATGCTGTTCTCTCTACATAACATACTGTTCCCTACTCTCTGCCTGTCCAGCACCCTTTCCCTTTCAGGTATGAGCTTAAGTGTCACCCATTTAGGTGGGTCTTCCTGGATCCCCTCATAGCTAGTCATCCATGTCCAAATGGTGTCTCCAATATAACACTGTAACGGTGATCTCGTAACACTATACTTTTCTTTCAAGGCATGTGTCCCAGTTTGTAATTACACATAGACAAGTGGAATTGTTTATCATCTGACCTCTCATTAAACTGCTAACTCTATGATGACAGAGACCCTGTCTGTTTTGCTTAGTGTTGTCCCCCAGGGGTTAGTAGGCACTCACTAAACATTTGTGAAATTTGTGAATGCACAAGCAAGTTCTTCACCCTCACCACCAATGCCAGAATCCTCTGGAGAGATAGCTTCTAATGTGTTTAATATTTATAACTGGTGAAGCCTTTCCCCCCACTCCCCTGGCCCTCACAACCTTTTGATTAGCATGAATCAGACTCCCTGCATCATGCAAGGGAGTGGTTTGTTCCTTTTGTGTCTGAGAACACTCAGGTTCATGGAAGGCCCTCATCTGCCTTTACTGTATTATCTGTCCCCAGGACAGGGGAGCCAGGACTGTTGCTGTGAGGGCCACTGACTATTTCCTGAGTGTTTTAGGATTTTTGAGAATTAAATAGAGTCTTAGTTCTCAGCCATTTATTTAGGGGACAAGGTGAAAAAAGGTGCGTGTCTGCAGACCTGCCTGGCTGCTTTCTGTCATTTCTCTCTCTGCCCCATGGGGTCTTGTTAGCATAGAAGTGAATGAATCTTTCGCTAGGGAAAACGGGAGATGTTGGGAAAAATCAAAACCAATAATTCTTTTCATCAAGGGGGAGCTGGGTTATTGCATTCTGGGGACGACTAGAGGGGCTCTCGTGTTTGAAGCCAGCACAGGAGGGAAGTGTGTGAACCAAACATTTTGCAGGCTGTAGATGGTCGCTGGGCTCCTGTACCCCTGACCCCTCTGGCAAGTGGCCACTCTGAGGGGTAAGACGTGCGAGAGAGACTAGAAATTTCTCTCGGGCCTTCTGGCCACATTCCTTCCTTCCTTTCTCTTCCTCATTGACAAACTCACTTCGGCCTTTCCTCACCAGTATTGGCCTTCAGCTCACCCAGCCCCACATCCTGTGGACGCTGCAGTTCAGACGAACAGCAGGATCATCAAAGAGGGGAGCCTGAATGAAAAACTGCTTTATGACATGCCTTCAAAGTATCTTTTTAGAAGTTCAAAGGATATGGAGGGGAGGCAGGGGAATCAAAGACAACGGGGAAGAGCAATGAACTCTCCAAGGGATCATTGGGTTTTTCATTGTATATTTTCTGTGACACTTGTGATGTAAAAATCAAAAGTAATCCCAGCCCTCCAGGGTCCTCCGTGTGTAGATCTGCTGCAAAGCAGGAAACAACTCACCTTGCTGGTAGAGGGCTTTAGTCTGGCATTCTAAGTAACCGATTTTGCATTTCCTGTTTGGACCTTGATCGAATGTTTTGATCTGGGAAGACTGTCCAGAGATGGTGATTGAATGCTGCTTATGTGGTTCGATGGAAATGAATAATTTAGTCCGTGCAGAAATTCCCCATTACCTTTTCCCTTTAAAGACAAGCCAGTGTCCAGCTGTAACAGTGGATACACAGAGGTCAGACAGGATCCTGTATATGTCATAAGATCCCAGAGGCTCCTGACAGATAGAAGAACTGAGATTCCACTTGAGGCTGGGGCTGGACCTAATTGATACACTCGTGAGAACACCATTGATGTTTTGATGCAGAAATGCCTTATGCTCAATCTACCAAAAATGTTTTGGTAACTAACAGTGCCTGACCCACAGAGGATCCTTGAGTGAAATAAATGAATGACCAAGTGAGTGAACAGCTTTGCTTTGTAACCCTAGAGTAGATCCCTCTGTGGAGCATGGGGTCTTTTATTTCTTATTCTCCTTGGGCTGTTCAGGCCCAGAGTACAGGATAGTCTTGAGGATGAGATTTGAATTGCTGTCTTAGTCAAGTCTGTGAGGGATTTCAACTGCAAGGGACAGAAAACCCAACTGAAATGGATCGAGGTAGAAAGATTTTGTTGATTAATATTATTGAAAACTCTGAAGGTAGACTTGACTTCTGGCTTGACTGGCACAATAGACCGAATGTTTGTTGTCTCTGAAAAATTCATGTTACAATTCTTGCAATGCCCAATGTGATGGTATTTGGAGGTGGGGCCTTTGGGAGGTGATTAGGTCATGAGGGTAGAGCCCTCATGAATGGGATTAGTGCCCTTATAAAAAGAGACCTCGGAGAACTGCCTCGCCCCTTCCACCATGTGATGACACAGCAAGAAGACAGCCTGTAGAGCAGGAAGCCTTCAGCAGATACTGAATTTTCCAGGACCATGATCTTGGACTTCTCAGCCTTCAGAGCTATGAGAGATACATTGCTGCTGTTCATACATCACCCAGTCTCTGGTACTTTCACTGTAACAGCCTGAACAGACTAAGACAACTCTTTGAAGAGCTCCGACAATGTCCTCAGGACTGCTGTACCCTCTCTGCCTCTCCGCTGTGCTTGCGCACCTCAGCCTCATGTCTGCAGACTCCCAGGGTGCCAGGGCTCAGGAAGTATTCCCTGGTTAGGAGCACAGTCTCTGGAGCCAGAGGCATCCTTGATGCAAATCCCCAGTCCATCACTTACTAGTTATATGGGCTTACCTCATTTTATTGTGCTTTGTGGATAATTGCATTTTTTACAAATTGAAGGTTGAGGCAATCCTGTATCAAGCTAGTCTCTTGGTGCCATTTTTTCCAATGGCATTTGCTCATCTCATGTCTCTATGTCACATTTTTGTAATTCTCATACTATTTCATGTTTATATAGTATTTACAACATCTACTTGTTAATAGTACATATACTAAGTAAACATTTATTCTATTTGTTATGGTGATCTGTGATCAGTGATTATGACTCACTAAAAACTCAGATGATGGTTAGCATTTTTTAGCAGGAATGTGCTTTAAGGTGTGTATGCTACTTTTTTTAGACACAATGCTATTGCACGCTTCATAGACTGCAGTATAGTATTAATATAACTTGTGCACTGAAATATTAATTTGGCTCACTTATTATGGTACTTGCTCTATTGTGGTTTGGTGGAACTGAACCTGCCATCTCTCTGGATCTGCCCATGCAGCCTTAGACGTGTTTCTTTTCTTTCTTTCTTTTTTTATTAAGGTATCATTGATATACAAACTTATGAAGGTTTCACATGAGCAACATTGGGGTTACTATGTTCCCCCTATTATCAAGTCCCCCCCACATGCCCCATTACAGTCACTGTCCATCAGCATAGTAAGATGCTGTAGAGCCTTAGATGTGTTTCTTAACCTCCGTACCTCAGGTTCCTTGTCTTTAAAGTGAAGATGTTAAGGATGGTAATGGTGATAGTCAGAGCTAAAACTTACTGAGCACCTGTTGTGTGCCTGATGTTCTTCTAAGTACTATACATATATAAATTCATTGATCTTTACAACAGCCTGTGAGGTAGGTACTATGATTAACCCCATTTTATAGATAGGGAAACTGAGGTACAGAAAGTTCAAATAACTTGTCTGTTACACAGCTAGTAAAAGATGGAGCCAGGCTTCAAACCCAGAGAGTTTGGTTTCAGAGTCAATACCCTTGCCCTCCAAACTCGGCCAATATAAAATAAGGTAAAATAAAATATGAATATATAGTGTATATAATAGGTAATAGATCATACGAAAGAACTTAAAATTCATGGGGTTGATATGGGAATTAAATGACATAAATACACCTATGGCAGTTCTCAGCATATAAGGTTCGTTTAATCATAGAAAAAAGGCTGCCAGTAACTTTTGGCCTATATTCTCTGCTCTCAGGCACCTCAGCAGAGAATGATGCTCTCTTCTCAGAGTCCCACAAAACTGTCAGAGCTGGGTCTTGACACTTTCTGGGACACATATCCATCGTTGAACCAATCATTATGGCCCGGGTATTGCGATGTCCTGACCAGCCGGGTGGGTTCATATGCCTACACTGGGGCTGGGGGTAGAGCTGACACTGCCTGAACCACATCAACTGGAAAGTGAATTTGGGTTGTTTCTTCAGAGCAAGAATGTAAAGTTACTAGAAGTAGAGAGAGAAAATATACTGAGGTCCACACCGGCGGGAGAGGCTGTCTGGACCTCTTTGGGAGAACAGCAATACAGCTGATGAATGAAATGGGGAGATGCTGTGAAGCCCTGCCTCTAAGGCCTGCTGAATCCTCCAGTGCGGAGTAGTGAGGGAAGAGTGTTGAGTCGTTTTGGGAAGAAGCATCATCTTAAAGGCTTAATTTGCTGAATCACTGAGGGCAGCACTCAGAGAGGTTAAGTCAGGAAGTCAAGTGCTAGTTCATCTGGGTCTGCAGGAAGGTAAATAGGACATAATTACCCAGATGGCATGTGGGCGGGCCCCGAGGCCACCTTGTGAGAAGTGCTGGGCAAGCATTTGCAACCACTAATGATGCCCCTTAAGGCCCTGGCGCTGCTCGGAGATGGCGCCACCAGCCTGAAGTGCCCATTCACATGGTCCTGGGTGAGTCAGGCTGTGCCGAAGCAGGGCCCCGCCTGGCTCACTGAGCCCACTTCCTCCACTCCCTGGTGGTCCCCACCCACACAACCACCACACCCACGCTAGCACTGACCAGTGGGACCAAAATTAGCATCTGAGGCAAAATGGGAGTCTCGGTCCAAGGTCCTGTGGGTGGTGGATGGATTACAAAGGGGCTAGAAGTACAGATACCAGTTCACCAGTTTCTGCCCAAGTCCCTCCCACCTTCCGCTTACTGGGCCATCTAGTGCTGGGGTAGAGGGTAGGCATAAGGTCATTTCCTTCAGTGGCCAAGTGTGTAAGCCCTTAGCCCTGTCCGCCTTCTGAGGGCAGGTCAGAGATGTGAGCGTGTGAAACGTTCATGGAAACTCAGCAGATTTCTCACATCTCCTCATTTATAGATACGTATGGGTCCGGTCTGTTCTGCATGTGACTGCCTCTGCTGCTTCTCCCAAAGGCTTCGACGCGACCATATCTTCTTCCTTGCCCGGATGACCTTGCTTAATAATTCATTAAAGCATGAGACCGTCAGCTTCACAGCTTTCTCCTCCCCCGCCTCAGTTCTTCACTGAGGCCCCAGAACCGTCTCCTTCTGCAAACCCGGGGCGTTTTATCCACGATGTGTCCCTCTCCCTATTCCATTATTGGTCTGTTTTTTTCTGAGTCCTTCTTTTAAGACTGTGTTAAAATGACTCACCTTACACATAATCACCGCCCGCCAACTCTCCAGTACACCTGTAGCCATCCCCTTTCTTTCCACCAAATATTTTGGAAACAGAAGTTTGCTTATTATTCCCACTTTTCAACAACTATTACACTCTGGTTTCTGCTTCTACCATATCCCCGAGATGTAGGCTTGTATAAATAACCAGCTTGGAGGTCTCCAAATGTTTTTTTTTTTATTAAGGTATCATTGATATACACGCTAAAGAAGGTTTCACATGAAAAACAATGTGGTTACTACATTCGCCCATATCGAGTCCCCCCCATACCCCACTGAAGTCACTGCCCATCAGTGTAGTGAGATGCCACAGAGTCACTGTCTTCTCTGTGCTACACTGTCCTCCCCGTAACTGCCCCTACACCATGTGTAGTAATCATAATACCTCTCAATCTGCTTCTCCCTCCTTCCCCACCCACCCTCCTCCTTGGTAACCGCTAGTCCCTTCTTGGAGTCTGTGATCTGCTGCTGTTTAGTTCCTTCAGTTTTGCTTTGTTGTTATACTCCACAAATGAGGGATATCATTTGGTGCTTGTCTTTCTCTGCCTGGCTTAGTTCACTGAGCATAACATCCTCCAGCTCCATCCATGTTGTTGCAAATGGTAGGATTTGTTTTCTTCTTATGGCTGAATAATATTCCATTGTGTATATGTACTACATCTTCTTTATCCATTCATCTACTGATGGACACTTAGGTTGCTTCCATTTCTTGGCTATTGTAAATAGTGCTGCAATAAACATAGGGGTGCATGTGTCTTTTTGAATCTGAGAATTTGTTTTCTTTGGGTAAATTCTTAGAAGTGGAATTCCTGAGTCAAATGGTATTTCTATTTTTAGTTTTTTGAGGAACCTCCATATTGCTTTCCACAATGGTTGAACTAATTTACATTCCCACCAGCAGTGTGGGAGGGTTCGCCTTTCTCCGCATCCTTGCCAACATTTGTTGTTCCTAATCTTTTGGATGGTGGCCATCCTAACTGGTGTGAGGTGATGTCTCATTGTGGTTTTAATTTTCACTTCTCTGATGATTAGCGATGTGGAGCATCTTTTTATGTGCCTGTTGGCCGTCTGAATTTCTTCTTTGGAGAATTGTCTGTTCATATTCTCCACCCACTTTTTAATAGACTTATTTGCTTTTTGGGTGTTGAGGCATGTGAGTTTGTTATATATTTTGATTGTTAACCCCTTGTCAGATACATCGTTTACAAATATATTCTCCCATACTGTAGGATGCCTTTTTGTTCTGCTGATGGTGTCCTTTGCTGTACAGAAGCTTTTTAGTTTGATATAGTCCCATTTGTTCATTTTCACTTTTGTTTCCCTTGCCCGAGGAGATGCGTTCAGGAAAAAGTTGCTCATGTTTATATTCAAGAGATTTTTGTCTCTGTTTTCTTCTAAGAGTTTTATGGTTTCATGACTTACATTCAGGTCTTGGATACATTTCGAGCTTACTTTTATGTGTGGAGTTAGACAGTATTCCATTACATTTTGTTACACGTAGCTGTCCAGTTTTGCCAATACCAGTTGTTGAAGAGGCTGTCATTTCCCCATTGTATATCCATGGCTCCTTTATTGTATATTAATTGACCATATGTGCTTGGTTTTATATCTGGGTTCTCTAGTCTCTTCCATTGTTCTATGGTTCTGTTCTTGTGCCAGTGCCAAATTGCCTTAATTACTGTGGCTTTGTAGAAGAGCTTGAAGTTAGGGAGTGTGATCCCTCCAGCTTTATTCTTTCTTCTCAGGATTGCTTTGGCTATTCAGGGTCTTTCATGGTTCCATATGAATTTTAGAACTATTTGTCTAGTTCATTGAAGAATGCTGTTGGTATTTTGAAAGGGATTGCATTGAATCTGTAGATTGCTTTAGGCAGGATGGCCATTTTGACAATATTAATTCTTTCTATCCATGAGATGGGATGTATTTCCATTTATTGGTATCTTCTTTAATATTTCTCTCATGAGTGTCTTATAGTTTTCAGGATATAAATATTTCACTTCTTTCATTAGGTTTATTCCTAGGTATTTTATTCTTTTTGACGCAATTGTGAATGGAATTGTTTTCCTGATTTCTCTTTCTGCTAGTTCATTTTTAGTGTATAGGAATGCAACAGATTTCTGTGTATTAATTTTGTATCAGCTATTAGTTTTAGTAGTTGTGGAGTGGATTTTTTTAGGGTTTTTTATATACAATATCATGTCATCTGCAAACAGGGAGAGTTTAAATTCTTCCTTACTGATCTTTTATTTCTTTGTGTTGTCTGATTGCGGTGGTTAGGACCTCCAGAACTGTGTTGAATAAACATGGGGAGAGTGGGCATCCTTGTCTTGTTCCTGATCTTAGAGGAAAAGCTTTCAGCTTCTCACTGTTAAGTATGATGTTGGCTGTGGGTTTGTCATATATGGCCTTTATTATGTTGAGGTACTTGCCCTCTATTCCCATTTTGCTGAGAGTTTTTATCATGAATGGATGTTGAATTTTGTTGAATGCTTTTTCAGCATCTATGGAGATGATCATGTGGTTTCTGTCCTTCTTTTTGTTGATGTGGTGGATGATGTTGATGGATTTTCTAATGTTGTGCCATCCTTGCATCCCTGGAATAAATCCTACTCGATCATGATGGATGATCTTTTTGATGTGTTTTTTAATTCGGTTTGCTAATATTTTGTTGAGTATTTTTGTATCTATGTTCATCAGTGATATTGGTCTGTAATTTTCTTTTTTTGTGGTGTTTTTGCCTGATTTTGGTATTAGAGTGATGCTGGCCTCATAGAATGAGTTTGGAAGTATTCCCTCCTCTTCTCTTTTTGGGAAATATTAAGGAGGATGGGTATTAGGTCTTATTCACTGAATGTTTGATAAAATTCAGCGGTGAAGCCATCTGGTTCAGGCATTTTGTTCTTATGCAGTTTTTTTTTTTTTTTTGTAGATAATTATTTTTTATTGAAGGGTAGTTGACACACAGTATTACATTACATTAGTTTCAGGTGTACAACATAGTGATTCAACATTTATATACATGACAATTCTAGGTGCCAGCTATCACCATACCAAGCTGTTACAATATCTTGACTATATTCATTACATCCCGGTTACTTATTATTTTACCATTGGAAGTGTATACTTTTTTTTTTTTTTTTGTGAGGGCATCTCTCATATTTATTGATCAAATGGTTGTTAACAACAATAAAATTCTGTATAGGGGAGTCAATGCTCAATGCACAATCGTGAATCCACCTCAAGCCTAATTTTCGTCAGTCTCCAGTCTTCTGAGGCATAACAAACAAGTTCTTACATGGAGAACAAATTCTTACATAGTGAATAAGTTCTTACATGGTGAACAGTACAAGGGCAGCCATCACAGAAACCTTTGGTTTTGCTCATGCATTATGAACTCTAAACAGTCAGTTCAAATATGAATACTCATTTGGTTTTTATACTTGATTTATATGTGGATACCACATTTCTCTCTTTATTATTATTATTTTTAATAAAGTGCTGAAGTGGTAGGTAGATACAAGATAAAGGTAGAAAACATAGTTTAGTGTTGTAAGAGAGCAAATGTAGATGATCAGGTGTGTGCCTGTAGACTATGTGTTAATCCAAGCTAGACAAGGGCAATAAAACATCCACGTATGCAGAAGATTTCTCTCAGAATGGGGGGGTGAAGTTCTAAGCCTCACCTCTGTTGATCCCCAATTTCTCACCTGATGGCCCCCCTGCGACTGTGCCTGTCTTAGGTTGTTCCTCCCTAGAGGAATCTTACCCGTCTCTGGCTAACCAGTCATCTTCCGGGGCCATACAGGGAAATGTGAAGTTGGTAAGTGAGAGGGAAGCCTTATTGTTTGAAAAGGTTAGCTTTTTACTTCTTTGCATATTTATGCCCTGTGGCTTCTATGCCCAGCATTTGTCTTGAGGTATCTTTACCACTTGGAAGAATTATGATACTCGGTAAATTTGATATGAGGCACGAATTCTATTTAAGGGTTGTAATTAGAAAGGAAGAAGAAAAGCTATAGAAGTAGCAGGCGGCAGAAAACATGGGAAGATTGATTATTTCTTTGATATATCTTCTTGTAGAGTAACTTCAGCATGTATAGGTTTTAAGCTACTACTTAAATTGCGCACACACATTAACATAGTAGGAGTATAGTTACATAACCAAAGCATACCTGTAATTACCAGCCATCTCCAGTGAAATTAGGCACATTAGGCATTTGTGAAAACTTATCTATGATATGGTGGATATTGTCCAACTGAACTTGAACAGTCTGAGAGAAATCAGACAAATTAAAACAACCCATTCCTGGGGAATGCTCTTAACAGTAAATAGTCTGTAGTTGTAAGATTTTGGAGCGCTACAATTTGCACTTCTCCTAATTCTTGGTTGAGTTCCAACAGTATAGATCCAGTCAAATTTGTTGTTTTACTGTATGCACAGGCCAGCTTAGATATCTCCTTCCTCATTCCCATGGCAAGTCCAGGAACTGGTGGGATGAGTGCATCTACAGCTGTAGCAGTGCGTGGATCTTTGTTGGGGTTTTTTGATGATCATCTTCTGGCATGAGTCTTCCAGAGAGTGCTGATGTTGGAAGTTCTTTTTCATATCGTATCTTAGTTCATTTTCGGGGTAGCCCAATTAGGCTTTGATCCTCTGTATAAACACAAACAGACCCTTTGCCTACACTTTTATATGCCCTTTATACCCTTGTGTAGAACTCGTTGGAGGTTTCCACACAGGAACTGCCTTTTTTTTTTTTTTTTTGGTATCACTAATCTACACTTACATGACGAATATTATGTTCACTAGGCTCTCCCCTATACCAGGTCCCCCCTATAAACCCCTTTACAGTCACTGTCCATCAGCATAGCAAAATGTTGTAGAATCACTACTTGCCTTCTCTGTGTTGTACAGCCCTCCCTTTTCTCCTACCCCCCCATGCATGTTAATCTTAATACCTCCCTACTTCTCCCCCCCTTATCCCTCTCTACCCACCCATCCTCCCCAGTCCCTTTCCCTTTGGTACCTGTTAGTCCATTCTTGAGTTCTGTGATTCTGCTGCTGTTTTGTTCCTTCAGTTTTTCCTTTGTTCTTATATTCCACAGATGAGTGAAATCATTTGGTATTTCTCTTTCTCCGCTTGGCTTGTTTCACTGAGCATAATACCCTCCAGCTCCATCCATGTTGCTGCAAATGGTTGGATTTGCCCTTTTCTTATGGCTGAGTAGTATTCCATTGTGTATATGTACCACACCTTCTTTATCCATTCATCTATCGATGGACATTTAGGTTGCTTCCAATTCTTGGCTATTGTAAATAGTGCTGCAATAAACATAGGGGTGCACTGATCTTTCTCATACTTGATTGCTGCATTCTTAGGGTAAATTCCTAGGAGTGCAATTCCTGGGTCAAATGGTAAGTCTGTTTTGAGCATTTTGATGTACCTCCATACTGCTTTCCACAATGGTTGAACTAACTTACATTCCCACCAGCAGTGTAGGAGGGTTCCCCTTTCTCCACAGCCTCGCCAACATTTGTTGTTGTTTGTCTTTTGGATGGCAGCCATCCTTACTGGTGTGAGGTGATACCTCATTGTAGTTTTAATTTGCATTTCTCTGATAATTAGCGATGTGGAGCATCTTTTCATGTGTCTGTTGGCCATCTGTATTTCTTTTTTGGAGAACTGTCTGTTCAGTTCCTCTGCCCATTTTTTAATTGGGTTATTTGTTTTTTGTTTGTTGAGGCGTGTGAGCTCCTTATATATTCTGGACGTCAAGCCTTTATCAGATGTGTCATTTTCAAATATATTCTCCCATACTGTAGGGATCCTTGTTGTTCTATTGATGGTGTCTTTTGCTGTACAGAAGCTTTTCAGCTTAATATAGTCCCACTTACTCATTTTTGCTGTTGTTTTCCTTGCCCGTGGAGATATGTTCAAGAAGACGTCACTCATGTTTATGTCTAAGAGGTTTTTGCCTATGTTTTCTTCCAAGAGTTTAATGGTTTCATGACTTACATTCAGGTCTTTGATCCATTTTGAGTTTACTTTTGTATATGGGGTTAGACAATGGTCCAGTTTCATTCTCCTACATGTAGCTGTCCAGTTTTGCCAGCACCATCTGTTGAAGAGACTGTCATTTCGCCATTGTATGTCCATGGCTCCTTTATCAAATATTAATTGACCATATATGTCTGGGTTAATGTCTGGATTCTCTAGTCTGTTCCATTGGTCTGTGGCTCTGTTCTTGTGCCAGTACCAAATTGTCTTGATTACTATGGCTTTATAGTAGAGCTTGAAGTTGGGGAGTGAGATCCCCCCTACTTTATTCTTCTTTCTCAGGATTGCTTTGGCTATTCGGGGTCGTTGGTGTTTCCATATGAATTTTTGAATTATTAGTTCCAGTTCATTGAAGAATGTTGCTGGTAGTTTCATAGGGATTGCATCAAATCTGTATATTGCTTTGGGCAGGATGGCCATTTTAACGATATTAATTCTTCCTAGCCACGAGCATGGGATGAGTTTCCATCTGTTAGTGTCCCCTTTAATTTCTCTTAAGAGTGACTTGTAGTTTTCAGAGTATAAGTCTTTCACTTCTTTGGTTAGGTTTATTCCTAGGTATTTTTTTTTTTTGATGCAATTGTGAATGGAGTTGTTTTCCTGATTTCTCTTTCTGTTGGTTCATTGTTAGTATATAGGAAAGCCACAGATTTCTGTGTGTTGATTTTGTATCCTGCAACTTTGCTGTATTCCGATATCAGTTCTAGTAGTTTTGGGGTGGAGTCTTTAGGGTTTTTTATGTACAGTATCATGTAATCTGCAAATAGTGACAGTTTAACTTCTTCTTTACCAATCTGGATTCCTTGTATTTCTTTATTTTGTCTGATTGCCGTGGCTAGGACCTCCAGTACTATGTTAAATAACAGTGGAGAGAGTGGGCATCCCTGTCTAGTTCCCGATCTCAGAGGAAATGCTTTCAGCTTCTCGCTGTTCAATATAATGTTGGCTGTGGGTTTATCATAGATGGCCTTTATTATGTTGAGGTACTTGCCCTCTATTCCCATTTTGCTGAGAGTTTTTAACATGAATGGATGTTGAACTTTGTCAAATGCTTTTTCAGCATCTATGGAGATGATCATGTGGTTTTTGTCTTTCTTTTTGTTGATGTGGTGGATGATGTTGATGGACTTTCGAATGTTGTACCATCCTTGCATCCCTGGGATGAATCCCACTTGGTCATGGTGTATGATCCTTTTGATGTATTTTTGAATTCGGTTTGCTAATATTTTGTTGAGTATTTTTGCATCTACGTTCATCAGGGATATTGGTCTGTAGTTTTCTTTTTTGGTGGGGTCTTTGCCTGGTTTTGGTATTAGGGTGATGTTAGCTTCATAGAATGAGTTTGTGAGTATCCCCTCCTCCTCTATTTTTTGGAAAACTTTAAGGAGAATGGGTATTATGTCTTCCCTGTATGTCTGATAAAATTCCGAGGTAAATCCATCTGGCCCGGGGGTTTTGTTCTTTGGTAGTTTTTTGAGTACCGCTTCAATTTCGTTGCTGGTGATTGGTCTGTTTAGATTTTCTTTTTCTTCCTGGGTCAATCTTGGAAGGTTATATTCTTCTAGGAAGTTGTCCATTTCTCCTAGGTTTCCCAGCTTGTTAGCATATAGGTTTTCATAGTATTCTCCAATAATTCTTTGCATTTCCGTGGGGTCCGTCGTGATTTTTCCTTTCTCGTTTCTGATACTGTTGATTTGTGTTGACTCTCTTTTCTTCTTAATAAGTCTGGCTAGAGGCTTATCTATTTTGTTTATTTTCTCGAAGAACCAGCTCTTGGTTTCATTGATTTTTGCTATTGTTTTATTCTTCTCAATTTTATTTATTTCTTCTCTGATCTTTATTATGTCCCTCCTTCTGCTGACCTTAGGCCTCATCTGTTCTTCTTTTTCCAATTTTGATAATTGTGACATTAGACCATTCATTTGGGATTGCTCTTCCTTTTTTAAATATGCTTGGATTGCTATATACTTTCCTCTTAAGACTGCTTTTGCTGTGTCCCACAGAAGTTGGGGCTTAGTGTTGTTGTTGTCATTTGTTTCCATATATTGCTGGATCTCCATTTTGATTTGGTCATTGATCCATTGATTATTTAGGAGCGTGTTGTTAAGCCTCCATGTGTTTGTGAGCCTCTTTGCTTTCTTTGTACAGTTTATTTCTAGTTTTATGCCTTTGTGGTCTGAAAAGTTGGTTGGTAGGATTTCAATCTTTTGGAATTTTCTGAGGCTCTTTTTGTGGCCTAGTATGTGGTCTATTCTGGAGAATGTTCCATGTGCACTTGAGAAGAATGTATACCCTGTTGCTTTTGGATGTAGAGTTCTATAGATGTCTATTAGGTCCATCTGCTCTACTGTGTTGTTCAGTGCTTCTGTGTATTTACTTATTTTCTGCCTGGTGGATCTATCCTTTGGGGTGAGTGGTGTGTTGAAGTCTCCTAGAATGAATGCATTGCAGTCTATTTCCCCCTTTAGTTCTGTTAGTATTTATTTCAAATATGCTGGTGCTCCTGTGTTGGGTGCATATATATTTAGAATGGTTATATCCTCTTGTTGGACTGAGCCCTTTATCATTATGTAGTGTCCTTCTTTATCTCTTGTTACTTTCTTTGTTTTGAAGTCTATTTTGTCTGATATTAGTACTGCAACCCCTGCTTTCTTCTCACTGTTGTTTGCTTGAAATATGTTTTTCCATCCCTTGACTTTTAGTCTGTACATGTCTTTGGGTTTGAGGTGAGTTTCTTGTAAGCAGCATATAGATGGGTCTTGCTTTTTTATCCATTCTGTTACTCTGTGTCTTTTGATTGGTGCATTCAACCCATTAACATTTAGGGTGACTATTGAAAGATATGTACTTATTGCCATTGCAGGCTTTAAATTCGTGGTTACCAAAGGTTCAAGGTTAGCCTCTTTAGTATCTTACTGCCTAACTTAGCTCGCTTATTGAGCTGTTATATACACTGTCTGGAGATTCTTTTCTTCTCTCCCTTCTTGTTCCTCCTCCTCGATTCTTCATATGTTGGGTGTTTTGTGCTGTGCTCTTTCTAGGAGTGCTCCCATCTAGAGCAGTCCCTGTAAGATGTTCTGTAGAGGTGGTTTGTGGGAAGCAAATTCCCTCAGCTTTTGTTTGTCTGGGAATTGTTTAATCCCCCCGTCATATTTGAATGTTAGTCGTGCTGGATACAGTATCCTTGGTTCAAGGCCCTTCTGTTTCATTGTATTAAATATATCATGCCATTCTCTTCTGGCCTGTAGGGTTTCTGTTGAGAAATCTGATGTTAGCCTGATGGGTTTCCCTTTATAGGTGACCTTTTTCTCTCTAGCTGCCTTTAACACTCTTTCCTTGTCCTTGATCTTTGCCATTTTAATTATTATGTGTCTTGGTGTTGTCCTTCTTGGATCCTTTCTGTTGGGGGTTCTGTGTATTTCCGTGGTCTGTTCGATTATTTCCTCCCCCAGTTTGGGGAAGTTTTCAGCAATTATTTCTTCTAAGATACTTTCCATCTCTTTTCCTCTCTCTTCTTCTTCTGGGACCCCTATAATGCAGATATTGTTCCTTTTGGATTGGTCACACAGTTCTCTTAATATTGTTTCATTCCTGGAGATCCTTTTGTCTCTCTCTATGTCAGCTTCTATGCGTTCCTGTTCTCTGATTTCAATTCCATCAATGGCCTCTTGCATTCTATCCATTCTGCTTATAAACCCTTCCAGAGTTTGTTTCATTTCTGCGATCTCCTTTCTGGCATCTGTGATCTCCTTCCGGACTTCATCCCATATCTCTTGCGTATTTCTCTGCATCTCTGTCAGCATGTTTATGATTCTTATTTCAAATTCTTTGTCAGGGAGACTGGTTAGGTCTGTCTCCTTCTCTGGTGTTGTCTCTGTGATCTTTGTCTGCCTGTAGCTTTGCCTTTTCATGGTGATAGGAATAGTCTGCAGAGCTGGGACGAGTGACGGCTGGAAGAACTTCCCTTCTTGTTGGTTTGTGGCCCTCTTCTCCTGGGAGAACAGCGGCCTCTAGTGGCTTGTGCTGCGCAGCTGCGCGCAGACAGGGCTTCTGCTTCCTGCCCGGCTGCTATGGAGTTAATCTCCGCTGTTGCTGTGGGCGTGGCCTGGCTCGGGCAGCTGCTCCAAAGTGGTGGAGTGGCGTTGGAGCAGGAGCTGCTGGGAGACTATTTATCTCCGTAAGGGGCTTCCCTGCTCCCTGCAGCCCAGGGGTTAGGGTGCCCAGAGATCCCGGATTCCCTACCTCTGGATTAAGTGACCCGCCCTGCCCCTTTAAGACTTCCAAAAAGCACCCGCCAAAACAAAACAACGCCCACCAAAAAAAAAAAGAAAAAAAATTTTTTTAATTAAAAAAAAAAAAAAAGGTGGTCGTTCGTTTTTCTTTATTCTCCGGTGCCAGCCTCAGGCCTCTGTTCACCGGTCTTTCTGCCCTGTTTCCCTAGTATTGGGGTCCCTGTCCCTTTAAGACTTCCAAAAAGCGCTCACCAAAACAAAACAGCAAAAAAGCAAAAAAAAATGGTCGCGCGCTTTTCTTATGTCCTCTGTCGCCCAGCCTCCAGTGCCTGCTCACTGTTCTTGCTGCCCTGTTTTCCTAGTATCGAGCGCCCTGCACTCTGGCCCGGCTGGCTGGGGCTGGGTGCTCGGCAGTCCTGGGCTCCGTCTCCCTCCCGCTCTGCCTGCTCTTCTCCCGCCGGGAGCTGGGGGGAGGGGCGCTCGGCTCCCGCGGGGCCGGGGCTTGTATCTCACCCCCTTCGCGAGGCGCTGGGTTCTCTCAGGTGCGGATGTGGTCTGGATATTGTCCTGTGTCCTCTGGTCTTTATTCTAGAAAGGGTTGTCTTTGTTATATTTTCATAGATATATGTTGTTTTGGGAGGAGATTTCCGCTGCTCTACTCACGCCGCCATCTTCCGCCCCTCCCTCTCTTTTTTTCTTGATAAGTCTGGCTAGGGGTTTATCTATTTTGTTTATTTTCTCAAAGAACCAGCTCCTGCTTTCAATTATTCTTTCTGTTGTTTTATTCTTCTCAATTTTATTTATTTCTGCTCTGATCTTTATTATGTCTCTCCTTCTGACTTTGGGCCTCATTTGTTCTTCTTTTTCTAGTTTTGTTAATTGTGAGTTTAGACAGTTTATATGGGACTGGTTTTCCTTTCTGAGGTAGGCCTGTATTGCAGTATCTTCCCTCTTAGCACAGCCTTCGCTGTGTTCCACAGACTTTGCCATGTTGAATTATTGTTGTCATTTGTCTCCATATATTCCTTGATCCCTGTTTTAATTTGGTCATTGATCCATTAATTATTTAGGAGCATGTTGTTAAGCCTCCATGTGTTTGTGGGCTTTTTGTTTTCCTTGCATAATTTATTTCTAGTTTCATACCTTTGTGGTCTGAGAAGCTGGTTGGTATAATTTCAATCTTTTTAATTTTCTGAGGCTCTTTTTGTGGCATAATATATGATCTATTCTTGAAAATGTTCCATGTGCACTTGAAAAGAATGTGTATCCTGCTGCTTTTGGGTGGAGTGTTCTGTGTATGTCTGTTAGATCCATCTGTTCTAATGGTTTGTTCAGTGCAACCGTCTCCTTACTTATTTTCTGTCTGGTTGGTCTGTCCTTTGGAATGAGTGGTGTGTTGAAGTCTCTTAAAATGAATGCATTGCATTCTATTTTCCCCTTTAATTCTGTTAGTGGTTGTTTCATATCTGTAGGTGCTCCTGTGTTGGGTGCATAGATATTTATAATGGTTATATCCTCTTGTTGGACTGATCCCTTTATCATTATGTAATGTCCTTCTTTGTTTAGAAGTCTATTTTGTCTAATACAATTACTGCAACTCCTGCTTTTTTCTCCCTATTAGTTGTATGAAATATCTTTTTCCATCCCTTCACTTTTACTTTGTGTATGTTTTTGGGTACGAAGTGAGTCTCTTGTATTCATCATATATACGGGTCTTGTTTTTTATTCATTGAATGACTCTATTTTTTGATTGGTGCATTCAGACCATTTACATTTAGGGTGATTATCGATAGGTATGTACTTATTGCCATTGCAGGCTTTAGATTTGTGGTTACTAAAGGTTCAAGGCTAACTTCCGTACTATTTAACAGTCTAATTTTGCTTACTTAGTATGGTATTACAAACAGAATCTAAAGGTTCTTTTTTCTTCTTCCTTTTCTTTTCTCCTCCATTCTTAATATATTAGGTATCCTATTCTGATTTTGGGGGTAGTTGATTTGATTTTGCATCTTCTTAGTAATTAATTGTTCTACTTTCTTTACTGTGGTTTTATTTCCTCTGGTGACAGCTATTTAGCCTTAGGAACACTTCCATCTATAGCAGTCTCTCCAAAATACACTGTAGAGATGGTTTGTGGGAGGTAAATTCTCTCAGTTTTTGCTTATCTGGGAATTGTTTAATCCCTCCTTCAAATTTAAAGATAATCTTGCTGGGTAGAGTATTCTTCATTTGAGGCCCTTCTGTTTCATTGTATTAAATATATCATGCCACTCCCTTCTGGCCTGTAAGGTTTCTGTTGAGACATCTGATGATAGCCTGATGGGTTTTCCTTTGTATGTGATCTTTTTTCTCTCTCTGGCTGCTTTTAATATCTGGCTGTACTTATCCTTGATCTTTGCCATTTTACGTATTATATGTCTTGGTGTTGTCTTCCTTGGGTCCCTTGTTTGGGAGATCTGTGCACCTCCATGGCCTGAGAGACTATCTCCTTCCCCAGATTGGGGAAGTTTTCAGCAATTACCTCCTCAAAGATACTTTCTATCCCTTTTTCTCTGTCTTCTTCTTCTGGTACCCCTATAATGCAAATATTGTTCCATTTGGATTGGTCACAGAGTTCTCTCAATATTCTTTCATTTCTAGGGTTCCTTCTTTTCTCTCTGTGTCTCAGCTTCTTTGTATTACTCTTCTCTAATCTCTATTCCATTTACCATCTCCTCTACTTCATCTTATCTGCTTTTAAATCCATCCATTATATATTTCATTTCAGATTACGGTATTGTTTGACTGAATCTCACTCTTGAATTCTTCCCTGAGTTCTTGAATATTTTTCTGTACCCTCATAATCATGTTTATGATTTTTATTTTGAAATCTCTTTCAGGAATATTGATGAGTTCAGTTTCACTTGGTCCTCTTTCTGGTGTTTGTGGGATTTTGGTTTGAACCAGGTTCCTTTGACGTTTCATATTTGTATGTGGTGCCCTCTAGTGCCCAGAAGCTCTACTCTCTGGAGCTGCTCATCTCCTGGAGTGATGACAGGGGTCACAGAGGAGTTGCACTGGTGCCTATTGGGAGGAAAGCACTGTTTCCTGCTTCCCGGCGGCAGTGCCTGTTTCCACTAACAGGGCCAGTTGGCTGAGGGTGCCAATACAAGCTTCTATGCTTTGTGCTTGTAGCTGCCATAGCCAGGGTCTCCCTCTGGCTGTCCTGGGGCAAGGGCAGGGGCAGCCAGTGCCGACCAGGAGGAAGGTGCAATGGGCTCTGTATCATGGTGGGGGGCCTTGGAGCTGTGTAGCCAGCTAGGGGGAAGGAGTGCCTGAAGCTCCTGAAAGTTCCTAACCTGCTGGGCAGAGTGCACCTGGACAATTCTGTCCACCTTTGTTTTCTCCTGAGCAGCAAGCTCTGTGCAATCCTTACCCCTTTAGCAGCCCTCTCACTGTTAAAAAGTCTCTCAGACTGCCCACCTTTGTTTTGTCCCAGAACGGCCAGATGTGGATTCCTATTTTCTGCAAGCAGCTGGAATCTCAGTCTCTCCAAGTATTCCTCCTGTCTTAGCTTTCCAACCCCACTAATCTCCAGAGCACCATGTAATATAGGTTCATGTTCCCAGGGCAGATCTCCAGGGCTGGGTGTTCAGCAGTCCCAGGCCTCCACACACTCCCTGCTCCATTTCTCTTTTTTCCCCATCAGTGAGTTGGGGTGGGGGAGGGACTTGGGTCTTGCTGGATCATGGCTTTGGTATGTTACCTGTTTGTGAGGCCTCTTCTTTTCTGCAGGTGTATGCACTCTGGCACAGCCTTCTTTCCTCTTGCTCTTTCAGGATTAGTTGTATTAACTGTGTTTCCTTATTATATGTGGTTTTGAGAGGAGGTTTCTGTCTCACCTCTCAGTCACCATCTTTAATTCCTTCCTCTCAGCCTCCAAATGTTTTAAACGGTTCATCCCTATCAGTTAAAAAAAAAGAAATTGAGTATGTGTATCAGTGCATGAATAGCCATTTTCAAAGTATGTATATATGTTATTATGCAAATATATGTGCTTAGTATATAAAACAAAAAATATTTTAAGACTTAAATAGATGTTCATGTATTTTCTAGCATGTCTTGATCTATTTCTAATATATTTTATTTTTCATCAACTTCATTGAGATGTAATTTAATACAATAAAATAATTGTAAGTGTACAATTCACTGAGATGATTAAGTCTATAAAGTCTTAAAATATTACCCCAAACATAATATAAAACATTTCTATCACCCCAGGAACATCACTCATTCCTCCTTGCCTAATCCTTTACCTTTACCCCAGCCCCTGGAAACTACTGACTTGCTTTTTATCACTCTAATTTTGTCTTTTCTAGAATTTCATATAGATTCATACAGTAGGCAGTTTTTTCTGTATCTAACTTCTTTCAGTTATCATGATGCTTTTGAGATTCATCCGCATTGCTGTATGTATTGGTAGTGCATTCATTTTAATGGCTAAATAGTTACCCATTGTATGAATATACCCCAATGTGTTTATGCATTTACCTGTTGATGGACATTTAACTGGTCTCTGGTGTTTGGTTATTATGACTAAAGCTGCTGCAGGAATTGACATATAAATCACTGTGTACAGACATGTTTTGATTTCTGTTGGTTAAGTACATATGAGTGGGATTTCTGGATAATATGCTTTGTGTATGTTTTACCTGTATAAGATACTGCCAAACTGCTTTGTAGAGCACTTTTACCATTTTGCATCTTCATCAACAATGTATGACACTTCCAGTTGCTCCCACGTCCTTGTTAACACTCAATATTGTCAGTCTTTTAAATTTTAGCCATTCAGGTGGATTTGTAGGGGTATCTATTTTGCTTATTTGCCATAAATATCTGTTTGCTATGATGAAATGTTTATTTTGCTTATTTTAATTTTATTTCTTTTTATTGAGTTGTATGAATGTTTCCATATTCTGTATACATGTCTTTTATCAGATATGTTTTGCAAATATCTGTGCCTGGTATGTAGGTTGCTTTTTTTTAAACAGTGTTCTTTGAAGAACAGAAGTGTTCAATTTTGATGAACTACAATGTATATATTTTTTCTTTTAGGGTTTATGTCCTATTTAGAAAAACTGTGCCTATCCCAAGTTCACTTAGATTTTCTCCTATGTTTTCCACTACAAGTTTAATAAATTTAACTTTTACATTGAAGTCTTTGATTAAGTTTGAGTTAAATTTTTTTTGTGTGTCTGATGAAGCAAGTTTTTTTGTGTTTGCATATGTACCCAATGACTTCAACACCACTTGGTGAAGAGAGGGTCTTTTCCCCACTGAATTGTCTTGGCAATTTAGTTGAAAATCAGTTGAACATAAATACATGTATGTATTTCTGGATTCTATCTAGGTCATTTGTATTACTATTTTAATGCCTGTACCCACTGTCATAATTACTGTAGCTTTATAATAAGGCTTTAAATCAGGTAGTGTTTTCTTTCAACTTTTTATCAAAATTGTTTGCACCTCTCTACTTTTTAAATATGCATTCAATCTGCCATCTTGCTATTTCTTTTTTATTTGTTCCATTTTTTTTTTGATGTTGTATTTTCACCTTCTGCATTCTTTTGCATCAAGTGTGTTTCTTATGATTTCATTTTTTCTGCAACTTTATTGAGGTATAAGTTACATACCATAAAATTACCCATTTTAGGTCTACAACTCAATGATTTTTGAAAATTTAGAGTTGTGCAACCGTCACCACATTTAGTTTTAGAATATTTCTAACACCCTGAAAGATCCCTTGTGCCCATTTGCAGTCAGTATGATCCCATTTTATCTCATTTATTGGTTTAACTAGCTATCCCTCTTCTTATTTTTGTAGAAGTTCCTGGAGGGCTTGCAATATACATCTTTAATTTACCATAGTCTTTCTTCAAGTACTGCCATATTGCTTCACATTTAGCATAAGAACCTTACAGTGGCGTATTTCCAGCCCTTTCTTTCTTTCCTCCTTCCTCCCTTTGTGCCACGTCTGTCATTCATTTTGTTTCTATATCTACCATGAACCCCTAAAAGCATGCCTCTCCTTTTTTTTCAATAGTTGCTTTTCTTTTAAGGAAATTTTTAAAATAAGAAAAAAAGGTATATTTACCCACATATTTTTCATCTCTGGTTCTCTTCATTCCTTTGTGTAGATCCAAATTCCTATTTGTTATCATTAACCTTCTGCCTGAAGGATTTCTTTAAATAATTCTCATAGTAGATGTTTGTTCATTATGAATTCTTTTCATTCTATGTTTGAAATGTCTTTATTTCACCTTTGTTTTTGGAAAGTATTTCTGCTGGCTACATAATTCTAGGCTAACAGAGCTGTTTTCTTTCAGCACTCTGAGATGCTGCTGTCTTCCAAATAGCACTGTTTCTGACATGAAGTCTGCTATCCGTCTTCATTCTTCTTAGTCTTTCTCCTGTAGCTACTTAAAAATTTTTTTCCTTATCACTGGTTATAAGCAGCGTGATTATGATGTTGTGGTATAGTCTTTGTTTCTTCTGTTTGAGATTTGTGGCTTATTTATGGCATCTGTGGGTTTATAGGTACCATTGAATTTGGGAAATTTCAGTCATTATTTCTTCAAATACATTTTTATGCCCCTCAAACCCTGTCTTCTTTTGTGTTGGACTCCAAATACATGTATATCAGCCTGCTTCATGTTCAACAGTGCACCAGTGCTCTGATAATTTTTTTGCATTTCTTTTTTCCTGTCAGTAGTTCATTTTGGGACATATGCACCCCTATGTTTATCGCAGCACTATTTACAATAGCCAAGAAATGGATGCAACCTATGTGTCCATCAGTAGATGAATGGATAAAGAAGATGTGGTACATATACACAATGGAATACTATTCAGCCATAAGAAAAAAACGAATCCTACCATTTGCAACAACATGAATGGAGCTGGAGGGTATTATGCTCAGTGAAATAAGCCAAGCAGAGAAAGACAAGTACCGAATGATTTCCCTCGTTTGTGGAGTATAACAATGAAGCAAAACTGAAGGAACTAAACAGCAGCAGACTCACAGACTCCAAGAAGGGACTAGTGGTTACCAAAGGGGAGTGGTTGGGGGTGGGGGGTGCGGGTGGGGAGGGAGGGAGAAGGGCATTGAGGGAGTATTATGATTGGCACACATGGTGTGGGGGGGATCATGGGGAAGACAGTGTAGCATAGAGAAGGCAAATAGTGACTCTGCGGCATCTTACTACACTGATGGACAGTGACTGCAATGGGATGTGGGGGGGACTTGATAACATGGGTGAATGTAGTAACCACAATGTTGCTCGTGTGAAACCTTCATAAGATTGTATATCAATGATACCTTAATTAGAAAAAAAAAAAGAATTCACCAGAGATGTCTATAAGTAAGAACCTCCCTTAAAAAGCCTCTCATGTAGAGGTTCTGATAGCCCAAGTAAGAAACTCAGAACCACACAGACACTGGCTCCAAGCCCAGCTATTTCTGTGACTGAAGCAAGTTACATACCAAACTTAAGCTGAAGCTCCAATGTGTTTGTACATGTGTATAATACCTTTGCATAATGTTAAAATAAATTCAAATAAAATAAGGAATGCAAAAGGCACCCCATACATAGGTGTCCCACCAAAAAATGTCCATTTTTTTTCTTCAGTTATTCACTTCTACCTGGGTAGAGTTCTACAGGCAGAATCTAAAACCAGGTAGATGGGTCTACAGGTCCCCTCCTTTGTATTCCCAGTCTCCAGCACCATGACAGGCATCATGCAGGGGCCCAATATATTTTTATTAAGTGAATAGATGCAAGTAAAATGTGATATGATTAATATAAACTTTTCTAATAATATAACTAGAAATAAAATAAAGCACTGCCAAATTCTTTTTAAAAAATGGTTCATTTTGTATGGTTTCTGTGCTGTGTCTTTAAATTCATTTTTTTTTCCTGCAGTGTCTAATCTGCTCTTAATCTAATACAGGTTTTTGTTTTTGTTTTTGTTTTTAAATCTCCAGGATTGTATTTTTCATCTCTAGGAGTTCGAATTTTTTTCTTTTGTGTCTCTCCTTAGCAAGCTCATGCTTTTCTTTTTCTTTCTTGAACTTATGTGGTTATAAAACGGTTTTAATGCTTTTGTATGCTATTTCTATCATCTGTGACATTTCTGGGTCTGTTTCTTTTGATGGAATTTTTTTTTTCCATCCTCATTATGGGGTATATTTTCACTTCTTTACATGACTGGTTATTTCTGATTGGAGTCCAGATATTGGGAATTTTATATTGCTGAGTTCTGGAGGTTTTTGCATCCCTGCAAGTGTTGTTGGGCTTTGTTCTTACAGGAAGCCGTTAGTGTCCTTGGAATTAGTTTGATTCCTTTGAGGCTTGTTTGTCCGCTATGTTAGGGTGAGTTCAGAACAACCTTTAGTGTAATCGAGGGGTTGGAAACCCTTGGCCTGCAGGCCAGATGCCTGTTTGCGGAAATAAAGTTTTATTGGGACACAGCCACACCCATTTGTTTATATATTGCCAGGGGCTGCTTCTGTGCTCTAAGCAGCAGAGCTGAGTAGTGGCAGCCTAAGCTATAGGGCCCGCAAGATTAAAATATTTACCATCTGCTCTTTTAAGAAAAGTTTGCCAACATCTGGTTTAAACTAATTTGGGCTCGGTATTGAAGCAATACCTTCCTGAGGACACCCCTGATGCTCCAGTTATTAGGAGGTCTTTCATTCTCATTGGTTGGAACATGAACTGCTCTTGGTCTTGTACGAGCTCCTGGGGATTGTTCCACCTAATTGTTATTCCTCCCTGCGCTGCAGCCTCCCGGAAGCTCTCCAGGCAGTAAGTGAGGGTGCTCTCCAGGTTTGCCCCATTTGTTTCCTTTCCCTCAGGGGATCATGGTCTTGTGCTTTCTGTTGTCCAGTGTCAAAAGCCGTTGTTTCATAAATATTGTGTTTTCCTAGTTGCTTCACAGAGACTGACTTATTCTTCCTCATTCTATCATGGCTGGAAGCTGACATCCCTCAATTTCTTTTTAACTTCTCCCTCTAGATGGCAAAAGTAGCATGTTCGTAACCTACTGGTTTCTCTGCAACGTCGGATCTGATTTGCCACTCTTGACTTTTAGGGCTTATTCTACTTTGTCGCCAGTATCTCCTCCATCTGTGATCTGTCTCCTCTGTTCTTCTTTGTGGTTCTGCCTCTTTTGCCTGCCTTAAATATTAGGGTAGCTGGAGGTGCTAATGCTGGCTTGTCCTCTTCCCTCCATCCTCCTGTCGCCTCAACCACCATCTGGGTGGGGATGCAATAAATGCTCAGGGATTTCAAGCACAGCTTGGACCTGCTCAGTCCTAGATTGAAATTTCAGTTCTACCATTGGTTGTGATGTGGGCAAACTCATTTTCTGGGAGTTAAGAATAATTTCTAATATTTTTTGTGCTCTTAATATATACCTGGAGATGTGCTGAGTACTTTATGCCTATCATCTCTAGTCCTCTGTAACAATTCTATGAGAGATACTTTTATTATACTCATTTCATAAGTGAGGAAACTGAGATTCTCAGAATTTAAGACATTTTCCCTTGGACAAGCCAGAATTTGGGCCCAGGCCCGCGCTGACCAACAGCCCTGGTTTCCTGAGGTTTTCCTGGTGTTGGCCATGCAAGTCCCGCTTCCTAGGAAACCCCTTAGTCCCGGGCAAGCCAGGATGGGTGGCTGCCCTTGTGAATTGCTCTGCTCTTCCTGAATCTCTTCTTTACATCCACTTAGGACTTTTTGCATAAACTCTGTGCGTGCGTGTTTTTATATGGTGCATGACACATACTTGCTTGAAAGTGGGAGCTGTCATTATCGGGCCCATTTCTAACCCTTCTATATATATCGTAGTAGACTTCTGCTAATCTGTTTGTCTTCCCAACATCTGTGCATCATTCCTCTGTGTAGGGAATCTCCCGTTTCTGAGGCAGGACCCATTTCCCAGTCCAGAGATGGCCAGTGGCAGAGGCTCATCCCGTGCTCCCAGCCTGGCAGCTAGAGCACAGGCACGTGGCCCGACCCTGGTGGGAAGCCAGGGCGTGTGCAGAACCCATCCTTGTGAGGATGGCAGTGGCGGCCCCAGGCCAGGCTCTTGGGGCAGCAGAGGCCCGAGTCGGAGCTATGCACTGCAGGATCTGTTTCCAGCAGTATCACCAAAGGGCTCCTCACTGGACTAGGTCTGGAATGCATTTGGTGCCTGCTTCTGACTGCAGGAGGTGCCAACCTTGGTTCTCTGGTTGTTTGGGAAATTCTGTGAATTGCCAGATACCCTTTAGTAATTTGCCAGAGTCACTTTCTTTTCTCTGCAACCGAGCATGCTGATTGATACATGTACCATCTGGGTGTTGTGGGCACTTCAAACTCAATGTATCCAAAACTTTTCCTCCCCTCAGGAACCTCCATCGCTTTACTCTGAATTTCCAGCACAGTTCCTCAGTACTTACTGGGTTCATGGAGTTAGAAACCACAGAATCACCTTCAACTCCTTCTTCCTAAACCCCCAGCCCTCTGGCATTTACCAGGGGAGTGTCCCCCACCTCTGGTTTTTCTTGGTAGACTTCTCTGCCCTCAGATGCCTTGTCTCTTGCCTTGATCATGGCACAGCCTCAGATCTGGTCTCTCTGCTCTTCTCAGGGCAAAGAGCAGAGAACTTTGGGCCTGTAAGGGCTGAAGATTAGGACAAAACAGAAGAGAAAGGGAGGTGGATGCGGGATGGGTTTAAGCCTGAGAAATTCATGCTTGGGATGGGAGAGAAAAAAACTTTAACAGGAGAAAGAAAAAAATACAGTTGATCTTCATTATTCAGATTCTGTAGTTGCAATTTCACCTATGGGCTAAAATGTATTTGTAATCACCAAGTCACTACTGGTGAGGATTTGGTGGTCACCTGTGGACTTGTCAGAGTGGCAAAGCATTGAGTTCTGTGACCTGCGTGACCCCAGCTGAAGTAGAAGAAGGTGAAGCTCTTCTTGTGACAGCTCTTGTACTGTACACGAGTATCCTATTTGTAGTCTGTCTTGTGCCACATTTTTCACATTTTTTTTGATTCCACAAAATGACATTTTGGTGATTTCACTGCTTATTATGGCCCCTAAGCATAGTGTGGACATGTTGTCTAGTGTTCCTAAGTGCAAGAAGGCCATGCTGTGCCTAATGGAGAAAATATTTATGTTAGATAAGCTTCATTCAGGCATCAGTTACAGTGCAGTTGACTGTGGGTTCAGTGGTAATGAATTGACAAACATATTCAAGAAGGTCTTTGAGCAGAAACACACTTAAAATAAGATTAGGTATTGATCAGTTGATGAAATGATGTGACCAGAGGCTCATAGGAACCTAACCCTGTGCTTCCCCTAGGAACAATGGATCAGTATTTTCTAATTCAGTGTTTATGGTGACTTTATATACCAGAACTCCTGTGAGAACTGACAGTATTCTGGTGCTCATATTCAGCCCCTTGATCCTTAACAGTGCTTGATATGGAAAAGAGGCAGTAACTTCATTGTATCCCAATGTTACCTCTTTGGGAAGTGACTGCGTCAGTCAGGATTTAGCCAGAGAGGCAAAACTGTAGGCGGTATGTCTTTTAATAGATGTATTACAAAGAATTGACTTACACAGTTGCAGAGGTTGGCTAAGTAAGCCGCACATCTGTGAGGCAACCTATCAGGAAGGGATGGTCCCGAGCCAGCTGGAACCCCATGGCTATGGCTGAAGCCGTTGTCCACAGACAGTCAGAAAGGGAAAATCCAGGGATGGGAGGGTAGTTATAGTTCCAGCTGCTGTTGGAGCCTTTTTTGCCAGGAAAAGCTCAGTCCCTTTTAAGAGCTCACCTGACTAGGTTGGACTCACCTAGGATAACCTTCCTAGTTTGATGTCATCTGCTTAGAGCTATGAATCACATCTGTAAAATCCTTTCACAGCAGCACCTCATTAGTGTTTGAATAACTGGGAGAAGATGTATGTTTGCTAAAAGTGTCTTCTGACCTTTTCTGTGCCAAGCGGGCACATCTAAAGACCATCAAAACAATGCATCAAATGTAGGTCGTAATGCAACTTATGATTTCTAGGAGTTGGAATGATGAATTCTGTGTGAGAGAGGTCACGTGATTGTGCTTGGCTGTCTGCAAGTCAATCCAAGTTTCATTCAACTCCCAACTCTTTCCTGGGACCAGGGCCATTCTAAGTGTCTTCCACACAGAAGGTACTTTGACCGTCCTCATTTTACAGGCGGGAAAGCTGGAGTTCAGAGAAGTTACTGGCCCAGTGGAGTGATGGAGCCAGAGCCTGTGCTCTTAATTTTCATGCCGTGCTGAGTCTCAGGGTGGCCCTGCATGTAAGTCATTTCTTTTCCAGATGCCTGTATGTTTGGGAGGTCACGGTCTGTGCAAGAACCACATGGGATCTTGTGAGCCTTGGTTGTCTCGTGGCAGAGGGGGTATACTGTCTTACAGGGGACATTAGTGTCTCTCTTAAGCCCTAGAACCTTTGACTCTACTTCCAGGGCTCCAGTCCCTCTGGCTTTTCTGGGCCATGTGCCACCAGTGTCCCTTGAACTACCTCAACCTCTGAGTCATGCAGCTTCTCCATTTGCCCCACATTTAGGCTTAACTCCAGCCTGAATCAGCTCTCTCAGATTTATTTCCTGAGGCTTCAACTAAATCTCCTGGCCAAAGTTAGACCTCGTCACAGAACCTTCCTATTGGGCTCTGGTCTGTTCTCTCCTATTCATTTATTCATTCATGCATCTAAGCAACCAATGTATGAGCATTTACTATGTGTCCATGCCAACATAGCATTTACTATGTTAATAGGACAGTCAAGCTCTTAGCAACTTCAAAGCAATTACATTCCTGGATCTCAGAGAAAAGGCTTGGGAAGTAAGAGTGCTTGTCCAGCAGAAAGCTGGACCCTCTCTGCCTTGCATACTGCCTGTCTTCCACATTCAGCAGATATTTGCAAGTGTGTGTTTTTCTCTTTGGATAGGTGAACACATTAAAACAATCTGTGTCATTAAAAGTCCCTCTCCATCATCATCCTTGCCCCTTTCCTCCCCTTCCCAACCCCACTCTCTATCCCAAAGGTGAACTGTATCCATTCAGTGCATATTTTTCCAGATCTTTCTTCCATGCATTTATAAACAAATATGAATATATTATATTTCAAAGTATTTATAGTTTTACATGACAGTTATTCCATAAGTGCTTATTGGTGGATGAATGACTCAGTTTTCACATCTGTTTATCCCCAATTTTGTTGCTGCCCTCCCCGATTTCTGTACCCTTTCCAGGCAGAGAAGAGAGGTGAGTAAGGGCTTGGGTTCCTGGGTTTCCTGGTGGACATAAGGTGGACATGAGAGCTTGCTGTGTGTGTTATCAGCTCAGATTGCCATAACAAAATGCCATGGGCTGCAGAGCTTAGAGGACAGGAATTTATTTCTCATAGTTCTGGAGCCTGGAAATCCAAGATCAAGGTGCCCGCAGGGTTGGTTTCTGGTGAGGGCTCTCCTCCTGGCTTGTGGACAGCCTCCTTCTAGTTGTCCTCACATGGGGAGTGGAGGGAAGTGAGATTGAGAGATCTCTTCCTCTTCTTATAAGGCCACAGTCCTATTAGATTAGGGCCCTACCTTGCAGTCTCATTTAATCTTCATTACCTCCTAAAAACCCTATCTCCACGTACAGTCATATTGGGGGTTAGGATTTCAACATATGGGTTTTGCGGGGCCACAGTTCAGTCCATAGTGCTGTCCAAATGTCTATACATGCCTCAGGGCCACTGCATACAGAGTTGGGCTGCTCCAGTGCCCCTGGTTCAGAGCTCTGCCCCCAGGGAATGCTCTAGGATGCTTGCTGACAAATGCATTAGAGTAGAACTACTTGCCCTGGGACCTGGGGAAAGCTGAGGGCCTCCCAATGGCACTACCCCGAGCATTCCATTTGAATTAGTGGAAATTTCAACTACCACTTTGTGAATGGTTCCAGATGTGTGGGCTTGGGAAGAAGGAGATAGCTGGAAAGGCATGCTTAAAATTAGAAGTTAAATTAAGCTTGGGGTGAGGGATAGCTGCCATCACCTAAGGATCCACGAAGGGGGACAGTTCCATCATCAGATGTCTTGGGCCTGATGAAAATGGGGGGCTAACCTATGCCTGCTTTGAAACAAGTGGCTTGCTGAAGCCAAGTAATTAACCTCATTCCTCTGCTCAGATCTTGGTTGGTTTTAAAGGCTCAGAAGGACAAAGAAGGAAGAGAAGGAAATAGAGATTCCACAGTTACTGAGAAGAGGGAACAGCTCTCTGGGAGAACCAGGGCTAATTAGTCTTTCGAAGGCGATTTCAAAGGAGACACTGTCAAGTGCCCACAGAGATTCTGTCGTGGGGACTGTGAGTCACTGGGGATGGCTCAGAGACACATTTCTGTAGTGGTTCCGAAGCTAGGATGAAAGAGTATGATGCAGAGCTTTGGGGGTGTGGAGCAGATGACGTCTATAGAGGAAGTACTGGGGGGAAATGAGCTCCTGGCTTGATGTGGCAAGAGGACTTGTAAGACAAGTGAAACACGAAGACTGTGTATTATCCAGAAGTGAAATGGCTGCTTGATGTGGCAGAACCATGTGGCCAGGGCGACTGCACAATTACATCTGCAAAAACCAAAGGGTTGATAGAGGACCAGGACTGTGAAGCTGTAACCTGCTGTTGGGGTGGATCAACCTACATCAGCCATGAATGTGGACTTGGAGACAATTATTCAGCAGGAAGAGTTCCTATTAGGTAGCTGCTGTGGGAAAATGACCGTGCATCTTCAGTCCGTGTGGAAAGAATGTACCAGAATGGTTAAGATCCTGGACCTCATGATCAACAAGCTCTAGTATTTTCTATAGGCAAGTTATTATCTCTCCAAGACTCAGTGTCCTCACCCGTAAAGGTAAATTAGAATAGTACCCACCTATTAGGGCTGTTGAAAGGACTACACAAGACAGTGTCCGGGAAAGGCCTAGTTCCTGGCCAAAGCTTCTGAAATGGTAGCTCTAATGATCCCAATTAGGCAGTATAATCTGGTTCCTTGTGATAAGGGAGGACATTTTTCCTTCAGTTTCTCAAGTCAGAAAGAATAGGCACATGGAGAAGGAAGGAAATAGGTGCAATCCAGTGGATTTTGGCCAAAGTAATGTGAAAGGAAGAGGGGAGAGTGCTCAAGTTATGGGAGGAGTGGTTATCAGGTTAGGAGAGGAGCCGAGTAACATGGGTATGGGAGAATTGAAAAGGCGAAGAAGAAAAAGGAGCTGTGAATTTATAGTCCTGTCACCCTGTCACCAGCCTGGGTAGAGCACCCGCTACGTGGAGTGTGCCAGTGACACGTGGGATCCCGTGGAAGCAGGCGGGCTGGCCTCTGCTCCTGTGGCCTCCACGGTGCATGTTGCATGATCAGCGGAGTGAGAACAGCCCTCATTAAAGTCCTGACATGGCACCTGGGCAGGAGCATGACCCCAGGAGGGGCCCGAGTCATTCGGACTGCGGGCCCATGACCTCAGGGGCTCTCCATGTGTCTTGGACAGAACTCGGGTGCCCACTTCTCATACTGCAGTATTCCAGGTGCTCCATGAAATATGTGACCTGACCTCTGATTTTAGTCCCAGTTTGGAAGAAATTCAGGAGGCCCCGATGAAATTCCAGGTGCCAGGAGATGAGTGCAGAGAGGGGGCAGTGCTGACAGAGAGAGGACGGCTGCCGATGGGAGAGGTGCTGCGGGGGCACGTGTCCGTAGGACTCAACAGCGGTGTGGGCAAGTGGGGAAGAGCCCCAGGGTTCTGGCCTGTATGACTGGACAGTCCCAGGAGCCGAGGCCGGGGGACACTGGAGTAACCTGGACCAGTGGTCCTCACGTTTTAGGATGTTTGAGACCTACTGAGTCTGAGTTTCTGGGATGGGCCTGGACTCTGCCTTTTCAGCAGGACCCCAAGGATTCTGAGGCAGGTAGCCTGCCGCTCACACCTTAGGAATGCGGGATTAGGGAGAATAAGCATCATAGTCTGGCCCTCCAGAAAGCAGGGTCAGAGGCAAGGGCTAAGGTACTCAGAGTTTATCAAGGAGGTGAGTCCTGGGCTGGTGAGGGGGTGGGGGCAGATGGCATAGGATACGTTGATTTTTTGTGTGGGCTACCTGTTCCAAATAAGCTGTGAAGACTCAAGCGGGTCATCCAGTGTCTGATTTCTGCTTCCCACTGGTGAAGGTCACCCTAGCGGGAGCCCACTCCCCTACCTTTCAGGACTGTGTCAGCTGTCCCCTCGGTGAGCTCTCAGAAAGCCGGTCCCCACACCCCTGGTAGTAGAGGAGCAACCCGGGTGCGTGGGTCACTGGCCTAGGGAGAAAGGAAGGGGGAGGCAACTGAGCCCATGCGGGGAGGTGCCCAGGTCTGTCCCCCAAAGACTGGAGAAGTCAGCCTGGGGAAAGGTTTCTAGCTCCTGTAATGAATTAGTTTTGAAGCTGGATATTAAGAAGAAAGACTTCTAGTGAAATTATGTACATTGAGTTATCTTCACAATGGTAATGAAAAAGGAAGCCTAGAATGTGTATCCATCGTAAATGTTTTAAAATTCTTCATTTCTTGCCCCAGAAAATCTTCCAGTAAAAGAAGACGCTGATCAAATGACACGTGTGAGCAGTCACATATTTTTGCAAAAGGGAGGCTTCATAAATCCAAGGTATTGCCTGTTTATTTTATACCCTGAATTAACTTTCTACCTTTCCAGCTCAATGTTCTCATAAAAGAGAGCAAGTGAGTTTGTGGATCTCATCCAGAATCCCACAGTTTTTTCTCTGAAGACCTGTAAGTTCCTAAAATGCTCTAAAAGGAATATAAAAATAATAATTGTAATTCTTAAGGGCTACCAGGGGCACACTGTGTTTCAGAGACTGATAACCTTGCTTCACGTTTACATGAAGTTTTCCTTCTGTGTGTTTCCAGAACAGCGTGCTAACATTACACGCTGGCAAATGGCACTGATCTGTCATAGGAATAGGGGACTTTAGTCACAGGAAGTTTAAATAACTGTTCATGTCATATAAAGAGCTGACAACAAATAGATCCTTAGATTTATTTCCCACTATCATCCTGAACCAGTTAAAAATATTTCAGGTTGGCTGAGAGATCTGATCCTAGGAAGAAATGCCTCTTGACTGTCACAAAGATGTTGATTTTAGTTTGTGAGAAGGTGTGTGTGTGTGTTTATGTTTGCTGGGACAGGGGGGTAAAAATGTGCTGCTGTTTTTAATGCATACTTGTGAGGGTTGGCAGGCAGCTCATGGTTTCAGATAGGAGTTAAACGATGGAGAAATGCACCATGTGTAGATTTTTAAGTGCCTGTAGGCAAGGTAGACTTGAATGAAGAAGTGAAGGAAAGGTTTTGAGCAATCAAAGGGCAAATTGGAGAACAGGAGGAAATGAGAGGCTAGTGTCAAGCAAAGAAAGAGAAGAAAGGAGAGACAAATTGTTGTAAGAAGGGAAGGTAACCCATTAAGGAATTTATTGCAAGAGATACTTGCCATACAGAAAGAAGAGAAGACTGATTTATTCGCAGCATGTTTGAGAGAGATTGGTTATGGCGACTGGATCTGTGAGGTTCAGCCAAAGAGGTTTTATTGAGTGACAACTACATCTGAGGCATTGTGACAGCAAAGGGGAGAAGAGTTGGTCTCCTGCTCACTGTGTGACTGACGCCTTTCCTTCCCAGGCCTCCACACACATACTGTTTAGAAAAAGAAAGTCAGCAAGATGGTAGAACAGGATGCTTTGTCTACAAGGTCTCTTCCAGCTCTGAAATTCTTTGATTCTGGGCCAAGATCCCTAGGGCTCCACAGAGACTGAAGCAAGGGTGTTCTTTGCAGGCTGGATCCCTATAGGGTTGGACAGCTGTTGTTTTAACTTCCTGTCTCCCAATCTTATTTCTACCAGATAGTATTATTTTAGTTGAAAATCGATAGAGAGCCTAACCAAAGCCAGCTTAAGCAATGAAATTAAGTTATCGGTTCACAATGCTGAAAAGTCATGAGTGCGTTTGTTCAGGAATGGCTTGATCCAGGACCTTCAGCGCCATCCCAGTGTTCCGACTGCCTTCTCTCTCTCGGTTCTGCTTCCCTGGGAAGTCTTCTTTCCCACACCTGTTCTTCCCTGAGGCAGCAAGATGACTGCTACAGCTTCATACTTGTCATCTTTTAACCCCCAACTTGCACAGAGGATATGTCGACCCAAGTGTGAGCTCCCACACACACCCTGGAAATCATGCTGATTGTGCTGGTTTGGGTCAAATGCTCACCCTTACACCAACACTGTGGCCAGAGGGCTTTAATTGTGCTGAGTGGTCAGTGCTGGCCACATGCTCCCCCCTACCAGAACCTTGTGGACTGCGGAGTTAGGACAGTGTAACCACGAGGTGGGGGAATGGACTCCCCCTACATTAATACTGGGCCACCCCAGGCTCAGTGAAACCTAGGAAGAGACCTGAGGTTCTGATCCCAAAAAGCAACAAGGAAAGGTCGGGGCTGGTGGGGGAGGCCAGGAAGAATTCCCGTCCAAACATGCCTCCAGGTAGAGTGTGACATGTCCACGGTGGCAGCTCACTCCCTACTCAGGACACCCTTTGTTCCGTGGGCTGACCAGGGATTTTGCATAATCCTGGTACACAGTTACTTTCAGGAGCTTGCGGGTGGGGGGGAAGAGCCCCACTTCCTGTTTAGGATCGCACTCTCTGCCTCCCCTCCCACGCCGGCCACATGTTCACTCTAAGCCTCAGCGTCCAGCCAGAAAAGCCTTTTGTGTTTTCTTGGCAAAACTACGGCCCAGTAATTAAAGTCCATATGCAAAGCTGCTACCTTCAGCCCACACCGAGGTCTTTTAATTAGTATGTAATTGGTCAGAGAGGTACTCTCAAAAGCTCCCAGTCTGGACGGCTGGAAATGCAATGATTGAAGAGCCCCAGACCAGAGAGAAATAATAAATACTTTACGTCCCATCTGTTGGAATGATTTGTTTAAGGTATCCATTTCTGGTCTATTACTATTTTTAACAGTTATGTTACAGCATCTCTTCAAATCCTGGAACATGTACCAGGGTATTTGCTGGAGGTAGGAGTGTGAGTAAATGAACCAGCAAAAGGTGTAGCAAATCCATATGTTTCCCTTCAAAGAAATTCACCTTATACCGTGGGCGTCAGGAGGGAAACAGGTGGGCTGGGCGTTTGGTCGGAGTGACCGGTCAGGAACGTTTGGGTTATGTCCCTTCACAGTCGTGACAATCAGAGAAAGTAGCCTGTTAACCAGCTGTGGTCTTTGAAGTGAGAGGCGCCTGCGTCCTTTAGCGTTGCCCCAAACCCTGCGGGAGTCTTCCTCCATGCAGGAAGGGCAGGGGTCATCAACAGTGGAGAAGCGAAGGGAACAAGAGCAGAGGCAGAGATCTCACTGCCCCCTGGACGCCACGCAGGCTGGAGGGAAGCCGAGCTGTTGAGTGTTCTTATCATAGCAGTGGTGGTGGTAAGAATGACATCCTTGCCCCCTGCCTCCTGGTGGCCGCCAGCACCCTGCGTGAGCAGGGCTGTGCTTAGGGCTCCGCCTGCATTCCCGTCATCTTCACACAAGCCTATGAGGTTGCTACTGTTGCTCGTCCTGATTTACAGATGAGGAAACGGACACTCTGATGGCTGGACTGACTTGCTCATGGTCATCAGCTCATACGAGGCAGAGCCAGGGTTTGAACCCAGTGGCTGACTCTGCAGTCGGGCTCTTGGCCACCATGCTTGCTGTCTCCTCCCAGGATCCCCGAGGGCTTTGGTCTTGCTGAGGAGCATGTCATGGAGGAAGGAAGGAGGCAGAGGAGGAGCCCCTTCCAGCTTCTTTTTGCTTACTTAGCCCTTTGGGCAAATCTAGAGTCAAAACATGGGGTTTAGAAAGTCAGGCAGCTCTGCCCCATGGCCCTCTGGGAGCCTGAGTGTGGAGGCACTGCCGGCTCCGGGGACCTCCCAGTCCAGCCCCGGTTGTGGAAGTAAGGAGCAGGGCGGGCACCCTGCCGGGACCGCACCCGGAGGACGGGGAGAGTGGGTGTGGAAGGGAGAGGGGGACGGAGCGCCCAGGCCACTGGAAGGCCCACACAACCTGGGACGGGCCTTCCTCCTGTCACGTGGCCGGAACCCTAAGGGTCCGAGCTGTTCCCTCCGAGGGACCTTCTCTCTCCCGCTTCCTGGTTCTGCTACTTGAGGGGTGCACGTTGGAGCCTACTCTTGGCCCGCTTACCCTTCTAGGGAGAAGTCCTTTGGAGCCTTGTGCTGAGAAGTGATTTGCAACCCTGAGAAAAGGCCTGACTCCTTTTTTGGTCCTCTCCTCCTCGTTCTTATTTCTGTCTATCTGTTTGTTCATTTGCTCATTCATTCATTCATTCATTCATTCCCATTTGTTGCCTCGAGTGCACCCACTTTCTCTCTCATGGCTGGACAGGGTTTAAGAGGTGACTTAAGTCTACTCCATTCTGGCTACTGGGTCCATCACCCCATTTTTCTTATTCTCTCTCATGTGTCTTGTGTGTGGTAGCTGGCTCTTGTTGGAGGTTCAGATGTGGGCATGGGGGTGAACCATCCACAGATGCCCCTCAAGCTTAGCCAGCTCCCGGGGGGAGCCCACAGCGCAGCCACTCCTGCCGGAGCTCTGCGCAGAGCCTGAGGCCCACCCCAGCCAGCAGTAAAGCGCTTTGCCTCCCTTTGTTCTCTGTGCGCCCCCTTCCCCAGGGCCTTGGGGGGACTGTGGCTGATCTGTGGCAGGACGTGGGTTTTCCTGCGTCCTGGCCAGTCCCAGCCTGATGCTGTGCTCTCCTTCCTTCACACTCCATGTGCACGTACCCAGCAGTTGCCTATGGGTTTGGACAGACTGTTAGCCTACCCAGGTGGGTCCTTCTGGAAGAATGGGGTCTGGACTGAAGGAGACAGGAGGAATTTGTGCTAGTGTCATGGCACGCTGAACAGAATGCCAGACATGAAAGCGTTTGTGTCAAGTAGCAAGGGACCAGGAAACAGGAACAGAGGGGGGCAGCCGTAGGAACTGACAAGAAAGGAAAATCAGAAAGTCTGGCTTAGAGATGGAAGTCATCTTTGAAGAGAAAACTAGTGAGTATTTAAAATGCCATATTTAACATAAAGGGGATTAAGGCTAGAATCTGGAGGAAATGTTATTTGACACTTAAATCCTTGCTTCTAGAATGCCTTCTCTTTGCAAAATAATAATATTTCTGGTTCTGGTTGTAATGCCATACTAACAGATCCTAATTTGGAAGAATAGTTGATTAGCCCTATATGAGACCTATTTATAGTACCTTTCCTTTTTGTAACATCTAAAACAAAGGTTAGTTTAAAAAAGCATCTTCATAGCATTCCTGGTAAAACGAACGGCCTTGCCTGACACACATGTAGTTTGGTTGATAACCTAGAGGTGGTTGCAGTGTGCAGACAGTCAAAGCAGGTTTCTTTGTGGCTTGTCTGCACTTGCCAGATCTGGTGCACCTATTAAAGTTACAAGGCAGCTGTTAGCCACCAGCAGACACCAAGATTATAGGTTAAATTCTGAACTGGTTTAAACAGTGTCATGTGTCCACCAGGGCAAAGAGTAAAGTGGGGGACATGTGTTTGGCAAATGGTAGGAAGCCCCTCCAGCCTGGGAAAGAAAGTCGTCTTATTAACAACAGTCATCCCGGAAGGGAAGTGGGGTTTGGCTGGGCTTGCTGAAAAGCCTTGAATCTGGAGTCAGGGGCCTAAGGTTTTGAGTCCCAGCTCTGTGGCCCTGGCAAGTCTCAGCTTGTCAGCTTGGGAAATTCGAAAATGGGAATAATGCCTGACCTATAAAAATAAGTCAGTGAATTTGAATTCCCCCAATTCTTGCTGGCATAAATGCACCCAAGTGATACTGAGCTGCATTAGAAAAAGAGTAGCAGCAAAGACTGGAAGAAGGAGAATTCTGTAGAAGCATCCAGCCTGCTGAATTGGAGTATGGCATAATGGAGAGAAAGGTTAGGTCTCCCGGGCCTGGATTCAAGTCCCGGTTCCAGGACTTACTAGCGATTTGACCTTGGACAACCTCTGTGAGCTGCCATATGGCCCGCGGGGACAACACTCACACCTGCCTCATCGGACTGCTGGGAGAGTAAGCGTTACACTGCGGCGGGGTGCTGGACCCCCCAGGCTCGGCAAATGCTCCTAAATGTCCAGCCACCCTGCTCCGTCAAGCAGCGCATTCCCCTCTTGCCTCACCGCTATTTATACTGAAGTGGAATTTGTTTCTCTTCCTACAAGTATCCTCAGATGCTCCCCCCTGCCCCCAGTCGGCATTGTAAATCCTAGACAGTTGGGGCCAAGTCATCTGCTGGGTGGTATATCCAGTCCTCACATGTCGTTGGTCCAGCTGGCATCTGTGGAATGGGCATCGTTCTGTTTAGCCCTCAGTCACAGGGACAGGTCAGTGGCTGTCCTCTCTCCCCTTGTTTCCTGTTGCAAAGCCTCTTCAGGGTCCTGAAGCTACTCTCCTAGCTGCATCCCCCGTTTCTCCCGGACCCCAGGACCCCTCCTCTGGCTGTGCCATGCTGGGGAAAGGGACTCTGCACAGCCGCCTGGCGTTTCAGTGCTTTGTGCAGCCCTGCTGCAGATCTGAGGTCTGGGTGCTTCCCCAGGCATAGGTCAGCCCTGCACGCCAAGCTTCCAAACCCATCTGGAATTGCTGTTGTTTCCTTCTCCCTTGGAGGTCATCCTGTTTGATGGGTTGGCTTTGGAGGCCTTTATCTCACGGGGAGTCAGGATGCCCTGCCCTTCTGTTATCCTGTATTTCCTCCCAAAGTGTTAATTACCAGAGTCCGCTCCATTCCCAACAGGGTGTAGACTTTGAAGCTCAAAAGAAATTTTTCTCCCTGCTTTCTCACCCCTTCTCTGAGGCAAGGAACACAGATGAACCCAGCAGATTGATTAGGGCACGAGCGATAGATACTAACAACCCTTGGGAAGAATTCACCAGTAATACTACGAAATATGCTGCCTGAGGACGGGCACTCTAATGCGTCCTAGTGTCTGCCTACAGTACCTGAAATAGTGCCTTATGCTGAGAAGGCTCTACGTATCCTTTTGTTGGGCAAGAGAATAAATGATAGGCGACTTTTTTGACTATTATTAGTGTCTTATTCCTGGTTTTTCATCTCACTGATATTAACAGATACCCATCTCTATATAAGTGTTAAAATAGGAAGAGAAAAAAATCAGTCTTATGGTTGGGCTGACTGGATAAATTCAACTAAATAAATAGGTGTGGATAAAGTGAAGGTTCCTGTGGCTAGGATTCTCACCTGGCGCTGGTCGGCTAACTCACTGCATGTGTGGGCAATATGTTGTTATTGACCCTATATAAAGAGCTCCACCCAGTGCTCTGGGCAACACGGTGGCCCGGCTGCACGGCTATAGGAGAGCAGAGATGAGACGAGTGGTGGCAGCGCGGGCAGACAGGCCCAGAGGCAGAGACTGGCCTGCTGCGTGCAGACCCACCCCGAGTGGACAGGATTCTAGTGATTGACCTGCTACCATGGAAATAAAGTTGGGTATAGACCCTTTCACCCCAAGAATGTTCTACTGTCATTTCTCGGGTCACATTGAATCCGTAATGAACTTGCCTGGAGCTGAAACCCATTGGCAAGACAATGAGAATAATGAGAGCTGATGGTCATTCATTCAGCCTGTTGACTGGGGACATTCTGGGGGCTACACACTGGTGTGGGGGGCACTGGGAGACATCTATGGATGAGACAGTTAAAGCTTCTGGTGGGACTGTGAGGAGGCAGATAATTAACACATTCTCAAGTAAATGGGATAACTTCAGATAGAGACAAGTGCTAGGGAGATGATCATACACGTAATGCGCAATTACACAGAAGGGAAGATCCACAGAGAGACCTGGGCAGGATGTTTGTGCTGAGGACCGAAAGGGGGAAGCAGTACCCAGGCAAAAGAGGTGGTGACGGTGAGGGTAAGGAGGGGCAGAGAATTTCAGGCAGAAGGAATGGCACGTTGTCTTGCCTGTGGGTTTCAGCCCCTGGCAAGTTCACTGTGGATTCAGTGAGACTGAGGAATGACCACGGACCATTCTTAGGGTAAAAGCGTTTATTACTCGGCTTTGTTCTCCTGGAGATGGTCTAGGGTTGAGCAATAGGATTACATTTGCGTCCAACAGTCTGCAGATCTGTAATCCTTCGTCTCTGCCTTCCGCAGGGCACTGGGCAGAGCTCTTCATATAGTGACTCCGTCAGTAATAGCTTATTGCCTACGGGTGTGGGAGCAGGAGCCCAGCAGCAGGCCAGTTACATCATCCAGTAGTTGAGGTTCAGGTGAGGATCCCACTATGGGAACTTCAGTTTTCCCCACACATGGGCAATGGCACTGTGGCAGGGAAGAATCATTCTATGTGTACTTGGTATATAGAGAGTGAGGGGTGTGTGGAGATAAGGCAAGTTCATCCTTTCATCTTCTAATCCATTGGGCATGTATTTGTTGAGTACCCTTATGTGCCGGGCACAGACTGAGTTGCAGTGGTGAGCATGATAGACATGGCCCTGCCCTCATGGAGCTCACGGAAATCAGTAGAGGGAATTCTCTTTACACAATCATGGAAAGTTAATCAATTATTTAATTTCTGCCTATTATTTATTTAGGAACTGTTATCTTGCTAAACATAATTTCTTTAATAAAAAAAAAAAGACAGCATGTTCTTGGTGCATGCCATTTTATGGAATAATAATTCCTGATGAGAACATTACTTTTTGGTTAAATAAGTCAAAGGGCCAACACAGGTATACTGTGTTGACTGTGATTAGTCTGCTGATTGACTTGTCTTACACCTTTGACATGGTCTTAGGAAAACTCAGCATTTGCAAATGTCAAAAGGAGGCTGTCTGGAGGCACCGGGTAATATATCTGAGCTGTTTACTAGTTAATGGGACACTGGCTGTTGTTAACAGAAAGACATCAACATTTCAGGGGCTGACTGTGTGTAAGTGTGTTTCTCACAGGTGTCTCTGATCAGGAGGTTCTCCTCTGAGCAGTGCCTTGGGATCCCAGGTTTCTTCCATCTTTGGGGTTCTACCCTCATGATCATGTAGCTTCCAAGGTCACAGAAAGGGAAGAACATGATGGATGCCACATGGGAGGTTTCAAAGTGCCAGGCCTGAAGTGGCACCCATCACGGCTGGCCAGAACAAGGCCGCCACCCCTTGCTGCAACAGAGGTTGGGAAAATGTAGTCTAGCTGTGGGCCCAGGAAGAAATGGAAACTGTTTTAATGAATAATGAACCAGTTTCAACCATCAGCTGCAATTTAATTGATACTGATACCTTTGCTCTTGAGTTCACATTCTTCTGTGGCCTAGTTTCATTCTTTAAAAAAAACAATAACAAAAAGTTGGAAAATACTTGAATTTATGTTGATACACGGTTTAAATAATGACATCTCTAAAAATGGTTCATTACTTTACCTTTTTTCTTCCTCTTCTTTTTAATGTTGAGGGTTAGGAATTTCCATGCATGTTTGTCTTTATTTCACAGGTTTGAATATAGCCATCTCACCTTTCATATATTTGTTCATCTAAAAATGTTGATGGGCAATTAATCATTTAGAAACCACTTATCTCCATTTAGAGGGGAATTAGAGGGGCAGCGTTAGCTTTGGAGAGCATAAGCTTGTTTGGTTTTAGGGCCACCTTCTTCTGTACACGTGAAAGGAAAAGGTGGAACTCGGGCTCTTCATGACCCCTGTCTTCTGTATCTGTCTCTGTCCTCAGTGACAGATGAGGAAGGGAACACTGATGGGAACCTGTTCTTGAGAGCTGTTATTTCCTCCCTGAATACACAGTGCTCTGACATGTGCAAGACATTAGGGACTTGAGCATGGCTCCACTAAATGCCCCATTGCCCACAGGGAACCAGCCAGAGGCTGGGGTTGGCTTCAGATGGCTGGACAGGTGGTCTTGTAATTAAAACCTTTCCCTCTTAACTGCAGGCCTTGTTTGGCCAGGAATCTGAGGTGAAGAAAATGTTCTAGTTATATGCCTATACCAGCTGCTTTGAAAGCTTCCTTACAGCTGTCCCCAAACCACAGCAGACAGCCACATCTCTACTCTCAAAATCTTGGGGGCTTAGTGTCATTTGAGATGGGATAAGCAGGCAGAGATGAGGGAAGATTTCTGCCTGATCTCAAAAGTTCTGAGCCTTTTTGAAGAATCAAACAACACAAAAGAGAGTCTGGCATGTGTGCATGCATTTCCTCCCTCCAATAACTCTATGAAATAGGGGCCATAATTCAGCCTCATTTTATAGATGAGACTGCTGAGGCCCGGAGGATTTGAGTGATTTGAACAAGGTCTCACAGTTAAGTGTCAGAGTCAGGATCCAAATCCGGGTAGTGTTGACTCCAAGTTCAGCCTCTGAAACACGTCCAAAATTTAATTCCTGATCATTCTCCACATAAAGGCTCCAACTTCAGTTTTGCTCTGTCTTAGTTTATAGCTACTCCATCTCTCTTACTGCTCAGGCCAAAAACTTGGGTATCGTCCTTGACTTCTCTTTTCTACTTATACCGAAGTAGAAGGTACTAGGAAATGCAGCTAATTGTGTCTTCAAAATATATCCAGAATCTGACCACATCTCTCCATTCCAGTGCTACCTGCCACCTTGTCAATGCCATCTCTGTTCCCTTCTCTGTTCCATAATGGCCTTGACACTGACCTCTCCGCTTCTAGCCCTGCTGCCTCCCGTCTCTTCTCATCACACTGGCCAGAGTGACCCAGCACTGGCGGGCAGCTCTGGGGGCTCCTGGGATGGACGTTCCTCCCTCTCGTTGTTCACCTTTTCTTAGGTTTCTGTGTCCTAAGCCTGGTCAGAGCTGGCTCACCTCCGTGTCTGCACTCCAGCCCACAGGAAAGGGGTAGCAGGAAATCCTGGGAGGCACTTTGCTTTTAAACAAATGACACAACATTTATATGCATCATTTCCACTCACATTTCACTGGCAAATGTGTGGTCGATGGCCAACCCAGCCGCAGGGGGTTCTGGGAAATCCAGTCTCCGAATGGACTGCTCTGTCCCCATCTCCACAAGAAGAGAATAGATTTGGAGGATAACTCACAGTGTACCAGTGCCCGAGAGGGGAAGTGGGTAGACCAGTTAGGAGGCTGGTCAGGAGCCCAGATGTGTGTTGACAGTAGCTTGACCTAGAGAAGAAGCAGTGCAGATGCAGAGAGGTAGACAGATTAGAGACAGAACTGGGGTGGGTGGAGGGGCTCAGGAAAGAGCAGGAATCAAGGGTGACTGATATTTCTGTCTTGAGAGACAGGGTGATGTCATTTTCTGAGCCCAGGAAGCAGTCACTGGACACACCTGTCTCTGGAGAGGCCACCTGAGGACCAGTGTGTGGGGCCTCTTGTAGGGTGCCCATCCTGCACCACGACGGAAGCGACCCTGGCAGGTTGGGATGGCTCAGAGGAAGAATCTGAGCCGCAGTCTGCCAGACTGGTCAAGTGCATTTTATCTTTAAATGCTTCACAGGAGGGCAGCCTGTCCTCGGTGCATTTGAAAGGCCAGGGTGCTGGGCACAGTAGAGGTTGATCAGAAGAAACCAGGAATCTTCGAGCCCTGCAGCCCCAGTTAGGTCTGAATAGCTGCTTTTGGTTTGGGGGAAGGGAGGAGCTCACCACAGGCGTGCACGCATCAGCGCCTGAGCCAGAGGGGTCGTGCTCCCGGCACCGCGGTGCCCCGTACTGTTGGGGGCGCCTAAGTGTTTTTCTGTGTCCTGTTCTCCTGACTTGGAGCATAGTCTAGGGAAGTGTGTTTGCAATTAGAGTAGGGAAGAGGCTGAGAGTCTGGCAGGATGAGTAACTCACACAGCTGGGCAGTGATGGGCCTGCGCTGGCCATTTTGAGAGGCAGTGTGGATGTGGGTGCGGCGGGCGTGAGAGGCTCAGAGGGCAGACACACCTCGAGCCTGATGAATTCCGAAGGAACCCGCCAAGCCAAGTTCCTCACCCTGGGTCAGTCGGGGTGGCGGGGGAGGGGAACCAGCCTGAGCTGAGCCGGCCGGTGCTGCCCCCCTAGGAGCACGTGCCAAGCAGTGTCGGTTTCCATAAATGTTAGCTAGTTTATGACATTGCCTATTATTAATCTCTAAATCACTCAATACTTTTTAAAGCATTTCTGTTATATGATTGAGTAAGTTGAAGTTAAGAAACTAGTACAAAGTGCCATGGTAAGGAGGGAGGGCTGGGGTTTGAACCCTTGAATCTGGTTCCCATACTGGCTCTGTCAGTGTCAGCAGGGGTGAGGAAGCTCACGTACTTGTTGGTTGTGCAGTTTGGGGCAAAAGCCCCAGGCACAAGGTCGGCAGGCCTGGGCTTGAGTCCCGCTCCCCCTAGGCTAGTGCCAGGACCCTGCACCTCGAGTCGTCCACGGAGCCTCCTTGAGTCTGTCGCCTCTTCTTTAGTGGAGAGTAGCCATTTTCCTGCCTCCTGGGTGGCATCTGAGCCCAGGGCTCACTCCCAGAGTTCCTGCCTGAGGGCCCCGCCTTACCATGTCATCCGGGACTGACCGGGCTCGGAGCTCACCTGACTAGTTAACCGGATAGTTAACTTAGCCAGCCAGGAGGATGGAGAAGCCCACGCAGGTATTCTGGGAACCACCTTCTCAGCACCCAGGAACCGGATCGGTCTCACCGAGCGGGACAGCAAAGTGGTAAGCGAGTCTCATGGGGTATTTCACCCAGCCTCTTCTGCATGAAGACCCCTGGAGCTCTATCCATCGTTTGCCATTCAGCAGAGCCACTTCTGCAGCCTGCCGGATGCGGGGCCTCCTGGGTAATCCCTGCAGGGTCTTCTCACCCGCCACCCTGTTCCCTTTGTGTTGCCCAAAACTTCTGTCACCGCAGCTCCTCCTCAAAATCATATGGCGATTTCCGAGGTCAGCCCTTCTCTGCCATTGGCTGCACTGAGGTCGCGGTCTTCCTTTTGAGTCAGGCAGTGTGAGAGCCTTTGGGGTGTCCCCTTGTCATATGAGCCACACACTTAGACATTGCTTCTTATGTGGGTAAATTGCTGGAGGAAAATGTGCACACTCATGTCCTCATATCCTTTATGTCGATTCTTTTTAGCTTCCATAACCAGGACAAAGCCTCTTCTATATTCTCCGCACTGAATATATTTCATCCAATCAAGTGAATATTTGCTGTGGGCCCTGCAGTGGCCACTGTAGGCTTAGCAAGATGAGAATAATGTTGGTTAAAAGGTGTGGGCTTTTTGGATCAGACCTGGGTTGACATCTCAGCTCCAACACCTAATGGCTGAGTCGCCTTAAGCGAGTGCCCTACCCTGAATTTCACCCCCCGGAATATGCGGATAAGAATACCCCCTGCAGTGGGGTTCGTGTGTGGATCAAATGAAGAACGTATATAAAGTGCTTAGCTCAGTGGTTGTACATGATAACTGCTTAATAAAAATAAAACTTAAAAATACATATAATGCTCTATGCGTTTATTCAAACAGCTCTAAACAAATGTGTATGGAGTTCCGGCCATAAGCCCGACCTGCTCTAGGCTTGGAGGATGGGCAGCAGTGAAAACTAAGTCCATGTCCCTGGAGAACTCAAAGTCTAGTTGAGGTGTAAACGATAAGCAAAAACCTCGTAAATGTAGTGTCAAATAGAGAAAAATGCCTTGAAGAAAAACCAGGCAAAGAGGACAGAGTGACAGGGGTGAGACTGGGGGTTCTGTTCCTCAAACTTGCCCCCTGATGGCAGGGCCTTGGCATTTGCTGCGCCCTCTGCCTGGAGAGAACCCCCCGCTTGTTGCCCTCCCCCACAGCACCCTCAAGGATTGCTTTCATTCCTTTCAGGTGTCTGCACACGCATCACCTCTTCAGAGAGGCACGCCTTATCTAAAAAATTACACATGCACACAAAATACATAAAGACATGCCATGCTTGCCTGTGAAGCTTATAGTCCCTTAAAATTGACAAGGACACAAATGACGGTCCTTCCAGATTAAAGCAGTTGCCTTACGAGAAATACAAATAACTGACATTCAGTTAGGGGGTTCAGGAAATGCTGTATTTTAAAATGGCACCTCAACTGTTGCGTGGCATAAAGGAGTCATGGCATCAGCAAAGTGGAATCAAATCCCAGCTCTGCCCCTGGATACTTCGGTGAACCCGGGCATCACTCAGAACACAAAGATGAGGACACCTACCTCAGGGGGCTGTTGTGCTAAATGAGAGACAAGTCAACACCCCACATGCCCGCAGAAGTACAGGAGGTCGGCTCTCAATGGCATCCTCTTCCCACTGACGTATAATTAATAACTGTGTTTGGTTTGGTTCCCATCAGCATTCTACTCTTCCAATGTGCTATTGTCTTGTAGTTGTCTGGGCATCTGGCTCTGCCCAGAGAAGGGGAGCTTCTTGCAGGCCTGGTCGGCGGTGCCCCAGCATGGGTGGCACACGTGTGTCGTGCAGGGGCAGTTGATCAGGGATAATGAGTGCATGCATCCAGCAGAGGCGGAGCAGTTCTGCGCAGGCAGGAACCCCATGGGATGGACTATTCTACTGTCCATCTCTGCACCTCAGTACCCCAAAACTGTTTCCGACGGATGGGTGTTTAGCATGTTCCTGAAAGAAGATTCCACATCCCGTCTGGGGAAGTGCATGCTGGGTTTAACCACATCATTCAAAACAGGTGAAATCGTGCTGGCATGCCTACCTCTTCTAGCCTTGATTCTGTTTTAATACCCCAGTTCTGGGGAGGAATTACAGAATGTTGATTTTTCCAGTACAAGGGCTCTAACCAGAACATTATTTTTAAGATCAGATATAGTTTCTAAGACATGGCATTTTTTATACCAGCTGATTCTTTTTTTTTTTAATTGAAGTATCATTGATATACAATCTTATATTGGTTTCAAATATCCAGCATAGTGGTTCAACAGTTACCCATATTATTAAATCCTCACCCCCACTAGTGTGGTTACTGTCAACACAGAGATGCTGGAGAATCACTGACTATGTTCTCCATGCTGTACTCCCGTTCCTGTGACCAACTTATAATTGGGAACTTTTGTGCCCCTTTATCCCTTCCCCCCACCCCTTGGTAACCAGCAGTCCCTTCTCAGGGTCCGAGTCCACGATCAGCTAATTCTGACTTATTCTAGGGTGCCTCCTGTCAAGACAGTGAGCTTCAGGCATATTTCTCTTCCTGCATTGTTTTGCTTTAGATGCTTCCTGTGTGTTTGTTTCTGCCTTGAAGCAACCATGCTATAAAATAAATAAGACACAGAAGAGATGCAATCCAAATAATTATGCTTAGGAAATTTTATTAAAATGTGTGAGGAACGGGAAGGGTGGCCGTTGCCCTCTGGAGGGCTTGGGTGTTACTCACCGATGGGGCTCTGTGTCACCCCTCACCTCTGCCCTGCCCTCTATTAACACAGTTTAGGGTAAAAGTCATTGAACTTGGACCTGGGCGTCAAGGGACTGGAGTGTGCTGTGGAAAGCCCTCCCTACTCCTCGGGGCCTCCGCTGCGGGTCGTGGGCTGCGGGCCACAGGCCCAGCTCGAGCCCGGGCCTCAGGCGGCCCTTGGGACGCGTGGCAGCCGCAAACCAGGAAGGGGTTTGTTGGTCATAATGAGAGCCTCGATCTCAACAGTGAGCTGCCGGGGGAATCAGCCTCGGACTCTTCCTGACTCCCCAGGACAGAAAGCTTCCTCAGAAAAATGCCATGAAAAGCTTTTCACTGAAATTGTTTTAGCTGCCATCTCCTTTGAAGGAAGCCTGCAGGCCCCGGGCACAGGTGGCACCAAAGCCTCCTCGGCTTCGGAACTGAGGGCAGCATCAGGCAGACACTCAGGCTTGGTTTCTTTAGCTGGATTGGGGCTACAGTCGCGGGTTGCATCCTGTGGCTTTGGGAGGCCCCCCTGCAACGCCAGTGTTACGTTTATTGCCATTTCGGTGATGGCAGGTGCTTCTGGGGGTGAGCTAAGCCTAGGGGAGGAGGCGAGGTATTCATCCAGACCAGGACATGCACCCCAAGGCCCGGGAGGCGCCTTCCCCGCACCCTCAGCGCGGGTGCCTCCCCGCCCCCGCAGGAGAATCATCGTCCAGGGTGCACTTCTGTCTCCCTGCTGGTAGGAGCGCAGCTTCCAGGGGCTTGACGACCAGCCCTGCCTTCTACCGTGGCTACTTGTAAGTTGCGAGACAGGTCTCCCCCCCACATTCCAGCCTGTGTACCAAATGGAAAAGGATGGGTGTCGCGGGCATGCCGAGATCCTCCGTGGCGAAAGATCAATTCGTAGCTCAGATTTCAGAATACACACCTACGTACAGGTTTATCAATACCTCCCGAAAAGGGGCCTCTCCTCCGTGCGGGGAAGCCCGCCCCCCGTGCCTGACCTCTCTCCCCCTGCTGCCACCACTTCCTTTGGACTTGGTTCTGTTGCTCAGCCCTCTCGGTTGCATTTCTACAGCCTCCCGCCCACCACTGGCTTCGTTTTCCCTTTAAGATGTCCAGGCGTCTCTGTTCATACAAAGGGAACAGGCCTTGGCCCAGTAGCCCCCCTTGCTTCCGTCCAGCCTTTCTCCTCCCGTCCTCATGGACCGGTCTGTGCACGGTGTCCACTCACCTCTCATCCTCTGCCCACCCCGCCGCCATCTGCGCTTCCCTCATCCTTCCACGGAGTGAGGCTCCCGGGCTGCCCGGGACTCGTCCACCCAGGGCCGCGCCTCCTCGGGCCCTCTTCTCCCTGGACCTTCTGCGGCATCGGCTCGGGCAAACACCGCCTCCGACTCCAGACCCTCCCCTCTTAGCCCCGGAGACTCCAGTCTCATCTCTTCCATTCCAGTTTCTCTACTTTTCTCTCCTGCCTGAATTTCTCTTCCTCCATTTCTAAAATCTGATGACTTCAGGGGTACCTGTTTCACCCTCTTGTCATTGCGTTCCCTCTTTGGGTGATGGCAGCCAGTCAGGGCTTTGACCAGCATCTAAATACCAGTGAGTACCAGATATCTGCACTTCAGACCTCTTCCGCCAAGATTCTGAGCAGGAAATAAGGTAGAAATGCCTTCAGGGTCCAGACAGGTAGGGGCAGTGAAGGAAATGGACTGGGAGTGAGTGTGGCAGGCCGGAGAATTTCTTGTTCTAACCAAAGGGATGGCTGATGGCTGCCACTGGGCTGCAGCCAACTGTCAGCATCTAGGAATTCAGAACCAGTGTTGCCAGATTTTCCAATTTTCCCAGAGAAACCAGAAATAGATATGCTTATTTGGACTCTCCCAATGCTTAAATGTTGGTTTGAAAATGTCCGTATGGAGCAAAGCCCTTCTGAGAACCATGTCTGAGTGTGGACCACCTGTCTGGGGTAATGGTTGACTCATATATTCCACTGACTGCCCACTGTTGTTCTGAAGCCCTTAGGCACTTCAAATTGAATGTGCCCCACACCACTTTTTCCCTAAATCCTCCTCTCCTCCTCCTGTTTACCTTATCTCAATTAGTGGCACTTCCTTCTACTATTCACCCAAGCTGGAAATAGGGAAGAGGGTGTCCTTCCTTCCTTTCCCTCTTCCCCTATATTCAGTCCACTGCCAAATTACACCAATATAACTTCCTAAATAAATCTTGAATCTGTACTTACCACCATATCAGAGTTCAGTTCAGGCTTCTAGCATCTTTTGCCTGGACTAGGAGCCGCCCAAGGGCTTCCAGTGATGACTCATAGTAATTGATTCCCCCTGTGTATAAATTATTATTCCAAGTCAAACATGTAATCTTACTCCCTTGTCAGTAATTGGTCTGAGAATGGGCTTGTGACCCAGTCTGGGCTAGTGGGATGGGAGGCAAAGAGTGCTGGGAAGCTTCTGGGGAACTTTTCCTAGCTAAGAAAGAGACCAGAGATGAGTTGGTTCCCTTCTGTCTGTGGTCTTTGCTGTGTCCACATGTCACTCTGGGAGCAGCCGTCTTCTGCAGATACGGGAAGGCGGCCTGCAGGCGGAGCTAACCATGGCGATCGGTAAAGAGAGAATGAAGCACAGGTCAGTGGTGACATTGTTGAGGCCCGAGTCCACTGCTTCTGCCTGCTGTCTCAGAGTTTGCAGTGATGTTGAGTCTCCTGGTAAGTTCAGTGGGTTAGAGCCAGAGCTTTGTGTTTAAGGAAGCCGAAGGCCTCCTGACTGGTACCCTTGTCTCCTGCCTCCTGCTTGTGCAGGGTCTGTGCTCCATCACTCTGCATGACACCTGGCTGCCAGGGTGGTCCTTAGAATAATAATTCTAGATGATAATCTGACCACAGTGCCTCCTGCTCCTGGCTCCCATTGCCCACAGGGTAAAGTCCCAGGACCTTGGCAGGATATACAAAGGCCTCCATGACAGGCCCCCTGCCTCCAGTCGAATCAGCCCTGCTCCTTAACGCAAACCTTATGCTCGCTTTAGTCTGATATGCTTGCAGTTCTCTGCATAAACGGTGCTGTTTAACTCTTTCATTCATCTGACAAATACACACAAGTGCCAACTCTGGGCCAGGAGTGGTTCGACATATAGCAGGTGCCACTGCAAATCCTTTGCTCTGGCCATCCCCTCTTCCTGGAATGCTGCTCTTCTGTCTTTACCTAACTCCTAACTTCCACGTCCACTTCTCTTTTTCCAGTCTGGTGTTTAGCCCTTGTAATATCTTTACGTATAAATATCTTTGAAATTGTTTATCCAGTGTTTTATTTTGAAAAGGTTCAAATACACAGTAAATGAAAATAGTACAACAGATGTTCACAGACCCAGACCCCTAATTAACATTTGGCCATTTTGTTCTCTCCCTCCTCCCCCACTCCATGTATACATGTAAACACACACACACAGACATATCTTTTCCTGAACCATTTGAAGGTAACTTACAGGTACCAGGACTTCTCACCCGGAAACAGTTCAGCACGTGCCTCCTAAGAAAAGGGACACTCTCTTACACAACCACACTGCCATTATTACACCCCAAAAACTGCGTATCAACATACTATTGAATAGTCCATATTCATATTTCCACAATTGTCCCTTATGTTTAACTGCTTTTTACAGACAGTGATGTTAATAATGTAAGAGCAGAGAGTCCCATCTGCCAAATGGCAAGAAAAAGAGAGAGGTAATCCACCCAGAAAATTGTGAACAGTGGGAAGAGCCAATGATTAAAGTCATCCAAGGCCATGCTCACGTAGAAACATGTCCCAGAGGACTGGGCACCGGTGGAGAAAAACACCAGCCTTCTACCCGTTGTTGAAAAGCCCCTATCGTATTTGCAAGGCCTGTCTTACAACCAGAAACCAGGGCTGCTTCCGAGTGAAATCACTGCAAAACCTTACATCCTCCTGGAGTCATCCTTTCTTCTGGAATGAATCCAGCACGGGGCTGACCGTCCCAGTGGAAGATGCCCCTTACCTCTGCCGCAGAACTTTCTTCCCTTTGTTCAAACTTTATTTTTGGAATTAGTTCTGAGTTTTCTAAGTATACAACAACTGATACCATAATTAATATTTACATCCAGGAACTCTAACTATGAACCCGAAGAGTATTTCCATTCTGCCGGTGGCACTTCTTGAGCCAAGAAGAGTGTGGAGGGAGTATCAGGACCAGCCGGGTCACGCAGAAGGCTGCCAGCTGCTTGTGGGCAGGTGCTCACTTTCTGTGCCCCTTGGACGATTCGTTTTTCTTTTCTAATTAGACAGTGTTTTTTGCTTGGTCTCTTAAGACCCCTGGGTCCACTAGGAGGTTCACTGATGAATTTTTAAAAATTCCTCGTGAGCCATTAAAACACACAGGCAGATACAGTCTTCCCAGCTACCACAGAGAGTGACAAAAGACAGGGCAGCCCAGCCGCATCACTCCGGCTGGGCACGGCTCTGGGTACCCACAAAGGGCCAGGCGTTGTGGATACGAAGGTAAATAAGTCACCGCCCCTGAAGAGTCCATCATCTACTGGGGTAGCAGATACCTGGGGAATTCAGTGGGGTCGATGTGTGTAGGATGCCACAGATCTCAGAGGAGGGACCCAACCCAGCTTGGAGGGTAAGGCAAGGACGGGCCGGTGGCGGAAGCAGTCTTTGGATAGATAGGAATTGGGCAGGTTGGAGGCATTCGAGGCCAAGGGCATGGAATGAGGCAGTTGTGGAGATTTTCATCATCATGGCGGACGCAGGGACAAAGGGACGTTGACTCTGTGTGTAGATGTAGCACAGAGAATGCCACTTTTGATCACATAAGATGCCAGCACCAAAGACTATCTCTGCGCTGACATGGGAAGATTTTCCCTCCCGGGCTGTGGGTGATCCTTTAAGGTTACTCCCACTAAGGGTTAAAGGTAGAAGAGCCCCCAACACCTCCCCCCGGCAAAAAAAAAAAGTCAGTGAAGGTAATTATACCACCATCTCTTTAACTTCTGAAGAATTTACCATTCAAGGAGATAGGACCCTGCCTCACCAGAGGCGTTTAACAGTCCAACACTATCACATTACCCAGCTTGTATAAAGAGTACGAATGACTTCCGCTCGCAGACCTCTAATGGAGGTATCTCTTTACAAAGCCCCTGCTTCAGGCCGGCTGAATGCCTCGGCAGTGCCTCCGAAATCCCGCAGCCCTAATCCCTTTAGCAACAAAGATCTGTTTCTTTGCTTAGCATGAAGTAGGCCTCAGAGGCCTGTGTGTGTCTTCGCCTGTAGACCAGAAGCCTCCTGTTTACAATTTCCCTATTCCTGTTTTTAATGTTGTTCTGAGAGCAGCCACAAAGGGCTAGTTTTGTCCAGCAGGAACAAGGGGCTATTAGAGAGCGACGGAGGAAGGAAGGAAGGGCGATCGCAGGGAGGACTCCTCCAGGGATTAGCAGACACAGCTGTTCCCGAAGGGAGAGGGGCTTTAGGCTGTTTATAATTTCCGTCACATTTACATTTTTTAATATTTTATTTCCTTAAAAAAAATTTTTTTTTTCCTGATCGGTTTCCTATCCACCGTCTAAATCGAGCATCTTGCTGCCATATTGACAGACTTAGGGACATGTTTTACATGTTTTAATGTAAGTACTTGGGATTTAGCTCTTCGTTTCAGTGCTGGGTGGCTGTGGCGTGGTGGTCTCCAGCTTTCCGTGAGGTCACAGACCTTCGGGCCACCAGGTGCCAAGGAAATCAGTTGAGGGGACCAGCTTCACTTCTTGTCCTTTGTGCAAACCATTGGCATTCTTAGGCTGCCTCTGATTCCTTTCAATTCCATACACCACCTCCTGTCTTTACAGCATCTCATTTTTTTTTATGCAACTCATTTTTGTCCTAATGTTATATATCTTGACCAGTGTGTTGCCAAGATACCAACTGCCACAGAGAATCTATCCGATCCCATCTTGTATTGCTAAAATGCCAAATTGCATTGACTTTGAGAAAACAGTCCAGTTTCATCCTGACAGCAAATAATTTGTGTCACTTTCTAGTTATTATCTATGTACATACTGAATTTTTGCACATTTACAATAAAACCATAGAATTTTAAAACTAACATTCCATACTATTACGCCATGCATATTTTTCTACCCAGTGACAATCACTTTTTTCTTTTTTAACTCCTTTTCCCTCCCTCCTTCTCTTACCTTCCTCTCTGTGACTATTAGCAGCTTGTACTATGCCTTCCACACCCAGCTCTGTGCTCAATCATATGAAAAAAATTTTTTTTTATCCTGGACTGGGGGATTTATTGTTTATTTTATTACAGTGGGATTATGTGTAATCTGTTTCCCTACATCTTGCTTTCCACACTTAACAATATATAGAGGAAATTGCATTTAATGTAATCTTTTTAACCTAACGTGGTCTGTGCAGGTTCACTTTGCCTAAGAAGATTCAGGCTAAAGTTGCAGATGCCCATGTAGACGGCAATTTCATTTTTACCGTTTTTTGTTACGTTTGAATTTTTCCTGGGGAGCTTTAGTTAAGAAGCAAATGACTTTCTCAAATGTCCGGTCAGCCCACTGCTGACCCTTTGGGCTTTTGTTGCCTTGGGGTATATTTCTGGACTTCAGTGTCTTTTAGATCCAGCTGACATGCTACTACTGTTACAGAAATATTCCTCACGATAGTCTCAGAAGTTCAGTGCATGCAATTTCCTTTTGCAGGGACCTGGGATGTGAGCTAATCTTTAAGTGGAGGAGAGAGGGGACAGTGATTAACATTCTCCCAACTCATGCAGGGACAGCTGCTCCAAACCCTGCCTGCCTGCTCAACGTAGTAACTAGTTTTCAAGAGGAGCTTAAAGAATGTTTTTTTTTAAAAGAAGAATATGGAGTTCTTCCAGGATTGCTCAATTTTTCTTTCTCTAAAGTAAAATAGTTCAAAACATGTGCTGATCCAAATGCACTTTTTCTGTATTTGGCCTCACTGGAGATATGGACTGTAAGATAAGATGCACAGCCTCTGAAATATTGTTTTCAGAACTGGCCAAGAAAAAGCCACAATTTCAGCTGCTTTCATTTTCCCCATGCTTTTTAGGGAGGAATGCTAAGGATATTTTAAGGCCCATGAGCTCCATAAGCCCCTGTCATCTAACTGCTCCTGTCAAACAGGCTTCTTTGGCAGGATTACAGATTTGAGGTGGTGATTTATTGTTTTGGAGATAATATGCTTTTGGAATATTTTCTGGTGAAAAAATATTTTAAGGATGTTTTCCCATTCTGAGTATAAATGAAAGGTCCTGTGACTTTTAAGAAATGTTTTTATTAGTAAACATAGAATTACCCAATATACACATATTCTTTAGGTTATGAGTATTACACTTGTATTGGCTTGTGCCGAGGACGTGCCCTTGGAAGAAGGACATTCCTTGGATGAAGGAAGAACTGTCTTCCTTCATTCTAGGAATGTGTTTTCTTGGAGAGAGGTGGTGGTAGGTGTGCCCACAGGGCCATGATGATGGGCCAGGGTGCCTATCCAGCCACTTGCAGAAACAGAATCAACCTTGACCATCAGCGGGTGATGGATAGCACAGTGCAAGCATCGTATATTCATAAAGACTACATAAATGAAAATATATAGGAGATAATGCATAGGATCTTTGTAATAGTGTATAGTGTATGTCACTTTGACTGGCTCCGTAGGTATTTTAGAGCTTTAGCACATTACAGGTGAAGAAAAAGGAAGAATTCATTCACCCCTTTTATTGCTTTCCATTTGCCAATATATAATCTAAAAGAAATATTAACTAAAAAGCCAACAAGGAAACTTGGTAAAATACTAATTTTTTTTTCAAGATATATGTTTTAAAAAGTAAAAACTGCCTTTTTGGGGGCAAATAATAAAAATGCAACTAACACAGAATCAGAGAAAGTTAAAACAAAAGTCAACTTGCCCAAATTACTACTATTTATGGGAGCTGGTAAAATTAATATAAGAGAACCCAGTGTACGCTCCTGTGGCCTAAATAAGGACCAGTTCTAAACAGTGCCAACTTAGTCTGTTGAAAATGAAAATACTCATTTTGACACTATCTTTTCCACATATTTATTTTATCAAGACAGTTAGGGACCGAGAGTATTGGGGTGGGGAGATAGGTGGAGCTTCTGGGACCCCTGCTTTACTAGACTAAGATTCTCTTTTATCTGTTTCATATATTCATATTCTGCCCAAGTCTGCGTATATGTTTAGAGGGAGAGGTGGTTGAAGGTAAGCTTTCTGTTGCTGCTAAGAACTATTCAAAAAAAGTTTCATCTGGAGAATAGCTCATTTTTCTGGAGTTTTTAAAATGCACTCATTTTAATGCTGCATTGACAGGATTTCATTTGGGCCTTTCGCAGGCGAAGTCAGAGTAATGGCTATGAATGGATTTTTGAAAAGGTGCATACTTTAGAATTGTGCCAATTTTCAGTCAGGGTTTGGACATGATTAGGAAATATGCCTCCTTGTTGAGTATCTTCCTTGAGAAAAACCAAGCTCCAAATGCCCTAACATCTGTCTATATTATAAATCACCCAGAACTATAAGACTAGTTTTCTCTAGGAAAAACCACAGTGGCCATCCACGTAAAATGTTAACTTTGAGTTGTTGACAAATGCTACTAGACCATAGTAGTGGTCCAACAAATTATTTTTATGGAGTGAAGGAATCAGAGATCTTCCTTCCTATTATTATTGATTGTTCCCTTTTTCTCATTCTGATAAAGCATTCTTTCCTTGAGTTTTAGCCAGTGACATGGTACAGAATTAGATCCACATGTGCTAATTTTTCCATTCTATTTATTTCCAGTTGTTTTTTCCTAGAGTCTGAAGAAAAGGGAACTGAACTTCGATCTTGGATTGCATACATCAACTCTGTTAGAGATTCTTTTATATAACACATACTCTATCCTTTGTAACTACCAGTGCCGAAGTTACCCCAAGATATCCATTCTAATCCTCATTTTACTTTGCTTCTAACTTTCCAATAAAGTGTCCTTTGGGACTGAAACTTTCCATGCTTAGTTTCGGCTCAAAGGTGAATTTATTTTGGAAAGTTCACACTAATTTAATTCCCGGACTTGGAAGGGATGTGAGAGGAAAAATATACCTTTGTCTACTCTACAAATAAATGTAAGACTTTGGTCATAGATAACTGCGGAGTAGCCAAGCAGCAGAACAATAAACAGGCCTCAGAAAATCTCTGTTAAAGTAAAGCAGGTTGAAGTGATTAGCCACAAATTTCTTGCATGCACTGAACAGCTTGGAGTTCCTGCAGGCTCTGTGGTCCCTTTTGAAGGGCAGTGGCCACCCTGGGGAATTTTGGAGCCTGGATGGAAGAGATGAGAGATGTAGTCTGGATCAGGGCAGACAGCTTTATGGTCTACAGAGTCTTAAAACACACTGATTATCACTGAAGAGTGGCTAATTGAAATGCCACAGAAATGAAATTGCCCAAGCCCGTGTCACAGTGTTTGTGAGTATAGGTCCAGGACATCATACAACACGATGCTGAGATGGAATGGTCTAGAACAAGGTTGCTCAACCTCAGCACTACTGGGTGGGCAATTCTTCTTTGGGGGTGGTGGTGCTGTCCTGTCCATTATGGCTTGTTTAGAGCATCCCTGCCCTCTACCCACTAGATGCCAGTAGTGACCCACTCCCACTCCTCTCCTCCCCACTCCACCCTGCCCCACCCAAGTTGGAACAATCCAAAATGTCTACAGATGTTGTTGAAAGTTTTGCGTGTGGGGAATAGCCCTCAGGAAAACTTTTGAGTCTAGACCCATCTGAGCAGAGTGCTTACACAAGAGGGGAAGCGTGCAGTGGAAAACCTGGGGTCTCTAATGAAGGTCTCCTAAAAAGTAGAGTTGGCATTGCAGAGAAGTAGCCCTCCTATCCAAAGCCACCGCCCTGACTTGAGCCTTTTATCCTCTCCACCTAATGCTTTTGGAGATCAGATTAATCAGCTATGCTTCTTAAACTTGTCTACATCTTGAATTGTTGCTTCTCCAGTGAAGCCTTTCCCTGACCCTTCAAACATGTTTAAGTATCTCCACCTTTAGAAGTAATTAGATGCTCTCATTATTGTGGGGTTTTTTTTTATGTAAAGAAGAGCATCCACTCACTCCATCACCAAAAACTAGTACTGATCATAGCTGGTGTGACAGAACATGCCTGTGCCCTCTCTGCTCTACGAGCTCACATGCCTTGTCCATCTTGATGTCCCTCTGTGGTGAGTGCCATCCTTTGCCTCATTTTCCAGGTAAGGAACTAAGCACAATGAGGTGAACTAACTGGTCCACAATCACAGAACAAAGTGGATTCACAGCCAGACCCCTGTGTCTCCCCTCCCAACTGTGCCGTGCTTCCTGCCCACACAACCCTCTAAGGCTCCCTTACCATTATGATGAGGCAAAGTATTAAAATATGCCTTTAAGAATCCAAAAAATACTTAGTATGACAAGCCCCAAACTGTACAATGGATAACACAGTGATGAGCACCGTATAATCCTGCTCACAGCATGGCCAATGACCTGAAGATGTAAACAGATGTGGACATCGGAGATAAGGGAAAAATGTGAAATGTTAAAATAATCAAAGTACAAACCAAGGACTCTTGGAGTAGAGAGGCTGTAGGGACCATTTAACCTGGAGTAGAGAAAACCAAGCATGCCAATTCCCCTGTGAGGTCATACTTAATGGCAGGTGCTGTGTTAGGTATGAGAGGTCACACTTATAGTCCCATAGGGGTGACAGAATGAATCAGGTGACCACACACATTTAGGGGGAAGATGCTAAATTTGAAAGAGACATGGCACCATGAGAGTGTCTTAAAGAGAATGGACTCATGTTGGTTGGGGGGGTGTCAGGAAAGGTTTTCCTGAGGAAATGATGACTGGCCTGCGAGCTGAAGGGTGAGTAGGCATTAGCCATGTGGAAGGGTTGTGTGTGTATGTGCACACTGTGGAGGTGGTGGAGATGCGGATGTTTGAGGCAGAGCAGCATGTGCTAAGGTCCTGAGGTTAAAGAGAAAATGAGGAGCACAAGGCACTAGAAGCCAGTGAGACTATAAGGCAGAGTGGGGTGGGGAACAGGGGCTGGAACCCACAAGGCCTTGTGAGCAATGGTAAGGATTTTAGTTTTTATTAGAAGAAAATTGGGATGTCATTAAGGGAGATGGGTGACATCATTTGGTTGGAATTTTCAAAAGATACCTCTGGCTATAGTGTAGCAAGTGGATTGAAGGGAGCCGGAATAGATTTGGAGCCACGGCGGTCGTTCAGATGAGACAGCAGAGACCCACAGGCATCTCTGCTTTTGTTCTCTTTCACTGAAAGATTTCTCTTATGTAAGACAAAAAAAGTAAATTAAAAACAAATAAATACAAGTTGAGTAGGGACTCATCTTCAGCCAGGTGCATGAATGCCTCTCCCAACTTCCGGTGGTTGCTGACAGTCCTTGGCTTGGCTTGGCTTGGCGTCCTTGGCTTGTAGGCATGTCATCTGGCCTCTGTCCTCGCATCGCGTTCTCTCGCTGCATGTGTTCCTTTGTGCCTCTCCTCTTATAAGGATGCTGGTCGCTGGATTTAAGGCTGACCCTCATCCATTATGACCTCATCTTTATTTCACTAATTACATCTGCAGAGACTCTATTTCCTAATAGCGTCATGCCCCGAGGTTCCAGGTAGATACAAATTTGGGGGAACATGATGCATCCTAGGATCAGACTATCCTGACAGTGTGTCAGGACATTTTTTATGAATTTAGTTTTCAATTAGAAGAGATCTGCCAAGAACTATTTCAGAAAAGCATCCTGAAGTTGAAACTACTCTAGACAGCTGAGAGGGGCCTCTCGCTTCAGACAGGCGGAGATTCTGGTTGTCATTAGCCTGCTTTGGTCACTTATATTATCTCACTGGATCCCATAGATGTTCGAGTTTGTGGCCCCAGATTTACAGTAAAAAGTGAGCAACATCACGTTGTGGAAAGACTGGAGACTGCCGGGGACCCAGTTTACTAGCCATGGCTGAGGGGATGAAAGAAACAGCAGGGCTGTTCCAGCGACCTCATCTCTGGAAGACCACCGATGATGCCTGTTATATCCCCATGCGTCAGCCGTTACCTTGGAAATGGGCCATCCTGACAGCATGTCAAGGAAGTTGTTACAGGGAATTATTTCAGCCAGAAGAGATCTCTGCAAAGCAATCTGTTCCAGCCTACTGTGTCATGGAGGGGTCCCCATGTCCCCCCTTTTTTTAACTGGAAATGCAGCGGCAGCCAGCATGAAGTCTACACCTGTCATGAGCTAATGTGCAGTTCCTGCCAAGGTTTGCCCTTGGGTGCCATTAACGGGGTAGGAGAGACCTTCCCGGGAAGTGTGCTCATGGGTAACCCTTTGCTCATGACTTCGCCCTCTCCTGGAGAAACCTGTCCCTTGCCAAACCACCGCCAGGCCATTGGGGATTTTGCTTTTGCTTTTAAACATTTTTTGGTTTGGGAGGCAGACTAGAGAGAGGAAAGTTAATAGAAACTGACCTTCAAGGACAAGGTCATAGGCCTTTTTAAAAAATGAAGGAGGAATGAAGCTGAGCCTTGGCCTGGAGAGTGTTCACTGGCAGAAATGATACAAAGTTGAAAGGAGAATGAAATCTCATTAGAGTCAGAATCTCCCCTCTGTGCAGCTGCAGCCAGAGCAGAACCTAGGGACGTCTGGGTGGGAGGTCAGCAGATCCCAGACTCCCAGAGAACAGCCCACTGTTACTGTGCAGAGCAAGGGGTGGGGGCAGTTTTCAGTTGGGGAATCTGTGTTTCACTGTGAATTTTTCTACCCAGAGGCTTCGCAGAGGGTGGTGGTGGGGAATACCCGCCCCCATTCCTGTCCGTTGTAGACTTGGGGAGGCTCCCCATCAGACCAGGCTTGGAGTAAAGCTAGTGAGGTGGGACAGAGGCTAACAATTATGGCAATATTTGTAGAGAACTGCAGAAGGCATGCCTGGAAGAATGGCTCTGGAGTGGGGCTGGGGCTGTGGGTGGCACCAGAGCTCCAGGGTCTGAGACCCCCAGGTGGAAAAGATTTGGGGGTTAGATGAGTTGTAGGGAATGAAGAAACTCTAGAGTAGGAGGCTCTGTGCTGAGAGGAGAGACCAGTTTGTAGAACACGGCCTTGCACATAGTGGGTCCTCAGGAAGTGCTTGTCGAATGAGTGAATGCCGGAGAAATTTGTTCTGCAGCCTCCTGGAATGGAGGACAGTTACTTTATTGCCTGTTTATATGTGTTTAAGAGAAGGGGTCCCATTGCTAGGAAAGACATCTGATTTATTCAAACATTTAAATATTACTTCTAATTTTGTAAGTGATGCATAAATACATTGTTCTTATAAACAAAGTTGGAAAATTTTAGGCAAGATGGAGGTCTCTTAACCACTACGCCAAATCTCAGGGCCCTTCCCACGTGCTCTCTAGGGAATCTGAGCTTGTCAGTTTGATGTGTAGTCCTGTGGACCGTCACATGCCTTTGCAAGTATATATATGACTATATAGAACATGTGATTTTGTTTATGGTGAGGAATCACGGCACATAAATCATAGGGTAGGTTTTGTCCTGCCGCTTGTTTTTGTCACTCAGCGAACTGCCCTCGGGCCTCTCCGTGAAGTCTGTATGGATGACTGCTGAATAATGTTCCTTAGATTTCTGTATTGAAGTACAGTTAATATACAATATTATATTGGTTTCAGACTTATAATTAGTGATTCAAAAATAAGACACATTTCTAATGCTCACCACAGTGAGTAGTTACCATCTGTCATCATGGAAGTTATTACCGTATTATCGACTATATTCCCTATGCTATACGTTTATCCCTGTGATTATTTTATAGTTGGAAGTTTGTACTCCTTTATCCCCTTTACCTTTTTCCTGCCCTTCAGGCCCCTCCCCTGTGTCAGCCACTAGTCTGTTCTCTGTGTTTGTGAGTCTATTTCTGTTTGTTTGTTCATTTGTTTTGTTTTTTAGATTCCACACAGAAGCAGAATCGTATGGTATATGTCTTTCTCTCTCTGGCTTATTTCACTCAGCCTAACACCCTCAAGGTCCATCCATGCTGTGAATGGCATAATTTCATTCTTTTTAAAATAGCTGAGTAATAGTCCTTGGTATGCATGTACCGTATCTTACTTATCCATTCCTTGGATTAGCTGTGCTATAGATTATTGAGTCATTCCCCTAGTGATGGATTTATTTCCAACTTTGTGCCACGACCAACAGCACAATGAAGACTATGCCCATACGTGCTGCCTTGGCAAGTGTGCGAATTTAATTAATTGCCCATCTGGAGTGTGGTTGGCACACCCTGGTGAAATACTTTGTAAACTTGGACAACTGTGTGCTCACCCGTAAGTGGACTTTACAGGGAAAGGGCAAAACAAGGTAACTGAGAAGAAAAAAAAATGGCTTCCCCAAGGCTAGAGTCTTTGGAAACAGATGATTCACCCCAGGCAGTGTCAGGAGAAAGGTGCTGGCGACTGGGGGCAGTGCGTGTCATTCCAGGAATCCTTGAGGGGCCTGGAACAGAGACTCCCTGTGAGAAAACCGCTGTGGACCTGACAGCCACGAACCTTAGGCCCTGCGACCTGGGGACAGGCTTCCTTGCAGGCCCAGTCTGGCCCTGCATCCGCCGAAGGGAGACATTGTTCTCTGGATGACACGTGCAGTGCATCCGTGTGCTTGCCTGTGTGTTTGTGTATTGGTGTTGTGTGTGTGTGTGTGAAAGTTCTAGGTAGTTTTGATATAAGCATTTTTGCTGCATGACCCATTGGCCCTAAGTCGATTTTGCCATAAAAAACAAAACAAAACAGGTTGACATTTGGTTTAATGGTTGGTTGGTTTCATCAACGGGATGACAGTTTGGTCTCATTTCTGCACTGATGCAGGACCCCCATTTTCATATTACAGGCATATCTCATCTTATTGCACTTTGCAGATCCTGCATTTTTTACAGATTGAAGGTTTGTAACCCTGCTTTGGGCAAGTCTCTTGGTGCCATTTTTCCAGTAGTATTTGCTCACCTTTTGTCTCTGTGTCACGTTTTTGTAATTCTTGAAGTATTTCAAACTTTTTCATTATTCTTCTATTATGGTTGTCTGTGGTCAGTGATCTTTGATGTTACTATGGTAATAGTTTGGGGGCACCATGAACTGAAGCCATGTACGAGAGCGGACTTAACTGGTAAATGTGTGTGTCCTGACTGGTCCACCAACCGGCCGTTCCTTTGTCTCTCTCTCTCTCTCTCTCTTTCTCTCTCTCTCCCTCTCTCCTTGGCCTCCCTGTTTCCTAAGACACAACAGTATCAAATTAATAACTCTCCAATGGCTTCTAAGTGTTCAAGTGGAAGGAAGAATTGCATGTCTCCTCTTTAAATCAAAAGCTAGGAATGACTAAGCTTAGTGAAGCAGGCAAGTCAAAAGCTGAAACTGGCTGAAACCTAGGCCTCTTGTGCCAAACAGTTAGCCAGGTTGTGAATGCAAAGGAAAAGTCCTTGAGGGAAATTAGAAGTGCTACTACAGTGAACACACGAATGATAAGAAAGCAAAATGGCCTTCTTGCTGATACAGAGAAACTTTTAGTGATCTGGGTAGCAGATCAAACCAGCCACAGCAGTCCCTTAAGCCAAAGCCTAATCCAGAGCAAGACCCTAACCTTCTTCAATTCTGTGAAGGCCGGGAGAGGTGAGGACGCTGCAGAAGAAGAGTCTGAAGCTATGAGAGGCGGGTTCATGAGGTGTAAGAAAGAAGCTGTCTCCGTAACATAACAGTGCAAAGTGGGGCGGCAAGCGCTGATGCAGAAGCTGCAAGTTATGTGGGAGATCCAGCTCAGGTAATTCAGGAAGGTGGCTACACTCAACAACAGACTTCCCATTAGAGGAAGCAGCCTTATATTGGAAAAAGACACCATCTGGGACTTTCATAGGCAGAGAAGAGAAATCAGTGGCTTCAGAGCTTCAAAGGACAGACTGTCTTGTTAGGGGTAATGTAGCTGTTGACTCTAAGTGGGAGCCAGCGTTCCTTGACCCCTCCAAAAACCCTAGGGCCCTTACGAGTCGTGCTAAAGCTTCTGTTGCCTGTGCTCTGCAAGTGACACAAAGCCTAACGACAACACATCTGTTTACAGCATGGTTTACAGATGGTGTTTTGTTTGTTTGTTTGTTAACTAAATATTTTAAGCCTGCTGTAGAGAATGTATGGCTCAGAAATAAAGATTCCTTTTAAGATATTGCTGCTCCCTGACAAAGCACCTGCTCACTCAAGAGCTCTGATGGAGACATACAGAAAGATTAATGTGGCTTTCATGCCTGCTAGCATGACATCATTCTGTAGCCCACGGATCACAGGGTAATTTCAACTTTCAAGTTTTATTATTTAAGAAATACATTTCATAAGGCTAAGCTGCCATTGATGTGATTCCTCTGATGGATTTGGGCAAAGTAAATTGAAAATCTGGAAAGGATTCACCATTCTAGGTGCCGGTAAGAACATTCATGATTCATGGGAAGAGGTCAAATGTCAGCATAAGCAGGAGTTGGGAAGAAACTGTTTCCAACCCTCGTGGATGACGTGGAGCGGCCCAAGGGGGAGTAACCGCAGAGGTAGTAGAAACACAAGAGAACTGGAGTCAGAAGTGGAGCCTGAAGACGGGGCTGAAAGGCCGCACCTCATGATAAAATGTTAACAGATGAGAAGGCACTTCTTACGGATGAGCAAAGAAAGTGGTTTCTTGAGATGGAATCTACTCCTAGTAAAGATGCTGTGAAGATTGTTGAAATGACAACAAAGGATTTAGAATATGACATAAACTTAGTTGGTAAAGCAGCGGCAGGATTTGACACGATTAAGCACAATTTTGAAAGAAGTTCTACTGTGGGTAAAATGTTATCAAACAGCATCACATGCACAGTGAAACTGTTTGTAAAGGAAAGAGTCCACTGATGGGACAAACTTCACTGTTGTCTTATTTTAAGCATTTGCCACAGCCTCCCCGACCTTCAGCACCCTGCACCCTGATCAGTCAGCAGCCAGGAACTTTGAGACAGGACCTTCCACCAGCCAAATGATTACAACTTGCTGAAAGCTCAGCTGTTGGCTAGCATTTTTTTTTTTTAGCAGTAAAGTATTTTTTAAATTAAGTCAGTTAATTGTTTTTTAGACATAATGCCACTGCACACTTAATAGGCTGCCATGTAGTGTAAACAACTTTTATATGCACTGGAAAAAAGTTCATTTGATTTGCTTTATTATCGTGGGCTAGAAGTGAATCTGCAATATCTCCAACATATGCCTGTCCATAAATCTTCACCCTCACAATGGACTGTACACTGGCACAGAGTTTTGAACCCACATTTCCTATAGAACTTCGGCACATCTATCAGCAGACATGTGACAATATTTTAAGAGCACACAGCAGTGTAGAAGGGCTTTCATCATGTAATAAAGCTCAGTTACAGATATGCATTCTAGTATTTGGAAACCGATACCTCAATGAAGGAAGCAGTTTTAGCAAATAAAGAGAAAGTGTCATGCTGAATGAGGAGGTGAAACAATAAGCCAAAAAAAAAAGTATAATACTATAAACAAAAGGCAAAGAGAAGTGCTTTGGTGCGATCCACAAGGTGAAAGCATTTTTGTGCAGTATAGCCATGAATCTACACTACACATTTTTTAATGTACTCAAATAGCTTGTATTTTGCAATACAACTTGAAATTTTGTTACTCGTTTTTCATGTTTCAATATGTTCTTTTTAGTGACCATCCCTCTTTTATTTTTCATGATTTTATCTTTTATGATAAAATTGCCTTAGAGTCAATTAGTTAGGTGGCAAAAATGCTTGCGGCAAAGATGTTTCTGGTGAAAATACCAGGCACAGTGCATGAGTATGTGTGTGTCCCCCTGCAAAGCAAAATCCACTTGCTTGTGATCACTACCTGTGTCATAGGGCATATCCTGGGTATATTGAGGGCAAACTCCTGATGGCATTTGCCCCCGTTCTATGATATGGGATTGGTTTTCCTTTCCCTCTGAGCTGAGGTTGGAGCCTCTGTCAGTGGGATTTTACCCACCCACTCTGTCGAGTGACCAAGACTGTGGTCCTATTTTAGATACAGAAGGAGTCCGGTCTCTGGTGATCTCTTGTCAGCCTAAGGCATTTTGATTTTCTATACTGTTCGCCAAATTGCTTTAACCTCTTTGGTGCCCTATGCTGCCCAACACAAGATCTGCAAATCATTTGTGGGCCAAGCCACTAATCCCATCCCTAGCATCTTGACAAGCTTCAAAGCATTCTATAACACACATTATCTCTGTGGATAACAAATGGATATATCACCATTCTGTGTATCCTTGACTGCATGCTGCCGATCCAGTGAGCTCGGTGCTGAAGACACAGGGTAAAGAAGCAATGAGAGTATTTGCATTTCACTGGGTGTTTGGAAACATTAGGAAAAATGCAGGTTTGATTTTTTTTTTTACCATTACTGAAAACAACTTCTATGATTACTTCTAATAACATTTACAGATTCTTCAAAGTCCTCAAAGATGACACCAAAGGACATACTGTTACCAGTTTTTCCATCTTTACTTACGGACTTAGGCAACTCAGTGTATTGAAACAAAGGTTGGAGTTCCAGGGGAGCCCTTGTATATTTTTATTTGCCTTTCATATTCCTGTCAAGGCCCGGGAGCCCTCAAAGTGAATACTTCCCAGCACTGTCACTAAAGAAATTAATGGTTTCTTCTATTTTTTGGTTTGGTCAATCAATATACTCACAAATCTCTCACTTTGTATACTGGAATCCCCTCAAATTAGAGTAAAAATTTCTGCATCACTGAATCTCGTTTGGGTTAGCTTTATGTGAAGGTCAAGTTTTTGAACCTTCCTATATGTTTTTCTCTGTTGTACGTCAGTGCAACATTTACTTGATCAATTGAGTCCCTATCTGTCTGTGCTTTAAGTGCATGTAGGTGCTTGAGTTAAAGACATGGCTGAGTCCTGGTTCTTCCACTTATCAGCTGCGACCTGGGTTGCCATTTAACATTTCTGAACACTAGGTTTATCACCTGTAGGTGCTGATAGTGTAGTATCTTTGTTGTAATGTGTTGTGAGAAGTAATGAGGCAATGTATATAGTGTACAATGCCAAGCACAAGGTAAGGGCTCGAAAATGAGGATGTTGATGGTGAAGATGACATTGTTGAGCATTTTGGAGAAATCACCAGATGGGAGGCTGAAAGAGGAGGTTGGGAGATGGGGCAGTACGGGTAGAAAACAGTTACTGCCATTCCCCTTACCCAATTCCGTACGGCTGTACTCTCTCCTTCCTTGCCCGCAAGTGGCACGTCCCAAACCTCTTCTGATGCTTTTTGGATGTTCCCGAGAAAGCTTCAAGGCCAATACTTACAATAGAGAAGATTTTCTAAAAACTCAGAGTTCCGGGAGGAGGGGCGGAAGATGGTGGCGTGAGTAGAGCAGCGGAAATCTCCTCCCAAAACCACATATATCTATGAAAATATAACAAAGACAACTCTTCCTAGAATAAAGACCAGAGGACACAGGACAACAGCCAGACCACATCCGCACCTGCGAGAACCCAGCGCCTCGCAAAGGGGGTAAGATACAAGCCCCGGCCCCGCGGGAGCCGAGCGCCCCTCCCCCCAGCTCCCGGCGGGAGAAGAGCAGGCAGAGCGGGAGGGAGACGGAGCCCAGGACTGCCGAACACCCAGCCCCCGCCATCCGGGCCAGAGCACAGACACAGTGCGTGCGCGGGGGGCCCTGGATGCTAGGGAAACGGGGCAACAAGAACAGTAAGTGGGTACCGGAGACCTGGCGCTGGAGGACATAAGAAAAGTGAGAGGCCATTTTTTTTTTTTTTTTTTTGCTGTTTTGTTTTGGCGAGCGCTTTTTGGAAGTCTTAAAGGGATAGGGACCCCAATACTGGGAAAACAGGGCAGCAAGACCGGTGAGCAGAGGCCTGAGGCTGGCACCGTAGAATAAAGAAAAACGAGCGACCCCCTTTTTTTATAATTAAAAAAAAATTTTTTTTTTTTTTTTTGGTGGTCATTGTTTTGTTTTGGCGGGTGCTTTTTGGAAGTCTTAAAGGGGCAGGGCGGGTCACTTAATCCAGAGGTAGGGAATCCGGGATCTCTGGGCACCCTAACCCCTGGGCTGCAGGGAGCAGGGAGGCCCCTTACGGAGATAAATAGCCTCCCAGCAGCTCCTGCTCCAACGCGACTCCACCATTTTGGAGCAGCTGCCCGAGCCAGGCCACGCCCACAGCAACAGCGGAGATTAACTCCATAGCAGCCGGGCAGGAAGCAGAAGCCCTGTCTGCGCGCAGCTGCGCAGCACAAGCCACTAGAGGCCGCTGTTCTCCCAGGAGAGGAGGGCCACAAACCAACAAGAAAGGAAGTCCTTCCAGCCGTCACTCGTCCCAGTTCTGCAGACTATTCCTATCACCATGAAAAGGCAAAGCTACAGGCAGACAAAGATCACAGAGACAACACCAGAGAAGGAGACAGACCTAACCAGTCTTCCTGACAAAGAATTCAAAATAAGAATCATAAACATGCTGACAGAGATGCAGAGAAATACGCAAGAGAAATGGGATGAAGTCCGGAGGGAGATCACAGATGCCAGAAAGGAGATCGCAGAAATGAAACAAACTCTGGAAGGGTTTATAAGCAGAATGGATAGAATGCAAGAGGCCATTGATGGAATTGAAACCAGAGAACAGGAACGCATAGAAGCTGACATAGAGAGAGATAAAAGGATCTCCAGGAATGAAACAATATTAAGAGAACTGTGTGACCAATCCAAAAGGAACAATATCTGTATTATAGGGGTACCAGAAGAAGAAGAGAGAGGAAAAGGGATGGAAAGTATCTTAGAAGAAATAATTGCTGAAAACATCCCCAAACTGGGGGAGGAAATAATCAAACAGACCACGGAAATACACAGAACCCCCAACAGAAAGGATCCAAGAAGGACAACATCAAGACACATAATAATTAAAATGGCAAAGATCAAGGACAAGGAAAGTGTTAAAGGCAGCTAGAGAGAAAAAGGTCACCTATAAAGGGAAACCCATCAGGCTAACATCAGATTTCTCAACAGAAACCCTACAGGCCAGAAGAGAATGGCATGATATATTTAATACAATGAAACAGAAGGGCCTTGAACCAAGTATACTGTATCCAGCATGACTATCATTCAAATATGACGGTGGGATTAAACATCTCCCAGACAAACGAAAGCTGAGGGAATTTGCTTTCCACAAACCACCTCTACAGAACATCTTACAGGGACTGCTCTAGATGGGAGCACTCCTAGAAAGAGCACAGCACAAAACACCCAACATATGAAGAATCGAGGAGGAGGAACAAGAAGGGAGAGAAGAAAAGAATCTCCAGACAGTGTATATAACAGCTCAATAAGTGAGCTAAGTTAGGCAGTAAGATACTAAAGAGGCTATCCTTGAACCTTTGGTAACCACGAATTTAAAGCCTGCAATGGCAATAAGTACATATCTTTCAATAGTCACCCTAAATGTTAATGGGTTGAATGCACCAATCAAAAGACACAGAGTAACAGAATGGATAAAAAAGCAAGACCCATCTATATGCTGCTTACAAGAAACTCACCTCAAACCCAAAGACATGTACAGACTAAAAGTCAAGGGATGGAAAAACATATTTCTAGCAAACAACAGTGAGAAGAAAGCAGGGGTTGCAGTACTAATATCAGACAAAATAGACTACAAAACAAAGAAAATAACAAGAGATAAAGAAGGACACTACATAATGATAAAGGGCTCAGTCAAACAAGAGGATATAACCATTCTAAATATATATGCACCCAACACAGGAGCACCAGCATATGTGAAACAGATACTAACAGAACTAAAGGGGGATATAGACTGCAATGCATTCATTCTTGGAGACTTCAACACACCACTCACCCCAAAGGATAGATCCACCAGGCAGAAAATAAGTAAGGACACGGAAGCACTGAACAACACAGTAGAGCAGATGGACCTAATAGACATCTATAGAACTCTACATCCAAAAGCAACAGGGTATACATTCTTCTCAAGTGCACATGGAACATTCTCCAGAATAGACCACATACTAGGCCACAAAAAGAGCCTCAGAAAATTCCAAAAGATTGAAATCCTACCAACCAACTTTTCAGACCACAAAGGCATAAAACTAGAAATAAACTGTACAAAGAAAGCAAAGAGGCTCACAAACACATGGAGGCTTAACAACACGCTCCTAAATAATCAATGGATCAATGACCAAATCAAAACGGAGATCCAGCAATATATGGAAACAAATGACAACAACAACACTCAGCCCCAACTTCTGTGGGACACAGCAAAAGCAGTCTTAAGAGGAAAGTATATAGCAATCCAAGCATATTTTAAAAAGGAAGAGCAATCCCAAATGAATGGTCTAATGTCACAATTATCGAAATTGGAAAAAGAAGAACAGATGAGGCCTAAGGTCAGCAGAAGGAGGGACATAATAAAGATCAGAGAAGAAATAAATAAATAAAATTGAGAAGAATAAAACAATAGCAAAAATCAATGAAACCAAGAGCTGGTTCTTCGAGAAAATAAACAAAATAGATAAGCCTCTAGCCAGACTTATTAAGAAGAAAGACAGTCAACACAAATCAACAGTATCAGAAACGAGAAAGGAAAAATCACGACGGACCCCACAGAAATGCAAAGAATTATTGGAGAATACTATGAAAACCTATATGCTAACAAGCTGGGAAACCTAGGAGAAATGGACAACTTCCTAGAAAAATACAACCTTCCAAGATTGACCCAGAAAGAAACAGAAAATCTAAACAGACCAATTACCAGCAACGAAATTGAAGCGGTAATCCAAAAACTACCAAAGAACAAAACCCCCAGGCCAGATGGATTTACCCCGGAATTTTATCAGACATACAGGGAAGACATAGTACCCATTCTCCTTAGAGTTTTCCAAAAAATAGAGGAGGAGGGGATACTCCCAAACTCATTCTATGAAGCTAACATCACCCTAATACCAAAACCAGGCAAAGACCCCACCAAAAAAGAAAACTACAGACCAATATCCCTGATGAACGTAGATGCAAAAATACTCAACAAAATATTAGCAAACCGAATTCAAAAATACATCAAAAGGATCATACACCATGACCAAGTGGGATTCATCCCAGGGATGCAAGGATGGTACAACATTCGAAAGTCCATCAACATCATCCACCACATTAACAAAAAGAAAGACAAAAACCACATGATCATCTCCATAGATGCTGAAAAAGCATTGGACAAAGTTCAACATCCATTCATGATAAAAACTCTCAGCAAAATGGGAATAGAGGGCAAGTACCTCAACATAATAAAGGCCATCTATGATAAACCCACAGCCAACATTATATTGAACAGCGAGAAGCTGAAAGCATTTCCTCTGAGATCGGGAACTAGACAGGGATGCCCACTCTCCCCACTGTTATTTAACATAGTACTGGAGGTCCTAGCCACGGCAATCAGACAAAACAAAGAAATACAAGGAATCCAGATTGGTAAAGAAGAAGTTAAACTGTCACTATTTGCAGATGACATGATACTGTACATAAAAAACCCTAAAGACTCCACCCCAAAACTACAAGAACTGATATCAGAATACAGCAAAGTTGCAGGATACAAAATCAACACACAGAAATCTGTGGCTTTCCTATATACTAACAATGAACCAACAGAAAGAGAAATCAGGAAAACAACTCCATTCACAATTGCATCAAAAAAAATAAAATACCTAGGAATAAACCTAACCAAAGAAGTGAAAGACTTATACTCTGAAAATTACAAGTCACTCTTAAGAGAAATTAAAGGGGACACTAACAGATGGAAACTCATCCCATGCTCGTGGCTAGGAAGAATTAATATCGTCAAAATGGCCATCCTGCCCAAAGCAATATACAGATTTGATGCAATCCCTATGAAACTACCAGCAACATTCTTCAATGAACTGGAACAAATAATTCAAAAATTCATATGGAAACACCAAAGACCCCGAATAGCCAAAGCAATCCTGAGAAAGAAGAATAAAGTAGGGGGGATCTCACTCCCCAACTTCAAGCTCTACTATAAAGCCATAGTAATCAAGACAATTTGGTACTGGCACAAGAGCAGAGCCACAGACCAATGGAACAGACTAGAGAATCCAGACATTAACCCAGACATATATGGTCAATTAATATTTGATAAAGGAGCCATGGACATACAATGGCCAAATGACAGTCTCTTCAACAGGTGGTGCTGGCAAAACTGGACAGCTACATGTAGGAGAATGAAACTGGACCATTGTCTAACCCCATATACAAAAGTAAACTCAAAATGGATCAAAGACCTGAATGTAAGTCATGAAACCATTAAACTCTTGGAAGAAAACATAGGCGAAAACCTCTTAGACATAAACATGAGTGACCTCTTCTTGAACATTTCTCCCCGGGCAAGGAAAACAACAGCAAAAATGAGTAAGTGGGACTATATTAAGCTGAAAAGCTTCTGTACAGCAAAAGACACCATCAATAGAACAAAAAGGAACCCTACAGTATGGGAGAATATATTTGAAAATGACACATCCGATAAAGGCTTGACGTCCAGAATATATAAAGAGCTCACACGCCTCAACAAACAAAGAACAAATAACCCAATTAAAAAATGGGCAGAGGAACTGAACAGACAGTTCTCCAAAACAGAAATACAGATGGCCAACAGACACATGAAAAGATGCTCCACATCGCTAATTATCAGAGAAATGCAAATTAAAACTACAATGAGGTATCACCTCACACCAGTAAGGATGGCTGCCATCCAGAAGACAAACAACAACAACCGTTGGCGAGGCTGTGGAGAAAGGGGAACCCTCCTACACTGCTGGTGGGAATGTAAGTTAGTTCAACCATTGTGGAAAGCAGTATGGAGGTACATCAAAATGCTCAAAACAGACTTACCATTTGACCCAGGAATTGCACTCCTAGGAATTTACCCTAAGAATGCAGCAATCAAGTATGAGAAAGATCAGTGCACCCCTATGTTTATTGCAGCACTATTTACAATAGCCAAGAATTGGAAGCAACCTAAATGTCCATCGATAGATGAATGGATAAAGAAGGTGTGGTACATATACACAATGGAATACTACTCAGCCATAAGAAAAGGGCAAATCCAACCATTTGCAGCAACATGGATGGAGCTGGAGGGTATTATGCTCAGTGAAACAAGCCAAGCGGAGAAAGAGAAATACCAAATGATTTCACTCATCTGTGGAATATAAGAACAAAGGAAAAACGGAAGGAACAAAACAGCAGCAGAATCACAGAACTCAAGAATGGACTAACAGGTACCAAAGGGAAAGGGACTGGGGAGGATGGGTGGGTAGGGAGGGATAAGGTGGGTGAGAAGTAGGGGGGTATTAAGATTAGCATGCATGGGGGGTAGGAGAAAAGGGAGGGCTGTACAACACAGAGAAGGCAAGTAGTGATTCTACAACATTTTGCTATGCTGATGGACAGTGACTGTAAAGGGGTTTATAGGGGGGACCTGGTATAGGGGAGAGCCTAGTAAACATAATATTCGTCATGAAAGTGTAGATTAGTGATACCAAAAACAAAAACAAAAAAAAAAAAAAAGGGCAGTTCCTGTGTGATAACCTCCAATGAGTTCTACACAAGGGTATAAAGGGCATATAAAAGTGTAGGCAAAGGGTCTGTTTGCGTTTATACAGAGGATCAAAGCCTAATTGGGCAACCCGAAAATGAACTAAGATACGATATGAAAGAGAACTTCCAACATCAGCACTCTCTGGAAGACTCATGCCAGAAGATGCTCATCAAAAAACCCCAACAAAGATCCACGCACTGCTACAGCTCTAGATGCACTCATCCCACCAGCTCCTGGACTTGCCATGGGAATGAGGAAGGAGATATCTAAGCTGGCCTGTGCATACAGTAAAACAACAAATTTGACTGGATCTATACTGTTGGAACTCAACCAAGAATTAGGAGAAGTGCAAATTGTAGCGCTCCAAAATCTTACAACTACAGACTATTTACTGTTAAAAGAACATAGGGGATGTGAACATTCCCCAGGAATGGGTTGTTTTAATTTGTCTGATTTCTCTCAGACTGTTCAAGTTCAGTTGGACAATATCCACCATATCATAGATAAGTTTTCACAAATGCCTAAGGTGCCTAACTGGTTTTCTTGGTTTCACTGGAGATGGCTGGTAATTACAGGTATGCTTTGGTTATGTAACTATACTCCTATTATGTTAATGTGTGTGTGCAATTTAAGTAGTAGCTTAAAACCTATACATGCTGAAGTTACTCTACAAGAAGATATGTCAAAGAAATAATCAATCTTCCCATGTTTTCTTCCGCCTGCTACTTCTATAGCTTTTCTTCTTCCTTCCTAATTACAACCCTTAAATAGAATTCATGCCTCATATCAAATTTACCGAGTATCATAATTCTTCCAAGTGGTAAAGATACCTCAAGACAAATGCTGGGCATAGAAGCTACAGGGCATAAATATGCAAAGAAATAAAAAGCTAACCATTTCAAACAATCAGGCTTCTCTCTCACTTACCAACTTTACATTTCCCTGTATGGCCCCGGAAGATGACTGGTTAGCCAGAGACGGGTAAGATTCCTCAAGGGAGGAACAACCTAAGACAGGCACAGTCGCAGGGGGGTCATCAGGTGAGAAATTGGGGATCAACAGAGGTGAGGCTTAGAACCTCACCCCCCCTGTTCTGAGAGAAATCTTTTGCATACGTGGATGTTTTATTGCCCTGGTCTAGCTTGGATTAACACATAGTCTACAGGCACACACCTGATCATCTACGTTTGCTCTCTTACAACACTAAACTATGTTTTCTACCTTTATCTTGTATCTACCTACCACTTCAGCACTTTATTAAAAATAATAATAATAAAGAGAGAATTGTGGTATCCACATATAAATCAAGTATAAAAACCAAATGAGTATTCATATTTGAACTGACTGTTTATAGTTCATAATGCATGAGCAAAACTGAAAGTTTCTGTGATGACTGCCCTTGTACTGCTCACTATGTAACTTATTCATTATGTAAGAATTTGTTCTCCATGTAAGAACTTGTTTGTTATGCCTCAGAAGATTGGAGACTGACGAAAATTAGGCGTGGGTGGATTAATGCTTGTGCATTGAGCATTGACTCCCCTATACAGAATTTTATTGTCATTAACAACCATTTGATCAATAAATATGAGAGATGCCCTCACAATAAAAAAAAAAAAAAAAAGGACAGACTTCCAATGGTAAAATAAATAAGTAACCGGGATGTAATGTATAGCATAAGGAATATAGTCAAGATATTGTAACAGCTTGGTAGGGTGATAGCTGGAACCTAGAATTATGTATATAAATGTTTTATCACTGTGTTGTACACTTGAAACTAATGTAATGTAATACTGTGCGTCAACTACCCTTCAATAAAAAATAATTATTAAAAAAAAAAAATCTCAGAGTTCCCTTTATCAGTTGGGTGGAATATACACCAAACCTCTCTCCTACTCCTTGTTCTTTTTTAAAAACTGCACATCCTGATTTTAAGGGGGCTTCCTGGGTCTGCTTCAAGGAAACAGATTCAGGAGTCTGCCTGTTGGCTGTTCTCTGCATGTTGATGCTGCTAAACCACAGACACACCAGCTAAGGCAGGTAAATGATCATGGAACTCAAGACCTGTGAAGTGTCCAGTTTAGCTTGAATTGCTAAAAATGCAGTCTCTCAGTCTTTGGGGGGTTTCCTTATTATTTGTACCAGCTGCTGAGAATTTTCTAAGAAATCACTTTATATAAATCAAGAGCATAAAAGAGGGTGAAAATGTCTCCCTGGAAAAGGCATTTCTCCAGCCCACCCTACCTTGGCCCAAATATCTGGCAATTGCCAATGACAAGACGATCTGTTCCCAGATTTCAGGCCGACCTGATGTGGTCCACAGTGGAATTGAGGTTGAACGATTTCTTCTCTTCCATTTTGGTCTTCTTGCCTTGGCCCAAGCACCTGAAACACCATGGCAACTATTGTGCTCTTGTAGTGGTTTTCAAGATTTTGAGCTGTTTGTTTGTTATTTCTCTTGATCTGACACCCTGGCCGTGGTGGAACAGGCACATGTTGCATACAAACATAGGACCCTGTGGTAGTGGCTTTATCCAAGATCCAAATGGGCAGAAGTGTGACCATTTGACTGTAGGACCGGTCAGTTCTTTCCCAAGGTGGATTTGCTATACAGCCGCTGGTGGCGTGCACAGTTTCCTACCTCACAGAAAATAAGCTGTTTCTTACCAGGCAGTGGAATTTCTTATTAGTAATCAGACAGGGCTTCCTGCTCAGACAGGTCTGTTCCTCTCATTTAAGGTGGGTTAGCAGAGCTTGAAACTGCACCGCTGCCGTCTCCTGAATTTTCCGTGCTGTCCGCTGTGTGGCTGCTTTTTCTTTTCTTTTTGTCTAGGAGGAAATCAGTATTCCTCACAAGCATGGTTTAGGTTGACGTGGAATTCTTGGAGATCTTTTTCCCTGTATTTGTAGAACTCAAATAACATGCAAAACTTGGACAAGGAATTTGTCTCCTCATTTGAAAGCTTCTGGTGGTTGAAAAGATGCAGGGAAAGAGGGTGGAGAGGGGTCAAGGGCACTGATGTAGAAAGGAGCAGTGGAGGACCTGGAAAGGACAGTGATGGAATCTTCAACACATCCCAAATTAGAGGAAAACGGCGACGATCACCTGGAGTGTGAGATGTCACAGGAAGATGGAGATTGGCTGGGAAATCTTAGGAATGAGTTGCCCTTCAGAGAACAAAATTGCCCGTCAGCTCACTGACAAAGCTCCTGCTCACTCAAGAGCTCTGATGGAGACATACAGAAAGATTAATGTGGCTTTCATGCCTGCTAGCATGACATCATTCTACAGCCCATGGATCACGGGGTAATTTCAACTTTCAAGTTTTATTATTTAAGAAATACACTTCATAAGACTAAGCTGCCATTGATGTGATTCCTCTGATGGATTTGGGCAAAGTAAATTGAAAATCTTCTGGAAAGGATTCACCATTCTAGGTGCCAGTAAGAACATTCATGATTCATAGGAAGAGGTCAAAATGTCAACATGAGCAGGAGTTGGGAAGAAATTGATTCCAACCCTCATGGATGATGTGGAGGGGCTCAAGGTGAAGTAACCGCAGAGGTAGTAGAAACACAAGAGAACTGGAGTCAGAAGTGGAGCCTGAAGACGGGGCTGAAAGGCCGCACCTCATGATAAAATGTTAACAGATGAGAAGGCACTTCTTATGGATAAACAAAGAAAGTGGTTTCTTGAGATGGAATCTACTCACCTGCCAGCCATTAATTATTCAGATGGTTACACCCTGGACACAGATCTAAGTGGATTTATTTCTTATTCACATCGAGTGAAGATGGCTGTCCTGTGGGCATCACAATCAAATAACTGAATAAGGACAATGTATGGAGCAAAGAATTATTGGCATAGTTGATAAATGTGTGTTTACATACTTCTTCCCAAAATAAATTGCCTATGAAAATGAGTAGGTCTTGCTTGTGATTGTGTGTGTTTGATTTCCTCAAATATATTTATGTTTTTGAAGTCCTACATTTCACAAAAGGAAGTGAAACTCATCTTCTCATGGACTGATAAGAGCTTTTGGAGCAGAGCTAGAGTAACATACTTGTATCTGTTTCCTTGCTGCAGCCACTTTTAGCATGAGCTCTGTGTTTTCTATACCTTTAGCATCTAACTCAGCGCCTCCTGTGAAGGTTGTAATGGATGGGGGGAGAGTGCCAGGGGAGAATGAAGGAAAGGATGGGTGGATGGGAAGGAGGGCAAGAAGGGAATGTTCCACAAACAGCATGTGGTAGGAGGGTGGTTGCCAAGCCTTGGAGTACATGAGAATCCCCAGAGCTATATTAAAAACCTAGATTCCTGAGCCCTACTCTCCAGAAATTTCAGTTCAGCAATCTGTGTTCTGGACAAGTCCCCTGGTGATTTTGACCCACGCAGTCCACAGGCCTCACACTGACGTTATAGGAACTGAATGTGGCTCATCAGTTTTACCTAGTAGAGCATGAAAATGGGTGTTTCCAGAGTTAAGAAGGAGAGTCATTCATAGCCTGATGCGACATGCTGGTGAGGGGACAAGCTGATTCACCACTTCTGCTTTCAGAGGGACTGAGGGGTGTGGTAATCACAGGAAGGTCAGCATCCCCTGTCCCACACATGACTTCCTTAGCGCACACCTGACATTGTCCTTTCCTTGAGGTTCTTTGCTTTCCTTCAGATTCAAGTCAGTCATGTCACATGACTCTATTCGGGGAACAAGAAAACAGAGCATATCATCCACTTAAGCTCGGCAGAAGTCCTCGCCCCTGGCGTTTGTGTGGCTGCTGCCCAGGACGGAGACATGTGGGGCTGTGCTGTGGCTGTTTGTCCCATTCCCTGGCTCATCTCTGTCACTCGTATTTCCTGCAAAGTGGAACCTGCCACAGACTGACAGAATTCTTTTCCAGACATTTTGATCCCCATCTGACCTTTCTGCGCCCCCACCTACCTACATCAAACTGTTGGGCAGCACTGCGCACGTGGCCAGATGAGGTGGTATTTACTTTGCCCTGCGTCAACAGTTTTAAGTGTTTTGTGTGAAAATAAAGACGTCCCCATCCATTAGAGTGCTGGGCTGCCTTCCGTGGGCTAGCCTCGGGCAGTCACAAAAGATCTTTCACCCTGCACCATCCTGGCTTCTTGACTGAAGCAAATGTCTATTGCTTTTGACTTTTATGTTTGTTGCTGTGAGGGAAGTCAGCAGAAGCCTCTAAATAAACTCCGTCGTCTGTGAGCTAGCGAATCAAAACGGCTCCTGGGCTGTTTATTGGGAAGCCTCTTCTGCTTTTGTGGTCCTGTGACCCGGTGGTGCTTTAATAGTGGTCTCTCACTTGGGAAGATTTCATTCAGGATGCTGGCAATTGGATGTGGCTGGGGGAAGTCTGTGCACATTATCTTATTGGAAAGGCCAGATGGCAGCAGCCTCTAGAGTTCTAAGTCCCACTTGGCTCAAAGGTGCCTGAGGAGCAGCAGCCTCCTGACAGCCTGAAGTATGGCGCGCTGACTAATTGGCTTCCTCATTTAGTAATTTGTCTGCCTTCTTTCCCCTTCCTGTGCTTCCTCTCCCCTTGTAAACTGATAGCCTCCTGCCTCTTCAATAGACTGATAGGGAGTCCCCTGGGCCGCCGCTAGAGGAGGGGGGTGGCGGGAGCCCCAGGTGGAGGGCCATTTGGAAACCCGACAGAAAGTGGCTATCTTTCTTCCCCACTTTCCTCAGTTGCCCGTCTTGATGTCTTGATTTGAGTCTCTCTCTTCCATTCACCCCTTACCTTCTATCACGGGGCCCTCCCCCTCCATCCACACACTTGCTGTTCTCTTTTTTGAGTGGATTTTCCCATTTTGTCTCTCTCCACCCTTCCCTTTTTCTTTTTTTCATTCCCCTCATTCTGTTGCCTTTGCCTTTTTTGCTTTTGCAACTGATCTACTTAAAATGCAATTAAAAGAAGGAAATTGCACATTTATTCAGGCTAACCTACCTTTTACTTCTTTTCATGTTTTTTTTTCCTCCAAGGAAGAAAGAAATTGAAAAGCACATTTCCGGATCTTTCTGGCACCTTCTTCCTCTCAAATGTGTTTGTCTTTAGGTGTCGGAAGTCCCCGGACACAACATCTCTGCTTCATTGAAAGTGCAGATGCCCCACTCAGAGCTTTTACCCTTGGACCAGGGGAATGATGTCTGGTTTCATTTAATAAGTCATTTTGTTCTCCAGGTGGAATTCAGATTATTCCATTGCAGACTTAGAAGCAGACCTGACCCTGGTACTAGAAGAGTTAAGTCAAATATCTTAACCTGCCTGCAATCTGGAGGCGTAACGTCAGTGTCACACAGCTCCCCGAGGTGTTTCCCCCAGAGGATGGGCCATCCTGATGGCAGGAGTAAAGCACAGTCTCTGCCCGTACCCCCTGGTAGGCCAGCGGGCCCCACAGCCATCAGGCAGCAGGGTGAGCCCTACGGACAAGGGGGTGCGTTCAGAGGTACGGGGGTAGGTGCTGCAGGCCACCACGCTTCCCCATTTTTCACCTTTTAGTTACAGTCTACAGAGGACACTGAGGCCCGTGGCTCCCATTCTTGTTTAGAATGTCAAGGGTGGGCTCTGGAGTCCGGATTCTCTTATTCACATTCCAGCTCCACCAACTGTGTGACCTCAGACAAGTGCCTTCTCCTCTCTGAACCTCAGTTCCCATCTAAGCTTCATGAGGAACCTGTCTCTCTTGCTTCTAGCTGTTTTCCCCAGCATCTAACACACATGACGCCTAGTAGATGTTCAATAAATACATTTCTGGGAAGAATGTCATGGTTGAAGAGCGAGGACTTCATGCCCAACTGCCTGGGTTCAAATTCCAGTTGTGCCACTTGGGCAAGTCACTTCATCTTCTGTACTCAGTTTTGCCATCTGAGAAACCAGATAGGATTTATATCAGGTTCCTGTGGCTGCCGTAAGAGATTACCACAAGCTTGGTGGCTCAAAGCAACAGAAACGTATTCTTTCATAGTTCTGGAAGCCAGAAGTCCAAAAGCAAGGTGTGTCTGGGGGCTGTGCTCCCTCCGCAGGCCAAGGGAGATCCCTCCTTGCCCCTTCCAGCTGGGTGGCGCCCAGCGGTCTGGTGGCCTGCGGCTGCGTCACCACCATCTCCGGCTCCGTCTTTGCATGGACTTCTCTTCTGGGTGCTCTCTTCTGCCTGCTCTAAGGACTTGGCATGAGATTTAGGGCCTGCCTGGGTAATCCAACGTGATTTCATCTCAAGATCCTTAATTAAAATTCTGCAAAGACCCTTTTCCCAAATAAAGGCACAGTCACAGGTTCTGGCGGTTAGGCTGCGGACATAACTCTTTAGGGGTCACCATTCAACCCGCTACAGTGTTGTCGTGAGGACTGATTGAGTTTACATGGATGAAGTGCTCAGGGCAGTTTCTTACATGTAGCAAGAGTGAAATAGTCCTTTTAAAAACCTCACAATAATCCTACAATCAAAGCTGAGACAAGTGTGTGTAAGATACTCCAGTGTCTGGCATGCAGTAAGAGCTCAGTGAATGTTAGTTACTAAGCTGGCAAATGTGTATCGAAGGCCTACTGTGTGCCAGGTGCCTTGGGGACTAGGTACCAGGAATGCCATAATAATAAATAATAATCATGGCAATGCAGGAAAGGCTTTCCCCTCGATCATGCTTCCATGCAATGCTTTTCATTAACACCATCTTCAATACCACCACCACTGAAGACAGATGCCTCCTGAGCCACACTAAGCAGGTGCTGGAGAACGAGTTTCCTGGGCAGAAGAGGTCAAAGAAAGCAGCTCACAGCTGAAGCCAAACTTCTGCCTGTGGTCTCAGAAGTATGCAGGACAGTTTTAGTTTTAGCACAGCTGAGTTCAAATGTTCGGGGTTTGGTTTTTGAGGGAGCTTAAAAAAAAAAAAGTTGGTATCTGTACATCAATCTTGTCTGAAACTCCGGCCGGCTCTTGGCTTTACCGTGGTGCTGGGACATCGGGGAGCAGGCTCGCACCGCGGCCTGGCCCAGTGCAGGCAGGACCGTTGGACATGAGGCTGAGGCCTGTGGGCACTGGGCCATAGGGCGCATTAACCTCAGAGAGCAGCACGGCTGGTCCCCGTTGCCGTGACAACAGTGGACTGTGCCAGGAGACCCAAAGAAGAAATTAAGTGGGAGGAAATTGCTGGTGAAGAAAAAAGAAGAAAAAAGAAATTAAAGCAGGCTTCTCAGGCATCTGTGGCTGTCTCTTTGACCTCCACCCTTGGGTTGAATGTGGCCCAAGGACCAGTCTCGGCTGTGGGGGCTGGGGGGCCTGCCCTACCCACAGGGTGTCATTCAGGGAAGGTACTGTGGCACCGGTTGCAGATGCTGACTTTCCCTGGCTGGCGCCGGGACAAGAGCCCCACTCAGCCCCTCTCAGCAGTGGCACTCTGCGCTCAGCCTCGGCAGCGATGGCCTGTTTTATCTTCCAGCTCATCCCACATCTGTTGAGTTTGCCCTGATGGGACGCAGTGACCTGGAAATTCACACAGAGCTCTGTTTCAGAATAGACTATATAGAAAATAAACATGTGGGATAAATAAAGCACAGGGCAGGAAGTAATGGTTTTAAAAAGTTACCAAGAAAACCACGGGTGAGGTCAGGTTCAGCAACCGTCCGGCTTTCGGAGGCCCTTGGTACTGACATCACTCACGTTGCTCAACAGAGACTCCCAAGTGGGGCGGCTGCTTTTGGAGTTGGCCCAGCGCTGTGTGTGCTGCTGTGCAGAAGGGCCCTGACCTACTTTCTTTCTTTTTTTTTCTAAAGAAAGTTTTGCTGCTTGTTGTGAGGCCTCCAACAGGGCAGTGAACTCGAAGAAGTGTTTTGATTTTTTTTTTTTTAACTTTTTAATGTGTCAGATTCCACGTCTCCCTCCTGGAGAGGAGCCAGTTACCCAGTGGGCCGCACTGAGGAGAGGACCACAGTGATGGCCCCCGACACACAGCCCCTGCCTGTGGCTTCCTCGGCTGCATCCGGGGACACGGTGCTTCATATCTAGGGCTCTGCCCAGCTGACAAAGAGAGAAAACGGCCTTTCTGAGCAGTTGAACTGGAGGGTAGAGTGCCCTGGGGCCTCCTGGTAACTGGACCTTGGGCTGTCAGCGTGCTCCCTCAAACACAGCGGTGGCTCTCCTGTGGGCAGGCAGTGGCGTCCAGACTCCTTGCCACGGTCTGCAAGGCGCTGCCTGACCTGACCCCGTGGACTTCTCTGACCTCAGGCTCCCTTGCCAGCTACTCACATGCTCCTCATTTCTGCAGCACCCCAAACTCATTTCCTCCCCAGGGTCTTTGCACATGGTCCTTACCTCTGCTTGGGAAACTGTCCCCAGATCCCTGTGCGCTGGCTTCTCCTCTGACCTGTCCTGAGATGTCACATTCTCAGACCTATGACTCTACCTTGTCCAAAATGGTCCTGCCTGCCACCAATCACTCTTGATCACCATATGCTGCTTCCTGTCCTGTATGGCACTTACCACGATCTGAATCATCTTCTTGATTTGTTTAATTGTTACCATATTGCCCATTGTTCTTGACTGCCAGCTCCATGAAAACTGACTGTGTCGTCCTTGTCCACCGCAATAATCTCCAGCTTCTAAAACAGTGCCTGGCTTATAGCTGGTGTTCAAATATTTGTGGAGTGAATGAATGCTTACCTAGATGGTGGGCTCTTTAAAATGCTGCCCAGGAGAAGAGAGAATGAAAATCATCAAGTAATGAATTTCTTGGTCCCATGACCCCAATTTTAGAAGAGGAGGACTCTCACCTAGTGGAATTCTGGTAGTCACAGTTTTAGGTTGGAGATAACTCTTGGGAGAGTTTCTGCTACAAGAAACAGAAAACTAAGTTAAAAGTGGCTGAAATACTGAAGACATGTCCTAGCTCACTTAAGAAGTCCTAGGGTAGGGCTGCGCCATGGTCGGTTAGCGATGGTATTAAGGACTCAAGTTCCTTGTGTCTTTTCTTCTCCCATTCTGCTTTCCCGGTTCGGTTTGTCCTCATGTCACCGGATGGCTGCAGGAGCTAAGGGTATCATCTCAATCAATTCAGAAAACAGGAAAAGGGAACAACTCTTGTCTCTTTTTCTTTTTAGGAGCAAAATGAGTTTCTTAGCAGACTTTCCTCTTGTCTCATTGGCCAGCATTGCAACGGTGCTCATTCTGAAAGTCACTGGGAAAAGGAGCCCTACTTTATTTGGCTTTGACTAATACAAATCCACCCTCTGGCATAAGAGAGGGGGCCGGCTTCCCGTGATGCACCTGGCTTTCAGATGCCTGCAGCAAGTAGGGGCAGTTGGGTTGACACCAACAAGTTCTGCTACAGAATGAAAGGCCTTCCTGACAGCAGGGCTTGTCAGAGTCCCGATCACTCCATCAGCAAGTGACAGCCTTGAAGACATCCTTGTAAACCTGATCAAATAACCCTTGGGGCCACGTTAACAAAAGCATAGGTAGAGGGTGACAGGAAAGTGGAGAAAAATAGGATGAAAGTAGAAGTAAAAGAGGAAAGGAAAGTATACATGGTCCATCATGATAGGATTTCATGAAAAGAACTGTCACCTAGCTTCTCTGACCAGTTGCTTCAGTTATCCTCTGTTTATCAAGGCAATTCCATAAACTCAGCAAGTGCTCCTTACGAGAGCACCATCTAAACACTAGATTCGGATGCAGAATTCCTTTTGCCGAAGCAATATTTCATCTTTTCAGGAGCATTTTTCATTCTCAAAAGATTTCCAGAAAAGGAGACACTCTTATTAACTGAGTATCCCTTTGGCCATGATGTTAAGGGGAGCATTTTGCCTGGGGCGTGTCCAGGACAAGGTGAATCTCCCGGGTCTCAGAATATGAGTTGTTTGGAGACCAACTCTGACAGTCTATGGCCTGACCAAATATATTTTTTCAGGATATCACAAAGGATACCTTAGTTTTCTGGATTTCATGCTAACTAGGTATCGTCATCTCTGGTGTGTTTGGTGCTATTTTCATGACAGATTTATTTAGTAAAGAAAAGTATAACCACATCATCCCCTATCTCCCCCAAACTCTTGGTTTCAAGACAGCAACATGTGTGTTATCAGCATCTCCCTTTCTCCATTCACGAGTAAATACTACTTTTACTTTGCTTTAACCAAATCCTATAGGAGTTAGCCCTTGTAAACAAATTTTATTTTGCCTTCCCCCATGTCTCTTTGACCTCCCTGACCCTCTCTTTCCACGTATCACAGGACCATCTTGGATTGTGCCAGTCTCTCCTAAACTAATACTATCTTTATGGTCAATTTTTGTTTTGCTTTGTTTTTATTTTTTCTTTTTGTAATTACAAAATATTTCAGCCTACACAAATAATATAACACACACCCATTTACTCACCATTCACATTAACACACGTGTGAACATTATGTCATATTCTCTTCAGATTATTACTTTTTAAGACATGAAACATTATTATAGCTAAAGACCATCCTCTGTTCCCCCCAGAAGAAACCATTCACTGAAAGCTGAGGTGCATCATTCGCATGTGTGCTTTATACTGTCCATTGCTTTGAATTGTTCATGTAACAATATATTAATACTATATGTATTTTGATAATAAATGGCATTATTCTGTACCTAGACTAATGAAATATGCTTTTCTTATCACAGTTTTGCAGATTTATCCCTATTAATTCAACAGATGTACTTTGTTTTAACTGCAGCTAGTAATCCACTATATGAATATAGCACAGTTTACTTATTTACCACCTTATCAGTGGGTATCTTGGTCTTTAAGGAAAATATTCTCCTCCTTATTGTACAGTTTTTTTATATATAATTGTAAATAGCGCCAAGATGAAAACCCTTATACACATTTCCTTCCTCATTTATACATATATGGAATTTTCTTTTTTATATATCTCTAAGTAGAATTGATGAGTCATAAAGTAACATGTATTTTTTAATTAACTGGAGATTAAGATATTTCTCTCCAAACTGAATAAATGAATTTATGGTACTGTTAGCAATGTATGAGAATTGTCATTTCTTATCACTCTTAGGAACATCACGTCTTAAATGTTAATCTCCCCTACTAAATATGTTTCCCAATCTGATGGGTATGAAAATAATATCTAATTTTTTTTAATGTGTTCATTTGGTGGATTTTTAGTGACACTGAGCATCTTTTCATTTGTTTATCTGGCATTTTGTTTTCTCGTCAGTCAATTGCCTGTCCATATCCTTTGTCCATCTCTATATTAGGTTATCTGTTTCGTACTGATCTGAAGAGTTCTGTATTAAATACGGATAGTAATCATCTAGTAGATCTGAGTCTTCATATCTATGTAAAAGTTGCATATCTTTTACATTCAAGTCTTTTATATAAAGAATTTTTGAAATTTCATGTAACCAAATTAATAAATAATTCCTTTATACTTTGTGCTTTTTGTACCTTATTCAAAAAATCTTTCCATAACACAGACACAAAAATTTCTCCTTCTTTTCCTTCTAAAGGTAAAGGATGCTGATTTTGTACATTTAGATTTTTCATTTACTTAGAATTAATTTTGTGTATGGTGTATGAGGCAGGAATTGAGTTTTTATTTTTTCACATGGATGGCCAGTTGTCCTGGCCTCATGTTTTAAACAATCTCACCTTTATTATGTGTCCTTAATAAGTGCTGTCCTTAATAAGGAATCCTAGCCTATTCAGAAATAAGGATGAAGGAAATCTATTTTATTTCATGAGGCTCAACCATATAATGGTTCTTCCCATAACCTGTGTTAGTAATTCTCAAACTCTAGGGTACCTATAGGGGAGTGTATGGGAAACGCAGATTCTTAGGCCATCTCAGATCACTAAATCAGAATCTGTGAGGGTGGGAGCCCAGGAACCTGAATTTTAAACAAAGGTGAGTTTGGTACAGGTGACTTATAGGGCACACTGAGAAACCCTGCCCTTTATACCAAGAAGTATAATTTTCCTTTCTCCTTCACATCTTCTAGGGGACACAACTTTTCATATTATGCTTTCTCTACACACACACCACCACCACCTTCTCTCTCTCTCTTTGTGTCTCCTACACTCATCTGTTAAAGGGTCCCAACCCACTCCTTTGATGAAAACGGGAAGGATCCCAATCTTCAATCTTCTGTGATTGTTTAGGCACTTGAATTCTCCTAAGGGAGCCGGGAAATACTTGTTAGACTGGTAAAAATGAACTGCTAGGAGTCCAGGGAGCCTAGAGATCCATAGCATATGCCAGTTTTCTGCTCAATCTGACCATCACACATATTTCTGGTATAACTCCTCTGTAGTTTTGCTGTTTCCTACAGAATCTATGCTGTTCACCCTGGTTGGAGACCTGGAAGAAGTTTTTCAATCTGGAAGACAATTAAAAATAATAATAATTCACCCATAAGCCTCCACCCTTGATTGTGGTTTCCATTGCTGCTGTCAGCAAACCCTTCCCAGGGGAGGGGCTGGGTAGCCTATGATCTAAGCCTTTTCTTGAGATACCTAGACTCCTCGGCACCATGGGGCCAAGGCAGCCTTTTATGTTTTAGAAGCAAGAAGATTGAGTTTCTCATACTGGCATGTATGTGTGTGGAGGGCAGTGTGGACGAGTTGCTGGTGGTAACAAAGGCTGTTCAGCTCATTTTGAATGTTAAAGAGGCCAAAGAAGGAATGTTTCTTAGCACAAAAGTACAGGGGTTCCATTTCCTGGTGTAAAACTAGATGAAAACTCAAAAGCCTTACCTGGAGTACTATTTATTTTTTTTACTAGTAAGAGAGGCACTCTATTCTCTTTTTCACTCTGAAGTGTATTGTTAGTTTGATGCTGTGATGGTTTGACTGACAGGACGGCGTGCCAAATATATGCAAATCATCAGGAACTGTGTCTTCTCCCTGCTGCTTCATTTTCAGGCAAATTCCAGACCCCAGAAGGAGAACAATGGGAAATCTAATCTTTGGATAACGTATCTTAGCATGATTTCTAGACATCCCATATTATCACCCTTAGCGCTCCTCCTTTAATTTTCGATGGGAAATCCGATCCTTTCTATTGATATGGAGGGTGCCCTTTTAATAGGTTTCAGGGGGAAATATAACTTTTGTCCTTGTTCTGAGTGTCATTAGCCCAGATAAGTAAGGCAAAGGGGAAAAGAGTGACTCATGTGGACAAATATGACCAGTTGTTGGAAAACAAGTAGGAAATCCCAGGAAAAGAGTAATCTTTCTAACAGGTGCATTTCTCTCTGACTTCTCTCTCCGGCACTCTCTTGGGAAATGCTTTGCTGTGTGTTTGCCTGGTGTTGACAACACTGAGTCCAGCTCCCTGTAGTCACAGATAAAATAGAGCTGCTCATTATTAACCTCTTGGACTTTGCACGGACACCTGCTTATGCAATTTAGTGATCCCTAGTGGCCGGAAGCCCTTGGAGGTGTGGACTGTCTTCATTTCCGCAATGCAGATAGATAACAGAGTGCACAGCTCAGGTTGCCTGTGCTCACAGTTCTCCAGGGCTGAGGAAGATTGTAAAATGGTTACAGTACATACTGCCTACAGGTTTATGTACAGAGCAGTCATGGAGGGCAAGAATGGAAAGCCAGCTATATTAATGGGATGAGTGAAATCTAGAAGATACACAAATATTTGGCTGGTGATCAGTGTTATTATTTTTGAAATAAACCAGCATTAGGAAGAGGCTGAACCGGAACTTGAACTTAGGTCTGAGTGATACCGAAGTCTGTATCATTAAACTGTATTTGTTCCTCTTGGGATTGTAGGAAAGACCCATAGAATTAATCATTAAAAGGATTGACTGACTATATTGCCCAGAGAAAATACCTTTATTTTACAGGGATTTTCCTACATACATACAATAGGTTAAATTTTTGCACAGGGTGTTAAATGTAGAACTGTTGAAATCGATGACCACAAGGTGCCCATTGATAATCAGATAACAGATTTTGTTCCCATTGATAACTACATAGTTAACCAGTCTTATCTGTATTTAAGAGAACGAAATACATCTCTTCCCCTTCTTTGGAGACATGTGAAATAGGAAAATGGAAGCCAAAAGCATGTAGGCTACATTTGAATCCAGCTGTGCCTGCACAGAAAAGACAAGTGGATTTCCCTGTCAGTATATAGTCATGTTCTTGTAACCCCAGTATTAACCACAAAAAGCTTTGTTTTTGTAGCCACTGCCCCATTTCTTTCCTTACTCACAATGTAACATATAAATATTCTCTATAATCACAACTATGACAGCCTTCCCCCGCTGCAATTCTCTTCTCATACCCCTCCGCATGGTCCTGACCCTCATTCACTGGTACCCGCCCACCCTGCTGAATCTAAAAGATACTCTGTCTTCAATTTCTGCAAATTCACAGCAGCATTTAACTCATATTCCTCCTTAAAGCACTTTTTTCCCTCTAGGATATTTCTCCTGGCTCACTGGACACCTCTTTTCTTTCTCTTTTGCTGGCCTCTTCTCTGCTCAACCTCTACATTTTGACAAGTTCAAGGGCTTGTTTCTGTGACCAACCACCTCTTTGATCTTCCCTTCCCTCAAATGAGCTTATCTGACCCCATTGTGATGTAAACCAAATATCAACTGAAGACTCCAAACCTGTATTTGCAGCTCTAGCTTCTGCTTTGAACTCCAGAGTCATATTTGCAGCCACCTCGTTGACCATTCTTAGATAACTAAAAGGCACCTTAAAACTTAATGTTCCCTACCTCCAGTCCACTGCTTTCTAAATCTTCTTCATCTCATTAAAAGACACCATTATTTACCCAACTGCTCAGGATACAAACCTAGGAGTCATCCTAACATTTTCTCTTTCTTTCACCCACCCCGTCTAATTCTTTAACAAGTCCTGTTGACTTGACTTTTACACATGAGTCTGTGTGCTTCTGTCCATTTCTTCTGCACCCACTCTAGGACAGACCACCCCAACTCTTTCCTGGACCATGAAGGTGACCTCATCACTGGTCTCCTTGCTTCCAGGATTGATCCTTGCTACAATTCATTCCCCGAAATAGCAGCCAAAATGATCTCTTCAAAAGGAATATGTTCTTGTCACTCCCTCATTTAAAAATTTCCAGTGAACTACTTCCAGTAATATCTAACTTACTCCTGGCAGACACAAAGATAACAAAGATTCATGTAATTGTAGATTAATGATACCAAAATAAAAACAAAACAAACAAACAAACAAAAAGGTAACAAAGATGATGGCTATAAACTCTGAAAAAAAATAGGTAACTACCTGAAGGGGCTGGTGAGTAATCAACAACAGACATAATTAGGAAGAATCAGAACAAAGAAGAGAGACACAAACTTCTGGCTTATCTCTGAATGATGCTTTCATGGGGTGGACGCCAAGCAGCCCAGACTAAGGCGGAGCTCTCAGCCGGACCCAGTGCAGGGGAAACAGAACTTGGAATTTCAAGTCAATCAAGTCATTTGGTCTGCTAGAACTATAATAAGATAATAAGAAACACTACTTGGAGAAATATTACAGAGTCCAGAGGCTCTATGACATGTTATTCTAACTGTGTAGGACACAATATAAAATTACTAGACATATGAAGAAACTGAATAATGTGACATATTCAAGCAAAGGCAATCTTTGGATACCCACCACTAGGTGACCCACATATTGAATTTAACAGACAAGGATTTTAAAGCAGCTATTATAACTGTGTTAAGTACATAAAGGAAAACATTCTCACAATGAATGAACAAATGGAAATCTCAGCAGAGAAAGAGGAACTATAAAAAGAACCAAATACACATTCTGAAACTTCAAAGTACAGTATCTGGAAAACTTCACTGGAAAAGTTTAACAGAAATTGGAGACAACAAAAGAAAGAGTTGATATTCACTAGAAGATACATCAGTAGAAATCATCCAAGCTGAACAATAGAGTAGAAAAAGTTTTTATTAACTAACAGAACCTTATGGATTATGAGGAATATTAAAAGGTCTAACTTAATTGGAGTCCCAAAAGTATAGGAAAGTGGGTAGAACAGAAAAATTTTGAAGATTTCATGGCTAAAAATGTCCCCTACTTAGTCATACATTTAGCAATTTGAAAGACTAATGAGCCCCAAGTGGAATAAATATAAAGAAAACTATATTATGCAAAGCATAAATAAAACCAAAGATAAAGAGTAGACTTGAAAAGCAGTTAGATATGGCATGAAGCAGTGTGGACTTCGTGATCTCTAGGTCAGTTCTTGGGGGGGTTAGAACCTTATCTTTGTTATTTCCTGCTAGAATGGCAGCTGAAACAGGGAAACGCTCAACAGGAATCGCTGAATGAACAAGCAGTGAATGTGAGCCCTCCACAGTCCGTCATCAGGCCATCTGGATGTTGAGGAGAAGGATAGCATCACCTTTGATAATAATAAAAATAGCATTGTACTGGCACTGTTATTGCTCAGGCTTTATCTCATTTAATCCTTACAACTGCCCATGCAGAAGGAACTTCTGTGATCCCCATTTTACAGAGAGAGAGACTGAGATACAGAGGTTAATTACTGGAACCAGTGTCACTTGGCTAGTGAACAGTGACCCACAATTCAAAGTCAGCCCAGCTGATCGCAGAGTACTTGTTCTAAGCAACCAGAAGTCAGTTCCGGATGGGGGAGAGGAAGGCTGGTGGCTGGGCATGTGCGTTTGTAAATGAGCCAGCGTGTGCTCTGTCAAGTCTCGGAATCAAGGCCTTGGTCCTCTGCCTTGAAGCCATAGCTGACTTTGACTTAAAGATGTGGAAGAATCTTCTCCATGTTCAAGTCAGTTTCACGTTTCCTTGTACCCAGTTCTGATGAGGGTAGCATTTGAAACCAGTGGAGAAATGATAGATAAGGTAATAAGTGGTGTTGACACAAATGACTAATATTTGGAAACATAAAATTAGAGTCCTACTTGATGTGATAAATCTAAACATGTTCTTAAAAACCCCAAATATTTAAATTTAAAGCATGAAATTAGGCACAAAGATCTGAAGTAAAAATATAGGTATTTCAGCTTGACTGAGGGTGGCCTTTCTAAGTGTGGTAGGACGTCCTCAAGGAACCTGGGCTGGCGTCACATTGGGGTGCCTTGTAGTGGTCTGGCGGGGTGCAGATGAGGCAGCGTGTGGCCGCTGCGGAGGGCTGGGAAGAAATCCCTTCACTGTCTTCGGCCCAGTCTTTCTCTTGCCCTCCTGCAGCTGTTCCAGCCCCCCTCTGCCTCTGCAGGTGAACCGTCTCCCGCTATCCAGGGGCTTTAATCTGTAAAGCGGTAAACTCATCATTCATTCCTACCTCCTCCCTGTGGGTTCCAGAGAAAGTGGTTTTCATCCTGACCAAAGCCAGAGTCAGCCCTTGAAGTAGTTCTTTACAATTTTTTATTTTACAGTGAGAAATGTCACTAACAAGCACACAGGAGTGCTCATGTTATCAGTTCAATGTTTTCTCTCCTTGAAAGAAAGTAAAATGGAGAGCCAAATGAAATCTAAAGGCTTCCAGGTGGGCAGGGACCTACCTAAGCAAGGGGTGTGAATTGGATGTTCTTCACTGCTGAGCTTGGAGTGTGATCAGCTTAGTTTCCCAAGCTGCTCTGCAGAGGGTGTGTCCTTTTCCTGAAAGATCCTAGACCCAGGGGAATGCTCTATGTACTGGTTATTCTGTTAAAAATGAAAAAGAGTTGCTTTATTTGCTCTTAACAAAATATGTGTCCATTGTTGAACAGTTAGATAAGGAAAACACATACACACATACATAAAATAAGTATACCCGTACTGCTTTCTTTCAGAATATGCCACTGCAAGTGTCTCATATACCCTTTCAAGCCCTTTACTGGGCATATCTGTTCACCTGCTTCATGCTCCTACTTGGTTTCTAAAACACCCCCAAAACTCTACACAGCTGCCATTATGCAAAATTACTCTCAGCAGCCCATATGGCTTGTCATTCTCAGAGTCCAGCTTAATATTTCGTTCTTCTCAACCATAAAATAGGGAAAAGAGATGACTTCTTTAGCAGCAACTCTTCCATTTTCTCACTCCATGCTTTTCTGAATGATGTCTTTTAAAAATTTTCTTTTATTGTAAACAAACACCAGAAATAGAAAATCTCACACACAAATGTATAGTTTAATGAACTTATTCTGACTACCAAGTCAACAAATATAATTGTGTTGCCCACTCCACAAGACCTTTGGTGTTCCCTCCTTCCCCGCAAAGCACCTACTAGTCTGGCCTCATAGTAATCATTTCCTCATAATTTTTAGTTTTACCATCCAAGTGTGCATGCATAGATACTATAGTTTAGCATTTCCTACCTAGAATCTACAGTTGACCCTTGAACAACATGAGGGTTAGTGGTGCTGACCACTGCACAACAGGCAAAAATCTGTGTATAACTTTTGACTCCCCAAAACTTACTGCTTATAGCCTATTTTTGGCCAGAAGCCTTACCAATAATGTAGTCAATCAACACATATTTTGTATGTTATATGCATTATATAGGATTCTTACAATAAAAACTAGAGAAAATAAAATGTTTTTTCAATGTATCGCAAACCTTAACATTTTCCAGTATATTTATTGAAAAAAATTCAGGCATAAATGGGCCCAAGCAGTTCAAACCCAAATTATTCAGTGTTCAACTGTGTGTATGTGTGTGTGTGTGTGTGTGTGTGTGTGTGTGTGTGTGTGTGTGTGTGTGTGTGTGTTCTATGACCCTTTAATCTATAGATTTCCTGCCACTCAAGGTACTTGGCCTGTAGAGTTTCACAGTCTGGATTTGCTTGATTGCAGTCCCATGGTGCATTTCCTCAGCATGTTCCTCTGTATTTCCTGCAAATTGGCAAATGATTCAGAACTTTGATCAGACTACTGTTCAATTCATTTGGCAAGACTGTAAGTGGTATGGTGTTCCTTCTTCTGGAAACGCATGACGTCTGTTGTCTCTAGCTGTTGATGCTTGTTGCCTAGATTGTACTTCATTGGAGTTACAGACTGGTGATGTTTGAATTCTCTTTTTTTTCCCCTTTTGTTGGAATTCTTTTATTATAAAGGTGCTTTATCTCATCTACTATTTGTTCATATATTGGCATGGTTCATATAGGAAAGGCAAGATAAGTACTGTCCCTTTATTTATCTTTTTGAAGATATTGAATTGGTTCCCTATCATCATCAAAAGGTAACTTTAAGAAATACGTATCTATGAGGTGTCTCATCATTAGGGAGGTGAGCCAGCTTGTTCACCAGGGGGTGGAGTTCCAGTCACCCAAGGCCGAGGCTCAAGAGTCACGGGCTGCCACTTCTGCCACATTGTTGAAGGCAAGTCACAGACCAGCCCAGACGCACGGGGTGGGCAGAGAGACGTCAGCTGTCCATGGGAGGAAATGCAGAGGGTTGGGTGCCATATTTAATCTGTCTCACCTAGTTTTTTGTTGTTGTTGTTTGTTGCATTTTCTTTCTTTTTTTTTTTTTTTAATTAAAGTAACACTGACATACAGTCTTATGAGGGTTTCACATAAACAACACAGTGGTTCAGCAGTTACCCATATTATCAAGTCCTCACCCCCTCCATTGTGGTCAGTGTCTATCAGCATAGTAAAATGTTATAGGGTCATTAATTGTCTTCGTGCTGTGCTACCATCCCCGTGACCTACCTATTTTGTGATTGTGAATTATTGTGCCCCCTGATCCCCTTCTCCCTCCCACCCTAACCCCTTCCCTTTGGTAACCATTAGTCCTTTCTCAGTGGCTATGAGTCTACTGTAATTTTTTTCCTTCTGTTTTGCTTTGTTTTTATATGCCACAGATGAGTGAAATCCTTGGTATTTGTCTTTCTCCACCTGGCTTATTTCACTGAGCATGATACTGTCTAGGTTCATGCATGTTGTTGCAGTGGTCCCGCCTAGTTTTTTTCTGAGTATCTTCCATGCTTTTTTTGGCTTATCTAGTGGGTCTGTTTTTATGTGGAAACTCAGAGAGGTTTAAAGACTGCCACCACCACTGTCTGGCAAGAATCCTCCCTCTGAATTATTTCTTAATCAATTTCCTTTCTGTGGAGCAAGCCCTGTGCAGACGGAAGTGTCTAGTGGGTGAGGTGGCCTTGAGTTGTGCTGCCTGCTCTGCTCTTGATTGGTCAGGAGTGGCAGGCTTTGGCCCCTGACTCCTGCCTCGCCCTGAGGTTCCCTGGAGGTGTGAGTCCTTGTGCTCTCAGACCCAGAAGGCCTTCGGGTGCCCAGATGGTGCCTTCAGGGCTCGTTGTGCTAGAACTGCACTGTGCTCCTGATAAAACTGTCCCTACTTCCATGGGGGCTCAGATCTGGTCCGTGAGGCCAGGCCGGGCACCTCTTACCATAACACCCTGTCTGTTTCAGTTAGTATCTGTCTACACATTCCTTCCTACCACCTTAGCCCCACTCCAAATGATGTGTATGCAGTTCCTCCCTCAAGGCCCTTTGACCCACAAGAAAATTAAGTCACGAAATACACATTTGCTCTTGCCTCCCAACCCATACCAGCTGCACGAGCCCACCCACTTAGCAAACAGAGCCAAATTCACAATCTCAGTTCAGCTCAACCGGGACATACTTACCTACTTAGACCACCCCCGTCCAAGATTGTATCACTGTAAATCCGGGGGGAAAATATGTTCCCAACCCAGGGCAAATAACCTTTGAAGCCAAAATCAGTCAAAGGGAGAAATAAAGTGGGAGAAACCCGTTTATTGCTTATAAGCAGTCGTCCACTTGTACTCACCTGTGTCTCTCATGACCCGGCTGCAAAAAAGTGACCCCACCCAACCTCCCTGGTCCAGATATACCCTCACTCCCCCCACCCTTGTAATCACCTGTTGATATGGCGATGGATACTTCTTTCCACCCCTTGGAAACACCTGTTGATATGGAGACACACTAAGGCCAGGCAAGAGATTCTGGAAATACCGCAATTTTACCCATAATTACCATTTCCCTATATATTTTTCTGATATCTTCATGTATGACTTCATGTTACAGGTTTAAACCTTTAATCTATCTGGAATATGTTTTGGTACATTGTGAGAAGAAAGAATCTAAGATTTTTCCCCCAAAATTAACCAGATAAAATCAGACTATCTTGAACAAACTGTCTTTTCCCCACTGAATTGAAATAACATCTCTTTTCCCTTTACTCTTCTTAGATACAAACACACCCATCCTTGGGTCTGTCTCTGGGCTTCCCTCTATTATCTTGATTTTTATGACAGTTCCTATCACAGTTGATTAAAACATCATCGTGTCTTGATGAATTATAACTTTTGAATACATTTTACTGTTTTTTCCTAGTGATCTCAGTTTCTTTCCTTCCACCTCTTCCCACATGTCTCTGGTCTCTCGTATTGATCTAGCCCTTGTCTGTTGGATTCTTCCCCTCTGCCTATAGACATTTCATGTCTCACATGTTAAAACAAAGCAGAAGAAGACTTTTGAAGCCCTTTGTTTTATTTAACCACCTTGCTGCCTCGATGCCTCCCACGGTGAGCTCTGCTGCAGAGCTGTGTCCCCGCCTCTCTGCGTCCTCCGCTCTCCTGACTTGAGCAGAGCTGACTTCTCATCAAGGTGACCATGGTGAAATCCTGATTGCTAAATTCAGGAACACTTCACTCCTTTTCTTCTTGATTTCTTTACTGAATTAGAGTCTGTTGGCCGCTCTGCCGTTCCTGACACCCAGTCTTCCCCGGTCTCCTGCTTGACCTTTCTCACAGTCTCTGCCCTCTTAGACTCCTACTTTTCTGGCTCCTTTCCATTCCTTTATTAACTCCTTCAAAGTTCTAGGCCCAGCTCTCTTGACACTCTCTGATTTTCTCTCCCCAACCTTCTATCCCCGACCTTTGCCAACTGCCAATAAATTCTCTTCCTACGAGCATGATTTATTATTTGTATTAGATTCCACATGTAAGTTCGATCATGCAGCATTTGTCTTTCTCTGACTTATTTCACTTAGCATAATGCCCTCAGCATCAACATGTTGCTGCAATTTTATTCTTTTTTATTGCTGAATAATGCTTTATTTTATACACACACACGTAATACCATATTTTCTTTATCCATTTATTCATAGATGGACCCGTAAGTTGTTTCCATGTCTTGGCTATAAATAATACTGCAGTGAACATGGGGATGCAGGTATGTTCTCAAGGTAATGTTTTCATTTTCTTTGGATAAATACCCAGAAGTGGAATTGGCTGGATCATATGGTTGTTCTATTTTTGAGTTTTTGAGGAACCTCCATACTGTTTCACATTGTGGCTGCACTAATTTACATTCTCACCAGTGGTGTACAAGGGTTCCCTTTTCTCCTCATCATCACCAACATTATTTCTTGGCTTTTTGATACTAGCCACTCTAACAGGTATGAGGTGATATCCCTGTAGTTTTGATGTGCATTTCCCTGATGATGAGTGATGCTGAGTACATTTTCATGTGCCTGTTGGCCATCTGTATGTCTTCTTTGGAAGAATGTCTATTCAGATCCTCTGCCCAATTTTTTAATTGGCTTGTTTGGCTTCTCCCTCCCTCCCTTCCTTCCTTCCATTGAGTTCTTTGTATATTTTGGATATTAACCCCCTATCAGATTTATGATTTGCAAATACTTTCTCCCATTTGGTAGGTTGCTTTATTTATTTTGTTATTGGTGTCCTTTGTTGGACTGAAGCTTTTTAGTTTGATGTGGTTCCATTGTTTGTTTTTGCTTTTATTGCCTGTGCTTTTGGTGTCAAATCCAAAAAAATCATTGCCAAGACTAATGCCAAGGAGTTTACTGTCTGTGTTTCCTTTTAGGAGTTTTATGATTTCGTGTCTTATATTCAAGTCTTTAATACATTTTCAGTTAATTTTTGTGTATGGTATGAGATAGTGATTTGGTTTCACTCTTTTGCACGTGGCTGTCCAGTTTTCCCAACACCATTTATTGAAGAGACTGCCATTTTCCCATTGTGTATTATTGGCTCCTTTGTTGTAAATTAATTGACCATACGCATGTGTTTATTTTTTGGGTTCTCTGTTCTAGTCCATTGATCAATGTGTCTGTTTTTATTCCAGTACCATAGTGTTTTGATTACTCTAGCTTTGTGATAGAGTTTGAAATCAGGGAGCTCTGATTCTCCAGCCCTATTCTTTCTCAAGAATGCTTTGTCTACTTGGGCTGTTTTGTGGTTCCATACAAATATTAGGTTGTTTCTTTTATTTCTTTGAAAAATGCCATTGGAATTTTGATAAGGATTACATTTAATCTATAGGTTACTTCAGGTAGTATGAACATTTTCACAATATTATTCCAATCCATGAGCATGGAATATCTTTCTGTTTGTTTGTGTCTTCTTCATTTTCCTTCATCAGTGTTTCATAGTTTTTAGTATCCAGGTGTTTTACCTTCTTGGTTAAATTTTTTCCTGTATATTTTATTCTATTTGATGCAATTGTAAATAGGATTATTTTCTTAATTTCTCTTCCCCATAGTTGTAACATACAACTATATATATAATGTAATATGTAATATATAAAAATGCAACTGATTTTTTGTATATTGATTTTGTATCCTGTAACTTTGCCGATTTATTAGTCTTAATAGTTTTTTATGGGGTCTTTAGGGTTTTCTACATATAATGTCATCTACAAACAGTGGCAGTTTTCTTCCTCCTTTCTAATTTTGATGCATTTTATTTATTTTTCTTACCTAATTGCTGTGACTAGGACTTGCAATACTATCTTAAACAAAATTTACAAGGGTGGGCATCCCTGTCTTGTTCCTGATATTAGAGGAAAAGCTTTCAACTTTTCATTGTTAAGTATGATGTTAGCTGTGTGTTTGTCATATATGGTCTTTATTATATTGAGGTATGTTCCCTCCATATCTACTCTGTTGAGACTTTTTTTCATAAGTGGATATTGAATTTTGTCAAATGCTTTTTCTTCAACTAGTAAGATGATCATAGGGTTTTTATCCTTTGTTTGTTACTATGGTATATTCACATTGATTAATATGCAGATATTAGACCATCCTTGCATCATCTGGAGTAAATCTCACTTGACTGTGATATATGATCCTTTAAATTTCTTGTTGAATTCAGTTTGCAAATATTTTGTTGAGGATTTTTGCATCTATATTTATTTATTTTTGCATCTATATTTTTGCAAGAATATTGGCCTGTAATTTTCTTTTGGCTTCTATATCTGCTTTTGGTATCTGTGTGATGAAGTGTCATAGAATGAGTTTGAAGTATTCCCTCCTTTTCTGTTTTTGGAAGAGTTTGAGAAGGATTGGTATCAATTCTTCTTTAAACATTTAGTAGCATCAACAGTGAAGCCATCTGGTTCTGGAATTTTGCTTATTGGGAGGTAAAAATGTCTTAATCTTTATATCCCAGCCTGTAGGATAGTGTCTGGCTCAAAGTGGATCATGTTTTCTTTTAGGAGTTTTATGACTTCATGTCTTATGTTCAAGTCTTTAATACATTTTCAGTTAATTTTTGTGTATGGTAAGAGATAGTGGTTTGGTTTCATTCTTTTGCACGTGGCTGTCCAGTTTTCCCAACACCATTTATTGAAGAGACTGCTGTTTCCCCATTGTGTATTATTGGCTCCTTTGTTGTAAATTAATTGACCATATGCGTTTATTTTGGGGCTGTCTATTCTAGTCCATTGATCTATGTGTCTGCTTTTATTCCAGTACCATAGTGTTTTGATTACTATTTAAGATAAGGTATTAACATATCAGCTGACATTTATTGAATATTACTGTTTTTGAACACATACTAAACACTGTAGATGCATTTATCTCATTACTTTTCCCAGTAAAGCCACTAATATCCAAAATAACAGGATACAGACTGTTATTTTAATTTAGCAAATGAAGAGACCAAGAAAACTGGCTCAGATACTGCATGGCTTGTGATCACACAATTAGTAAGTAGCAGAAATAGGATCTGACTTCTGAGCTGGTTATCTTTACACAAGGCTGCAGTTGCTGTGTGACCCGAAGAAAATCATTTTTCCTCTCTGGTACTCTTCCTCCTCATTTGAAACTGATGGAGCAAACTGAACCATCTTTAAAGCCCTTCCAGCTCTGCTGCTCTATTATTCCATTAGAAGGAGAAGACAAAGTTACAAGAAATGTCATGAAGATGAAAATCTCCTCAGTGAAGACTTCCAAGTCCCAGTCAGTGCTCCATTTCTCTCCTAATACTAATCACTACATTGATGTTGCCATTGAATCAAAAAGTTTTGACCATTTCACAGTGTTCATTGCTTTCGTATTTGACCAACCCAGTGGATAGGGACCTTGAGCAGGTTCTTAGTTGCTGGCTGCAGATCCACTCTGGCGGCTAAAACAGAAGTGTAAGTTCATTAGAGAATGTCAGGAGGTTCACAGGTTCCCCAGAGGGCTAAGGAGTGTCAGAGGGAGGCCAGGGACAAGCCTCAGCCACACAGGTGAGCTGTCGTGGAGAAGCTTCAAGGCTGCCGCAGCCAGGCACAGACTGCCGCTCATGACAGCGGGGCCTGGGTGCCTGCACCTCCCACCGGCTGCCCCAAGCACCAGATGTTTGGGCCACTGTCCTCACCACAGAATGGATTCTGCGTGTTACTGTTGTGCGGAGAAGGCTCTCTGGCTCTGTCTGATTGGAAAGGACTGGTTACACACCTGCACTCCGTCTGCAAGGGAAGCCAGCAATGTGGGCAGGCGTGTTCTACCTCCGGGAAGCAGGACTTAAGGCGTGGGCAACTCCCTAAAGTGGAAAACCCCCAGAAGGTGCTGTGAATGGCCACACACACTGGGTCAACTGGCCACTGCGCAGATTCATTACATGGACTCTAGGAAGTCAGCTGGACCTCATCCTAAAGCTGAGAACCCCTTTGAATCCAGATGTTAAACTAATAATTGCCATCATTCACTCTGAGCTAGGCCTTGTGTGAAGCTATGTGTATACGCTCCCCATTTAGCCACACAGCAATCCTCTGAAGTGTCTACTCTTATCCCCAGTATGGCTTATTATCCTCATCTTAAAGTTGATGAAACCAACGCATAGAGAGGAAGAACTTCGGCCTACGTGACTTAGCTAGTGAGTGGCAGAATGTGAACTTGAGCCCAGTGAGCTGTCACACCACTCTGCCCTCTGCAAAGAGGCTTATTGGGTGGAAGACTAAACCCTGGTGCTGGGTCACCACTGGCCTGGCCCTCCTCAGGTCTGAATATACGGTGTGCCAAAACCAAAGAGAATTTCAAACAAAAAGTTTTGGGCCAGATTTGTAAGAATCATTATGTGTATTTCTCTTAATGTTTTTTGGGGTCAGCCGGTTTCAGGCACTAGGCTGCGCTTCTATCTATAGTTAAAATTGAGGATTTGCAAATGCCTGGTGTCTTTGTTCTTCTTTACCCTAATATGAAGGGAACTGGGTCTTGGGAGGAAAATATCACATAAGCTAGGTTCCCAGGAGTCCCCTATAGTACTGTGCTGCTGCCTTGAACTCAGAGTTGCTGCAAAGTTCTGGAGACTTTGTGTAGGAGGGGAAAAGAGTTTTCATGGACCCTCTGAGGGCACCTGGCTGGGTCTGAAGATTAAACTGACGAAGACAAATTAGCAGAGAAAAGCACACATTTACTTACTGTGAGTTTTATGTGGCACAGGGGCCTTCCTAAGGAAATGAAGGCCTGAAGAAATGGGTAAACCTGAGTGGTTTGTGCTGGGTCTGATGAAGGGTGGGCAGTTGTGCAGACTTACGATAGGATGAAGGGTGTGATAAACGTGGTGAAATGCAGGGAACTGGTGCGGCCTGTTTGTTCGGATTCTTTTCACTGCCCCCTCTCGGAAATAAAGATGCTTCTTTCCTCTGCTCATCAAGAGGTCGCCTCTCACCAGAGGCTCTGACACTGCTTCAGGAGAAAAGAGGGAGGGTCAGAGATACCTTCCTGCTTCTGCTGCTTTTTCAAACTCCTTCAACTTAAAATAATCAGTGTGCCAAGGTGCCGTATGTGGGTTGTATGTCCTGAACCCTGTCATGTGCAGACATGGACCCTGTTCTCCCCCCTTTGCATATACTATTGTAGCCTTTCCAGACGAGAGTCAGCAGCCACCTTGGAGAAACAAATAATTAAAGCAAAACAACCCCGCCTCCCACCTTGCCATAAATACATGAGCATAAACTCCGGTTGTGAAATCCAATGCTTATTTGGCCTGGGGCTAAATCATAAAGGAGTTTTATGGGCCCCATTCAGGATGAAGATCAATGCACAAATGAAAATGCACAGAACTGGGGGAGCACACACAATTAATTATGACCCGAGGGCAGCACCCTCCCTCCCCAGGCCGCCAGCTCCCCTGCACCGTGCTGTGGGAGGGTAGGCGGGAGGCAGGAAGGAGGGGCCGCCGCTGCCCCAGTGTGAGGGAACAGCTGGAGCCGGGAGGGCGAGGAAGTGAGAGGAAGGCCGGAGCCGAGGGCCGTAATTTCATTGTGAATTCCTGCCTATTCTGAGCAGATTGTCCCCAAATTTGTTAATCAAAGTGCAGTTTCCTCTCTGAAAACTGTCTTCCCAAGAACCCCAGGAAAGAAGATGAGAACAGGAAGTGGGGTATCTGGTTTTTCATGTTGGTAATGAATGTTGTTCTGTATTCTGTATTTATGAATTCTGCATTCTGCCCAATCTTTGCTTAGTAATGAAGTTAATATTACTTTGTATTCCTTCATTTCTGCATTTGTCTAACAGATATTGATTGGCTACCCACTGTGTCGGCACACCGGGCATACCAAGGAGGTCCATGCTACCACCTCTGACGCTCGCGCTCTGGCAAGAGAGACGGACCTCCCGCCTCTGATTACAGAACGAAGCTGTGTGGTTGTCAGGTTGACGTGTGCTACGAGGAATCAAAGGACGTGATGAAAGCAGGTAACGGGAGCAGCTGGGAGTCCAGAGGGTGTCCAGTAGGTCAGGGAAGTCTAACCTGCGGGAGTAATTTTTGAGCTGAAACTAAGGATGAATAGGTAAAGGGACAAGGGAGAGAGAAAGAGGAAGAAAAAGCAGTCAGATGCAAGAAATGGGTGTGAAAAGATGTGGATGTGGTTTCTAATCATGAGTTTATCATCTTTTGTCTTATCATCTTTACATTAACTACGTGAGTTTTTCTAAGTGTGATTGCTGAGCCACCTGCATTAGAATCACTTGGCAGCATGTTAGAAAGTCAGATTTCTGGGTCCCCCACCAGGCCACTAAATCAGCAATCTGCACTTTAAATTCAGCCTACATGACCTCCCCCAGGTGATTCTTATAAACAGTTTGAGTTGAGAGTTCCTAGTATAGAGGGAACTTCATAGTTCTTGCAAATGCTTCTGTTTATGATACCTTTTGATCCTCACTGCATCCATATGTGGTACATAAACTAAGCGTCATCATCATTCTACTTTTACAGGTGATATAACCGAGACATGGAAAGGTGAAGGGATTTACCCAGTCATCCATGTATCTTGTGCCTGTCTCTTTATATTACGCTGTACCTCAGATGTGGATTATAATGACCACATTAACTTTACAAATGTGATATTATATGCCCAGAAACGGACTGCAAGCTTGAAGGCATACTTATATTTCCCTTACAGTGATTATTCTTGTCATAATATCACCTAGTAGTTCAGCAGTTCTGAAATCCGAAAAGTTTAGTCCCAGCTTGGTGACTTACTAGCAGCATGACCTTGAACAGGTGATCTAACTGTACCTCAGTTACCTCATTTGTTAAACAAACATTAATAACCCCTACATCACTGAGTTGTTACAAAGGTTAAGTGAAGTACTGTGTATAAAACACCCAGTACAGAGATGTTGAGCCCTTAGTAAGTACTAAAAAATAGCAGCTATTATACCTATAATACTTAGGACATACTGAGTATGCAACAGTGTTACCAACCAACTGAAACCCAAATAGAAATCACAAGAGATGTTATGCATTGAAGGTTTAAATAAATGTTGTGAATCATTCAGACAAAAACATTTAAGACAACCAAATATCAGTGAGCACATCTAGCACCCAAATCTTGGTTTCTAAATACCATTTCTTACTAAAAGAAACCATGCCCTCTTGAGGGATGCTGATTTAAGGTCTGAAGAAGTGGAAATAAAAGGTGCATATGGGACATTTTATTGTGTCACAAAGTAATGAGATACTTAAAAACTGATAGGAACATGACAAATGGAGCTGGCCCAAACTGTCTCCCACTTTTCAAATTTGGAACAGTTTGGGCATCAGAAAAACTACTGACAGCAATGTTGACTATATAACATAGTAAGTAAAAAAAAATCCATGAGTTCACAGTGGTCATTAAAAAAGGTGAACTCAAGCAGGTAAGCTTTTTTTTTTGACAAAACGCCAGCAACTGTAAGTGGAAGGAATTATAGAGTTAGAAAAGTTAAAAAATTACTGTTTTATAACACCATTATAACAATGGATTCAGGGAAGGATCATAATTGGAGTCTAAAACCTTTTGTTAAAGGTTGTTTGGAAACAAGATATTCACACAGTCTTAAAGATTACTTATATTACTTCTTCTAATAGTATACAAAGAAAAAAGCTTATCTTCTGGGGAGATCTGGTAAATATTATCTAATCAAATGACCACATTTAGCATCACCAGTTATGAGGCAAACCGACATTATATGCCTTCTGATGTAATGCAATAGGAAGTATACAAACTCCCCAGGTGATATTACTGTCAAAATTGTCTAAGCTGAATCAAATTATAGGAAACAAACAGACAAATCCATAAGGACATTCTCTAACACAACCAAACTGTCCTCTTCAAAAATTTTACTGTTGTAAAAGATGGGAAGAATGTTTTAGAATGTAGATTAATGTTCTAGAATTTAGATGAAAGGACTAGAGACATGAAAATTCAGTGCCATGTATAGTCTTTGAGTGGATCCTGGCTTGTAAAAGAGCTATGAAACAACCCAGATGTACATCAGCGGAGGAATGGACAGATGTGGTATTTCCATACAACGTGATATAATTCAGTCAGAAAAAGGAGTGAAGCACCAATGTGCTACATGAATGAACCTTAAAAACATTATACAAGGAAAAGAAGCCAGACACAAAAGCCCACAGATTTTATGATTCCATTTCTATGACGTTTCCAGAATAGACAAGTCCACAGAGGCAGAAGGTAGAATGATGAGGGCCAGGGGCTGGGGCAGAGGCTAGTAGGGAGTGACTGTGGATGAGCTTCTGGGTTTCTTTCTGGGATGATGAAAATATTCTGGAATTAGATAAGGGTAATGGTTATACAACTTTGGGAACATTAAAAAAAATCTGAAATGTATGCTTTAAAAGAGTGAATTTTATATATGGATTATATCTCAATCTTAAAAATTACAAAGACACGATAGCTGGGGAAATTTGAATATGAGCTGTCAGATAATTTTTTTTTTAGTGTTTAATTTCCTGGATGTATTGTGGTTATATGGGAATATATTCTACCTCATAGGAAATATTTAGGGAAATATTTAAGTGTGAAGTATTTAGGGATAAAATGTCGTGATATTTGTACTTTTTACAATGAATCAGAAGAAAAAGTATTGGGAGAAAGCAAATGTAATATTTTAATAATTGGTGACCTAGGTAAAGGATGTACAGGGGTTCATTGTATTATTCTTTTAACATTTTTAGAGCTGGAATTTTTTTCAAAATGAAGAGATTGGAGGGGGGCGCCACTTATTGAGTGTCAACTGCACAGAACGCAGGCACTGACAGAGTCCTGCAGACTGTGGCAGGATGTTAGGCCCACCCAAGACAGCCCTCCTCCTCTCTGGGTGAGTCCTCGATGGGTAGTGAGTCACACGTTTCCCTTCAAGACTCCCCTTGGTCCCGCCAGCATCGCAGACGGGTGGTCGGGCTGTCTGTCTCCTAGGGAGGTCACTCTGTGTGGGCTTCATAGATGGATAGGGTGAGTCCCCGATCATGCTGTCTGACTTGATGGCATTGACTAGGGGTCTTTAAATCTTCTCGAGCTTGACTGCTAACTTCATCAGTGAAGCTGAGAGCGTGGTAAGATGCAAGTTGGTTGGTGGTGAAGGTCTAGGAACAAGAAGGAAGAAGGGGTTGGGCATGGGCACCTGTAGTAGGCGAGGCGAGTGGTCAAGACCAGGAACCAAAGCTTGGCCATTGAGTTTCAGTAAAAAAATGGGAAGCAGGAGGATCAGAGCCCAGCCATGTGTGCAGACTCTGAATAGTAAAAATGACCCTTGGGAGCTTCCTTGGGCCCCGACAGCAACTGGCTGGTAGTTAGGTAAGGGGCTATTTGGTGTCCCCAACTGTCCAGCCTGCTCATGGTGCCCCTCTTACCCAAGGAATCATTGTCATCTGCCCTGCCTCCTTTTTGTGTGTTTGTTCCATTCGTTTTCCCTCAAGGATGCTAGGAGAGAGTCTGATAGAGCAGAACTAGTGTTTACTCTTGGGCTGAGATCAGAGGTCTCGGCTTGGAGTGGGGTTGGAGGTGTGGACATGGCTGAGCAGAGTAGCAGCAACATAATGAGGGTTTTGTGAGGCTCAGGGGAAGGTAGGGAGACTGGGCTGCTGGTTCACCCCGACCACTGGTGCCTTCTGTTTTTAAAACAGGCGTGCTTCATCCCTTCCCAGAGCACCCGGCCAACGATGGGAACTCAAAATGCAAAGTCCCTGCCGGGGAAATTAAGCTGCAAGAAAAGCTCAATACCTAAAAAATATTGACTGTTTCTTCTTTTAAGCTAATATTCCAAATCTCTTACGAAAGTCAGCTTAGGCATCCAGGACACAGGAAACAAGGCAAGAGGCTGCCTCAGAGGACCCAGGACACTTTCTTAATAACATCCAGATGGTTCCACAGGAATTGTTAACATCTTGGAAAAAAAAAATCAGCTGCAGGAGAAATGAGATTCAAGTGGTTTAGGAAGAGGAGAGTCCCGTGGGACTGAGAGTGGGTCTGAAATAGAAACTTCGGTAGTGGGATTACTGCTTCCTTTGGCAAGGCTGGAGGGGAGTGGGTGCAAGAACGCAGGCTTCTGGCAGAGCACTGGGGTTGGCAGGCGAGCCTCAGCAGCACTGGCCTTCTGATCAGATTCGTCTGTTCACTAACCTAGGTTTGCAATCACTCTGTACACCAATATTCTTTCTTTGTTTTAGAAAGGACTACTCACCTCCCTGTCTGCTCTGTTAGGCTTTAAAGGCCCAGGGCTCAGAGCCCACAGGGTTTTAAATGCCTATGGCAGTGTTTAAACCTGTAAAAATGGTTCACATATAATGTATTTATAATCATATATATGATACATAGATAGCAAAATACTTTTATATTTTTCAACATATGAAAAGAAACACACAAAGTTTAAATTAGTGTCTAATTAAATGCCTACAATAGCCAACATCATATCAGTTCATTCAGTTCTTAAGGTTAGTGTCCATTAAAAATGCATTTCACTTGAAAACAATCTGCATATTAGATTTCCTCACTTCCCATGCATTGTTTACGCATCAGTTCCTTGGAGTCAAGTCATTTTAAAAGTGAAACTTTAAAACCCTTCCATAATTTTACCGGGGAAGGAAGCCACAGTATGTGTCTTGTGATGTGTTCACGTGGAGCAGGGAAGAGAGCCGAGCCCTCAGATGGAGCCTGAGGACCTGCAAAGGCCTTCGCACAATCCTGGTTTTCGAAAGAGGCGTGGGTTTCCCCCTCCCTCTCATGTCAGTCGCCTTCCCCCAAGGAAGAGGAAATGGCTTGTTTGTGGAATGTAACTATTTGCACGCAAATCAATTCTTTAGAACCAAAAAAAGTCAAGTAGAGGGAGGTAGAAGGCACAGACTCAGGGCTCTTAGCATTCGGGAAGCCTCTGCATTTTTCTGCTCCCCATAACCCACCTCTTACCCGGGCCTCTGCGGAGCCCGCTGCAGGCTTCACCTACCTCCCAGCCTGTGTCCGTGTTTCCGCACTGTGGTAGGATGGGGCTCCTTCGTCGGCCTGGGCTCGTAGGGGGTCAGAGTTGGAGCGGGTGGTGAGGGTCAGTTGGTGGGCCCTCCTTACGTTCACGTGTCCCGAAGCAGGAGGCATTCAGGAGTGGGGCATGAGAAGTAAGAATCCACACATCCGGGAGCTTGCGGTCTTTAATGCCTTCAGCATTTAGTATGAAAAATCCATGTGTAATTAAGTGTAAAACAAACAAAAAACACCTGATACAGGAATTAAGGTTTTCCACAACAAGCAGCATTATGAGAGAAAGCCCAGGAAAGAGCTCAGAACCGGCTGTGGGACGTTAACCAGGTAAACTCATTACGTGGAGCCATCGCCTTCCCCTAGAACACTGGCATTGAAGCTTTGGCTCCTTGGGATTCAGCCGGACGCCTCTGGGGCGGAATGCGATGATTCCTTCCTTCCTCCCTAAACTGAAATCCGGGCTATTACAGTTCCAAGCGGACACGGAGTGCTGCCAAGTGTATAGGAAATTGGAATGACAGTGTAGGTTCCCACCGCAAGGGAGAGCAGGAGCTGAAGGCCCAGAGAATCAGTAACATTTCCCTTGTGATCCCCAAACACGTCTATTTTTATTTTAAGGGGTTCTGTGTTTTCATTCAGGTTGTAAATGGAGGACTCCATATGGAATTTTCACCAACTCTACTAAAATGAAAGCATGCAGCTTTTCAGCAGTGCCCTGAAATAGCCACAAAGATTCAGTGATAGGTCAGAAAGATTTATAGACATTAACTTTTGAAGATCTGTGAAAAATCATCAACTCATTGTCTGGATACATTTCTAGGCACGTGGCAAAGTCCAATGTCAGTCTCTGAATCCAAATACCAGAGGGAGTGTCTGACATGGTATGGCTCATTATTTAAAAGAAGTTGTAAAGTAGCTACTCTGAAACGAACAGCTTGTATTGATTTAATATGTATGAAAAATACATTTAAGTAATACATTATTAAATAAAACAGGGCATGGGGGGGCTGCGGCAAGGAAGGAAACTCATGAATAAGTCCCCATGTATCAAGCAGGCGTATTTTTGTTGGTAATTTTCAGGAAGATTTCTATTAATCTTCGATTACTCTAATAGAATAACTCAATTCCTAGGTTAATAACTGTTTGCAGATACCTTGTTTATTTGTCTGCTTATTTGTGGTATATGCCTCGTAGCGTCTTCAGCGTCCACCTCTACCACGCTCTCTGAATGAGCCTCGCGAAGTAGGGAGCTTCCTACACCCCCAGAATGAGAGCAGTGCCTCAGACTTAATAGGTGCTCAGTAAACGGTTTGCCCCCCCCCCATTCATCCAAGTAATAAAAACCTTCCTTCTCTTTAGCTTTTTAATAGGTCAGTTAAGAAAAAAAGTAACAAATAGTTTAGTAATGAAGAAAAAAGTCATATTTATAGATGACTGGGTTTTCTCTTGTACCCCTGGCTATTTGCTTTGCCTTATGCTACACATTAACTGGACAATGGGCAGCATCATTTGTTTTTCAAATATTTGTCTCCTTTGTACCAGGCACTGTTCTAGGGAGGCAATGTCCTGTGTACATAGAACTTACTTTCTAGTGGGGAGTGATGGGCAGTTAAGTACATGTTCTGCCCAGCGGGGTTGCATATGAAAACAAGTGAAGTAGGGGAAATTGGTACTCTAGGATGGTTACCAGTCAGGGGGCATTGGGGGCAGCAGACTTTGCAGAGAGCTGGAGGAAGAACAGTGCAGGCAGTACCAAGAACTTCCCTCCCTGTGGAGCAGGGGGGGCTGCGGCAGAGCCAGGGGGAGGGCGCAGGGTGTTAGGGAGGAGGGGTGTGCAGGTCACAAAGGATTTGTACTCCCCGTGAAATGGGGAGGCCCCCACGGAGGGTCTAGAAATGAGAGGTGCTCTGACCCATCTGAGGTTTTCAAAGGTGGAGAGAATGGGGCTGGGGGGTTGGCAAGAGGAGAGTGAGGAGACCAGTTAGGGGGCTTTGTGCTGAGCCGGGCGCGGGCACACTTCCTGGAAGGGCGGAAGTGATGAGACACCGTCGGAACCCAGATATGCTTTGAAGGTCATGCCAGGAGGACTTGTTGATGGCTTGGGGATGGGATGTGAGGGAGGGAGGGAGCGAGGGAGCCAGGCAGGCCCCGAGGCTGAGCGCCTGGCAGAACACCGTGTGAGAGGGATTTCCACCTAGCTAGACAGGAAAGACTGGGAGACGCAGGTTTGGGAGGGACTCAAGAGGGGATGTGGGGTCGTGTAGTAAGTTTGATCAGCTTGGTGATACCTGTAGGGCAGAGGCGCAGTAGGCGGCGGCCTAGGAGCCTGGAGTCCTAGCTGGCCGTCTTCAGTGACGTGCTGACCACTGAGTCCTGACCTGCCAAGGGCTCAAGAGGATGGGGCCAAACGTGAGTCAGTGTCAAACTACACAGATGCTGATATGAACTGGTCTCAGTCCTGAGGTCTGGAGCAGCGCTTCTCCAGGTGCCAGGGACATGTGTGAAGGGCCTCTGACTCCCCGCCTCTCCGGGTCTTCTGCAGGGGCCTGGTTTAGTCTGCTGCCTTCGTGTGAATGTTCTATTCCTTTACCTCTATGCCTTTATGCTATTGACTGATCAATAAGCCACGAAGTGACTTGTTTTTAACCAGACAGAGGACCACAGCAGGTTGACTTCAGGGTTTGAACATTTGGCTTTTTACTGCTAATGGGCGGCCCGCAGGTTAGAACACGTAGAAGTGTCCTCCATCCAACTCCCAGTGAAGAGCTGTCCTGCGTCTGGAAACTTGCAGTGACAGGACAGAAGGGCCAGGAGGCCTCAGCTCGCCCCTTTATGGGGTCGCTCAGCCACCTGTCTTGGGCTCCAAAGGTGGGTGGCCCGTAGGAATGCCCAGAGAGCCTGCCCCAGTCTGTTCGCAAAGAGGTTTTAGTCCTTCTTAACACTGGGCATCTCTGAAGTCCCAGTTCCTTCATGACTGTTAACGCAATTACCCTGGGTCCCCAGCGATCCAGTGTGATCCGCTGGTGAATTCCTTCTCCCTTGAACCTAAATCTAAAGCCCCACGGGCCTTTCCCATAACATAAATAGCATTCTATTTCAGTGCATATTGTTTCATTCACAGGAAATAGTCCCTGAATTACCTCACAGATCAGCTCTACTGTGTTCTGTTGACATTTATTGTGGAACTATTGTGGGATTGGCACGGTTCTGTCCCCCAACAGCTAGTGTAACCCATCCATGCTCTGGATCACAGAGCTGATGGCAGACATGGGAGAAGCATGGAGTGAAATTCTGAAGTGTCTTGCTGCCCTTTCACTGTTAAATATGAGCAAAACTTTTCTCTAGATGTTTCCCTAAACGTATAAAAGTGGGTATGTAGAAAAGCACACTAATTTCCTTACCTTGGCCAGTTACTAAGATGATAAGCAAATCTGTCCATGGGATGGAAGTTGGGGTTCATGGGGAAGTAGGTTGGACCAGTGTTGCAGAGACCAGTAGCCATCTCCCAATATCCAACTGTCCCTCCTTCTGTATAACATAAAACTCCCTAGGAATACTATTCAGCCGTAAGAAAGAAACAAATCCTACCATTTGCAACAACATGGGTGGAGCTGGAGGATATTATGCTCAGTGAAATAAACCAGGTGGAGAATGGCTTTCTCCAAGTGCCATATGATTTCCCTCATTTGTGGAGTATAACAATGAAGCAAAACTGCAGGAACAAAACAGGAGCACTCACAGACTCCAAGAAGGGACCAGTGGTTACCAAAGGGTAGGGGTGAGGGAGGGTGTGGAGGGAGGGGGAAGGGGATTGAGGGGCATTATGTTTAGTACGCATGGTGTGAGGGGTCATGGGGAAGACAGTGTAGCACAGAGAAGGCAAATAGTGACTGTGGCATCTTACTACACTGATGGACAGTGACTGCATTGGGGTATGGTTGGGGACTTGATAATATGGGTAAATGTAGTAACCACATTGTTTTTTCATGTGAAACCTTCATAAGAGTGTATATCAATAATACCTTAATAAAAAAACAAAACAAAACATAGAACTCTCTATTATAAGCTGTTAATATAGTTGCTTGGCATTAAACTACATTTCCCAGGTTCCCTTGTAGCTAGATAGGCCATAAGACTGAATTCTGGCCAATGCAAGTAGATGAAAGTGTCTAGTGGCGGCTCCCAGAAACTCCACATAAGTGGCGTTATGTGTGTACACTTTGTCCCTTCTTCGTGTCTTCACCCGGCTCCCTGAAATGTAGAAATTGCCATCTCAGACCAGAGGGCGAAGCCATGTGTGATGGGGCAACAAGAAAGAACACTCACAACACACCCTACCTGATCTTTGAGGACTCTATATGAGAAAAAAAAAAGAATTTGTATCTTACTTGAGGTGCTGTTCATTGAGATTTTCTAGTCCTCACAGCTGGACCTAATCCCAACTAATCCAACCAGCTGAATTTTCAGGGATGTGCCCCACAGTGCCACTCTCAGCCGATGAGAACAGTGCACCTGTTCCCGCTCCCAGATTCTGCACTATATTGTCAAGGTCATTCTTCATAAAAGCCTGATATAGTAAGCGTCACTGATTACCTAAATATCAAGCAGTGAAAATAATGGTTTTGTATCTAGTATGACTTGAGCTGACAGGTCCTCCCAGCCACGTGACCTGTCCCTTTGTGTGTCATTGTCCTCCACTTTTGTGTTTCTATCACTTGAACTCTAGGTGTAGATGGAGAAAGCCAGGGGAGTTTCTAAAGTAGATGAGAGGGGTGCCTACTACTCCTTGAGTCTGGATTTCATTATTACAGAAGTAATACACGTAGATTCAAAGAGTACAACTATGTATGGTAAAATGTGCCCTATCCCCAGGCTCACTATCTAAACATCACTATGTCATAAGTTTTGGGAATATCCTTCTAGAACTTTTCCACTTCCTTTTTTAAAAAAATAAAGTATAAATATGTAAATGTATATATACGTGAGTGGAAGCTACTACACATACTATAATACACTTTGTTCTTAAAAAATGAAATAATTTCAAACATTTTTCCAAAACAGCATATACACATTGACTTCTGTTTGTTGCACAGCATCTCATTGAACAGGAGATGTGCCATAATTAATGTAACCAGTCGCCTGTTAATGGACATTTGTTTCCAGAGATTTGCTGTTATAAACACTGCTGCCACAGATTGCTTAATTTTATATCTTTGTGCATATGTACCAACATATCTGTAGGAGTAATTGATAGAACTGGAATTGTTAGGAGAAATGGTATGTTAAATATGTAAGTAGTACCCTCTGCATTTACACTCCCACCAACAGTATCAAGGCTGCTTTTTAAACTCAGGTTCCCATCAGGAACCACACTTTGACATTCACTTTATTTCCTAATCAATTATTACTTTGGTCATTTGGATTTCTGTTCAGAGAAAGCACATGTGACTCTCCAATAGACAAATGAAAAGCAGATGAGTGGGATTCTGCTTCGGTGGAATACTGCGTGTTATTTACGAGTGCTTTATGAAGTAAAGTTCCATCTTATTGCTGAGAAGATGCCCGTGATCACTCCTATTTAGAGGATGGGAATATTAAGCTCTGAAGAAATGAAGGGGCGAGCCAAAGAGCTGTGGGGAGAAAGGATCAGGGATGCAGCGAGGAATGCAAAGGCCAGAGTTCTAGATCTGAGGCTCCAGAAAAGTTATTCGACCACAAAGACAAAAGGGACTTTGAATATCATTGGAAACAGATACCTTATATAAGGGCTGGGAAAAGGTCCAAATTTAGGGGTTAATCCAATATCCTGTGATCTCTAACCACCCATCCCTACACTAATACTGCCGCTCTTTTCTCAGAATCTTTTAAAAACTACCGCAGAGTATGCATCATTGGTAGGGTGGTGATGGAGGGGTTTTTTTGGACACTATCTCCAGTGCTCAGTGAGCTGTTTGGATAAATGCTTAGAACGAAAGAAGTTTTGTCTCTGTCTGCCATTTCCACCTTCCCTAGACCCCTGCCTGTTGCCTGTCTCATTTAGAAGAAAAGTTCCTGTAGCAAATGAGCACGCGGGGAGTTGGAGAGCTCCCCCTGCCCCGGGGAAAGGGCTGCTCAGGAGCCCACCCCCAAGGCTCCTTTCGGGGCGCAGGCTCTGCCCAGCGTTGTAGGCGAGGCTGTCTTAGAAGTAGGTAGCACCCTCTCCTGGGCTAAATCCAAATGTTTTCTATTTGTCCTGAAGTCCTTTATGGTCATAATACAGCATTGCCCTTTTCTCTGCAAGCTCTGCCCCATCACTGCCCCCTCCTGGCCCCTTATATATTTTTTATTTGAATGCTGCGCTGGACCGTTTGCAAATCCGAAGGACTAACTTTGGAGAGTCCAGGTAAGATTTGTTAAGGAGCAAGCACTTCTTCAAGTGCTTCCGATGTACAGGACACCAGGTTAGGGGTGTGAATGAAAAGAAACAAAAGCTTATAGTCAGTAGAGATAAGGAATATGAGGAATGAATACATACACACAAAATGCTATTTTAAACAATTCCAAGAACACAAAAGCGCTGAAGGGACGCTACATGTATGTGGCAGAAATCCTAGAGTGGTGAGAGGCTGTTTGTTACCTACCAGTCTCTTCATGAATTGGCAGACACTAGGAAAGGAGTTACCCAGAGGTTAAATCCCCTAAGTAGTGATCTCTGGACATAGATGTACTAGAAGATTCTTTTATTGAATCAGTTAACATAAAACTACAAATTTAAAATGAGATCCCTGTACCACCTACTACCACCTCCTCTATTCTCTTTTTTCCACCAGAGATTGATTTCTCAGTGAAATGTGCGGAAGACTGAGATTTTAATGGTACCTTTGTAGTTCCACTCGCTATTCTAGTTTCTATTTCACCCCAACATTTATTCTAACTGGCATATAAATTCTGCTTTATCTAACTCTGCCTACATGCCGAAGACCACGGGCATTGTTCATTTGATCTCCTAAGCCAGGGATTATGTCTGTCTGTTTTGCTTGTTCAGTTTTCAATGTGACAATAAGAAAATGATGATCTTGATAGCAGTCGCTTCGTAGTCCTGACTGGAAGCCAGGCACAAGATCATTTCACGCTCTTTCATCTGAAGCTCACAATTACCTGATGAGATAAGAACTGTCTTTATTATCTCTGTTTTTACAAATGAGGAAATTAAGGTACAAGCTGTCCAGTAACTTGTCCAAGTGGCAGAGATGCGATCTGATACTGGGAATCCAGCTCCAGAGATCTTGTTCTTATCCACATTGTCCATGTTTTTGCCAGTAATCAATAAATGCGTGACTAAGCAACTAAGAAAACAATCATGTTACCAGGTATAGTTCATTTCATAAAGATTAATGTGATCTGAGCATCATGAAACTGAGCTGGGGAGGAAGTGAAGCATGGGAGTGTTCTGTTCATAGAAGAGGCTGTGAGACGGACTCACAGACAAACAACGCACACCGCCCAGACCTTCAGGGTCAGAGCCAAGCCTCATGAATGCTCACTGTGTTCCAGGAAGTTCACTCGCTCAAAGCCCAGCACGTCGTTTCATTTAATCCCCCAAACAACCTCACCTTGCAGAGGAGGCTCGGAAAGGTGAAACAGCTTCCCCGGGGTCACACAGCTCGTGACTGGAAGAGTCAGGACGCTTGACCGCTGCTCCCCTGAACTTCTCTCGGGTGCCGCAGGGGAGCTAAGGGCCCCACGGCCTCAGCCCATGTGACAAAAGTCAGATTGTCCCATGGGCCCCAGAACAAATGTCCCGCTGACTCCCGAAGGAGCCCCTCTGAATTGGGGTGGGGGGATTCGGCAAGAAAAGGCCTGGAATCTGCCAGGACTTTGTCAAATGTGTGCACTGGAGAAGGACTCCTGGTCCTAACGGTTTGCAGGAGTGTGTCTGTTTGGGACACACCCAAAATGTTTGGAATTTGGGCAGCAAACCCAAAATGGGGCTAGAAGAATCACTTCAAGGCCCAAGAGAAGACTGCAGGTATGTTTGGGCTGTCAGTCTGTGACGTGGACCCTCTCCTGGTCTTCAGGAGCAGGACTGGGCCTGGCAGTTTCATAGTGCCTGACTGTGCTGGCCACCCCGTTGGTGCTTAGTAGACATAAAGGAATGAATGGGGAAATGATGGACGAGGGGAAGGCAGCCCTTGTGTTTGGGTGGGAATCTGCTTAGGAACCCCTTTCACATGTAAAATAATGGTTCTGGTGGCTTTTTTGAAAAATCTCATAAAGTGTGTCTTCAACTGGTTTTTGAGTGTGGGGCTCTCGAGACAGAATGGCTGGGTTCGGTTTTTGCTCCACCACTCCTGGGTAGTTATCTGCGGCAAGTCACAGAACCCCTCACTGTCCCAGTGTGCACTGTAGGGTTGTTGTGCGTTAATGCAGGCGGTGCACCTGGTTCGACAGAGCATTTGGTGAGCACCAGCTATAGTAACAGCAGTCCCCGTGTGCCAGGCCAGCTGGAGTCTGTGCAGCCCCCATGCTTTACGAGGGCAGCAGGGAACTGTTTCTCTCGGCCTGTGAGTGTAAAATTCTCAGTCCCAAATTGAACCCAAACTTAGAGCAACAAACACCTGGCTCCAAATATAATTTCCTCTTATAGCTTATTGCAGCCATGAGGAAACCACTGGGAGAGGGCCCGGGAGTGCAACCGGCAGCCCCATAATTTCCAGAGCCCTTCTCCTAGACTGACACGTAATTGTCAGATTGTTTTATGAGAGCAGCTTCCTGCCCCCTTCCTGTCTTGCTTCCAAATGTGTTCATTCCCGAGGAAGCCTCACTTCTCCCTCTCGCCCTTAATCGCTCCTTTCCTGCCCGCCCCAGCCCCGGGGCCGGGGCGATTTCCTAAATCACTCGGAATTGGCTTTCCAGTGCTGGCGCCCAGGGTGGGCTGCAGGAGTGGGCAGCATTTGTTCTAAGTGGCTTGTGACCCGGGGGTCAGAGATGCTTCCATTCTGTTTGATGTCTTTCCCAGGGGGCCTTCCCTCACCCAGCCCTTCTCCTGGCCTCCTGAGCTGGGGGGAGATTGAGGGATTAAGTCCCACTGCTTCTCCTGCCCTGTGTGTTCCTGAAGGCCCAGGTGGGCCAGAGTCCTTTGGCCCCATCCACACCCAAACTTGGGGAGTTTCAGAATATTCCATTTCCAGCTGAGTTCTGAACAACTCATCCCAGAGATTCCTCTCCTTGCGGGCATTTCCCGCTCTCTCCAAAAGCCCATTCCTAGGAGGAAGTGATTAAGTCCTAACATTTTACCCATTTGAAAATTTCAGAGGAAGCAACATGGGGCTTTTTAATTTTAAGTGTATTTTTTGTAACTAAAGCAATATACAATCATGGTAAAAATTTCAAACAATTGTTTCCAGATGTAACCACAGTTAACAGCATTTTGTATCTCCTTCCAGAAACGTTCTAGGCACATGCAAGCATACAAACGTATATATATATATTTTTTTTAACACAAATGGGAGCATATTAGACATCTTGTTCTACAATGTGCTATTTTCACTTAGTGCATTTTGGATGTTTTCCATTTTAATAAATCTAGATTTACTCGTAAAAAATTGTTCCGTAGTGTTCCATTGTGTGAATGTACTAATGTATTTAACCAGCTTCCTATTGCTGAATACTTAGGGTGTTTTTGCTTTATTACAAACAGTGCTACAATAATTATCCTACATCTGTATCTATAACCTATATTTTTGGAATAACCACTTAGAGGTATATTTTTTTGGATTAAAAGGTCTGGGAAGTTAGAATTTTGACAGACGTTGCTGGCTTAAATCCCAGAATTAACGTTTGAGAATACCTGATTTTCATATCACAAGTACATGTACAAATCAAACTTTTAAAATTTGCAGTCTTAAATGTATTTTATTATTATTCAAATTAATATTTCCTTAAGAGTGGTTTCCAGTCTTATTCCCAAATAATGACCTTTTTTTTTCTGTGAACTTCTGAGCATTTTCCTATTATCTGCACCTTCTTAAAGATATCTTCACATAAAAAGGAAAATAATCATTTTGTGTTAAAAGTATTAGCAGTAGTTCCCCATTGTTTCAATTGTCATTTGGTTTTGTTTATGGGCTTTTTTTCCATACATTTGAAAAATTATTTTAATGGTAAATTTATAAATTCTTTGTTCTTCTCCTGGACATGTTTAGGAGCTCTTCCATAACTCAGACTTTTAAAAAGCACTCATGTTTTCTATTTTTTGCCATTTAAATATTTAATCCAACTACAATTTGAGGGGGAGAATAAATCATACAGTGGAGGTCGACTTTTTTTCTCATTCACCTAATTACTGTTTCATACTGTTCATTAACTAACATATGGCATCTAGGCAGTTTTAAAAATAAAACTTCTTAATATAAGGGAAACATTTATCATTTCCTGAGGATGGCTTTCCCAATATGTGAAGCTCTTTAGAGAAAGACAGTTTGATCCTTGATTGACTTTACAGATGCTGAGACCTAGCTTCTAGAAAGATACGCAAATTAGTTGCTAGGATTTGAAAGTCTTTGGAAAGAATGGACCATAGATGGATTCCCAGAGGCTGCATTTTCCATTCACTCAGACAAGAAGCCCTCAAAACTGCCAGGTGCAGTGGCTTATAGGATCACAGAAAAAATTATAAATCGTATTTGCCCTTAGGAAGTTTATAACCTAAAAGGGGAGGATCAGGTCTTTCATTTTTGCGGTGTGTGTGTGTGTGTGTGTGTGGCTCCGTGCTGTTCCTTGGGGTCCTGGAGCCTTGAAAGAACAGAAGATTCAAATTTGTTTGATTCTTTCAGGAAATAAGCTACTGAATAAATGAAAGAGGGAACAGCCTCTCGGAAACACTGCAAGGTACCTGCATGTGGGGCATGGACCCTCTGTGTGTGTTCCTGTGTTCTTCCATTTGTCTTCGAAACAAGTCCTTTCTGAGAAGAGCCCCCTCAGATTCAGACTTTCAAAGTTGAGGGGTAGGAAGGAGAATAACTATTAATTATCCCCATTTTACTGAACTGAAGCTCTGTGTCTAACTCAAGGTCACTATCAAGTAGCAGAAATAGAATTACAGTCCAGCTCTTTCCTCTTGTGGTTGTGGTAAACATTGTTAGGTACCCACCCATAGCTACTCCCCCAAGTCTTAGCATGCTGTGAACACTGGTTTTGTATAGGGTGAGAGTGCCCAGCTAAGACAATCATGCCATCCCAGTTCCTCTCCTAAGTCTCCCTTTTGTAGATTCTTTTGCAGCTAAGCGACTGTATAAAAAGTATACAGGGCTGCCATAAAAAAATGCCACAGACTGAGTGGCTTTAAACAACAGAAATTTATTTCTCGTAGAACGAAGGCTCCAAGTCCAAGATCAAGGTGGGATCAGTTTCTACGTAGGCCTCTCCCCTGGCCCTCTGATGGTGCCTTCTTTTGCTGTCCTTACATTGCTTTTCCTCTGTGTGTATGTGTCCCTGGTGTCTCTCTGTCCAAATTTCCTTTTCTTACATAGACAGTTAGACTGGATCAGGGCCCACCTTAAGTGACTTATTTTAACTTAATCACCTCTTTAAAGGCCATGTCTACAAATACAATCACATTCTGAGGTACTGGGATTCAGAGCTTCAGCATGAATTGCGGGGGACACCACTCAGCCCATTAAGGGACCAACCTGGTTTGACCATTGAGGCCTAAGGGGAAATCTACTGGGTGCTACTAGGATGGATTTCTTCTCAGATCTGGATTTCTTCAATCGTGTGAAGGAAAGGCTTTAACCCCCTGCCTGACTTTCTAGCTTGGGATACTGATGCCTGGAGTTGTGGCAACTATTTTGTAGTCATGAGTTGAAAAACATAAGCACAGCAAGCCTCTATGCTGGGTATGACTATGCAGAAGTATGGGAAGACCTGCCACTTTCACAAGAATCACTGAGTGAATGACTCCTAAGAACATCCATTCCCAGGTTTCTTGTTAGGGGAAAAATAAATGTCCTTCCAATGGCTCTGCCATTGTTGATTGGATTTACTGTTATTTGCAGCTAAAAATATTCCTAACTAATATGGGACTTCATTATTTCATCCCTGAACTATACTGATTCTTAGGGAAAGCAGGGCTAACCTGTCTCATGTTAATTTCAAAACATTGGGATGCTGCCTAACCCTCTCTAGCTTCCCTCAACAGCCTGCCAGTGCCAATAATTCATCTTAAATCTTCCTGAGAGCTTTTACCTTCTCTGTTCATGCCAGCTCCACAGAGTGAGAGGGTTTTAGGATTTCTTTGTATGAAATAGAGTCTGGCTTTTGTTTATTTCTAAAATTACTCTTATAAAGTTCTAAGGGCTATAATCAAGGATTTGATGAACAAAGCCATATTTTCTCTATGCATGAACTCTAGTTTGCACGCACCTTAAACATACCCCTCCTTACTGTGATCATTAGAACTAGAGGCGGGATGTTCAGGGAAGGTTTTGATTTTCATTGTATATCCTTCTTTATAGTTTGACCGAGTTCAATTCTCACTTAAAACATGAATACAAATTGTGATAATTTGGAAGGGGGCAGGAAACAAAGCCCATCTTGTAATCTTCCTCTCTCTAAATGAGAGCTCTAATATATATATATATATAGTTATCATTAATATACAATTACATGAGCAACATTGTGGTTACTAGATTCCCTGCATCATCAAGTCCGCCCCACATACCCCATTACAGTCACTGTCCTCAGTGTAGTAAGATGCTATTGAGTCACTACGTGTCTTCTCTGTGAGAGCTCTAATATTTTTACTCCTTTATTAGATGGGATGTTTTCTCTTTGAGTTACCTTTCAGGAAGTGTTTCTCCATCTCGTGAAGGGAAGAAGTGGTGGGCTGGTAGGTGCTACGACAGGGCAAGTAAGAAACCTTCCTGGGGGTCAATTCTTTCTAGGCTGTTGTATGTTCCCTTCCAGTTGTATGACTTTGTATTACTTAACTTCTCTAAGCTTTGGTTCTGTCACCTAAGAAGTGGGGGTGAAATTAGGATTCATGTCATAGAGTTGTTGAGAGGGCTCAACGTCTGCTGTCAGCCAAGGGCTTGGCTCAGTGCTTGCATGTCATAAATGCTTGCTAAGCATCAGCGATTGCTGTTGCTATTAGATTTTCATGCTGTGCCATTGTGGATTTTCCTTTTTCAGATTTGCATTTTTTAAAACTTTTAATTTTGGTATAATTTTTCATTTAAGGAAATTTGCAAGGAAGTAGAGAGTTTTCATGTACCCCTCACCCAGTTTGCCCCGTTTTTAATGTCTTATGTTACCACAGTACATTTGTCAAATCCAGAAACTAAGAGACCCTGGTACATTGCTATTACATAAACCCTGGCACCCAGTCCACACCGCAGCCAGCTGTCACATCTCCCCAGACTCCTCCGGTCTGAGAGTCGCTCAGTCTTTCCTTGTTTCTTGTGACCTTAACAGTCTTAAGGGGTGAGTCCTGGGCTTTCGAGTAGAAGTTGAAAAATCCATGCCACTTGCCCCGGCCCATACTTTTCCCATTCCAGGGTCTTCTGAACCCACAGACCAGAGTAGAGGGCATTGATTAAACAAGGTGAACCACATCCTTCCCCTGTGAGGGTGCTCATCTACCTTTGCAGGAGGTCCTTTCATAAGACTCCGCCTACGCATGGGTTCTGTGTATGGGAGGAGGCAGAAAGGAGTCGGCTGGGGAGAGGGGAGAGTCCCAGTAACTGACGTATTTGTGGCAAGCTGGTAACTGGCGACTCTTGCTTCTCATTTCTGTTCAGTAGTGGGTGTCATCAGAAGCTCTCTCTGTCAGCCCTCACCCTGAACCCTCCTGCCTGGCCCCTGTTGGACAGCCCTACAGCTGCCCCTTCAGGTTCTAGGTGGCCAGGAGAAAGAATTCATCTCTAACGGAAGGAGAAAGTCCCCAGCTGAGGAGATCCCCCCGGCTTTGCCCACTAATGCCTGGGGCTGGGTGCTTTCCTGTTCATGGTCCTGTTCAGACAACCCCGAAGGTCATCTGAGGCCCATTAAGTCCAGATTTGCATTCTTCTCCAACAAATGGCTGTGCTTTAGAAAGTTTGTTTATTTAACATAAAGTGCAATTAAAAAAAAAGTCTTAGCCCCTAGAGTATAGGAGTTTATGTGACTTTATGCCCCTCATTCTGGGGCAGAGTAAACAAAGCAGGGAAATGGCCAACTCTATAGGGGTTCTCCTCCTTCCTAGTGGACGGCTAGTCTGTTTTGGTGATAATACTCAGGGACAAAACTCCTGGTGAGGGAGAACAAAAAAAACACAATTTTCTCTTGAACAGAGTTGTTTGTGTTCATATTTATGGGAACTGATTAGTTTTGTAAAGCTTAAGTTCTCACTTTTCTGTTAATTTTATTCTTTCTACATGAGGTTGAGAAGTTAATTTCATTGACCACATGTGTGTGAAGTCTTGGGGGAGATTTTGGACGTCGTGGCACCGAATTATTTAAAACTGTTCCGTGAGTGTGTGTGTGTGTGTGTGTGTGTGTGTGTGTGTGTGTGTGAATTGTCCTTCTCCCTAGGGTTCTGTTGTGGCCTGAGTGCTGAGGGGTCCCAGTAGCGCTCTCAAGCTAACCTAACCCAGAACCCAGAGTAAGGAGATACCTCTGCAGACAGGCAATCGTTTCCAAAGTGAATTGCAGAGATTAAAAAAAAAATTTTTAACAGCTAATTGAGGTATAATTTACATACCATAAATTCACTTTTTTTTGTTGTTGAGGTATAAATGACATCTAACATATTGGTTTCATGGGTACAACATAGTGAGTCATTATTTATATATAATCACCCCAGTGAGTCTAGTTAACATCTGTCACCCAGAGATCTTTTCAAGAGTCTTTGAGCCAAGAGACGCCACTCTGGGATGGAGCAGATATCCAGATAAAGGGCTGGGGCAGGAAGGGGTGGGGAGACAAGAGCCAGAGGGGCAGACGGATGGCATGTGAATCACAGGTGATCATAGTGGTATTCAAGAGAGAAGCAGGTTTTGATAGTAAATGTTTCAAAGTGCTATATAATTGTTAGTCACCAATGGAACAATTTGTAGAAAGAGCTGGTTGATACTTGATTAAAAAGTTTTTGTCCTCAGTGTATCGATAGGTCAAATTCAATATGAAAAACTCCAAAGAAGTATCAGACTTTGGGTGGCACTCTAGTTACGTGGTATTACATATCGCTAAAAATTAGTGCGTCCTGAGAAGAGTTTGGGATTTTTTTCATTGTAGTTCTATTCACTGTAATGGGATTTGGTCCACCTAGAACCCAAAGTTCCTGCCAACACAGCTTTGTTAAAATTCACATATCTATCAAAGGTTTCAACTGCTACTTACAATTATTTTTTGGAATGCTATGAAGAGTTGTCTAGTTCTCATGTCAGAGGTGAGGGACACAGATTAAGAGACTCGGAATATAGTCCCACAGAACGTTGCTGACCAGTGCCTTCCCGGCCCCAGGCTCTGGGAGTCGGTGTCGTGCACTTCTCTCCTGCTCTGGAGCCCGCTGCACTGCTTAAGTAGCGCTGGCAGCGGGACCGGGACCCGAGGGTCCTAGAGGATGAGCTGTGGTTGCTCTTGGAGTCAGCAACCATGGGGGAGGGGAGGCGTGCAGGGGCAAGGCCAGGTCCCAGTGGCCAGTCTGGAGGAGGGCCTGGCGTCGGGCATCACCCCTCCCTTCCCACATGCCCACCTGGAGGAGCCAGGTGCGCTGGAAGAGAGGCCCCTCCTTCCCTTTCCTTCCCCTTGAGACTCACTGGCTGATTTCCACGCCGCTCTCTCCAACGTCGGTCATCGTGGTTCTAACGCCCCTCATGTCAACATACTACCTCTGAGGGTCGTTGAAAAGGCACCACTTCTGGGGCATGTGCCAGGGGAGAGCCAGGGTGGCTTCCCATCCCACCCCAGTCCCCGTGGTTCCTTTCCCTAAATGAGCCTGTTTAATGAGTCAAGAATATTCCATTACCCAAGTGCACACAGCTGCCAGCAGGAATGCGCCAAAGCAAATAAATGAAAGCTTGTCTCCTTTGCATGGTTTTGATGGGCAGTGTCTTTTTTTTAATCCTAGTGCCTGGGCTGTTTCTTCTCAGGTTATAGCATATTAGGACACACCTGTACTGGAAGGCCTCCGCATGTTTTCATGCAGTGATAATTTACAGTTCGAGTTTTACAGTACTTTATACTTCTTCCTCCTCATTCCTAGGGCACTGTCCTGTAAGAAACTGAGCTTGGGAAGTGGCACGTTGGCCCTTGGGCATCACTGGCTGCCAAATCTAAACACTAGGTAGAGTTACACCACTGAAGCAGGAACAGCAGTTATTATTACTTTAAAATGGAGTCTTTTAAGCAGACCTCATATAAATATTCTTTTATCTCTTTAAATGACAGGGCTTTATCGAGTGAGTTTGAAGGAGTGAAGAGAACTCCCATCAAATGGCCAATGCCGTCATTTCCCCGACTTAAGAAAATCTGGAGCTCTCTTGGCGGGAACTGTCAACTCCAGAGCTGTAGTCTGGGAGGAACTGATGCGCCTTCTCGAGCTTCAGATTCTCCTGCGTGTTATTATCTCTACTTTTCAGATGAGGAACCTGCTTATTTTTAGCTAGTCAGTCAAGAGAGGCCAGGTAGTGAAGTGGATAGGAGTCTAGACGATGTCTCAGAGAGAACTGAGGTCGGGCCCCAGCTCTGCCATTCATAGCCGGTGTAGCCTTGAGTAAGTTATCTGACCTCTCTGGGCCCACATTCACCAACCATGAAGTACTCAGCTGTGAGAACTAAACAGGATTATACACACAGGACCCTTGAGCCCTCCAAGGAGTCAGATGGCAAGGTGATTAAGAGCAGGGACTTGAGAATCAGACTCGAGTCTAAATCCCAGCTGTGTCACCAGAGACAAATCACTTGTAAAACCTCAGTTTTCTCATCTGAAGAGTGGTAACAGCAACACCATCTATACCGTGGTAGCCTGAGCTACATCTCAAAGGTTGCCTCTCAAACTTTTGTGATGGTTCAAGCCCCCATCTGTGTTCTTAGTGGTTTCCAGGGGATGAGGGTGTGCCGAGACCTGTCAGTGTCCCAAATGCTCATGTGCTTTTCTGGTGCTCAGAGGATGACTGATTGCAGTCTAACCAGTGCAGGCTAACTAGGAAGCCTCACATTCAGGCAGCAGCTGGGAAAATCAGGACATTAGATATGTAGTCTAGTCCCTATCGGGAAGGAACTGGGATCTGGGTGTTTTTGCTTGCTCCGTGCTGAGCCAGTGAATGTCACTGGGAGTGCTTAGGTGTCGCAAATGAACCACCTCTTTGTTTCGTGTGGTCCCAGGGGACTCATGAACGCTGAGCCCCATCCGTTCCCAGAGCTGGGTGATTTGGAAGCCAGTCCCTTGGGTGGCAGCCGTACAGTTGGGGTGCTAGATGTGTGGACAAGTTCCCTGCAGGGAGAAGCTGGAGGCTTGGATTGAGCCACGGGGAGCCAGAGGGGGGTGTGCCCACCAGCTCTTTCAGGCTTCCGGGAAGATTCCGGTTAGCTCCCGCACGCAGGCTGATCAGAGGCTGGAACCTCAGGCAGCAGCGGGAAAGTCGGAAGTCAAATCCTTTCCAGGAAGAAACTAGGAGACGGGCATTTTTGTCTGATTCCTCTGTGTTCAGGTGGAGACGGTGGGAGTAGCCACGGGAGTGCTCATGTACCCGTTTGACAACTGTTTCTAACTGCTATGTCTGCTGTAGTCCCACGGGACTTGCCAGCCCCGTTGCCTGTCAGAACTAGGTGATGCGGAGACCCATCCCTCAGGTGGCAGCCTCAAGAGTTTGAACACCAGATGGATGATCCAAACCCTTTCCTCTCCAGGGAGAAGCTGGGAGTTGGGGTTCCCTCCCCCCTGGAAGGTGCTGTGCCAGGGGTGGGGCTTATGGCAAGAGTGTTTCTCAGCCTTTCTTACTCATTGCATGTGGGTATTTTCTCAGTCCCCCAATGTGGAGTCACTTAACTCGTTCCTGGACTTTGCTCAGAGGGAATTGATCTGTGCATGGCTCTGCATCCAGCGCGACCGTGGGCGGAGGGAGGTCAGGAGCCTCGAGGCCGCCACTGTTTAAGGTCACAGAGTTTCGTTGGTGCACAATAACGCGGGTGTACTTAATGCCACTGAAACATACCTTTAAGAATGATTTAACGGTAAATTTTATGTTGTGTATATTTTGCCATAATAAAAGAGTTTTTAAATCCACGATGAACAAAATAAATGGCCCTTTCACATTACTAATGCGTCTTTTGTTTAACAAGAGGTAATTAATTTTATATTAATAGATGTATTGATTTTGTAGCTCAATATAGTCTAACTGGTCAATTTCCACCTCTAGGGTAGAGTCCTTGGGTCCTGTATAAGAAATCTTTGCCTTCCCCCAAACCATCAAGATATTCTGCTGTTTATTTTCAGAGCTTTCTTGTTTTTACCTTTCACATTTAGATCTCTTCAGTTTACCAGAAATTTATTCATGGGTATGGTCTGAGGTAGGGGTCAAGATTCATTTTTTTCCATATGACTGTCTAATTAACTCAGACCCATTTACTGAAAAAACTGTTTCCCCCAAAGCAGTGAAAGCTCAAGTGTGGGTTGACTTCTGAACCCTCTCGTCTATTTCATTGGTCAGTTTTTCTATCCTTGCATGAATTAGTATAGCCAATTAATGCCTTAATTAATGTAGCTTTACAGTAAGTTTCGATACTTGGTAGTTTCAGTCCCTCAATTTTGTTCTTCATTCAAGATCATTATTTCCATGTGAATTTTAGAGTCAGCTGGTCAATTTCCAGGAAAAAGATGAAACAACTGTGCTGAGATTTTGTTTGTACTATAGCATTGCAGCTGTAGATCAGTGTGGGGTTACTTGACGTCTTTGAATATTAAACTTTCCTGTCTATAAACGTATTGTATTTCTTCACCTATTTAGGTCTTGTTTTTCTCAGTAGTGTTTTGTAGTTTTCAGAGGGGCTTACACATCTTTCATTCAATTTATTTCGAGGTATTTTGTGCTTTTGATACTATTGTAACTGGCATCATTTTTATTTTCCTATGTGTTTGTGGCTTGTACAATTGGCCCTTGAACAACTTGGGTGTTTGAACTTTGTGGCCCCACTTGTACATGGGTTTTTTTCAATAAATATAGTAGAATAATTTTTGACAATTTAAAAAAATTGCAGATGAACTGCATTGCCTAGAAATATTAAAAAAGAAAAGTTAGGTATGTTATAAATGCATAAAATATATAGAGATACTAGTCTATTTTATCGTTTACTACCATAACATCAACAATTGGCTATTAGTAATTAAGTTTTCGGGGAGTCAAAAGTTACACAGATTTGACTGTGTGGGGGTTCTGCACCTCTAACCCCTGTGTTGTTCAAGGGTCAACTGTATATGGAAAAAGATATTTTAGTGTCCACCTTAAATCAATGACCTTGCTAAACTAACTTATTCAACCTAATAAGTTCTTCAAGATCATACACATATACAATCACATCATCTCCAAATACTGACAATTTTGTTTTTTCCTTTCTAATGCTCAGCCCTTATATTTATGTTTGCTGCCTGACTGTTCTGAGTAGGACTTTCAATACAATGATGAAAGCAGGTATCTTGATCTCATTCCGTCTCTCAGGTAGAAAGTTTTCAGTATTTTACTAGCATTTCCATTGGTCTTTGCTGGGACAAGCCCCCTCAAAACACAGTGGCTTAAGATAATAAACATTTATTATATCTCAGCATTCTATGGACTTGTCGGACAGTTCCTATGCTAGTTGCATGTAAGTTCATTCATGTGGTTGCTTGGCTATGTCTAGGCTGGAAGAATCAAGATGGCCTCACCCACATGTCACAGTTGGTAAGAGCGGTTGGCTTAGGCATCTCCATCGCCCTTCACGAGGCACCTCATTCTCCAGAAGCTAAGACTGGCTTCCTAAAGAGTTGCCTGAGGGCAGTTTTCCAAGAGGCAGCTTGTCTTTTTAATAAACCTTGGTTGGCAGTTGCAATTAGACATGGCAACTAGACAGAGGGAGAGAGCAAAACTTAAGACCTGGAAAAAAAAAAAACAAAAAAACTTAAGACCTGGAAGTTCTTGGGTAATTAACTTATGAATAACCTAGTGCAAGACTCTTTGGAAAAAAAAAAAAACTTCAAGTGTCTGGGAGCTTTGGAGATAATCCTAGGTGCAAAAGAGTGGAAAAAGATCCAGGAAATATGGAAAAGTACTTTATTTTTGTATTGTGGAATTATCATCTGGAATTAGGAAAGAATAGGATCCTCCCAGCCACACCTTTTGAAAATGATATTTCCCCAAGTGAACACTGAAAATACAACCTGGTCCAGGCAAGCCTCTGACGCAGTGATCAGTGGGACCTCCTAGAACCACATCCTTCATTTTTCAAAGTAGGATGTAAAACAAAAACAAAAACAAAAAAGCCTTTTGCACTAATGTATTATAGACTCTGTGTAATTCATTTGATTTTGGTTTATTACTCAAATAGTTTGAAAGATAGCTTATGGATTGGTATAAACTCCATTGATTTCCAGAGAGTCATGAGTCAGTCTCTTCTCTGCTTGGAGATTATGCTGCTCTATCGAGTTTCTAAGCAAAATATTTTATTCAAAACTTTTTAAGGAGAATAAAATGGTATTTAATAAGTTACCATAATATAGTGAAGAGTCAAGAGAGAATATTTTACAGATTACTGTGAAACCATTTTGATTATACCTGGAAAATCCCATCTTTAAAAACAAAAGCCTTGCTTAACCTAGAGATTGTTGTATATTTATAAGGTCAATATACTGAAAGCACTGTGTCTGGGTTTTAAATAAAGGATCATTTTGAAATCAAATGTAATTCTGTGTATAGAGTAATATGTTAAATATACTTTCGAAATCAAAGAAAGTGTCTTAGCAAAGTTCAGTTCTTTACTGTAATCAAGAAAACCTTAGCTCTTTTGACTCAAACAGAAGGTCTACTGTAAAGACGTTGTGTCTTCCACGTGAAATTTCAATTCTTGGAAATTATTCAGGTAAAACCAAAGGGGAAGGTCAGAGTTTACTGTTAGATCTATGGACCAGTAGATTTTTAATTATTTTCATCATGAACTGTGAATAAAAATATATATTTAGTAGTGAGATTCTCTTTTTTCTTTGTTTTTTTTTTTAGTCTAATATCATCTATAGAGTTCCTATATGTGGTTCTATTGTTATAACGTGCGTTGAGTTTTCTGTTGGTGCTGTAACAAATTACCACAAACTTAGAGGCTTACAATAATGCAAATGTATTATCTCAGTTTTGTAGGTCAGAAACGTGGGTGGGCTTCGTCCTCTCAGTCTCACTGTCCAAAATCAAGGTCAGGCAGGGCTCAGTTCCTCTCTGGGAGCTCCAAGGAGAAGTCCCCTTCCGAGCTCATGCAGGTTGTTGGCAAAATTCAGTTCCTGGTGCTTGCAGGATGTAGGTCCCTATTTGCTTGCTGGCTGCCATCTGGTGCTGCCCTCAGCTCCTAGACACCTTTCATAAGAAAGCCTTGCCAAAGGGGAAAAATGGTTTTTAGGACTTGAAGGAGGGGCCTTACCCCTGGTAAGCCTGGAGGCCTGTGATGTCAGAGACTGTCAAGGGGTATCAAGCCCATGGCTTTTAGATATAATGTCAGTTCTAGTTACTGAGTATTCAGGAGTTCACAAGGTTTGGGTTGATGGTTTTATGCTGTCCCCACTGATGTTGCCTTTCCCCGGACTCCCCTGCCGCCTCGTCCAGGGAATCCTGGTTGCTGTACGTTTCCATGCTGGTAATTAGAGTTCTTTCAGCCAACCCCACCAAATGTTTGGCCTTTTAAGGATTAGGGCCTCAATTAGACAAGCTTGCTTTCTCAGATTTTAAAAAAATCAAATTTAGTGAGCTATAGTTTACATATAATTAGTAGAAGTAACTATGTTAAGTATATATTTTGATAAGTTGAGAGTTATACATCCATCTCACTACCACCACAACCAAGTCATACAACATTTCTATCCCCCCAGAAAGTTTCCTTGGGTCCCATCCTAGCTGATTCTCATCCCTCATCTTCCCTGCCCCACCCCAGGCAACCACCTACCTTTTTTCTGTCACCACACAATCGATTTGTCTTTTCTAGAGTTCTCTATATGGAATTATATGTATCTGCATATCTATGCCTGTACATGTACACACTTGTCTGGCTTCTTTTACATTTTTGAGATTCTTGCATGTTGTCATGTGTATCAGTAGTTTATACTGCTGAGTAGTTTTCTATTGTATGGATATACCACAATTATCCTTTTTCAGTATCACTAGATTAAATTTGCTAATATTTTGTTAAGCACCTGTTTGTAGTTATGTTCACAGGGATATTAGTCTGTAGTTTTCTGTATAGTATCTTTGTATGGTTTTGGTTGCAGAGTAATACTGGTCTCATAAATGGAGTTGGGAAATGCTTGGGACATTTATCGCTATTTCCAGGTAGCTTTTCTTGGCCATCCATTTGGCACAAATTCTCTAAGATGTCCAGAGATGCCCTTTAAAGAACGTTTTTTGTTTGTTTGTTTTTAACAGGACCAGGGAGGGCACAGAAGCCCCTGGCACTGCTTTCAGGGTTTTGTGGGTTGGCAGCAATTCCCCATTCTTGTTTTGGGTATTGCACATCAATAGGTCACAGATGTTCAAGTACTATACACAGAAACTCCAAAACTGTGACTTTCCAAAGAATTTCAGCCACACTCTTGAGTCTGGCTGCTTCTGCTGCTTTGGTGCAAAACAGAGACCATTCTTGCCTCTGGGATGATCTAGTATAATCCCCCTCAACCAAAAAATGTAGTTTACTTCTGAGGAGTGGTAAGGGCGAGGGAGGGGGAGGAAAGGACAGGGCGAGCGGTAGGATGCTCAGACCTTTAAAAAACAAATGGGGAAAGGGCTCACTTTCATGTGGCCTTACAAGTACCCAGAAACAAAAATTCAAGAAAAATGTGTTCCTCTTAAATACTCTCTGCAAGGCAGACCAAGAAAAATTTGGATCCATACCTAGACTTCTAGAAAAGGAATTTTACACATCATATAATGTCCCTCTTTCTCTTTTACAAATGTGGAAACTGTCCCTCATCTCTGTCCCTCAGACATAGCTAATGATATTTTAAAGGTATTTTATGAGGTTTTTGGGGGGCCTCAGGGAAATAAAATTCCTGTGCTGACCTAGGCTGATTCCCCAGATATCCTGAACTGGCATGCAGGTCGGGCTCTCAGAGTTCTGGCTAGCAAAATCAGGACATAAAAGCACATGATTATGACTTCCAGCCCAGGGCTGAGGTTGGTGTGTCATGCTATATAAAATCCCCTGATCGTCAAGTGCCTTTTTGTTGATAATTCAGCAAGAATTATCATCCTCATTATATATATTCTTACTGCATGAGTGAGTTTGTGGTGTGTAAACACACGCACATGTGCAGTTATAATAGTTATTGTAAGATTAAGGCATCGGTATGTTGATCTCTATTTCCCTGTGTTGTTGGGAGATGCAGCATAGACTCCTCCAGGGGCTGAGGAGGGCTGGAGTGGCCTGCACCATGGCCGGTCACAGACACTGAAGGGCTTCGGCCCCCATTCCCAGGCAAGTCCAGTGTAAACCAGGCATGGGTTACGTGTTGCTTAAGTGGGAAACCAGAACTGAGTGGAAGGTTTACAAGAAAAAAGAGTTGGTTTGTTAGAGGGGTGGGGCTTTGGCGTTGAATATATCGGGACATTTGGATAAACCAATTCCCAGGAACAGAGGAACCAAGCCAGTTCTGGGAAGCGACGGGAGAGAGCCGCGGGTGTGACCCTCAGGGCGAAGGGGAGGGATTCAGACCTGGTTTTAAGAGTGGTAACTTGAGCGTTAAAAGGACAGAAGACGGGGAAGTAAGTCACCAAGTTTGGGTGCTGCCTCTGCTGCCCTGTAGCCTCAGGCCCTTCACGTACTTTCTCTGGGTCTGTTCGCTCATTTCTAGAAAGTTGGAGGTTGGTGATTAGATGATGTTTATATTTCAAGTCATCATACAGTCTGTGAAGACATTAATTCTTGTTTGCTTGTTTATATTCATTGTATAAATGTTTTTTTTCATAAAGTTGCCAGCTGATCTGAGACCTTTTAAGTGGAAAAAAAGGACGGAGGTTTTGTCATCCTTTTGCTAGAGGCAGCGGGCCGGCCCAGCAGAGCCACAGAGAGAAGCAGAAATCAGCAGGTTAGACTCAGAGACTGCTCAACATCGATTCCTTCTAGATTTTTCTCTCATTCTTTAGAAGATTTTGTATTTAAGCACGTGGTGACTTTGCTAAAGGAAGCTATAAAAGTGCTAATATCCCATACTTAGGTAAACTCTACTCAATCTTACACACAGTGAGGTAGGACCTGTAAATCATTTTAATGATCATAAATATTGAAAGCTCTTGAAGCTCACAGTGGATTGTTTGACCGGCCTCTCCGATTTCCAAGGAACAACTTCTCTCTCCTGGGACCTGCTGCCTGTGCATGCCCAGAGCACGCACACAGCTCCCCACACGCATCCGGCCGGCCTCGGGGTGAGCGGGCCACGCACCACTGTGTGGTGGGTGGTATCTGCACCATGTGCTCACCCTCTGGCTGCCTTCTCCTTGGTGGACATCTGGTCACTGTGAGACTGAGCAAGCTCACAGGAATCGTTTTGGGGGACTCTTTGCTTCAGAAGTTTCATGAGTAAATAAGGAGGAGGACTAGATTTGGGGCTGAGGAAGGGAGAGCTCATGACTTCCCAGGTGTTTGCTGACCATCCGCCTGGCCACGCCAGTGGGCAGGCTGCACATACTGGCCTGCAACTCACAGAAGAAGTGCAGGCGCAGGAAACAGCCTCCCCTCAAGGGTCTGGGAGCTGCCGTGGTACCCAAGGAGGGTGGGAGAGGCAAAAGAGGGGAAAAGCCGACCCAGAGCAAGAGATTGTAAAAGATTGTCAGGGCTGTGGGCTAGTGGCAAGCCTTTGCCACTGTCCTTTGCTCTTGGAGAAGATAGTGTCTGGCTCATTCACATGCCCTCTATCTGTCTGCTGGTCTGTCCACATACACTGTTAATGCTTCCCTAGGTGAGATAAAATACCTGGCACTGCATGTCTGACGTGTTTGGCATCTTTTATGTTCTGTTCAGATTGGCGAAGGTACCCACTAGACCCTTTTGAAGGGACCCAAGTAGCAGGACAGCAATATCATAGACCTGGCAACTTGCTCAAGGTCAAAAAAAGACGGGTAAGAGTTAGAATCCATCTTTTGGCCTTTTGATTTCTTCTGGTTGAAAAAATTGGGCTCCACAACTTTCCTCTTATGGCGACCATCAAAGGAAGGGAAATGAGAATGTCAGATTCAGAGGAATCCTAGAGTTTTGGGTCCTGCCCTTGGGCTTTGTGAGACCACCCAGAATCATCTCCTTCTAAGTCTTACCAGATTCTCCAGGAGTAAGATGAGGTTGGATACCTTGTTCTGATGAAGCCTCCCATTTCCATAACCTGAGATAGACTCAAACACACAGAAGTATTAGTTTGGTTGTTTGGGTGAGTATTTTTATATTTCAGTTCACCAGTTACAGAAAATAAATGGCATGGTTTCATTTGAACCATATCCCTAAGCTTTATTTATGTATTTAAAACATTAATTTTATTGCTGAGTTTAAAAAAAAAGAAAAAGGCATATTTTGGCTCAGTTCAAAATTCACAAAATATGCAGCTTTTGGTACACAGTACGGCTCAAATCCCTAGGTATTCATTTAGTTGTCTCCTTCAGAAAGAAGTTCCATAACATCAACCCCTTTTCTAGAAAGGTCTATGAAAAATAGGTTACTTACTATTCCTCCTCTATTTTCCTCTGGGTGTAGGTGAGTATTCCCAAATTTAGTGAAGCCCAAGTAGATCTTCCTCTCCTTGTCATGTCCTTCCTGTTTTGTTCGTGATCTGGCACAACTCCTATGGCCATTTGGGGGGTGATTTTTTCAGTCCAAGTGTTGCTGTTTCTTTTTCTGCTTGAGTGTTAAGGACAGACCCTAAATACTAATTCCTGAGACTCCTGCCTCCACAGAGGAACAGTGCTGCGAGTAATGAGGTGTCAAAAGATGGCGAACCAGCTCCATTGTTATGCTTTCCAACTTTTCCATTAGGAGTCCTGATGAGTGGCTTTCCCTTTCCCTAGGTGACAGAAAGGGGAGGTGAGGAGGTATACAATGAGCTGAAGCAGGTCAGTCCCTCTCTGTCTGCTTCTCCCGGGCATATCCAGGGCCTGTAGCTGCCATAAATAATGTCCCAGGGGCTTCCAGTGACTTCCAAAGGCCAGAGCTGCCAGTGTAGCATGAATTACCATGGAAACCTGAGATAGCTGGGAGCTTTCTCTTCCCATTTTTCTCGTTAGACCATTGGTTTGGATCCAGAGTTGCTGCAGCCTTTTTGTGTAGTTATTAGATGAAGCCTTACCCTGGGCTCCTGTGGGATCGGCTACTTCCAGGTCCTCGCACGGATGAAACCAGAAGATTTTTCTGGAACGAGCATTGAACAGTGTAGGAGACTTGCACTGTGAGAACACACATTTTGCCAAGTTTGCACCTCAGAGGAAGCGCTCTGAATGTCCCTCTCATTGTGCTATGATAGATGTGTGTTCTAATGGTTTCCAGGACCCTGTGCACTTTATTGCTGGGACACAGCCACATTCCCCCCACCCCCCACCCCCAAGTCAATAAAGTTTTGTCCAGGAAAGGCATCAAGGCTAAAAAGACAAACTGTGATTGCATGTGGATGGATGAGGTGCAGGGGAACAAAATCCCTTCTAGGAATAGAAATGTGGACCCTTCGTTGTAATTTTACAAAACATGTTTTCCAGACTGTGATCTTTGGGTATTTTAAGAGAGAGATAAATCCACGGGAAATACCGTGGGGCTCGAGAGGAAGCCGTGATCAGAGGTTATACGAGCAATGAAAGCAGTTCCTGCTGCCATTTCTCCTTTTACCCCACTTTTTAAAAGAACTTGACTTTTTAAAAATATGAGTAGTCCTGAATTTTAACATGTGTAGATTAATGTAAACCACCACCACAATCAGGGTGCAAGCAGTTTCTTCACTCCAAAACCTCCCTGTGCTGACTGTTCCCAAGTACACCCTGCCCCACAGCCCCAGCTGCTGGCAGCCACTGATCTGTTCTCCATCCCGATGGTTTCGTCTTTGAGAATCTCATGGAAACAGAACCATGCAGTACATCCCCAGACACTGGCTTCTGTCGCTCCAGCATAATGCCCTTGGGATTAATCCAAGTCATTGTGTGTCAATAGTATGTTCCATTTTATAACATCATATAGATGTACTACAGTTGGTTTATACATGCACCCATTGAAGGACTTTTGGGCTGTTTTTGGTGATTTGAGTACCTCATTTAAAAAAAATTGTGGTAAAATATAAACAGCTGACTCTTGAACAATGTGGGGGGTTAGGGGTGCTGACCCCCCTTTGCAGTTGAAAATCTACATGGAACTTCTGATTTCTCAAAAACTTAACTACTAATAGCCTCCTGTTGACCAGAAGCCTTACTGATAATATAAACAGCCAGTTAACACAAATTTTGTATGTTATATATATTACAGACTTTATAAAAGAAGTATAATGTGAGCTATAAATATAAAGTAAGATACAGAAAAGAAAATGTTTTTTCAAATTGTTGCCAATTTCCAAAAAGTTTTCTGATGTATTTATTGAAAATATCTGTGTGTAAGATAGACCCGTGTATTTCAAAACCATGTTGTTCAAGAGTCAACTGTATAACACAAAATTTGCCACTTTAACCATTTTTAAGTGTACCGTTCTATGGTGTTAATTACATTCACAACATTGTGCAACCATTAATTACTAGCTGTTTCTAAAACTTTTTCATCATTCCATAGAAACTGGAATGATGAGCAATAACTCATCATTCCCTCCAGCCCCTGCTAACCTCTGATCTACTTTCTGTCTGTGAATTTGCCTGTTCTAGATATCTCATGTAATAGAATCATAAAATATTTATCATTTTGTGTCTGGCTTATTTCACTTGGTATGTTTTCAGGGCTCCTCTATGTTGTAGCCTGTGTCGGTCGGCACTTCAATCTTTTTTATGGCTGAATAGTATTCCATTGTATGCAGAGACCACGTTTTGTCCATCTGTTCATCTGTTGATGGACACCTGGGTTGTTTCCACATTTTGGCTCTTGTGAATAATGCTGCTGTGAACATGGGTGCCCAGGTATCTGTTTGATTCTTGCTTTTGGTTCTTTTGCCACTCCCATTTTTTAATTTAAGTTGGCAGAGTAGGAGTGGATGTGGGAATTCTAGTTTCTGAGAATCTGGTGTTTTGTCTGAATCTAGTCATTGTTCTTTGTTCTTGGTGTTCTTAAAGGATTTGAGGAATTCTGCCATATTTTTGGTCATTAGCCTCAGTATTCTGGGAGGAGGAAGGTAGTCACAACTGGGTATAAGGGAAGCAGACTCTGGGTGATGGGATGGAGGCCCTCGGAGGTGCTAGCTTCCAAGGTGCACAGCCTTGTCGGGTTGTGGTGTAATGGCTTGCTGGGGTCTAAGTGGTCTTTGGTACGTATTTCACATGATCTACTTTCTCTGGCCTTTGCTACATTTCACTATAGAGTTTGCCATACCGTTAGGAAAGGACTTAAGGATAAGGGCAAAAAGTACCAAGTGAGAAGAAAATTTTTCACTGCAGGATCTGCTTTTATAAATAAGATATGTCTGAACCTACCTAGACTCAAATAACTCAGCTAATTGCTTACCCTTTTAGAATAATTGGCAATAGGGGCAGTCTCAACCATAAGAAGCATGCAGCACAGGGAATAGATTATGATTACCTACAAGGATGTACCCTTGGGGCTAAGAGCTTAATAGATTTTCCTTAATTAAGAGATAGCTGTAATTTATTTTTAAATAGCTGCATTTGCATATATAGTAGGGGACTAAAGTCATTTAGAAATGGTTGGATCTTTAAGCACTGAAGAGTTTTATGATGTTGCTAGTTTGCTGATTAAATTTCCCTTGATAAGCATTGTAGAGACTAGTTCAGCCAGTCCTTTCTTTTCTTCTCTTTTTTTATTAAAGTATTACTGATATACAATCTTATGTTTGTTTCAAATATACAACACAGTGGTTCAACATTTACCCATATTATCAAGTCCTCACCCCCTTCAGTGAGGTCACTGTCCGTCAATGTAGTAAGAGGTTACAGAATCATTAACTGTATTCTCCATACTGTACTACCGTCCCCGTGACCAGCCTATATTGTGATTGCGAATCATTTTGCCCCTTAATCCCCTTCCCTCTCCCCTCCCACCTTCCCCCACCCCTCCCCCTTGGGAGCCACTAGTCTCATCTCAGTGTCTATGACTCTACTGTTATTTTGTTCCTTCTGTTTTGCTTTGTTTTTATACTCCGCAAATAAGTGAAATCATTTTTGTCTTTCTCCACCTGGCCTATTTCGCTGAGCGTAATACCCTCTAGATCCGTCCATGTTGTTGCAAATGGGAGGATGAGCATTCTTTTGTCCCTAAAGGATGACAGACCCTCCCTTTCACCAACCTCCTGCCACAGCCTGCCACTAAGTCTAAGGTTCTCACCCCTGGAGAGACTTCTTTGGCTTAAAATCCTCCATTTACAGGAAGCTGTTAATCTGAGTGTGGTGGTGGGGTGGGCGTGTGTACGTGTGTGTGTGTTTCTGTTTCAGGGAGGATCTTTGAAAAGGACTGTAAATCTATTCGGGACCAGCTTGACCATCACTCCGTGACTCAGTCTGGCCACATTTTTTCAGTCCCCAGGTTTGCATGGGGGTTTGTGCTCATGCTGGGACCAAGGCAAGGCTGCTGACCCCGCTTCACAGGGGAGACTGAAGACGAACATGGTGTGCGGCTGGGTCATCGGGCAGCTCACACTAACGGCGGCACATTCCAGACTCAAAGCCTGGTGGGATCGTTAGCTTCCTCATTGCAGGCAAAGAGGTGCGAAGAGAGCACCTTTGTAGGTACAAAGTTCGAAGATGATGAACTACAATAAGTAATAATAATTTATAAAACCCTTTTTAGGTCCCTGTCTCTGGCCTGTGTACTTTTCTCACATTATTGCATTTAATCTTCACAACGTCCCTATGAGTAGGTGTACACTGTCTTCATTTTACAAGGGAGGGATGGCCACTTAAAGCTAAGTTAAGTACTTGAATACACAGTGAGATTGACCCAGGCAGCCTGAGGCTCCTTCCGTCAAAGAGAAAACACACAACTGTATCTTTCTGCTGTGAAACAGAATTTCAGTCATTTAATCTCAGCAAAATAGCATCATTTGTCACATTTATGTCAATACTTTAGATTTCATTGGCATTATAATTTTTTTAAGTTTCTTTCTAAATAAGTCATATATATTTGCTTATGAATTTATTTTTGTTTAATAGTTGTATAAGAACTATAAGCATAAGAGTTTATACCTAGTTTTATATCTTTGTGCATATTTAGGTAATATTATAATAGAAATGACTTAGGTCAACACTGGCAGTCCACAGTATTGAATCATTAACACCCTCCACACATTAGCACTTTTACTTTAAATAAAGTCCCTTAATAACCTAAGAGACTGGACATATTTTGGCAGATTGGGTGAAGGGACAGTGAAGAGGTGCTGTTCAGAGATGGCTCTGTGGCGGGTTCCAAGGTACCAACAGGGTGGGGTAAACATTAATTTTCTTTCTGCACTGTGAGGACAAGATTCTACTCTCTTAGCCACCCTCACTGTGTTGAAGTTCTGCTGCCTGTATAAATGTCACTTTATAGGCAATCACTCTTTCCTCCAGCTGCTTTTAAGATATTCTTCATGGTGTTTTCCATCCTCACAACTGTGTGTCTACCTGTGGATGTAGTTTTGTTTATACTGCATAGGACCTCATGTACTTCCTGAACTTTAGAATTCATGTCTTTCCTCAAAAGTGGAACATTTTGAGTGCACATCTCTCCAGCACTCCCTTATCTGCCTTTCCACTCATCTCCCATACCACAGCACCACCTCTAATTCTCCTCACCTCCCATTGATCTCACAGTGTTACATTCCAGTTCACTTCTTCAGATTTATTTGTCTGTTTACCCGTATTCTCTCTTTGGATGTGTCCAGTGTAATATTTAACCTGTTCGTTAGGATTTTTTTAATGGAAAGGAGAGTGTATTTCATCATTTACATTTCTAAACTACTTTACTTAGATGTAAGTTATGTATAAAAAAGCACACCCATTTAAACTGTACCATTAGCTAAGCACTGATGAATGTATTTACCCATGAGACCACCACACACACAATCAAAATACAGATTTCCTTCACCCCTAGGAGTTTCCTTGTGCCCTGGGACATTTTCAGCAATTATATCTTCCAGTATTTTTTCTGGCCTTTTCTCTTTCTCTGGAATTCTAGTTATATAAGTACTGAACATTTGAATATTGTTCCCTCAGGTCTCTAAGGTTCTTGGTGCCTCAGTTTTCCTCAGTCTTTCTTCTCTCTGTTGTTTGGGAATGTATGTTGCTCAGTCTCTGACTTCACTGATTCTTGCTTCCACCTTCCCCAATAAGTGACCGGTCCCACATAGTGAACATTTGAATTTTCAGTTTTTGTACTTTTCAGCTCTAGAATTTCCTTTTCTAACTTTGTTTCCATTTATCTATTGAGAATTCCTAGCTGTTCATTCAGTATGATACCATATTTCTTTTCATTCTTTGAGCACATTTATAATAACTGCTTTAAAGTCAATGTCTGCTAAATCCAACATCTGGAGCCATTCAAAGTCAGTTTCTATTGGCTAACTTTTCCCTTGAGTATAGTGCACATGTTAATGTTTCTTTGCATGTCTAGTAATTTCTGGTTGAAAATTGAGCCTTGTAGATGATAAATTATGGCAACTGTTTTATTCTTCTGAGGTATGTATATTTTTTGTTCTAGTAGGCAGTGAACTTGTCTGGATTCCAGTGCAAACTCCGTCACCTTTATGATACACAGCAGCTAGTATCTCTGTTTTTATGACCTCCCATTGGTACTTTTTTACCTGGCATTTGGGAGTTTCCCCTGTTTTTGTGTAATTTGGTGGCTAGTCAAGGATTTCAACAGAGACAGAGGTCACTCTCGTTTTATTTTCTTGCATCTAGAGGTTTCCCTCTCTCAAACTTTTAGCTGTCTGGCTGGTGTGGGGCTCTGTGTCTGATGTTTCAAGCCTATAAGATTCAACTTTCTGGCACCTGACTTGTTCATGGTTGGGAAGTTCACTCAGAAAAAAAAAAAGGCAGCAAATTCACAGTCAGGACTGTGCATAGCTGTGTTATTCAAGGGCAAGAGCAGATTTATTTCTGGTTTCTGCTCATTTTTTCACCAGGCCCCTTAGAGCCTCCTCCCACACATGCATAGTTTAGATTTTGGCCTGTGATTTGGACAGAGTTTATTCTCTGAATTTTATACTCCTTTTGTGGTTATTATGCTGCCAGTACTTTTCCTGTAGATTTCTAGCTACATTTTCAGGCTTGAACTCTGATCTCTGGCATCTTGGCTGGTAAGGCTGTGGTTTTCCACTGCTGTTTTTTTTCCAGCTATAGCTGTAAGGATTGGATATCATCCTTAGTCCAGGAAGACATAAACTCTCAATTCTTACCCCTTCCTGTGGCAGCTTTTTGAGAGTAAATGCTCTTTCTGCTTCTGTCTGCTTTTGGATTCTCTCCAGGGTCTTTAAATAGTTGTGGTTTAAAAAATTTTTTTAACCTTATTCTTATCGGTGTTATGTATGGGAGGGTTTCATGACCACTGCACTCCTGTGACACTTTTGGAAGTAGTCTACCCATTAAATTTTTAGTTTCAATATCTCTGTTGTTTATTTGAAATTCTATTTGCTTTCTGAACTAAGTCCACCTAATATTCATGATACCTTTTTATTTCTCACATCATAAGTCCCTTTTAAAAATGTTTTTGATCATCTTAAATATACTTATTTATGGTCTGTATCCAGTTAGTATCCAATAATTCCAGTATCTGAAGTCTTGGGTGTTCAGCTGTGCCATTTGCTCTGTCTGCTGACTTTCTCTCATTCAACTTTTTATAAGTAAATTTTAGCTTATGAGCCATGCACCCTAATTTGGGGGTTAAAATCTGTAGAGGGATTTTGTTTGCTTTTACTTATGTTCAAATTATATCATGGACCATTGTCATATACTAATTTCTAAGGCTGGGGGTTCCTAGGCCTGGCAGGTAGTATAAATTTGTAGTCCAATTCCATTTGAGGACAGACTCATGATTATAAATTCTTATAGGGAGACTTTTCTTTCTCATGATACAGAGCTGATGACAACCATATCCTGCAGCCAGTGGATAGACTATTCCTCATCTGTGTCTTCACTGACAGTTCAGCTCTTTGGAACTCCTGATTAGCAGTGGTCTTGATTATAATTCTTGCTAATTTCCAATCAAGACCTAGTCTGCTACACTGATCCCACCCCCAGCTCTTTTGAGGGACTTTAAAAACCTCATCTACTTGATTATCACGAGAAATGAGATTAACCCCCACTACTGCCATTTCCGAGTTACTGCTCTGAGTTTTTCAATGTCTTACTTGATTTGATTTTCTAATCTGGGAAGTCTGAATAGAAAAGTAAAAAAATTAGAGTACAATAAAACCCCATCCACACCTATATTTATTAGATGTTAATGTTTTGCTATATTTGCTTTAGCTGTGTGTGTGTGTTTGCTGAACCATTATGAATTATATACATCATGATATTTTACTTGTAAATACTTTATCAAGTATCTCCAAAAACATGAGGCTTTTCTCTATAAAACTATATTACTATTTTCATACCTAACAAATTGTATTAATCAGGGTTCTCCAGAGAAGTAGAACTAGTGGTGTGTGTGTGTGTGTGTGTGTGTGTGTGTGTACAAGAGAGAAAAAAAATTACCAAGAAATTTTACCACAAAATTCCCTAGAGCCAAAGGTCATGCATTCCAGATTGAAAGGGCTCTCTACAAACACAACACAAAGATCCATATGAAGGCACATGATTATATTTCAAATGCTGGAGCCAAAGAAGACATTGAAAACTTTCAGAGAGGAAATGAAGTAACATTCAGTTGATCAGGAATCAGAATGGCATTGTATTTTTTTACATCAACACTGTAAGCTTTGGAGACAAAACAGCAATGCCTTAATGTTTTGGAGGGAGAATAACTTCCACCTGAGAATTCCATACCCAGCTAGACTGACAACCAAGTGTATGGTTAGAATGAAGACATTTTCAGTCACAAAGGCCTTCTAAAAAGTAACTTTGCATTTACAATTTGTAAACAAAGCCACTAGGGGAAGTCTTAAAAAGCTGGGTGAAGGTGGAGTTTGCTTAGTCAAGAAAGGGCATTACAGGGGATTCAGGAACAGCAGGTCTAAAACAGGAGAGAGGTACAAGGAATCCCAAGAAAATAATTCAGGGAATTCACAGAGTGATAGCTCTGCAGGAGGCCTTGAGAGCAGCCTCATGGATCTGAGGGATGCAGGAGGGACATCTCAGTGAAAAGATGAACTGATAAACAATGTGGTTGGTTGTACTGAGAGGCTTTTTAGAGTGTGTCAGAAAATTTGGGACTGATTTAGTGGTAAGTAAATTGAAGATGGTGTAAATGAAAACTAGAACACTTGTATAAGAAAATACATGAGATCATCTGTACGGTTTATATGTAATTAATAGTTACATAGTTCTGCTAATGTAAACACTGAATCTTGAACTAACCAGTGATAGACTATAGGGAGGATGGGGTGGGTTGGAGACTATATACATAGCTCTCAGGTGGGTAGGGTAAAAAACAAAATCCTTATCTTCCATAGAATGAAACCAATGGATACTGTTTAATAGTGAAGAAAAATCAAGAAGGGAAATGTCAACATGTTGTTTAGAAATGCAGAGTCAGGAGAAATGCCTGGAAGATAGGAAAGTGGTTGCCTCTAGAGAACCCAAATTAGGAGTGCAGCGGTGGGGGACTACTGTTTTTCCTTTTGTTGTTGTTGTTATAAACTTATAACAATATATGACTTTTAAAACTGTGAACCTGTCTTGGTTTGATTTTTTAAAAACTTTAAATATAAAAGTAAAATATTCATTCATTTCAGTACTTTAAGTACCCTTTGTAATGAATTGTGATCCATGTCATGGTGCATCTTAACATTACCATGTTGGTAAGGTTCTAAGTCATCCTCACCTTCTTTAAGGGCAGGGATTTCCCACCTCCTAAGTTTGCACTGTCCAATGTAGTAGCCGCTAGCCATGCATGGCTATTTAAAACTAATTTAAGTAAAATAAAATTCCAATTTCAATTTTTCTTGCCCTAGTCACATTTCCAAGTATTCAATAGCCATACATGGCTAGTGGCCACTGTATTAAACAACACTGTCCTAAATCAGTCTCAGGTCCACCCCTTCTTTCCAGCTTATTGCTGTTCTCTCTAGGCAGGATACAGTAGTGACTGGAGGTGTGGGCTCTTGAGTCACTATACGAGCTCAAGCATGGGCTTCGTTGCTTCCTGGCTGTATGAGTTCGGGCACATCATGTAACCTGTCAGTGCTTCAGTTTTCCTGTCTGTCAGATGGGGATACTAACAGCACCATCACCTCCTAGGGGTTGTGGGGATGGACTGTGATAATGCGTTTACGTAAAATGCTTAGCATCATGCCTGGCCCACGGTGCACACTCAGGAAAGGTTTCCTGCGGCAGCTGGAATCCTCGTGTCGTGCCCTGCCACATATGCCTCCAGCCACTTCTGAGCTTGCATGCAGCCCTGATGGACAAGCCCCATATGCACCAACAGCCTCCACCTCACAGGCCTGCCCCTCTTTTTCTCTGAGCACTTCTTCAGGTGGGACAGAGGCTTGCTCAGTCTGAAGGAGAGCAGCCCAGAAGCGCTGGGATTTCCACCTCCAGTGGAAGCCCTCACCCAGAGGATGGCCTCGGTGGGTAAATACCCCCCTTCCACTGGGGGAGAAATTCTGAGAAGTCTTCCCCACAGTCCCTCAGAGGCCCCCAGGGGCAGGGAGCCCCGCCTGTCCCCAGCAGGGACCTACTCAGTGACGCATCCTTTGTTGGCCCTTCTCCTGTCCCTGCCTTACTTTCCCCCTCTCTCGTTGTGCTCCTTGGGGTCTCCTCCAACTTCTACCCAAATCATGGTCTCAGGGTCTGTCTGGGAGGAGCTCACACTGAAAAAACCACCGCCGCCACCACCGCCATGTTCGTCGGTTCAGGCACTCCTTGCTTCAAGACCAAGCACCTACAGTAGCTCCCTGGCTGCTTTTCCCATCTTCATTTCCACTCCAGGGCCAGAGCCATCTCCGTCTAATATAAATCTGGAGCTGTGACTTACCTGGTTCCTTCTTGCCTAGAGGTGCAGTAAAACTTAGTCCTGTGATCAGGAACCTTCACAAATCCCCCTGAACCTACCTTACCAGCCTCACCTCTGGCTAGTTACACTGCTCACCGTCCTTTAAACACACCATTCTCTTCTGTATTCCTGTATCCTCACACATGCTGTCTCTGATTGGAGTAATAATATAGAAGTAATAGTTATTGATCACTTACCCTATATCAAATAGTGTTCTATGCAATGTGCACAGATACGTTCATTTAATCCTCACAGCAACCTTATGAAGAAGGTTTTAATATTCTCCCCATAGTAGAGATGTGGAAACCGAGGCTTAGGAAAGTCACATACTTAATAGTGAAGTTGGGTAACTCCGAGGTTGTGCCCTGTACTTGGCAGGAAAGTTACATAACACACAAATGATTAACTTACAAGAAATCGACTTTACTGAGGGGGGAGAGAGAGAGTGAGAGAAAGTAAGTGTGGTTTGGGTAGTCTGCCTGACATTCCATTCAATGCGTACCTGCTCCAAGGAGGGGGCAGGGGGGATAGGGGGCAAGGGTCTGCTGCTATCCCGGCTTTCTGGACTGCTTGTACTGGGAGCACGTGGCTGGTGGAATGTGATACAGTGCTTAATTATTCACATGTTCACGTGACAGAGCTCCCAAAATACATGCCTGTTATTTACTGAGAGATGGTTCATCCGTCTCTCTGCTGGCTTTTCAGGGCTCACTTTGACCCTGTGTGACTGCCTCCCCAGGACAGGTGACTCTCCAGTGCCTGGTCCATGAGGGACAGGAGACTCCATGGTCCTGTTCCCTTTTCCCACCTGGTGGACACCTGCTTATCTCTTCTGACTCAGGGCAAGCATCACATCCTCTGGGAAGCTTTCCCTAACTCCCCTGGGAAGAATCCCCTTCCCCCAATGCTCCTGGAACACCCTGCACACATTTCTTTGCACACTCTATGTTGCACACTAAAAATCTGTTTACACCGCGTTTCCCGGCAACATTGTATATTCCTCAGTAGAGCCCGTTTCTTTATGAGATGTTTCAGTCCCTCCTCTGTAGTAGGGGTTCAGGCAACATCTTCTTTGGTTGGTTGTCAGGAAGGCAAGTCTCTGTGCCTTCTAGAAAAAGAAATGAGGACAATTCAGAAGGGTCATTATAGTCCGTCGTGTTTCTTACAGAATCCGGAGTCATGGAAGTGATCCCTTCTGTCTCTATTCGCTCTCTGTCTCCTCGGTTTCTTTGTTCTTTCTATGAGGTCACTATTTGACCATAGGACTTTAAGAAGCCAGTTCTATGTGGTCTGTTGTTTTCCTCATTAGATCTATGTGAGTATGTTTATGTTATCTGTTTGCATACCAGGTGAACATATCTCTGCCAACCAGTCAAATCTCCCCAAACCCTCAAACTGGCACCATCAGTGAGGAGTTTCCACGTTGCCTTTCTGTTTTTCTGTCTTGTGAAGGATGTGGTTTTTTGGTTATGTGATTCTTTTTAAGCCGCTTCATTTGTTTTTGGACTAATAGCATAGCTCCCCAAACTTGGACAGAAATGTCAAATTCAGAATCTCTGGAAGCACAGCAATAAGACGCTAATTAGTTCATGTTTTCCATAGAATGAGTCTCAAATACACAATCACTGCTTTCTTGTTCTATTTCTCACCCTTGACGATGCTGGCAAAACTTTTTCCTTTTGGATGCAAGGGGATTGGTTGGAACAGAAAGCATTTTCCTATACTCCACCTGCTGGATGGAATGAATAAAAGCCTTGGGGAAAGATCTAAATATTTACCAGATAGAACCTCAGCCCCCAAAGTTTCAAGTCTGGAATACATTTCACAGCCCCAGGCCAGAAACATGCATGCTGATACTGATTATTTGTATCCTTTGGCAGAGGGTCTAGAGAAGTGTTATAATTCATTTGGAGAGAAAAGTCTGTGGTGGGGTGGGGGTGGGAGTCAGGTGGGAATGATTATGTGTATATAGCTTCTACTTAGCTATCTAGATGCTGGAGAATGGAGTCCGCCTACCTTCCTGCTTCCATCACTGGCTTCTACCCTGCTGGCTAACTTCAGTTCACACCTTGCTTTCCACACCTGGACCTCCTTGGCATTGTGTTCCCTCCTGCCACAGTGCCTTAGCACACACACTGCTGCCTCCATCTGGAATGTTCTTCACACCCCACACTCCACCTCTTTACCTGGTCAACTCTTAGTCGTCCGTCAGACATCAACTCATTTCCTCAGGGAATCCCTTGAGTAAGTGAAACCCCTGAATTCACTGGATACTTCTCCTTTGTAAGTACCTGTCACTTACAATTTTACATTTGTCTGTGATCCTTTGTGTAGATTACTTCCTGCTCTATGGTATGGGACAAAGGATATGCTGGTGTTCATTTTAAAAATTGTCAAGTTTTATGTTTATTTTAATGTGTATTAGAAAATATATATATATGGTAGTAGCTTATCTTTTTGTGAAATTTTTGCCTACTGTAAATTCACCTTCCATAAACCATATGAACCGGTAGTGCCATGATCAGGCAATGGGTATATAGGCTCTTGGAAGCAGTATGCAAATAAGTGAAATTTGGGGAATAATATGTTCATATGCTTCTCCTTACTAAACTGTAAGTTCCAGAAACGAGCTTTATTTGGTATACCATCGCGCCCACCATGTCTGGTGCATATTTGGGCCTTAATAAATATTTGTTGAAAAACTGGGCAGTGGTTGAATGACCAATTGAAGGACTCAACAAGTGCCCCTCCTAACGAGATATCAGCTGATGAGAAAGAAGGCTGAGATTTCTCTTGAGGATCAGCCACATGGATTGTACATGAACTTTGTGGACTTAGAACATTCAGTTTCAAAAGCCCAAAGACACGGCAGAGTCACGGGGCTGTAGGGGACCTTTGCAGTTAGCCTGCTCAGGGCAGCGCCTCCAGCGTCCTGGGCGGGTATTGTCACAGGCTAGGTTTCCTGAGAAGTGGACCCTGAGATGAAGATCAGCGTGCGGGAAGTTTCTCAGGGATCTTGGGATGGACACCTGTGGAAGGGAAGGAAGCAGGTTAGGGCAGGAGGAGAGGTGGAGGCGGTCTCAGCAGAGGCCTCGGCTGACTTTATGAGAACTTCTGACACCAGGACGATCCTGCAGGGCTGTCCAGAGTTGAAGCATAGGGGCCAGGCAGTTGGGCACCTATGTGCATCACCTTGGAGGGGCGTGCCCTGGGGCACGGCAGCTTTCTTCACCGCGGTGCTGATGGTGAAGGCCTGTCAGCAGGTTAATACTCTCAGCAGCTGGGAGGGTCACTTCTGAAGGGGGTCCCGGGTGCCACACTGCCGAGTAGACCCCAGGCGTGCATGCAGGCTCTGTATGGAAATCTCCAGGACCTGCAGGCCTCAGTCACTACATGTGGATGTACTAGTGACCATGGCTGGAATGACTGTAGTTGTTAGAAAAAAATTATTTCTTTATATTGAAACAAAAACCACTTCCTTGTCAAGTTCCAAATACCTGTACTCATTTGATTCCCAGAGCAAGAAAACAAAAGGACCTTTGAACTGTCTGGAGAGAATTATAATATCTCATTTTAAATCTTCTCTTAACTAAACACACTTAGTTTCTTTTGTTTTTTTTTTTTTTATTTGTTTTTTCTATGGTTCCTTACTATTCATCTATTAGTTTTCACATAACTTTTTTAAAGTTATCAAACTTCTTTTAATAAGCAGCATCTAGAATGAGATACAATAGCCTAGATGTGGACTAACCCGCTCACATTACAGTAAGATAATTATATCCCATAATCTCTGCCTTATAGAAGTAAGAGTGGAGTCAGTCAATGTTATTATCTCTTGTTCAAATGAATTGCTGTGAAGCAATTTCCCTCCAAATGTGGATTCATAAAGAAAATCACTGGGACCCGAAATGGAAATCTAAAAGATAATTTTTAACTCTATCTTATTAGTATATGATATGTGTAATTATATTTATTATAAAAATAATAGCAAATATTTATTCAGTCCTTATCATATGCCAGGTACTGTGTTAAAAATACTTCCATGCCTCCATCTCATTCGATCCTCTCCACAAGCCTGTGAGGTTGGCACTGAATGTCTGCTCATTTCAGAGGGGAGGACGCAGAGGGCAGACAGGTTAAGGAACTTTCCCAAAGATACAGTCAGGAAATGGAGGAGCCAGAATTTGAACTCTGCCAACCCGACTCCAAAGCTACGTTCTTCTGTATGTGCGATTTACATTGATTTGTACATTACATTGAGTTAAATTCATTAACGACTTAAAATCTAAAGAAAGTACTTTAAATACATGATGGCCTTTGGAGAAGCTCAGGGGGATTAGAAAGAGCATTTTTAAAAGGGAGCAAGCCCCCCAAGTTGAGGCTTTCATCTAGAGACTTTCTCTACTACTATAATCTTCTTAAGGGCAATGACCACATTTATCCATCTTTTAATACTGTGGCTAGTAGAGTATCTAAATCATGGTTTTGCCAGTTGCCAATTTATTGCCTATCTGATCCAAATCCATTCTTCTTTGCCTTGTTTTATGATACTGGAGCTGGACCCTGTACACGTTTCTCCTTTGCCAGCTGACGCACCTTACGGTTTGTCTGTAGAGAGCATTGGAGGGATACTGCAAGACGAAGGGGCTTTTCTTTGGGATTCCTCTAGTTCTCTTCTTGTTCCTCCAGCGCAGTGGCCAGAGGGCAGCGTCCTGCAGGAAACCTAGTGCTGCACAACCTCCAGCAAGTTATGCTGGCACCCCGCAAGCTGCTCCCTGCAGGGAGCTCCCGAGGCCCTGCCGTGAGATCATCCGCCCGCCATCCTGTGGGCCACAACCACACCTTTGCCAGTGAGGTCAGAAGACCTTCTCCCAAGTACGCTCCTTCCTTGAGTTCTAGCCTCAGGCTTGGGGAGTGTAGCTGCTGTTCCAATATTCTTTAGAGATCTCTTTACCCCTCTTAGTAGTTCATCTCTTTTCACTCGTTGGTAATTCTTTTTATTAAAGTTATCCCCTTCAAATTATCGATGTGATCTCTGTCTCCTGATTGGGCCATAACTAAGCAGGTGCTAGATGCTCAATACATGATAAATGAATAGATGAGTTAGTGAAGGAATTGAGGAAAGATGCCTTATTTTCAACTTATTGTTACTGTCTATTCTTGAGGTCTGGACTGGATGGAGTAGCCCTCGGCCCTGTCAAACTCTTCCCAGATGTTCAAGTTGCTTGGGAGTTACACATTTTCTGGCAATTTATAAAACCCATCTTTCTTGCTCACGTCGGTTAAATATTATATGACAGAGTCCCCTAACACCAAGGATCAAGAAACAAGTTTTTCTTTCAGTTGCCCTCTCTGCACAGCCGCCAGGGATTTGTGATTTTATCCTGTATTATTAGAAATAACCTGGCCAGTTCAAACACCAGCACCACTTCCCAGGTCAGAATCAGGATTCCTCATGCAGGCGTCTTATTTGGAGAATGCCATGGGTTGTACTATTCACTTCTACAGGAAATTACTGAGTTCTTAACACAGTTGACATTCCCAGGCTACGTACAGCCCAATTTTTACAGTCCATACAAATTAGCCTATAGGAAAACTATTATGAGTTATTTTGGAGAAAAAGTTTGGAGCTAAAGCGTATCAGTAATCTAACATCTTGCTCTTGTGCATCTCTGGGTAAGACTAAAAAAATTTTCTTCTAAGGCAAGAAAAAACCATGAAATATGAAAATCATAGTGATGTGTGTTTCTGTAATGATTTGCACAAGTTGCCTGTGTACACCTACGTGCTAACACACTGCAGCCGAGTGCATCAAATCCTGAAACTGAACACAGTTCTGAACAAGAAGTACCCAACCCCTCACTAAGGCTGATAGAAAAGCGCATCAAGGATGCAGTGAGGTTTTTGCTTGTTTATGCAATAAAACAGACACCAATGTCTAGCTCCTGGATGTGTAAATTAGCCTGTGTGACAGTGGGTAGCTAAGAGGGAAGGAAGCAATTTAGGAAATACCTCCTCCCCACATCACAAACATTCTCAGACCCATCAGAAGACCCCAAAACTACAGTATATGCATTTTATAAAGCAAATCCATCCTGTAGCTTCAGGCTGTGTGTGACCTGCTTTCTCTTTTTAATTTTATAACTAGGGTGGAAAGCTAGCAGTGCAGTATGTCATGGTCAATATATCAACCGCAGAGTGGATACAGTGTTATGGAAAGATCCAAGCAGTCAGTTAGTGCATTTTCCCTGTAACCTGAGAGAATGACAGATGGATCACTGGGGGCTGGATGCCCAATGTCACATCCCCACATCTCACGCTCTAAGTTCCCTGATTGGATTTGAGAGTGAATTTTATGCTCAGAGGTTCTGGGTTTCTAGTCTTTTCCTGACTCAGTCTACTTTTCATGTCGTGTTTAGAAATGGTTATGAAAGAGAAATTGTGTGTGGGAGGGGCGCGAGAGAGGAATGAAGTGAAAACCATGGGAGTCAGGGAGTGAATGGCCTCAAGACCCAAGTGATGAATTCCAAAGAAGGGGAGAGGTCAGGCCCCCAGGGCTCTGCCCGGGCGTCTGCTGAGACCTGAGTTGCAGGCAGCAGTGAGTGCCTGTGGGGTGCACACCATTGCATTCATTTTGCGTGATCAGTAGTAAAGCAGCTAAAAGAATTCACCCAGCCCTCAGAACAGGTGGTTCCTGGGTAACAGGATGTCCCCTTATCTTCGAACAAACCATGACTTTGAAAACACTAAAACCCTAATACAAGATCCTAATTGGTCTCGTCGTCTTTGGAAAGAAGACAGTTGCGTTAAGCTGATGTTTTTCAAACTTCAATTGTGACCTCTTAATGTCATGAGCCAGTTTAATGGGTCTTTGACAAGCAATTTTCAGTGGGATGTAATAGAAAAATCTGAGCACATCTGATAAATATATAGTTTTGTGACATTTTTTGTTTCCGTGGTACAAGGGTCTGCACGTGCTGGATTGTGATGGGAAATGTATTTCTTACTGTGGATCAGGCTCTAAAAAGTAGAAAAATGCTGCTTTCAGCAACTGTAAAAGGGAAAGGAGGCCTCGATTTTGGTGTAGAATGAGCAGTGAGCAAACACCACCCAATTGGTTTTTTTAAAGACCCATGTGCCTATGTGAGTGTGCATGTGTGCAAGCAAGTGTATGTGAGTGTACATGTGTGAACACTGTGTGTGTGTGCACATGTGTGATCTGATTCTGCATGGAGTCTAGGCAATAGTGTACTTTCTCCTACAAGTAAGAAGGCAGAACATCCAGAAGGAGACATTGCTTGGTATAATATTTTCAGAAAATCTGATGGGTGAACCTATAGCCCTGCACTGAGGCTCTTGAGATGCCACAGAGGCACCTCTTGCCATTGACTTAAAATTGAACCAAGACCTTAAAGTTTTTGTTCTGGTCACCATATCTTTGCTGAAGCACAAACTGGTCAACTCACCAATAGTAGCATCATTTCACTATGAAGAAAATGTGTCAGTTGCGTTAGTGATGTTGCTTTGCTCTTCGGGGGGGCAACTTTCCTGATGCTACGTCCCTAACGGAGCCCTAGAAAGGCACCAATGTTGCCTTAGGTTTCCAAACAGAATGAAAAGTGCTTCTACCTTAGCTTTTCCTGTCAGCCTTTAAAACCTCCTATCTGGAGATAAAAGCGGCCACACCTCCGGGATGGCAGCGGAGGCCTTCGCGGGTAGCGGAGATGCCGTGATGCGCAGACACCCAGAGAGACATCGTCACCAAGCAGTGGGACATTTATTAATACTTGCAAGGTGCAAAAGTAAAGAGACAGTGATGTAAAATGACAGGCATCCTCTTCATCAGAGGTCTGCTTTGCAGCCACGAGCTTGGGTGGTTTAGGCAGTATGTTCTACAAAGCTGAGGCCTTGGGCTCCATTGCCTCTGACACAAGGCAAAGACCTTGATCGCCAGCAACACATCACGTTCCAGTCAGTTTTTTTAAGTACACGCTGTTGGCCATAGGAGGCTCTGATTATCATCCCTTCCAGGACGGGGCCGCCACCTCCCCCTCCACGTTGAGAGCAGTCAAAAGTATATATGCTCCTGGTGCTTTGTACAGAATGGCAGGCAACTCTTAACAACTGGCTGAGAATGAATCCCCATGAGAGGCACCTGACAGGCAGATGGCTACAAGGCTTACTCAAGGCAGAGAGCGAGGGACAGGAGTGCTCCATGCCGGGGGAACTAGAACCCGTTTGATACAGAGTGGGGAACCACCCACTGTCCCCTTCCACTGGACCCGGCAGGCTCTTTGCCTGATTGAAAAGTCCTGCCTCTGATGCTGACATGGTTCTACAGTTGGAAATATTAGGTTTACCTTGTCACGTCCCCTGATGCTTTGGCAGGGATTTGTCTTATTTTGGGTGTTGCTAACTTCCAAAATGTGGGTCGCTGGGACTTGCTGTTTATTCAGCAGGAACCTACAAAGTCTGTATTTTAACTTGACTGAAAGAAATGAATGCACAGCATCTTTCATCATAAATATAATGCCCTAGGAGAGAGAACAGCAGCAAACCAGACAGACAAGGTTTCCAGGGGCCCCAGGACCCAGTACAGGGCCTGGCACACAGTAAACACTTAATAAATATAGACTGAATGCATACATGAAGAATGACTGGACTGCAGTTGCCAAGGTCACAATAGGGTTTCTTCTAAATGCTTTGGGTCTCGGAAACCACAGACTTCCGTCTCATCTATTAGTAACAGTATTTAATTTTTCTTGGTCAATGTTGACTTGAATTTGATTCATACACTAAAAATTCTGGACCAAATAAATACCTTGGATTTCCTCTCTGGGTACCTTTTTCTGGCCAAATCTTCATAGTAAAACATCTTCATAGTAAAAAGATGTTAAACCATTCTGTACTATCCCCAACTTGCCTGCAAAAATGTACTAAAATAGAATAGAATCGTCTTATCCAAGTTACAAAAACAAAAACTGTTAAGATATTGTTTTTCTGGACCAATGCAGAATGTTAACTGAGTTCAATTCCTCAATTAAACTACTGCTTTGAACTTCCACAACACGTCATTTTTCTCCCATTCTAAATACGACAGTTCAATTACTAAGGAGTTATTTCTCAATTAATAATTACTTCAATTCTTTATAACAGGAGCTAACACTCTCATCAATTTTTATCCACAATTATCATAGCGTTGCTTAAGAGTCCCCATTTTCAAAAGAAAATTTGTAACAGCATAATGAAAAACAAAGAAAAATCTCATAGGTAAATGTAGTTTAAGTGGTAGATAATTGAGGAGCTTATTCATCATATCCTATTATTCTCAGTAGCTGAATGCTAATCAGTTTAATAGCCTTTGAGCTATAGTTTTAAAATGTGATTAAAACATACAATCTCATGTAAATTTAAATGGCTTATTAAAGGCCCTTACATGGCGACAGTATCATATGTCAGAAATGAATGGTGTTTCTAATTTGCTAGTCGCTTGGGTCAAGTTTACTTTAAGCAGGAAGCATATTTATACAAGTAATCGTCACACAATGGTCTCGGGAAAAGCTGTTGGTGAGGGTTTAACATTTTTGGAGGATGCTTTCGTATATCTTCTAAATGGGCATTTTATAGGCATTGGGCCAAAGTGCCTTAAATCCACCCTCCTTAGTATAGGTACGGCTGCCGCCAAGGCTGCCTAAATGCTCAGGAAGCTGGTGGGTGTGCGTTCTTTAATGGTGAAGCTAGAGGGGGTGGGGGGTGGGGCCACCTTCATTTGAAAAACATTTTTCAGGACCTTAAAAGTATGGTGGGGGGTGGCCACAGCGTCTACAGCACCTGGGAGCTTCTGGGAAATGTAACCCACCCCAGACCCACTGAGCCGGAATCGGCACTCAAACACCCAGTGTGCTTTGTAAGCACTGCCCTAGGACCCCAGTGTCTCTGCTTTCTGGTGACTAAGCACAGGTCATGGCGCCCCTTTCTCTTACCTTCTCACGTGTGGAATCATCCTCTAGAAGATAACGTTCCCTTCAGCCCACGTTTCCCTTCCTTTTTCATCACCCCCACACCCACCCCAGACCCACATGAATTTACCAACATCCAGTGTCCTTGCTTTGATCAAGAACCCACTCCTCATGCTTTCCACTTGACACCCGGGGGCTTTCTGCTGCTGGATAACCTTGGGAAATTCAAGGCATGGTAACAACTTCCAAGGCTATGCGTTTATTTTGCTTTCCTGTGGCTGAGCCTCCCATCCTTCATTTATTCTGCATTGAGATCCTGTCCTTCTAAGCTGTCCACCAGAATCCAATCTCCCCTTGCCACTTTAATCCCCTCCATTCTTGAGGGGGAATTTCTTCGCCCCTGTTTCTCTTGTGGAATGCTGCCTTCCTCTTGCCTAGCCATTGCTTCTCTGCTAATACTTGTGGGGTAGTGAAAGGACAGAAGGGAGTCGTGCCAGATGTGTGGGGGAGCCACAGGCAGGATCTACTCAGCAGAGGGAATCATATGCACTTGCTAATAACCCACTTGGCTGCCTCCTGAACATGCTTCGTTTAGCCCCACCCTTGCATTGAGGGGCTTAGCCTGTAGCAGATGCCCAGAGGCAACTGGACATCCAAACCAGACCCAGACTGGCCAGCCAGTTGGCCCTTAGAAGCAATTTGGTCCCTCGCTTCCAAACTGCTGGGGTAAAGGGCTCTGCAAAAAAGTGAACTGGGCATTTAGAAGCGCATTGCTTACAAATTCAGGTTCTGTGGACCAGGGGTTAGCGCAGCCGATGGTCAAGGGAACAATCTGGGGTCAACCAGGTGAGCACCCCATCAGGCCCCTCTGGAGTGGCCAGCACCCAGAACAGATTTCTTTAATCAGAGGAGACTGGCAGGGGGAGAAACAAGATTGCTTTCTGGCCATAGTGAGTCCGAGGACCACGTTTGCAGCTTCCATTCTTCTTGAGACCAACAAACCAATTCTTCTCGGCATGCTTCTTGGACGTGTAGGTATTGTAATGGTTTTCCTCCAGCCTTTCCAGAAACAAACATTCCTCATCTGGTGTCTGCTAAAAAGATAAAAGCAAAAACAGTGGAACTATTAGTGAGTGGTTTTAAACCTGGTTGCTCTGTTCACTAGCTGTGTGACCTTGGGCAAGGAACTAAGGCTTTGTTTCTGTGCCTCTGTTTCATCTTCAGTAAATTGGGATAATAACATGATCCATCTCTGAGGGTGGTAATGAGGACTTAGAACAGGACCCAACACATAACGAGCTTGCAGTATACATTTCCTATTATCATAAATTCCTCTACCATTTGCTGTCCTCAGGACCCAAGAGTCTCCCACTGGGGAGACCCTCAAATGACTGTAAGCACCTGAAGGGCAGGGCTGGGCCGGTTGTCTCTGAAGAGGCCTGGCATATAAAAAACATCCAATAAGCAAAACCAGACCGTAAAGCCATGGGATGTTCTAAGTTTGGATTTGAAGAATAAATAATAATCTACTAATAATACTTTTTTGGTGATGGGACTACAGTGTGGGAAAAACCTTCATGCACTGTTGGTGAGAAAAGCTGGCAGGAACTCTGAGGGTAGTTTGGCAATATGTATCAGAGTTTTGAATATGCATTACTTTTGACCCAGCAATTTTATTTCTAGGAGTGGACCCTTAGGAGGTAGTTGAGCAAGTATAAAACTGTATTTTCGAGGATGGTATTTTGAAGTATTGGACTTAATGGTAACAAATTGGAAGCAATCTAAATATCCATGCAAGGTGATTGATTAAGTGGATAGTGGTACATCCATACAGTGGAATCCAATGCAGCTTTACATTTATTAGACCGGAAAGATGGCTACAGCATATTAAATAGTTCATCCACTTAAAAAATATCTACCAACAATTACTTTTTTCCTTGAAATTCATCTGTTAGAGAGTTGGAGGAGCCCCAGTTATTTGAACTTTGTTAAGATTTTAAAATTCACTTATTATACTTGAAAATAACACAGGTGTATTAAAATACTTCTGTTGTGTATTGACTTCGCTCCAATTCCAAGTCATGTGATCACTCTATATTATCTCAGCACCCGCAGCAGTTGATTCCTGTACTGGTGGTTCCTAATCCTGTTGTTCATTGTTCTCTATTTGTGGGCATGCTGGTCTATTAGTCTGTAAGCCCTACTGAGAGAAGAGCTGGAACCTTGTCAGCCTTATGTCTACACCCCAGACCCAGAGCCTTGCAAGTAATATGTGCTTTTTGGCTAGGTGGTGAACTTAATTTGATTCCTGGGATCAGTAAAGCTATCTTTGGTTAGTAAGGAACTGTGTGACAGGAAGTCCCCTGCTTCTTACTCATTTGTAGCCTAGTGCAATGACACCTGGCTGAGACACTTCAGACCGTTTTAGAACAAGACAGGACATAGATGTAATATTTAATTGGGTGACTCTGCTCCTCTAGAAGAACTTAGCGTTTGATGCACATTGTTGGGGTGGGAGAAGGCAGGCAGTTTGGCCCTGTGTGGGTTGCCCACTCCCTATAAGGAGGGCTCATCCCACAAAGCCCTTTAGTGGGCGTCAGGCTTGTGTGCTGTGATGAAGCTGAGGATGGCCACGTCCCCCACCTGATTTCTCTGTCACACTAGAGCAGCTGACACACACAGAAGGGCTGAGTCACAGGATGAGTCAGCAGGCCAAATCGGAGGTGCTCTGTCCGCCGCTCAGCCAGGCTCTGTCAGTGCTTGTTACGTGCTCTGTGCAATGCCTCAGGCCTGAGGAATCAACAGTTGATTCATCCTATTGTTTTAATTATTTTCTCTTTTATATTTAGCATGGGGGGGGGCTGCTTTTCCCCCAGTTACAGGGTGGCATAGACCCACTACAGAAAATTTGGAAAATATAGGAAGGCATTCACTATTATAATATCAGCTGCTTACCACCCCCAGAGATAAATATATTAATGTTTTGGTATATAGCCTTTCAAATTTATTTTTAAAAATAAGTCTGTCCTTTCCACACATACATACAAATTTGTATCAGGATGGATTGTTACTTAAAATTGGTTGAGAACATGAGGCAGAGCTTTGAGATATTTTAGGACTTCTCTTTACCAATGGGGAAATGTAAAAAAAATATTAGACATAACACATTGATTACCCTCTGAATATTTCAGAGGTGAATTATAGTGACAGCCAGGACTGTGGTGGAGAAGGAGTATCTGGAGCCTAGAGGAAATCAGATTAATATTTTTATGAGAGGAAGAAGGTTATAGTAAACATCAAAACTGACTTAAAGGAGGAAAAGCCCTAAAACTGTAACCTATAACCTAAAAAATAGTGAGAGTCAGGGGATTCATAAATTGGTTATTGGTCTTGTAGCTACCATTGATGGCGCATTTCTGAAGCCTGCCCGCCACACTGGTGGGTGGGTTCTGTGCGTGCGTCGCTGACCCTGTCTGCGGTAGTTATCGTCCATTACTCTCCTCATTTTAGACAAGGCTCAGAGCGGGCGAGTAACTTGCCGAAGTGCAGAGGCATGAGATTCAATTGCAAACCTGAGACTGAATAATTGATTGGTTGATTGACTTTATTACCAATTGGAAGAACCACCTTTTAAAAACATTCTGCTCCCTATATAGCTGTCCTGCCTGCCTCCAAACCCTTTAAAGTTGTCCCGGTTGATCCGTATGTCAGCAGACAGCCTTCTAGAGGCTGCCTATCACTCTGGCAATCTCGTCTTCTGAGCCCTAGAGGGCAGCGTGAAAAAACGGAACTGTTTTCACCTCCCAAACCCTGGCTAACATTATCACTTCAAAGAGAGGGTTTTCTGCACCCACTGCCACTTGGCAATTGGATGTAAGTTAAAGGGAGCCCCAGACTAAAATCCCCTAGTGGCTTCTTTTTATAGACATCTTCATAAAAAGAAAGAAAGGGGTTTTTGGCCAAGCCTTAATTATCAGTTGTTAGGATACAGAGAAAAGATCATTGAAATCCAGAAATAATTTAAAAACCTAGGGCCATTGGCTTCAGCTGTCTTCCCATTCACATCTTTTACTGAAGATACCAATGGGCAAAGTCAGATTGCCTTTATTTCTATTCTTTTCTGTAAAGGCCAGTATCTATTGAATCAAACCTATGTGAAACATTAACTAGAAAATGTGGAGGTTTTTAGCTACTAAATCAACTCTTAGAATATGCTTCTCAGGGGCAGAGATGTGGCTCATTCATCTTGACGTCCTTGCAGTACCTAACTATACTTAGATCCAGGAAGCATTTGATCAATGTGCATTGAATTAAGTTATTAAGCTTTTTAGGTGCATCTTCCAGAATAAAAGGGCTGTTTTCAAAGTCGTATGCGTGACATATCAACTACTGGCTTCTGGGCAGTTTTTGTAAAAGGCATAGAGGATACACCGACAGCAAATGGCAGTGCTCAAGGAACGTTTCTGGAATGAACGAATTAAGTGGGATTCTGAAATGAGTGGCCAGTGAGTTACCAAAATCTTGATCAATGTCTCCCCATGTGTATGTGATAATATGTTTGAGTATTTTGAGAGAATACTGCAAGAAACACTTATGTTTGTGCTTAAAATAAGGCAGGGTGGAGCGTGGGAATCCTGCTGGAAAAATAACAAACAGAGGCGAATTGTTGCCTTATAGTTTGCATCACTCAACGTAACAAGATTTCTGGAAACCTCAAACCTTGGCCAGCTCTGGAAGCATGTCAGTCTCATACTTACTGAGCCGTATAAGAGACCGTCGGTGTCCATGGCCAAGTACTGGCCGGTCTCAGTACTCTTGATATACACCTCCCCCGCGCTTTCCGCACTGAGCTGCAGCTGAACTGAAATAAAAATAACACGAGCAAAAGTAAATAAACACTAAGCTTTTGCCGATAGGGCCCGGCGGCCAGAACAGTCAGCCGCGGAAAAGTCTGCTCATTCATTTCAGAGCCCTCAAGGACGAGCCTCAAATTAATCAAAACATAGAAATACAGTTTCTTTTTCTTTGCCTGCAAAGAAAGCTGCCCATTGGGAATTTTGTTCTGCAGAGGAGAGATGATGGCAGTGTACCCACCTGTCCCCCTTTGTTGCAAAGTGACCTGCATGCACTCAGGGCACCTCTCTGCCTTCTTTCTTCCCATCACCTAGAGGGAAATAATCCCCGGGGGCAGTGGCGTGTGCTTCCTGGCTGCTGCAGCCCGCGCCCCTGGTCAGCCCAGCTGGGTTCCACTTCAGTCGTCAACCTACTTTGGGGGCACTTTTTTATGGTCCCAGCCTTCCAGGGAGCTTCTTGTGGACAGATTGTTGTTTTTTAAAATCTGATAGTGTTATTTTTCAGGTAGACTTGGTTCCCAGGAAGCTGGATTGCTTGGCACATGGGAAACTTAGGAGTCCCCCGCGATGAAGATCAGGCAACGCCCAACCTCGGTGTGGTGCCTGTGTGCACCCCCCTTGGGCAGGGGCAGAGGGGCAACCAGCCCGACCTGGAAATGCAGGGGCGAGGACGGAGTTCTCGCCAGGGGGTGGCTTGTTCTTCAGGGGACCCTGGGCTCTGTCTGAAGACATGTTGGTCGCCCCAGCTGGAGGGGGACGGTGCTGCTGGCATCAGGTGAGGAGAGGCAGGCCTCCCGGCCTGCGCGCAGGGATGCTGCAGCCCTCACCCCGCGTGCACAGGGCGGCCCCTCACAGACGAGTTACTCAGCCCCAAAAGCCAGCAGTGCCCAGGCTGAGAAACCCTGGGGTGCAGGGCGAGGATGCGTGTTACCCCGCGTGACCCTCTCCTTTTATGCCGACTGATCCTCCCACGTGCCCTGCCCACCGCTGGCCACCTAATTGGAATCTGATGTCCATTCGATAATTATTCCTAGGTTCATTCTCCCCTGGCTCTGGAGAGAGGAGCTTTGATGGTTCATAACTGGGAACTGAAATTAATTGTGAACTCCGTGGGCAGTTTCCTTGGTCTCCAGACTGTCACCCCATCGTTCTGACCAGGAGGGGAGCCGAGCTCCCAAGGGGCAGCTCAGTTAGAGGCTGGGGGGCTGGGGGCGCTCTGGGAGGCACACAGGCCTTCAGCTCAGAGATCTAGACCCCTCATTGCTTTTCTTTGTTTTCTTTATTTAATTTCTTTGAATAGAAAATACATTCACATATCTCAAACTTGGACACAATGTAGGAGGAGACAGTGAAACATCTCCTTCCCATGCATCCCTCCCCAGCCTCCCAGTCACAGCTGATGGGGATTCAACAGTAAACAGGACAGGGGAGACCCTCACCCTTCCCCCCAGGATGCATGCTGCTGGGTGGGGGGGATGGACAGAGACAAACAAGTCAGCCCCTCCTAGATGTACTTTATGTGTGTCCTTCCAGAGAGATTTTATGGATATATGAGCAAATGCATGTTATTCCTCCTGCCATTTTTTTATACAAATGATGAGCTACTATACACAGAGCTCTGCACCTTTTTGTTTGTTTTTACTTCACTAACTGTAGAGCTTTCTGCTTCAGTGCTGAAAGAGTAAACCTCATGCTTTTTGCCAGTTGCGTTGTGTTCCGTTACGCAGCTATACCATATTATAATCATTCCTTATTAGTATGTCTGTATTTTCTCATTTCCCTGTTTTCCTTATCTTCTGATTCAGCCCGAGGGTGACACACAGTTATATCACCCTTATTGACGATGTAATTCTTTTGTCCTCAGAAGTCTTGCTAGAGATTCAGGGCCTCCTCTAGCTTCCTGTGGTAAGTGGAGTTTATCTTACAGGAAGGAAACTGGAAGCTGTTGACCTCCATTCCCACAGGTCCTCCAACCTTCAGTTAGTTCTGAGAGTTGTGAGAGAAGAAGCCAAAGGGCCCCCCACTGTGATCTGGGCCCTCCCCTGCAGCCCCAAATCGCACCACCTGCTCTCTTACTCCGCTCCACCTATTTGAGTCCCTCGACACTTTGAGCTTGTTTCTACCTCAGGATCTTTGCACATGCTGTACCCCCTGCGAGATGCCTTCTTCTCCCTGATAGCCAAAAGTTGGTCCTTGTCCTTCTCCAGGCCTCTGCTTAAAACCCGCTCCTCAGAGAGGCCCTTCCCAGCCAAGTCCTTTCCTGCGGCACTGTGTACAGTTGGGCCTGTCGCCTCTCCCACCGCCCCTGCCAGTGCCACCCCAGCCCCCACTCCATCCTCTTTCTCCTGTTTCCCCTGTTCCCTTTGTGCACTTTATTCAGTGCGCATTACTGTGATCACTTAGGGGTTTATGGTTTATTCTGCCTCCCCAGGAGAACATATGCTTGAGACAAGGAGCAGGGAGCTTATCTGTCCCACTCCCCCAGGTCTCTGGTGCCTCATGCGGTGCTTCACCCACCGGGGACCGCCAGTATAGATTTGTTGAATGAATGTTAGACCAATATTTGCAGAAATGATTCTGCTGGTCCCTCACCAATAAGCTGCGTGCTTAGCTGCAAGGCTGCAGGCTGGGCTCTGCTACCGCCTACCCAGGAGATCTCCGCTAGGCCATTTAACCTCCAGGCCACTGTCTCCTTATCAGGAAAATGGGTGGGGTTTAGATTCAGTCTCTGAAGTTTTTTCCAGCTCTAAAAGTCTATGAAGCAAGTAAATACATTTAATAACAATGCTGTGTACAATATTATTCAGCAATAAAAAGGAACGAAGTACTGACATGTGCTATAACATGGATGAACCTTGAAAGAAGCCAGTCACAAAGGACCATATATGTTATGATTCCATTAAAGAAAGTGTCCAGAATAGGCAAACCTGTAGAGACAGGAAATGGATTACTGGTAGCCAGGGACTGAGGAGAGTGTAGGAGACAGAGAAGGGGAATCATGGTTAATAGGGACAGGGTTTCCTTTTGGGGTGATGAAAATGCTCTTGAATTGGTTGTGGACATGGTTGCACAACTCTGAATATACGAAAAACCACTGAATTGTATACTTTAAGTGAATTGTATGGTATATGAATAATACCTCAATAAAGCCGTTTTTAAAGAATGATAGTTACATTAGGTTTTTCTCAAAGAACTAGACCTTGCCTTTCCCTGTCAGTTTTCTCTCTAATTTATAATTCACTACCTATAAATAAAACCACCATTACTTTCTACCCCCTTCTTCTTAGAGCTTTCTTATATACTTTCTTATATCATTATGGTTGTTTGGTTCGTTTCCAGTATCTTAAAGTAAATGATTAGTGTATTTCTCTATCTTGTTTTTTAAAAAACGAATGCAAGCTTTTGATACTATCAATGTATTTGTAAATATAGCTTTTGGTTGAATCCTTTACTTTTTTTAAATTGAGGTACATACTTTAAAATGCACAAGTTTTAGGGTGCAGCTTGATGAATTTTGACATGTGTGCACACTCACGTAACCATCCCCCATATCAAGATATCAAATGTTCTCACTAACTTATTTTTCCCTTTTCCTGTTTCACCCATCTCCCCTCTCCTCTCCTCTTTGGCAACCACCAGTCTGTATTATATGTTGATGAGTCTATTTGTTTGTTTGTTTGTTGTTTGTTAGATTCCACATATAAGTGAAACCACATGGTATTTGCCTTTCTCTGACTTATTTCACTTATGTAATAACTTCTAGATCCATCCATGTTGTCTGACAAGATTTCTTTTTATAAACGGCTGAGTGATATTCTACTGTATATATGTACACATCTTCTTTATCCTTTCAGCTATCAATGAAAATTTAGATTGTTTCCATATTTTGCCTATTGCGAATAATGCTAAATAAAGTAATAATGCTAAACAATAATGCTAAAAAAGTAAACATGGGAGTGCATATATCTTTCAGATTAGTGATTTTGTTTTCTTTAGGTAAATTCCCCAAAGTTGCATTGCTGGGTCTTATGGTATTTCTATTTTTAGTTTTTTGAGAAAGCTCCATGCTGCTTTCCGTAGTGGCTGCACCAATTTGCAATCCCACCAGCAGTGCAGGAGGGCTCCCTTTTCGCAACATCCTCATCAACACTTCTCATTTCTTGTCTTGTTGATATCAGCCATTCTGACTGGTGTGAGGTGATGGATCATTGTGGTTTTGATTTGCGTTTCCCTGATGATTAGTGATACTGAGCATCTCTTCATGTAACTGTTGGTCATCTGTGTATCTTCCTTAGAAAAATGTCTATTTAGGTCTTCTGCACAGTTTTTAATTGAGTTTTTTGTTTGTGTTAAGTTATATTAGTTCTTTATATTTGGATATTATTAGTCCCTTATCAGTATATCATTTGCAAATATATTCTCATACAGTAGGTTACCTTTTTGTTTTGTTGATTGTTTCCTTTGCTGTGTAGAAGCTTTAGTTTGAGGTAATCCCAGTTCTTTTTGCTTTTGTTTCCCCTGCCTTGGGAGACATATTCAGAAAAAAATTACTAATGCTGATGTTCAAGAGTTTACTGCCTATGTTTTCTTCTAATAGTTTTATGGTTTCAGGTCCTATATTTAGGTCTTTAATCCATTTTGAGTTTATTTTTCTGTATGGTATAAGTGATCCAGTTTCATTCTTTTGCAGGTAGCTGTCCAGTTTTCCCAACACCATTTATTGAAGAGACTGTCTTTCCCCATTGTATATTCTTGCTTCTTGCTTCCTTTATCATGTATTGATTGACCAAATATGTGTGGGTTTATTTCTGGGCTCTCTATTCTGTTCCATTGACCTGTGGGTCTGTTCTTGTACCAGTACCACACTGTTCTGGGTTACTGTAGCTTTGTAGTATAGTTTGAAATAATAAAGCCATTTTCTTTAATGTTCTGTATTTTCATTGGACTTTATGGTTTTCAGAGAACTTTCACATACACTTTTTTGTCAATTTCTCAGCATAATCCTATATGTTTAGGAGAAACCAAAGGGAGAGGCTAACCATTTATTGATCATCTACAATGTGCCAGGCATCATGCTATTTTCTATTTGGTATAAATAGTATAAAATCAAAGACTGGGGCTCCAGAATCAAACTGCATGAATTCAAATTCTGGCTTGCCTGTGTGTTAACTATGTGATCGTGGGGCAACTTATTTACCCCTGTTACCTTGTCTATAACAATAGTACCTATTTCATGGAGCTGCTATGAGGATTAAATGATCTTTAATGCATGGAAAGTACCCAGACTATTCCTACTGTTTCCACTGTGCTTAGGTAACCTCTTTGCTCTTCATAGCATTCCCAGGAGGCAGGTGGCACTGGCTTTGTCCTACACGTTAGGAGACTGAAGCTTGGCAGGAGCATGTTTCACTGAACATCATACTTATAATCAGGGGTAAAACCATGACCAGAACCAGGTTTGGGTTTTCTGAGTACCCTGCTTTGGCCTCTCTTTCATCCGACACTGCAGGTTCCAATGATGGGGAAGGTTGGTCCAAATCAAGCCAAACTCTCCTGCTTGGGCCCCTTTGTTTCCAAGGTCAGACATGTACCAAATGGCAGGTGGGCATCCAGGATCCCAGCTGTAGACACAGAACGGAGTGACTTTGATTGCCTGGGACTTTTTCCACCTATCACCCACAGCTGTAGGTATCGAATCAAACATAGTTATAGGTGCCACAGAAATCCCAAAAGGCACATCCTTTTAGGTAATCAAGGGAGATATTTTTTAGAGCAGTTTTAGGTTCAAAGCAAGCTTGAAGGGAAGGTACAGTGATTGCTCTTGTACCCCCTGCTCCCACATATGCACAGCCTCCCCCATTGGCCGCATCCCCACTGGTGTAATTGCTACAACGGACGAACCTACCTTGACACATCACCACCACCAAAGAGGGTTTGTAAAAAGCTTTTTGCTTCCTAGTCCGTTTCTGTTCTGGGCCTTGAGCAGCGCCCGTCGGTCTTGCTGTGGGGGCAGGTGGGCTTGGCTCTGCTGCCCGCGGAGTGTGGAAAGGCCCCACGGAGGTGAGCACCAGCTGGGGCTGCTTGGCACAGGGCTTGGTGCTCAGCCGTGAGCCCCAGCTCCGGTGTCCCGCGGGTGAGAGCTCGTCTCAAGAGTTTCCTCTGTAAATATTATTTCTCCAGGACGTCCAAGTTTCATAGCTCATTTTCACTGGATTTCTTTCTGGCTGAGTTTCCTAAACATATATCCTCTGCAAGCAGGGCTGGCAGGAAGGAATAACACCCAGCCCAAGCTGCTCATGTAACCGACTTGGTGCCCAGCTCCCTGGTGTGACTTCATTCTAGTTTTCCAAACCAACATCGTCCCATAGCTGCTGCTCAGGAGGCGTGAAGGAGAGTGTTGAGTTGGGGGCTCAGCACGAGAGGAGGGGCTCAGCCCACAGCCTGGGCTGCAGCAGCGCTGCCCCCTCCTGGAGTGGCGCAGGGGGCAGAGAGCCGCTCGGTCACATGCACTCATTGTCCACCGTGTACAGGGAATGGTGCGCGGTGCCAGACTAGGGCCCTGCCTTCAGGGGCTTTCACCCAACCAGGGGTGCCTTCAACTCTATGCATGACAGAGCAGCACACGAACAAACACCCCACTTGTGTCTGCACTGAAACCAAAGTGCAACAGCTACAACAAAGCTTCTTTCCTCTCTCATATACACATACATGTCACATATGTGACATATATATATGTACATACACATACACATATATATCCTTTCAAAGAAAAGCAGAAAATAATGTACAGTGAATAAAAGGGATTGCAGAAGAATATTTTTAGTAAATCACTGATGAAAATTTTCTTAAACACTATATGCAGAGCTCAGGAATGTATAGGGAGCACTACTGCAATATCTTTCTGTGTTGGCAGAGAGTAACTACACTAGTTGGGGTGAGCATTTAATAATGTGGGTAACTGTGGAACTACTATGTTGTCTATTTGAAACAATATAGTATATTAACTATACTTCAGTTTAAAAGAAAAGAATATATATTCTATAATTCTATATATAGAATATATAATACATAAAAGAATATATATAGAATATATAGGAGTGAAATATAAAAATGTGCATTAGATGCAGACCAATTTCATACCAGTGGCTGCTCTGGGGTGGTTGAGAAGAAGTGAAGAGGAATGGAGGGAACTTCTCCTTGGTCCTAAATCTTCATTTCTTACAAAGCACAGTTCTGAGACAAGAACGTCCAGCTGGTAACGCTGATTGACTCGACTCTGGGGGATGTGTTGCTGGTGTTTGTGGTATTTTCCTTCCTACTTTTTGGGGCGGTGGTTGACTAAGCCCAGTTCTTAGTCCACGGGCACACACTCAGAGCTGGCCAAGGCCCCCACTCCTTGCTCCTGATGACCCCGTGCTGTTCTATGACCAGGCTCAGGCTTGACCCCCGGCACCATCTAGACCTGAACGTAGGTGTCCATAAGGATGAGTCCTCTTGGGGGCAGGCCAGGAACCAGGCAAGCTGGTGAGACAGACGAGGGGTGAGGGGCCACTAACGCCACACCTTCTCTGTTCAGCTCCCTTTTCCAGCACCTTCCACCAGGTTCACACCCAGAGCAAAGGGGAAGGTGTACCTCTTCTTTATCCCATATGGGGAATTTAGGACTTGCTGTCCATGATCAGGAAGGTCAGTGGCTCTAAAGCATCCCAAGGATGAAGGGACAAGTACTTTCTGAAAAGTGAGGCAAGTCAATTAGTAGGGTACTTACTGTCCTGCAGTTCTGAAATGGGAATTGCAACTTTTTATTTAGCAGAAGAAATAGAAAGTATGTATTTACTTGTTTGTTTATTTATCATTTTGAAATTCCTTGTCATGGCCCCAGATACTGGCAGGGAGCCACCACTCTGTCCTAGACCTGCTCTTGCAGGGCCCCCGCCTCCCTCCCACCATGTTCCTCTCTGCCTGTGGCCAGCAAATTTTTAGAAGTAACTCTAATGATAGACATAAATTTCTTAGAGAAATTCAAATTTGCAAAACATTGTAAAAATGCGTTATAAGCATGTTAGAAGTATTCGCTTAGTAGATTTGTGACCCTAAGTGCCCCTAACAGAATCCAGAATCCTGCTCCTTTACCAGGAGTGCATCAGGGTGTACTGGTTTGAGAGTGGCCTATTTATCAAAAATAAATGTCAAGTCACTGAAATGTACAGGATCACGTTTGTGGATCGTGCATCTCCCCATCCCATCCACGCTTACTCATCCCTTGGGCCCCTTCCTGGGTCTGTACTTGGAGGAATCTACATAAAAGGGAGCCCATGGTTTTCAAGTGGCATATGGCTAGCCCCTGACTAGGCATTCTCCCTTTTTTCTGCCGACCTACAAGTCCACATCTCTGGTTTTCTCTTCTCCCCAGAGCCTTCCATTAGATCTTAGCAGTAGTTTCTGTATGTGATTCCTGCTTTCCAAGGAAGGAGAGAAGGGAGGTGTTGTGTGCCTCAGAGCGCTGCGCAGTGTTTCCAAGCCCCACACAGTCCTGGCATCTTCCTGTCCTACCCTAGGAATTTTTAAAGATAAGAACACAGTTGGTGCATTCAGCAGGACAAATGTGCAGAGGGAGATTCTGCGTCCGTAGCACGTCCATGGCCTTTAAGCCTACTTTCCACCTCTGCTGTCCTAAGAGAGACCGAAAGAGATTACGTGCCTGGTTTATTCTGGGTTGGAGACTTCCCGTCCTTAGCCGTGTTTACTCAAAGTGAGATCAGCCTCATTCAGAACTTAGTGAGGTTGTTTTATGTCAGTGGCATTTATAATTAAAATGTAGCCACAAGCCAGGCTCCGTAAAACATTAGAGACAGATGGAGAAGAAGAAGAAAAAGAAAACGAGTTTGTGGAAAGAGAATTCCAGTGGTTTGGAATACGTGTATGTGAAAAAGACTTTTCTTAGAATGTGTAAAGGTTGCCTGCTTCTCCTTTAGGGTCTGAAAAAGGTGCCTGGAAAATTTTGATATAGTCTACAGACTGTGTGATATTTTTAAAAAAGAAGAGTTTATCTAGGAAAATCCCTTCTGTGTAACCAGACAAGGGGTGAGTGGGGAGGAAGGATAGGGAGCCCTCTGGCATCACGTCCTAGGTGGGACACCCCTCTGGGGTCTCAGGAGCGCCTTCGCTGTGAGGCGCCAAGTCGTGGCCAACCAGTGCAGGCAAGGCTGGGGTGCCCCCAAACCAGGCGGCGGGAGGGATGTCACTGAAGGGGAGGGGCTGCCCTTTATCCAGGGCTGAAGGGTAGGATTCTTTTGGCCAGCAGACTCCCCTTGAGCCTTTAGGATGTGGTTGGATTTATAAATATTTGATTGGCACACACTTTGCTCAGGAACATTTCCATTTGTGTGGTGAGTGGTGCCGGGAATCCTGCTCCCCACACGGCTCCTTACGGGCTTGGGGAGCCAGGGGGTGCGGGCTGCGGGAGGAGGCTGCAGGTTTGGGAGGTCTGTGAGCTTATTCTCCTCCTCCAGTTACTGTTCCTGCTGTTAATCCTGGTGAGACTAAGTCGTGGCGCCCCTTCACCAGAGAGGAAACTCCCGCAGAAAGAGCGGAGCAAACACGGAGTCCTCCTTGCCTGGCCCGGACAGCTTCCTCTGGCAGAGCGGTCAGCAGGAGCAGGGCTGCTGGGCCAGGGCCTGGGCACGTGATGCCTGCACGCCTGGCCTTACCTCCCCAAACCTAGACTGCCCCAGAGATACCAGGTGGCCGCAGTTCAGGGAGCAAGGGTAGCATTCACTTCACTTGACAGACTCCAAAGATCGGCTGGTTTCGGGAGGAAAAGGCCAAATAAGCCAAGGGGGATGATGACGATGATGGTTAAGTACCATTTTTTGAGCACTTGTCATGTGCCCGGCCATGTTTTTAACTTGTAAAACTCCTCCTTTCCTGGGAGGTAGGTGCTGTTAAAAGCAAGGAAACTGAGGCATGTGCAGGAGAGGTGACGTCCCCAAGGTGACAAGGACAGGCAAACAGCAGGTGGTGGGACCTGCGCTTATACCTGTCTGACCACACAACAGCCTGTGTGACTCCAACGTGCTGAGTCAGCTTGTGGGGCGAAGCCACCGTCATGGCGCTGATGTTGGGGGTGGGTGGCGGGACATGCAAAGAGCCGCAGTCTTGGGAGCAGAAGTTGTGGGTTTGTGCCAGGCTCTTCCACTTACTGGTTCCCAGGTCGAGGCCCTGCTAGCTCAGCACTCACAGAGTGCTGCTAAGTAATAAACTCCCACGACTGAGGCGAGCCCGAAATGAGAATCTAATGCAATGCCAGGCACATATCAGGGACTGGGTATGTGTTTATTGAATATATTGTGGAAGTTGAATTTATCTGCCAGCAGCACAATTCACTCACTCATCAAATTGATGTTTATTGGGCATCATACCAAGTGCTAGGGAATGTACTAGACGCAAAAAATTGCAGTGTTGAGTTCTACGAGACAAAGACCCCGTCCTCAGGGAGCCCAGTGAGGGGAAAAACAGTAAATAACCACACAAATCAGTGAGGAATTTGCTCCAAGGAGAGCTGCAAGCACTCCTCCAATGCCCTGTGTCCGCAATGGAACTGGCTGGGTCTCCGTACACCTGTTCCTCTCCCAGAGTCCTCCCTCTCCTGGTGGCTGCACCATTTACCCGTCTCCCAGAGGAAACCCTAGGAAGTATCATCAGTCTTCTCACACCCTGACCCTTTGGTCCTGCCTCGCCATCCGCAGCTCCGACTCTCCGATCTTGCCTGGCATTCGTAGTACAGCAACTTACCAACTGCCCACCGCCTGCACGGTAATTGCCTACAGCCGTGATTGGAGGCGGTGTAAAGAGACAAACCAAAAACACCTTCTCTACAGGCCAGAAATTCCCACCAGGAGAGACAATTTACCCAGGCTTACATTACGATGGCCTGTGGACAGCATCCATTGTGGATTTATACCACTCCAAAAATGGCTTTCAATAAGGGGAAACTTACTCTCCCAGAGGTTGGAAGAAGGCAAATTTTGAAAATGTTCCACCCAATCTGTCCAGGGGAGGTCCTGCCGGCTGGGGACAGAGAGAAGCTGTGAGAGGAGCTGTTTTTTGCCTTGTAGAGCTGGAAGGCCTACAGTTCTATCTCATGTGATTTGTGTAGATTTATTTAAATGTGTGATTGGCTTTTAGAAATACTCTTCCTGAAGGAAGTCTTAGAGTGTGGCTGTCCACCTGTGACTGCTCTAGTCATGCTCGAACTAATGGTCAAGAACAAATGTCATCCCCTCATGAGGCTGCGCTAATCAGTTAGCCAGGGACCATCCGCTCCACGCCTGTCGGGTTGATGCTGTTTCTGGATAACCCTTGAAATTAAGTGTTGCGGCAGTTCCACCACTGGGCAGAAGAGGGCAACAGAACCACGGTCAGTGGCTGCATCCACGCCGGGTTGTCCTCCCCCTGCAGGACCTTGCAAAAGTTTTCAGCTTTGTCAGGCACACAGGACAGTGTTGTTATGCCTATTCCACAGGTGAGGAAACCAAGTCTCAGTATTTTTCCAAAATTAGGCAGCTGGGAACACTGGACACATTTAAATTTCTGGATAAGAGAGGATGCTTGGAAAGATCATGGGGTTGGAAGACTTGAAACTTACTTTGCAGAGCACTTTATGCAAAATGGAAAGATGGTAATTATCCAGGGCTGCTCCAGCTAGAACCTGGCAGCAGTATGAATGCAAGCATTCTGACTCTAAATCCAGGGCCCCCTGGCCCTGCAGACGGTATGTGGATCATCCAGTTCTGGCACTGACAGGTGCAGGGTGGATTTCTGCTCGCCACTCCACTTACTCTGATTTCTGTCCTCCTGGGCCCTTGTTCTTAGTTCTAGAATAAGTAAATTGGCAACACAACTCTGTTGCCAGAGAGGCCCTGAATCAAAATCTGCGTCTAGACCCTTGGCCTTCCTGGGAGGCCCTAGGATAGGGAAGGGCCTTAAATATTGTACTGTATTTCCATATGTTGGATTGAATGTATGGAAATCTTGATGATGACGATGACAGCAATATTAACCAACATGAACTGAGCTGTTCCTCTGAGCCAGGCGCTGTGCCAAGAACTTTCACTAGATTGTCTCATTTAATCCTCCCAAGGAACCTATGAGGCAAGTAATATTTTTTTACAAGTGAGAAGAGTGAAGCCACAGAGGTCAAGTAAGTAGCCCACATTCACTGGGCAAAAAAATTTGTTCAGCGTTACTCGGCTGTCGACCTCGTCGCACACACTTCGGCAGCCACCTCTGTTACATCCCGTGGGCTCCTGACCTGGCTGAATCCACAGCACCACCGGCACAGAGATTCTAGCATGTACGAATAGGTGTGCTGGCCTCATGTCACCCCGGAATTCCAGGTTTCCCAGAAGACCCTGCTTAGCCCAAGGAACACATCACCACAGTTGTCTTTTCCCGGAGATTCTGAGCACCAGAGAGTATTCCCAGTGGTTCAGAAAATTAGTAATACTTACTAGAAACATTTAAAACCCCAGAGAAATTAAAGGTTGCTCCCCTTGTGTTGGGCAGTTCACATGAATTGTGTAGCTTGCCTGCCACAGTACACTACAATGTAAGTCCATTTATTTGCAGTAAATGTTGCTTCTGTATATGTTTAATGGCCCAGAGTCTTTTTGGCCTCCCTCTGGTACCTATTTTTCATTGAATATAAGGCACTTAGCAGGCCCCTTTGAAAATAAGGCATCAAAACAAAGCCCCCAAAATCTAACCCTGCAGCTGCAAGCTCCAGCCTCAGCCTTCCTGCTCCTCATCTTGAGGGTCTGTGTGGTTGGTGGGGAGGGAGGGGCAGTGCCACTTGGTCTGTAAACACCTGCCTCCATCCCCACTGTCGGTGCGTCGGAGGGCAGTGAGGGCAGAATGACCGGGCATTGACCTGACCACTCGCACGGAGAGCCTGCAACCTTTGGTGCATATTCCAGGATTACTAAGGCTACCTGGTATAAAAACCATCACGTCAAAGCCAGTACTTTGCATTCCTTTTTAAAGCCAGTCCTGCAGAACTTTCCTTGCTGCCTGTGCTATTCTGGGTCTCCTGATTTCATGCACGTTTTCCTCCTCTTAACTCACGGCATGTTTGCCCCTTGAGATTGCTCACCCTCTAAGCAGGGGCCAGATCTGACTTTTGGCTTCTCTGCAGCAGCTAATGCCTCACTGATGCTCAGGGAGTCCCCAGCAGCAGCACAGCAGGACCCAGACACCTAATCCCAAGCATACACACTGACGCCAGAAATACTGACGCAGAAGGAGGTTTCGATTCTTAGATAGTCCAGAAGATTCTTTTCTCCAGAGTCATACCTTCACTCATCAACACCATCTTCCAGGAAAGCCCGGAAGAGACATGGGCTCAAATTGCTCCTGCTTTCCAGTTTCTCGAAGGCCTGGAGAATGACTTTCCCCCTCTGGGTTACCACAGCCACGTTCACATGATATGCAGAGTGAAAGCCGCATAATTTATGACGTGTAAGACCATGAAGGGACCAGGAGTTCACAAATCAAGCCCAGTGGAAACATAACCTGGAGAGTCAGTTAACTTGAAACCGAGCCCACGTCTTTGTGCAGGGTCTATGGTTCCTGCCCTGTCGTGCAGCAAGTGGGGCCCCAACCAGCCTTGGGGGCCACACCGTTCACCAGGGACAGAAACCTGAAACAGCTGAATACGGGCAGCTGCATCTGATCTCAGAGCACTTGTGTGAGGCCAACAGAGTCCTTCCCTTTAAAATCTTGAAAAGGATCCCTTTCAGTAGGCCAGAGCCCTCCCGACTCCATACCTAGACACCTGACACGTTTATGTTTCCCCTGCGTCTGAGTGCATGTTGCCTGAAAAGAACCACAGAGAAGAGGGCACTTGTGCTTGGATATCCTTCCATCTCCTCCCTCGAGACACCAAAAAGCCACCAAAAAGACAAGGGGCCACAAGAGAGAGGGCTGCTTACTGTGCTGGTCGCTCCTGTCCCTTGTTCCATCCACTGTGCCATCTGGAAGGATCCTCAGGAAGTGGCCCCCGTTGCTGCAGTAGAGGAGTTTGGGCTTCTTATAATTCCCCGGAGGCAAATTAAACTTCTCGGTCAGGGCTGAGAAGGTTGTGATTTCCCCTTCCGCCATAGCTCAGCAGCTGCTGGGTATGGCACTTCTGAGGCTGGAAGAAACCAAACAACCCTGTAGAATGTTACGCCAGCAAAGGTGCAGCAGGACCCCCCCGAAGGGCAGGACAGCCTGGGGGCAGGGCCCCTGCGGGCTAGTGCGCAGCCTGCCCAGGCGGCGCCCACGGCGTGCAGCGTGTGCGGGGGCCAGCGGTCCAGGAAGGGTGGTCCGCGGCCTGGGAGGGATTTTCAGAGCATTTCTCACTTCCCAATTAGACACAGCTTTGGATCAAGCTGTGCATTTTTTTAGAACTTCAAATTTAATCATTTGGCCAAGGGGAAAAAAAATAATGTTTTAGTCTCTCCTTCTGATCCACACACATCCTCAAATTAAACACTGAAGTTGCACTAAAATAACACCTGGGGTCTGGCTGAAACCCACAAAAGCCGAGAGGCCGGCGCTGAGGTTTCACCCTCCGCCCGCCCACTGTTTTGACTAGTCCTGCCAGGCCTGTGTGCAGAGATAGCGCAGAGCCCGGGCACTGGAGACCCAGAGGAAAGGGCAGCCAAGGGTTAAGGGGGTTTCTGGGTCTGCTGGTGCGAACAGAACTGGAACTGGGGAGCAAGCCCGTGGGGGTGGGGGTCACGTGAAACTGTTAAAAGGCAAGCACTGCACCGAAGGAAGTTTTATGAGACAGATCATTACAAAGGTTCTGCGAGGCACTGCCTGCTTCCACAGCTGTCCTGGGGTCTTGCTGTCGCGCAGGGAAGGTGGGTCTGCCCCTTGTACAAAGGCCACTTTCATCCTAATTATTTTCTAATGAGACATACTTATTATGACACAGAAACTACCATATTACATATTATAATCTCCCGATGTTGTATACACCCACCATACATAAATTTCTATTATGAGTGTAAAATTGCATCGATTACACCTCTAAGGATTAAAAAGCAAAATTAATAGTATTAGAATTTTAAAACATGTACTTGTCTCACCATTTAGGAGACGAGGTGCTTTGACTACAATGACCATCCAAAAAAGAGGCGAAAGAGAGACCAGGAGACTACCGTGGGAACTTCACCTCCTAAGTGTGAGTAGAGGCTGATGACACACATTGATTATCACGTGGCTTATATAGTAATGACCATCATTAACATATTCTGGGCTATAAATTAACTCATGTAATCCTCACTATAAGCCTTTGAGAGAGGCACTAATATTATCCCCATTAAAAAAAAATGAAATCAAAGTTTACAAGGGTTCAATGGCCTGTGAGAGGTCAACAGCTAGTAAGTGGTAGAGCTGAGCTACAAAAGGGGTCTATTGAAACAAAGCCCTGATAACTTGCTCTTAATCATTGCTACAGGTTAAGTGATTTCACTGATACCCATGGTCTGGCACATACATCTGCCCCATGTGCTCGTCATTCGTTATTTGTGACCCAGATGTTGGCCATCTCCCCCAACATCCTGTGCTTTTGTCCCCATGCCGACCTTGAAGTGGGACTCCAGGCACCTCCTTCCCCAGGAACGCCCACATTACCAGGTGTTAAGGAGCACTGTGAACTTCACGGAAGGCCACCCAGCCTCCTGCATTCCCTGTACCTCCCATCCATCCATCCATCCACCCGTCCACCCATCCATCCATGCTCAGAACAGCCTCACATAGAAAGCAATTCTGTCATAATTTTCTTAAAGCAACAATCTGGAAAACTTGTCCTGGTGGCCTCGGAATTAGGAGTTCATGTTAGAAGCCTCCATTTCTTTTTCTCCAGGCATTTTAATTTAACATCTCTACATCTCTCCCAATCTGAAGTCACACGGGCCAGTCACTGCCCCCAGCTCCCGCTTGAAGTCCCTCTAAGGACCCCCCAAAAAGAATTTTTCATGTACCATATAAACCATATTTAAAGTCATCCCAAATATCCCCTTCACAAATGCTGAAACTGCTGAGCTTTTTTAACATACTAAAGTCACAGAAAATTAATTTTATTTACACCAATTTCACAGGGAAGACTGTAGCACTTACCTCTCACTGCACATTGCATTTCTCTCCCAAACCCTTCTCTTTGGCCCCCAAGCCCCTAAGTCTCTGCACCGACTCCTGTCTCCTCACTCTCTCTGTCTCTCTACTCAGTCCTTATCCACCCAGCTTCTCAGACTCGCTCCCATCCCACTTCCTCACTCCACTCACTTCTGGATCCCATCTGGTGTAAAGTTAATTGAGCTCTTCCAAACACGGACATCTTTGCCCATCTCCTTTCCATTAGCGTACAACACTTACCAGATCCCCCTTCCTTAAAATACAACTAAGAGATAATAAATATTTTTTATTTCATTTTTTTCTAAGCACTAAGTTAAGTACTTAATTTGGTACATACAGAAGACAATAGTTATATACTGGTGGTTGCCATTTAACTGTACAAACAGCCATTTATATTGTCAGTTTTAGGTGGGCAGGTTTTATTTCTTGTTGTCCCTGGGTTTGTCCGGATGGGCGTCCCTGTGTGCCCCAGATCATGCAGCATATGTTGAGAATGACCTCCTTTCTAGATCCAGCACAGTGGGGAAGCTCTGCAAGTTGTTTTCTAAGTGTTGGTCATGGATTTGTCTCTGTCCATTTGCATTCTTGCCCGCCCCCCCACCGTTCCTCCGGGATGAAGGGGAACAGAATCCCCAGAAGGCTGCCTGAGGCTGGAGGAACCAGCTCTGGCCAAGGGTTACCCTAATTCTCCCCTTTGCATATACGGATAAGCCAGGATAAGCCACGCAGGGTGACCTGCATCCCTGTGGAGCTCTCCCGGCTGAATGACCTTGGCCAGAGGCCAGCCCATCCTCAGGCATTGCCCCCCTCCTGATCGTAGTGCAGCCTGTGGTGTGCAAGGCCAGGACTCTGCTCTCTGCCTGTTCCTCCCAGTACAAGGGATAGTAATGGGGGTGGCTGTGCTGACTCCAGGTGGCTCCTCCCACCCCCCAGTTCACATCCACACCCAGAAACCTGAAGGGGACATGAAACTCCTGAAAATAAGCCTTGACTCAGTGTGCCGCTGACAGGCTGTGCCAGTGGGATTCATGAATCAGCTGAAACATAAAAAAAGAAATCCCTTTTTGTTGTAGAAGGAAACCTCAGGGGCGCAAAATCTCTGATTATTTTGCTTTATTTACAGTTTACCTATATATTAAGCAGTAGTAGTTGGTCCAAAGTTTCTTGCCAATCCAGTATTTGTTAAAGAATAGGAATAAAGGAAGTCTGTGACGTGATAAAACCATTAGGCAGCAGTCTTAGCACCTCGGGGATTTACACAAATTGCTCTAATAAATGAATTCATTATCTACATGAAGTCAGGCATTAAATGTAATGGAATTTATAAGCTCTGTTTCTTGTTACTATTATCTTTTTGTTGGCTGTCAGGGGAAGGGACTATCTGTAAATGTTTGTTGGGAGATGGAAAAGATCAAGCCAGATGGAGTCCAAGGCATCTCTGTGTGCTAAGCCCAGCCCTTTGGGATTTAGGGCCCCGTCAAGATTTGGGGGAAGGCAGATTTTTTTGATTTATCAGTGACACCAAAGTGAGGGGAACACCAAGCCTGTTGTAACATCTGGGTTAAGGCAAACATATTTTCTCAGCTGTAGCCTCTGGAAGAGAATCTGAACCCTGACACATGAACAGGATGTTAAATCTACACTCTTGCCCAGGAATACAACAGTCACTTTTTAATCCAGGGTAGTGGGCAACACTATACAGCCCCAGCTTTGCACATATGGGCTCTGGAACCCTGGATGCGTCATTCACTCCTCTTGAGATGTTTCCTCTAATCATCTCTACCCTGTCTACCTCACAGAGTTGTCTGAAGGGTTAAATGGGCCCAGCAGTCATAACAGCACCTGGAAAGTGTAAATGTGTGACCTGACCTATAGGAGATAGGAGTATGTTGAACTTGTTGACGACTGGTGTGGTCTAGGTTAGCTGTGACTGAACGCTTAATTTAAAATAATTTCCAATTGGTATGAAAATAGAGTTTTTCATTCTGCTCATATTTGGCAGAAATTAGCTAAGCTCCCCAACCCCCATCATTTAAACCCAGAGATAGCAGGGAAGGTGAAGGAGGTAAAGGGAAGTTATGCTTACAAAAGATCCCATGTCATCATGTCAGACTCAGTTCTCAGCTTATTAGTAATTATTGAAGAGACGTTTGTGAGGCCTCTGTTTCTCGGAGACACTGTGCTCAGTTTGGCCCTGGTGACTGATCTAGAAGGAAAGACTTATGGGTCTAAGGATCAAGGGAAGGCAAATACTGATGTTTGTCTTTTATTTTATTTTTAACCTCCATCACTATTCAAGCAATGCAGGATACCCATGAAGAAGGACATTTTGCAAAGTGTATAAAGCTACCAAACGTAGGCGTGCATGTGGCTATTAAGGTGGTAACTGGTTGTGTGTCCTCCAACCATATGTAATGCAGCTGTCCCCTTAGGTTCCAGAGATGCAGTGGGTCCAGCTCCCTGTCTCTATCAGTGGCATCACCTAAAAGCTTAACTCTTCCTTAGTGATATTAGTTAACTTTAGATTTTGTTAGATCAAATATGTATGTTAAATGTTAAGAGTAACTACTAAAAGAAAAGAAATAGAACACACTAATTCTAACTAGCAACTTGTAGGGATAAGGGAAATGAGGTGAAATAAAACTGCACTTATCCAAAAGAATCCAGAAAGAGAAATATAAAAAAAATTTTTATGAACTCAAAGCTAGGTGGCAGAAAGAAATCCAAATATATTTATAATCACAATAAATATAAATGAGCTAAATTTACTAGATACTGGATTTTTAAAAAATCCATCTACACTCTGATTACAAGCGACATATATTTAAAACATAAGGACACATAAAGGTTAAAAAGCAAAAGGTTGAAAAATAGATACCAGACAAATATTAATAAAAAAATTTAAAGTTGGTATGTCTATATTGATATCATATAAAGCAGGTCTAAGGCAAAAAGAATGATGAAGAATAAGAGAGATAACTGCATAATGATAAGTGGAACAATTCAACAGAAAGATATAAAAATTCTAAGCTTGTGTGTACTTAAAGACATAGCCTCAAAATATATGAAACAAAAATTAGCAAATATATAAAGAGAAGCTGACAAATCCACAATGATGGTGGGAGATTTTAATACATTTCTGTCATAAGTGATAGAGCAGACAAAAAAATGTTAATAAAAATATTAATGATAATTAATTGCAATGCACAATTAATCGGCTTAATTGAATGAACATATAAGAGAACCGGGCACCCAACAATTAGTGAACACCACTCTACTCCAGGAGACATGGAGTGTTTACAAAAATTGACCAGGTACCAGGTCGTAAGGCAAGACTCAACACGAATAGCAGAATCCATTTTGTTCAGACTGTTCTTTGGGTAGAGTAGAAATAACTCCTACTCATTTCATCGGTGACAAAGGCTTTCAACCGTATCTTTTTAATGTCTCCTAAAATCATCCCTTCTTCTCCGTTCCCATGGCGGCTGCCGTAGTAGCGATGCAGCACCTTCTCTCGTCTGGGCTGCGGAGCCAGGCAGCGGTGGTCTGTCCCTTCCAGCACTGCGCCCTCCCAATCCGCCTTCGACCCTGCTGCTGGCGACCTTCCTAACACAGGAATCTGATCATGTCGCTCTTGCTAAGGTCCTCCGCTGTGGGCTGCCGTCAGGACCCACGAGGCTTCATCATCTGCCCCCTGCCGAACCCTGTTGCCTTTTCTCTTAGTGCCCTGCCCTTGCGGCCCGCCCACACCCTCACGCTCACCCCGCGGCATTCTCTCCTTCCTCCACCCCCCACCCCTCTGCTGCGGCCTGGCTAAATCATACTTGCCCTTCAAAAATTCGTCTCAGATATGTCCCCCTCCAGGAAGCCTATTCGGACGTATCCCGACCCGAACCTCCGCTCTGTTCCTCCACCTCTCACCCACCAGGTTAGATTGGCCAATTCCCTAATGCTCTCGTGGCAGCACTTCAGTCAGTCAATCACAGCACTGCGTGTGATCACCATGTATATTCCGCACTTAAACCCTGCGGTGGTTTCCCATTACTGTGGGATAAAGACTACAGCTTCACTTCGCTTAGAAAGGAAGATAGATGGGAACAGTTTGCTTAAAAAAAAAAGACTAAGACCTTAGCAAGGCCTGCCTGGCTCTGAGGACCAGCCCTGGCTTCCTGCCCTGCCTCCCTCCCATCATGCTCTCTGTACAAACTGGCCTTCCGCTTCCTTGAAACCACTGCCCTCCTGCCCACCCCGGACCTTTGACTGTGCTCTTCCCTCTCTCTGGAGCATTATTCCTCTCCTCTCTCTCTCTCCTCCACTCACCTGGTCAACTCCTCCTTTGTGTTCAAGTCTCAGTTCCCTTGTCAATTCTTCAAGGAACCTTTTCCTGACTTCCCCTAACTGGGTCGGGCTGCTCCCGTTCTCATAAGACCATTAAACATTTCCTCAGAGCTCTTATTTTGTTTCTTAGTTACACATTCACTCTTCTGATTACTTAATTAATGTCTCCTTTCATGACTGGACTGTGAGCTCCATGATAGATAGGACAAACTGATCTGTCTTGCTCACCATTGTATCCCGGTGCCTGGCAAAATGCCTGGCACCTAATGGGCACTTGATAAATATTTGTTGAATGAGTGAATGAATATAGTTTGACTGTGTTTACCTGACTGTCTCCTTCATTAGTCTCTGGGGCCCTGGAACTATAGCTAAGCCTCTTCTTATTAGACCCAGTACTTAGTAAATGTCTGCACATAATCAGCATCCTCTGCATGTTTGTTGATTGAATGCCAGGCCAGCCCTTTCTCAAGAGCCTCTAGTGGAAACTTACTAGTGGAACACCTAATTAGACGGTGCTGTCCTATAGGTATTAACAGAGAAGCTAAGCTAAGAGCCTAAATGTATTTTAATTGGGTCCAAATCAGGCTGGAATATCCCTCGGTTCAAAGCAGGCCCAAACCTTTTCCCGTCTTGTAGAAGACACTTCCTCACTTCTTCAAAGGAAATAATACGGAATTAAGAATCTAAAGGGAAGATTAGACCTTATTGTCTCGAGTCTGCCCTCCTTATCTGACCAAGAAAAAGTGTGTAGGGGCAAAATAGTTCCAGGTTTTGTTATTTCTGCCAGGGAGTATCAGGTTGGCAGGGACCCACTTCACACCCTCTGGTGATGGAAAGTTTGACTGAAGGAAGGGGGACAGTGTATTCTCCTCTCATCTGGTCCCCCCACGACCCCCTCAGTGGCATATTGGGTCTAAGGCAGGAATGTAGCCATGGCTGATGGGCCTGAGCTGGCACCTCAGTATGTTACTTCCAAGTCACTTCTGCTCCATGAGCTGAAATCTCATCTCCCAAAGTCGGCTGTAAACTGTGGGTGTGGCCACGGGATGGGCTTGACGGTGGTGGGCAGGAGGCAGCCCCTACAACTTGATGAAAGCCAATGAATAAATACCAAGGAATTTTGCGAGCTGGTTATTAAACCATTAGTAGCTCAAAACCAGCCTTTGGGGAAAGTATTTACACCACAGAAATTGGCAAATATCAGGGCTTTTTTCTCTCTTTCTTTTTTTCTTCCCCCTTACTTCCTCCCTGCCTGCCATCCTGCCATCCTTCCTTCTTTTCTTTTCTCTGATAGCTGCTTTACCAACATACTGCTGGACTCGGGTTGGAATCCTGGATGGACACTTGCTAGCAACGTACTCAGCCTCACAGAGCCTCAGTCTCCTCATCTGCAGAACGGGGCTTCACCCCACGGCTGCCGCACAGCCTTGCTCTAAGGGTGAAATGGTAATGTACTTCAGGTGCTGAGCCCAGCACTTAAAAGCTTGTAAGTGTCAGTAGATGTTTGGTTATCATCCACCATGTACCTTAATTTCGTTTTGCCCATCATCTGTGCTGTGACTGACTTAGGATTGAACAAAATTGACTTTTAGCATTTAGTGATATTTTTAGCAATATTTGAAAAATATCACTAAGTGATAGGTTGGAATTTTTCATTATCATTGATATTTTTGTGGCAGTGTCCTCATCTGCTTAGCTGCTTCCCATAATAGCTCTCAGTATATGATATGGGTTTGGGTGTGTGACTGTCCAAGATGACAGAGAACCTATGGGTTCTTCGTCTTTCTCTCCTGTTCTTTAATCTAGGATCTTTCTTATTCTAAAGTAGCGCCAAGTCACAGAAAAAACTGTCCCCTGGCTTCCAGAATCAGCTATGATTTGAGGGAGATCAAAATGTCATATTCCACAGGCCAACAACTTCTAGGGATCTCCTCTAATATCCTTTATTTTGTCCCTTGACTCTGGACCTTTAATTCTCTGCAGTCTGGCTTGTCTACCCCCAACTCCCCCCAGTCCCCGCACAGAGCGTCAGTCAGTGGAGATGAGGAACGCTTTGGCCCCAGGGGAACAGCAGAGCGCTCCCTGGCGCGGCAGTGTGCCCTGCAGGCCCCGGCTCGGTCTGGACTTCAGTGGTGCGCCCGGGCCAGAGCATCCTGCACGCCCTCAGCCGTCCCGAGGACCTGCACACGGCTTAAACAGACATATCCTTCCTGCAGTCCGACACGTTAAAGCCCCGGGGCTTGGAGCCAAAGGCGAAGTGATTCTGCAGGGGCTCCGGCAGCCCTTCCCCCACTCTGATCTGCTCTAACTGATGTGTCTTCAAAATCTTTTGAATCTGTTGTGCGAGTTACAATCTCCAGAACCAGCCCAGCAAGGACATTCCTTTCTTGAAGTCAGCAGATCTTCCAGCTCATAGGAAGATGGTCTGTTTGCTGGGTCTTTTTTTTTTCTTCTCTCCTGACCTAGAAAATCTGGCTTCTCTAAACTTAATTTTTTGAAGTATGTGTTTGTTATCTCTTTGGAAATGCTGAGGGCTTGCCCTACCATGTTTCCCAACAGCCAGCTCTAGACATACCCATAAATAATACAAGGTGCCCATAAATAATAAAATAGTGACCTTTTCTGGAACATTTACTATGTATCAGGTACACCCCTAAGCACTTTATGTGTATTATTTTAATTAAACCTTAAAGAAATCCTGTGAGGTAGGCATTGCTTTTCTCTTTGTTTTTGTAGGCTAGGAGGCAAATGGATATGGTACTGTTTTCTAGGTAATCATCTGCTCTAGCCTGTTGATGTCTGAAAGTTTAATTAACAGAACAGGGAGCTACCCTGGGCTGAACCCAAGGCACTGCTTTTTTTTGTCCCCAAATCTGTAGCTAAGGACGCCGAGGCTTGGAGAATTTAAATAATGTGTCTAAGATCACACAACTAAATAAATGTTAGAGCCAAGATTTGAAGGCAGGGTTTTCAGACTCCGGAGTCCATCGTTTTACTTGCCAAAGAAATGTGGGAAGGAGAATAAAATGCCCTCCGGACTGAATGAGCCTTAGCTTCTATACACTCTTTACCCCGCCGGCCTCCAGGACTCTCGGGGTCTCTGATAGGGTCCTAGTGGAGCCACTTGCTTTCAGTGGATGGAATCTTTGCCGGTCGCCTCCTGGGCAGAACTGCCCTGTTCCCCTGAGGCACAAAGGCCCCCACAAGCACCTCCCTGGCTGTCATGGCGAGGGCTTCCCCCAGGCAGCCCAGCATCGGGCATGTCCCCCTTGGCCTTCGTCACTTGCCACCGCTCTGAAGGACTGTGACAAGGTCGGAGTGCACTGGGGAAACCGAGTGGGCAGTTCTACTTTGGACTGGGCGGGAAAGGCCGTGAGAAAGGGACGTTCTCATGGACCTACGTTTTGGTTTCTGCTGTGTCTTTAACTACTTGCATTACTGGACAAAGCATTCAGCCTTCCTGATCCTCGTCCGTAAAGTGAAGCTGTTAAGAGTGTTGATCTTGTCATGATGCCATGAGGAAGGAATGGAGCATGGAGGCCTGGGACCTCTGGGAAGGGCCTCGTGTACGGTGGGTGCCTAGGAAATGGGTGTTGTTGTTAACGAGAGGCTATGTTTTGCTATGTGGATTATTTACATTTTTATAGCAAATGGGGTTTCACAAAGCATTTTATATGCATAAATAAGCATCCCTGGGTGCCTGTTGTGTTAGATACTACATTAGGTACTTTATAATCATTTTGCATTTGTTTTTCCTTCTATTGCACGGGATAAATGAACACCTGCCCTTTTTCTTTAACCACAGAGAAGCTGAACAGCTTATCAAAGCCAGTCTGTGGCTTTGCCAAGAATAAAACTTCCAGTCCTAAGATGTCAGTTTATTATGTCACCCATCCGGTGGGCAGCCGCATTTCCAAAGGCCCCACGCTCAGTCAAAACATTAGAAAATAAAAAAGACAAACTCACACTTCTGCCAGACAGAGGATATCCAGGCATCTCTGGAAGAATGGTTAGCAATCCTGGCATGCAGTTTTGTCTGTTAAGGTGCTTGGAGACAAAGGAGGAATATAAACCCCACAGAACTAGTTTCACATGTCAGAATCTATTCTGGACCTTGAAAGTGGGCCCCAGATGCCCCAGTCATGCCTCAAGAACTGCATTCCTGCAGACGCATGCAGCACCACGCAGGAAGCTGGCAGAGGAGCAGGGCCTAGGAGCTGCAAAGGGACCCAGTGGGTATCTCAGCCCAAGGGCAGGAAGAATATCATCACCCACACCTGCGCCAGCCTCACAGGACCTTGTTGTTGCAGAGACTACAGTAGGACACTTAAACCTTGTTTCCTTTTGCATTATTTCTTTTTAAGGACTTATGCTATTTCTAGACATTCCTTTCACTTGCCAATGCTGTTTGATCCCACACTGAAAGTCCAAAAGGGACTATTCTCCCATTTGCGCTGTTTGCCCTGTTTCAACACGCCTGGTGGCTCTTGTGGTCCTGGGACCACATCCCTGGTATTCCACACACAACCCTGCTGTTGGCAGGAGCCATTAGATTTTATGGAAAGGAGATGAAGCAAGAGAACATCCCTGAAGGCCCTGGGAAATGACCGGTGTTTGATAAGGGACGAAAGGCACTTGGAAGTGAGTTGAAACCTGTATCTAAGAAGCTAAACTAAGAGATGACCCTGCCCCCGGTGTCCAGTGTCTCTACGAAGGCACATATCACAGATGCCGAGTGCGGGCAGGCCCAATAACCACGACGGCACGCTCCTTGGTCAAACACGGTCCCTCACGGAAGTTGTCTTTGATTTCGGCAGGTAGACAGCATGGTTTGCTTCATCCCTTCACCTCCTTGTGGTTTCTCTCTCCTTGTCTCTTTTTCCAGTTGACCTTACAAAGCCATTTATGTCCTCCACTGTCCACTGCTCTTCTCTCATGTCTTAGAGGTCAAAGCACCATTATGTTGGGTGGGGTTGTTTGAAAAGTGGAGAATTTCTGTGTTATTGGCCTCTGAAAGCAGATTAGGCAATAAGAAGAAAGGAGAAATGTCAGAGTGACATCTCCTTAGTTCTCTGGGCTGCCATCTTTTTGCACATAATACTGCTTGACTTTCCAAGACCCTATGTTCCTTGGCTCTGCCTTGGTGTTGTCGGGTTCAAAGGAATTCCTGGAATTCTGTAAAACTAGACACGTACGTGGGCCCATGGGGTGGGGCAGACAGACGGCAGAACATTTCCCAGTGTTTTTGAGGTGCTGTATTCTTGAGCCTTCGTGGTGTGCACACCTTGTCTACAGATCTGTTTGTATAGAAAACAAATGGATATTGCTTTTCCTAACTGTCCTCCATAGAAGTAAGTCATTAGGTTGTAAAGTTCCACACTGTAGGGAGTTTGATTGATTTGATTTGCAAAAATTCTTCTTACTGCAGAATTTTCAACAACCTGACCAATATTATACAAAGCAGATCTGCTACTCTGAGTGTAATTATGCTGGGCCCACCCTAATTAGGATAGCTCCCCTCATTTCCCTGTCCTCTATCTCGGACCCCAGTCTGTTTCTAGTCCAACATTTATGATTATTTGTGATTTTATGTTTACTTGTTATTGCTTTCTCACTCCAGCACCCCCACCCCTCAGGACTCTAAGTCTCACGAGGACCCAGATCAGGTTTGTTTTGTTTACATTATATGTCAGAACCTAGATCTGTGCCTGACATATAGTAATCACTCAGTAAATATTGGGAATGGATGATTTTAAGAAATAAATTCTTAAAAAGCTGTTGGGTTTAAAAACCGAACTTCCAAAAATAATCCCTATAGAAAAAAGGTGATATATAAGGTTAGTTTCCTTTTTCTGCAGATCCTTTTGAGTGTGATAAATAGTATTTCTCAGACAATAGTGTTTGCCAGGGGGTTGGAATCCCTGGTTATCCTTATAGGATTTCTAGGGAATGGTGTGTGCCTGCCACTTTCCCCCTCATTTTCCCCTTCAAGCTATATGTCCCTTCTTTCTTCCTGTGTTTACTAAATGCTAATCAAGTGTATGTCAAGCATGGTAAAGTAGATGTGGTGCTATATCCACCCCATAGGACTGTTGTGAGGATTCAAAGAGATAGATCATTGTATTTGACAATTCTGAGCAGAGCACCTGACATATTAAGAGCCTGATAAATGTTAGCCATTAACATTATCACCAGAAATATTTGTGGAGCAGCTATTAGCAGCTCTGTCTCAGTGTCTCCTGAAAAAGGAGAAAGGATGGTATCTATACCATCCTTTGTGATGAGTTTTGATGACTTGTATGCCGTTAGTTTTCCTCCCATAGTGTCTGTTATCAAGACAGAAGGTTTCACGGTGGCCTCTTCACTTTACAGGTGGGGAAGGTCGGCTGGCCAGGACACAGTGAGGACATGAACAAAACATCGGCATGTTACGTAAAGACTGGATCGATATTTCTGACTTGTTCCTTTTGCCGCAGACCCTCACCTGGCTGGGCACCGCACTGTTACTGATCCTGTCTATTTAAAAGAAATTTGATATTTTGTTCAGAGTGGATTTTGGGGGCACTAAATTAGATTTTTTAAAAAATATTATTGATCCTGATTTCTGAATATATTTTATGCATGAAGCAAGTGCCTGCCTTGCTGTACCCTGGTCCCGGGCCTCTTAGCTAGTCCATTCCCTGAGGCTCACCTGATCAAGCCCTTTGTCCCCAGGTAAAGGCTGTCCAATCCATGTGCTTGTCCCCCACTGTCAGCCCCCAGTCCAGCCCACCACCAGCTCCTGTCTGAACTTCTGAAAGAGCCTCCTCTTTTCTTCTTGGCCTGCTCCAGTCATTTCTGCACTGAGTCAGAGCCATCTTTTGAAACCTACATCACTCCCTGTTTGTAACCTTCTTTGACTTCCCATTTCCATAAAGCAAAATCCAAGCCTCACCATGCTTACGAGACCCCCTGTGCACCCCCCTCTCACTGCTTCCTCCCCTTCTCTCCTCTACCTCATCTTCTCTTGGACCTCTGGGCTCACTGTGGTGTCCCTCACTGGCTGCTCTCATACAAATCGTTCATCTCCATCACTGCTCTTCCCCAGGGCTGTCGGCCGCTGGCTCCTACTCGCTTTGCAGATAGCAGCTGAAGCACCACCTCCCCGAGGCCTTCCCTGACCTCCTGATCTAAGTACTCGCCCCCGTTAAGCTCTTTCCTGGCCTCGTGTTCTATTCCTTCCCAGTATGTCCCATCATTTGTAATTCATTCTGGATCCATCCATGTGTTCACCTGCTTGACGTCTTCCTCCCCTGCTAGACTGTAAGCTCCTGGAGGACAGAAGCCATGTATGCACCATCTTAAATCTCCCCGTTGCTGCCACAGAGAAGTTGCACAAATATTTGTTGAATAAATGAGGGAGGGAAAAAATGAGTGAATAAATCAATCTTCAGCTTACAAAATCCTGACCTAAGGACCCTCACACACTAAGGGACTTAGACGTCTCATTCTGATCTCTGTTGTCATGAACTTTATCTTCTAAAGCAAGTGTTTTTCCCCTAGATTATTTTTATTGGAAAAAGTGAAGCAAATATAGAGATAATTATTGATTCTCACCCATCGAGCCTCTGCTCCTATCACCAACATCCTCCTGAGAGCCTGCTACAGAATTCCTGGGAACCACAGGAAATAAGTTCACTAACCACTTGAAATGCTCTTATAAAAATAAACCGGATTTGACCTTCTTCCTGTGGAAGGGCCTCTTTCCTCAGGGCAAACACTGCAAAGACATTTTATCTGCTCTCAGGAGCCTCCCACTTCAATCATGCCCCCCTGGCAGGATTTATCCAAACATGCTCAGAATCTTGTTCTGAAATTGTCCCCCCACTGCCTGGGTCATTGCTTGAGCAAAATGCCCATTTGTTATTTCCATGCTATTGTTTTTATATTAAAATGATAAGACAGTTTGAAACCAAGGCTGGGGCAGAGCTACGGGCTATTCTGGGGCACACGGTGTGCCAGTGGGGCGAGTTTACCTCCACTAGGGATGAACACCCCTTCCCTTGGACTCCAGCACAGGTGTGCTGCTTCATCAATTCGATCATTATCCCCTTACCAAATTCCTTACTTTTAAATTGCATTTACATTACCAATGTGAAGTTTTGCTTAAATTTAATTTCCTTATTTAAAGGAAGCTTTCTCTCTCTAGTATAATTGCAAAAAATGTCCCATAAAAAGAAAGCAGTCATAAAAATAAATACAATGAAAGGACAGCCGTTGTTGACCTCTGCTTCTTGCCTGCTCAGCTCTTTTGGTCACAGAGAACGGCGGCACTTCCAGGAGAGTTGAAAATAAGATTGTACCAAACCAAAGCTTTCTCCTTGAACGTAAGCAAATGATTGAAGGGGACTTCAAAGGGAGCTCCCTTTCTCTCTGCAGTGTGATCGAAAGATGTCTTAGCACCACTCAGAACTTCTGAATCAACAGGGGCACAGGCCCCATGCTGGGGGAAACAAAGGGTTAATATTTGGGGTTTACAATATCAATTCAACAAATAATCAGAAGATGCCAGTCTCCTTAGAAACCCTTAAATATAAGGGAGTGACAGAAAAATTAGAAAATATAGATAAACAACAATAACAAGTTTTTGAAGACTGTCTATGATCCTGTCAGCCAGAGATAACTTTTACTCAGATTTCTATTCATACAGATGTATGCATTTTACAAAGTGGAGTCATAGGTATGATTTATATACATATATACATGACTATATCAGATTTCCAAGTCAAAAAGACAGCTTCCTGCTTTGTTAATTTTCTGCATTGTTTGCCTGATTTCTATTACACAACTATTTTTCTATCTAGTTTTAGCATTAGCTTTTCTTATTTCTACTGACTTTTAGTTTACTTTTCCCTTTTACATTTTAGATTTTCTCATGAAGAATCTTGGTTCATTAATATTAGACCCTTAAAAAATGTTTTTTAGCATGAGCACTTAAAGGTGAAAATTTCCCTCCACTAATTGTTTTGGTTATCTCTTGAAATTTTTGTATGCTATATTTTGTATGTAATTCAAGCTAATCAATAATTTCTCCTTTGATTTTTTTTTCTTTGACAGAATTATTTCAAAATCTGTTGTTTAATTGAAAATATTTGCTGTTTTCCTAGATATCTTATTGATATCTAATTTAATTACATTGGGATCTGAGAATTCATTCCAGATGACTTCAGTTCTATTAAATTGATTCAGGCTGGGTCTGAAGAAAGTGTAATTATATGATTGCATTTTGTAAGATTTGTGTTTTTCATTTGTAAAATATATATGTAGTTTATAATCTCTTACAAAGTGTTTTATTATCCTCATTTATAACCTGAGTTTACTCAGTACATTAGGATTTTTTTCTCATTAATAAACATAAACCTGTATTTCCATTTATAATGGCTGCATAGGATTATAGGATCCCATTACATGGGCGTGCAAAGCTGTGTTAACTCATCCCCTATCATTAGGCACTTAAATTGTGTACCGTTTGTCACTATTACAAGCAAACTGCTGTAGTCGTCCTTCCACTCCACACGGTTTCTTCCTTAGGGAGGACATATGGAAGTGGAATTGCGGGGGAAAAAACACATGCACATGTTAAGGATTTTACTCAAAATTTCCATAAATTCTGTACCTGATCTGGGCTTAAGTTCTATTCATACTCCTTGACTTATCTATACTTTCTCTCTGACTTATATGTCTGCTCTTCAAGGTAGAAGAGAAATTAATTTGAAAGTTTCAGTCTGCTGACGTTGGTTTCAAAGCCCCCCCTAAAATGGGAGGCTTGCTCCCTTTGCCTGAAATTGCTCTGAGGATGCACAGCACCCTTCGTGGGACTTCACCACAGACTTTTCTGGGCGCGCGACCCAGCCTGAGGGATGCTTTGTCTGCAGCGTGGGCCCAGGCTCTTGGCAGCATCCAGCTCTGGGCCAGCAGGGGGCAGAATGCCCCGCGGCAACACGGGCTGCAGCTGGGCTTGGAGGTGTCCTTTGCCTTTGACGCTTAGGGTCACATTACTCCCTTGCTGCATCACTGTCACCTCTCAGCTATGGCAAAGGTTCACCTGACCTCTGGTCAAAGCTCACCTCTGTGAATCTCCAGGAACTGATGACTTTGTTTAATCCAGAAATTCCCAGACCGCTTATAAAACCACCTCTAAGTGTTTTATGTCTGTCCCTGTTTTCCACTGTAAAGTTGTAAATTTATGGTAAATTCTTACAAGGGGGACCACATCTCCCGCGTACTGGGGCTCTTGTGACTGGTGTGGCACATCACGTGCTGAAGGCAGTCAGCAAACCCTGACTGCTGAAATAAGAACGGTTTGTCTGCCAACCTGCGGTGGGGCCTGGCACATCCAAATAAAAAATGGCAGACAGCCGCGAATTCTCGCTCCCTTAGCATTCCGAATGGAGTCTGTGCTTGTGTTTAAAGTAAGAGACAGCCAAAATACTGGGTGAGGACTCTCTGCGATTCAGACCAATGGGCGTTATCCCTGCCTCACTCCTTTTAGACGTGTGGCTGTGGGCAGTGTGCTTATCCAGTCTGAATCTGTTTCCTCACCTGAATGGCACCTGCTGACAGGGTTGTTGTAAAGATCCAATTCGAGAAGCATGTAGAAAGTGAATAGCGCTGTACCTAGCATGTGATAAGGGCACCACAAATGGCATTATTGTTCTTCCCATCTTGGGAATTCACAAAATAATAAAACCTCCTTCCCAGGGTTGGGCTGTGGCGTCTCTCACTCCCATACTCCTCTTCATGCCATGGGAAAATGAGCATAAAGGCTGCCAGGCTTTCTCTAAAGCGTGCCGACTCTGTCCTTCCATGGAGGAGGGACGATGGTCGCTTTAGTTATGGGCCCTGCCTTTCCTTCTGCGACTGCTGAGACTGAGGTTAACAGAGCTCCTGCCAAACAGGATTCTTATCCTGAGCAGGAGAAGACTCATCAGCTATTCACAGGTTGATCGCTCATTGTTTCATAATCTACATACTTTGCCCGTATTCTTTGGATTTTTTTATGCCTTTTCCATGAGTTGGAAGCATCAGAGAGGCAGGAGCCAGGTATCTTAAGGGCAGCTGACACTGTTCCCGCTAAGTCTAGGGTCTGCAGAGTCAGGGAGATCTGCGTTTCATCCTGGGTCTGCACTTAACTTGCTGGGTGATTTTGAGCAACTCACTCCACTTCCCTGCACCTCGGTTTTCTCATACATCAAATGAAGATAACGATAAGCCCTCGTGGGGTGGTTGGGAGGAAACGAGACGATGCATGTGAGGCACCTAGCACTGACGCCGAGGTACTGATGAGTCACTGTCATGGCCTTTCCATTTCACCTTGCCTGCTGGTCGGCTCGGTCCGTGTCAACTTAAGTGAATGAAATGAATAGAATATGAATCCCTGGCCTCTTCTGCCAGAGAAACAAGAGTCCCCGTTGCTCGGCAGGTCCCCATAATAGTTTGCGGTGTTTTACTCGGAACAAGGATTTCAGCGTCTGACTCTGGGGTCCCCAGGAGCAGACCTGCGTTCTTACGGGAACTGCACCTTATGTTAGCAGGCCCAGAGCGTAACACGAGTGAGCTCCTTTCCTGCAAGTGGGGCCCACCGACCTGCAGGGGGTTCTGATGCACCGGGCCTGGGTGAGGCTGGCACCTGCAAGCCCCCCCGCCCCACCAAACCTGCAGTGATTCTGATGTGCACCAGCGTGTGAGAACCTCTGGTCTGGGATCCTTTTTTTTCTACATGAAGAGAGAGAAAAGGAATTCCACTTACAAGGGAAAGGTCAGCTTGAGTATTTTTCTCCTCTCAGCAAAGTCACTGAAATATTTCCAAATCTACTGCCCTTGTTTTCTTTGTAAGCAGTGGCCCAGGGGACGCTGCCCATTTTGATGTGTTAATTTTTTTCTCTTTCTTTCCATTACTCCTATTGGCTTTACTGAATTATCGTTTGTCCCTGCTGGGGGCAAGAAGGTAAAACAGAGAGTGTGGTGAAATGAGTCAAAGCTCCTGGTCCTTCTCGCCTGGGCTTCCTGTCTCTGCAGCAAGAGGCAAGGGCTGCCTACAGGCACACCAGTGCATCTCAACTTGATTTGGTTTCCTCCAAGGCTCTGGTTTGCTGCTCTTGGGGGCACCTGGTAGAAAGGCCCTAATTTCTCTGAACTGAGCCATAAGCCAGTTAGGAAGAATTAACTGGGGCCCAATCACAACACACAAGCCCCGAATAAGATGCAGTCAGGTCTCCAGGGTGAGGGAGGTCATGTAGCTCAGGATTGCAATGAGGTTCTCTTATGTTTTCCTTTCTTGTTGTCCCTTAATTGGTAAAGTTGTTCCCAACTGTTCAAAGATCTGAGTACTCATTTATTCACTAGACACATATTTAATGAGCAGCTACTGTGTGCCAGACATGAGGAATATAGTGGAGAACAAGGCAGATGCAATGAGGCCCTCTGAAGTTCACATTCCAGTGGGGAAGATCCACCGCAAAAGGGATTTCCAATGAACGAGTGTAGTGGTGAAGCCCAGGGCACCATGGGACCCAGATAATAGGTGACCCATAGAGCCTGGGAGGTGGGAAGACTTCCTGGAGGAAGGGGCATTTATATTCCTAGTGAATAGGGGGAAGAAGATAGGAGAAAGAGCACATGCAAAGTTCCTGAGTCCAGAAAGAGCATGTTTCACTTGAGGAAATGAAAATAAAGAGAGCTGTAGCCGGAGAAGCCGGCAGGGCCAGACTTTATCTAAAGGACTGTGAAAAACCACTGACCAACACAGGCTGCAGTATGACATGATCAAATGTGCATGTTTTAAATGTCACTCTGGCTGCTGAGTGGGAAAGTATCAGAGGAGAGGCGAAGCAGGGAGTAGAGGCAGCAGCCCGTGTCAGAGGCCGCAGGACCTCAGGTAGGATGATAGATGTGGGTACTGGCCAGATGCAGTATCCATGCTTCCCAGCTCCCAGCCAGGATAGCCCAGCAGCCTTCTTTGAGAGAGACAGTGGCATTCAGCAAGTACACAGTGCTGGGAGAGGAGATAGACTTTGGTCTTAGAATGCCCATTATCAAATATACCAGGAAATAAAATTTCCGCATGAGGTGGTGCTGCTTTGAGAATGTGGGGCTCACTGATACTCCATAGCAGATCCGGAAGTGAGGCACTGTGGCCTCTTAATAATTGACAAGTAATGCCTGGAAGCCAGTGTCCCCTCGCTGCCCGACCTGCCGGGCTGGCGTTAAAGACTATTGTCCCTACTCTTCCCTGTCCTGCCATGACTCATCAGATGAGCAGACTGATCGTCTGTCCCTCAGCTGCTTGGGCATGACCTCAGGAAGTGAATTTCCGAGTCATACTACTGTATAAAATCTACAAGACGGTGTCATCCTCTCTGAGAGCTTTAGGCAGGTCTGACAGCCTGGAGGGCAGTGTGTGGGCCAGCTGGCTGTCGAGATGACTCCTGGTCTTATCCTGTGGGGCTTGGTGACACCAGAGGACATGGCTATGGCCACCTTAGGGCGCTTCATTCATTCACTCAGAACATGGTCATTGCGAGTCTCCCGGGCTCTCGGCCTCATTCCCAGACAGGAACAAAGCCGGCAGAGTCCCACCCCCGTGGAGCGTCCATTCCAGCCACTTCCTGAGGTGCAGCCAGGGACCCACATGGCCTCCAAGCCCTCCTGGTCTTATACTGAGTAGGAAGGCCCAGGAGTCCTCTGGCATCGAGTCCATCAGGGACCTCTAACAAGAGTGACCTTGCAGGTCACAAACGTGCCGAGCCTGCTGTCACTTCTGGGTTTTTGAACGTGCTCTTCCTTGGCCAGGACCCCTCGTTGCCAACATTGCCACCCACCTCCCACCAACCACTCGGGTATTCCTACTTCTTCAGACCCCTTCAGATGTCACTCAGACAAGCCTCCCTTGGCCACCAGCCCAAGTCTGGACCCCGCGCCCTGGCTGGGCGCCCCTCACTCTCTGTTCCTCACTGGTGCTGTTCATTGGATGGTTTTTCCTTCTTGACTTTGCTCCATTAGGGCAAAGCCCTTGTCTCTGCGCCTCACAGCTTTTCATCTCTAGTACCTTGCATGGGCCTGGCCCATAATTTGTGCTTAATAAATATTTGTTGAAAGAAAGGAGGTTTTTGCTGAAGAGCCCCACATTATGCTTAGAAGTCCCACCGCAAAATCACAGCCAAGTGGCATACTGAACCCATGGGTGAATACTTGGTTGATTGATTAAGTATCTGAATACTTGTTTGATTAAGTCAATCTGAAATTAATCCTATATATTTCCTAAAACCACTGGTTCCTCCCACCAAAACAGACCGGAGAGGTAAAGCAAGCAGGGAAGAGATGAAGTTGAATTAATCTATTATTCATTAATTAATCCAACAAATATTTATTAAATACTATGATTTATCAGGCACTGAGGACAAAGAGGCAGAAAAGAAAGCAGACTCCCTGCTTCTGTTGTCTCTTTTTATTCCTATGGTGGAGATATAAGGTTCTTAAAATTGAGCAGCTGAATAAGAAAATCTGAACTGGTGCTAAGCCTCTCTCTCTGTCGAAATCAGATAAGCAGGAGGCTGGAGCGGGAAAATGCAGCGATAGCGGGAGAAGGTCAGGGGGTGTCTGAGGAACCCACTGAGCTGAGACCTTTGGGAAGAGCAGGCAAGGTCAGGGATGTGCGCAGGGCCCCGGGCGTCCAAGTCTGTTCACCAACTGGAGGAGACTGAGGGATCCTCGTGAGCAAGGAGCTGGCACATTTCAGGCAAGAAGCACCAGGATGCTATATCTCCTTCCAGTTGTTAGCCCAGAATTGGCAAAGGACTCAAAGCGGGTTACAACACCAGAGTTAATACGATCTTTTTAAAGGACGAATGCTTCTCAAAGGGGCAAGGCTGCCTCCTTCCTGAACCTGTCTTGACCCTCACAAAGCCAAAATTCATCGTTTCCTCCGGGGCAGATGTGCTGGAGCTGTCTACGGCAGCTGCCACCCTCTACCCTGCAATTATAGCTATTTGCATTCTCAGGCTGGCCTCCCTAGTGAAGTTTTACTCCTCAAGGGCAAGGATTGGGTCTGGCGCACTCCCCTCCCCCATGGACACTGGCCAGGCACATAGATGCTCGGCGCGTATTTGTTGACATTTATCAAAGTGAATGACAAAGATTTCTGGTTGACTTTGGAAATACACCTATTCAAAAAAGGGTTTTGATTTAGTGGATGGAAACGACAGCTTTGCAGCATAGTACTGTGGAGGGAGAGGCGTGCCCAGATGGTTCTAGCGGACACCATAGGGTGCCTCAGGGCCTTCCTGTGGGGGTGGCAGGATAAGAAAAGGAAATTGTGGGGACTGCAGAAAGGGGTGGGGCGATGCCGACCAACTGGCTATTCTGCTGTTTTGGTGGTGGTCAAAAGCCATTGTAGGTCATCTTGCATGTGCCCTCTGACACTATACCACAGATGCCCACGTTTGGTCTGAGATTTCCGCTGTCTGGTAGGTTAGCCGGTTGATTTGGGGTTGTTGAGGTTTCTTGTTTTCCTGTGTTTTCTTTGTCATTTCTTTCTTTGAGGGGGTTTATTTTCCATATATTCAGAATGTTTTGTCCTGTAAAGCCTAGACATATGAAGCTAGGATGTACTTTTTTAGTATTATTTAATTAATATTTTCAAGGTGGAGTCAATGTTCAAACTGGAATTCACATCTGAAATTTCAGTGTGAAACCCGTATCACTTGCCACAGAAAGTAATTGTACAAGTAAATATCAAAATAGACTTTATGAAATTTTAAAAAATATGCAATCTGTACCTCTCAAGTCTAACTCCTCTGCACTCTGAAGTACCTCATAGATGTCTTCCCGTGGCTTGGTCTAGCAGCACTGCCGAGTACATACTGGCATTCTCAGTTTCAGAGACGGGAAACCTGGGATCTTGAGTTAGGAGGTGTTTCACTCTGAATTATCATATAGTCCTTTGTTTACAAATGGAAGGTGTAAAGAGAACCTCATGAATTTCATGAAGCTCAAAAGTAGAATAGAAGGTGGAAGTGGAGATTATTAACTTTTTAAATGCAAATTTAGGTACTGTTTAACTGCTTTTGTCAGGGAAGATAAAATCGGAATGAAGCAGGGAGAAACTAAGCATGGACGCAAGGAGAGCAAGTGGCTCTGTGGGAGAGGGAGTGAGGGGATGTGTCCACCTATAGCAGCGCATCCAGCTGACCCTTGGCTTCCCGGGTCACCGCGGGGATCGAAGGCAGTGACATGGCCTCAGTTCGGGGTGAGGAAGGATCCAATAAGAAAAGGGTGGTGTGGAGACAGTGAAGGAAAGAGAGGAACCAGATGCTCTGCTTCCCTCTTGGCTGTAACTTATTAACTAACTCAAGTTCATGTTCCTTGTCCCCCCAGGCTGGGGGTAAAGGCCTGATGGAGGCCTGAGGGGATAGTTCTGTGGGGCCTTTTCAGGGTCAGAAAACTCACTGCAAGCAACTTTGTTTACATCAGCAAATCCAGCTGCATTGTGCAAGCACTTGACCCACCACTGACTCCCAACACGAAACAGATGTCTGGGCTGCGCAGGAGGAGCCCACAGGACTCCGGGTCGGGCAGGGCTTCCTCTTGATGAGTTGGGAAAAGGACAGAGGGTGGATGGCACTGGGTTGTGCTAAGAGTTGGTAACACCAGCGACCAAACAGACCTGCCTTTGTGCTGGCCTGAGCCAGGTGACTCCCAGAGCCGGAGCTCAGAGGGGACTTCAAGGCCAAGCTGCACTCCTGCCTGGAAAGCCAGATTGAGGGGCGTGTTGGCCTGTGGGGTTCTGAACTGCCTTTGTCTGGGATGTGCAAAGAGAGGGGGTCCCCCAAACCAGAGAAGGGGAAGTGGGATCACCAGCAGGGTTCCACTTGGAGCTCAGTCCTGGAAACTGCTCTCCTACTTCCTGTCAGTGTAACATTGTTGAATGCCATCCATGTGGTAGATGGTGGAATAAATCTGTCCCAATAAATAAATGGTTAGCCATTAGGCTAATCATTCTGTTAGATGTTTTTGCAGATAATATGTACCAGCTAGTATTAGTAGTAAACAGTGAAAAGACAATACCTCCTTAAAGAGCCAGGCATCTTTACATACGCTCTATCCGGGCACCCCAGAAAGCCCGCATGTTTTCTGCCCACTCACTTAAACAAACCAGCTTGCATTCTATATCACACTCTACTCTGTAAACTGACACCCATCTAGTAGACTTGCAAAACTAATACTGCAATTCCCCCTTGAGGAAAAGGATGAAATCAAGGCAATAACAGTTATTTAAGATATTATGAACTGTGAAGTTAAAAGACAATGCTACCAATATATATGCTTTGGAGAGAGAATACAAGTTGCACACAAACACACACAACGTGACAACAGCCATCATTGGTGGTAAGGTTACATGTGATTTTCGTTTTCTTCTTTATATTTTCCCATATTGCCCTAACATTTTTTATAAGTAGCATGTATGATTGTATAGCAAGAGAAATTTTTATTTTAAAAATCCATTAGAAATACTATATATATATATATATACTTCTTGCTGTAGTCTAGGGGTCAATCCCCTGACTTACTGCTAAAAGTTCCTCAGTCAAGGTGTTTTCATTTCAGACAAAATTTGAAAATTTCTCAGTAGGGAGTAGTAGCTGAGCTTACAATTCAAAACGGCACCCATGAGAGAGGAGATAGCTAAGGGGCTAGGCTTCCAATCCTTTCTGATATATTTAGCATAGAAAAAAATGTTTTCTCCTTCTAAAACGACCGTTTGTCTTCATCTTACCCTATGTTGTTCTGTCAAGAGTCCTAGTTACAGTAAAGTAGATCTACATTTGCATCCCAGACCCACAATTTGCTAGCCGTGGGACCTTGGCCAGGTCATTTACGATCTTCGTGCCTCTGTCTGTCGGTCTGTAAACGGATAGGCTCGTGATGAGGATTAAATGAAATAAGGCATGTGAGCTCATGTCAGCGCAAGCAGTAACGCTCAGCCGGTACCGCTCTCTGCTGGCGCGTCCCCGTCATCTTTCCAGCTGTTATGCAGAGAAGGTTTTTCTGATTTAGCTGGGCTCTATACTCTCAAGGCATATACAGAAAACTGTGGCCTTCCAGAATGGCCCCAAGAACACTAAAAAAAAAAAAAAGGGAAGCCTTAAAACACAGTTCCTGCTTACCTGCTAGCGCAGGGCTTAGTTCCCCGTCGTGGCCCGAAGTCCTTGGCTGAGCAGCAGACTTGAGTCTCTAAGGCAGCCTGGCAGCCTGGCCCCGTCGCCTGCTCACCTCAGTAAGTCAGCCCTCTCTTTAAGCTGTTCCTTTGGTTTGTCTGACTCAGAATATCTTAGGTCATTCTGAGACAGCCTTCTTCTCCCCACCTTCCCCACTTCTACCTGCCGTCCTGGACATTTGTCATCCTGTTTGACTGCCCAGCATCAGAAGCGCCATCCCATATTTGAGGGATTACCCCCTCCACCCATCTGCATGTCTCAGACACACACACACACACACACACACACACACACACACACACGTCTCCGTCTGGCTGCATCCTTCTGCAGTGGGATATCAGGCCATGGCACCTTCCCAGTGATTCTTTGGGCAACCCCAGGTTCTCTAAATTCTCTTTCTGCTATTATCAGCAAAGTCAGTTTTGGCTGCTTACAATTAAAAAACGTAACCACCTCCTCCTTGTCCTTCAGACCTACTTTGGCACAAATCCTTAGCTGTTAGTTCCCCAAACTCTGCCGAGCTTCCATGTCCTATAATTTATTACGTTCTCCTGGTTCTGACGTCTTCCTGGCACTGTCTGCTTACCTTAGTCCTAGACTGCCAGCCCCTGAGGACAAGGACTAAAGCCACCCAGATCGCTGCAGTATCTCTATCCTGGGACAGAGGCCTGGCATATAGTAGGCCCTCAGCAAATGCCAAATGAACAACAGAAACCTTACCATGCAGGAGGGACCAGGACAACCACAGCAGTTCCACGTGGGGAACCAGTTCACTTGCCAGCTTTCCGATAACCTGGCACGATTCCTACTCTGATCGCAGGGGAACTCGGGTCTCCTTAAGCTTTGGCAAGGAGGAGGATTTTCCAGCAGCATCGTGAGCGGGAGGGTGTGATGCTGGCCGCCTCTTGAGGTGGGTGAGTAATCCCCCAGGCAGTGCTTAGCTTTAAACCCTGGCTTATGACTTGCTCATCTCCAGAAGCTCCCAGCTTGAAATGGAAAGTGGCGTTACTCATGGTGCGGAGCAGACAATAAAAATACACGTGGGTGGGGCCCGACACAATGGTGTGAGTATTCCCTGGCCATGAGTGAGAGCACCTCCGCTCTGAGCACCCACAGCCCCGGCAGACGGTTCAGCCTGCAGCAGACGTGGTGGGAGGAAATGCCCCCTGAATCAATATCAGAGTGTGGTGGAAAGCAGTGGTTTACAGACCCAGGCTCCCATGTCCAACAGACCTGGATCTGAACCCCAGCTCTTCTGGTTCCTAGTGCTGTGACCCCTAGTGAGTTATTTAATTCTCTGACCCTCAAGTTCCTCATTTGTAAAATGGGGTAAATAACACTACGTACTACAAAGTCATGGGAAAAGCATATCAGACCATCTGTCTAAAGCCCTCATCACGATGCCCGGTATGCATCAACGATCAGTAGATGTTAGCTGCCGGGGTGGATAATGTTCTTTTACTGTCTTCCTCCTTCCTTTGCCCATCGGTCTCTGCTACTTCTCCATCCTGTAGGTTTGCATTTCTTGTTAATCTTACTCAGCCTCTTTCTTCTTGCAGGAGTCATCCTTCATCTCTGACACCACCCCCCAGCCTCCCCCCATCATCACCACCCTCCATTTTTATCTCGTTTTTCTCTTTCTTCCTTGGGGTCAGCTTGTGTACCAAGACCTCACTACCAGTATCTGATCTGCCATTCTCTCTTCCCCATTTCAGAATCCATGACCTGGCACAATGTGAGGCCAAATGTACTAGAATAAATCTATTGGATTTTAATGAAGCCTCATGGACAGATTGGGCATAAGGTCGTAAAATGATCAGGGCTTAACCCCAGCTTCCAGTGCCCCAGCATAACGCACGGGCACCCCCAGAACCAAAGTGGGCCAGAGTCCTGTCTTATCAAAGTTGTTCCGGGGCAGCATTAGTGATCTTTACAAAAGTAGTCTTTTTCTTAGGAGCGAACATGCCACCAGTGTTTTTTTCTAATAATAGGCTTCTTTAGTGAGTTCATAAATTAGATTTAGATTTTTTTTAAAGGAATGTACTCTTGGCCTAAAGCAGGTTACACGCATTACTATTTAAAGATAAGTGAGAACAAACATGTGTCCGTGTGTTGAGACTCTGAGCATCACACTAGGTGGTTCTCACCGATGACCCAGAGATCCAGCAATCCTCAGTTCTTCCAGGTTTGATCCCTGGTGGCTAGATTAACCTCAGCAAACCTCGTGGAGCCATGTCCTAATCGTTTGTTTATCCACCATGTGTAATGAGTAGCTTTCTATGTGCTGGGCACATTTCTGGATATCATGGAAGATATGCTAAAAGGAGGAGGTGCAGCTCTGCTCGCCAGGAACTTACAGCCCAGCAGGGGAGGTGAATACACACAGCTAAGTCAAGGGGGAAAAGGTGACAAGAGTGACAAGCCAGCGACAAGTACCAACGGGAGTGCCCAGGAGGCACGGATCACTGCTGACAGAGATATCAGGCCGGAGGGGTTATGTGAGATGGTTTGGATGTGTGACTAGGGTCTCAGAAGGCCAAGACTGGCAGGTACACTGGATGGAAGATACAGCGTGGGCCGGGACCCAGGGCCAGGAATCCGAGGTGAGAACGGAAACAGGGCGCTTTGGGTTAAGGATGGCTCTTGTTGCACACTGAGTTCATGGGGAGGGGAAGCAAGGCTGGGAAGGTGATCTGCCTGTTCTTAGATCCCACTCCCCCCTCAGCGCCTCCCCTGCATGTCCAGTCATGGTCCGCATGTAAGATGGCCCAGACAGAACTGTTGATCCCCCCACCCAGTCCCACAGATTTTCTTTCTCAAGTATTTCAAATCTTAGTAAATGTTCCCAGTGCCTCCACCCAAAACCAGAGAAGTCATTCTCTCTCTCCCTCACCTAGCCCCCTTCAATTCACCAGCAAGGTCTGTTCGGCCTCCAAAATAGATGCTCAGTCTGAGCTCTTCTCCCACTGTGCTCCAAGTCACCATTTCTCACCTGCCTCACTGTTTCTGTTCTCGGCCTCCTACGGCAGCGCCTAAGGCAGATCATATCCCCTTGCTCGCTTAAAACCCTCTAGCAGCTCCCAGCGGCTCTGTCCTTGGGAAGACGGTGTCCCGCAGGCTCAGGCTCAGGTTCCAGCCCCGCTCAGCCCTCACCTCTGCTCCGTCACTCGCCGCACTCCACCTGCACTGCTGGCCTTCCTTCTCTTCCTTGAACTCACCGAGCATGGACCTGCCACAGCAGCTTTGCATTTGCTGTTCCCTCTGCCTGAAATACTGTTCCCCCAAACCGAAATGCTCTTCTTCCCTTAGACCTTTGCATGTCTGCCTCCTCATGGCTCACGGCTCAGCTCAGATGCCACCTGACCATCCCAACTAAAGCAGCCCCTTCTCAGTTTTTCTGTCTCTCAGAACTCTGATGTTTCCTGTATTGCATTTACCGACATATTCTCCAATATTTATTTTTCTTTTTTATCACCACCAGTTCTGACATGTAAGCTGCATAAGGGCTTTGTCTTGTTTACCACTGGCTTTCAGGCCTTGGCATAGTCCTAGCCCAAGCAGGTACTTAATGGTTAATTATGGAATGCAGATGCCTGGTCCGCACAGCCAGAAATTCTAATTCATTTGTCTGGATTGGCACCAGACAAAAGAGGAGTTGATTACCTTGAATCTTTTTACCACAGGCATATATTAAAAACCATGTTATACACAGTACAATCCCCAGGTGGTTCTGATTTTAAGACAGAGTTGGGAATCCCTGACCGAGAGAATGGAAACCTGTCCAGCATCTTGCTACTCAAAGTGGGGTCCTTGGCCCGGCAGCCAAGGCACCACCCAGGTACTTGTTAGAAAAGCAGACCCTCAGGCCCACCCTAGAGTTCAAGGACCAGAACCTACAGTTTCACAAGATGCCCCAGGTGACTCATGTGCATGTTAAATATGAGAAGCACTGACCTAGAAGAAATATAAATGCTTTAAATTCAGCAGGTTGAGTTTTCTAGATCTGCAGAACAATGAGGTTGACATGAACCTCAGACAATTAGAAACATGGCTTGAAAGTCACAGAAAGAACTCAAAGGAAGTGAGCATTTTCACCAAAATGCTCACTGGGGGTTGGAGTCCAGGGGCTTGGTGAGGTCATCAGTGGAGAGAAGACAATCAGTGCACCAGGAGAGAGCCCCAATATGGGCATGTGGGGGGGGGTCTGAGATGAAGAACTGAGAAAAGACAGAGACTGATAAGGCATAACACAAGTCAGGGCAGGAGGTGAGGTCAAGAAAGGGGCGACCAAAAGTATCATATTTGCAGAAAAGTCAAGGGACATGAAGACCAAGAAATGGCCGGGGAGTACTGGCCCCGGAGACGGGCAGATGGGGGGCGGGGAGCCAGGAGAGGGAGAAAGGGCACATTGGTGATTGCAGCAGGCAGCGGCGAGTCCTCACCACCCTCCCAGGAAGGACTGCGAGCTCACCAAAAGAAAATCTGTGTCGTGAGGAAGTAGGAATCTACTCGCATGTACAGAGTAAGGCAGAGAAGCTACTCTAGAATGACAGACCCAGGAACGTTAGTCAATAAGAAGCAACCTGCTGGGAAGGGTACAGAGTAAATCAAAAGAGAATTTAATTGGTAAGACCAGGTCCTGGAGGGGTGGGAGAGAATCAGATGAGATCTTAGATTAGACTTCTAAACTTGTTAATGCATAGACTGACTTACATAGTGCAGAAAAAAATACCAGCCTGCCTCAGGGAAGGAAAGTGGGTGAGCAGGGGAGGCAGGGGTAGCTTTCTTTTTTATTTAAGAAAAAACAAAAAATAATAAGAAACACCTGTGTGCACTCTACCCAGATTTAACAAATGTTACTATTTTCTCAGATTGACTTTGGATCTTTCCTATATATAAAAGCAATAAAACATTAGAGAGTTGAAGTTCCCTGTGATTCTCTGTTCCATAATATTTTTCTCTCTTCCTCTGAGAAAGAGACGATTATTATGAATTTAGTGTGTGTAACATGCATAAACAGTGTGCCCTGTATAGGGTTCTGCAGTTTGCTTTTTATTCACTCAATATCGTATCTGAGATCTGTTTTTATGTATTATTTGTAATATGTGTCGTGTAACAGCAAACATTATGTGGGTAAGTTCTATTCAGTTCTGATCTCACAAATAGCCTACACTGTATTTGCATATATTCTCGAGGGATGGACATTTATGTTACTTTCAGTTTTTCACTATTGTCCAAACTGCCGTTGTGAACAGCCTTGTACGTGGAGAGATGTCCCTTTTACTGTCTGCTCTTGAACTTACTGAATTTTTTACCATAAGCATTTTCAACAGGTGTTTTAAATAAGAAAAATTAATTTTCTTTGAAAATGCACAGATTAGTGTTTCTCAAAGTATGATTGAAGGACCATTAAAATCAGAATTATGTAAGATGTTCATTATAAAATGCAGTTTCCTGGGCCCCACCTCAGACCTACTGAAGCTATATTGTCATTAAAAAGCCCCACCTGTTCTGAGGCATCTTCCAGTTTGGGAAGCACCAGACAGACAGATGGTTCCTCTGAGAGAGGATGGGGGAGGGGCAGCTAGGTGGTGGCAGAAGAGGGGTGCAGGGAGGCGTGGAGAGCGAGTGTGCCAGGCGCTGTGCTAGGGCATGACCTTTGAAGCAGATGGGAGAGGGAATCCATGGGGATTCATTGAGCTAATAGCTGCAAAAAGTTCAAAAGGTCAGCAAAGGTGAACACGGCAGTTAAAACAGTGTGGCATCCATGACCTATTGGCTGTGTGCCCTTGGGAAGTCACATAACCTCTCTGAACTTCAGTTTCCTCATCTGCAAAATGATGATATAATAGAACCTACCTGAAAGGAATTTTGTGAGGATCAATAACTTAAGACACATTACCTGTTTAATCCAGAACTTGAAACTTCTTACATGGCCAATAAATGACAACGGTGGTGAGAAGGATGCTCACGAGTGTTGTTGAGTCCCTTTAAAACCAGTACATATACTTTCATAGTTTGGCTCGTAGCCTCATTATTTGATGCTGTAACAGACTGGATATTGTTTCAACATCACATTGATAGAGATCTTAACTATGTAGCCTTCCATCACTCTTTTATTCTCTCGGGAAAATAGAAGCAGTGTAAGACACAGCTTCTATAAATGTATTAAAGTGCAAATGGGAGTCCCTGCGTGTTGGGGGCAGGGGGCCGAGTCAACATTTTAAACTATAAGTAGAAAGATACAGCTTGACACACACGTGCCCATTCCTAGGGTGCACACAGCCCAAGTCATCCCTGCAGAGGACTTGAGTGTGGCCATGATGGGGTGGTGGTGATGCAGCAGCCTCCCTGCCTCCTTCCCCGACGCCTTGCGGGCGGCCCACGGCTCAGCGGGGCCAGGCGGCCAGTGGCAGGGGGGCAGCTGCTGCGAGGGGCGGGGGTCCCTCCTCCCGGAGGCTTGGCCCACTCCCCCACCCGCCGTGACTGGCTTCAGCCCCCGGGAGCCTGGACCCCCCACAGCAAGGGCGGTGGGCAGGACCCTGGCTCTGAGCTGACAGAGCCCTCAGACCCCAGCTCTGCCTCTCAGAAGCTGTATCACTTAACCTTTTTTTTTTTTAATAGACTTGACTGTTTTAAATTGGTTTTAGATGCAAGCAAAACTGAGCCGAGAGTCAGGGACCCCTATGCACACACGCACCGCGTCCCCCACCGCGGACATGCCTCACGCCCGTGGTGCACGCGTTACGGCTGAACCTGCGCTGACTGGCCGTCATCCCCCCGAGTCCGTAGCTCACTCCCGGTGGGGGGCATTCTGCGGGTCCTGACACGTGTATGATGACGCGTATCCATCATCGTAGTATCATATGGAACAGTTTCGCTGCCCTAAAAATCCTCTGTGCTCTGCCCATTCACCCCTCCCTGCCCCCTACCCAGTGGCAACCCTGATCTTTCTACTGTGTCCGTAGTTCTGCCTTTGCCAGAGTGTCATACAGTTGGAATCAGGCAGTACGTGGCCTTCCCAGATTGGCTTCTTTCCCTTAGTAATAGGCATTTTAAGCGTCCCCCATATCTTTTCCTGGCTTGATAGCTCATTTCTTTTCATCACTGAATAATAATCCGTGTTGTGTATACGTTACATTTTTCTAGCCTCAGCCTCCAGGGCCCTGCGTGATACAGGGGTGTGGGTGGCATAGGCGGAATGCACTACAACAGTAAACAGGAGTGTGTCACCGCCTGGCACCAGGCGCGCTACCAACTGCCTCTCTCTGCACTGCCCCCTCTAGTCCTTCCTGAGCCCTGTGTGGGCGTATCAAGAACACCCTCATTTTACAGATGAAGAAGCTGAAGCCCAGAGAGGTTAAGTAACTGCTCAAGGTCACAGATCCAGGAAGGGATTGGTCCTGTCTGGGATTCCAACACAGACTTTTTGATTCCAGGTCTTAGTATCAGGGCTGTAATGCGCAAGAAGGTCCTTAACAGTGTTTGTCACACAGAGAAAGTATCACTTGTTACCTCTTAGTATTGTTAATATTTTTGAAGTGGAGCCCTTTAAACTGTAAGGTTGTGATTGTCTTCTCTGAGAAATACAAGGCACAGAGATGTTCAGAAATTACCTAGTGCCACACAGCAAATGGGTGGTAGAACTGGAAAAGCCACGGGTAACGGAGACTCTGAGTTGCTCTGAAGATAGGACAGATTGATTTTTTTTAAGCTAGCGTTTATTGAGCACAAACCAGATGGGTTAGCCATTCAGCGTTATGACACCCCATCTTAGGAAACAGACGGGCCCCAGGCACCCCAGAAGCACTCTCTGTACTCCCCTGGAGCTCCTCCCGTGGATGCCTCCCCACCCCAGCCACCTGCTCCCCCTCCCGGCAGCGGGCAGCCTGGACGCGCATCACAGCGCAGCAGCAGCCCCGGAACGGCTGGGTCTGTCCAGTGTCTGGCAGGGGGTGGGGCACTGTGGCAGCCGGCGGCAGCCCCTCCTCCTCCTCGTCCTGGGCACGGTCCCCGCTGGTCCCTCAGCCCGGGCACACCTGCTCACTCCCTGTCCCCTCCACTTCCTTCTGCCCAGGATTTCCAGACAGAGTCAAAAATGGGTTCACATCAAATAGGATTTGTTTTCTCTCGGTGTAATTTTCCATTTATAGACGGCCTTCTCTCAGGAGGCACTGCCCTCCTTCCTCTGTCTCGTTTTTTTCTGGGTATTTGGGGATAAGCTCTTGGTGGCTGTTTTTGAGACCTGTGGTCAGCAGCCCAGCCGGTCATTCATTCAGAATGTCTCCAGGAAGGCAGCGGTTACTTACAGGAGCTTCTGCTAATTTCTGTGGCCTCTGAGACCTCTGTGGAACTGTGCTCACAGAGTCAATGTGTTGAAAAGAAATATCTGACCTGGGCCAGCAGGGTCCCCACCTTCAAGCTCACCTTAGTGAGATGATGAGGATGATAATTACAACAGTAATAGCCCCTGATACTTAGAGTGCATGCCTCCACATGGGATTCACGTAGTCCCACGAGGTAGGTGCTGCTCTGATCCCCGTAACACAGATGAGGAAATGAGTACACAGAAGTGGAGGCCATGGCTGTCCACGCAGTATGTGGGGTCCAGTCCTGCTGACCTCTCTGGCCCAGCCACCCACCCTCTCCCTCCAGCCCTGGGCTGTAGCCACACCAGCTTTGGTTCAGTCCTTTGGATATACTCTGGGCTCTCTTGTTACAGTTCCTTCACACATGCTCTTCCCTCTGCCTGGACCACTATTCCCTCCATCCTACGGCCAAGTCACCCATCTTTCAGATCTCAACTGTGACTTGTTCAAGGATGCTCTACTGGACCCCCCTGGCCAAATGCCCCATTAAACCTCAGATGCCTGCCTCTTCTCCATTCAAGTAGAACTTAAATTCTCCTTCTATTTGTGCAATTTTCTGCTGAATGTCTGGCTCTCCCTCCAGACCATAACTCTATGAGAGCAGAGGCTCAGAAGTGCTGCCCTGTACATAATTCTATCCTTGCGCCTAATACGCTAGACCCAGGTGATTTGTTTATTCACCTGTCCCATCCCTTGGTCTTTGAATTACTTCAGGGCAGTGTCCAGGTCTTTTCCTAACACAGTGCTCAGCTCAAATGCATGCTTGGTGAGTTGAACTGAATGGACTGGATTTAACTGCCCAGCAGAACCTGAGAAAGGGCACCTGAAAATTCAGAACTTTTGGTGGTGCAAGCCCACAAAATACAGCTGTTGAGAATGCTCCTTGGAAGCACGGAGTGATTTCAGAGAGGTTAGCTAAGTTCACATTTAATCTGGATGGCAGAATAGAAGGGTCCGTGACCCTCCCAAAGAAGCACTGTAGGACGATTATATCCCAAAGGAAGCGAGGAAGAAAGGACGTCTGCCTCCCAGAGGTTTATCTGAAGTCTGGTGAAAGATGGGGCCCAAGTAGCCAGTGGGATCTCACAGGAGCTGCATGGGGATTCGGCTCCTTGCAGGCCTTGGCCTTGAGTCACTCCCTTCTCTCTCCTGCACAACCCGGCCTGGCTTGCTCCCCAGGGCAGTCCCTGCTGCCCTTGCCCCCAGAAGCACCGTGGCTGCAAGGAAGCGCCCGCCACTTGGGTCTGGCTCTTTCCAGCACCTGATGCCCCCTGTCTGGAAAACGGGCCCCAGGGCTTCTCGCCTGAATGACAGGGAGAGGGAGAAAGCAGCTTCTCTTCTCTCTTCTGTGGGGAGGCTGGGCAGGGTGAGGGGAGTCGTGGTGACAGGCCGGGAGCTCCCCCAGCAGGGCTTATGCGGACAGTGCCAGGTGAGCTGGCTCCCGCGTCCCAACGGCCCCGCTTCAGCTCTGCCCGCCCGGCTCAAAGAAAAATAGGCAGTTATTTGGAAAAGCTGAGTTCTTTCTTTCTGCCTCCTCCTTCCTATCATAACAGATTCTGAGCATATTTCTTAGAAGATTGAATGGCCCCTTTAACACATTAAAAGAAGCCATTTCTTGGTAAGAGGATTAACCTAGTTAAATGGATAATAGCAGCACGTGATAGATTAACAGGCAATTTGAAAGAACATTGCTGAGGCCCCATAAGCCACTGTGACACTTAGATTTCCAAGCATTTTGCAACAAAAACACCACCTGAGCATCACACATGATTGATTAAAGTGACACTACCCTGCCCCCCATAGTGGACCTGCTCCTAGCACACTCCCTGGCATGTAATACGTGCTCAGCAAATATTTGTTAAACAAATACAAGAAATAGCTGATTTAAGGCTCTGACAGCCCTCTACAGTGAGACAGAAAACCATTGTGAATATATTTGTCAAATGCATTGGGTAATGACACATAGAACTGTTTGCCATTCTCCTTTGGCTTCTAGACCTAGTTCCCACTTATCCAAAATTATGAATACATTCCCGACAGTTAACAAATTTAAGTGGATTTGCTATAGTTTAACTCAGATCTGAGGAGGATATCTTTTTTAATATCAAGGAATCATTTTTAAAGAGGAGACAGAGTCCTGTATAACCTGAGAATACAGCACAAACATTGGTAAAGGACATTTTGGGGTTTCAGGGGCTGACGCGATAGAAACTCCAAGATGTGTTGATGTTAGAATAGGGGGATTGGAGCTGCTTTCCAACCTGAAAATCAGACTCGGCTGCCTTCGGTGGCTGGTGCAGTGGAGGCTGGGTCCAGGAGAGGGCGCTCTGAGCTAAGGGTGCCACCGCGGCGGTGGTGAAATGGGGGCCCCTAGGAGAGGCTGTTTGTGTCTCATCTTTGTTTTCCCTGCCTGTTTTTGTCTCTGTAAGAATGAGAGAGGGTTTTCCCCCCTTATGTACCAAAGAATGATCTGAAAATATAACTCAACTAATGACTTCACAGATTAAATACCAAGTCACAGGAGTATAATCATGTTTAAAAAATGTTTTTTTTTTAACGGCCTTCAACCTTTGGTCTCCCTGAAATCTATGAACAAATTTCCCACACCATGACTCTTTGAGTATGTTTAAATGGGCCCTCAGGAATCAGTGTCTTCTCCAAATAATTGACCCTGTGTCTGGAAGATGGATAATCCAACCAAGAAGGGTGGGCTTAACTTTATCTCCTGAGAGTTACTTGTATGTGTTCCATATTTATCATTAATGAATAAGAGAGAACTGTCCATAAATATGCTCCTATCCACAACGTCTTGATTAAAAAGAAAGCTGTATGTTGTCAGGTTGGGATACTTTAAAGCCTTGTTTTGAATTTATAAGCTTGCTTGGAAATATATCTTCTTCCCTGCATTTTCCATTCCCAGACCCTGAGAGAAGAGCAGACGGATTCAAGTCCTTGGAAGAAACAGGACACTATGTGCAGACTCTGTGACTGGCAAGGCCAGTATTAAGGATTTGCCCTGGAACTCACACCAGTGCCCAGAGATCAGTGTATGAGGTTCACAGGAGCACCGCTAACATGAGCGAGAATTTGGAAACCATGCTCATCAATAATGGAATGACATTATACAGCTAAACAAGTAAAAGCCATAAAAAAGAGCTAGATGAGTACATGAGTGGAAGAAAGGAAGGCCTAGTATAATATGGGAATTATTATCCCGTAACTGATTTTAAAAACTATGTATGTATATGTATATGCATAAATAGAAACCTGAAAAAATAATTGCCTCTGAGATGGAGTGGGTGCAGAGGAACTCACATGTTATTTGTTTTTGTAGGTATTTTCCGAACATAAAGGGAAAAAACAGTAAAACTTTTAAAGCCCTCTGAAGAGGGAGCGCAGATGCTATTCACCCACTCTCCCCGTCCCTTTTACCTGGAGAAGCCTTCCCACCCCCATCCTGTACCCTGCGGCCCATTTGCTCCCGCCGACTGGCAGCTTCGCAGACGCAGCTTCCCAAAGGAAGCCAGCCCTCCAGTACCTCTCAGTCATCCCTAGCACACTGGGGTCCTCCCTCCACCCCACCCTTCCTCCCGAAGCGCCCCTCATTTCCTCCAGCACCGGGGCTGCAAACTTAGGACCCTGAGCCGGCAGTGGCTGAGGCTGCGTGGTTTACTGGAGCCACTCGTTGACTGTGGTGGTTCTTATATGACTCAGCACTTACCAGTTGGGTGACTTCCCCTAGAACACCCACTGTCTGGCTCTTCTTTAACCACCAGAAAATCTGTCCATTGCACCCACCTTGCCGCATGGCTGGAGTTGAGGGTCAGCCTGACTCAGGGTCTCTACCACTTTCTTTTGTGGACTCTCCTGCCCCCAGGAGCATTTAAGCCCATTCTAGACCTTTCTCCTCTGTCAGGCTTCAGCAGTGGTGCTGGCTCCTGGTCTTCTTTTTCTTTAACTGCCCTTGCTCAGCATCCTGTCCTGACCTCTTTTCCTTTGCCTGCTGTTTGAAGTCCTGCAGCCTTCAGGGGTCTGTGCTAGGTGCCTGCTCAAGAACGCATGTGTTCTCGTCTCCCTGGCGCCCTCACGTGCTCCTGGTTCCACCCATGTCTTCAAAATCCCGAGCTGCCTCTGCCTTAACTAATGACCGCGCGGTGGTTCCCGAGTAGCCCAAACTACAGACCTAGTCACATCCCCTTTCCCTCACTACCCACAGGCATCTCCTAATGATTCTTCCTACACATTCCTTACGTTTTTATCCCATTCCTTCCCTGCCCTCAATGTCTTGAGTCAGGCCAGCAAAATCTTGACCCCTATTCAAGGCAATTACTTCCTATTTTCCTCCCTATAGCTTATTCCTCTAGCCTCATCCACATCTCCAGCCTTGTCCTCCCAACCCAAAAATCTTAGCATATCTCATCCTTGCTCAGACATCCCCTCTTTATTTTTAACTGCCTGCAACCAGAGTCCAAACTTCCTAGCTTGGCATTCAAGGCTCTTTATGATCTGCTTCCAACCTTTATTCATTCAGGCAACAAACTGAGCAGCTACCACATGCCAGGACTTGGAGATATTTTTGTGAGAAAAGGGGGTTGTGATCCCTGCCCTTATGGGACCACATTGCTCTGGGGACTTTACAGACCACACACACACACACACACACACACACACACACATACACACACATACACAAGTTAAAGGACAAAGAAAGAAATATTCAGTGTCAGAGAACCACGATGGAGAATAAAGAGTAAGGCCAGCTTTAGAATAAATGGTCAGGCAAGACTCCTTGAGGAGACATTTAAGCTAAGACCTACAGAGATCTGGGGATATTCATTCCAGGCAAAATCCCTGCTTCTCACGTCAGCCTCTAACCCTTCTTGCTATCTACTGTGCCCTCCACATACTGGATCGCCGTCCACTGGATACCGTACCTGTATACTAGATACTGTGCTATGAGGATGCCTCTGCCCCAGCCGTGAACTTCTCAAAGGGAGGAACTGCCTTGTTCATTTGGGTCTCCAGTGCCTGGCACATAGTAAGCTCAATGATTGAGATGAAAAACTGGGTGGATGGATGGATGGATGGATGGATGGGCGGGCAGGCATATACATGTCTGTTTGGGTGGGTGAGTGTATGGATGGATGGGTGGATGGACAGATAGGTGGCTGGATAGATAAGTGGATGGGTAATGGGTAGATAGATGGATGGGTGGCTGGATGGATAGATAGATGTGTAAATGGCTAGATGGCTGGATTGATGGGTAGATGGGTGGGTTTATGGGTGGACGGACGTGTGGATGGAGCATATGCTTTGAGCTGAGTTTGGTGATTGTCCTTTGGGGAAACCTGTGTGACTGACAAGGCTGAGGCCTTGAGGTTGCTGGAGTTGGCCTGTGTTGGGGGTAAGAGTGGCTGGGAAGAGCTCTTAGTCAAGTTCTTTACCACTGTGGTTGCATGTCATTTTTCTATTATTGTATGTCTGTCATTATTATTGTGAGATGGGAAAGTTTACTGGTTTTTTTAACAAATAAAAAATAATCACATTTAATTTCTTTTTCTTCAATAAAAAGCTCTTAGCCAGTTCTTGCTTCAATTCTAAGGGGAATTTTCCAGCAGAAAAATGAGAGGCAGTGTACACAGTGCTTAAGTGCCCATCCTCTGCAGCCACATCACTGTGTTGGATCCTGGTCCACAGGGGGTCCTGGACAACCTCACTAAGCCCTCTGTTTCTTTAAGAAACACGACCAGTAACTGCCCCTACTTCCAGCGGGGTGCTGAGGGGATTCAGTGACAAAAGCACAACACCTGGGACACTGGAAAGGCCGAGGAAGCGGGGGGCGCCCCCATTAGGGGAGCGATGTTTCTGGCGCTGGCCCCTCCGATTGCCTCCTGAAGCTCCTAGAAGAATCACAGCCAAAGACAACAGGGGGTCTGCCCTTGGAGCTGTTCTTCCAGTTGGAGGCAAGAAATTCTCCTGCCCGGTTGCTCCTTGATCCAAGCGGCAGGTCCCTAGAAGCGGCCACAGACAGAGCAACACTATCAGCTCTGGCCAGATTCTGGCCACGTCCCCGCTGTCACTGCCCTGGGTCGGGCTGGTTCACTTCTGAGCTCACAGGCCAGGGGACGGGGTCACCAGTCTTCTCACACAACATCAGTGTTGTTTCTCTTTTTGTCTGTCATCTGGGCTTCCTCCCAAGACCTCGCCTGTTAGGTAGCTACAAAACAGCTTCGCTCTCATTCAGCACGAGAATTCAAACAGTCCTGGCACATGTCGCTTCACCCCCGAGATTCCTCCATCTTCGGGAAGAACGCCCTGCTGTCAGAGGGGTGGGGGTCACCCAGCCTTTCACAGACCCCCAGGGTCTCTGTGTGGAGCCCTTTGCCCTCCCTGTTACTGCCCACTCCCGGCCTTTACAGCTCATGTTGAGTTTCTGGTCTCTCTTGGTGTGGTCAGGTCCCAGGGCGGCTCCTAGGCTGACTAGCTCTCACTGGCCGTGGGAGCCCCGCGTCTCTACCTCCCCACCCAGCATGTCTGCCCCTAGATCTGCTGCAGGCCACACACAGTGGCCTCTGGGTCTCATCTTGGCATCTGCATCATGCAGGGACAGCAGGAGGTCCAGAGTGCAAATGGCACCCACTCGCCGTCGGATCACAACCATCCACCCTCTTTGCTTTCTGGGCCAGGCCGTGATGGTGGCTTAGCCACCCTGCCCTTGGGGTTCCTCTCAACTCATGGAGGGGTTGCTAAAGCCAGAGCCACCTCCGCCTCCTTACATGCACATGCACACACACACACACACACACACACACACACACACACACACCGCACATCTTCTTTTCCAACTACATCTTTGGAGCTAGCGCCTGTGTTGGACGGGCCCTGCACAGCGGGGGAGGCCCCCCACTCTGCCAGCCAGGCCTAGCCCTTGCTGTGCTAAGTGGGAATTCAAGCAATTTCACAAATCTCTCTGCACATCTTGGCAGATGAACCCACTGTCCTCTTTATTCTCTATTCCTTTTTCCTTCTCTGGCTCCAGGCAACAGGCCTCCTGACCCAGCCTCTGAGAAGGGAGGCTCCAAATGGAACATGGCTTAAAGGCAGCAGGATGGGGTGGGAGGGATCAGAATACACAGCTTTATATTTGCAAAACATTCTACCTCATACAGCAATTCGTCTTCCAGACTGCCCATAGGTAATGGAACCATGGTCTTTCCAGGCACTTTTCTTTGCTCCATCCTTAGTGAAGTTCATTCAACAACTGTTATTGAGCAACTGTGAGATGCGGGCGCTGTGCCAGGAACCAAGTCAATAGCTGCCTCACAGACATACTATGCATATTCTCATCTCCATGTGAAAGACGCTCAACAGCATTAGCTAGCAGGGAAATGCAGATCAAAACCACATGAAGATACAATTTCACATCCACTAGAATGACTATAATCTAAAGATGGATGATAATAAGGGTGGGCAAGGATGTGGGGAAACTGGAACCCTGGTGCACTGCTGGTGAGAAGTGGTGTGGTGCCCCACAGACTTACCATGTGACCCAGCAACTCCACTCCTCAGTACACGTCCAAGAGAAGCGAAAGCATATGTTCATACAAAAATGTGTGCATTAGTGTTCACAGCAGCATTATTCATAATAGGCAAAAAGTGGAAACAATCCAGACGTCCATCAAATGATGAATGGATAAACAAAATGTGGTATATCCATACAATGGAATATCAACAGCTGTAAAACAGGATTAAGTACTGATAACATGCTACCACGTGGATGAACCTTGAAAACATTATGCTAAGTGAGAGGAGCTGGTCACAAAACACTATATATTGTAGAATTCATTTATAGAAATGTCCAGATGGGCAAATCCATAGAGACAGAAAATAAAATTAGTAGTTGTCAGGGGCTGGGAGGGAAGGGAATGGGAGTGGCTGCCTACAGGGTGTGGGATTTTTAAGTGTGATGAATATGCTCTGAAATTACATAGTGGTAATAGTTGCACAACTCTGTGAATATAGTAAAAGCCATTGAATTGTATACCTTAAATGGGTGAATTTTATGGTATGTAAATTATATCTCAAAAAAGCTGGTAAAAATAATGTTCTCATCTGATTCTCCAACTGACTTTCTCTTTCACAATTTCTTAACTCTCCTAAAATGAATATGAATTCACCTTCTGGTCATTTCAAGACTTTCTCCAACACAATATTTGGTGGCTAGACACCAATTTAATGATTTTTAAACAGTCATTTTCCCATCAGAAGATAAGGTCCAAGAGAGCAGAGCCTTTTGTTTTGTTCATTGTTATACCTACCATGCTTACCACATAATAGGTAAGCATTATGTGCCAGGTAATAGGACCTGGCACATAATAGGGTCTCGATAAATATTGGTTGAATGAATGGATGCCTTCATGGAGCTCACACCCAAAGTGGATGCAGAAGCCCAGCAATGACTGCTAGTCATTCATTCACCCAGCACATACTGACTAGCTTCATGCTGTTTGGAATAAGTGAATGAAGCAGGCATGTCTCCACCCTGGGAGACCTCGGAGCAAAGGAACCCTAATCTGAGCAGGCTTAGCATTTTGAGCAAAACTGAAAACAAATAATAGCTAACATTCAGCAAAGGCTTACATATACTGCAAGTGGACGTTATTTTGTTAAAGTTCCCTTTAGTGGAGCTTTGTGGGGCAGCAGGCTGAGTTGAGACAGCTGTACAAAGAACAAGGAGAGATTCTAAAGGAGAGAGGATAAATGAGAAGAACAACAATCCAGAAAAAAAAATGGGCATTTTCCACTAGGATGACTTGGCTGGTTCTGAGGGTACATTTCCAAGTTGTGATTTTTTTTTTTTTCTTGTTGCAGTGGGGAGTAATATCGGGAAAGGGGAAGGTGCCAAGCACCATCCTTCATCTCCAGTGTCGGGAAGTATTTGAGAAGAGATGAGAGGGGAGGGAGTGACTCAGTGGCTGGGAGGGGAGGGAACGAGGCTGTTCCAGAGAGATGGGGAAGTCGAGTACAGCTGTCTTCCTCACACTGGAAATTATGGGGAGGACAGCCAGGAGGTCAAGAAAGGGGCAGGAAGATCTACGGTGAGGACACGAGCTGGACACACAGAGACCAGCCTGTCGGTGTCCAGCCCACAGCGGGTGATGGAGGCCTTGGGGTCAGGAAGCATGAGAACTCGTCCAGGTGACTTTTTCCACGCATACAATCTCCTTGCTCCACCTCTCTTTTACCCCGTATTCTCATTTTGACACACAGGGATTCTAGAAAACGTGTCACGGGAAGGAGCTGTGAAACAGGGCTTGGATGTGATTAAGACATGAATAAGGCCCTTGAACAAGGCAGGGTGAGGCCAAGGAGTCAAGACACTTGGAGAGAGGGACGAGGCAAAGGAGACGTGGGAAGAACAGAGTTCGGGGTCAGGGATGCTGCTGCCAAATCTGTTGCAAATCGCCCACTGGAGTTTGGGAAAAGGGAGAACTGGGTCAGAGAAAGACACTGGGCTGGGGAGTTTTTTGAACTAGGAAATGAATGAGCAAAGCTCTGAGGGTCTTCCTAAGGCATCGCCTGACTTCCCAGCCAGAGGACACCCCCCCCCAGAGTTCAGGGGGTGCTTGAGAATCAGAGCAATGCCAGGCATGGACGAGCCTGCAAAGAGGAGGGAGGCAAGGTTCTCTTGTGCAAGTCAGGTGCCCCCATTGTGTTTTAGGTCCGCCCGGCTGGCTGCACGTCAGAAGGAACAGACGACAGAGGCGGCCCATCTCCTTCAGAGGCACTTTGCCCCAGAGGTTGAGGGCAAGGATTTGGCACAGGAAGTCGCGGAGGACAGCCCCAGACTCCGCGGCTCCCCGGCTGTGCGTCGTTGACCGTGGATACAGGCTCTGTTGTGCTAAAGGCCCGTGTTCCCATCTACAAAAGCGGGGGTGATAAGAAAGCCTGTTGGAATGACATGAAATAGTAGAGGCAAAGCTCCTAGCGCATTGTGGCGCTGAAAAGATGTCACCAAGCCTCAGAGGCAGTTTTCTTTTGGTATTGTAACATCTCTAAAATCAGGACGTACAGCATTTTTTTCTGAGTGATACATAAAATGACGCTGTATCTTATAACTGATGGTGTCTTAGATCTGATAAAGTTTGGACGTGGACATCCAGTGAGTAGTGGTTAGGGTGTTTTGTGGTTGGTCTGCCTGCACTAGATACACGGCTCTGTCGACGTCCAAGGGCTTCCTCTCCTGTCTGGCCTGGGGGAGCCTCTTCCCTGGGGGACGGGGCCTGGGTGCTGGAGCCTGCCCCACTGAGGGCAAGTCTTGACTCGGCTGTTACTCACCTTGAAACCTGGGCTGGGCGCCGCCGCCTCTCTGAACCTCAGTCTCCTTTCCTCTACAAAGGGCAGAACAGTATTTCCTACACTCACAGGCTTATTGTGAGGATCAAATGAGGTGAAGTCCTTAGCGAGGAGCTACATTGTGTCAACATTAAATGATGATTGTGTTACAAATAAATAATAGCATTATCTGCTATAACGAGATCATGCTTTCTAAAAGGTATCGTTATTATTCCTGAGATAACTGGGAAGTCCCACCACAAAACATCCATCTCAGACTCTCAGATGGGAAAGGGACTCAGAACTCAGATCGGCCCTCATGCATGCACGACGGCCTCACCTTGCCCCATCGCACGCGCGTGCACACACCCATTCTATGCCACCCTCCTTTCTGAGCCAGCTTCCCGTCCGCCCAGCACCCCCTTCCTCGGGACTGTGACCGCTCTGAACCAAGTACTTTGGGAACTATTTACTTTGGGAAGAGGGCTGGCTCATCTCCTTTGGAAAAGGTCACCACAAAGCCTGGCCGGGGTTTTCTCAAGCATGTCGTGACCCAGGACCTCCCCCCACAGGGGTCCTCCCGCCCCGCCATCCTCCTGCACCCCTGCTCACATCCCTCTGCTGTCTGCGTCCGTCCTGTTGGGGCTCCCTGGACACACTGTGACCTAGGTGGGCATCCATGTTGTTCTCAAAGTCTGATTCTTCTACCTAGTAAGCCTGGCATAGCAAAATCACTCAAGCTTTATGTTTACAACATTAATAACTCGCATACCGAGAGCCTGCGTGGTCCTGAGATCATCGCACAACCTTCCTCTTCAAACACTACAAACAAGCTTTTCCTCCGCGGAGGCTGCAGAGGCTCACGGGTTGGACAGGCGTTGCCAATTCTTATTGTGATCCCTCATCTTTCTCCTCGCTTCATGAGCCCCAAAGATGGAGCTAATGCCTTTTCCCCAGGTTGGCTGTCTGGGAAACCTTTCCCCTTTGAGGTGATACACGTCCCCCTGCTGCATTCTGCCTCATTCTGCCTTCTCTAACTGGTCCGCCTCAGTGCATCCATCCCGGGTCAGGAATCCCAGACTTTTATCTGAACTTTGCTGGTGGAATTCCAGTGTGACCTGCGCCACTGAAGCACAGCATTTGATAAAAGTCTCAGACTTTGTTAGTGAAACAGCCACTGGCTCCCCTTCAAGGTCCGGTTGTCACGGGACTCCATCCAGACACCATCAGGGGATGTGCATGTCCCTGGGGGAAGCTGTGGGATTGGGACTTTCCACTGGGTTTGTAGCACAGCAGAATGACTCTCGTGGTCTAAGGAACATATCATAAAAGCCCCAGCTGTTCAAAACTTGTTTCTGCTCACTAAAAATCTTAAGGACATAGTGCAATGCTGGGTGGGGTGGGGTGTAAGATTTCACAAAATACAACAGTGTGGCATCGTTGACTCAGAGGCTAGAAGTCATGGTGTGTTAGACAAGATTCCCAGCGAGCACTTATTTATTGGTCTGTCTGTCTGCCTGTCTGCCTGTCTGTATATCCTCTGACATGTTCTCAGAAAGTATGTGGCATTTAAGCCAGGCTATGGAGGACAACATGGCACATTAAGATGTCTACACCAACGAGCCAAAGTCAAGCCAAGTGAAGAAACACAGCCAGGAGAGGCCACCCACCCTGTAGTCCCTCCCCAGCCAATGGGGACAGGTAACAGGGAGCACGGAGTGGGCATTCTCCTTCCTGGTACCAAACCTCCCACACTACAGGTGTCTTTGAGGGGCAGGGTGTGCCCTGAAAGGTCCAAGGGCCTGCCGGCCAGACTCCGGGGCCTGGGGCCCCGTGCCTGCAGGCTCCCAGGAGCTGGCTCCTGCCCTGTTCACACACTTTCCTGCCGCCGCCCTGAAAGGAAAGGAGGAAGCAGCCCTGGCTGGCCTGGGGGTGGCTGCCTGTGTGTAGCCTTCAGGGCGACCTGCCCTCTCTCTTTCCCAACCTTCCCCACGCAGTTCTCCCCTCTGGCCCCTCTCCCCTCGGGCTCCCACCAACCTGGGTGCCCAGAGGCCCTCCCTCCTGCCCCTGCTCACAAAGGCAGGTCTGTCTGGAGCTGAGCTGAGCGGGACAGGGCCTGGGCTCTGCACCACTCCCCTCCCTTAAGGACACAGGCGGGTCCGGTCCTGGGAGGCAGGGAGGGTGCTCCCCTCCTTAACTACCTCCTCGCAGGCTGGGGCAGAGGCGGCGGCCACCATGCGAGGGGGAAGTTCTCCGCTTGGGATGCGTGGTCTCCCAGGGCCGTGCGGTCAGGGGCATGTGCCCGCCCAAAGCAAATCGGATTAAATCAGTCTGGATTCAACAAGCCGCCATCTAATCCTCTGCCACTGGATCAATAAAAAATGTTTAGCTTTCCTTTGAAAACTTCTGTTTCCTAGTTAATACATGTAAGAGAAGAGGTGTCCGCGGACCATCTGCCTTCACCATCTCTCAGTGACGGTGATGTGCACTAGGGCCTTGAGGAGCTTCTCCGCCCTGGGCGTCACTGTCCCCATTCACTTAATTAAGCCACCCCCATTAACGACTAAGTACAAGGGACCTGGCAAGATACCGTGAGGGGATACAGGTGGAGTGCTGGTCAAAGGCCTGGGCTCTGAAGGCAGGCGTCCTGATTTAAACCCAGAAAGTCAGCTCACCTCTCTGTGCTTCAGTGGCCGCATCTGTAAAATGACACCAGGGAGAGCGCCCTCCCCACGTGCTCGTCATAAAGATGCAGCCGAGTAACTCAGCAGGGTGCCTGGCACACAGAAAGCATCCGTAGTTTTAGCTGTTATTTTTTGTTATGATTATTCAGGATGGATAAGTCCAACTCCCTGTCCTTGACAGAGAGTGAGAGGCATGCTATGGTAGGTGCCATGGTGGAGGTGCGAGGGGCGGGGGGCCAAGGGGTCCAGGAGGATCTGGGGGCAGCTGTGGCAGCTCAGCCACGAGACAAAGAGGCTTTACACATGCGGAACGGAGTAAAGGGCTAGCTTGAGCAAAGGCCCGGGCGTGGGCAAGCAGAGGCGGTCTTCTGGCGTGCATGACTGGTGCTGCTGGGCAGCTGCGTGTGGGATGCTAGTTTGGAGTCCGATCACGGAGGACCTCCAGTTATGCCATTCCAAAGGGCTTAGACTTTTGTCTGCAAGCAGTGCAGATTTTTTAGAAGGGAATTTGGAAGATGCTTCTGATAACATTTTATAGGAAAACCCTTTGGGGGTTGGGCGAGCACTAGGCAGACGCAAGGCCAGGCCACGAGGCACGGGGCTCTGTTTCCATCTTTGAGAAATCCATCAGACTTCAGGTCCTTGTTGGACGTTTCTCTTCCTTACTAGACTGCAAGCTAGTGTGGGCAGGGGCCGTGGGCGTCCTCCACGCGGAGTATCCCCGGCACAGTCCCCATGCTCTGTGAAACACTGTTGAACTGAAATAGACAAATATCCTAAGTACAGCCCTGAGGGTGGAAGGGAGAGGATGGGCTCCTGAGCCCCTTGGGAGGAGGATGGGGTGGATTTGGCAAATGACAGGAGCTCAGCGAAGAATAAGCAGAGATAAGTCGGGTGTGTGTCAGGGAGGGCGGGGGATGACAGAGAGGCTGCGCACTGAGAGAAGGGACAGGCCAGGAGGGGCCTCTGGGAGCACACACCGGGCCTGCCGTGGCGTGCGCTGCATCCCAGGTGGGGGCCCTGCCGAGAGACGGGCAGGCGGTGGAAATGGGGCTCTGGAGAGAAGCAGAGCCCCAGTAGAGGCAGATGTGGGAGAGTCTGAGCAGAGGGGAGACATGGAATCCTCAGTGCAGAACAACCTGGAGCCTAAGAGAGACGGACAGAGGCAGCCGCCTTGGAGGACGTCCCGTGTTCCCACGGATGCCCAACGCGGCCACTCATCCAGAGAAGCTGCAGGAGGCTAGAGGCTGAAGGCGCAGGGTCAGAGCATTCAGGGGGGAGCTGGTGCCGGTCTATGCTGCCCAGAGCTACCAAGAGGTTAAACAGATGGAAAACGGAAGCTGGGGCCTCAGGATTGGTCTCCCACCTGCTTTGCTCTTCAGTCACTGCGCCCTGCCGCTGAGGTCCTTCTTCTACAGGAAGACTGGCATACGCTGCCCTGCTATTATCAGAAGCACGCGTTTGCTTCCTGCTTCCCAGACATTAAGTCCTTGGCAAAGCTTTTCAGTGACCCTAAATCTGGTCTTAAAAGCCTCTCCTCCCACTACATCCTTCCTGATCTCATCAGCCTTCCCCTCCAATTTCTGTGAATTAAAACTCTTCGTACCTTCGAGGCCTATGACACATGCTACCTCTACTGCAAGTCCTTCCCCAATCTCTTGATAAGAAGAGTCCTTCCTTCAAGGACCCCTGGTTTCCTGCATGGCCCAGCAGTTATTCATTCCTTTTAAGATTCCATCGAGCTGTTGGTCTGTCTACCCCCTGCACTAACTTATGCGTGAGAGCAGAGAATACACTTTATCTTTGAGTCACCCATGGCCTGATCTCTTAGCACAGAAGGCTGTCAACCAATATAAGCAAAACAGATGAAGAAAAAAAATACCTAACAGTTAATCTAACTGCTAGATTAACAGTTCTAGCTCTTCCAGTCATTTTCATGGGAAATTATGGGGTATCTCATAGTTACTTGATTTCAGGAGTTTGCCCTGCATCTAATATCTTGGCTCAGTTTTGGGTTGCCTTATAATCAAATGTGTTATCTGTGATCTCTGGAGCCATTTTGATATGGAGGAAACACTATGACACATACACTAAGATTTTTTTGGACATTTCCCATAGACAGACAAAGACGGAAAAACTTGGTCTGGCCATTAGAGGGGCTTTACCACATGTGCTTCCCATGGTGGTGATTTTAGAGAAATCCCTACACAATTCTGCCAGGATCATAAATATTTCAAGAGCCATGAGTTAGGAGGATAAAGTTTCCCAACACTTAATTTCCAAACTCAAAAAGCATCTGTTCATTTAATCACCTATCACCTTCTGCCCCTCCAAACAGGCTCTGACAGTATTTAGATGAGATGAATATACTGATTTATTTCTCAAATATTTCTGATTTATTTACAAAAAGCTTGCTGTCTGTAAGGAAAACATATACACAGGAAATATAGGCAACAAGGTTTAATGAGCAACTACTATGTGCCAGTGGTATGTTTGTGTTAAACAATGTAGGATATATAAGTCATGTTAGTTCTTTCTGTGACCTGTGTTTTAAGGGTTAGGTATTTTGTGTTTTGTTATGTAAAACAGAGACCAATTTAGGATTGACATGAACAGTCTTTTTTTTTTTTTTGCCTGCTTTGTTTTCATTTTAGGATAGATGGTTATAAAACACAGCTGGCTAGGTGCTAAATGCAGCTGTGAACAACAGAATTGAAATCTATCTCCTCCAACAAACCTGGTTCTTGACAAGGATGGAAAAAGGAGGTGATTGTTTTTTAACACTTTAGACTTTGACATAAACACAGCATACCCCAAAACGGTAATCTAGCCAGACGGAATGTGGAATGGTTTTTAAATTTATTTTCCTTGGGTCCCGCAGGGTAGGTTGGGAGGGAGTTTTCCAAAGCACTGAGCTTGTGAGGATAATCTTTCCCTCCCTTCAAAGGACTAAGCACTGTTCCATGCTGGACAGATGCTCAGGGGAGCTCTGCCTGGTTCACCTCCTTGCATCTTCTGATGCATGTGCCATTTACACATGGGGAAACTGAGGCTCAGGGAAATGAACTTGCCTGGGGCCACGCAGCTGGCTATGGGTAGGGTTAGAACTTAAACCCAGTTGTCTGACTTCGGGGCCCACATTTTAGCCATAACTGAATTTGCCTTAACCTAGCTGCACGGCTACAGAACTGCACCAAAAACATACTTGAGAGGTGAGTAAAGACCAGGGAAATGGGGAATTTTCTTTTTAGGTTTTTAAATTATTATTAAAGTATCATTGATATGCAATCTTATGAAGGTTCCACATGAACAACATTGTGGTTTCAACTTTCACCCATATTATCAAGGCTTCACCGCCCCCCATCCCCCGCCGTTGCAGACATGGTCTGTCAGCATATTAAGATGCTATAGAGTCATTACCTATCTTCTCTGTGCTCTACTGCCTTCCCCGTGACCTACCTATATTGTGATTGTGAATTATAATCACCTTCTCCCTCCCCACCCACCCCTCTCAACCGACGTGGGGAGTATTCTAAATGACATCTCCTCAGCTCGCAGTGATTTGGCGGGACCCATGCAAGAAGCATGCTGTTTGGCCCGCCCAAAAGAGCCCCTCAAATAAGTATCTGTCTCCCTTTTGTATTTCAGTGTATAATGCTCTCTCCTCTTTAATAGGAATATAGATATGCACAAATGTTTTTTAAAAGGACATTCAGTGCATCTCTGTTAATAACAGTGACCACAAACTGAATATCCAATGACAGAGGACTCATTAAATAAACTATAGAGGAATGAGTGCCACCATTAAAAATTCTATTTTAAAAGAATATTAAATGGAATAGAGAATGCCCATGATATATAGCCAAGTGAAAAAGTAATAGTCTATAAACGCAGTATGATGCGATTTTTTCTCACACACACACATGCATAGGTAGGAAGGTGGACAGAGACAGACACAGACATACATAAACACAGGAGAGAGAACTAGAACAGTATTAGTCAATAATACCAATATTTTATCAGTGATTATCTCTAGATGAATGGGTAAATCTTTGTTTTCTTGAACCTTATTTTCTGGTATTGCTTACATTTCCTATAGTGAAATATATTACTTAATTATCTAAAAGTAATTAAGTAATATACTCATTAACTCAACAATTTCATTAAATCATTCGTGAGTACTCAAAGCATTAAAAAGAGCTAACAACAAAAAGAATACAATGTACTCATATTCCTGCTCTCCTAACATTTTGGATGACCTCCTTCAAGTCTTTCTGCGCAGTTTTTGAAACACAGCAGCGACCCGAGCAGACCGCAGGGAGCCCTGGGGGTCAGGAGGTCTGCGGAAGGAGACTGACCCGCCTCCTACCACCAGGCACCACTTCCCTTCCCTCTAAGCCTCAGCTCCATTAGCAGTAACAAGGATTAAGAGTGGTACCTGCCTCATCGGCCTTTTGGAGGATTGAATGAGATACTACAAGAAAAGTGCCTCAAAGTAGGAAACGAATAATAGCTATGATTATTTTTACTCCACGTAGAATGCCTCCATTGCTGTTCTGTTTCATTTTCCATCTCCTTTCCTCCAAAGAATGTAACACAGTTGCGTTTCTCTTGGAGAGCAGGGCATGCTGTTCAGGTCATTCAGGCACATAAAGTCACCTTTGAATTTTGCACATAAGTGAGATCACTCAGTCAAAGCCATTGGCCTCATATCCCAGCCAAAATTATAAAGGACAGAGAGAGCTGCCGTGTGTAAAGAGAGACTGAAGTATTTATACACCTTTTAGAAAATCCTGGGAGCCAATATTGGACAAAGATTTTACTTAATTGTGTTTGGAAACCTAATAAATGTGGCTAGTTATAGACCACAGGATATCTACACTCTATTGCTGATGCCAAACCAACTCTGTGACGTTGGGCCTTGGTGTTCTTGTCTGTCTTATGTGTGTAGGCTGCTGTCCCATGAGCTCTTTGAAAGGAAACATGTAATGTCAGGCTAATTCCTGCAAGAGTCAGCCTGACTCTAGCTGTGCCTCACTCCAGCCTCAGCTATCATCCTTTCCTTTCTGCATGCGTGCGTGCGCATGCATGTGCACTGCAAGGTCCCCTAACTCCTGTTTCCTTAGACTCAGTTCTCCACTTAGGACCAAAGAAGGATCTTAATACATCAGTCATGGCATGTCACCCCCTCAGGCCAATCCCTGATGGCTTTCCACTGCACTCAGAATAAAGCCCAACTCTGTGCGTGACTCCAGGGCTCTGTACACCTGCCCAGCTGCATCTTGAGCACTTTCCCCTTTGTTATCTCAGTTTGATGTATCCTGGCCTTCTCCTGGCTTCTCGAACACACCAAGCACTCGCCCACCCCAGGGCCTTCTCACGTGCTCTTCCCTCCGCCCTCACCCCTGCCCTCTGCATGCATGGCGCCTCTCATTCTTCTGGGCCTCACTCTGTGTCGCCACCTTGGAGAAGCTTCCCTCTCTGCCTCATTCGTGATGGCTTCTCTTATTCCAGGACCTCTTTGTTCCTTTTCTAGAATAGATCTTCTCACAGTTTCTACTTCATCCCTTGTTGGCTTACGGGTGTGTGTGTGCGTGCGTGCGCCTGTGCACGTTCTGTGTGTCCCCCACTCTCCTCTGCCCCGTTAGAATGTAGGGTCCTCAGGGCAGGGCTTCTCATGGAGAAGGTCCCTCCTAAGTATGAAAGAGAGGGAGGAAGTCCCCAAAAAGTGAGGTGCTCCTCTAGGCATCCCAGTTTCCCGTGAACGTGGGCCGTGTGTCCTGCTCAGCCCTAGCATTACTCTGCAAGTTTAAAAATAAAACCCTTGGGTGGGGTGAGAAGCCTGCAAAGAGGATGGAGGAGAGATAATGAGAACCATGAACCGGCCAACGCAGGTCCAGCAGGATGTGGGACTGGCCAGGAGGAGGAAGGGACCTTGACTCTGAGGAAACACTGACTTGGAGGCCACAGGAGTCTGACGGGTGCGGAACTCTCATTAGTCACCAGAGGGCTTTCACTTGACCTGCGGTGTGAAAAGACTATAGCAGCCAATTCAGGATGTGCGTCCATCCTACAGGAGGGCACGGTCAGAGGGCGTTCTTGAAGCACGCCCTTTGCAGCTCCCAGAACAGGGCCTCCGTACCCTACGTCCGACTGCCCTGCCATCAAAAGAAGAGGGCAAGGCGGGGAGGTAACAGAGGCAACGAAGCCTTCTTCGGCTCGCCCTTCCCCTGACCTTCCCCAGGGCCCATCCCAGCGTGGGGTTCAAACTTCCCACCCCATCAGGGCCCTAGCCAGCCGCCCCAAGGTGTAGGCGCCTCCAAAGCCTTCGCTTGGCTCTGGAGCAGCAGCGCGAGGCAGGGAGGGTCAGATCAGTGGGTCAATAGAAACAACTCGGACATCACCTTGGAAACGCTCTCCCCTACTTGCGCCGCCTGCACTCGGATCCACCCTGAACCAGCTGTGCACTAAGCCCTGAGGGCTTAGTGGGAGGTGGGGAGGCATCTGGGGAAGGTCAGGGAGGGGCCCACCTCCTTTATGGGAGACCATCAATCTCGGGGTCTTGGTGAGAAGTCTGACGGCCCCAGGGAGCAACAGGCTGAAAATCTGCGATCTGGGCCCAGCCTCGTGGTGCACAGATAGGCCAAGCCGAGTGTGGGGCTGCCAGCATCCCCTCCTCCACACCATGACCTGGACCCCTTCCCATAAGCCATCTCTCTATGCTGCTCCAAAGCCATGGGATGCGCTCATGGTCACCTGGTGTCGGAATATTTGCAAACCTCTAAAGCACTGATCGCCACTGGGGTTTTCCATATCCACAGCTCTGTGATAGTCAGAGGGTCACCAAGGAAGGCGAAGGAGATCAGCAAGTACGGAGGGGCAGCTGGAACTCTACACACCACCCTTAGTCAGCCTCCACGGCTACCTTCTAGGGAGGAACTTCTGGAGACAGGGAAGCCCAAGCGGGAAGGGCCGGTCCTCGCTCGGCGGAGGGGCGGAGCGTCAGGCAGCCCGGCTGCAGGACGGCAGTTTCCAGCTGAGCGCAGAGCATCCCTCTCATCCCTGTGCTCAATCGTCAGATGATTTAAACTCAAAGCCCAGGGCCAGGGGACAGGGAACAGAACTTTTGAGGAGTCTCTGAGGAACCGCACGCTCCAGGGTGGGCGGGAATCCCAGAGCCTTTTTGTGAATTGAGCAAAAGGAGGCTGCTGAAGTCAACTCTTCTCTGACTGTTCGTTGGAAAAACCCGCAGCTTAAAACTGCGGAACATGCAGCCTGTGTCCGCGCCACACTTAAACTCTCTAAGGGGCCTCTTGCTTTCCTGGCTAGTTCTAGATTCCTGACTGGAGGCTCTGACGTGCTGACAAAACACAGGGTGATAACTGTGCCTTGGAAATTGACTGACAGGGGAACAGCAGGCAGCAGGTGACCTTCATGTCCCAGGACTGCTTTTTTGATTCAAATACATTCTTATGAAGGCTTCCCAAAGCACCTTAGACTGCAAAGCTTTCAGTAGCAATAATAATGAATATTTTATTGGGCAAATTCTAGGTGCTATGCACTGAATACCAACACAGTTTTGGTGCTGTGCACGTACTGTCTCACTAAGGTCTTAACCCAGCCCCACGGAGGGTAAAAACTTACTTGACCAATAGAACACTTACACTACAGACCTCACCTGTATTAACACCCCGGCCACATCCCTGGCATGCAGGTGCCGGCATTATCTCTATTTTACAGAAATGGAAAGTTACGTGACTTGGCCAGGGCCGGGCAGCTGAGTATATGAGCCAGAACCCAAACCCGGACGTCCTACCCCACGGTCTGTGCTCCCACCCGTCTCGCTGCCCTGCTGTCGCACAGCACAGACGGCCACCCCGCCACAGTGGGAGCTACTGGGTGTGATGGGTCAGAGCTGGAACCCAAGGAAGATTTCGCCATTGCACGAGCCAGCTCCCTTTCTGGGGAACTTGGCCCTTTGCTTCCTGCACCCTCAGCAGAGACACCTCAGGACTGGCCCGGGAGAATGGCGACACATTTTGTGTGGCCAAGTGAGCATGAGATTTTTTCCTTGGCAAGAAACCATTCTGACTGAAGCCAACCTGTGTCTCTGCCACTAGACACAGCCCCATTATTTCTTCAAACACAAAAACGTTTTGTTTCTGCAATTTAAATACCATCTTATGACTAAAGGCCGAGAGGCCTGGGCCGACACAGCCAGCCACTGAACCAGGGAAACGTTCTGTGGGCCGAGGGCCGCTGTGCGTGCTCTAGGGGGTGATGGGGACGTTCATTCTCCACTCCCCCCCTCACCATTGCCATTTCTAAAGTGTGACAAAAATTCTGGAGAAGGATAGGAAGAGTCTCATTTTCCAGAAGCCCTTTGTGTCCCCAGAGTGTTGGTGCAACACTTTGCCCACACTGATTAATCAGTGCCAACTGCTTCTGCTTTTCCCACCAGACCGATGGTGAAGGCAGAGGCGAGCTGCCCTGTCTGCCTGCCTGGGTGCGAGGCCAGAGCACCCGGACCAGGGTCTCCCTTCTGGGCGCCTGATCACGTGTTTGCCTCTGACCGTTTTGCCCATCAGCCGAAAGAATTTATTCATCCCAAAGCATGAACAAAGCTAGAGTTTTCCAGGCTTCCAAAGTGAGTTCTCTCAAGAGATTAAACTAAGCCGACTAAGCCAGGGTGGCTGACCAAGTAGCAGGGGGTCCTGGGAGGCACCTGCCCCCTAAGTCAGGGTCAGAGGCCTTGAGACAAACCAGTCAACTTTGCTTTTAGATATCATGCACCGCTTTCCAAGGCTGTGAGGGACAGTGGCGTGGGAGTGGGGGTCCCACTGCTGTCCTTGGTATTGAATTTCCCACTCCCATGATTGAGTGATTCACTCCTTCATTCATTGGACCAATGCTTACTGAGCACCGACCAGCAGGCTAGGCTCTGTCCCAGGGCCACAGCAGGGAACAAGAGAGAGGAGGTCCTGCCCTCCTGAGGCTCACATTCTAGTGGGGAGGACGGGCAATAGCAGGTGGTGAATAATTGACAAGATAACCACCAGGAAAAGCATCGTGAAGGAAACAGGTAAGATGGGGAGTAACAGGGAGGAAAGGCTCTTTGAGGAGTTGGCAAAAGAGGTGAGGCCTAAGGGTTAAAAAGATATCTGCTATGTGAAGAACTTGGGGAAAAGCACACCAGGCACATGGAACAGCAATTGCACAGGACAGGGCATGGCGCTGCAGAGGAACAGAAAGAGGCCAGTGGGGCTGGAGCAGGTGGGAGACGCAGGAGGGGTGGGAGTCAGAGATCTTGCTGCCCAGGAGGTCCTGGCTGCTTCCTCGCCTTCCTGAAAACCCCCCTTCTCCAAAGTGTGCTCCACTTGCCCCAAGAACTCATCCTGGCTCAGGCAAATCCAGTCAATCCCTCTGCTCCAAGACTAAGGAAGAGAATTCCTTTTGTAGCAGGTGAGGCTTTTGCTAAAGGTGTGGCATTTCTCATTCTCGTGTGACTGTGCCAGCAACAGTGGGCACTGGTGAGATGTCAGGGACCCAGTGACAGTAGCCGGGACATTCAGGCCCCTGGGAGGGCCATCGATGCCACGCCGGAATTCCCCAGGGCCGCAGGCCCGGCCTGCTGCTGCTTGCGTGGAATCCTGGATGAGGCAAGACTTGGCTTCAGGTCCTTGGCCCTCCCCTTTTCGGACTGGTCTCTGCCCTCTTTCACTCCAGCATCCTCAGGGGGGCTGTCTGGGCTGCCTGCCCTCACCTCTTCCCCTTGCCATCTTCCATAGCCCGCTGACCAGTGAGCCTCCAGAGAGCCTGCCCTCTCTGAGCTCCAGGCAAAGCCCAGGAGGCAGAGGAGAGGCTGTGGCCACAAGGGTTCTCTGGGTCCTTCGACTGATGCTGAACCAGGGCCTGCTGGTCGACCCCAGGCCAAGCTGCCATGCCTGCTGACCAGTCTCTCTGACTGGGGAGAAGCGTCCCTCTGTGATCCTTCCCCGTGGGGCAGTGGCAAACACTAGCATGTGCTCTGCTGAGGGGCCTCCGTGGCTAGAACACTTTGCAGGAACTGTCCTGACACTTCACTCCCTCAAGGCGATGCAGCCGTGTATTATCCCACAGCCCTGGAGGGAGAAGTTCAAAATCAAGGTATCAGTGGGCTGGGTCCTTCTGAGGCTGTGAGCGAAGGAGGGTTCCAGGCCTCCCGGTCACCTTGTAGATGGCTGTCTTCTCCCTGGGTCTCTTCATGTCATCTTCCCTCTGCATTGTCACTGTGACCCAGTTTCCCCTTTTTATAAGGACGCCCACCCTGCTGGCCTCAGTTATTACTTCTGTAGCGGCACTATCTCCACATAAGGTCATATTCTGAGACACTGGGGGTTAGGATTTCAACTAGTGGACTTGGGGGGGATGCAGTGCCACGCATAACACCTGCCTTCTGCCTGTCATTGCCCCCCACCTCTCTGACTTAATGAATGAAACGGAAGTGGTGCCCGCAGGGACAGATCATCCTCTGAACAAACTAAATGGGAGCCCGGGAGTGAGGGTGCAGGAGAGAGGAATGTGAACCCGAGAGAGACACCAGCGTGGGAAGGAAGCGTGGCCTGACGACGAGCTGAAGCCGCTGTCATGGACGAGCCTAGAGGTTGCACGTCTGCACGCAGACAGCCTGCTAGTCCTGAGGTTGGGTGCCAGTCAGCCACTTGCCGGCCTGGGGCTTCTCCCTCACTTGTAAGATGTGGGGAATAGCAGCACCTAAGTCAGGAGATGGTGAGGACTGAGTGAGACACCAGGCACATACCCGCTGGGCACGCGGTAGTTTGTGGTACAAGTGGAGGCCCAGTTCAGGGAACGTGGTCGTTCAGGAAAAAGGTGATGAGAAAAAAGAGGCTAACTGCCCTTGATTCAGGCCGCGTGACTGCGTTCTCACCAACGGTAACGAAGAGAAGGGAACCAGAGTGACTGGGAGACGGGGCCCCGGGGCCCAAGGCAGTGGAGTCACCTGGGCCCCACCGAGGAGATGCAGAGTCCTGGGCCCTCAGGAACCTGGCTAAGTCAGGACTTCTGCGGTAGGACCTGGAACCTGATTTCCAACAAGCTCCCCTGTGATCCTTACACACATTAGGAGCACAGCCTGGGAGGGAAGCTTGGCCCTGCCGCTTGGTAACTGTGTGACCTTAGGCAAGTGGCCCAGCCCACTAAGCCCCAACTCCTGCATTTCAAACAGCCCGACTTCTCCGTGGTTAGCAGAGATCGATTTACTCATACAGGTGAAGCCAAGCCGAATGCCTGGCCCACGCTAAGGGCACGAGGCACCCTGGCGAGCAGCCCAGAAGCTCTCCTCTTTCTGAACACTCAGAGACCCGAGGGAAGCTCCACGCCAGAGCAAAAGCACCTCTGGGCTGCCCCAAAGGTGGCACTAGTGGCCACTCACCAAATGTGGCTTTGGACTTCGGAACAAATGGACTTGTGGGCAGCCTTTTAGGACTTACCTTTCAATAATAATAATGAGGTGTTATAAGCCAGGCACTGTGCTAGGAGTGTTACTCATTTGATCCTTTCAACAACAAAGTTGTTACTACTCCATTTTATAGATGAGGAAACTGAGGTGCCAGGACACAAGACCAATAAGTGGCAGAGTCTGAATCTGAACCCCAGGAGGCCTGGCTGCAGAGTCTTTGCACTTGGCCACTATGTTATGCTGCATCTCTTGAGCAGGGAACTTCAGGAGCCAAAATAACCGCTCTCCCCTCCTTCTCTCTCCCTGTAGGCCGCTGGCCCCCACGCATGTCCTTGTTCGTGCCTTGAAGTCCTGTCCCTCCCACCTGAGTGGGACATCCTATCAGCCCAGGCCCGGCCTCTGGAACCTGCCCACCGAGGCAGTTCCTTCTCTTCCCCACGGTCGAGTGGGTTGAATCCAGTTACATCTTGAGATGGGACACCTTGTCGGTACTTGGTGAACATTTGTTGACTAGCAAGTCCTTTCTTAAGGAAAAGTAATCATTCTCATATAATTTATGTGTCAGGAATAGGTGTTGTATTTACCTAAAACAGGTATGTTTGTGGCACAAATGACTACAGATTATTTTCCCCATAGCCAGAATCAAAGAGTATTGTATTCACCAACCAATGCCTATTTGCTGAGGTGGAAGGGGTGTGCCTTCTAGTCGACATGGTCGCTAACTCCTGGAAGCTAGCATGGTGGGGCCATCTACGATCCTTGATAGTTTATTCGGGGTCCCTCAAAAGCAGGTGTATGGTATCTTGGGCACGTTGCATAATCTGTGGAACCACATCCTTACAAACTCAGAAACAAGAGCAATATTTGGAAATCATCCTTCAGACCGTGGAGCATAGATGTTAGGAGATCAACTCTATCAACAAACAGATCTCAGAGACCCCCAGCAAGGTGAGCAAGCGTACTCTCTGTTCTGGGATTAAATGTCCCTTTGCTCAGTAGGCACAGAGGCAGCGTATGAGTGTCTGCCTACTATTGCCACTGCAAATATTATCATCATGGCTGCTGCTGTTACTGGCCTTTGAAGTCAAACTAACCAGCTGGATACTTATTCCTTAAATCCTTTTTTGAAAACAGGCGAGCCATATATGCATATAGGCACATCAGATTTGGGAGAGAGTTTGTGAGAATTTCAGTGTTTTGTCCCTTAATTTTTTGTGTGTTAACTTTGTTTTTGATGGAGTATTTCATTTGCAATTCCATTTACTCATACTAAAAAAGGCAGTGTCAACAGAAGAAAGCCTCCAGTGGCCACCAGCTGTCCTCGGCAGATCTGGTGAACTTGCCTTCAGATAGAGCTCTCAAGAGGGGGATTTCCTTGGAAGCTCTCAATGACCAACACAAAAAAAAAAAAAGGAAAAGGAAATTTGTGACTGTGAATCACAGTCTCCACCAAAATTCACACTCTTTCATGCAGAAAGTCCTAGTAAACGGCTGGCCAGCCTTTTGCTAGACACCACTTTGCAAAGCCAGGGGTGGCTTTTCAACCCTTTGCACCGGCAGGCTGGCTTATGCTCACACGGAGCCCGGCTCACCCTCTGCCGAGATTCTCTCATCCTCTCACTGGTGTTGGCAGAGCTAAATCATCAACAATCATATCCCTAGAGTAAAGGAAAGGGGCAGTGCCAGAGACCAATGCAGAAAGGAGGGCAGAAAATTGTGGGTGGATTTAAACAGCCAAAGAAAGCCCAGAGTGTTTGCTTTACGCCGAGGCACAGAAGGGGTTCTTGGACCCGAACAGCCAGGTGAGGTGGGTCTTTTCTGGTTCTCTGAAAAATGCGTCCATGATTAAATGCCAGAAATTCCCACTCCAGACCTGGAGGTCTGAATTTTTCAAGCGCTCTTCTCCAGAAGCCTTGCATACTTTGGGCGTGGACCAGTAACATGGGTGTGGCTAGCGTAAGTGCCCGAGAATGTGCCCAGTGGCTAGTCATTCCCGCTCCTTCTCTGCCAGCGCTTATCTGTGGAGGCATTCTGAGGTGAGGATGTGGTTTTCAAAAATCAGAGATAAGGTAAGAAGGAATCCAGGTGACCAGCGGGGCCATCGCAATACCACCGTATCAGAATATACTCGGGTAACCCCATATTTCAGGGTGCTTTTTATATTAAGAGAGTGACAAAATCTGAGGTGCCCAGCCAGCGAACAGGCTTCCTGAGGTAGCTGGATTTCCAGGCCCCCAGGAGGGTGACGGTGACACAGCAAGCTGATGCGAGCCAGACACTGAAGCCGCAGCCCTCGGCCTCTGCTGAGCAGAAAGGGCCAAGTCCAGCGTGACTAAATATGACGACGTTCTGCCCCCTTCAGTCCCCACTGGCCTGGCGGTGGGGGAATGCAGATAATGGGCAGCACGATGCATGATTATTTTTACAGTCTCTCAGTTCTAGGTGCTATTTTTACATGCCCGGGCCTTCAGCAAGCCCTTCCCCCTGGGCAGTCTGCACCGTGATTTAAACACAGCCAGGGGTGAGCTCCTGGGTGCTCCCCTGCCGGACAGCCAGTTCAGTGGTAGCTGCTTAAAACATCGGCTGATTTTCTTTCCCTTCCAAGCTGCCTGAGCCTTGTACTCAGGGACACATACACACACAGATGCACACACCCATGCACATACGCAACCTCAGCTCTGGCTATAACCTGCTGTCGTTTCCCCGGAACACAGACTCTGATTCTTACCTGAAGAGCTCGTAGGCTGAGGGCCGTGCCTCTCTGTCCCAGGGGAAAGGGAGTCCACTTGGTGTCGTCCGCTCCGTCGCTGTCACTGCGCTGCGGCTGCCTCCCGAGCAGCCCCGAGCCAGCTCTCTGAACCTCTCGGTTACTGCAGTCTGTGTGGGGAGAGGGGACGGGCCATGGCATGCACATCAGGTTGCTGGCCCGCCTCCAGACACCGTGCCACAGAGCCGGCTACCAGTCCCGCGGGGCGGTGTGGGAGGCAGCGAGGCAGGCTGGGGGGCTGAGAATGTCCGCCTCTAGCTCTCCCTCTGGCCTCGTTTATCAGCAGGGGGGACCTGCCCTTAGACAACAGCCCGTACCAACCCCACCCACGGGGACATACGCAGAGCTCTGCGTGCCCCCAGCTCTGGGCAGACAGCAGCAGGCCCGGGAACCCAGAGCTATTGGCCAGCGGGGAAGGGAAGCAGAAACGGCGACAGCAGCAGCTATCCTGGGTGTTATTTTAACGTGGTTTGTCTTGGGGCAAATGGCTGAGCTCAATGGACTACTGGCCCGTCTGAGCAGAATCCTGTTTATTTTGAGCCCTCAGTCACCAGGGAAACAGCAGGTCGGGGCTCAGAGTAGCTGCTTTGGAATCAGAAGGCTGCCGGATAGAAGGGAGTCCTTTTCTGTTCCGTCACTGGCATCCTGCCGAGGGTGTAAGTGTCTGTGTGTGTCTGTGTGTCTGTGTGTGTGTCTGTGTCATTCCCAGAGCCAAGCCTTGCAAAGGGCATTTTGCAAAACCACTCAAGGCAATGGCCATCCAGGTCAGGGCTGGGAGGAGCTGCAGAGAGAGTATTTCTATCATTCCTCACTAGTGGTCAAGCCTGACCTTGCTGAACTAAGCGAATGAATCCTCAGGTGAGTCCAGCTTCGTGATGTGGGGATTTCTTCAATGGACCGTGGGTGTCACCTTTATGCCAGTAGCCAGGACCGGGTAAGGGAGGGGGGACGCTGCCTGTACAGATAACTCTTGGCCAGATGGTGGGGAATGAAAGAATCCTTAGCTCCTTAAATTATTTAATGTAATGTAATTCCCCTCGATATTAAATTTTTTTCAAATTTCAAGTTAACATCCCTCAAGTTCCATATTTATTTCAACTTCCATGTCAAGTATCTAGAGTTATCTTTTAAGTAATATATATTCAGATATTTTGAGGCATGAGACATAACCTTAATGCTTTTTGACAAAACTGATATTTAGCAGGAAAGGGACTTGCAGGTAACCTAGTCGAAATGTCTGGCATCAGAATAGCCCTCCAGCTCCGGGCCAGGAAGTAGCCATGGGGATGACAGCTGTTGAAGCTGCTTAGTGAGCATCCACAACATGCTAGATCCTATACAGAGTGTGTAACTAAACCCGTATCGCCCCTCAAAGTTCTTAGACCACTTTTAGAGCCATTTCTGCGGTAATTAAAACCTTCTATGCAAGCCTGCTAGCACTGCATAGGTGGGGTCTGAGAAAGGATGACAATGGAGGTCCAATAAAAATCATAGTAGAAACCAGGTAGGCTTATCCACATAGGTGTGGCCTTGGCCAGCATCATCCACATCTAAAATGTTGTGGCTGGTGCCGGAGGTGAGAATCATCCTTCCACATCTTAAGAGATTGATTCACTCCCAAAGCACTTCAGTGGTTGCAATAATAGAAAATGGCTTTCAGCCTCTTATAAGAGGTTTAGAAGGGTGATAAAGGTAGAATATGGCATTTCTGTGTTTTTATTTATTCTGCACTTGATGCCTCTGAAAATCAGACATAAAGCTATCACTTTTTAACTGCATCAACTTGAAAGAAAAACCAGAGCGTGACAGACTCAGCAGGATTCAAAATGCCCCCAGTAAATACATTTTCTCTCTCTTTCTAGGCACAACACATCAGCCCTGGTTTCTTGTCCTTGAATCCTAAGGCTGACATTCAATATTTGCTTTAAAATTTTCCCTGCATTCATGCTGTTTACATGGATGATAAAGTTATGTGAAACGCACAGCAGACACACCGCATTTTCTTTCTAATTTCATTTGACCTTGTTCAGACGCAACAAACCCTAATCAGCTGACAGGAGAAATCAGATGCTGCCTGCTACTCTCTCTCCCAGCCAAGTATTTCCTTCTGTTTATGCCCAGCCATGCAAGTGAAGGAAGGGCATGCTGGCCTCATGCTGAACCAGCTGCCAAGATGACGGAGGAGAAAGATTGGACAAACAGGGCACAGGGAAATGCAGCAGACGTCCACAGGAAATTGTATTCATTGCCCAAGGAGCTGTGGCAGCCACAAGCATCACCAGAGCTGCAGGACAGAAAGGGGGCCCAGTGGTTCTCAAGTGAGGGGCACCTGACCCCCTGTAATCCTAGAATGTGAGCTCACCCCAGTTTGTCAGCCTGGCTCACCAGCAGTTTCAGGGGAGGATGCTTGGAAAGGTCAAACCCACAAGGGGTGGGCTTCCTCTTCCTGACGTTGACCACCGTGGCCTATTCTGTTTTCTTTTCCTCAATCTCAGTTTTTTAATTTTTATTTGAAAATATTTTATCTTTAAATAAAAGTAGTGGCTTCATGCATATGATAAAAATGTATAATGTACAGAAAGGTATGAAATAGCCTTACTAATCCCCTTGTCCCCAAAGATAACCACTATTAACTTTTTGTCTGGCTCCTTTCAGGGAAAAAAAAACAAGTTTGTACACCTGAATGGGAGTGTGCTTAGAATTGGTTTACTATGCGCCATGTCTTGAATGGTTGTTTTTCACTTAATAATAGATCTTTCATATTGCTCCAGTCTGTCCAAACAACAGCATTCCTTGTCTGGACTATTGCCATATCCTCCTCGCTGAGTTCCCTGCTTTCGCCTTTACCCACTACAGTTCACTCCAGAAGATCCTGCTAAAACACAAATCAGATCATGTCCTTGTTTGTTCAAAACTGTCCAGTGCCTTTGCCTTGTACCAACAACAAAACACAAGCTTGCTACCACCACCCACCTCTCCACATTCATCCCCTGCACACTCCTTGCTCACCGTGTTCCAGCAGTTTGCTCCTCATACGGGCCAAGCAGGGTCCTGCCTCTGGGCCTTTGCACTTGCTGTTGCCTGTGCCCTAACGTATAAGCAATTATTTTCTGCCCCTCCACTCTTTGCATGGCTCTTGCTTATCACTCTGTCCTCATTTCAGGCCAGCTCCTCGAAATCAGCCCCTCATCACGGTCTTTGACAGCCCCTCGCTTTTTTCTCCTTCACAGATCTTACTGTTATCTGAAAACTATGTTCAGTTATTTATTTACATGTTTTCTGTCTCCCCCATTGCACACACACTGGAATGTAAACTCCGTGAGGAGAGCAGGGGATTTTATCTGTCTTTTCACCATTATATTTCCCCTACTTCCACCAGGATTTCTCAAACTTGAGTGTATATCAGAATCACCTGAGCATGTTTTAAACCACAGATTGCTGGGCCCCCACTCCAGAGCTTCTAATTCAGTAGATGTGGGGTAGGCCTGAGAATCTGCATGTCTAACAAGTCCCCAGGCAATGCTGATGCTACTGGTCTAGGAACCACACTTTGAAAGCTACCAGTCTAGACAATGCCTGGCACATAATGGGTGTTACATACATACATACATTTGTTACGTGAATGTATGAGTCTGGGCACGTGCATTTGCCACCTTTTTTGGAATGGCAGTTTTATTTCCACTTTACCACTAATCTATTTTATTGGACTGTAAACCTCCTCAAATTCTGTGATGGGCGGGCCCAGAAGTTTGTCAGATAAAATGGTTTATTAGCTCCATTGATTTGCCAGCAGATGATGAAAAACCTAACATTTTGTAAACCCAAGGACAGTCAGTGAGAATCACTTCTTGTTCTCTGCCTCAGTGAAACATCAACCCCAAAGGCGGTTCAGCCTCACATGATGGGACAGAGAACTGTCCCCAGGACAGATTGCTCAGGTCTCCCACGTACTTGCTTAATAACTATGTTGTTGGCTCAGATTAGGCCTTGGTGCATGGAATGTGCACGACTCGTCGACCTCAGGTTATCAGTTGTAGAGAGCCCAGCGGTCTTTCTGTGAGTCACAAAACCCCTTGAGAATCCGACAAGATATATAAACCTGTTCCTCAGAAAAACGAATGTGTACACACACACAACTCACTCACATGTTTTTTTTTTTACATTTAATTTCAGGAAGTTATACCCCAAGTCCATTTCAACTCCAAATGTAAAACTCCTGATTTAATAATTGTCTATTTACTTGGAAAAACCAAAGAACCTAGATCTCCAGTTTATCATTTAAATTTCTGAATTATCAGAGATTTAAATGTAAGAAGACAAACCTTAGAGAAAACATAGATTCATTCTATGTATTATCCTAGGGGAATGCTTTTGGAAGCATGATCTGAAGCCCAGAGTTGAAAATAGAATAGTGAGATTGATTCCATAAATTTAACATGATCTACACAGGGGAGGGCCGGGGAGAATCTCTTAGCTCAGACTGTGGGGAGAAATCTAGGGATCTATCATTTCCATCGATGTTCTTTCCGCTTGGACTGTCTGGGTGGCCCGTGGCCAAGCTCTGTGGAACCAGACCTGAGCTTATCAGGGAAGACAGGGTGAGGCCACATCGTTCAGTGAAGCCCCATCACTAGGTTCATTATTACATTAGCCATGCTTTAGGTTTTTAAACAACTTAATTGAGACATAATTCACATACCCTACAGTTCACCCATTTAAAGTATACGGTTAAGTGATTTTAGTGTGTTCACATGATCAAGCAACCGTGACCACTATCAAATTTTAGAACATTTTTGTCATCCCCAAAAAACCCCCCATACACATTAGCAATGACTCCCCATTCCCCATTCCTGCCAGTCCTGGGCAACCACAAATCTACTTTCTGTCTCCATAGATTTGCCTCTTCTCGCCATTTCATATAAATGGTATCATATAGTATGGGCATCTTTCTCTTACAAAGCTTAATGTCTCTGAGGTTTATCCATACTGTAGCATGTATCAGAACTTCATTCCTTTTTGTGGCTAAATAATATTTCACTGTATGGATATACTACTCTTTATTTTTCCATTCATCAGTTAAAGGGCACTTGGCTTGTTTCTTCTGTTTGGCCATTATGAATAATGTTGCTGTGAACATCTGCATTGCATATAGTTTTTGTGTGAACACATATTTTCATTTCTCTTGGGTCCTGCAGTGGTTTTACTCTTAAACATTTACCCAGAGAATTTTATTTAGCCTACATAATTCTTTTGGCTTTAATTTTTTTCTATCATAACCTCATGGAGAAGCAATCAGGCTTGGATGCTAAAGACCTCAGAGTTCTTCTGTTTCCATTCTGGGCCCTTTTTCGCTTCTACGTAATCTGGGGCATGACTCAAGCTATGAGGATACCTGCTCCCCGACCCTCTCATGGGATATTGGGAGGATTCACGGCATAAATCAAAAGGACCTGCTCCTGAGAAGACATTAACCCAAATGAATAGGTTAGTGTGCATCAAAGAAACATAATACCCTCAGACCAAGGGCGTCACCAGCACCCTGGGTGCCATATCAGCCCGGAGGCCAGTAGGTGGACACAGAGGCACAGATAGTATAAAAAATACCCACCATTTTATCAGGATCAGTTTCCTTTGAGATCAGAATTTGGTTGCTTTCCACATCCTGCAAGCCACCCTCTCAGGGAGGTTCCCTGCCTCGTCACTGGGGTCAGGGGGCAGGAGGAAGGTCAGGACCATGCCTGGTGATGGGCAGAGCGAGCTTAAATTCTAAAGCCTACTACCGTCCCGCTAACGTTTCTCCAAAGACCACTCCACCCCACTCATCACAAAGCACCTCGCTCTCTACAGAGACGCAGAGGAACCTTCTTTTGTGAATCCCCTGTGCCTCTTCTGGGCTCTGGGGCAGGCAGATCGCGCCTCCACCCCCGGGCATGATCTAATAAGGACCCGTGTAGAGGCACTGGGGGCCCCAGTGGCAGGACGAGTCCAGAATATCTTGGCTTCTTCATGCTCTCTGGCCGGTCACCAGGGCCCCTTGCTGTCTGAAATCAGGCAGCTGGAAGCCCCACTGATGAGCATATAAATGATGGATTTGATCGGAAAGGAGATGGCAGACATGCCTGGGGTGCCTGAGTCACCACTCACTGGCTGTGTGATGGGAGGCTCAGTGTCCCTATCTGTTACGTGGGGATAATAGCAGTTATTTGCCTTGAAGGGTCTTTGTGAGGATACCCGAGAGGGTGCCTGGAGGGCGCCAGCCTACATTTAGAGCTCAATCATTGTTGGCTATATATTTTGAAATCAGAATTAAGTTATTATATTTTGAAATCACAGTTAAGAGCCTCAAGAAATCTAGCCATTCTCTTCTAAGTTATTTAGGGAGACTGACTTTCTATTGGTCAATTAGTTGTAAGTCCCTAATCGGGCACCCCATTATGTGTTAGGCACCACAATGGGGGCAGGGGATGAAATTTAATTTTCCCCCAGAAATGTAAAAGTCAAGTTGAGAGAAAAACTAAAATACAGTAAACTGTAATACTGACCATCAGTGCCATCCGGGTTCAGAGAGGGACAAAGCAGAAAAGACTGGGTGGGCCAGAGAGGGCCCACAAGGAGAGGCAGCATCCCTGCTGGGCCTTGAAAGGCAGGCTGGGTTCACATCAGCAGGGCAGACGGAGACGGGAGGGGGCGAGGGCGGGGAGGGGGAAGGGGCGACCCCCGGCAGGCTGGGGGCCCTGGGGTCTGAGCACGGTGGGTGGGCGGGGAACCAAGCCAGAGACGAGCCTCCTGGTGTCTCTCCCACCACCAGGGGCTGCCAGGAATGACGTGCCACGGGGTCTCTAGTCACCTGCTCTAATACCCTCTCTAGGAGACTTCCTGTCGCTCATTTTTGTGGACCCTAAGAGGGGGAAGGGGGAGGAGTTAGGTTGGAGGGGCCTCAATCCAGACGATTGTAAAAAGCAACACAGACTGGCTACCCTTGACCTCGGCTGTTCTGTGTCCAGCCCCGCTCCCAGGACCTGCGCCTTCGTTGTCTTTGGGATCCCAGCCCTTCATAGATTTCATCCATGTGGTTGCGGACGGAGATGCCTACACCCCCCTGGCAGGGATGGACACAGTACCCACCCTGGTTCAGGGAGACGTGAGCCTGAGACTAGCGAGAACTGCTGCGAAAGGGAAGCACTTACTCTTGCAGGGCGGCTGTGCCAGTAGGATGTCAGCCTCGAGCTGCCGGCCGCTCTCTGGCCACCACAGCAGTGCGTCTTCCTGGAATAGAGCAACACAGGGATGCTAAGCCGGGAAACGGAGAGAGAGAGTCAGGAAGCCATCATCTGGGCGCCTGGACCGCACCACACCGAAGCCCTGGCCCTTTTTCGTCACGTGAACAAACACATTTCCTTTTTTTGTCTAGGTCTCTTCGAGCTGGGCTTCAGTCCATTGTTATGAAAAGAAACCCGATTTGTTTGAGTAGTTATCTGGTTCCCACCCACATTTTGTTGGCTTTTCTCAGCATAGAGACTTGCAGTGCATAGTGGAGGGGTGGTAGGTGGCAAGGAATAACTGTGAGTGACATCGACACGCATCCCTAGACAGGCACAGGTACATGTCACGCAGAGGCGTTAGGAGGGGCCACCAAGCCGCACAACTTCCCGTCCTTGTCCCTTGACTCTGCCTACAGAGCCATTCTCCCCAGCCCTTGCTTTCATCCCTCTTGTTCTCCCCAAAGAAAGGAGTCCTTGGACCTGCCCAGTGCATTTTGCAAGGCTCTAGGGAGCCAGGAAGAGAGGGGGAGAGAGCGAGGGGAGAGGAAGCTCCGCACAGGCCGTTTTTGTTTTTCCTCTTTTGCCCAATAACAAAGAATCCGCTGGCATCCTTTTATTTATAACCTATTTCACGCAAGGCTTTTTAAAGCTAAGCATTACCTCTACTGTAATGGGATTTGTCTAATGATTTCCTAGGAAACATCTTGGATGTCAGCAGAGATAATCTGCTTGGTAGGAATCGCTTCCTGCTTCCCCGCCCAGAACTAGACCTGCCGAGGCCTTTCGGGGGCAAACTGGCCTCGGAACGAGAGAAGAGGGTGCAGGAATGCCCGAAGCCGGCACCCATCACAGAGGCCCAGGCCTGCCACGGACCCCGATCCGGGAGGAAAGAGGAAGGAGCAGGGGAGGGCGGCGCGGCCAGGCCGAGCGCGAGCAGGATTCGAGCAGGAGGGACGGGCGCGCTCACCCGGCCCCGGCCCGGGGCCCTCCGCGCGCACGCGGACCTAGCGGGAGGGAGGCGGCGCCCGCTCCCCATCAGGAGGGCGCGTCCCTCACCGAACGGGGGCGATGCCCTGGTTCCGCCCGTCCTCTCTGCGGATCCTCTGCAGTGGAAATGAAGCTCGAGGGGGGTCCTCGGAGGGCGCCGAGCGCAGACCGCGCCCCCGCCTCCCGGGACAGGTGGGTTTCCCGGGGAGCGCCCCGCCCCGCGCGGCCGGTGCCGGCGGGCCCGCAGGAAGCCCACGGACAAGGACCGGCCTATTTATGTCTCCCCTCTCATGTGATCTTGTTTTTGGACTGGACACAAAAGCTATTTGGGAGCCGGACCGCTGCCAGGAGAAAGGGCCGTTATCTTACCCGAGCCGCCCCCGTGGCCCTGGGAGCTCGCGCCTCCTGCCTTTCCCCGTGAAAGGCACAAGTGGGGTGGTGGGGGGCGGGGGGCGCTCTCGGTCTGAGCCTTACTTTTAATATCCGAGCAATTAGCTCAAAGTACTGACTTTATTTCTACCATTTCATCCCCACCCTTGGAGGTCTCACAGGGGATAAACGCAATAAACAAGTCCTTCTTTAATGTCCTAGGTCAGTGGACGTGTCGTACGGTCAGCACACATAGGGCCGGCCCCCGACGCGCTGCCTTGGGCTCGGGGACCCCCTCACCACACGGCTGGGGGCGCCCGGGAAGGCACGCGGAGCAAGGTCAAGGCGCCCACCCTGGAAGGCACGGAGTCGGCCTCCCTCTTGCGGCCGTTTCTGCCCCCAACGCCTGGGCTTGTGAAGTAAAGAAACATTCAGATCGCTTTGTTTTTCACCCCTGATTCTTCCCCTTCAGACATGAATGGAACGTGTTGAGAGCCCCGGGCCTGACCGAATGCCAGTTCAGGGCCATCGTCTCCGCGCCGCCGCGGGCGTTCGTGGGGCCCCTGCGAAAGGCCGTCCCTGCGCTGAGCTCTTTCCCGGTATCGCCTCATTTTCTCTCACGGCAGCCCCGCGAGGGCGGCGATGCCGATCTGATGTGACGGCCGGAGAGGCGGAGACCGGGGAAGGGGAGCCGGCCACGGCGCCCCCAGCCCCCTCCCGGCCCCGGGGCGGGAGCGTCCGGCCACGTCCCTGACTGTCGCCTGCAGCTATAAATCATTAAGTGTTCACTGTTGTTTGCATTTCATTAGAGGCAAAACAAACACTTCACGGTTGATTCAGACCCTGACTTGACGTTTTGATTTATTTCTTAAACTCAGTTCTTGAAAGAAAGGTAAGGTTTTCATCTGTTTGCAGTCCCGGGCCCTGAATCTGGGTTCAGGATGCAGAGTCTCTGGCCCCCTTTCTCCTCGGAGCCGGCTTCCTATGAACAATCCACGGTGCACACCTACCCACCACGGAGGACGGGGCAGGGCCGCCCCGCGGGCTCACGGCCCCCAGGCTGGCTTGCCCCCTGCTCCGCCACCCTGACGGAAAGCAGGAGAGAGTGCGCCAACAGCTTTCCTGCGCTGCCCCCTGCCGGCCACCAGCTGCATTACCGCAGGGTGGCGGCCGGCTGGACCACCCAGGGGCGCACACCAAGGATTAGATCAGAGAATCAGTTTCCAGGTTCTCCGTGTCTGTAGGTACACCGTCCTACAGCTGGTTTGCCTGAGAAAGTATCTGTGCTGATAATAATCCTTCCCTTTCTGAAAAGCCTATGCCTCACTGCAAAAATCTCACTAAGGTACCACTGTCCCCAAACCCGAAGCTGCCTTAATAATTTAATTCAGCTTCCTTTAATGATTAACTAAGGCATTTTTGCACGATTTGTTTCTTCCAGCTCTTGAATTTGAGGGAGTGTACTAGTTTAAAGAAATTATAGGGAATATTGGAAATAATAACAGATTAATAGGTACACTTGAAGAATGATATCACAGCTTAATTTTAAAATCGCAATATTTACAATATGCCAGAAGCTATTATCTCAAAGCCGTATGAACTTAATGATGAACATTTAACATATCAATTTTAAAATGTAGGCATAGGTAACATCATTTTTCAAAATTGCTTTAGCAGGCACAGAAACAAAAATGCGTGATGTGGCTCCTCCAGGCAGGTGAGTGAAACAGTTCATTTAATAATTACTCAAATAATTGTGAGAAGGAGGGGTATTTGATTAAGAATGTATAATGGAGGTCAACAATAAATAATGAGGCTTGGCCTATCTCATGGAGGGGGTGTCAGGGGAAATGGACCAAGAATTAGGTGTCAGAATCTGTATGAAAGGACTATGAAATCTAGGAAGAAGAGCCATTGTCATATGGGAGGATTGGAGAGAAGTGGGGTCAACCTTTGTAGAATCTGCTGTTTTTAGAAAGGGCCTTTGCCTTTCCACAAATACAACCCATGTTATAAATTGGTGGTTCTCAACCGAAAGCGATTTTTTCCTCAGGGACATCTCGCCATTTCTGGAGACGTTTTTGGTTGCTGCCCCTGGGGTTGTTTGAGGGACATCTAGTGGCAGAGGCCAGGGATGCCGTTGAACGTTCTACACTGTACAGGACAGCCCCCCACAACAAAGTATCCAGCCCTAAAAGTCAGTAGTGCTGAGGCTGAGGAGTCCTGTGTAGACAAGGGCAAGGCAGGCCCGACAAGTATCTGTAGTGAACGTGGGTTTATTTGTTCATCCATTTGTTCAACAAATACTTATTGAGGGCTCGCTGTGTTCAAAACACTATTCTGGACATAAGTGATTCATGCTGGGCACCTGTGAGCCAAAATCACCCAAGACGGCCTGCCTAGTTGTGTACCTGTTACCCAGCCTAAAACTGTCACCATTCAAATGGTGGCAAAACTGGTTTTATTCTCTGTAAAAAGAAGAGATTATTGTGTGGTCATTATTAGAAGATGGAAGCATTGTCTCTAATAGTGCAAAACAAACAATCTAAATATCTGTCAACAGGGAATGGTTTCACAATGATGCTACATCCATACAATGGCATACTAAGCAGCCAGTAAAAAAGAAAGAAGCGATTATCTTTGAGATGACACAGAAAATAACCATGAAAATATTATTAACTGGAAGAAAAGTTTCAGAAGAGCAGCTAAAGCAGAATTGATCTGATTTGTGTTTTTAAATAGGTTTGTGTGTTTGCATATGCATGCAATTGCTGGAGAAAATCTCACCAAATTCTAATAATGGCTTCCTCTAAGGAATAGGAAAAAAAAAACAAAAAACTCTATAACATGTTCTTTGAGTAGCACTCTCTATCTAATTACCTCCTTTCACACCAGTTAGAATCCCCCCCATTCATCTTTCCATTGGATGAACTACTACTATTCAACCAGTTACCAACTTCAGAGATCCTTCAACTTCCAGGACAACATCCACTCCTTATTTACAATCCAAAGCCTTGCTAAGCCCGCCTCTAGCCAACCTTCATCGGCTCTTCTTGGAGCTGCTCTCCCTGCCCCAGCCTCTGCTCCCACACCTACCTCCCTGGTCTATAAGCCATAGTGAACCACCAACACTTCACCACACATACTGTCAAGGCAGGCTTTCTTCTGTGCCTCAAAAATAGTCCTTCTCTTTTTTCTACCTGTATTATTCAGGAAAGACTAGGTTACACTGTGTGTATAAATAATCCCCAAATTCAGTGGCTTAAAATAATAAAGGTTTATTTCTCATTCATCATCAACATGTCCATTTTCAGGTTGGCTCTGGAGCTCTCCCCCATGTCACCCTCAATCAAGGACTCAGACTGTGGGGGCTCCAGCCATTTCAGAAAGGAAAAAGGAAATGTGTTTGCTAATACATTAGCATCTGGAAGTTGCTTCTACTCACATTTCATTGGCTAAAACAAGTCTTATGGCCACGCCATACTTACCATAAAATGAGGTGGAGAATTTTAATCCTACTATTACTTGGAAGGTGGGGAATCATAAATATTTGGGGAACCTGAATTCTGTAATTGTTGGTGCAACATTCTGTATATGTCCACTAAGTCAAGTTTGGTAATCATGTTCAAGTAATCTATATCCTTATTCATTTATCTGCTCACTTTTTCCTGTGGTTTTTGTCAATCATAGCTTCATACATTTTTTTTGTATCATTAATCTACAATTACATGAGGAACATTATGTTTACTAGAGTTCCCCCATCACCAAGTCCCCCCACAAACCCCATTACAGTCACTGTCCATCAGCATAGTAAGATGCTGTAGAATCACTACTTGTCTTCTCTGTGTTGCACAGCCCTCCCCACGCCCCTCCCACATTATACATGCTAATCGTAATGCCCCCTTTCTTTTTCCCTGCCCTTATCCCCTCCCTTCCCACCCATCCTCCCCAGTCCCTTTCCCTTTGGTAACTGTTAGTCACTTTGTGGGTTCTGTGATTCTGCTGCTGTTTTGTTCCTTCAGTTTTTCTTTGCTCTTATACTCCACATATGAGTGAAATCATTGGTACTTGTCTTTCTCCGCCTGGCTTATTTCACTGAGCATAATACCCTCTAGCTCCATCCATGTTGCTGTAAATGGTAGGATTTGTTTTCTTCTTATGGGTGAATAGTATTCCATTGTGTATCTGTACCACACCTTTATCCATTCATCTACTGATGGACACTTAGGTTGCCTCCATTTCTTGGCTATTGTAAATAGTGCAGCGATCAACATAGGGGTGCATGTGTCTTTTTCAAACTGGCATAGCTCCATACTTTTGACCTACATTAGCCTGTTTGTTGACTTTTGGCTTATCTGTTAACCAGCTTCGTAATTAATAGGTGCAAATGCATTGTTAACCTTTTAAATCCTAACTAAAGGCTATTGGTAGCTAGCTAGCTGTCAGTGGTACAAAAATGTAAATACTTGGAGGAAACTTAAGTTGTTGAGGTGAGTAGTTATGAGAAGAATAAAACTGTAACTCCATTTTTACATAAAGTGGGAGGAGTGCTTGGGTCCATCCTCTTGTCTCTCCATGTTTCATCCTGATGTCTTCTTCTAACCTATTTCTCAACTCATTAATTCTCCCTTCAACTATGTCTAATCTGCTGTTAAGCCCTTCCACTGAGCTCTTTACTTTGTTATTATATCTGCCAATGCTAAATTTCTATTTGGTTATTTTTCAAATCATCATTGTCCTTCTTTTTTCTTTAAAGTTTCTAGTTCTCTGCCAGATTTTTCAGTCTTGTCCTTTACAGCCTTTGCACAAAGTCTGTGTGTGATAACTCAAGTAGCTGCAGTTCTCTGGGACGGTTTCTATCATCATTGTTCCTGTTGGATCTCATTCATGTTGTCTTATTACCATAGGTGTGTGGTTATTTTCATGTGTGCTGAAATTGTATGTGGAAAAATGTTGGTAGAAGCAATGTGAGACATTATGGTGTTATATTCTCCAGAGAGTATTTACATTTGCTTCTGTGAGGTACCTGGGGATGCTAGCAATCTGGGATCACCTTAATCCAATGTGAAGAATTAAGCTCATTGCAAACTGGGCTCAGGCCCTGCAAAGTCTAGTCTATTTCCAATTCATCCAGATTTAAGGTGCAGTCCTTCAGGGTCCTCGCCTCCAATGGAGGGCTGCAGGGCCCCCTCTCCTTTTGTCAGCAATGTATTCTGAGCTGCCTGGGTGCTGCTTATCCTCTCAGCTTCTTAGTTGTCTCTTCCAGAACCAGTTGTTGGGCTTGCCCCCTTGAATGCCCATCTTTTCTCAGATCTTGGTTTGGCAATTCCTCTTTATCTTTTTAACTCTTTGATACCTTCAGGCTGATTTTATTTGTATTTTGTCCAGACTTCCTCATTGTTCTCAGTAGGAGAGAAGGCCCCAATTACCTAGTCTGCCATTACAGATGCTAGGAAATACAAAATACAAATGCAGGGAGCAGGCAGGCATCTGTGCAGGTGCACACCTTATGTGAGGGGTGGGCACTGGGGTTAAGTAAAGAGCGTGAGTCCATTGTTGCCTTATGGGAAAGAGAGTCTTGTGTTGTCAGATTTTCCAATTTTGCCAAGAGAAGTAGGAAATGCAGGCCTTTTAAATGTGAAATTCCAATTTTCAATGGTGGCTTTAAAAAGAAAATTAACTCTTAACAAACCAAACAAGGCACATTTCTGGTCAAACCCTGCCCATAGGACAAGTGTGTGTGGCTGGGAGAAGTGGACTGAAGGGTTGTCCTGCGCCATGAACCATAGCCTTCAGTAGTCCAGGCTGCCTTGAATAAATCCCAGTCCTTCATACGAAAAATAGCTTTGAAACCAATTCATGTCTTTACTGAAATCTCTTTAAAATACCAGGGGGAGAGTGGATTCCATTCATAACATCAACATTTCTGAGAAGTCTCCTCCCATCTCTATCAAATCTTCCTCCTGGCAGCCCAGCGGCTACTCGAGTCCCCCTTCATTTACCTCTGGAATCCCCACAAATGCAGCGCATCCCTGGCTAATCCCTCTCAGCGCCCCTCCCACCCTCTGATCTATCCTGCTTTCTCCAGAAGGGGCTTCCCTGCTGTTCCCTGGGTGGATTCATCGAGCCATCCCACGCACAGCACTGCACAGTTCAGAAGCCCCTCCTGTGCCTTCCTATATTATGCACAAGAAAGGCTCCAGCACGTAGCTGGGCCGAACTACATCCTCCTTCCCAGGAAGTGGGGGTGGGGAGAATGATGCCGTAAATATTCTAGAATCTGTATTTTTTCCTGTCCCATCAGCTTTGCCATCCGGGTGGGGGTGAAGCCAGGAGGGGATGTCATTGGCAAAGGCGGCAGAGCCCATAGGATGCTTTGGCACCAAGGTGAGTTTTCAGCTGGCTGTCATTTCCTTGTCACTTACCTTCCATTGAAAGGACAGGACCCCCTCCCAAACCACCACCTTCCCACAAATGGGGAGGGAGAAGCCAGAAAGGAGAAAAATAAAATGTGACCTTTTCCTGAGCTGTCTAATAATAGAAAGTTGGCAAAGCATGTAACAGAATAGAAAGTATTTGATAAAAATAGCATGTGTTCATCTTGGGACTCAAGCTGGAGATGCATGAAAATGGAATGTGTCCCTTCCTCGAGGGTCCCATACTAGTATAACAATTCTTTCCCTTTCATTAATGAGAGAAGCTCAAAAAGCTGCTTTCGGTGACCAAACAGCTTTCTTTTCCAAGGTCTAATGGTGGAGTAGGTGTCAAATTTAGGAAAGCACGAGGTTGACTGTCTGCCAGCCAGTCATGGGTGTGGCCCCACCATCCTCACACCTGCCCTTGATTTTGCGCCTCAGTGTCAGGGGCCCCCTTACACCCCTTTGTGAGAGGGGAGATCTGGGAGAAGGTTTTCCAAACAAGCCAGTGTTGCTGACTCACAGGAACCTAAATACTAATAGTAACTATAGTATTATTACTCCCCCAGAGGGAGGCCTGTGCCCAAGTGGCCCTCAAAGGCCAAAGCAGCAGAGCCTCATGTGGGGCTTTTAGTCTCCTGCCGCTACCGAGGGCCCTGCGGGGGTGTCCCCCGCTGTCAGGACGGGACCCCACCATCTGGCCTTTCCCGAAGCACACCCTAGAGCCCCGTGGGTCACTCTCCTTGTGACTGTCGTCTTTATTGCCTGCTCTTCTGCATCCCAGCTCTGTGCTGTCCTACTCTGGGCTGATGGTCCTTTACCAAAAGCTGAGCCAAAGTAATAAGAGATGAGAAAAGGCAATCCGGTGGCCCCCTTTAAATGACCTGGATTTTTTCTGATTTTGTTTTTTTTAACTGTGATAAAATGCATATAACAAAATTTACCATTTTAATCATATTTAAATGTAAGTTCAGTGGTGTTAGTGCTGTGACACTGTTGTGTGACCATCTCCACGACTCTTCATCTTGCAAAACTGACACCCTGTTCACCTTGAGAAACGACTCGCCATCCGCCTCTTCCGCAGCCCCTGGAGCACCATTCTCCTTTCTGTCTCTGTGCATGTGACTGCTCTAGGGACCGCAGATAAATGGGAGCGTACAGCGTTTGTCCTTTTGTGACAGGTGTGTTTCACTCCGTATAATGTCCTCAAGGTTCACCCATGTTTGTGGCATGTTGTCAGAATGTCCTTCCTTTTAAAGGCTGACTAATATTCCATCGCATGTACAGACCACGTCTGTTCACCCACTATAGTGGGGAGCTGGGCTGCTCCCACCCTTTGGTTATTGTGAAAGTGCTGCAGTGAACACATGTGCTCTTTTCAAGATTGTTTTGACCTGCTTGTATTTTAACAGGACCCTTTAGGAAGGTATCCAAATGGGGAGATGTTTCAAGGACCCAAGCAAGCCAGTGAGAGCAGTTTTAGGTGGAGACAAACTTAGTGTCCCTTGATCAAACTGAGTCATCAGCATACGTGGCTGCCCCAGGACACGTGTTCTGGTGTCATGTGTGTATATGTACATCCTCACTGAAGAGGATAAGTCATGCCCAGCGGAGAGGAAATGGTTCTGACTGTGAACACTTACTTTCCCGAACCACCTGGCTCTGGGAATCCTGACCGGTTCTTTATGAGCAGCGACAGTAGGAGGCAACAGTGATGCTGGCACCAGACCCGGGAATCACATTCTCCAACGGTGGGCTTCAAACACCTTTCCATCCTGGCTCTGTGGGGTCCTTGCTGATCCGAGCTCACCCCTCCCTGAGCCATCCCTGGATCTTTGGCTCTTAACTGTTCTGCCATTAGCCCTGGAACACACTCAAGTCTTTAACAAACCTGAACTTCAGAGCAAGTGTAACCCTGCCTGGAGCCCTGCCTCCCTTCAGCTCCCACCCGCTCTCCCACCTCCCCACCCCTGCCCAGGCAGACCCAGCCCCGCTCCCTGCCAGCCCCTTAACCCGCACTCCTGTTTATCCCCAGACCCGCTGCTCTCTGGCTTCTGCCCCACACCCTCCTGCCTCGGGGTTCTCATGGGACCTTGCTGGGCCTCCCGGATTGAGTTCCTGACCTGGCAGATGGCAGTCTCAGTCCCCTGTTCTAGGCACGAGCCTTGTGCCCTGAGCGGCTGCACCTGGAGTGCCAGGAGTATACACTAATTTTCTTCCTCCCCTCAAAAGCAGGTGTACAGTGTCTTGGGCAAGTTGCATAACCTGTGGCACCACATCCTCACAAACTCAGAAACAAGAGCAATATTTGCAAATCATCTTTCAGACAGTGCAGCATGGATGTTAGGAGATCAGCTCTATCAACAGACCTCAGAGACTCCCAGCTCTGCTGTTTGCTAGCTGGGAGACATTGGGCCAGTGTCTTAAGTCTCTGTGCCTCCTCACCTCACTGCTAAAATGGCAATTTTAATAGCACCTACCTCATAGGACTATAAAGAAATAAATGAAATAAGCATGTCAAGGGCTGAGCACGGTGCATGGCTTGTAGGAAACATTTCGTTAGGATTAGCTCTCATTACTGCTTGGTACTGGTATAAGTTGAACTTAGTATAAAAGTATCTTAATTGTCATACCTATAAAATTTAAGCCAACAAATGTGGTAAGACTAAGGGGTTTATTGCAAAATTCTCTAGAAAATAATTGGTCTCCAAGTGATCAGAAACATTAATAAAGACAGCCTGAGGGACTACAGGAGAAACTGCAGATGGGCAAATGAAAGACAGATTCAAAGAGAATGAACCTGCCTAGATGCTGGGAAATCCACCAAAAGGCACAAAGAGCCATTAAGTGTGCGCCTGGGCGAGGAGAGTTGGACAGGATGCATGAGCTCAGTTCTGCGCAGACAGACCGTGTGGGGGAAGAGCCACTGGAAAATCTACTGCAACTCAAATGAGATGATAGGCAACAGTCTGGCCACCAGATGATATCTACTGTTTAATAAATTTTATCAAACTGTAGACCTCATTTTAACATACGTGGGGCTATTCCAAGAACAGAGCGCAGTGCACATGAATAGGTATATGAGTGACGAAATGGCTGAAATGCAGGCAGAAACGGAAGGACGTTGAAGGAAAACTGGCGCACAGGGCTCTCCATAGGAAGGCTGGAAATCCACTGGCTGGACCCGGGCTGCCCCGAGGGGCGGGCAGTAGCACCCTGGCCCTTGAGCCCTTGAAATGAGGCCAGTGGGAACCCAGATGTGCTGAGTGTAAAATACCCACAAAGTTCAAAGACTACCCAAAAAAACACGAACTGTATCAACAATTAAAAAATTACTGATTACATATTGAACTGGTAACAATTTGGATATAAATGATGGGTTAAATAAAACATACTACAATTAATTTCACTGATGTTTACATTTTAATTGTTGAGCTAGGAAGGCAGCAGGGCGTAACTCCTGCCCAGTTAGAGTAGGTGTGGGCCCTGGAAAAGGACAAAGTCTTATAAAACAGGGTGCTTGAGATTGAAACAATGTAACAATGTATTCCCCATCGGGACCCAGTGGTATAGGACAGCTCATCACTCACAGCTGCTGAGGCTCATTAGCTTACAATAGAGTATCCGGGAAACCTTCACAGAGACAGGTTAAAATATAACTAGCATTCTGGCTGAATCTATGGAAATCTCCCACTGCAGCAAGCACACGACTCTAGACACCCAGAGCCCACGCGGCAGCCGTGCCCCTCCCTGCACCCGCGGGGAGTTCCAAGCTTTCTCTTACCCTGAGGAAAGCTCTCTCTCTCTCTGTAACTGAATAAAAACTCTCCTTAAATCTCCTGCCTTCTCTGTTCATTCTTTGACTCCGCCAACAAGAACGCCGGCATCACTGTGACTTCTGTAAAATGTAAAATTACCTATATGGCTCATACATGTGATTTGCATTGTATTTTTTACTGGCTTGCGCTGGTCCAGACGGCCCTGCACTCCCCTTGCCCCACCCAGATCCAAATGGCATTAACCGTGACCTTGAAGAACAAGTTGTTAACCCGTTAAAGCTTTAATTTTCTCATCAGTAAAAGAGGTGTTGTAAAAATTAAAGGAGGTAATTAAGAAGCATGAGCAGAATGGCCTGCACATAGTAGGTGTTCAGACTAGGTAAGCTGTTGTCTGTTATTTAAATCCAAAGAGCTGAGAGCTTGCTGGGTGTCAGTACTGTTAGGCGTTTCAGGCAGTATTGAAGACACCTTCCCCGTCTCCCAAACCGGAAAGGAGAGCCTGCCCACCTGTTAGAGCGGCGGCTCTCAGCTGAGGGCAGCTTTGGCGCCCAGGGCCATCTGGCCGTGTCTGAGACACGTCTGATTGTCAAAACCTGCAGGGAGAGAGGGCTGCTTTTGGGGTCTAGAGGTAGAGGCCAAGGCTGCTGCTGAGTATCTTAGAATGTACAGCACAGCACCCCCCCCCGTACGCCCGCGCTCCCAAACTGAACAAAGAATTAGCAAGTCAAAGTATCAGTAGCGCCCAGATCCGAGGATCTTGGTTATTTACAGACTGATTAATAAGCAAGCTCTAGCTTATGCCACACATGATGCTGTCAAAGTGGCACCCCTAGCCAGCAGCACCCAGGAAGTTATGAGAAAAGCACATTCTTAGACGCCACCCAGTGCCTTTGAATCAGGATCTCTGGGAGTGGAGGCCAGAAATCCGTGACTTAACAGGCAAGCCCTCCAGCGGGTTCTAATGCACTTTCAAGTCTGAGAATCCTGCTTCCTGGTTACCAACCCCGGCACCTTCCGGGCCTGCGCAGCAGGTGGCAGCAAATCCTATAAACGGTAGTGGAACACCTGCTGGAAGCTGACAAGCTGCAGGCTCAGGCCACATCGGCTGCCCGGGCCAGGGTTTTTGCACCACACCACAGCTAGTAACGTCAGCTTTCTAATTTCAGGAAAGTTAGGGGGAAAACATGGTTCAAAGTCGTTCAAGGTCTCTTCTTAGTCACGTAGTGCTTCCAGGGCTTTGGCATTGCTCAGTTTTAACAAAGCCGTATTCTTCAACAGAGAATTTAGTTAAGGAATCTGGTTTGGACTGTTCCCCTAAGACACTGTTCACCCTACAAACTTCCAAAGCCGTCAGAAGAAATGTTTTGCTGTCGCCGGCACCTTCGGGATAAGAATTTGACCCATCACACATCTGAGTGGCCCTTTGGACCCTCCTCTCCCTGTGGACCAGATCTGGTGAATAATGAAGATCTCAAAAGTTTCCCTGAATCTTTCTTCAGGCAGATAAATTAGTTTGGCAAACCTTGTTAAGGTAAGAACGTGTGTTACAGTTCAGGCGATTCTCCGTTTGAGACGCAAGAGGGCGCCCTCTACCTTGTCAGAGGCATCTGGGGGGCAGGCAAAGGCTCGGAGGGGGAAGGTTGGGGGACCCTTACCTAGCGAAGGTGGAGGCTGGGGCTGTAGCTTTTTTTGTGTTGAGTGGCTGACTGATGCGGCCTCGGGGTTAGAACTCTGGGCTTCTCAAAGCGTGAGCATCACCTGGAAAGTTGTTAGGACAGCGCATTCTTGGACCTCAGCCCAGACCAGCTGAATCAGATGCTCCGGAGGCGGGGCCCCGCGGTCTCAGGTTTAACGGGCACCTATGCCCCACATCCTCCCCAGGGGGTTACGACGCCGGCTCCAGCTCGAGAGCCATTGCTTTCTAGCCCAGAGCATCTTCCCGGTTTTTGGCTGGGACACCAAACCGCGGGGACATCCGATCTCATCACACTTGTGACAGCAGGTGAGATCTAAGAGCCCGTGTTCTTCTTGATGCTCAACATAATCCTCAGGTCACTTACCTGCAGACACCTGAGGACCCTGAGGTCAGTCATTCGGCATGACCCTGTACAGTCCCCAGGCCCCGAGGGATATAAACGGGCACTAAGGAAGGTGTCAGCCCCCACAGGCCTCCAGTCTCCTGGGAAAGGTCAGTCGCTGCCCTGACCCCGGGGCCTGCAGCCAGAGGAGGGGACTGCTCTGCGTGCTGCAGTGTGGCAGGGGCTCAGGAGGGCGACTGGCCAGGAGCTAAGGCCGGGCAGGCAAGGGGGCCCTGGGTGAGCTGCAGGGAGGGAAAGGCCCTCTAGCCTCTTATGGGGAGCAGCCAGGGTGTGAGGGGAGCTTGGGCAGCCTGTAGGGGTGGAGGGTGTGACGGGGAGTCACGAGAAGTGAGTTGCTTGGACCTCCAGATTGAGGTGGTGACAGGTAAAGTTCTGGTCCCATGATGGAAGTACCAGGGAGATACACTAGGTTCTTGAGCAGAGAACTGTACACAAGAATAACTTATATTGGTACCGGGAAGGCATTATCACAAAGTAACATAGGGGCCATAAACTAAAGTGCCTGTAGTGTGAGCAGGCCAGGTAAGAAATCGGAGGGCCTGGAGGGGCTGTGCAGAGCTGGAGGAGTGTCCGCTCTCACAGGGGCAGCCATTCCACTAATCTGCACAGTCGTTGCCGTGGGGAAACAGGAGCCCAGAGCTGCCACATCTTCCTGTGTCTCAAGAGAATTCAGAGCTCTGGATTTCTTGTTCTTAGTGTGGAGTTTTTCCATTTTTAAATATAGCAGCAAATTAAAAATGTTAAATATCTGTGCCTCTGGTCACTTCTAACCTGCATCTTTTATCTGGCCTGGGGGTTTGTGCCATACTCTCAAAATACTATTGTTGCTTCTCAGTCTTTCTTTGCTCTTTTCTATCAAATCCCTTTATCATGGACAAAAGAATACATATAACATTTACTGAACATTAGCAATGTACGGTGCTCAATGCCCCGCATGCGTCATCCTATTTAATCCCCACCCAACCCCGTAGGAGCAGATATTCCCGTTTCTGTGCACGAGAGAACTGAGGCTCAGAGAGGCAGGACCATCTGCTGCACATCACAGTCAGCGAGGCACCGCACTCCTGGGTCATGCCTTTAGCCTGGGTGTGGCGTCCTGTCCCATATAGTCCAGTCACCCTACCTGAGTCGTGCTGTCCAGGCAGGAGTGAATTTCATGAGGCTGCCTTCGTAGTGTTTAACGCTGGTTTGACTTTTTGTTGCCTGGGCCTCAGCACGTCTGTCACGTGAGGCTGTTCTGGTCGGTCCGACAAACATTTATTGAATACCCCTAGCGGGCCATGCACTGCGCCGGGCGTCCATCATCCAACTCCATGAACCCATTTTAATAGGGGGTACTGACAGATACAGACACACACTTTCAATGTAATTTGAGATATCAGTTTGGGGTAAAGGCATCGTCAGTGTGCAGTGAGATGGCACAGCGGGGTCCTGAATGTGGGGAAGGGGTGGGCCGGGGATGACCTCTGCCGGGGAGTGTGAGAGGACTCTGAGGAATGCCAGGGTTCACAGGCCAGCCTCTGCAGGAGCCACAGGGCGCAGGGAGGATCAGGAGAGTGGTGACGAGGCGTCAAGAGGAACTGGGGGTCAGCAGAGGGTTGGATCTACCCTAGAGGACTGATGGATGAAGGACAGAGGAGGCAGAGAGGATAGACTGAGGGGCAGACCCCAAAGAGAGAAGAAGGTTTGTACAGTGAGTAGATGAGGCATTGCCTCAGCTCGGCCTGGATAGAAATCCCAACCATTGGGCAGGCTGCGCTCCCCCTGCAGGTGTGGCCCCTTAGGCAGGCTGCCTCACCTCCCTGGCCCTCGGTTTACTCATCTATAAAATGGAGTCTCTCGCTCGTACAGTTCGGGAAATATTGCACAAGACGCCCGTGCCAGGTGTAGCCAGTGCCTGGCCCAGGGGGGTCACTTAGACAATGTGAATTGTTATTACCCTTGCAGGCACTTGGTAAATGTTTGTTGAATGACTGAAAAAGAGCAATGGCTTAAGCTACTCCAGAGATACCCTCCAGCGACGGGAGATCAGGGCAGGAGCTTAGGAGTGGCCCATGACTCCACTCGTCTTTTGGGAACTGGGAATTGAGGGCTATGTTCATTTGGGTGAGACTTCAGCCTTAGACTCCGAAGGCAGCCATCTGGTCCCCTGAGCAGCCGGCCAAACAGGCGAGTCTCACCACAGGTCCTGCCGTTGAATCAGCCCTAATTCGGTGCTGTCGCTGCGGATTTCCCCGGGGGGCTTGTCTGCACTCCGGTGAATCTAGCCGTCCTGCCGGTGACATCATTCCCTCTGAGTGCAGACAGCCCTGCCTTCGGAACGTGCTCGCCCAGGCAGCCGCAGCAACCTGGCACCTGGTGCGGAGGGGCCCATCTGGTGCGAAACGCAGCCGTTCAGGATGTGTGCCCACACGCCGGCCCCGTGCGGCTGACGGACACAGCTGCCGCGGCTGCCTGCCTTGCCCACTCCACCCCAGCCACGTGGGTAACAAGCCACCGCCTCCACCTTAGGGAGTCCCACCAGACCCAGAAGAAGGGAGAAAGGCTCCATGAAACGACTGCCCATCGTGCCTGCCACTTCTGTAGTCACTTCTGTTCTAGGATTTCAACTGCCGGGGCACACGCGGCTTTTTCTCCAGGGCTTCCTGCCACCAGCTGTGTGCCTTGATTTGCAGGCGGGGATGGAAGCCCACGGAGGGCCCAGGCTTAGCTGTGTGCTGGGTTCCCCTGGGGGGTGGGACACACCCGGGACGGCACGTCCTGAGCTGGCAGGTGCGTGGTCAGACCCAGACACCTGTATTGTTAACCAGCTCTTTAGGACTTACTTCTCACGGTGTGGTCTGGGGCACTTATTTAAAAATGCAGGACCCACCCAGACTCACTAAATAGGCAGCTCTAGGGTGTGGGTAGCTTCATTTCTCCCCTGCCCCTACCCCTGCTTTTTTAAAAATGAAGGTATCATTGCTACACAATCTTATGAAGGTTTCACATGAGCACCATGTGGTTTCAGCATGCTCCTGGATTATCGGGTCCCCCCCCCCCACTCCACTGCAGTCACTGTCCATCATGGGTAGCTTCAGTTTTTAAAAATTGAACTGTAATTGACATATAACATAAATTTGAAGTATATAAAATAATTCTTCCACATTTGTACAGACTATGAAATGCTTACCACAATAAACCTAGTTACCATCTATCACCATACAAAATTTCAAAGAAAACTTTTTTCTTGTGATAGGGTCTTTTATGATTTACTTTCTTAGCATCCTTTGAATCTGTATAACAATATTATGGACTATAACCACCATGTTGTACATTCCATCCCCAGGACTTGTTTATTTCATAACTGGAACTTGTACCTTTTGTTCCCCCTTCATCCTTTTCATCCACCCCCGCAACCCTCCCCTCTGGAAACCACCACCATGTGTGTTGTATCTGTGAGGTGTGTTTTGTTTGTTTCGTGTTTAATGCTGCATGTAAGTGAAATCATACAATATTTTTCTTTCTCTGGCTGATTCTGTCCATGGACAGCTTCATTTTTAGCAGGGGACTTTAACCACAGGTCGTGAACATGTTTATGTTGGAGAACTGCTGATGACAAGCCATGACGCTTGGAGAGACGCTCTCTGACACTTGACCTTGAACTGCCCTCTTGCAGGGCCTAGACGTTTTCTTTCCCTGACTCGACTAGACTTCCCTTGGCAACTGAGGGATACATTGGCCAACAGAGCGCAATGGAGCAGAACAGGTAGAAAAGGTGTGATCTGAAGCCACACGCAGTCTGAGGTCAAGGCATGGTGACGGAAAAACACAGGATCCCTCCCCTCATGAAGCTCTGCAGGATGAAATGGAATACACGGAACCTTCTGGAAACTGTCAACACTGCACAGTCCTGTGGCGAAGGGGCTGGCTGTAGAACCTCCTCCCAGAGGAGAAGCTGCTGCTACTTCTAGACCTGCGTGGCTTTTTACCCTTCCTGGAAGTCTGGGTGCAAGACCACGGGAGCAGAGAGATGAGGAATTTGCATCCCCAAGGTCAGATGTCCGGCCCTGGCCTCAGCCTGCGGGGTCAGACCTCAAGGGAGCAGGGGGCTCAGTTCATGTGTCTGTGCAGGGTTTCAGGCAGGCTGTGCTGCCAGCCTGTGGAGGCTTCCCACCCCCATGCCCCCTTCCCTGGCGAGTAGTGTGAGTCCAGGGGGAGTCGGTGCAGAGCCATTCTTTAGGGACCCAGCCAGTCAGACAATGGCCACTCTGTTCCTGTGTCTGCTGGCAGCCAGGCCATTAACCCAGAAACCGCCCTTGTGCCCTTTGGGGCAGGCAAATTTAAAACCTCTCCTTTCAACTCTGGCCCATCTCATCTGCTGCGAAGATGCGCTTTACTCCCCCAAAGCAGTTTTTCCATACTCTTTGACTGCGGACCTCAAGAGGGTCCCTTTTCTTCCTCCCATCTGATGACCCCCAGAGAATTTATAGACCTTCAGAAGAATTCTCCCAGGAACTCCTGAAGCCAGCGGAACCTATGTCCATCCAGCGCTGTGGACTGGGGACACTCAAGTGGCCTTGTCCCTCCCCCACGACAGCTAGGGGTCAAACAGCCCTCCCTGAAGGCTGGGAGCTGGAGACGTTTTTAAAATTTGTTTTCAAGTTCACTTAGTTATCCTTGGTCATTTCAAAAGCTAAGCTTACCAAAATGCACACAGTGTATCTCAATAAAAGGAATAAAAAGCAAAGGGAGAGTAAAGGAGAACAGACAAAACCAGGTAGATGTTTTGCATTCCCTTCTGTATTTACTAAAGATAGCACACACACGTGGCTCTGAGCTTTTCAGCAAGAAAAGAAGTGATTGGTCATAAAGGTAACCCAAATAAATAGCCCCAACTCCACTACCCATTCCTTTATTAAAAAAAATATATTTATTGAGCTTTTATGTGCCACACCTGTTGCTAGGCACTGAGGGTAGAGACATATGAAGTCCCTGTCTTCAAGGAAGTTGCTTTCCAGTTGCGGGAACTAACCAACATAAAAGTAAGCAATGAAATAGCTGCTAATAACACGTCAGGAGGTGATAAATGCTAAAGGAAACATGCAACAGTGTAAGGGATGGTGAGTAGCCAGGGAAGGCGCACAGCTGTCTCACAGAGCAGTTAGGGGCAGCCTCTTAGGCAGTGATGTCTGAACTACAGCCTGAAGAGTGAAGATGTGCCGGGTATGGGGGGAAGAGATTTCAGGCCCAGAGGGGTGGCCTGTGTAAAGGCCACGGAGCACAAGAGCCACTGGTGTGTCCGGGGGACTTTAAGAGGTCAGCGGCGGGCCGGGGGAGTGCCCTTGGGAGCTGTGCGACCCGGCAGCCCCAGGAGGAGGAGGAGACGAGGTCAGGAGGAGAACAGGACCTTACAGGCTGGTGAGGACGTGGGCTCTCACTCCGAGTGCAGTGGGCAGCATGTGAGGGTGCTGAGCAGAGAAGGGTGCCATTTCAAAAGATCAGTCTGGCTGCTGTGTGAGGAACAGGCTGCAGAGGGGTGTTGTGCTAGTTTGCATAAGAAAATGCCACAGAAAGGTGGCTTAAAAACCAGAAATGTATTTTCTCACCATTCTGGAAGTCCAGTTCTCTGTTGCTGGTTTGCAGAACTGCCTTCTCCACGCATCCTCAAGTGGTCTTTTCTGTGTGCGTGTGTGCTTGCGCGCACGTGCATCCCTTGTACTTCCCTGCGTGACCACATTTTCTCCTCTGTAAGGACATCAGTCAGATGGAAGAGGCCACGCTCTAATGGCGTGTTCTAACTTAGTCCCCTCTTTCAGGGCTCTCTCTCCAAGGATACTTACATTCTGAGTGACTGGCGGTTAGAGGTCCAGCATGGGAATTCGGAGGGAACACAGTTCAGCCCGTAATGGGGCAAGGATGGGAGCAGGGGGGCAAGTTAATTAGGGGACTAGAAGAGTCAGCGGCTTGGACCAGAGTGACAGATGTGAAGAAAGTGTGAGAAGTGCTGAGATTCCACAAGTATCTTAGAGGTAGGAGAGGATTCACTGATGGATCGGTCAGAGGGTATGAACAAAGACAAAAGGCAAGGATGGCTCTGAACTTTTTTGGCCACTAGAAGCGTGGGGTTGGCATTTATTGACATGGGGAAAACTGTAGGGGGAGCCCATGTGGGGAAATGCTAAGATCAAGGAGTTCAGCTGAGGGCAGGTTAACTTCAAGATGCCTGTTAGGCGTCCGGGGGGAATGTCAAGTCGCCAGTGGGATTTACCCGTCTGGAGTTTAAGGGAGAGTCAGGGCTTACTGAGAGATAACTGCTGATGATCCATTCATCAGCAGATGGACATTTGGGTTGTTTCCACTTTTTTGGCTATTATGAATGATACTGCTATGAACACTCACGTACAGGTTTTTGTGTGAACACATGTTTCAGGAGTGGAAAACTAGGTCACATGGTAACTCTATGTTTAATATTTTGAGGAATTTATGAGCTGTTTTCTAAAGCAGCTGCACCAATTTACATTCCCACCAGCAGCTTATGAGAGTTCCAGTTCCTCTAGACAGTCAATGACCCTTACTGTCTGTCTGTTTGATTGTAGCCATCTCAGTGGGCATGAGGAGTATCTCACTGTGGTTTTGATTTGTATTTCCCAGAAGACTAATGATGCTGAGCATTTTCCATGTACCAACTGGCCACTTGTGTATCATTTTTAGAAAAATCTGTCTTCAGGTTCTTTGTCCATTTTTAAGTGGGTTGCCTTTTTGTTGCTGAGTTCTAAGAACTCTTTATATATTCTGGGTTCAAGTCTGATAGATGATTCACAAGTATTTTCCTCTATTCTGTGGGCTGTCTTTTCCTTTCTTGATGAGTCCTTTGAAGCACAAAAGTTTTTAATTTTGGTGAACTGACATATACATTTGAGAGCCATCAGCATATAGATGTTCCTTGAAGCCACTGGACTCCATGAGACCCTCTAGGAAGTCAGTTTGATGAGGAATGGGAGAAGCCAAGGGCTGAACACACGGTTGCTCGTCATTCAGAGGCCCAGGATGTGAAGAGGCCAGCGAAGGGCACCAGGAAGGACCCCGCTCCCACTTCCCCTCTGCTCTCAGCTTTGGAGGGCTCGTCCCTTTCTAGGGGCCAGCAGAGAATTCAAAATTCTTGTTCATTTTTGAGGCAATGCAGTTCTGGTCCTCTGTCTCAATTCTCTCCTCCAAGGCCAGGCAGACTCCAGGCCATTCCAATGAGGAGTCCTTTTTCTTCCAGTACCCAATCAGATGCCCAGATAGCATCTACCCAAAAATCTGTTCTTACCTGAGACCACTTTCCTCTCACATAAAACGGATAACCACACACATCTGTTCCATCTCCACCCATTGGGAAGATTTTCCACCTCCATCTCCTCCATTCAAGACCAGCCTTGAACGAGGCTGTCATGCAGTCACCATCCGCTTTTGCTTTGCACCCGGCAACCAGGCCAAGTTGTCTCTAAACCAAGATAATGCTTCTTCGCCCTCCTTCAGCTGGCCTTGAGGATGCCCAACATGACATGGGTGCAAGCTGGGGGGAGGAATCCTTGTGCAACAACGATAGATGACCTGAGAGTCTGGACGATCCATTCTTGCAGCTTGATCCCAAATACACCATTTCCAATAACAGCACTGCTGCTGGGCCCACCCAGCTCTGTGACTGCTACAGCTGACGGAAACCAGGTCATCACAGGCATTTGCAGACGTGATCATTCTGTACCCAATGATCGAGTGTTCTGTCCCTACCCAGGCCCAGGAATACGTCAAGAGTTGTTTCCCCAAAGGTGTAACGCTTGTCTGCCGCAGACCGCACCGCCTCCCTAGAACCCTGGAGCTGCACCCTGATTCTCCTGCTGGGTCTGCCAGCAACGTGTCTTTAACTTCAGAGGGGATGGTACACCTCTGACTGCCGACCTGCTGAAAATGTCACAGTGGTTGTGGCTGGTCACTGAATCTTTGCAGCGCTCGTATTCCACCCTGTGGGGTGCACTTGTCTCACCAGGCCTTCCACGGGGGCCACCTCTTGCTCATGCTGTCTGATTAGACTGATGCCACCAATGTCATGGACCAAGGTGCTGTTCTGTGGGATGTCCAGGGGATCCACATCTCTTTGGACTATTATGGCAGAAGGTGAGATAGTTAAAAGGACATAGAAGCTAAACTGTAAATAAATGTTTACAGGGAGACCAGGATAATGTTTTGGGTCTGAGTCTCATTGTCACTTCAGATGTACCCAAAAGTCTTCAAATATCTAGATATTCTCATTTTCTTAGTGTGCAACAACCTGAGTAAATGTTCCATATATACTTGCCGTAGGTTGCTGTGTCCTTCCTTTTAAGGACCCATCTACCTCTTTAGTCAATGGGTTCTGGATCTGAAAATTGACTTCATCCGGGAACTGAGCAAAGGGACTGTGACTTCTTACTGAGCCAGTTGCCCTCAGTTTCTCACTCTTCCATTTTTGACTTTTTCTTTCTTTCTTTTTTTTTGGTTGTAGATGTCAAGCTTCACCTTGTGAGCAGCCCATCTGCTTTCCTTCTAGGAACGTCATTCGCTATCAACAATCTCCACACCTCCCTGCAGGTCAGTCCCACTTAGCTGCCCCCCCAGACTTGCCAGCTGTTACAGTAAAAGCCACAAGAGCTGGCTTCTGATGACATCTGGCCTCTGTTACTAGAGGATGGGGGACATCCTCATGGGTATTAACAAGCCCGGCTCTGTGATACCTCTCTGGCCTGCAGAGAGCCACCACTGACTTCTTCGTGGCACTAAGCTAATAAGATCCTGATGGCCGTGGCTAATGTAGTATCCTTTGGGCCCCTCACAGAACAGGATCCTATGCTCTCCTGGTCTCCCATAATGCATCTGCTCCATCATTCTCACATCCTTCAGCTTCTTTATTGTCTTTCAGAGCAAAGCAGGCATTTCCATTTTGTTCGTTGTGGACTATTACTTTCTCCAGGCTTCTAAGGGCCAGATTTGTTGTCTAGCTCTTCTAAGAGCTGGATCTGTCTCTTGTTGCTTGGGGAACAAATTCCCCAAAACCTGGTGGCTTCCAAAGAAAACATACATTTTCTCAGTTTCTGTGGGTCAGGTTGGAAGTGGCTCAGCTAACTGGGTCTGCCTTAAGGACGCCTGCGGGGCTGCAGGCAAAGTATCAGCCAGGGCCATACATCGGAAGCCTTGGTTAAGGCTGGAGGGTCGGTCCACCTCCAAGAGGGCTCACGCGCATGGCTGGGAGTCGGTGCTGGTGCGAAGCCACACGCGGCCTCTCACCCTCCACAATCCCGCCTCTCCATGTGGCTTCTCCTACACGGTAATCTGCGCCTCTTTTCCTGGTGCTAGACCTTGTGAGAGACAGAGAGAGCACACACCAATAAGGAAGTGTGCCAGAGAGAAAAAGCCCAAGACTTAAGCCAATCTCATCATACTTCTGCCATATTCTACTAGGGAGAAGTGAGTCCTTAAGTCCACCGCATACTCGGTGAGAAGGGCCTACACAAGGGTCCCTGGGGGCCATCTGGGGGGGGGGCGGGCAGCCTACCTACAGCAAGTTTGCTGCAACCCTGGGGGTCCTGAACAGGATATCAAATGCCATGTTCCAATAAAGTCCCCTCCAAGTCAAAGTATTTTGTGTCCCATGTTCTCGCCTTTTGATCAAGAACCCTCAACTCTAGTCCCTGAGGCCCTTCTCTGGCTCCTTCTGATACATGCCAGCTAATCCATACAGCTCTTGTTGCAAGGTCTCTTTCCTCCCTTGTTCAGCTCAGCATATCCTAGAAGTTGGTCCTAGATATCGGCAAGTGAGGGCAGCCCTGGGGAGGCCTCTATAGCATCATCCAGCACAGGGAAGTGCTAATTCTTACTAGAAAGGGGTGGACTACCTCTGCGGAGGTACCTAATGGGGGAGAGGACGTCCTCTTGGATTTGAACAAGCCCAGAGCATCAGTCCAGATTTCCCCAGCCCACATTTCAGGGCCCGGGTTTTGCAGCCAGGGCTTTGACCTTAGCATGGCAGCCAGTCTAGGCTGAGCTTTTGAATGTCTCTGCAACTCTGAAACTCAGCAGTCAAGCCCTGCTTCAGTTCCTCAGCTGTGTTAGCTTTTCTATGGCAGGAAAGAAGGGCTTCTTTGTAAACTACCCAAGAAGCCCTGTGGCTCTCCCGCTTAGCCGTTAGCTGTTTGTTTAACTGGTTGTTAACTCCTCTCTGGTGCTCCTCCCGAGCAGGGCTTCAAGACGACTCAGCCATAACCAACCGACTCTGCTGTTGGGGTACACACCTCCCACGGCACCCCCAGTACCATTCAAATGCCCAGTTCGTCCCCCCGGGCGGGTTGTCTCCTTGCGCCGGGATGCTTCCCCACACCACCACCAGGGGGCCCTTAGGCTGCCACCTTGTATCCGGGACTCTGTCCACAATTACTCCAGATGGCGTCCTCTTCGCCCTCCTGGGGGTGAGTGAGGCAGTCCCCAAGCCCCGTCTTTCCAACCATTTCTGCGCTAGTTTGGGTTCTCTCTGAAGCAGATGCCGAGATGCGACAAAGTGCAAGGTCTTTATTTGCAGAAAAGGGAGGGAGGTGGGCAGGACTGGGCGGGGCGGGGTGGGGGGTCCCCAGACTGTCCTGCAAGCCTGGTATCTGGGGAAGGAAGGCTGTCAGGAAGTGTCTCCGACCACGGCTTGGTTCTGAGAAGGTACCAGCCAGGCCAACAGGGAGTCCTTAAGCCAGAGCCAGAGGCACTGTGCCCTAGGAGCCCACCGGGCCCACTCACACTGAGAGCGCCCTGGGAAAGCTGGCCGGGGCCCAGACACCCTGCAGGGTTCAGTGGGCTGTACCCACATACATGCCACCCCGCCCCAGGTTCCCGCAGCAGGATTGCTGAGCAGCCTCTCCGTTGTCCCCCCATTTCCTGCTCCCCACCCCCTGTTGGCAGATACCTTGGCTTCTAGTATCTTGACTACTGAGAACCCCAGTTGACTGAGCCTACTGGGTGAGGCTGGCAGGAATATGTAAATGCCCTGAAGAGCCAAGCATCTGAATTTCAGGTGCCCTCTGCCCTAGGAGCTCTGCCAAATGCCTCCCCTGGGCTGCCTTCCATCCCCTCACTGGCCCTGAGTACAGGCCTGGTCTCAGGGATGAGACAGGCAGAGACGGGGTGGGGCATATACACCATCCTCTCGAGTGTCTCACATAGGATTTCCTGGTTGGGCCCCAAACACCTGGGACAAAGTTTTCTCAGGGTTTCAATGGCCAGATGGGTTTCTCAGGGTTAAGGCCCAAGCCAGAGACTGGTATTGTGACATGCTGGGGCCCCAACTGTGTTCCTGCCCTGAACTTCCACCCCTGGAGTCCTTCCTTTGCTCAGAACATAATCTCCTCTGGGCTCCTCTTTTTGAACTGTTCCTCACCCCACCCCCATCCTGCCCTCACTTCCCAAGCGTGAAATAATTCCATCTCAAATGCTCCTATATGAACCCATTTTCTGAGGCCTTTCCTCAATTCCAGGGACAACCCTGGGCAGTGGGCCTGCCCTGGGGGATGCATGATGGGCAGTGAGGAGTGCTCAGGGCGGGCAGACCGAAGACCAGTCATGAAAATGTGGGGCATTGCCGATAGACTGCTGTTCCTTGCCAGGAGGGTGCAGGTGACTGTATTTTTATCTATGTGGTATTTGTGTGCGGCACCTATCTCCAGGTGTTCTAGAAGGAGATTTCTGTGTCTTTGCAGTAAGACAACCCTTAAAGTCATGCAAAGGGGGAGCTAGGGGAAGGATAAAATCTGGCGGTGGTTCAGTGCCATGGGTGCCCAGCAAGTGCTAGGAGAGGCGAGGACATCAGAGCTGGCTCAGTCTCCCTAAGCACTTTTGTGTTGTAACCTCTTCCAGGTGAAAGTTATCCCAGCCCAAGCCTCTGGAGGAAAGCGATACCCCTGTCCCTGGCCCCCAGCCCTTCAGGACAGAACACCTTGTTCCTCCTGGACAGCCGACCACTGTGACCATTCTCTCTCATGGACAGGCCTGTGGCCCTGCTTGTTTCCAGCAACAGGACACAGAAAGGCCTTGCTTGGAGATCGGCTTTGGAGCAGGAGCGCCTTGCAAACCGGACAGGTGCAGTGAGCAGGGCAGGAGGCAGGTCTGCAGGGGACTGACCTCAAAGTGGAGCTGCCTCGGGGTGGTGAGGGGCATAATAGCAGGCTTCTCTGCCGTGTGCAGGAGGGGCCTGAGCTGGCGGCTGAGCAGCGCTGGGCCTCGGCTTCTAGACAGATGAGAGATGATAGATAGATAGATAGATAATAGATATAGATAGATGGATAGATAGATGATACATATAGATAGTAGATGATGATAGATAGATAATAGATAGATGAGATAGATAATAGATAGATGGTAGATAGATAGATAGATAATAGATAGATAGATGATAGATAGATAGATGATAGATAGATAATAGATGATAAATAGATGATAGATGATAGATAATAGATAGATAGATAGATAGGTATAGATAGATGATAGATGGATGATAGATAGGTAGATAGATATAGATAGATAGATGATTGATAGGTAGATAGATAGATACAGATAGAGATAGATAGATGATAGATATAGATAGATTCATAGATAGATGATAGATATTTATCTGACGATAGAAAAATGATAGATAGGCAGATAATAATGATAGACAGGTAGATAATCAATAACAGTAACATGTCCCTCGGAACGTTGTTTGGAGGTTTAAGGGGAGTAAGGTGCAGAGACTGCCCCGGCCAGGCCAAGCATTCTAAGTTCTTAATAAATGAAAGCTGCTCTATGCTCTAAATGTCGGTGTTCCTGTAACAGATATGGAGCTGCAAGTATACTCTGCTTCCAAAACCCAGATGTGTCTGAAATGTCCCTTTATTTTTAAAAAATCAATAGAAATCCAACACTGAGCCCCATTCCATCCTGCTCGCAGTTGCACTTCCTGCGCCTCCATCCCCAGGTCTCACAGGGCGCCTGGACCCTGGGGAGACCCCTATAGGTGACCCAGGGGACAGACGCGGCCTCGTCCAGGCCCACCTGAGCGCCTGAAGCTGGCTGACCTTGCGCTTCTCTGCCTTCCAAGGCCGGCTCCACTCCTGGGGCTGGCCTCCCCCTCCTCCATCCTGCAGCTCCCTGGGTCCCCACGTATCCTGCCCCCTCTCCCCAGGGTCAGGCCCCCCACTCTCTGGACCTTCTGAGCCCCCTGCCATCTGCTCTTGAACTTGGAAAGTTCTTCATAAAGAGAGAAGGACAGGCTGGCTTTGGGCAGCTTCTGCTTTTCACTCTGCCTCACAAGTTCCCCACAGCAGGGAGGTGGGGGTGGGGGAGGCTGTAAGAGAGTAAAAGACGTATTTATTTACTTATTTATCAAGAAATCTCTTCCATGTGTTGGCTGCCACACTAGTCATTGAGATTTATTAGCGAGGAAGTCCCCTGCCTCTAGGGGCTCCTGTCCTAGTCGGGGGCCCAGAGGACGAGCACACGGACAGACACCGGAGACAGTTCCGCCTGCTGTTAAAGTGCTAGGAAGGGGATTTCAAGAGGTGATAGATGGGGGAGAGGGTGGGGAGTTCACATCTGTTGGGTGGTTGAAGGCTTCTTCAGGGAGGTGATGTCTGAACTGAGCCTCACATGGTAGGAAGCCAGCCGGGCAAAGACCGGGACAGGAGCGGTCCAGGCAGAGGCAGTGGCCCTGCAGTGGAAACAAGCCTGGCTTGTTCTGGAATCTGAGCAAGACGGGGCCAGAGAAGTACCTGGAGACGAGATCAGGACCTTTCAGGCCACAGCAGGGAGTACGGATTTTAAATTCACTGGGACATCCTTCAAGAGCATTTGAAGCAAAGAGGTAATAACATCATCTGATTGATACTTTTAAAAGATAACTTTGGCTGCTGGGTGGAGAAGCGTTTGTACAGGGCGAAAGGTGGACCTTGAAGTGCGGGCCTTGAACCACACTTCAGAGTGTGGGTGGGTCTTGAACCACAATAGACTGTCGTTGGTATTAGTGGTTTTGTTTTTGTTTTTTTTAATATTGCCAGCAAGGCAGTATGGCCTCCTTTCTCCTTCTAGTAGACCTTTTAATTATTCTACTACTCATTTCCCTTTTTTATTTAGGAATAAATATATGCAGTTTCCTACCAAGTTATTTTCAACATATTATGTTCTGTCGCAGTCAGATGAATGTGTGTTCTCGAGTGGAAGGCTCTCTCTTTTCCGTGTGTCCATTCCTGTAGCTCATTCTCCCCTCTCCTCTCTGTGCTTCTGTCCTCTGCTAAGGCTTGGATCTGGTCAAGGCCTATCACCATTTTTGTGTCAAGTCCTCTTTGTACTGCTAAAAGGTAAACTGAGGCATTTTAAACATCTTAAGATTTTATTTGGGCAAAAATTGATTCATCTCTAGCAGAGCCCAACTGGAAGTGGTTAAGAGCTCTCTACCGACAAGAGGCAGGGGACAACCTTAGTATAGGCAAGGTGTGGAAGCAGAGAAAGGAAGTTGTTTGACTGGCTTTAGCTTAAAGCCCAGCTGGCTGTATGTGATTGGCTGTCCTCAGCCTCTGTACCCTTGGGGTGCTCACAGGCCTATGCCTGGTTTGCTTACATAGGCTGTCGCAGCGCTAGGCCCACCTCAGTCTAATGGCCTCCTTATTTAATTCATTTACCAGTCTCCTCTGCTCCTCTGCTGTGAGGAAGGACATCAAAGTCTAAATAAAGATCACTACAATAAAGATCAGCCATACATAGTCATAATCACGCATTTCTTAAGCATTTAGGTATGTATCAAGGCCAGGCACCAAGCTAAAAGTTTGCCTCATTTAATTCTCATGACAGTCCTTTGAAGCGGTCACTTCTACTGACGCCATTTTACAGAAGCAAAGCTCTGGGGAACTAAGCCGATTTCCCTAGGCCTCAGGCCGGAGCGAGTGGCAGAACCAGCATTCAGCCCCAGGCTGTCCGATTCCGAGGTACACTCTCGATCACCCACCTCACCCCTTCCTGCCCCAGGGTGACGGTGGCTTTTCTTTAGGGTGGCTAACCCAGTTTGAAATCAGAAGGATGTAGAGCTTAGGTGAGCCTAGACTCCAGTTCACTCTCTGCTCCTAAGTGAAGTAAACAATATGCAAATTAGAGTCCTAACACAAATAAGCACCTGTTTGTCTCTAAGTCCACCATTCAGGCATTTTCTGTGGCAGGTTTGTGGCTCCGAGGGACAGACTAGGCCTTGATTGAATGTGATGTCACTGTTAGTCTAGATTTGTGCTCTCAGGTGTGTGACAGTCTCTGCAGCCACAGGACCCTGGGATGCACCCGGCAGGACTCCCGCCCACTGCACCTGCCCTCCGGGAGCACAGAGCTGGTGAACTGCTAAGCCATCCTAGCCTAGTGACTCTGCATTTTCATGCCTGGCCATTGTTAATGCCATTTGGCCATTTCTTTCTCTCTCTCTCTCTCTCTCTCTCTCTCTCTCTCTCTCACACACACACACACACACACACACACACACACAAAATAGAATTAGGATGTTCTGGAAAATGTGACTTCTGTATAGGAAGTTGAAAATTCAAAAATTGCCGTCTGGATTTTATGGCATCTTACACAATAAGACAGCCTCTCAAGACAGCACATTCTGGGTGCAGCTCAGCACTGTTATCTGCAGCTCGCTTCCTCTCTGTCCTCCCTGCTTCCGGCGGCTGAGCCCAGCTCTGTGGCCTGAGTGGAGTAGGAGACGGGTCAGTAAGTGAGGAATCTATGGCCGTGCCTTCCTTGCTGTCGGACTGTGACTGCTGACAGGCCAGGACATGCCTCTGTCTTTGCTGATGCCTCCCTGAAGGCTTTGTTTCCCTCCTTCGAAACCTTAATGAAACCATCATCAGTGAAGTCTGACCCTCATTCTCTGCACAGACAGCCACTTACTTGTTCGGTGTATGTTATGAAGACAGGTGCGCCTTCCCTGCAGATGGTGGGGGTGGGGAGACAGTGAGCACAGGCTCCCGCTGCGTGCTGACCGTCACGGCAACTGCTGCCGCCTCTTCTGCAACTACTGGTAACACCTTTGAGGCAGGGCTCACGTCTTCTCCGTCTCTCAGATTCCAGAACAGTGCTGGGACACAATAGGCATTTATTATACACTCAGTGGCCTGGGCTTATGTTTCAGTCTCACCGCCATGAAATACCCACTGTGTTCCCTGGACATCTGTCATTTCTCCATTGTCTTTGCATGTTGGTGCACTGTCTGTATGATTGTTTTTTTTTCAGTAGTCATCTTTAAACCCATTGATTACCTTTGTTTTTTTATTTTACTTTTTTACAATCTATTTATTACATAACTTCCACAAATGGAAAAACAGCACCTTATGTATTAAGGAGAAGGAAACTTTAAACCTGATTCTTAACTGTTATTTTTTTTTAAAGTCTGTGTGTGCACCATCTAAAAACTCTTCCTTGTGCCACCCCGGACGTAGGACACTGATGTGTGAGCGTTGCGTGAAGGGGGCTGGGGCAGAGACTGTTAGTGCCCTTTAGACCTTACTGCTGCCTTGTGCCCTCCACCCTTGTAACTTCCCGAATCAGCTCCTGTGCCCTGCTCTGCAGGCTGCCAGGGAGTTCACATTCCTGAGGACAGCCTTGAATCAATGACTGGTTGGAACTGGCATAGACGTGCCCCACCTCCCTCGCGTCCCTGGGGGTTACTTCTGAGCAGTGCCATTTATGCTGATTCCCAGGGTTTCTCTGTGGGTTAAATTCCAGTCACTTGTAACTGCTGACAGGCTAACACACCCTGTTGCTGCCTTCCTCTCCTCTGTCACCTCCTAACCCTTTGCCAGTGTCCCTGCACCTCCCAAATGAACTACTAGCTCTCAAATTCTTGTTGATCTGCTTTTGTGGGGCCCAAACCCCCACAAAATGTCAGGGGCTGCTTGCAAATCAGGGCTCAGTGGTTATTTTTATACTCGCCAGGGGAGGCTTGCATGATGTGTGCTCTATACAACTGTGCATGGTCTATACAAACTTATCAAATGGTAAGTGGGAACAAGTGCAAACACACTTGAACAAATATTTCATCCAGGTAACATTTTCCTATCAAAATAACACTTTGCAAATATTTTCCAGAAAAAAAAGATTGAGCTAAGACTAAACAGTTTCCAGTAGTAATGGCTCTTACCAATACACCCAAGTAAACACAAGACAAAAGTTTTATTTGAAAAATGTTCTCCCATGGAGGAAAGTCAATATGCTTAAAGCCTGGGAGGTATGAAACATAGGCTATAAATGCAAATAATTACTTCAAGAGAAGGGGATATTCATCAAGTATTACTATGATCACGCTAGCGAGCACGATTCATAATTCCAAAATCCTCACAATGTTATTGCTTGTGCCCTCCCTTAATCGAACCGTTTATATAAAAAGTCAGCCAATGTCTCCTGCAAAAATGCAGTCCAGGGAATGAAGTAGTAACAACTGCTTGAACTGTGTCACATGGCCACCGCCACTTGCAAGGGAGGCTGGGAAATGTAGTGTTTTACTGGGAACAGTACCACCAAGAAAATCAGAGTACTGTTAAATGAGAAAGAAGGGAGAACAGATCCTGAATAGGGAACTAACAATGTCTGCCACAGAATGAAGGCCAGAGAAAGTTGAGGAAGTGACATCTAAGGCAAGCCCTAAATATGAAGAAGTACCTATGCTAAGAGCACTGGGAGAGGCGTTCCAGGAAGAGGCTGCAGTTCACGGAAGACGGAAAGGAGGGCAGGGGAAGAGAGCTGAGCCTTCCAGGTTGAGTGGCCCCAGTGAGCAAGGGGAGAGAATCCTAGCCCTTTCCTGGCTCCCCTTTGGAAGTTAAGAGGGCTGCAGCCCAATAATTAAAGAGTGCGGAGCTGGAATAATAATAAGCGGCTGTTCTCAGAAAGAGAATATTATAGATTCCGATTCCTCCATGACTCATCCCTTCCCACAGATCTTCAGTTTTGAGTGCTTAGGACTCTTTCCACTGGAAGTCGGAGACGGTGGTCCCTCTTCCTGCCAAACTCACTGTCAGCTTTGTTCTGGGCTTCAGAAAAAAGAAATCCTGTTTCCTGCCCCTGGGTTCCTGGCTGCAGCCTCTGGTTCTGCCCTCTTCTTGGGCTCCCAGTGTCTATTTCCGCCTCAGCCTCTCTCTCAAGCCCAAGGATCCGTTTTCCCTTCCACAGCTGATCGTTACTCGCACACAATTATCAAAGAGGAAAATAACTTCTCTCCCTCCATGGGTTAGTTTTTTTTCCCCCTTGGATCACTTTGTTTTGTTTTTTCTTAAGCAAATTTTCCAGACTGTTCTCTGCAAGGGCAGGAAGAAACTAAGCAGGTGTTGAGGGCCTGGTTCTCCTGGGGATTTACTGGAGCAGCGTTGGTTCGAGACCAGAAATGATGTAATCAGGTCACTGGCAACACAATGAAGACAGGGAAAATGCCAGGATTTTTTATCTCGGGTTCGGGGGGATTGAGATATAACACGATGGCCAGGAAGGGGAGTAAAGAAGGCTTGGTCTTTAGAGAACAGCTTCCAGGTTTGCACGATTTCTCCTCTTTCTAGGCTGGCTGACCTTGGGCAAGGTGTTTTACTGCTCTAAACTTTGGGGTTCTTTTATCTGTAGAAAAGCAGATGATAGTTCCTACCTAATCAAGTCGTTGTTGGGATTAAATCATAGTGCCACATAGAAAGCACCCAACAATCACCGTCATTGTTACTAGTGGGATTTAGAGCATATGTGTCTTTTATTCAAATAATGAATACTATTCTCCATTCCAACTATGAGAAGAAAAGTCTATGGAAGATCACTGATTCCTTCATGAAGAGGATGGCTTAGGAATAGATAACACATACAAGATTGGCAGCAACCCTAAGCCTTTCCTCCATGGAGACTTGGGGAACAGATAAGCTCTTTAGAGTGAGGGCTACTTGGAATGGACGATATGTCCCGAAGTGCCCTCAGTGTGAGGTCAGGCCCAGCTAACCAGCTCACCTGGGACGTGCCTGAGGATGGGGGAGACATAGCCTGCTCTGGACTCCCTCCCAGGTGTCCGTGGGTTAGCTGATCAACAGGGAAGGAGAATTCCAGCTGGGACCGCAGATCTAGGAATTGCGTCTCTCTCTCTCACGATGGCACAGAGGACTATCTGTTGGCATCTTTCTACCAGTCTGTTAGAACTATTTTGATGCTGACTGTAATCCAGAGCTTCAGTGCTCTATCCCACTGAACCACTCACTTCTGGAAATTAATTGTTGACCAAGATGAGAAAATTTAGGCGTGGCATCATGAGTGTGTCAGTTACACACGTCAACCGCATTTATGTCTTTGCTGCATCAGTCAAGTTAGGCAAGGTTACGCTGTAGAAACCAATAGCCCTAAAATCTCCGCAGCCTAAGACAATGAAAGGTTATTTCACTCATACTGTATGTCCAGATTGATGTCAACTGTCCCTGGCAGGGAGAAAGGGGACACATAAAATCATATTCTGATTTTTAAAGACACTGTCTACATTCTAGTAGCTCAAGCAGGCCCTGTAGCCACACCTGACTTTAACAAAGAGTTCTCTTGTCACTGTGTTAGGATTTTTCCCATTCGAAGGATCCTACGTACAGTCAGGGTGATTTAATGAGTGTCTCCAACCTTTGAAATCATCTGGCTTGAAACTATAGAGGACTGACCAATGATCTAATGCAAGTGAGGCAGGGTAGGGATCGTGAAAGACCCGTGAAGAGTTTCTTCTGAGAAAGCTCATGTTTCATCTGCTCACAGTGTTCAAAACCAATCCTGTCCCATGCCTTATATTTGAGTTTTAAAATAAAAATAGAAATTTGGGGCAGTAAAGCAGTCAAGATACGTGCAACAATGACATTCATTTTCCTTGACAAATGGTCAAAATAATCTTTGTAAGAATAATGGATTTAGTTTTTTGAACCTCTTTCAAGGGAGAGTTCAGGAGAGAAATGTCATAAATAAGTCTATATAGTTCCATTGCCTTATTCCAAATTCTGTTTATAATTTAGAAGTTGAGAGAGTAATCTGCATGGTTGAAGGACAACTTTAGATCACACCTGCCACTTAAAACGCCAAGGGCACCCTGGACTTTCTGACTGTTTTGAATGAAATGCTTAAGTGAAGCCGGCAGAGATATCACTAAGCCACTATTTGCTTCCTGCTTATCACATGGCTGGCACTGGACTAAGCATTCTGCACACATTATCACATTCTACCATTCTCCAAACAAGAGGCAATGTTGCTGAGGCTCCAAGAGCTGACAGTGTTCATCCAAGGTCACTCTGCTGGTACCTGCCACCCCCAAAGTCTGATCTGAGGTTTGCTTGACTCCAAAGCCAAACTTTGAACTAATCACAGGGGATAAACAAGTCTCCACTGAGAGAACCCCAGAAATTGGGTTAGAAATTTTGATTGATTGTATGTGTCCTATTTGGCTTTTTTCCACGTTTGAGGAAGTAGGCATAAAAGGAATTTACCCAGGAATATAGAGTGGGCCTTACATCAACCAAAGATTAGCTTCAGTTCTCAAAGTAAATAACATTACTCTTCTAGCTTTCAGTGGAGAGCATGACAGCTGGATGTGATCGTGCTGTGAGCTAACCGGCCCTGGGGACAGTGTGATTAGTGCTCCAGCCTTTAAGCCTATACTTCCCCCATCAGATGTTTGGAAACTTCTCAAATTCAAGCCAGAGCATGACTGTGTCTAGAAGATGGAATAGCTTTTCTGGAAGGGAAAGAACTGCCCAGGACCCCAAGTTCAGAATTAGCTGGTGTTTATAGGCTTGGCCAGATTCTTAAGTTGGCTGGATTCTCTCTTGGCGAACTGGTTTTCTGTTTCCCTGGGGGACTCTTCTTGACACTAACCCTTCTTTCTCCCAAGCCTGTCATGGTCCCTAGGTCTGAGAACCCTACAAGGTAGTCATCGACTCCGTAAGCATTTTCTGAGCACGTCCTCTGGGCCAGACACGTACTGGTGATACAGTGGTAGACAGAACAGTTCCTGCCCTCAAGGAACTTCTGGTCTAGTCAGGGAAACAGGCCCAGGTGTGGGCAGCGAGTCCAGTGGCCATTTGATTTGAGATGCAGTGACACATTTAATATTCTTTTCTGTCATGCCTTGGACTAAGCAGGCTCTTTCCCTTTAAGGCCATAGGGCACAGTGGAAGGAAGGCTTGGGAACAGATGGGGACACACTGATAATAAGTGATTCCATTGTTCATTAGCCTGATTAACCTCGCTGATCTTTTTCCCCTGTAAATGGGGGTGATAACAACACTGACTTTGAAGGGCCATTGTAAGGAGTCAACGAAGTAATGCATGTAGCACATCCCACATCATGCCTGGTTCCCAGGAAGTGCTCAGTAACTGTCAGCTCGAATCATAGTAATGAAGATGCCTGCAAAGACAAGAAAGGAATAACTAACAATGAGATCGTGGGAGAAATAAAATTAAGGCTGCTGAGAGGAATGGGTTCAGTCACTAAAGCTATTTCCTTTGCAGTAGTTACCCTTTAAAATGCACATTTGGATGCTATTTCCAGCTCTCTTTTAAATATTTAGAGAGTAGGCCTTTTCTTAAATTTATGTGTAAAGAGTGAGGTGCAGCTGAAGGGGAGCTGGTTTAAATTGAAGCCAAACTCGCTTCCTTTTTTCTTTTCTTTTGTCCTTTCCTTCCCTAGGGTCCAGAACAATGAACTTCATTTAGATAAAGAGTATTTACTCAAAGCCTATTTCCATTTAAAATATTTCAGCAGGACAGTCAATAATCTTTTATTCTATTGAGGAATTTTCACTGTCTATTATTACTGGAACAAAGATGCCATTATTAAAATAAACTCTTAACTTCCCATAGAATGGTCTAAAGCATCATTCATAATGACTTGATGTGAATGGAAGCTATGACATCACTAGCATATAGAACGCTGTCAAATATCTTGATTCTAAGAATCAGGACTCTCTGGTAGCAAGCAATGGAACCCACTTAAGCAAAAGAAACAATCGATTAGAAGGTTATGAGGTTGCTCACAGATGTCAAGGAAGAGCTGGCAAACCAGGGTTCAGAGAGCATGTGAACCAGATACCTCAGGGAGCAGGAACTAGGAGACAGACTTGGGTCACCCATACCAGATGAAGCAATTTCATTTATTTTCAGTCTCTGCTTCAGTTGTCTCAAGATTTAATTTTCTGGGAGAGAAAATGTGGTTGGCCAAATGCGGGTGTTGGGCCCACTGATCTGTCAGGGGGCCTCAGAGCACCTTGGTGGACATTCCTACCAAGCCTGCCTGCACTGGGAGAAGGGTGGTTAGTTCCCAGGAGAACCTAGGGGCTGCCATCAAAGGGGGACTATATTAATGGGAAGGCGAGAGGAGCTTTACAGTACAGAGAACCTTTAGGGCAGAGAGATGTGAATGGAGGAATCATTGCCACATAACTTAACGGGGAGACTGAGACACTGAATAAAAGCACAATGACCCTCCCTTATCCGTGGTTTTGCTTTCTCCCAGTTCCAGTTACCTGTGGTCTGCTGAGGTGCGGGTGCAGATGATCCTCCTCCTGAGGTACAGCTAGAAGGCAATAGCAGCCTAACGCTACATCACAGTGCCTGCGTCATTCACCCCACTTTATCTCATCCGTTAGGTGGGCATTTTATCATCTCCCATGATCACAAGATGAAGGGTGAGTACTGTACAATAAGATATGTTGAGAGAGAGACCACATTCACATAACTTTTATTATATTATATTGTTATAATTGTTCTATTTTATTATTATGAGTTATTGTTGATTTTTTACTGTGCTTAATTAATAAATTAAACTTTTTCATAGTCATGTAAGTATAGGAGAAGTGGATGCTTAGGGTTTGGTACTGTCTGTGGTTTCAGGCATCCACCAGGGGTCCTGGAGCATATATCCCCGGGCAAGGGGAGACTCCTGAAGTTTACCTGAGGGCTCACATTCATGAACAGCAATGAGATGTTCTGACTTACACCAGCCAAATGGGAATTTTTTCCTTACTCTTTCCAGCTTGCTAAAGCAATGGTTCAGAGCCCTGGCGGTACATCAGAATTACCTACAGGATTTGTTAAAAATAGAGAAGCTGGGTTTGACATCGGGTTGGGGCATCTATATTTTTAATAAACTTTTCATCAGATTCTGTTTACAAGCAACTTGGAGGCCCACAATAAGTTTCCATGGGATCCAAAAGAAAAAGAACATTCACTAGAACTAAAAATGGGCTACAGTAATTGTAGGGAAAAGACTCAGATTTGGTGACAAAATTTTTTGAGGCCCAGTTAGTGTTAGCTGTCTCCATGGTTTGGGGTTTAGGGAATGAGAGGTCAGAGAGAACTCTTCCCTGTTTCTGACAAGCCCCGGGGGCTAATCGGACGAGGAGGGCCAGGCCGATGCTGCAGGAAGCACTTGCCTTGAGCACTGCAAGGAGAGGCCTGGGGCCCCTGTGAGTCCGCCCTGACCTCCGCGGTGCTGATGGCGAAGCACCAGATTGTACGGGTAGATTACCCAGGTGCTGAGATCCGGAACACAGGAAAGGACTGGGAAGCAGGCCTGAGCTGGCGCGGACAGGAAAGGGATCTGTTACCCTCATCGTTTCGTCTCATCACAGCTGATGAGGACAGGCCACCCTAAGTGTCTTAACCGACCTGGAGCGAGGAGGGGATGGAGGACGCTGCTCTCCTGCTGGGAGCCGAACCCCTCTGCTTCCCACCAGGCCGTTCCTATCCCTCTCTCAGGTCCTTGCTTAAATACTGCCCTTCCCCAGTCTGACTGAGGCCCTCTGCTGTTCTCTCCTGCGGACACCTCTTCCTTCCCAGAGCCAGCTTCACAGCCATGCAGCCTGGCCGGTCCCGCGGTCCCTGCACTAGAGGCACTCCATGTTTGGTTTGATGCTCTGCAGTTGCCACCTTGAAATTCTTAATAAACTGTGAACAAGGGGCTCCCTACTTTCATGTGACTTGGTTCTACAGATTTTTATGGCACTGGACCTGCTCTTTTCCTTCTTTAAACTTAGCACCATGTAATTCCAGTAGCCCTGACATCTGCCCCATGCCTGTCACTATCATAAAGGCTTAATAAGTGTTAAGGATAACCATTTGAAATTGTTGTTATTTGACTCTGTTTGACCTATTTAAAAAAGCATATTCATAGAGTTCAGCCTAAAATATTCTGGCTGCATGAGTGCATGATGGTGGGAAGAAAGATACCTTGGATACGATGAGTTTCTGGCTCAGTACCTCCTGCCCTACTCCCTCCCTCCCAGCGGCTCAGAGGAGGAGACTTCACCCCTAACTCCAGGGCAGATCCTGGTCCCCCGACACAGTCTGTCCAAGAGCAGCCTTTCTTTCTCCTCTGGACACTGTCAGGTTTGAGTGCAACCGCTGGGACTGTTGCTGCCTCATGATGAAACCAACCCGGGCAGAGAGCACAGCCAAAGGGCTTGCAGAAGAGCAGTGCCAGGCTATCTTGGGGGTGCACCCTGATCTACCCCTTAACTTCAATGGGAGATCACAAAATTTCTGTGTTGTTTGTTTGTTCTGGGTGTCCATTGCTATGAAACAATTATGCCAAAAAGCAGTAGCTTAAAACAGCATCCATTGTATTATATTTCACAACTCTGTGGGCCAGGAAGCCAGCCAGGGCTCAGCTAGGTTTTTCTGTTCCCTGTAGCATCAACCAAGGTCACTCAGCGGCGTTCGGCTGGATGATAGGCAGGTCTGAAGAGTCCAAGGTGGCTTCCCTCCCGTGTCTGGCATCTTGCTGATGGCTGGAAGTCTAAGCTCAGCTGCGATCTTTAGCCCGAGCACGTCCACATGGCCTTTCCAGCACGACTATCTTAAGGGAGTCCGGCTTCTTACACAGGGTGCAGGGGTTTCAGAGGGAGTATTCCGAGAGGCAGTGAGTAGAAGCTGCCTCATCTTCAGGCCCAGGCCTGGACTGGCAGGATCACTTCCGTCATAGTCTATGGGTCAAAGCAGGCGCAAAGCCTGCCCACATTCAAGAGGAGACAACATAGATTCCACCGTTTGACGGGAAAAGTATCAAAAAGTTTATGGCTATCTGTAATCCTCCACATTATGTAAGTCAGTCGGAGACAGGTTTTCTGTTATTTACAAGGCAAAAATATCCTAAAGAATTAAAGAAATTCAAGGTTCTCTCAAGACTGGGAAGATATTACTTACTTTTCTCAAACAGAGGGGTCTGTAAACTTCTTCTACAAAGGGCCAGATAGTAAATATTTTAGGTTTACAGGCCACCTAGTCTCTGTTGCAACTACTCAGCTCTGCTGATGAGGCATGAAGTCAGCCACGGAAAGTATATAATGAATGAGCATGGCTGTGTTCCAATAAAAATTTTATTTATGGTCACTGAAACTTGAATTTCATATAATTTTCGTGCAGCATGAAATATTCTTTTTTTCCCCTAACCATTTAAAAATATAAAGGGCATTCTTAGCATTTGGACTGTATGAAAAGAGAGGGTAGGTCAGATTTGGTCCCTTGGCCATATCTTACTGACCCCCTTGTCTAAAACATCAAGCTTCCTGCAAACTCAGGGCCTTTGCTGGCTCTCTGCCTGGAATACTCCCTTCTGAGATCTTCACATCGTTTGTGCCTTTTCTTCATTTGGGTTTTAGCTCAAATATTACCCCTGCAGAAAAACCTTCTCTGATAATTCTATCTAAAATAGTCTGCTTACTCTGAAACACATTGTCCCCTTATAGTTTCTTGATAACATTTCTCACTGTCTGAAAGTTTGTTTGTTTCCATGTTTGTTTGCTGCCTCTTTTCTACCCTCACTAGAGTAGAGTCTGAATGAAGCAGGGGTCTTGCTTGTCTTATCCTCCTCTGTACACCGCTTACCCAGCACAGTGCGTAAATAGGCGCTTATTAAATATTTGTTGAATTTGAGTTGGTTACAACTTATTTCTCTAGGACTTGACAGGAACATAAAGGGTTACTCAACTTATTTATTTAATTTTTTTTTACACTTTTTTTTAAGGTATCATTGATATACAATCTTATGAAGGTTTCACATGAGCAACATTGTGGCTACTACATCCATCCATAATATCAAGTCCCCCCCTGCCATTCCCCATTGCAATCACTGTCCACCAGCATAGTAAGATACTATAGAGTCACTACCTGTCTTCTCTGTGCTATACTGCCTTCCCCATGACCCCCCTACAATTATGTGCGCTAATCATAATTTCCCTTAATTCCTTTCTCCTTCCCTCCCCACCCACCCTCTCTAACCCCTTTCCTTTGGTAACTGCTAGTCCCTTCTTGGAGTCTGTGAGTCTGCTGTTGTTTCGTTCCTTCAGTGAAATCATTTGGTACTTGTCTTTCTCCACCTGGCTTATTTCACTGAGCATAATACCCTCTAGCTCCATCCATGTTGTTGCAAATGGTAGGATTTGTTTTCTTCTTATGGCTGAATAGTATTTCATTGTGTATATGTACCACATCTTTATCCATTCATCTACTGATGAACACTTAGGTTGCTTTTATGTCTTGGCTATTGTAAATAGTGCTGTGATAAACATAGGGGTGCATATGTCTTTTTGAATCTGAGATCTTGTTTCCTTTGGGTAAATTCCTAGGAGTGGAATTCCTGGGTCAAATGGTATTTCTATTTTTAGTTTTTTGAGGAACCTCCATATTGCTTTCCACAATGGTTGAACTATTTTACATTTCCCACCAGGAGTGTAGGAGGTTCCCTTTTCTACGCATCCTCGCCAGTATTTGTTGTTCTTAGTCTTTCCAATGTTGGCCATCCTTACTGGTGTGAGGTGATATCTCACTGTGGTTTTAATTTGCATTTCCCTGATAATTAGCAATGTGGAGCATCTTTACATGTGCCTGTTGGCCATCCAAATTTCTTCTTTGGAGAAGTATCTGTTCAGATCCTCTGTTTATTTTTTAACTGGGTTGTTTGCTTTTAGGGTGTTGAGGCATGTGAGTTCTTTATATATTTTGGATGTTAACCCCTTATTGGATATGTCACTGACAAATACATTCTCCCATACCGTAGGATGCCTTTTTGTTCTGCTCATGGTGTCCTTTGCTCTACAGAAGCTTTTTAGTTTGATGTAGTCCCATGGGTTCATTTTTGCTTTTGTTTCCCTTGCCCGAGGAGATGTGTTTAGGAAAAAGTTGCTCATGTTTATATTCAAGAAATTTTTGCCTATGCTTTCTTCTAAGAGTTTTATGGTTTCATGACTTATATTCAGGTCTTTTATCCATTTAGAGTTTACGTTCGTATATGGAGTTAGACAATAATCCAGTTTCATTCTCTTACATGTAGCTGTCCAGTTTTGCCAACACCAGTTGTTGAAGAGGCTGTCATTTCCCCATTGTATGTCCATGTCTCCTTTATTTTATATTAATTGGCCATATATGTGTGGGTTTATATCACGGCTCTCTATTCTGTTCCATTGGTTTATGGGTCTGTTTTTGTGCCAATACCAAATTGTTTTGATTAATCACTATGGCTTTGTAGTAGAGCTTGAAGTTGGGGAGCATAATCCCCCCTGCTTTTTTCTTCCTTCTCAGGATTGCTTAGGCTATTAGAGGTCTTTTGTGGTTCTATATGAATTTTAGAACTATTTGTTTTAGTTCATTGAAGAATGCTGTTGGCATTTGGATAGGGATTACATTGAATCTGTAGATTACTTTAGGAAGGATGGGCATTTTGACAGTATTAATTCTTCCTGTCCATGGGCACAGGATGTATTTCCATTTATTGGTGTCTTCTTTAATTTCTCTCATGAGTGTCTTACAGTTTTCAGGGTATAGATCTTTTACCTCCTTGGTTAGGTTTATTCCTAGGTATTTTATTCTTTCTGATGCAACTGTGAATGGAATTGTTTTCCTGATTTCTCTTTCTGCTAGTTCATCATTAGTATATAGGAATGCAACAGATTTCTGTGTATTAATTTTGTATCCTGCAACTTTGCTGAATTCAGTTATTAATTCTAGTAGTTTTGTGTTGGGTTCTTTAGGGGTTTTTATGTGCAATATCATGTCATCTGCAAACAGTCACAACTTAGCTTCTTCCTTGCCAATCTGGATGCATTTCATTTCTTTGTGTTGTCTGATTGCCATGGCTAGGACCTCCAGTACTATGTTGAAAAAAATGGTGAGAGTGGGCATCCTTGTCTTGTTCCCAATCTTAGAGGAAAAGCTTAGGGCTGCTCAATTTATACTCTTCAAATGAGAGAAAGATAATAAAAGCAGAGGAGGGAGATCAACTCGTGTCATCTGTATTCAGAGCAGTGTTTCTCCCTCTGTTATTTCCCTGGGTTTTAGGCAAAAGCTGAAGGAAAAATTCTAGTCTCCTTGTATAATTCTGTATTTGGCAGATCTGAATGATCTCAGATCACTGGCAGATCTGAATGACTTACCTTGTCTATTTCAAGGCAGGAGAGGGGGAAACAACCTTATCTGCGGAGGGAGAGCATTTCCATGATGGTTGTGAATATTGTTTGGAAGCGATAGGCCTCTAGCCCACTAAGGTATGATTGCTCAGAAATTCCCAAGATCCCTGAGGGGAAATGGCAAAAGTCCTGGGTGGCACAGCAACTATAGAAGTGACAGAGTTGGGAATAACATCAGCCAAAGCTTGTCATAAGGAGGGAGAGAGAAAACAGCAGCAGTAGGTGTGACATTTGGGACGAGACGGCCCGCGCGTGGACACAGTGTACCGGTGGTGTTGGGTGGTGGCCAGAGCCCAGCAGTTTGGCACCGGGCTTTCCAAGTCTGGGGGCAGGCATGGCTTCCATTCAGTCAGCCTCTGGTTATTAAAACAAACAGACTGGCAGGGTGGAAAGAGCCTACTGTAGGTGAATATAATAAGCAGGAAGTCTCCTTGAGAACCAGAGGGGGCTACAGCCTTGTGGACCTTAGATCTCAGTGAGTTCTGGGGGGGGAGGAAGCTCTGGGACACAGAGAGCACGAAGTAGAAACAGAGAGGGAGGCTGGTACAGAAGGTGACAAGCGACCTGAAAATGCTGACCATAGTGTAGGCTGCACTGATAGGCTAGCTGGGCTAAGCAAGCGAATATGACTTCAGACAGCTGACACCCTGTGGGTGGAGGAAGGAGAAAAAGTAGAAATGGAATTATGTCTCTCATCTGGACTTTCTGGTTGCAAGTGGTTGAAAACCTAACCAACTCTGGTGAAAGCATAAAAAGGGAATTTCCTGGCTGAGAAGTTCACAGTATGCTAATCCAGCCCCAGGTGTGGGCAGACCAGGGCCTCAGAATGTCTCAGTACTCGGTCTTTCTTGCTTTCTTCATCTCGTCGTTCTTCTGTCTTCTGCATGAGCTTCATTCTCACAAGCGTTCTTCCCATGATAAAATGGCTCATGTTAGTTCCTGGTTCAGTGGAGTGCCTTTGGCCTGGTTGTTCTAACGACTCCAAGAATTTTATCTCAGTGTCTCTGATTGCATCATGAGCTCATCCTTGGGGCTTGTCACTGGGCCCAGGGGGCTGCAAAGTTTTATTGATCAGCTCTGGGCTACATGCCCTCCCCTGTAGTCAGCTCCACCCAAATACCTGGACTAGAAATGGGGAAGAAGTCATTCCCCAAGGAAGATTCAAGTACCGTCATCTTAAGAATGGGATATAGATGTTGGCTAGGCAGAAAATAAAATAAAACAAAAGCAAACAAAAATCAGATGTCTACAACCAGGAATTCATCACACTCACATAGAATAGACCAGAAACCACTATCCCTCTCACATTATATGGATATACTGCTAATTAAATGTTGCTATCAGGTTTTAGACATTCAGTTGTTTTCATACCAACAAAGTTATATCCTCTAGTTTAAATCAACATGAGGAAGTTAACACCAAGAATAACACAAATGAAAAAAGAAAGTATTCAAAGTGACTTAAAGCAAAAGTACAGACTAGCACAAACTTAGTAGTTAAATTTGGCAAGTAGAAATGCAACCATTGCCCAACCAGCCCTTGGATTGCAAGATGACAAAGCTTTAGAAAAGAGGAAATGCTTATTATTATTATTTTGTCAGGATTTATCTAGAGACCTCTTTCACTTTCAACTCAGAAATAATTCATGGAGAAATTTCTACATGGGAGAAGGCTCAGAATTAAAAAGCCTTTCTAATTCTTGGTAACGTGTGTATGCTTGGTTCCTGTGCCCATCTCACTTTATTTCCGTGACACCACACCCTTCCCTCCACATGTTTGACCACTCTGTTTCTGTGCCCTCTCCCCAAGCCTGAACCATTGCTGTTTTCTGGCTCCCGGCTCTTCTCTTACAAACACTCCCTGAGTAACTCTTTGTTCATTCTTTTCAACAGGAGCCCACTGAGAGCTTCCATTGTGCCAGGGGCTGTGCCCCGTCCTCACGGGCTAACTCCTGATCGTCTCCCTTCAAATTCACAACTGTACATCCACAGGGTAGGTGCTTTATAAGTAGTTTTTGGATGAATGGATAAATGAATGAGCGCTTTTCCCTTAAAATGTCAAGTTCAACATACCTAAAAATGAAATCCTCTCCCTGCCTGGTTCAGCGCCTACTTACACTTGGTGATTCCTTCAAGGACAGAAACCTCACAGTGATCCTTGCCACCTTTCTCTTGTCTCCTTCTCAAGTTCCACTGATTCTGACTCAACACTTCTTAAGTGTGTCCCTTCCCCCCACCCCCAAGGCCCCCCATCTCCAGGCCTTCCGCTCCAGTTCAGACCTGTATCACCTTCTTGTAGACGCTGCTGGTTGTAGCCCCTCTTGCTTCGGAGGATCTCTGTGGCCTGTTGAACAAAGGCCATGCTCTGTGATATTGCTAATTAAGTTGCCTGTGTCCTGCTCTCTGCCTTCCTTTTTGGTTTCATTTTAAGAGTAACTTCCCTCAAATGTTTGTGGTTTCCTGCACAAAGCACACAGATGCATGCCACCATGGCTTTGCTCAGGCTCCACCCTCTCTTTGGAATACGACCCCCCTGCCCCTGAACCTCCATTTCTCTACATCAGTGTAAGCTTCAGCCGAGGTGCCAGTGCCTCTAAGAAGCTTTGCTGACGTCTTCAGGTTGGGCTGCATTCCCCCCACTTGGCATAGCACACTGGGCTCCCTCTTCATTGGCATCATGAAGACCAGGTTCTTTTGCTGTCACCTGGACTCTTGTGAGTTCCTGGAAGATGTGGGCAAGTCTTGATCATCCTTGATTTCCCAGTGCTTAGGCAGCACCTGAAACACAGGAGGATTTCAGTAAATGTTGAAGTTCTCTGTTTCCTCTGAAGTGAAACGCATAGATGCTTTAGCCTTGGTATCTTTCACAGTGTGCAAAAGTCACCCCCTAAAATACTAACAGCTCAAAGGGATTGTTGTCCAAGACTGAGATAGAGGGTTACCACCAGAAAGTTAGGGGTAATTAATTTGTATTTTCTGGCGAGAAGGATTAACTGTAGGGATCAAAGGCAAAGGCTAAAGACCCTAAAATATATGCTATTGTAATACTATGGGATCAGAATGACTAATAAAAAAATCAGGCATTTCTCTAGCTTTAGCAGTTTAGTTACTTCCTGTCAGATCTTCTAAGCCTTATGCCAACTTTTCAGGCTAATATTTTCTAAATTAATTAAAAATCCATATGGCTTGTCAACCAGGCAGAGCAAAGTGAGTTGTGGGGGAGAGCAGGAAATGGGATGAAGAGAGGTGCCCCTGGGTGGGACCATGCTTTTGCTTCTCCTTCAGTAAGATGGAAAACCACTGGAGTTTTTTGATCAGAGGAGCCACATGAAATAACTTAATGTTCTGCTAAGATCACTCTGGCTGCTTGGAGGAGATGTAACTGCAGGCAGCATGGGTGGCAGTCAAGAGACCAGTTAGGAGGCTGCTGCAATCATCTAGGCAAAAGATGCTGGTAGTTAGGACCAGGGCTGCAGCAGCAGAGGTAGAAAAGTGGTCAGATTACAGGTATATGTTGAAGACTCAGCCAAAAGAATTTGCCGGTGATTGCAGGTAGATTACAGAGAGGGAAGAAAAGGATGACTCAAAGATTTTTGGCTTGAATGACTGCAAGAATGGATTTGCATCGGGAGAAGCAGCTTTGGGGAGAAAAATCAAGAGTTTGGTCTGGTCCCTTTTAAGTCTGAGATGCCCATTTAGATATGCAAGTAAAGGGTTAAGCAGTCCAGTCATGTATACCTGTCTGGAATTCAGGAGAGAGGTCAACTGTAGGATAGACAGTCGGAGGTTGTTAGTGCAGATGGTATTTGCAGCCCTGAGGCAAGTTGGAGTTTACTAGAAAGTGTGTGTGGATAGAGGTGTGGGGAAGTCCAGTGTTCAGAAGTTGGGAAAATGAGGAGCTATCAGCAAAGGAAACTGAGGGAGGAAGACAAATGAGAAAGGAGACCCAAGAGGCAGTGAGTGGGTGGTGAACCCAGGGCCAAAGAAAGGTTTTTGGGCCTGAGGTAAGAAACAACCTACCAGATTCTAATGTACCCCAAGTCTCTATGAATATCATTTATCTCTGTGTGTGTGTAATTTTTCTGTCCTGGGGTCACCCAGCTACCATGTATTTCCTTTTTTCCCTCCTCTAGAAATTCTGAGCCCACGTGGTCAAGGACTTTAGTACTGGATCTGCGAGGTCGCGAATTTTACTAGCTCTCTTTTCTTCTTGTGGCAGTTGCATAATCAGTTTCCCTTTCTTTTTACACTTTCTAAGGAAAGCCTGGGGCATTGGGCATCTACCCGAGCTGCCTGTTTGTAAACTCATTCACTGATTTATTCACCAGATAGTTACTGGGAACTTACAATGTGCAGGCACCACGGGAGGCACTGAGGGTTCAGCCATGAACCACTTAGCACCGTTCTTGCCACCAGGGAGCTTATGTTCTGAGAGTGAGGAGGTGGGGGGAAGAGGGAGACATTGGTGGGGGCAGCGGTCAACAAGCATAGAGCACAATAAGTTCAAGTTGTTGTGCAGGCACTGAAGAAATCAATCAAGGGTCTGAGACATATAATGACAATGGAGACCGAGAGAGAGGACAGACTTCAGTTGACAGAGCAGGGCAGCTTCTCTGAGGTGGTGGAGCCTCAGGTCTCCAAAGTAACCTGCAAAGCTTTCTTTTTAGAGTCCTGAACTGAATCTGTGTTCCCAGCTCCTAGAAAACCCCGGGGCTCTTGGTTTCCTCCGAACCTGCTAGAGCAACGGAGGAAAGCTACCTCAGTTCTAAGGTCATGCGAGCACCTACCTTTACAATTTTCACTATTACTCTGACAAATCAGTTCTTTTACAGTTTTATCAAACATCTGCCAGAAGAAACAAGTGATCAAAAATGGGATTTATCAAAGTTCTTCATCCAACAACATGCCCAGTTACCATTTTATTTAGCTGACATTTTCCGGAGCACTTGCTGCAGTGCAGATCCTGGCCTAAGGAAGCATTTTATGTGCATCCTATCATTTAATCTTCACAACAGCCCTGCAAGGTAGGTCCCATTATTATCCCCTTCTTATGCTTAAAAAACCTTAGCTTCAGATCAACTGTCTAAGGTCACACAGTCAGCAAGTGACAGAGCTGTGGTTAAAACCCAGATTGGTTTAATGCTCAAGATTTTACTTTTAGCCTTACTTTGAAAAAGACAATAGGAGGACATTCTTAACTATGTCCTTTAGGTACTCCTTCCTTATCTTCATCAAATTATTGTCAGATGGGAACCTAAAATACTGCTTACAATTTCTAGCATTTCTCCACAGCTGAGCTTTCTTTGGGGTATTTCAGTAATAAAGTATTTTCATGGTATTAATCAAATTCCATCCTAAAGTGGAAGTGTGTTAGTTTGTGATTTCAGTTTAAAAACAGCACTACATTGTCTTCCAGGAATGCCATAAGTAGAAATTCAAGGAAGTATTTCAATTAAATAGGACAAAAAACTTTTTATTAGAACATCAAATATTTGGGTTTCATTTCTAAGCTCAGTTTAAAAACCATAATTTCAAGATTTTTTTTAGCAGATAGGGTAAATTTTGAGATTTTAAAATTTCATGTAATAATAATACAGGTCACAATTTACTGAGCATTTATTATGCTCCACAGTGTCTTGTGTATATTATTTTACTTGTTCTTAACTACACCTCTGTGAGATAATTAGTTTGTCCCTGTTTTAAAGATGAAAACATTGAGACTCAGATAGTTAAGTAACTTGCCTGAGATTAAAAACCATGTGTCAAAGCCAGTATTTGAGCCACGGATAGAAACTCAATGTTCTTTTCATTACATGAAATTACTTCTTATTCAAACTTCCAAAAATATCTTCCCTAATTAGATTGTTTTCATTCTCTAAATAAGTGACCTTGGGAAAGTATCTTTCTTCCCTGGTATTCAGTTTCCTTGCCTTTGAAACTGTGATTGAACTGGAAGTTTTCCATCCTCTCTTTAGCTCTGAAGATCGGTGGTTCTGTGAGTCCAGTTCAAAGATAATTCACTGGTGTTTAGGGGGACTCCTGCTTTTCTCATTTGTGGTTTTTGGGAAAACAGTAGGAAACTGAATCTTTTAAATCAACTGAGCAGGTATATCTACTATTTTCTCTTTTATACTCATGGGTATATTATTTAGTCCTTCTTAGTTGAAAAATGCTTCTGCACTGTCATTTATAATAGTCAACACTAACAATGGCCTGAAGAAATAGGAGGGAGGTTATGTTCTAGGAGTGGGGAGGTAGGGGGTAAAGATTTGAATTGCTTTCCCTAACTTACAGCTGGGAAACCAGGCTATTCTGGTGTCTTAGATTGGCTTTCCTGAGGTCACATTCATGCACCACCAAGGAAGGATTGGGAGCTACACCTCTGAAGTGTCCAGTCTTCCCCTGTATTTGGTTACTCATTGTTTCATTTGGTTAGTCCAGGGATCAGCAAGCTAGGCTTGCAGGCCCAATCTAGCCAGCTACTTACTTTTGTAAGTTTTGCAGGCCCGCATTAAGTTTTTTAATGGCTGGGAAAAAAATTAAAAGACTATTTTGTGACACCTGAAAACTATATGAAACTCAAATTTCAGTGTCCATAAATAAAGCTTTTTGGAACACAGCCACCATGCTCATTGAGTCATGTACTTTCTATGGCTGGTGTCCTGTCACAACAGCACAGCTGTGTAGGTGCAACAGCGCCTGGATGGTCCATAAAGCCTGACAGCCCTCTACAAAAAATGCCTGCCAGCCTCTGGGTTAGTCTGTGTTAAAGTAATTAAGCAAGGAAGCCAGCAGACTGAGGTCGCTCTAATGTCTTGATAGGCTACGGAAACACACCAGAACCGAAGCGGGAGTGAGTCATGCACTCGAATGCAAGACACAGAGACTTAAGAACAACCAATAACAGACAGCCAACCAGGCTTTCCCAAACAAAGTGACTGCTTAAGCTATAACCAAATAATTTCTTTGCTTTGCTTCTGAGTCTTCTCTATAAAAACCTGCCCCTAGTTTCTGTCAGCTAGGTGCTTCTAACCACTTTCTATTTGGTCTTGCCTGATTGGAATCAATGTTTCCTCAAGTGAACTCTTCAAAATATTAATGTGCCTCAGTTTATCTTTTAGCATCCATCAAACTGTATTGATTGCTTACTATTGCTAGGCAGCCTGTAGATAACAGGGAACACAGAGGCGAACAAGTCACAGCAGTTCCCCAGGCTCAAGGCGCTGTTTCTAAGCTATCAAAAAACCAGAGAACAAAGTTGGGGGGACACAGGACTTCCAAATATTAATTTGGCCAAAGGATATTTTTTAAAATACAGGTACTATGTTCATTTAGTGTCGACTTGTTAAAAAGGAGTATGCTAACACCTAAAAAAAAGGAAAATGAGCATATTAGTACCAAATATGTAGGAAAGACCTAATGTCAAAATAAAAAGTGCCCCTGCAGATGGAATCCATGCAGCTTTACGAAAAACTCATTGACATTGTCATTCTCTTTTTCATCTCATGACCGATCAGAGAAAACTTCTTCCTGGACTGGCCCAGGTTATCAGATCAACTTTGGGAAGCAGGGATAGCTTATTGTTCCTTGTTGGGCAAACAGCCTTTAAAGAATGTCTCTTTTTAAAGTTGGGAATGTTAGTATTTTAGTCGTGGAACACTTTCGTTTGGGAGTATTAGAGCTGCTAGTTTTGTGAGTCAATTTTTCTACAAATAGCATTGGATAATAGAGATACAGGAATGGGAAATTGGAGAAAAAAAATACAAAGGGAAGTGGGAAGTAAATAAGAGCAATCAGCCAACATTCACTTGTTGTAGATGCAGCAGACATTATACCCCCTTTGCCCTGCGTGTAGATGCAGGATAACCCACTTTAATACTTGGTTTTCATACTGGCTTCTCCCTAGAAGAAAGTGATGGCAGAATCATTTCTCTACTGAAATATTGCCCTCTTCTACCCCCACCATGCCACCTCCAGTAGATACATGCACCCTGTAAAACCCATAGCATTCCTCTGAATCAGAGCCATCTAGAGGCATATGAACTCCCAGGTTAGAAAGCCCACCATTCGTAGGCATCCTACCAGTGACACAGCCTAAGCCCGGAACTGAACTGCCAGCTAGACTCTCAGCTCTGCTGTTCAGTCATTATATGACTTTCGGGGATTCATTTTCCTCCCCTATAAAATGGTGATAAGATAATAATATGGTTGTTAAGAGATTGAGTTATTTTTGTAAAGTGTTTAGAGTGTAAAGTGTTTAATTAGTGTAAAGTGTAATATATCTGGTATATAGTAAATGTTATGAAAGTAGTTTCTCAATAAGTGGGTAAGGAAGAGGAGAAATGGATATGGGCAGAAAAAGTAGAGCTAGCATGAAATAAGTCATAAAAGGAAATAATACTGGTAACATATAAAATAGACTGTGTAGTACAGTAATATGAGTTTCATTAATTTCTTAAGCCAAAGAATATTAATTAATTAAGTGCTGTTACCTTCCTTAAAGACCTATGAGACAATGGCTTTATAAGGATACACTACTTTTTTTTCTTTTGAGGAAAATGAGGATTTCATGTCTTCTTCGGTCAATTGCTTCTACACAAATTGTAGACCCTGGGATTTAAAGTCAAAACAAACTAAAGGCTTGTATAATTATTTCTATATTTGGGACATGTCAGCAAAAGGTCCTAGGAAAACACATACTCTTCAGAATGAGCTATCTCCTCTTTCATTCATATGTTATCTTATTCCATTTTTAGGTGTCTGGCTATTATTAATTTTTTTTAGATATATAAAATGTCTCTCTTATCAACCATATATGGAGATGGTTATTTAAGACAGGTAGATTTGAATTCTAAGCTCAGTTCCACCACTGACTCTGTGATCCTAGGCACCTTACTTTCTAATCCTTAGTTGCCTTATCTGTAAAATGAAGATGGTAAACATGTTAACTTCCCAGGATTCTAGTAAAAGTTAGAAATGCAATAAAGTGCTTGGTACAGATCCTACCACAGAGCAAAAGCTTAATGAATATCCTAACATCACCACCATCATCATTATTTTTAAAAATCTACTTTATTGAGCTATAATTTACATACAATAAAATGCTTTTTGACAGATGTTATCAGTTTTGACAAATGTCAACACTTGTGTGAACATCACCACAATTGAGACACAGATAATTTCCATCACCCCAAAGTCATTATTTTAAAATAGGAAAATTAATGTCTTATCCAGTAATAATACAAAGGAGAAGTAACTGCATAAAGCAACATATAAAAAAGAATGAATGAACTCTAATTAGAATTACAACCCAGGGATAGGGATGCTGCAGAAGGGGCATCTGTTTTGAGGGGACTGGGGGACTGGGCAGGTATACTACAAATTTTTGCTTCTGCAATTCCCTCTTTTCCTTTTGGCACGTCCTTTGCGGGAGCAATTCTTCCCAGTGCTTTCTGTGTTAGGAGTGGGGCTGCTTCATCCCTGGCTTCAGTTCTTGTCATTTCTGCTAGAATTCTGGGAAAGAAAACTCTCTTACTGATAACTGCTGGATGTTAAGTTTGAAGAAGCAGAGAGAGCCACTGAGAATAAAGAAATCTTTCTTATTGCTAATTGCTGGATATAAGTTTGAAGAATCAGAGATTGCCACTGAGAAGGAAGGCACCAGAGGAAGGCCAGCTGAGGGATGGAGAGAGATCTTGTGTTGATGTCATCATCTGAATACCTGGAGGCCACCCCTAAAGCTGCATCTATCCCTGGTCCTCAGTTACAACAGGACCTATGAACCTTCAGCATGGACCAGCCCTGTGCTTCAGTGTGTAATTAAACGTGGTTCAGGAACCACGAGTGAGTGGTTCTCTAACCATGCGGGCTCAGAGAAAACATACATGAGCATGCTCTCTCACTTTCTACAAATGGGTGGTAATTGTATGGCAGATGTAAAGTTAATTGTATAACTGAAGTCAGAAATCATATGGATTTAAAATACATTGATACGGAAAGCAGAATTATTTGGACTGTTTGGCTAATTTGAAGAAATTCAGACACCCACCCAAAGAATTTAGGCCCAGTCATTTTCCCTAAATTCTTTCTATATTTCATATGAAAGTGATTTCTGGGCCTTAACTGTTTTCTTCTATCTGTCTCCATAGCTACAATCTATTCTGTCACATGAGTCATTGTTTCTTCCTTATTAAATATGTGTCCCTCCTGTTGGCGTTGTGAACTTTGAAGTAACCTTTGCTGGTCTAAGTGCTGGGGCTGTAGCAATGGATAACACAAGATTTCTACATCATGAACTTATTTCCTAGGAGGAGAGAGACAACTGTACCTGCCACAAGCCAGTCTGTGGGCCACAGTGCTACTGATTCTTCCTTTAATATTGCCAGAAGTGTGGGAGGTCTTTGTGGAAATTCTGATTAAATTCATAGGAAATTTACATGTTATCCATACACATACATATTTGTGTGTAGGTGGGCATATAACAGAATGGTTTATGTATATTTAGGTGCCACCTACATTTGGCTAGGAGACCTGGTTCAAGTTACAACTCTAGGCCTCAATTTCTCATCTGAAAAATGGGGATTATCATAGTATCAATCTTACCTCATAGGAATTAAATGCATATAAATAATTTAGCATAGTCTAGCACAAACTAAAAGCTTGATGAATGATAGCTCATATAATGTTATTATTGCACATATCTTACTTTATACACATTTGCCCAGTAGACCTCAACGGAATGAAATAATTATAGACCTCATTTTGTTTCATTCATTTAACATCTATTGTATACTGTACCACTGCCAGGCCCATTGTGGCAGATTGCTTTTTTTTCAGAGCCAGCTGCAGCAGAATCTCCCATTCTTGTCACTCTCCCATCTAAAGGTACAGTCTCTCCTTGTACACAGCCTACCTTCTCCTGGCATCTGGGTGTGTGTGTGACTTGCTTGTAGCTAATGAAAGTAGTAGAAGTGTGCGACTTTCCAGGCTAGGCCGTAAAAGGTGATGCAGCTTTCCGTAGGCTGGTACGTCCACGCTGGAGTCCTGAGGCAGCCGTGCTGTGAGGAAGCCCAAACTAGGCCATAAAGACAAGACCACATGGGGAAGCACTGAGCGCACCCGGAGACAGAGATGCTCAGCTAACCACTGCAGCTGTGGCTCCTGTCACCATCTGACTGCAAACCTGAGAGACCCTAAGCCAGAAGCACCCAGCAGGCTCACCCCCAAATACCTAACCCACAGAGGTCACGTGAGAAAATAAAATGATTGTTGTTGTTTTAAACCGATACGTTTTGGTGTGATTGGTTATGTATCTATAGAGAACTAGAACACCTGCTTTTAAATGCTCAAGACAGAGCATTAAACAGACCTTATTCTTGGCAAGCGAGGAACAACTAGTTTTCAGGGTTTTAATTATCACATAGTTATTTGGACCTGCTGTGAAGTCTAAATTTGTAGATACAATTAGGAAGTAGATCACATCCATTCATTCATATATGCATTTAATAAATCGTTTCTCTATAAAGCTGCTTTCTCTGGCGCCTGAGGGTTAGCAATCCTTTCTCCATGTTCCCAAGCACCCAGGCCTGCTCCTATTTTAGCTTATGCAGCATTATTAATGCTTGTTGCTTCTGTTCCTCCCACTGACCAGCAGCAGTCAAGTTCACTCTGTTATCTTTGTATCCCTAGCATCTAGCCTAGTGCCTGCACACAACCTATATAAAAAAACAAGTAAGACAAAACAAACACTTAACAGAAGGAAGGAGGGCTGCTAGTTTCTTCCAATATGGACATACCAATAATTTCTTCAAGGACAGTCTTTTCCTCTAGGAGTTCACAGTTCAGCACTAGGCACTGAGAATTCCAGCCTAACAAGTGCAGGGAGTGAGCTGCCTGAATTGATTCCTGTGGTGGCGGAACAGAGGGAGGACAGGGCAATGCTTTGGGGGTGGGAGGTGGAGGGGGCACGGGGAAGAGTCCATTCATTTATTCTGCAAATACCCGTCACCATAGCACACGTAGCACATGGCGAGCGATAAATATGTTATAAAATGCCAACACTGTTCCAGGTGTTGGGGATGCAGCAGCGCACAAGCAAACTGCGGTGGCCCATGCCATCTTCAAGCTCACGGCCTAGCGAAGGACCACAGGCAGTGCACATAATTATGTAAAAGTGTGCTAGGTGCCGAGCAGGAAAACAACAGGAGGCTGAAATTCTCGTAGAGGTGTTAGATCCTTCGGCTGGGGGCAGCCGCGGGCGAGCTTTGAGCGGGAGTGGCCAGGAGGGGGACGGACTGTAAGGGGGCAGGAAGGCTGCAGGCAAGAAGAGCTGGTAAATTTAAGATGCATATATTTTCTGCCCGGAAGAAGGACCGTGTGCCTAGGGTTAACGAGGTCGCTCGGAGCACTCGGGGTTCTCACGGGGTAGGCGGCTGCATTTTGAGTGCCCAGCAGAGCAGGGCGGACTGAGGGGAACTGCTTCTCATGCTCGGCACATTTAGGCTCCTCAGACCTGCGGGTACACCAACTCCCGCTTCGATTCCGGCCGCAGCAGGCCGGCAAGATCCGGGGTGGCTGGGGCTCTGGCACCGCAGCGTTCACTCTCGGGAATCCGGGGTCTGCAACACAGCGCGGGAGGGCGGGGGCGGAGCTTGTGCTGCGGACCTAGGCGGTGGCGGTGGCCCCACCCCCAGTCCCAGGCCCCGCCCCCACCCCAGCCCCAGGCCCCGCCTCTAGGCCCTGCTGATTGGGTCAAGGCCACGGAAGGGCCGGGCGTCCCCTGGAGACCGGGGGGTCGGGCTGAGGTGGATGCACTGATTGGCCCGGGTGGGATGAGGTCATCGCTAGCAGGTTCGAGCGGCCCGGACGCCGGCGGGGCCGCCGAGGCTGCTGTGAGAGGGCGCCCGCGGCTGCTGGGGAGCAGACAGGCGAGGGAGGCGGGGAGGCGGCGGCCGCGCTAGCTCGCCTGCTCGGCCGCTTCCCGGCGCCGCTGCGGGTCCGCCGCCGCTCATCCTGCCGGCCCGCTGCTCCGCTGAGCGCCGCGGGAGCAGCCGCGCGTTGGCCGCGTTCCGCCTCCGTCCGGGAGTCGCGCGCGCCGGCGGACTCAGCGCGGAGGGCGAGCCGGCGCCACACCTGTGGAGCCGGCGGCCGTCGTGGGTGCCGGCCGGGGTCCTGCCGCGCGCGTGCTCGGGGCTGCGGGCCGCCGGGGCGCCGGGGGAGGCGCGTCCTCCGGCTGCGCGGAGCGGGCACCATGGGGCTCCCCGCGCTTGAATTCAGCGACTGCTGCCTGGACAGCCCGCACTTCCGAGAGACGCTCAAGTCGCACGAAGCGGAACTGGACAAGACCAACAAATTCATCAAGGAGCTCATCAAGGACGGGAAGTCCCTCATCAGCGCGCTCAAGAGTGAGTGCCGCGAGCCCGGCGGCCCCGGCCCCGGCGGTGGGGGGCGCGGGGTCCGCGCCGGGCCGGTGTCTGTCCCCCGGGGCGCGGAGGGGCGGGTGTAGACGCTTATATCGAGGCGGGAAGGATCTGCAAAACGGGCGAGGCTGCTGCAGCCGCCGAGCAAAGAGCCGTCGCGCAGCGGTTTGCCTCCTGGGACGGCCGGGAGATGACCGAGCGCTGGTGGCGCTCGTGGGGCGCCGCGGGTGGGTGTGCGCGGCACACAGGTGTCCCGGGGGGGGGGCGGGATTGTAGTGCCCGGTGCGCCGCAGCCTGGTGGGAAACCCCATCGCGTCCGCGACTTAGGCCCCCTTGGGTGCCCCGCCGTGGGAACGGAGAGAGTCCTGCCAAGGGGGCGCTGCCTCCTCTCGGGAAGAGGCGGGTGGCGGCTGCTTCGCCCCCAGCTGCGCGCAGCCCCAGCCTTCCCGAGCCGCCGGGGGTCTCCGGCAGGCGCCGGCGCTGCCGTGGGAAGGGCTGGCTGGGATGGCGGGTTAGCTCACGATTCTTTGCGGTGTCGGCAGCCAGGAACCCCCACATCTCGAATCAGGGCCATGTACGTGTGCAGGTCTGCTTCTTGCGTTTAGCAGAAGGTGATAGGGGTGGGAGTACAGAATCAGTGTTCCTTTACTCTAAAATGTGGGCGGGGGTTTAAAATAGAACGAACATATCCTGACTCTCCGTCGCTCTCCTTTTTACCTCTCCTATTATCCTTGAAAACTCGGAGGGTCTGAGAAGGAACGTCCTCGGCCCTCACTCAGAGAGAAGAAGTTTAAACACATAGTCTCAAACCTTTCGTAAAACCATTTTTGCTTATTTCCTTTTGATAGGGGAGAAATGAAATTTGCATTCTGTGTATGATTTTCCCTTGAGTTTTGCCCAGAGCTGCTGCTTCTGGCCAAACGAGCTCCCGAGGATGAGCGCCTTGGATTGTGAGGTCGTATTTTGGTAGCCTTGACAGTTTACCCATTTAAAAATAGTTTAGTGCATCTTTTAGTTTTGAGAATCAGGGATGACATGAAGCAAAATAGTGGAACTGTCTTTGACTTTACTTTTCCTGTCTCTGTGATGGATTTCTTCATAGGTGATACCTTTCAGCTAAGAAAGGTTGCTTTGGCAGAGTGGGGTACTTGCTGTGAGAACTGTGCCCAGGCTTCTTGAAAGGAGACTTACAGAAGTCAAGGGCCTGAGATGTTATTTCGTGAGCCTGTTGCTTCTAAAAATGAAGAGGAAGACACTGGAACTCAGGGCAACAAGTGCCAATCTTTTGGGGTGAAATCAACGTGAAACTGTAATATGGTGAGGTCTCTTAGTGGCAGGGTCTGGGCTGGAGACTGTGATTTGAAGCATTGAACACACTCTTCCTTTGTCAATGACCAGGGCCATCTTTGGTGTATCCCAGGTTTGGAGTTAAGTTGGGGGCCCACTTTTCTGGCCTGTGAATTTTGATTGAATCTCAGGCCAGCTTTAATTGGGCCTCTGCTTTATTCAGCAAACCTTTGGAGAGCCTGCTGTGCCCTGGATACTAGCCCGGGCCCTGAGGATGTGGCAGTGAATATTCTGTTGCCCCTGTGGCTACGGAGACTTACTCCAGGCCAGGCACTGCCTCACTCATGAGTTATGTCGTGTGTTGTTTCTCAGTTTACAAATGAGAAAACAGGCTCCGGGGACTCTCTAGCTCAGAACCACACAGATCTAGCAGTGGGGCTTACTTTTGAACCCCTACACGGTCTGAGCTAGAGATGGAGGTCCTGCTGATGTGGAGCTCTTACTCCTGTCCCATCCTGCTTATCCAGAAAGGACCCTCTGGATCAAGCCTGCTGGAATTTGGACTTATATTTGAGGAGGCTGCATTTGTGTGACTTGCAGCTTCATTGTCTGCTATTTTTTGAGGGGTGGGATGGGGATAGGAATTCTGTGGGTGGGAGGAAACAACGCAGTGATAGGGTTTAAGAATTATATAAATTGTCTAATGGAATGGACCACCCTGTGGGGGAAAGACTGATGGGGCACTAGGTGTTCTAATCTCTAGCCCAGCTCTGTTTCTAAGTATACTCCGAGTAGGACTACTTGAACAGGTCATGTGACCTCTTAAAATGGAGAGGGTGGAGTCAATCACTATTTCCCAGACTTCATGTTATGGATAGGTGCTTGCTACATTGTATATTGCTATATAATTATTCATGTAGTATTTTTCTCCATCTTTATTCTTATCACTATTGTAAATGTGAAGCTAGTGTTTTAAAAAATAAATACATAATTATATAACACTGAATATTTACAGGTCTTTGGGTTTAGGGTTCCTTTGTGTTAATCTGAGGCAATAAAACTGGCCTTTGGAGACTGCCAAACTTCAGCTAGATCATTGTTATTGCGACTTTCATTTTATGAATTAGGCAACTGAAGATTGATCAGAGAGGTCAGTAACCTGCCCAAGGCGACACAGCAATTAAATGTATTTGTACACAAGTTGTCTGATTCCAGAGCCTGTGCCTGAACCCTAATGCAAACCGTTGCCTAGGTCACTTGTTTCTGGAATCCCCTTGAGAATCTGATGAACAAGTAAACCCCTGAAAGTCTTTCCCTGGAGACCAAACCTTTGGTCTAGACACATAGAAGAAGCAATAAGATAATTTAGGATTTATTTACCTTGGCTTCTTCCAGTCAGTTTCTTCTGTGCTGATTTGTCAGGCTTTTTCTGTGGGCATTAATTGCCCAGGACCCTTTCCTTGACCTGATCAATGTGTCTTAGGAGGATTCTGTGGGTTTAAGTCTTATTCTTTTAGTACAGGCGATAGAGGCTGGTGGTGAAGTCTAGACCTGTAGAAGAAGAGTTTTAGGGTTCCCTGTGTTTGAATCTTGACCCATCACTATGGGTTGACTCCAAGCAAGTCACTAAGCCTGCGCTCCTCCCATGTGAAGTGGGAATAGCCCCCTTGACCCCGCAGGGTCGTTGTGAGGACTGAGTGACACAGTGCTTGTAAAGAGAGCACCCAGCTGGGAGCCTGGAGCATGGCGCTGCTTCGCTGGCAGTAGCTGTGAATCATCTGCCAGTATTCAGGGCTGTCAAGACTTGGAGCAAAAGGCACTTAAGAGCAGAGGGACATTTTTGATTTGGGTGCAGGGAGTTAGGCACAAGCCCCCTTCATGCCATTCATTGATAACTTACACAGTTGTGTATGTGTTAACCAGTGGTGGAAAGAATATTACCTCTGTTTGTCTTAAGTTGGGGTTATGCCAAAAAAGTTCTGTGAGTTAAAAAGAAAATAATAAGGTCTCCAAACATTTTTCGGTTCCTAATAACATTCTGGTAGTTTAAGTTTTCAGTCTTCTTTCTTGATTAACTTCCCCACTCAGTGTCTGGGCAGGCTGCCTGTCTGCTTTTCTTGCAGCGAAAGCTTGCAGAATTCACTGGACTTCATGTCTGGCTGTCTTATGGACTCAGTGGCAAACCAAATGTGGTTTCAAAGAATGAAAGTGAGTTAGGCTGTTGGTTTTCAGGGCTGGCATGGGTTTTCGGGAACTGGATTTCTTTCCATCTGGAGAATTGGTTAATGCACTTGCTGGGGATATGCCCCTTTAAATTTGACTTGTGCTTTCTGAGATAGAGTACCCATATTCTTTTTGTCTAAGATGGGGGGTGGGGTGGGGCAGAAATGAAAAGTTTAAAATATTAACTTTTTTGAGATATAATTCACCTTACTATACAGTTTACCCACTTAAATCATCCAATTCAGTGGTTTTAGTGTATTCATAGAGTTGTGCCACCATCACCACAATCGATCTTAGCACATTTTCATCACCCCAAAAGAAACCCAGTTCCCATTAGCAGTCATTCCCCATTTTCTTCCAGGTCTCCCCCTCTTTTTTCTCCCCAACCCCCAACCCTAGTCAACCACTAATGTATTTTCTGTCCCTATAGCTTTGCCTGTTCTGGATCAGAAGTACAATTTCAGTTCTCCTAGATGGTGGTGACCAACTTTAGATACAGAGTTCATGTTTGGAATTTCAGGTGGGGTAACTTGGAATCCATAAGGTGAGCTCCTAAAGGGGTTTCAGTAGCGGTGAGGTCCCACAGACAGCCATGACCTGGGACCTGGAGAGACCCAGCCGTGCTTTTGTGTTTCTGCCCCACGAGAGGGGAAAGGATTCATTCTAGTTGATGGTACTTTTATGGACGCAGAGGAGATTACCAAAACAAGACTCTAAGAATTCAGCCCCTTCCTGCAGTGAACTTCCTAGAAAGAAACATGCAGCAGGTGTTAGATGAAGTGAGAACATCGTCTCAGTTATTTTTCAGAAACTGAGTCCTCAGAATAGCTAAGATTTTGTGTTGTGAAATCTTGTCTCTCTCTCTCTCCATTGTAAGATTAAAGAACCATTGTAGTTTAGAGGGGCGGATGAGGGCCTTTGGCTATCTCTTGACTTTGTAAAGCACTAGACTTTCCTCTCTGGTGTAGCACTGAGTGACTACCAGTGATTCTTTCTTTTTAAAATATTTTTTAAAATGCATACTTCTATAGCACTAATTTTTTTCATTAAAAATTATTTTATTGAGGAATAAATTACATATAACATTAATTTCAGGTGTACAGCGATTCGATATTTATATATATTCTGAATGATCACCATAATAAGTCTTGTTAACATCCATCACTCTTCATAGTTACAAATGTTTTTTGTGATAAGAACTTGTAGGATCATTCTTAGCAACTTTCAAATGTGCAAAATAGTGTTATTAACTATAGTCACCATGCTGTACATTACATCCCATGACTTGTTTTATAACTGAAAGTGGTTCACTTTTAACTGGCTAATAAAGCATTGAACAGGATGCTAAAAACCTGCTCCTGGGTCTGATTTGATAAGATAAATAGTTCATCCTCTTTGCTCATTAAAAAGAGTTAAAAAGCCAACATCAAGAGTTGTGTGCTTTAAAGCATGCCACCCTTTTATAACTCTTTACAATTTGGTATAGGCTTTGCAATAGTGAGCTGAGCTCTTTTTAAATGGTATTAACTCCAAAGGATGTTCAGTGCCAAGCTGCTTTGTTTACGAGTAATTATACTACTCACAAACTCCTAATGGGATAAATGGGGTTAGGTAGCAAAAAAGTTTTTCCCAGCTCCCTTGCTTTACTTTAGCACCTTGCAAATACAAGGAAAAAAAGGCATTTACTAATTATTTGTAAATGGTGGTAATTTGTAATACTGACATTTGGAGTATTACTCATACACACATAAATAACAGCAAATTAAATTCAAACAAGAGTTTGAAGTTTTTTATGTAACTGGCTTTTTTAATAATGTCCTTCTAGTTTAATCCATTCTGTTTTTGATTGCATTGAATAAATTGCATCTACTCTGTAGTTCTCAACCCACTGAGAGGCTTGAGCTCACTTCCCCAACTTTTTATAATTAACAGACTTAATTTTTTTAGAGCAGTTTTAGGTTTACAGAAAACTGAGTAGAACGTTTAGCCCCAATTTCCCCTATTATTAACATCTTGCATAGGTGTGGTACATTTGTTACAATAGTGATAACACTGTTATTAACTGCAGTCCGTAGTTTACATCAGGGTTCACTCTTTGTGGGTTTTGACAAATGTGTAATATATGTATTGGCCATGCAGTATCATACAGAATTAGTTTCATTGCCTTAAAAATTCTCTGAGCTCCACTTAGTGTACTCCATTCCCCCATCCATGGCAACCACTGATCTTTTTACTGTTTCCCTAGTTTTGCCTTTTCGAGAACGTCAAATAGTTGGAATCTTAGAGTATGTGGCCTTTTCAGATTGGCTTCTTTCATGTAACAATATAAATGGAAGTTTCCTCCATGACTTTCTGTGGCTCGGTAGTTCGTTTCTTTTTATCATTAATATTCCTGGATTACTATGTCTGGATGTAGCACAGAACTGTACCCATTCATTAATTGAAGGACATGTTGGTTGCCTCTAAGTTTTGGCAATTTTGAATAAAGCTGGTACAAACATTTGTGTGCAGGTTTATGTGTGGACATTGTTTTCAACTCATGTGGAAAAATGCCAGTGATTGTAATTGCTGGATCGTAAGAGGTTGTCTAGTTTTGTAAGAAATCGCCAAAGTGGCTGTCCTGTTTGAAATTCCCATCAGCAATGAAGGAGACTTCCTGGTGCTTCACATCCTTACTAGCATTTGTGTTGTCTGTGTTTTGGATTTAGCCATTCTAAGGGGCATGTTGATGCCATCTGATTGTTTTTTAAATTTGTAATTCCTTAATAACATGGGGTTGAGCATCTTTTCACATGCTTATTTTCCATCTGTGTATCTTTCTTGAAGTCTTTGTTCGAATCTTTCACCCGTTTTTTTACATGGGTTGCTTGTGTTTTCTTATTGTTGAGGGTTTTTTTTTTATTGTTACGGTAAAATATACATAACACAAAATTTACCACTTTAATCATTTTTAAGTACAATTCAGTGTCACTAAGTATGTTCACACAGTGTTGTGTAGCCGCTAGCACTATCTCTTTCCAGAACTGTCATCATCCCAGACTGAAACTCTCTACCCATTAAAAGGTAACTCTCCATTCTCTCCTCCTCCTGGTATCTAGTAACCTCTGTTTTTACTTGCTGTCTCTGTGAATATGATCACTGTAAGTGTCTTATATTAATGGAATAATATAGTATTTGTCTTTGTGTGTCTGGTTTATTTCACTTAGCATAATGTCTTCAAGGTCCATCCATGTTGTAGCATATGTCAGAATTTCAGTCCTTTTTATGGCTGAATATCTCGTTGAGTTTTGATTACCAACAACTCTCATTAAGAAAGACTAATTATTTTTCCTCCCCATCATTTTTTTCTCCTTCAAAATGGTCACACATTTGGAATTGATGTATCAGTTTATCATGGGTACCTCTCTCAAGGATATTACTCCTTTTAAAATAGCCATTTCTTTCAGCATGTTTTGGGGGAATTTTTGTTTTTGCTTTTTTAAAAAAGTTGTATTGAATCACAGATTTCACCAGTTTTAAGTGTACATTCAGTGATTTGTTGTTACAGAGTTATTGAACTATCATCCAAAGCAGTTTTAGAATGTTTCTAGCACCCCAAAAAGGCACCCTTTGTTCTCATCTCAGGCTTCAGATAACAACTAACTTACTCTTTTCTGTTGCTATAGATTTGTTTTTTATGCAAATGTTAAGCTAAATTTACTCGTACTATCAGTGGTCCTTTGCATTCTGGCTTAAGTTAGCATAATGTTCTTAGATTGTATATGTTGTAGCATGTACTAACGGTTTGTTCCTTTTTATTGCTGAAGTGTATTTCATTTTGTAAATCATACTTTATCCATTCACCAGCTGATGGACATTTGGTTTGGGGTCTTAGGAATAATGCTGTAATGAACATTCACATACATGTCTTTGTGTGGACATGTTTTCGTTTCTTCATTTCTTATGTAGGAGTAGAATTCTTAGGTTGTATGGTAAACTTATGTTTACTTTTTTTAAAACCTACCATAACAAAAGCATCCTTTAAAATTCCCATCACGGTAGTACAAGTGTTCCAGTTTCTATATATTATTGTCAGTACTTGGTACTGTCTGTCTTTTTGATTGTAGCCATCTTAGTGGCTGTGAAGTGGTATCTCCTGGCTTTAATTTGCATTTCCCTGATGACTAAGGTGTTGAGCGTCTTTACATGTGCTTGTTGGCCATTTGTGCATTTTCTTTGGTGAAGTGTCTATTTAGATCTCTTTGTTGGGTAGCATTTTGTATCTTAGATTTTTTCCCCTTTACTTTGTCACATAAAACTTTTGATGATTAAGTGAACAACACTGTTTTCTCCATTTGTCCTCTGTTGGGGATTTCTCGTTTCCATTTGCTTCAACCTCACGTGCATTTGATCACTTTCAGGATCTCGGGGTTTTGGGTGGTGGTTCTTAGGAGGCTGAGTTTCAGGTTTCTGTTCTTGTTAGGCCACTCAGCTTCCTTCTAAGCAGGGGCCCTAGGCTGGGTTTCCTAATTCCCTCTGGTGTAAGTGAATGATCACAAACCCCATGGACTGACAGAATTAGAATGGGCCCTGGAGGGACCGTTATCGCCACTGGAGTGTTGGGAAGAAGCAGCTCTTGAACCCGACTGTTACCTCGTCAAGGGCACACTGCATTTTTAAAAGTTACTCAAGAGAGGGATGCCAATATGAAACTATCAGCCAGAGTGGTTTCCCTAGGTCTAAATTTCTGACTCACCCTAGCTTTAGTCTTAAGAATTATAACCAAGTATGTTTCAAATGATGAATCTTTTGCCATCAAAGGAAGGCTTTCATTCAACAAATATAGCCCTTCTCTGCTCCAACCATGTCCTCTAAGCGAAGCCCTAGACTAGAATGTTTTTAGGGTAGCAGTAATGGATGCAGAAGTCACAGGGTGGAAAATCACGTGCGGTGTTTGCAGATCAGTGGGGAGGCCAGTATGGCTGGAGCAAGCGTGATGGCAAAGGAATGGGGGGGACACAGGAGCCAAGTCACAGTGTCCTGAGTACCAGAAAAGACTCCGGGTTTCATTCTAAGTGTGATGGGAAGCTATGGGAGTTGGTGACGTGGTCCTACTTATATTTTTTAAGAGATTATGGTGACTGCTGTGTGGAGAATAGAGTGGGACAAAAGTGGAGGCCAGGAGGCCAGGTAGGAGGCTGTTGTGACAGGTGAGGAAGGAGGCAGTGGCACCTTGGGCTGGGGTGGCAGCATGGGGGATGGTGGTCAGATTCTGGGTATTTTTGAAAGTAGAGCCCACAAGACTTGCTGTTTAGTTAGATTTGGGAGAAAAGAGAGAAGTCAAGAACAATTTACATGTTTTCGGCTGGAGCAGTTATGTGAATGATGGTGAAATAATGAAGACTTAGTGGAGGTTAGGTTTGGGAGGAAAACTAACAGTAAGAATGATTGACCTAATCTCATAGTGAAAAAACAAAAAAAATTAGAGACAGTTTGTGAATACATTCTCATAAAAGCATCAGAGTGTGGAAATATACAGTATAAAGCACCCCCTTTCCTGAGTTAACCACTGTCAACTAACTGTTGAGTATGTTTTTTTCTCTTGTCATTTTTCTGTGCATTTTTTTCATAAATGGGATTATACTATGTGAATTATTCTGTGTTTTTATTTTCTGCTTCATACTATGTCTTAAGAGATCTCCCATGTCAGTACATGCACATAGTGCATTCTTTTCAATGGCTGCAGAGAGTTCTGCTGTGTGGATATCATGGCTTATTCACCCAGTCTCCTATTGAAGGATGTTTGGATTGTCTATGTTTTTCACTATTAGAGAAAGTGCTGCAGTAATCATTTGCACACCCACCTTTGTGTGTGGATCTCAGCATTTCCACGGGATAGCAGATTGCCAGAATGCTTAATTCCTTGAAGTGGAATTGTTGCCAACCTCCAAGTTTTGGAAGCTCTTTGACTTACTAATGTTTAGGTCCTTTTCATCCCTATAGCCAATTGATATTTCTCTGGTTTTCTTTTGAATGTGTTAGATTATGTTTCTGAAGCTTACATTTTTGCTTAAATTGAAAGTATCCTTTACAGACCAGGCCCTTCTGTTAGGCATTGACACAGATTTCTAAAGGAACCAGGAGTTGGAAAAAAAAAAAAAATCTGGTGTGTTTGTGTGTGTGTGTATGTGTGTGTGTGTGTGTGTGTGTGTGAGAGAGAGAGAGAGAGAGAGAGAGAGAGAAAGAGAGAGATTACAATTAATTGGCTGTGTTCTAATTAACCTTGGACCTGTCTGATATCTCTTCTGAGCTGCAGGTTCTTACAGATAAAACGGGAATGGGATAGGGTTTGCCCATATCTAAAAGGCTATTCCAACCTTAAATTCGAAGAAGGAAATCATGTTTGTTAGGAGGAGGAAAATAGCATTAGTAGCTACAGCAATGCGTACTAATTAGAGTCACTGGGGTTTACACATTTTTGTGGAAACCCAGAGTGGAGAAATAGAGGAAATAGTAAGGAAAACAGCTTGGCAGTGTGGGCCAGCGGCTGTCACGGCATGTTTATATCTGGCTCGTTTCACCTTGGTTGGAAGGCACAGAACTCTGCAGAGGGGGAGCTTGGGGACTGGGCAGTTGCCTTCTATATTTAGAAAGAGGAGATTCCTGGGGTTAGAGCGGTCTGTGTGTGTTTTCTTTGCCAGATGGACAAAGGTTTGAGGGGCTAGGGAATTCTGGACCAAACCTTGTTAACCAGCTGGTTTCTCTGGGCCAACCCAGTGGCTACACTTTGATTCCTGCTGCAGCCACAAAGGAAAAGTCAAAATAAACCCCTTCTTATGTGGTTTGTAAAGGCACCGTAGGTAGATTTCAAAGCTCATCTGATCTTGCTGTCAGATATGCTTTTAAGTTTATTCTAGGGTAATCTGAACGGTTTGAAAATATGATTTCACTGGTTCCTCCTGTGAGTCTTTAGATAGATTTCCAGGCAGATTGAGTTGAACTTGAGGCAGTTTCTGTGCTGTGGAGACTGTCAAGCAGACAGGACGAAGTAAGACCTTCACGGAGTCCTGACTGCGTGTCACCTTGTCCCACTTTCGGGTCAGGTGTAGAACATGATTATCAGTTGAGCAAGTAAAATTAAGTTAAAAAGCCAGTTTTATATTGATTTACACCTGTTTCTTTATTAAAAAGTTGATCTAAATAGTTAATACCTATAAATGGTACACAGTTCAAAAGGGGCAAAAATTAATGAGAGTACCCCTCCAATTCCTCCTGTTCCCTGACCCCTAGGTCTTCTGCTGGAGCAATATTTTGTCAGATCTTGCATGTTTTTTAGACATAATATATGCATATGCCAGCAAATAGATATTTATATAGTTTTCGGTAGCATGCCTTATGCACTGTTTTGCATATATTTGCATGTTGCACAGTTTTAATATATTTTAGCTGTTCTACATTGGTACACATAGAGCTCCTCATTTTTAGCATTGCATTGTATTCCATTATATGGATACAACATAGTTTATTTAACCGGTCCCTCAATAGTAGACGTGTAGATGGCTGCTGACCTTTTACCATTACAAGTAGTGCTGGCTGTGAATGACCTGACAGGGGCACATGAGGGAGAAGATCTGTAGGATGAATTCCTAGGAACAGAACTCCTGGGCCAAAGGGTATGTTTTATGTACATATTTCATGCTGATAAATATCTGAAAAGTTTTCAGTGAACTGAATTTTATAAATCCTGATTTTAGAGGAAGGAGACCCATTATTTAGTTTATTACAGAGTGTTCTCTGTAATAAAGCAGTGCTTAGAGTTTTCTCCATTTCTTGCTCCACAGTCTATATGTATTGCTGATTCTGGGATTAAAAGTCCCTACAAACTCATGTCTTCAAATGAGACACAGCTGCACTAGGGGTCACTCAGGGCCCCAGAGAACTTGAGTTCTTAGTGAGGGTGCTGTTGGGTGTTGGTCTTGTGCAGTGTTTGCATTGTTCAGGAAGCTTGGCAGGGGGTAAGGAAGGGCCATTCCCTACCTTTGGTGACGTGTGAGTGTGACTTTGGGCCGATAGGCACACCTTGTCTGTTAGCAAAGCTTGTCTGGAGCTGAGCAGTTCGCCCCGTTTCTCCTGCAGCTGCCTCTCCCTGCCCCGCAGAGCTCAGCATCTCCCCTGGCGGGGGACAGGAGCGGGCCACCTAGTGTCTAGTGCCTGTGACAGCCCATGTTGGGGTGGAAGGCTCCTGGTTGAGGGGTTTCTGGGACGTGGCAAGCACAGTGCCTATCTTTTAGGTGCTTGGCCTCTTGAGAGGAGGCAAGGGGAGCACGGACTGCCTGCAGCACACTAGCAGTTTAGGAGGGCCTGAGGAGGGAGCAGAGCACCTGGGGAAAGGAGGTGCAGGCCAGCAGGCCAAGGAGGCAGTGTCCCTGACGATTGGCCCCGGCACTGCCCTCGTTATTGTCGCCCCACCTTTATCACGGCTTATCACTTTGAGAACAGTGCACTCTTTAAAGTGTGTGCTAATTTGAAAGGGAACTTTGCAGCATTCCAAACTCATAGGCTTGATGTGGTTAGCCATATTTTTTTCCTAAAATATCTTCAAATAGTCATTAAGTCATAACCATTAAATTGTAAAATATTGGTCATTATATCACCTGAAATTGTCCTATATTTCACCGGTGATTTGAGCTGCACTCTGCTTAACACTGTCCTAGGGCAGAAGTGTGTGAGAGAAAGGACACCATCTGGCCACTGGCCTGCAGGAAAGGGAGGGGAGGGAAGGAGTATGCTTCTGACTAGGGTACCGGTGTTGGGGTAGGTGGCGGTGTGCCAGGGAGTATACAAAGCAAGTGGCAGGGAGTACCCTCCGCTGAGAATCAGTGTTACTCAATGGAGTCATCATTTGAATATTCCAACAAACACTGATAAATTATGGAAGAGAATGGGAGACTCCATGTCAGTTTTCAGAGGGGATGTGCTGGTGTCGGGGAGGAGAACGTGCCGCCTGTGGACAGAGGAGGGCAGGTCTTAGGTCCTGGGGGAACGGCTGAGCTGTGTACTACAGAAGCAGAGCTGTGGAGTGGGACGGGCAGTGAGGAGCTAAGGAAGATTTGTCCCTGCTGAGCTGGCCCCATGGGACACACAGGTGGCAATACCTCCAAGGCGGAGGAAGCACAGGTGTAGCCCTCCGGAGGGGCGGGGCAGTGGTGTGAGTTTGGGTCTCACTGGGTGCGTTTAGTCCTTCTCAGCCTTAGCTGCGTGTTGAAATCACCTGAGGAGTCTGGAGCTCATCGCCGGCGATTCTGATGGGCCTGGGTTGGGTTGCAGCCTGGGCACGGGGAACGTGAAAAGCTTGCTAGGTGATTCCAATGCGCAGCAGAGCTGAAGAGCCCCTGGCACGAATGGAAGAAGAGAGGAGGCTGCAGTCATGGGGAATATCGACATTCAGAAGGAGAGGTGGGTAGAAAAGGCCTGGGGAGACTTGCTCCGAAGATGAGGTGTTTCGTTCTGGCCGTTTTGGGTGAGTGCTTGCCCACCCAGGCTGGCTTCAGTTTGGAGGTAGAACTGCAGAAAGCAACAGAAGTGCAGGGTGTGAAGTGTTCTCATTACAATATTGTAGGTGTCGTGCTTACTGCCCCGTAGTTGGGACACGCCATTATTTTAATTTTTAGATTGTCCTTGTGGTACATAGTGGTTCTTAAATATGCATGTGTGTAAGAATTCCCCTAACTGCACATTCCTGGGGTTCCCCTGAGGAGATTCTGGTGCAGGAGCGCTGGGGCAAGCTCTGGAAATTGGCACTCCTTGTCAGGCCCCCAGGTGCGTGGGCCGGGTTCTTAAACCACCGTTAAGTCCGAGTAGGACAGAAGACATCCTACGTAAACCTTGTCTCAAATCCTTCATCCCCACTTAATGTGCACAGCCACACCAGCTAGCCTCGTCTCGGGAAGGAGCCGTTGCAGCAGGAATGATGGAGGAACTGTTGAAAGGGTACGAGATAAAATAGAGTTCTGCGACTTCAGAACATTTCCACATGTGGCCCCACGCCTGGGATGCAGTTGTTCCTGAGCTCGGTCTGTGAGCGGGACCCTCTGTAGCCCTGTGGGGCGGCCAAGCTCCTGAAAGGAAACTTTGTGCTCTTGGGCAATCACAGGGCAAACGTTTTCCCACAGTGAGTCTTGGGCCCTCTTGTCAGGGTTAAAGTCATTTGGGGTCAGAGTCTTTAATTATGTTGAACATTTTTTTCTTTAAAAATATTCAGGAAGCATAATGAGCTGGTTGAGCTGCTGCATAGCTCGAGGGGACCAGTGTCTGGGGAGAACAGGAGAGAGCCTGGCTGCTGGCTCTGAGGGTGCGGTGCCCCAGACCCAGAGAGCTGAGCTCCGCCTCCTGCCTCAGAGGTGCCCTCTGGCAACTCACTTCTGGCAGCAGCTCGTCCTTGTCTCTGCTCTGATCTCAGTAGGTTCTCAGCCAGCAGAGCAAAGCACAGCCACTGCTGGTGGGACCCCAGGGTGTGGCTGTGGGGCGACTGCTGCTCTCCCCCTTGCTTGCTGCTTAAGGGACTCATAGGAGGTGGGCTGCTCTTCCAAAGACAGGGATTACTTTCGTTTATATCTGACTAGTGCATGGGGATGTTTGACCCAAATCCCACCCAGTCGGCTTATCCAGCAGCCCTCAGCCCCACTTCTCCCGCTGTGGGCACTATGGAGGCTGGCGCTGGGAGGCATGGGTCAGCAGCTGCGGCCTCACCGGCCCCATTGCACCTGCTCTACTGGCCGGGCCTTGGGGACTCCAGACAGCTTTGCCTGCTGCTGCTGTCCTGACTGAAGCTGCCCTGAGCTCACTGTGCAAGGTCAGCAAGCTGCCATGTTGCCAGCTCTGCTTAGAGCAACGCGATGGTTCTCTCTCTGGAAAGAAATCCTGTTTCCTCTTTACATAGTCCGTGAGCTTGTCATCAGTTGCCCAGCAGGGAAGCTCTGCTCCATTGCGTAAAAAATTGGAGTGGAACTGAGAGCTTTTGGCCTTGGTGTCTTTTGGGATATGGCTTCGGCCTGCTTCTCATCTCCTCCACCTCTTCTGGCCAGCGTAACTTCACACCATACTGCAATGAAAAGACAACGCAGCAGGGCTTGGGTTTTTGTGCTTGGAGCAGCACAGAGTTCAAGCATGAAGACGATCGCCAGCTGAAGACAACTTAAAATCTGCTTGTTTTCACAAGTCTGGGTTTTGCATGGTGGGGTCAAACCCCCCTCTTCCCCCCTAGTCTGGAGAACTGAGTCTCGTTAAAGAAGATTGAAATGTTTTTGGTGGTTATCTAAACTTGTGAAATGTCACATGGGAGAAGGATCACTCATGCGTCTTAATGTGACACCTTAAGCAGTCACATTACTGAGCTCCCCAAATGTGTCAGCATGGGGTTAGGCAGTGGTGGGTGGAGTCCTTGGAGGTTTGTTAAAAAACAGCTTTATTGAGATATAATTCACACACCACACAACTCACTCAGTTACAGTGTACAGTTCATGACCTTTAGTGTAGTCACATAATTTTTCCTCCATCCCCACACTTAATTTTAGGACATTTTCATCATCACCAAAACAAGCCCTGCACTCTTGCCAAAATTTCCCATCCTTCCCATCCCCCCAGCCCTAGGCAGCCACTTCCTCAGGATTTCTAACCTCCGGCCGAAGTGGGGTCCTCTTCTGTGTCCTTTGTCTCTTGATCTTGCGAAACCATTTCCTTTGGTACATCCAATTTGCAGCTCCCTGGAATTCTGTGATTTCAGTGTCAGGGTGTGTAGATCTGGCACTCAGTTTTTCTCTGTTCACCTTCCTGCAGACTGGCTAGTGCAACAGGATGAACTCATGCCCATTCATGAGTGCATGCATATAGGCCTCTGGTTTAGCCCTTCTGTTACCATGTGCCTCTTGGGTCTAGTCTTGCTTTGGAGAGAGCAGTTTCCAGGTGAGAGTGGAAAGGAGGAACCCAAAACCTAGTAGGTAGCTGTATTGCTTTGAGTAGAAGAAAGGAACTTTTGTTTCTGTAGAGGGAAACAATTCCAGTAATATTCCGATTTTGATAGGTGCATTTATTTGATGGGCTTTCAGCTTTAACCATTTTTGGGACTGTTGGTAAAGAAGTTTCTTGTGTGCTGAAATGGTGATGGTTTGGGGGTGTCAAAGGTTTTAACATGGGAGTTCCTCTTAATTGCTGTGTTCTAAGCAATTCCAGCCCAAATGTAGATAACACATTCTCTACCATCTCTCTTTATAGTTTTCTCTTTCTCTCGTTTGCTTCTTTCCCTGTACTTTCCCCCTTTCATTCTGTCACTGTCTGCCCTTTACTCACCCCCATCTTGCCTTGCCAAAAGGGCCAAAGGAGTGACTGATCTCTGACCTCTTGATTATGGTAAAAACAAAGCCTTTTCTAAATGGGAATGACCTGAATCTGATGTCCACAGTTTTAGGATTATAGCTAAGAAGCCCATGGATTTGAGGTGACTGTGGATCTCTAGAATAAGGAAGAAGTCTGGGCTGTGAATGGTTCTACCTTGTAAAAAAATCTCTATGTGGGGTCTATTTTCCTGTTACATACACTTCCTGTGTTATGTTTCAGAGGTGAAAGGGCATGTTCAGAATCAGGGTGGGTAAAGAGTGTCTCACAGGTTAGCTTCTTTTTGATGGGGAGCGTTTAGATGCTAATTTTCTGCTTCTCTGATGGGACCTGATGCAAGCTTCAAGTTTCCCATTTTTATCATTGGGGTCGAGGGTGCTATTAAAATTGTCTTTATAAAAGTAGGTCTGTAATTTATATTTTGAGAAGATAAATTTGGAGACATGGAATGAGAGCATTTTATTTGGGTTAGTTGAACAGCTCCAGATATAATTATGTATTTATAATACCAATTAGGGACCTAGAAACCTATTTAGGATAGGTCAGGGAACTGGGTATGAAATCTGAGTCTTTGCAGGTATTTTATCTAGAATGTCCAAAAATATTTTGGACAAATTTAAGTGAGACCTCGATAAGACGGCTTACATTTCCCTCCCTTGAGCTGCCCACTGAACGGTTCACAAAGCCATTAACAGAAAAAGAGCAGGATGCCCCTCTACCTTCTTCTGAGACACGTATTTCCCATCATCTAGGCTAGTCATTAAAAAAAAAAAATCAAGCAGTCCAAAACAAACTTGTTTTTTTTTTTGATTATACAGGTAATGCATGTTCCTTAGAGAAAATTTAGAAATTATATATGAATAAAAGAAGAAAATGCGAATTACACCCATGGTACTGATTAGAGATGCTCATTTTGGTTTTATACCCTTTACTACTCTGTGGGTCATGATCACTTTTCCATATCATTAAGCGCTCTCCAGGATTGTTCCTGGTGGCTCTGTAATGCTCCAGGTCTGCTGTATCAAGACTTACTGAACTAATGCCCTGCTTTTGGACAGTTAGGTTGTTTCTGTCTTTGTTCTCACGATCATGAACCGATCTGTAATGCATGTCCTTATAGACTCGCCATCATCATCTCTTTAAGGTAAATTTACATAGGCTGCTCTTACACATTTCTTTCCATGTCTTTAAGATGTAGCTCTCATCTCTCTGCTTATTCCGTTCTTTTTCCTGCTGGTTGAGCAGAACCTCGGGGACAAAGAGGAGAACTTTTTTCAGGGTGCCACAGAAAGAAAAGTCCCATATGTTGAAAGTGTGATGTTAAATTTATGTGAACCATAATAATAGTAATAGAATATCTACTACCATCATTTAGCTGTTTATTAAGTGTCAGATCCTTTCAAGTGTTTTACGAACTTTGTTTCATTGAACTTCCATGATAATCTCAGGAGGTATGTACTATTATCTCCATTTACAGACTAGAAAACTGAGGTGTGGAAAGTAAAATCAATTCATACAGCTAAAAACTGATACAGCCAGGATTGGAACCTTGGTCCAGTGCCAAACCTTTGCTCTTAACCAGGGCTATGCTGCTGATTATATAATCCTAGCCCAGTCCCTTAAACCTTCTGTTTCGCACTTATAAAATGAGTAATAGGGCTCACTTGAGACCTTGTGAGGGTTAACGAGGTGGTGTAGGAACAGCATCTGGCTCAAAATGAACATCAGCTATGCTGCTCTCATGACTGTGTTCACCTTTAGTAAGGTAGGAATAATACAGAAATTAAGAAATTATCTTTGTGCTTTCTCTACATCTGGGCCTCTGGCTTTCTCCTTGGAGGTGAAATCCTTGTATTAGGAATTATCTCTAGAAATTAGGCTGGGTCAGTAGTCTATTCAGTATTATATTGAACTTAATCCAGATGTATTTATTTAAACATGTCCAGTTACAAGCTTTGGTAGCTTCTTTAGGACTGTTAGAGATGCTGACTTGTCAAAAACCAGTGAAAAAGTAACACATCACATGAGTGCCCCTCCCATCCCAACCCTAGCCTCACTACATGGAGGTCCACACCATCAGTTTCTTGAGCAGCCAGCTGACTCAGAACAGGGCGTTCTTCCTTGGGTCTAAGGGACATATCTGTCAGGGTGCTGAACAAAATGTTACCTTCACTGTAAGTGTTGGTGTGAATGTTGCCCCTGCCCCACCCCATCACTCCTGCCTCTCTGTAGACTTGAATGCTTGGGCAGTTCTGAGAAAAAAAACAGGCATTCTTAGAATGTATCGAGGCTGGGTTATTGTGGGATCCAGGACAAGGGAAGTCTCCTCTGTCCTTATGTCTGCTGAGTATTTGAAGTCATTTGAGTCATAACGACTCACATGAGAAGCTGATTGCCTTAGAAAAGAAACTAGGACTGGGGACTGGAAGGATGTTTTGTTTCTTTTGAGTAGAAGTAAAGATAGGGTCTCGACTTAATTAGCCCAGTCAACAAATATTTAGTGGACACCACCTGTGTACTCGTTATTGTTTTAGATATTGGGGGCATACCTCCGAACAAGGCCAAGTTCTGGCTCTTGTGGAGCTTGGTCCACACGACAGTGCCCTCCACAATATCAGAGGTCCAGCAAAGGGTTGGCACTGGACCACAAGTTCTGATATTGTGGAGGGCACACAAAGTAAGCAAGTAAACAAGATAGAAGTTCCACGATGGACATAAATAAGATTGAGTGATAGATTGTGCAGGGTAGAGGCAGAATTTAGATTATGTGGTCAGGGAATGCTTCTGTGAGATGCTGAGTGACCTTAGCTTCTGGGTCTACATTTGGCGGCCATGGCTGTTGAAAACTGTCAGTTATCACTTGATGGAGAGACTGTGCTGGGTCATAACTTTCCCCTTTTTATTTCCCTTCTATTTTCGTAAGAACCATTCTTATTCATAGTACTCATGACCGCTCAGAACCTTAGTGATTGATCGTGGTGAGATAGAGTCCATATGGCTGGCAGGCTGATGTATTTTAAAAACATAAACCTTATCAAGTCTCTTGCCCCTGACTTCCCATGGCTTCCTATGTCATCAGAATACAGTTTTAACTCCTTAGCATAACTTGTGTATGGTCACATTTTTGCCTACTCTTGTCAGTCTCCTCACTGCCTGTTCTCCTTCTCTCTCACTGCACTCCGTCTCTGCTGGTCTCAGATTCCTCCAGAACACTGAGCACTTCCCAGCCATAGGACTTTGCACCGCTGTTCCCTTGGAGCGTCTCTGTACAGATCTTCACACGGTCGGCTGCTGCTTCTCATCCTTCAGGGCTCAGCCAAAGGTCCCCAAAGAGTCCTCTTCTGACCACCTGGCATAAAGTCTCAGTAGCCGTGTCTTCCATCCCCATCTGGTATCATTTCCTGTTTTATAATCTTCACAGTGCTTCTCACCTTTGAACCTCTCCAGTGCGTGTCGAATAAATGATAGCAAAGGTCCCTTGAAAGAGCTCAATTTGACCACATGGCTGTGTTCTAAAAGCAAATCTGGGTGTTCATGGCCTCAAACATCCCTTGGTTCTTTTCAGAATTTATTTTGTTTTAAAGATTTCACCATGGACAGATCAGGGGTGACTGCTCTAAGTGGATGGTAATCCAGTCTACCGTTGGGACAGCATAAGATATGATGAATTAAAAAGGCAAGGATCAGAACTGAGTTGATAAATGTTTCGCCAGCCTCCTCTGTCTTCCTGTCCCTTTGCCTGTGCTCACTTTTTCTCTCAGATCTTTCTCCATCTCTTTATTTTTACTTTTATCAGGCAGAGGAAAGAGAAATTTATTGTTTCTAAATCTGTGCCGTATGTATCACCAACAGGAGGCCCAGATCTCCTTGGCAGGGCTGGTTAGCCTTCTATGAACTGATTCCTTTCATAATCCTCACACCTAGAAGAAATGGACTTACAGAAAGCTCTTAAATCAACAAGGCTCTTTGCTAATGTTTTTTCTTTAAAAAAAGATTTTGAATATTAGAGTATGTATTCTCCTCCATACCCTTTCATTGAACCATTATATTTTAAAAATCATTTTAGTGATAGTGGTACAAATGGGCAGACACTGTTTATAAGCCTCATAATCATTATAAGAGACTTGTATTTCATTTTCCTCTGAAAAGATTAAGGAAGCTAGGTCTCCCATGTTTGTTCCTATGGCAGGACTGCGTGTGTTGTTTCCAGACAGTGCTTCCATGCTGGTAGCACAGTTCGTTCTCCCAGTGGGTACCCCAAAGGCATAGCTTCATACGAAGATTCTCTGAAACCCTGTAGTGACTTTTTAGAAGATTTAATACCAGTTCATTTGAATAGGGCCATGTGAACAAATGGGTCTTAATAGGAATTCGACTAACAAAAGACAGTGCTTCCCATACAGCCTTGTAATTTTTAGGGCTGGAGTCTTGCTTGGTAGAATTTACACGTGAGAGTCAACATCTAGTCTCTGCCTTTCCTTGGGCTCTGGTCTCTGTTTTCTATGGAAAGTCAGTCATTCTTAGGTGTTTAATTTAGGAAAAGGCAGAGAGAGAAGGAACAGAATCACATCTATCTTTGTACATGCAGATGCCCTTTTTGGCAGCATCTAAGCACTAGAGACTCACTGACCCACATTCTTTTCCTCCTCCTCCTGCAGTGTACTGACCGTGCAGGGATGTGGTACCACAGTTACTTCTAAAATGTGTTGGCAAATGCAGAAATCTCTGTCCCCACTGACTTCTCCGTTGTTGGAAATTAGCTTGTGACCTAGAGACAGAGCACTGTGGCTGTGCTTCCCGTGCCGGAATACTGGAGGTGGCAGTGGAGAGGGCCTGTGCTTCCCTGACTGCATCATGCCTTCCACTCCCGGCTGATGGCTCCTGTCTTATTAAATCATGAAGTTCAAGTGCTTTCTGTGTCAAAACCTTTTCTCTGGCTTTCTACCAAGCCTTTTTTGAAGGTATTTTTAATCTTTCTTGGAGGAACATCCACAGCTTATGTTCATTGAAGGCAAAAGTTAGAGGAATTGTGGCCAGTGTAGGGGAGCCGAAACCCATGGGAGAGCCCCAGAAGACAGCAGGTGCTGTTGGCTGTGTTCTGCCAGTTCTGCAGAGCAGCATGAACACACCCCTGCCCTCAGCCGCAGGCCCATAAGCAGGGCATGCTGCATGACCTGGACATCTGATGTTTGTCCCTCTCGTTGTCCACTGCAATAACCAGGCTGAGGCCGGTTGCAAGGCGGCCCTGGACATAATAGAAGGAAGAGAACTTGCTCACTTACTGTTATATTCCCTTTGCCTTTTTTCTGTTTTCTCTTCCTTTAGGGGCTTAAGGGATACTGGTTTTGGGTGGGAGGAGATAAAGAGCACTAATCTGAAATATTGATCGTGGGAGTCTTACTGTTTTAGTCTCAGTGGTCCCCACTCTAATCAGATAACTCGTTAAGTTAAAAGGTCCTGAAACATCTCAGAGAACAAGCCTCTCCGAGAGCCCTGTGTTCCTGAAACAGGTCGGGAGAAGGGAGGCGAGCTCCCTTGGGTGTCAGTGCAGACGAGGAGTGTTGGTGAGGACCTTGACTGACGGTGAAGGCAGCGTGTGCTGCTGCCATCAGTCTGTTTTAATAAGGCGTGTTTGTAAGCATGGTGCTTCCACTCTGACTGTGCCAGACAGGCCACTTTCTATCGTGAGGGAGGAAAGACACAATCCAAGCTGCTTCAGCAAAAAGGGGATCTATAGTGGCATGTAGCTGGGAAGTGCAGGGACGTTCTGGCTCTGACCTGGCCTGGGTCCCGTGGCTCACGCAGTGTCTGCAGGCCCCCATCTCCCTGCCTTGCTCAACTCTGCCTTTTTCCTTTAGGCTAGTGCCATTCTTACATGGGCTCTTCCCTCACATTGGCAAGACGACTTGTGGCCAAGAGTTTGAACCAAAGCCCTGAGCATGGTGCTCATTGGCTTTTGTTGAATCACACGCTCATCCTCGAGACCATCCTTGAAGCTCGCCTGGCCGGAGCCCGGAGTCCAGTCAATCGCATATAAGTAAATGCTCTGTGAGCCAGGGGCGGATGCTTCCCCAGAGGACTATCAGGGCGCTGTAGATACAGAAGAAAGGGAGGCGGCCTCCAGGCAGCGCCCCCAGCATAATTCCCCCATGCTGGCCTGAGTCAATAGAACGGGGCCATCCATGGAAGGGAAAGGACTCTGCCTCGCAGACCTGTCATGGTTCTTCTCCACATTTGGACAAGTTAGTTTGGGCTATCAGGCTATGTTTTAATAGAGTAGCCCTGGGAATTCAGATTTGGAGGGGGAGAAACAGAGAGTTTTGACACACTGGGGATGGGCAAGACTGAGCAGGCTGGGCAGCCTGAGAGTCGTGTTTGGGAGCCAAGCGCCTACTGAGCAGGGGTGGGGGTTGGGCGGATAGGAGGGCGAGTGGGCACTTACCCTGCTGGGAGAAATTATAAAAAAATCAGAGCAAAATGGTGAGTGAGAACTCTGAAGTCATGCAGCAGATCCATAACCCTCCAGCCAACAACTGGTTTTCTTGTAGCCCAGCCAGTATGAAAACTAGTTCTCCATCTTCCAGAGCCTGTTTCCCCTGATAATACTATTTGGGAAACAAAATACATCCAGTAGAACTTTTTAAAATCTACCCATAGTTAGTGTAGTAGTTTAGACTACAAGGGTCAGTCAGCAAACTTTTTCTGTAAAGGGTCATACTGGGTCTCTGTTGCATATACTTCTTTTTGCATTTCTTGTTTACAGCCCTTTAATGATGTAACAACCCTGTTTAGCTGAGAGATCGTACAAAAACAGGCCAAGGTCCAAAGTTTGCTGAGCCTCAGTACAGGTTGTGGGGTCAGATGTGGGTCTCAGTCCTGCCTGTGTTGCTTGTGAACCGAATGAGCATGTTCACCACCTGGAGACTCAGTTGTCCAGTTTTCTCATCTGTAAAGTGAGTTTGATCAAAGTACCCACCCCATCAGGTTCTTCTGAGGATTCTCAGAAAGTATTGGCTCTTTGTAATCAAGTTGACCTTCCCCACTGCATAGCATTCTCCGAGGGGGAGATGGGGCCGAGCCCTAAGAGTCTGTAATTTCCATTGTTCTTCCTCTTTGAAGCACTCTTTTTCTCTCTTCTGGGCAACTCTTCATCAGGTTTTGGGAACTCAGTGCCAATCTCAGTTTCACTTCTGGTGTGTTGAGGAAGTGACCCACATTTGAATCCACATTTGGCAGTAACCAAAATCAGTTGGCTTGGTTTATTATCAAAATGCAGAATATATACTTGTTTTGCTTTCAGCCTGAAATTCCCTCCTTATCCTTTTTCACTCCATTCCAGTTTATCAGCCTATCAAGGCCTCTTATTAAAGCCAGAAGGATAACTGTTTTGTCCTGTTTTATCAGAGAGAATGCTGGAATTGTGGATTTTTGTTTGTCGGACTTGGTGGATACACGGCAGTAGGTTTGGGAAAGGGTTGAATTCTCCCCTGAATCTCAGCACTAATACCTACACTTTGTAAATTATGGTGGAACCGATAGAATCCCATGACCTTTGAATCCTTGGTCTCCTGCAAACACTCACCTTCTTTAAGTCATTGCTCAGGTGTCACTCTCTCAGTGAGGTCCACCTGACACAGCCCTCACCCATCCCATGTCATTCTCTTTCTGGTGTACTTTTTTAGATACTGTATGTTTATTATGGTTTCTTTTTTGTCTCTTCCTACTAGAATGAAAATGCTACAGAGGCAAGGTTATTTGTTTTCACTCACTTCTGCATTCCCAGTGCTTAGAATGGCATCTGGCACTTAAATAAATATTTGTTGAATGACTGAATGAATGCTTTGATTCCTATATCAGAAGGTTTACTACATCCTATTCTCTCTGGCCAAGAAGTCAAGAGACTTGGGTTTGCATATTGACTCTGCCACAGATTCCCTCTGTCTTTGAGGAAATCATTTAATCTCTCAGGACTGTAGTTTTCTTATCTTTAAAATAAGGGGTTGGAGTAAATGATGGCTAAAGTTCCTACTAGGTCTGTAGTTCTGCGATTAGAATCTGTGGTTAAAAGAGATGATGTACTACCATTAAAATTGCCACAGCTATTTCCTAAAAATGGTTTGAATTTCATTGGTGGGCAAAAGTGGATTGAAAGAGTGTTTCAGAAAAAAGTTTTTAGAGGCACCTTCTGCCTTCACTAAAATAGTTCTCACGTATCATAGTATCATTGCTTTCAAGAACCTTTATACTAGCTCTTTTAGAATAAAGTCTGGATGTCCTGATAAGGCCTTCTGAGCCCTGTGTCCCTTGGGCTCTGCCTGCTCCTCCAGCTTCACGTGGCCTTCGTGTCAGTGCTCTGCGCCAGTCCTTCTGGATTTGTTTCCGTTGCGTCAGTGGTTTGAGGATTTCCCAGTTTCAGTCCACTTATTTCTGTGCCTTCTGCCTGGGTCCCTGGTGCCTTCCCCATCCGCTTTTGCTAGGCCAATGCCTACTCATACTTTAGGTCTCAACGCACAGTGGGTATGGACTTAGTGGGAGGGATTGGCAGTGGGGCTCCAGTTCACCGAGGATCTTAGTAGCTGACGTGTGGAGACTGAGAAGGGCCACGTTTTCTCAGGAACTGTTGCTTGTCTGGTTTGGCTGGAGCATCTATGCAATAAGAATGTCCAGGTTTTTGGGTTAGACTGTGGAAGGCTTCCGTGCCACAGTGAAGAGTCTGTCTTCATTCAGTGGATACTGGGAATCCACTGTAAGTTTTTTGAGTAGCATAGTGACATAATCAAAGCTTTATGAACTAAATAGCACAGATCTCCCTTAGAGAGCCTTGAAAGCATCATTTCCCTAATCCCTGAAGCGTATTTGTGGGGATAAATGCTAGGGTTCCTGTTTTGTAGATGGGGAAATGCTGGGACACATAATGATTAAAGGACTTATTTTAGGTGTCACAGAAAAACAGTCAACAAGTGTGTTTTACAATTAGAATTGTGGTATGCAAGATTGATGAACATAGCAAGTGGCTTCATTAACTTTCCAGCTGGGTAGCAAAGGCGAATAATTGTGTCGAGAGGCTATTTCTCAAAGATGACTGACTTAGATTCTGTTTAGGAGATAACTGGATGCTATTAGGGGTTGATAAAGGGTGCTTCTTTGTACTATCACCATGGATAATCTATGAGGTTGCTGTATGTGTAGACTTAGCAAGTTAAGGAAAAGGTAGTTGCTCATTTCCTCTGTTGGCTGGTTGAAGAACGGTTCCTTTCATAGCAAGCCTACTCTGTGATTTTACTTAAACTTTAAGACAGGAATTTGGGTTTTGCAACTTCATTACAGACTGTGTTTAAAGCTAGGTTTGAAAATGCAAGACTTTGGTGGTATAACTGATGATCTGCAAAGACTAGTCCCCACTTTACACTGGAGCTGTCCTTCCGGAACTTGAATGTGTAGCCAAATTGCCTGGGGACCTTGTTAAACACAGGTGGGAGGTGGGGCTTTAGACTGCATTTCTGACAAGCTCCTCGTTGGTTTCACTGCTGCTGAGTCGCAGGGCTCATGCTCTGCTGGGTTTCCCTTCACCTGACCCTTCTTCCTTTCCTTTCTGCCCCATTCTTTCTCTTTCTTGGTGTCTCACAAACTTGTCCCCATTTAGTGGCTGCTCGTATTTGCCACCGGGACTCACTGGTTAGCTTGTGGCTGCCTCTGTAGCCAGAATGGTCTTTTCAAAATGAAAATCTGATCATGTGTTAATGCTTAAAGCCCTTCAACGGCCCCCCCATTGCACGCCTGTATCACCAGCCGGCCCATCTGCCTTTCCAGTTTCATCTTGCACCACCATCTCTGCATTTTCCAGCCTCCAGCCCCTTGCCTGCTCCGTCTGATGCCCCTGGGCCTCCTGTCACAGGGCCCTGGCCCAGAGTTCCCTCTGAGGCAGCAGTTCCCTCCGCCACCTCTCTTCCCCTAACTCTTCCCCCTTCATCACTTCATCATCTCAGTTCAAGCTGTTTCCTCTGGAAGCTGCCCTGGGCATTCCAGACTACAGACCTTCTGCCATTGCCTCTTCTGCCCTTGCCAGGCCCCTCTGGCATAGAGCCGGGGTCAGCAGCAAGGAAATGGGGGGTTTGGCTGGAGCATTGCTGGATATTACAGTTGAATTGTCCTCTCAAGTAGAACATTGTGCATCATTTTAGGAAGTTGTAGATTGCCCAAGAGCTGCCGTTCAAAAGCTACTCTGCTTGGAAGGGTGGTGATGGCGAAACTGCCCTTGGTGGTGTGCAGGAAGAAGAGGATGAGCAAAGAGTTTCCGCTAGGAGCTGGATCGTGTCATCTGAGCTGGGTTCAGAGGCTGCTGTTTGTTTATGTGTGTGCACATGGTCATGAGTCGCTCTCAGCTCCATGCTTCTCTTCATCCTATTATTCTTGCAGTTTTATAAATGCAGAAATTATACCTACCCCAAAGGGAGGGATTCTCTACTTCAGGACTGTAGGACATACACATGAGCTAAGAAAAGAATCCGGGTCTGATTGCACCGTGGGCCTCTTCACCCACTAGGCCACTCTGGTCTGCTTTTGAGTGGTCTTGAAGCTCAGCAGCCTTTTGGCAGCTTCCTGGGCATGAATAGCCCTGTGCAGGTGATGCTGTTCCTTCGCAAACTAGAATGCCTTGCACTGATGCCCTGAATATGTTCTGTAGCAAATCTAACAAACCTCACTAATTTGGTCATCTGTCCTGTGTGTCACAGTTCTTATAGCACTGAATACTATCAGGAGTAGCTGGGTTTTTCTTATTAGAGGCATACATAATTTAATGGGTTGGGGAATCCCTTTTGTGATTTGCCCTTCCCATGAATCTATCTCATACCTTACTACCAACGTAGATTGTCAGGCCCATAGATTATGAGCTGCATGAGAACGGGGACTGGCTGCGTCCTCAGCCCTCTGCATAGTGTCTGGCATGTAGAAGCCACTCTACAAATGGTTGTAGGGAGAAGCATCTTACTTTGTAATATAGTGGGAAACCCCCGCTCCAAGCCCCAGTTCTTCAGCAGTCTTGTCAGTGATGCTTTGAGGCTATTTGTCCCTGTGAATTCCTCAAGCTGTAGGGATTGACATGAGCCACAGGAGCACAGTTGTAATTGGCTTCATGGCTGCTTGTTCACCTGCTTGACTCACTGGCTTGATGCAATGAGACATAGTGTTAAATGGAATGGCTTGATCCATTGAGGGCACATCTAAAGGTGGTACCTGGTTATCCTCCTCTTATCCATGAATGTAAGCTCTGGGAGAGCCATGCTTATCTTCCCATTGTCTGGCATGATGGTCCAGAAAGCATTGCCTACAGAATAAGTAACTATAAAAAGAGACTAAGCGGATGGATGATAAATACATTCATCCTAATTTAAAGGTTGGGTGCGTAACTGGGGAGGACCCTAGAGACATGCAGCTTATTTATGTCTGTTCTTTATGACTCACCGGAGTACTCCGCTCCCCTTATTTTGGGCTTCTTTTCCATTAAACTGCCTTTAGAAGGCCATGCTTTTTTCTTGTCTGGCCCTATTATTTGTCCTTCATTAATACCTGCTTGTAGTGTTAGTTCAGCAGTTTCCTGGCTGTCCGCAATTCTTCTCTGGAACCAGGCATTGTGTTCTTCTGTGCTCACGTGTGCTTTGAACCTCCTGGTTGCAGGGTGTCTCTCTGCTAGCTGGAAGGGCTTAGCTGCTGGGTGGTGGCTGTGGCAGAGAGAGCTCAAAATGACCCCAGGTTCATTTCTTGTTCCAGGCTAAGCAAGTTTCCAGACCTCCACATGGTGTGGCTCCCTGTCGTTCCTGATGGAAGAACACTGGGTGCCGGTTGGGGCTGTGGGTGGAGTGTGTGTGTGTTTGTGTTTAGGATTCAGTCATCAGCTCACTGCAGGTGCCATTTCCTGTCCCTGAGGCATCTTTAATTGCAAGATGGGTGGCTGTGTGGTTTAGTGTGTTGGGGCATAGGGCTGATTGCTTTTTCTCTCTTTTTAAAATTGTTTTCTGGATGTAGCTTTGATTCTTTTCTTTGGTCTTGAGCTGTGGAATTTCTGTAGGAGTCTTTTGGATTGCATTTTACACATCGTCCCGTGCTGCCTCCTGTCATCTCCAAGTTAACATCTGTGCTTCTAGAGCTGCACGGGGAAATAGTGACAGTCATAACTAATATCTATCTATTGATGTGCCGTGTGTGCCAGGCTTTCTGTAAATCCTTTACACGCTTTCACTGAATCCTCAAAACAACCTTATAAGGTAGTGACACTGTCACTATCGCAACCATCTCCATTTTATAGATGAAGAAAAAATCATGAGATCCATTTGGAAAGGTATTAGTTGCCCCTTTTGATAAAAGTGAAACTAAACAAAAAAGCCTAAGCATCCTTTTGATAAAAGGGAATAGGTACCTTGCCTAGATCACAGGGGCATCCAGGGAACTTCTGTTGTCAGGGCTCAGGAGCCACTTGGAAGCCTTACCTATGCAGGAGACCAGCAATGGGCATCCCTTTTTCGCAGGTGCAGGGGAACACATGAACACAAAAGAAGTAAAAATCCTGGTCCTCGATAACTGAGGTACCTTGCTTGGATCTAGGCAGCTTCTTAAGGTGTAAGATTTAGTAGAGGCTTTTTTTTCCCTCTTTTTCAGAACTGTTACCAAGGAGATATATTGCCTTCCAAAGGCAAATATGATGAAGAACTCCCCCTGCTTTTGGCTACTCTTGTGTTTGAAAAATGTCACCATATCCAACTGTTTTTCTTACAAGAAATAAGGATGAAAATGGCTTGTCCTGAAATCCTGTGGTGAGAGTAGCCCGCACCTCTCAGGGAAACATTGTGTTCTTTAAAATTGAATTAATTCTGTGCCATTCCTGCTCATCTGTAATGCCAGCCCTTGGTTAGCGTTTCCATATAAGCAGTTGCCTTCTGTCTGGTGAGACTAGAGTAGGTGTGGGTCAGACTCAGTATCCTTGTGATAGAGGATAAGAATTGGACTAAAAAGAAGAATATCAAAGAAATCTGTTCCCTCTTAGATCCCTGGCAGCTTCAGAGGCTAATGAGTGTTGAGATAGAATTGAGACAGGAAAAGCTGTTCTGTGGTACCTTCTATATGAATGAAGCGTTTGTTTACAACAAATGTCCAGGGAATGTTCTTTTTACAGTAATAGCTATAGTGTTCTCAGTTGTGGTCCAGGCCTATTATTATTGGTCATGAAGGATATAAATGGGTGTGTTGAAGTTGACATTTTTCAAATCTCATTTTGATTCTAGTCTTATTTTCAGAGCCGCCTTTAACAGAGCTGTACCCAATTAGCAGGATTTAACTTGTTTAAAGTTCTGTCACCTTTTGTTTTTTCTGTCCTTCCTTAATTTTTATGGAATTGTTGAGATATGGCAACAGGGTGGAAGAGAGAACAGCAATTATCATCATCAGCCTAAGTCGCTCAGAGTGTTTTGTGGATTGAAGTTTCTCAGTTTTACTGACGGAGCAGTAGGAATTGGAAAACCATTTCTTAACAGCTTTCTGAGATGTAATTCACATACCAGGGCACTGGAAATTTGGAATTAGCTCAGAGGCACTGGAGTAGACAGTAGATTGAGTCTGGCATTCTGGTGAGGGGCCCATAGACTTCATGTTTTGTTTGAAATTGGGAGTCCCAGACTTGTTTGATTACACCTTCTCTAAGCCCCGTTTCCTCACCGGTAAAAGACCATAGTACCTGGGCCTACCTCAAAGGGCTCATTTGTGGATTCCGTGAGCTCAGAGTGCATGTAAAGTGCTTAGCACAGTGCTGGCATGACCTCAATAAGTGGTGGCTGGTATAGACCCCTTAATCAGCTTCTGCACACAGACTCTCAAGAAATTTGGGAACCTTATCTTTCTGGCCTGCCTAGTTTTTTTGTGTTTGTGTGATTAAAGAATAGTTAATTGAATTGAATATGCATTGTCTTGAGTTAGGGAAATAAAATAGTTATCTGTTGTACTGGTTATGTGTAACTCGCTGAGGATGATGGAAGTGAATGAAGTATGTGGGCCTAGTTAAGGCTTAGCAGAGAGGCTTATGGAAAATTAGGTTTTCATTTGCTCACTCACAGATTTACCCTCTCACTCGGTGGCTCACTCACCAAATAGGAACTCACTGAATTCTGCCAGGCGTCTAAGGTTATTAGATAAAATATAGAATGCCCAGTTAAATTTGAATTTCAGATAAACAATTTTGTAATGTAAATCAGTTCTAAATAGTGGTTGTTTACCTTAACTTTAACTGGTTGTCTTGTATTTTTGTTTGGGAAATCTGGCAACCCTAATTTAATCCCATTATTTTCCATTTGGTATCTTTTGGCTCCCTTTATGCGTATTGCAAGTGAGTTGAGGATTTCGAATAGGATGTGGGGATATGATTTTATTTGTACCTCCCTTAGAGCCCCGGTCCTTTGCTTTTGCTGGTAAAAACTTGGCCTTTCACGAATAGCCCCATCATCCACTAAAACACTGGTTGCTTAGCAGAGCCAAATGATCTTTGTTGAGAAACAAGCCAGAAGGAAATCTCTCTGATATCACTTCCTCTCCTTCAAGCGTATTGCTGAACTTGTGGTGAGGAGGACCCTTGGAGTGAAATCCTAAGAGCCCTGCAGCGATGTGTGCAGTTCCCCTTGGAGGAGCTGGGGGTCCGCAGGCAGGGACTCCAGGGGCATTCAGGGAACTGTGTTGTCAGGGCTCAGGAGCCATCTGGAAGCCTTACCTATGCAGGAGTCCAGCAATGGGCATCCCTTTTTTGCAGGTGCAGGAAACACATGAACACAAGAGAAGTAAAAATCCTGGTCCTCGATAACTGAGGAACGCACAGTTTCATAGATAGAATCAGCATGTATCGGTAACTGCTGTAATTCACGGAGTGCTCACTTCCTCTGGGACTTTGCCTCAGCACGGGTGGGTGTTCCCCATGCATGTTGCAGCAGTCCTCTCGGCAGCCCCATGAGCGAGAGCCTATGATTATCCCCATTTTCCATGTGAGGAAACTGAAGCTTAGAATATGGGGTGGAGCCTGGAGCCACACATAGGTTGGTCTGACTTAAAAGCCTCTGTTCTGTCTTGTCTCTTGCAACAAGAATTGCATTTATAGGTTGAATCACATCAAATCACCAATATTTTACCGACTATTTTTGACCGAAGAATATGACAATTTCATATAGGTCAACCTAGTCCAAAGAAATAGGTGATCTATCTATATAGGTATATTTATCTATATATGCACATACACACATATGTATCACATAGTTCCCTGTTATGTGTAACCTGCTGAGGATGACTGGAGCGAATGAGGTATGTGGGCCTCGTCAAGGTTTAGCAGAGCGGCTTCTGGGAAATTAGTTTTCATTTGCTCACTCACTGACTCACCTTCTCACTCAGCAGCTCACTCACCACGTAGAAACTCACTGAATTCTGCCAAGCATCAATCATATTAAGCATAAATTTGAGCAGGGTTTTTTTTTTCTAAAGGTTTTCATTTTGAGAAATTTCACTCCTGTCTACTTGTAGTCAGTCGTGCTCTCACCCCCTGCAGCCACCAATCTGTTTTCTGTATGCTGTCTGTCTCTGGACATTTCATAGGAATGGAATCATACAGTATGTGGTCTTTGTGTCCGGCTACTTTCACTCGGCATAATATTCAGGTTCCTTATTGCCGAGTAGTATTCCATTATGTACACCTACATTTTATTTTTCCATTCACCAGTTCATAGATATTTAGATCATTTCTACTTAATGGCTATTATATACATTATGCCAGTGTGAACATTCTGTACTGGTTTTTGTGTGGATGTGTGTTTTCACTTCTCTTATGTAGGTAACTAGGAGTGAAATCGCTGGGTCATATGGTAAGTATATGTTTAAATTGAGCAGATTTTTGAAGGAAAGTAAAAAACAGGTTTACATGAAGGGTCAGAAGTGGGGTGAGATTTGGATCGGCCAGCAAGGCAACGATGATGGCGTGGAGTGAAGTGCCCGGGGAGGTGGGCCTGGCAGGTCTCCAGCTGGGAGCGTCCAGAAGGGCAGCCGGGACTGTTGGCTGGGGGATCCTGCTGCTGTGAGGGCTGTTCATCGGCACGGTGGTGTGCGCGGAAGGCCTCTTTCAGGTTCGTCCGTGTTGCAGCGTGCATCGCTGCTCTTCCTTCTTCGCGCCCGCTGGTGTCCGCTGCATACAGGTATTGCATGGTGGTTTTGGACACAGGTGCTGAATACCATTTTATGATCTCCCAGCACTGATCATCCTTAATGGGAAGGTAGTGTGATGCCTCCCTGCAGAGTTTCGGTTCTCAGGTGCCAAGTCCCACAATTTTTGCTGAGAAAAATATGGGCAATATAATGAGTTTTTTTAAATGTTAGAGTTCTGTAATGTAGAGATCTGTGTTTGGGAATTCCTGGAGTGTATCTTTTGTACTATTAGGGAAAGTTAAGGCTCTTCTTTTTATATAAAATGATGGTGATATACACTTTTAAAACGGCTGTGCTTGGCAAAATGAAATATTGGCAACCAAGTGCGTATGTGTGTCTCTGTGTGTGTGTTTGTATTTGTATGTGTGTTTAAGTTGGTTGTTGGAATCCCCCAAACTGGGAGTTACTGCTCCAGAGGAGGGTTTGGAAGGAGGCTTTTGGTATCCATGGTGGCCCTTGTGTTGCCTCCTTCCTCATTTTCTAACATAATTGGAGAGTGTGGGCCACTGGAATAATACCTGGATGAGACCAAAATAAAAGACGAGTGGAACCAAGAAAGGACTGTCCCAAGCATGTAACCACATTGCTTAAGACATGTGACTCTACATTTATGCAGTTGATGGGCATATGCCACCTTTAGTCGCTTTGGTAGTGGAAGGAAGCCAGAACCAAGCTCAGGCCGGATTTGTTATGCATGTTTGGGGCTAATTGCCTGTTGATTTGTTCCAGGTAAGTGGTGGTTGTTTTTGGATGTCTTGCTGAGACCGGAGGCTCTGCAGAAACAGGGCTGTGGTGAGAGCCCCAGGACGTAAGAGCCTCGCTGGGTCCTAAGGGTGAAGGGAGTCCTTCTTGCTCTAGGGTGCCTATTCTCTAGCTTGGCCTTAGGGAATGGAATTTTTCTGTAACATGATCTTGACGTACACAGAGCCATTTTCTTCAGTTAATGATAACAATGGTGATGATGCTATCCATGAAATTGGTAAGAGGGAAATGCTTTGAGCTGAACACTGCTAAGTGCCTTCAGCCTGATGTAATTTCACCCTAGTAACAATTGTGTTAGAGGGGGACAGTATTCCATTTTTGTGTGAAGCAACTTAGAATCAGGAGTGTTACTAGTAACTTGTTCACTTGCCCTGGATGAAGAGACACAGAGCCCACTGCCATTAAGAGGCCCAGCCAGGATTTAACCCCAACCTGTTCTCTTAAAAACCCAAACCTCTTAGTGCAGCAGTTTCTACCCCAAATCTCATTTGCAGAGGCCTGGAGCTTTGCGGAGGGAGGTCTTGTGTGGGGGAAGGGAGCTGAGGGCAGATTCTGTGGGCTGCGCCCAGCAAGGCCTTCCTGACCCGAGGCAGAGGGCAGCCTGGGGTGCCTGATGCTGTATTTGAGCCCCTCTGCCTGCAGACAGCTATGTTGATTCAGCCTTGGGAAGTCTTTGCCCTAGCTGCTCTCCTCACCCCTTTTGTTGATACATCTCCAGAATGTTCAAGGTCACACCCAAATTGCAACCCAGCTCCTGGGGCTGAGGACCGGATGTGAGCCCCTCCCTTGGCGTCACTCAGCAGCGCCTGTGGACGGAGGGTTCTGCTGGGCACTGTGTAGGTGGCTTCGCCCTTGCCCGCCCTTAGGAACTGGGGCTTTTTATCTGCTGTCTTCATGCAGTTCTCACAGGCCATATTTTAATTGCTTTAGCATTTCCCAGTGAGGAAGAAGATAGATAGAAAATGAGAAATTGGAGAGTTCTTTTCATTTCTATTTTTAAGTTTAAGAATGTTTGTATCTTAGGAGAGCATTGGACTAAACAACAGTTAAGTCTCTTTTCTGCTTGTTAAACTTCAGCCATAGTTTGAGGTGGTGAAATCCCATTCATCTAACTAGTATCAAATCTTTCTTAGTGGTACTTAAATAATCTCTCCCCTCCCTTCTCTTTCCCTCCTCTTCCCTCAGTCCCCTAATTTAATGTATGCCTTAGTTCATATCCTCAGCAACCTGTGAGGTATGGTTGGTCTTACTAACTTTTGGTCAAATGGAGTTGCTAAGGCATGCAGTGCTTGAATTGTGCAGGGTCTAGCTAGAATTGGAACTAGAAATCAGGTCTTTTGATTGCTAGTCAGCTGCTTTCCTTGTTATCACTTTGTGGAGCAGACTGATCATTGACAATGAGATTTGAGGACTGGGCAGAAACAGAGGCCCCTTTTAGCTGTTGGCTGAGCTGCTCAGAGCATGTTCTGTACATCTGTTTGGGACTAGGGTTGAGCTCCAAGATGAATCAACTAGTTTCACAAAGAAAGAAAAACTCTTCTGTCCCTGCAGAGGGTACCTGGGTCCCCATCAGCTCCTTGAAGTTTCTGTCCATGGAAAAGAGCTGCAGAGCAGCTTTTCTTACCATGGATGTACACAGAACATATGTTTTATCCATATTTGGCACATTACTTCTGAAACTTGTGTCCTTGTACTTGTCTAATTCTCTGGCACCTTGCCCATCAGTTAGTTGTCCCTTTTATAAATGAGTGCCTGGATGACCGGGTGTGCTGAATTTAAGTCATAAGCTTTGACTTCTATCAGAAATTTACAACTTGCTTTTCAAAGGACTTAGTTGAGTGCAGTTGCATGAAATGGCAGCATTAACTTTTGTAATGAAGACATGTTAAAATGGGACTCTATAAATGTGCTCTTGGTGTCCTTTTGAATGGTCTTATTTGTGTGTTTTATCAGTCTATGTTAGACATTTTTATTACCCAAGCAATCTGTGTAGAATGATTCAAAAGTTCAGATAAGCACAGAGAGAAAAAAAAAAAAGAAGAGAAAATAAAAAAGTATATACTTGAAATAAAAGCCCCTCTGGAGAAGGCAAGTTGTGAAGGACTTTGAACTTCTTAGAAGGGGGGGTCGAGTCAGTGGGTGCAAGTCACTCTCATGCCCAGAATTGTTCTTCTCTTCCCTGTTGCGGACACTAGAGATCAGGGCACCCGGTGGGGAGTCTGAACATGTCCTGGAGAAAGTCAGGGTAGCATTCATTCTGCTGCATTCTGCTGTGTGTCCGTGTGGTTCAGGCATATGCACAGTTAATACACCACCTGTTAGGGATGGCTGTGGAAAGGGAATATTTGGGATCTCGTTTTTATACAGTTGCCAGTTGTCAAGCAGAGGGAAAAAAATAATCTTGGGGTTATACTTCTTCGTTTACTCCTCCCAGCCCTGCTGGAGCCATCCATCCATCCATTCAGTCATTCATTCACTCTTTCATTCATCCATTCATTCAGTACCGACTTACTGTGCACCTGCTGAGCACCAGACGTTGCTGGACTTTGGCTCTGGGACTTTGGCTCAGCCTTGGCTCAGCATGAGTGAGACAAGTCCCTGCTCCCGTGGAGCTTCTGTTGGATTGAGTTTTCTGTTGCAAACTGTGGTGTCATCGCTTCTCTTTAGCCCTTCCTTCAATGGCCACTCAGGTGTTCTTTGCTTTCCTGGAGCTGACCAGGATCCTAGGTCCTGTCCTAGGGCTCAGTTCACCCTCAGACCTGTAGCCAACCTGAAACATGATCATTGCCTAGAGGGAAGGTGAGGAGGAGAGGGCAACATTTGGCTGGCTGAATTCTTCTCAAAAGGGGGCTTTACTTTTGTCTGGGAGGAGCAGGAGAGCACATCACCATGGGAGGGGTTTCTGGCTTTATCAGAGAGAGAAGGGCTCATTGTGTGTTGTTGGAACAGGTCCCAGCGGCCTCAGTACGGGTCTTTGGGTAGGGCTGTGCCATAAAATCATAGCCGAAAGAATCAGTGTGGAATTGAGGACAGTATCAGAGGGAGCTCTGTGTTAAGGTTCTCTCCAGGCGGAGGGCAGGACTTCAGCCCAGGTCAAGCCCTGCTGTTAACTTCATAGTATCTTAATGAACATGCCTTTTGCATCTGTGTGTCTGCTGTGTCTCTTTTTCTGTCTTTGTCTCTCTTAATCTCTGTCACTGTCTCTCATGTTAGTCACTTATTAAGGGATTTTAATGGGAAATTTTAAATTTAGTCTCTGTAAATCCTCTTCTTTTTGAACTATGGCATTCTGGGTAGATGGGTGAGTTGCAGGGATGGGGACATTTGACACAGAGAGCTTGTAATGCTGCAGGAAACCACATTTCCCAAACTTTAGTCACTCACATACTTCCATCATGATGTTCTGTCACATCAATGTAACACCTGTTCTGTAAATGGGAATACTTGTTCTTTTGAAGGATGCTGTTTATTTTGTAAGGGCATTTTATAAACTTGGCCGTAAGGCACCAGTGTAATTTGCAAACAAGGGAAAGTAACCATGAAAATCAATACATCAACTTTAATGTTTATTTATGTGCGACCTGAAATGATTTTGTACGCCGCAAAGCTATATGCTTACCGCACTTTGGGAAGTTCTGCTGTAGATTGTACTGGTTCTAGTCAACATATTCCTGGACAGTCAGATGCATGAATCTCTCCAGTTCCAGGAATGTTCCCTACATCTCCTCCCCCCACACTCCAGTGAGTCACTGCCTATGACACAAGTTGGTGTGGGTGAGGCCTCATGGAGTGCCACAGGTATGAGGGAAGGGGACATTCTTGGCTGCCCCTTTTCTGGTCATCTATGGGCACTGGCTCCTGATTAACGTTGCTCTGTACTCTGCGTGCAGAGTAGCATTGCCAATCTGAGGAGCAGCTGATGGGGACACTGCAATATGTAGCGGACCAAGCTAGTGACATGCCAGGTAGTTTTTCCCCTGCTCTTCAGATTTCCTCCATCCTGTGTGGCAGCACAGAAACTAAGAGTGTGGGCTCTGGCGCCCACAGTGGGGTTCAAACCATGGGCCTGCACCTTCTGTGACATTGACAGGGAGCCTCTTTCTTAATTTATTCATCAAGTAAATATCGTGTGCCTACTATGTGCCAGCCGCTGTTCTTGGCTATAGGGATATGCTAGTGAACAAACAGGAAGAACACATACCTTAGCAGAGCTTATATTCCGGCCTTATTTTCTTCCATTCATTGGGAGTAATAAAGGCTCTACTTTCACGTTTATTGTGAGGTTCCAGTGAGCTGGCATGTGGGATGCCTGCTTAGCACAATGTCTGGCTCAGCTATGGGTTAATAAAAGCTGGCTGTTTAATTATGATACTTAGGTGCCCAGCATCATACCAGACTTTGAGCCCATTGAGCCACTCCTGGGTTAGCTTCAGCAGGTCCCAACTGAAATATTCTCTTCTTATTTCTTAGCTTTGAGTAATTCTTGAAACTCTGCAGCCTCTAGGAAACTTGTGAGGCTTGGAGCCTCCTCACCTGATCATAGGTCTCTGAAATCTCCTGTTCACCCCCTGAAATAAGTGAATTCTTCACCTAGGTGCTGTGATGAGTTGGCATTCTCATGCCCTGGATGACGTTTATGGGGAGGGGTCTTCTGTCTGTTAACTGTGAAAGGCTCCTCCATCTCCTGCTTTCCCCTGGTACCACCTCCTCTCACCTGTAGTGTGAGGGCTGTTGGGGCAGAAATCCTGGCTCTGCAGTGTGCTGTAAGAATCTGTTTACAATTCTTTATTACTATGCGTAGGAAAAGCCACAACAGGATGGCCGGTCTAAAGCTGGGGTATTGGTGCTGGGCCTTGGTGCCTGTCTGTGGAGGTGTTTGACTGCTGTTCATTGAAAAGGAAAAATTCTGCTTATCACCTCTGTAATTAACCACAATTTGTCCTGGGCCCCAGTCTCAATGGCAAAAGTCTCCACTGACTCAAGCGCTCACTGGCCTGATAGTGACTTTGGGGCCCAGTGGCCGTGCTGTAGGGGCCACCTGCTTCAGAAGGGAGACCCAGCTTTCCTGTGACCTGCGAAGAGTGGCGGGGCGATTTCTTGGATTTTGGAGCACCTTGAACAGTGTGTGAATCATTTTGCTCAGGGCTGTCATAGCAAGGTGACACAGATTGGGAGGCTTAAACAACCGAGATTCATTCTCTCATGGTTCTGAAGGCCAGGTGTCTGAAACCGGGATGCCACCGGGGTTGGTTTCTTCTGTGGCCTCTGGCCTGGCTTGTAGACAGCTGCCTTGTCTGTGTGTCTTCACGTAGTCTGCCCTCTGAAATTGTCTGTATCTGAATCTCTTCTTAGAAGGACACCAGTCATTTTGGACTAGGACCCATCCACACAGAGTCATTTTACCTTAATTAATTCTCTAGAGGGCCTGTTTCCAAATACAGCCACGTCTTGAGGTACTGGGGATTAGGACTTCAGCATATGTAGGGGTACACAGTTCAGCCCTTAGCTGTGTGGTTCAGCAATGCAGTTCAAAACTGCATTCATATCATCTAGGCCTTGAGTTGCTCACATGGGTCTTTGAGGATCAGAAGGCAGGCCAGCTTCAGGCTTGGGCGTTGAATGTGGTGGCCACTGTTACTAGTTTAATGAGATCTTGCTGGTGACTTAGGCCAGTTGGCTGATCCTCAGGAGGGCTGGCTAGGCCTCAAGTACGTGGACAGCTTTATCCACAACAGGTAAGTAAACTCCTATCATTTACCCTGTGTCCTGGCTATTTCCGGACAGGATTTGAGACAGAGGAGGAGAAATAGTTGGAGAAGAATTTGTTGGTGGGGAAATTGTGATATTGTCCTTCAGACAAGACGCAGAACTTTGTCAAGAGTTGGGAAAGCCATGGCTAGAGCTTTCCAGTAATCTGAAACCCCCCTCTCCTTCCGGTTAGAGGTACTGTAAACAGTGACTGCCTGTAAGAGGGGTTTGGAGTCTGTTGACTTTGGCTGATATGTAGCCTGAGAAGATTCATCGGTTTCCAATTCCTGTTCTCTGAGGATATTAAGTATTGCAATGAACTGGAAAACTTTTCTTTATTAAAATTGGAGGAAGAGTTGGGGTGTTTTGGGGGAGACCTGGAACAGGAAGGGAGCTGACACCACAAGTTTAGCTGCATTCCTTCAGAGATTATTTTATCTTTTTTTGCATTGTCAGTGTTTAGTAGCTTAAATACGTGGTGCAACAAAGGGAGGTGAAAAAAAAAAAGTACTATTCCAGAAGTGCTGACATTCTAGCTAGTTTGTGAGGCAGTGTAGTATGGTGGTTCGGGGCACGGGCTCTGGAGTCTCCCTGACGTGATTCAGGTCCAGGCTCTACAGTTCATTACTTGTGTGCCCTGGGGCCAGGTTGAATCTCTGAGCTTCAGCTTCCTTTTCCATAAAGTGGGAATAATGTTGGTGCCTGCCTCACAGGAGCTTGTGAAGGTCCAGAGATAATACAGTAACACCCTCTGTCAGCCAGTGCTCAACAGTTGTTAGCCAGTTGTTGGCCTCTGCTCTTACCCATCAGGAGGATCGGCAGACTCTTTCCCCAGTCTGGCGGTGAGCTGCTGAATAAGAATAAAACAGTGCTGTATCACTTATGGAATTACATGCTTTTTATCATGTTCCAACCTTTTCTGCTTTTCCATGTCTAACTAGGAGAACTTATTTAATTTTTGGGGGGCAACAGCACTCACACTTATGGATACAATTTCTTTCAAAAGGTTAAGTATTTTTATTACATTTGGTGTTCGGCTATAGATTGAAAGTTGGTTAATCTTTATTGGCTTTAAAGAAAAAAGGTTTGCTAACTAGATGGGTGTCATATATTCATACTCACTCCACACATTTATTGAGATAAATGTTCGTGTCTTTGTACATTCCTTCCCTGATTCCTTTGCATTCTCCAGTCACACTGGCCCATCTCGCTCTCCCACCACAGGGCCTTTGCACATGCTCTTCCCTGGAACTGGAACAGTTTCGCTACTTTCCCTTTTCACTGCTCATCCTTCAGGTGCATCCCAGCCTCACTCCTCTGGCTGGCTTTCCTGGTCTCTTTCTGCTTGAACAGGACTCTAACTCTTTTGGTCTGCAGCACAGAAGCTATTGCTGAGTGTACACTCATTTAGGTACAGTTTGGCTAAAGTTTGTTTCTTCACTAGATGGGAAGCCCATGTGGGTAGGAAACATCTTTCTTCGTTCACTATTGTATACCTAGCACTGTGTAATACCATGGTCCATAATAGACACTAGGTAAATGTGTTGAATGAGTGAATGGATATTGTTTTGGTGAAGAGAGCTGTATTAGGTACCACGGGGGCTGCAGAGATAAAGCCTATTTTCCCTGCTCCTAACAAGTGTCCAGTTTCAGAGGAGAACACAAATAGTGCCACAGGAGGAGTGAAGCGAACTCACAGAAGGGAAACTAAGTGAAGGCATATTGTAGGAAATGCTGTGTCTGCAGGATTTGGGTCTAGTAGATGGAGGGCACTGTGTGAGCAAAGGCTCGGAAAGTACAGCCTGGCATCAGGGATGAGAGTCACGTGGCGTGCTGGAGCCCAACAGACTTGCAGGGGAGCAGTGGGCAGTAAGTCGGAAGATCTGTGAGAGCCCAGTGGCGGCAGGCCTCCGGTGCCAGGCACCTGGGGTTGTTGTGAAGGGAAAAGGATGTGCTGAGGAAGGTCCTGAGCAGAGGGGTGATGTGATCAGGTCTGTGCTCCAAGGAGATAGTGGCTAGTACATGTGCATGGAGGTAAGACTGGGGCAGGGAGGCCAGGTGGGAGACACGCCAGAAAGTGGGAGGAAGAGGCCTAAGTGGAGGTTGAATAGTGAGAAGAGAGAGAGCATTGACAAGCTTGGTCGCTGATTAGAGGTGGGAGACAGAGACCATGGTGGGCTTTTGCATCTTGGGCACCCAGGGCTTTAACAATTCTTTTAAATGCAGGAACATGGAGAGTATCCAGCGCAGTGCCTGGCAAATGTTGGACATTTAATAAATGTTAGTTTTCTTCCTTGTGCCAGAAATAAGGAACTCAGGTGGAGAAACAGGAGGAGGGGAGGAAACAAGATGGAGGTGCCAGCACAGCATTCAGGTGACAAAGCTTGGCAGGTGCCTGGAAAAGCAGGAGTGGAGTTGGCAAGGGAGAGAAGTGTCACCTTTCCAGAATTATTGTTGAAGCCCAGGGAGAGAGAAGGCGTGTTTGAGTCTGTCTGGGTTCCTGTAACAAGCTGCCCTAGACTGGGGAGGCCTGGTACACCACAGACATGTTCTGCTGACATTCTGGAGGCTGGAGGCCCGAGGTCAAGGTGCCAATAGCGAGGCCCAGTTCTGTGAGGGCCTCTTCTGAGTCATAGACTGTTGGTGACTTGTATCCTCCCCTGGCAGAGGGCAGAGGAGGAAGAAGGCTCACTGCCCACTCTTGTGAGGGCACTCATCCATCGGGGGGCCTCCCTCCTCATGACCTTATCTTACCCTAGTTACTCCCCAAAGGCCCCACCTCCCAGTGCCATCACACTGGGGAGTAGGGTTTCAATAGGTGCATTTTGCAGGGTGTTGGGGGGCACAATCATTCAGTCTATAGCAGGGGTTTTGGGCAGAACTTGGGGGACCATCTCCCTTTGAGGGTGAGAGCAGGAAGCACAGAGCCAAGTGAAGAACAGCCAGATACAGGGGGCCGGCCGCTGAGAGGATGCTGCCTGGAGGGCCTTGGTTCCTAAGAGGACCCTAGAGCCTGCAGTTCTCTTGCTGTCTTGTGGAGGCTAAGCGGGCCCGAGGCCGCCTGTGGGTGGGATCGGACCTTGGGCGGCCTCTGTCTCAGCGGCTCTTGGCTCCTCCTGTGCCCTGAGCGCAGCTGCCCCACCGGCCTGGGGGGCCATCGGGAGCCGCCCGCCTCTCGTCAGCGCCGGGGTCGGTGCTCTGCCCCGACAGCCTCTGCGCCCACACTCCCCGGATCCCACTGCTCGCCCCTCCTGCAAAGGCCTGCAAGCGGGAACAGCAGCGTCAGTTTTATAGAAGATCAGCCACACTGACATTGAAAAGTTCAGGCGTCTTGTTTAAAATTCCTGACCAAACCTGTGGAGTTTGGGGAACCAGGGTTTTAGTTGTAATTGACTTGTGAATGTTGACAGGTTAGTTGTCTGCTCTGGGCTTCAGATTTTAGAAGAGAGATGTATGAATAATAAGGGCATCAGAACGGGCTCTGGGCTTATAATTAAGGTTCTACTTTCTCTCCTGTGTCATCAGTGCTGATCCCAGGAACGTGGTTTCTGTTCCGGTATTTGTTAGGGGTTCTGACAGTGTTGCCCTTGGCAGGTTCCCTTAGATCTGGGTGGCCTGGGAGTGTGTTTTCCCTTCACTCCAGGTGGGACCACAAAGGAGAATGCCACATACTGTTAAAAAATAAATCACTACTTTAATCCTCTCCCTGTGATTGGACCAAAGCTGGGCTCCACTGGGCCTTGAGACCAGCCAAGCCGCACCCCGTAAGGTGGCGTACCTCTCAGCTTCAGGCCTTTGCTCACCCTTATTTTCCTGGTTCCGTACCCATGGGTGTGGTACTGCTGGCTGGCATAAGGGCCTGGCCCAGGAGGCGGGGCTGCTGGAGGGAGGATCCTCTGGTGGCTGCACCTTCCGCTGTCACTCTGATGCTAGCTCTACCGGAGGCCTCTGCTGTGCTTTAGAATCATTCCATAAAGCAAGGTAGCAGGACGGGCCAGAGCTCGGACTCTGGAGTCGGTACTCTACTGAGTAGCTGTGTCACCTTGGCAATCACTTAATTTTTCTGGGTCTCAGTTTCCTCATGTATTAAGTTTGGAAAATGACATTACCACCTTCACTGGGCTCTCAGGAAGAACCAGTGGGATCGTAATTGTAAAGAGCCTAGTTCATATGCTAACACACTTAGTAAATGTTAGCTGTGTTCGTCGTCATTCTTAATTCTTCCTCCACTATCAGTGGCGGGGGGCTCTGTGTACCCTGTGTCAGCTCCTTCCTGTGGCTCCTCTCATCTGGAGTGTTGTGGAGGGGACCTGCATTAGAATCCCCCTTCTCGGTCCCAGTGACAAGGTTCCAGCTCCACCCTCTATCTGGGTGTGTGTGGAAGGGTGTCCATCTGGCTCCTGACACTTGGCTCCTGGCCTTCCTTCAGCCCCATCTGGTCACCTGAGTCAGGGTGGTGCAACACAAGGAATCTCAGTGTAGCGAAGATTTGGTTGCCAGGAGCAGAGCAGCTGCCTGCTCGAGCCAGCTGAGGCCCAGAGGAGAAATTTCTTGCTGGGATGCCGGGTTGTCCCATGGACCCCAAGGGTAGGAAGTACAGCTCGCTGGCTTGGAACCAGGAACTGGGAAGCCGGGAACTGGTTGTATGTACTTTCTCTCTGGGGCTGCTGGTGTCTCCTCGCCCTTGCATCCAAAGCCCAGCTTTCTGCTTCAGCGGGCACACAGGGGAAAAAGAGGCTGTTAATTTGAATGCCTCGTCCTTAATGCTGCTCACTTTGAATGTCCAGAGTCAATCCACAAGCTTCTCTGTGCCCTACTTACAGATTCCCTGAAGAATAGCAGACTGGCCCAGATATACCTCCAGTCCATGCAGCAAGGAGGCAGGGCCGGGAGGTGAGCTTGTCTTGCTTCACTGATGGGGGCAGGCAGGTCAGTCACCTCCGAATGTGTCACATCTCCTGGCCTTCTGGCAGGAGGGAAAGCCCTCTCCTTTTCTCCTGTAGCCAGCTATGCCAGGCCTGTGCAGACTGAGACCATCAGGTCGTCTGGGGTGTGTCAGAATAGACAGCCCCCACATCACAGTCCATGACCACCTCATAAAATTCCACACTGGCTCCAGACCCCTGGATTACACAAGCTGGTGTTTGCTGAGAAGGGCAGTACTTAATGTACAGGGGACAAAGGAGATGGCTTTAGGTGATGAGGTAATAATACAAGCACTTATTATATTAATAATTATATTTGGAAAACTTACATCTAAGGATCAAACCCACAATTCCACACCTATTACATATGAAATTTCCTTTCATAATATGTGTAAGTAAAAATGAATTTATTAAAAAATTTAAGTAGTGTGGATCTGCAAAAAAAAAAAATGGAGGTGGTATGTGAATGATGGAAGTTGGGAATCAGTGACTGGTGATGTATGCAGACCAGGAGTTCTTACCTGAGGGCCCAAGGGAAGGCTTTAGGAAATCTGGGAATCCCTTGAAATTGCACGCAAAATCTTGTATTTACATGTCTGCTTTTTTCTTTCCTTGGTTGGGGGTGGAGGGTAGATTTTAGCTTGGCTTAAAAATTTACTGTGCATTGGAACTTTCTGGGGGTTATTTATTAAAAATTGCAGATTCCTTTCCCCAAAATTTTGTTATAGCCGTTGGAATGGAACCCAGTAATGTGTGTTTTCACACATCAAGCGTTTAGGTGACTCTCCACAGGTGATTCTAGGACCTCACATTGAAGAGTGCTGCTTAAGCCCGCGAGACCCAAAGTTGAAAATCCAGTCTGGACCCCTTCCAGTGTCCTTAGGATCATTGTGCAAACTGGTAAGACTTTCTGTCCAGAGTTTTTGAGGCCTGTGGACAAAAAGTTACTAGATACATTTTCATCACAAATTATTAAGGAGGGTTCCTTAGCAGTGTGGCGCTCTCTGAACAGCCGTTTTGTGTCTGTGTTTGGCTGTCTTAGTTCAAGATGCTAATAAAGACGAAGGTTCCTATTGAACAACACTAGCCTGGAGCTGATGGCTTTGGATGGTCTTAAAACCAGTGTGAGAGAGAGACGTGCTTGGCCACCATAGTCATAAAAGGCAGTCCCAATGTATTTTATCAAAAGAAAGAAGGCAGACAGACAAGCACAAGGGTTTGCGAGCCGCAGCAGCAGCCGCTAGCATGGTCCTCAGCCAGGTGGTGTGTATCTGTGCAGTGGTGGACAGTGGGAGGCTGGCCTTTGCCCCAGAGATGCAGCAGAGCAACCATGCTCTTCCATTTAGAACAGAAAGAAACCTTTTCCTTTGAATGGATCTTGTTGTCTACATGTTCAGAAAGGTCATAGTAATAAAAGCATAATAAGCAAACATATATAACCTCATTTTAGAAATACGGAGCCTCTATGTACATAGTTCTCATCTTTGACCTTTACTTTTTGGGTGTTCAGCTGCTATAAACTGAGTTAGATCTAGATAAAAGAGTTTTTTATGTACTTGGTTTATTCACATGAGCTTTTAGGTTGGCCATAAAGTGGCATCTGACTCAACTCTTTGAGAGAAATAAAAAGTTCATGATGAACTATTGACCTGTTATCAAATTTTATTGCCCATAAGGAGTTTCTTCTCAGAGTATCATCATGGGCTTTAAGGAAATAATTGCCTTGACTTCTCAGCTTCTCATGGCTGTCCTGGAGAGGTCTTTGCTGGGCCATTTTCTTCTCCTCCTTACGTTTTGCCCAGAGTTGGCTCACTTTTCATCTTTCTGTGGCTCTTTCTGATGAATTGTTAACAACAGGCCAGTTTAGTCTTACGTTTGCTGATGACTCACACTCACAGTTAATACGTGCAGCCAGCTGGCTGTCCCTGCGTCTGTAGTTTTGTGATTGCGTGTTTTCTGGTGACATACACACTGAACTCTGTTCATTTCTGAAGGGGGAGGCTATCTTCATTTTGATGCATATTGATCTGGCAGCTCCTCCAGGTAATGCTGAACTTGAGCTCACTGTTGACCATGAACTCTGTGGGTGTGTTGGCAAAGACAGGACAGGGTGGAATCTTAGTGTAATTCCTGTGTAGGGAAAAAGTAGAAAATTCTTCTAAACTACGATAAGACATTTGTACAGTTTTATTGTGTGTGCCTTTCTGGTTTTTTGTTTTTTTGGTGCTCTTCTGGAATCTTGGACACCATATTAGTCACACGAATGATACCCTAGCAGATGAGCTGTTGAAATTTGAGCCCCACATTATTCACTGTTGTATCTCTAACATCTGGCGGGGTGCCTGGCACATAGGGGAGCAGTCAGAAAGTATTTGCTGAATGACTGAGTGGATTAACCACCTTCACTGTTGTGGTTTACAAGTGACCCCCATTTATTGAAATGCTGATGATGCTGATTATAGTGATAATAGCAACTGTCATTTATTGAGTATTCTCTAGGAGACAGGCACTGTGCTAATAAGCACTTTAAATACATTCTGTCATTTAATTCTCTCCACTGCCTGTGAGGCAGGTGGGATCCCTTGTCCCATTTTGCAGCCTGAGGAGCTTGTAAAGTGATATGGCTCCTGTCATTCAGTTGGTGAGGGTGGAGCAGGACTGGACCCCAGGCCATTTGACTTTGAAGCTCATGCTAAACACATGAGCGTTAAGCTGTTTAGGTGAGGGTACTGACTTGCAGAGAATGTGGGATGCATGGGGCCAGGGCTTCTGCTTGGCTCCTCTAAGACGATAAACAGATGCAGATACAAAAATAGTGGCAGCCCCAGTGCCTGCTGGAAGTCAGCGCCCGGCCACAGACTTTGGGGTGTGTTCCCAGCTCTCCCATTGTCCATCCTAAAGCCTGTTATAGGGACCCTGTGACCTTTGACACTGCTGTCTTTGTTTTTGGAATAAACTGTCACCCGCCCATTATGTAGTGGTAGTGGCAAACCGATTCAAAGCCTGGTCACAAGCAAGCATTGCGATAAAAAAAAAACTTTCTTAGTTCCCTTCTCAAGACATAGGACTGAGAGTCTGGTTTGGAAGGTTTTTTTTAGATTAACCTGAAAATCCATGTTCTGGTTCTCTTTAACGTGAACATCATAGTGTGCATGGTACTGAGTATTCAGCAGTAATTGCTTGTGACAGCTTATAGCCTGCTGATGGTTATTTAAAGGCCGTCTCTCCTTAGGTTACTTCCTCTGCGGCTGCTTTGGGCCAAATGATTCGTTCTTTTGTGAGGCTTGTCATGTCTCAGTGTTCCCGTTTTAAAAGTGGGTATCTTACTTGTGACCCTGAAAAGAACTTGTTTTGCATGGTTTACAGATACATAGCAAAACAATGGATGGGTATTGTGACTAGTTTGTGGACCATTTCACTTATTTTCCTATGGTCCTGAGCTGGGTATGACTCATACATTCTACGACAAGCTCCACAACTAGTTTCACATCACTTTTTGTGTTGTTTGCGGAACTCTCTGTAAGTTTCAATGTGTATTTGCTGCAGTCGGTTTCCTGCTCTGTGTGTCTTACGGATGCATCCTGGGATGGTTCTGATACCCAGGTTACTGAGGGAACGAATGTGTTGCTGCGTTTTGAGCACAGCTCTACCTGCTTGTCAGTCCCACATTTGGCAAAATAGGAATACTTAAGAATCCCCAAGAAGCTAGGCAGGGCGTAGGAGGCAGTCTCTGAGGGGCGTCCCTTCTCAAACTCCTCAACTTGATTCTCTTTGACGGGACAGAGCTGGCAAGTGTGGGGGCCCCGAGGCTCTGGTCCCTGCCTTGGAGCTGACGTCCCACAGGGCTGCAGCTGTGTGAGCTCCAGAGTGGGTGTCCTGGCAGGAGTGCCACACGGGTGATTTGTTAAATTATTACCCATGTGCAGCTTCTGGCCTCTGGTGCCAGGCAGTATGGAGCGTGGCAGGATTGAAAGGAGGCTGATGACACAGCCAGCAAAGGTGGGAGGTGAGACTGCTGGCTGCCACCATGCTTAACTGTCGAGACGCCCACAGAAAGTGGTCCCAGCAGCTGTGTCTCTGTGGGACTTCGGAGCACGTAAGAGACAAGAGGTCTGAGCACAGTGCATTGACCACAGAAGGATTTCTCAGGACGCCTTACTAACGGGACAGGACATTAAGAGTGTCCCAGTAGGGGTGAAGCTTTCAGCAAAATGTACAGCAACTATTTTTGGGGAGTTGGGGGGTATCTGGCATATGTTAAACAAATTTTTATCAGAGGTCTTTTGCCTTCTGCTCCTCCCAGGAGACAGGGGAGAAGGTGGGCTAGTATAATTTTTTTTTTTCCCTGGGATAATTAGTCAACTTGGGGCAGCCTCTCTTTTTATTCACTTACATTTACTCAGTCTCCTGCCCGTGAAATCTGTGTTCTGCCTTCCCTCCAGCAAGAACAAGAGGCCACTTTCTCTCCCCTGCAAGCTTGGGAAGTGGGCCAGGCCAAGTAGCAGAGGTAGTGGTGAGGGGTACTATTTCCTACTTGTGAGGTCTTGGGGGTAATAACATGGCCCTCTTCATAGGATAGTTGTGAGAATTTAACACAGTTAATGTATTTAAAGAGCTACAACAATATCTAGCACACGTACTCTGTATTAGTAGTAATAACTCAGTGTCATTGCTACCATCACCATCGTTGTTATTGAGAGAGGAGGGGTCATTCTGGGGAGAAAGGTTCTCGGAAGCCCTTCTCCGTCCAATGCTGGAGAGGCCGGGGGTCTCACTCATTGCCCGTCCTGCTGGAGTGGACCTGGGGATGGGGATATGGAAACTGAGAGGGGGGACCTCAACGGCTGGTCCCTCCCCATCACCCAGCCCGGGAGGGGCCTCGGTCACCAGCCTCTTCCTGGAGACTGCCTGGGCACTGCCCCCTTTGATGTACTTTCCAGCTCACAGGCCGCCAAAGTTCAAAGGGTTCTTATTTGCCTATTGTAACTCCTCAGAGGGATGATAAGTTCCTTCTGGGACATTCAGGACGTTTTTTCCTGTTGTGAAAAGCTAATTTGGCAACACTGACTGAAGGATAAAGCAAGGAGTAGTTAGGAGCCAATATTCAAAAAGGCCTTTCTGCCCAGTAGAGATCCAGATCAGGGAAGGAAACTGCTCTTGAGCTAGAAAGTATCATTTGTAGGTGTCCTTGCTGGAGTCAGTGCTCAGAACTCAGTTTTAAAATCTCCTCATGACAATGTTGCCTTTCCTCCTGTAGTTCTCCAGCCTCGGAGTTGCGGGGTTCTGCGGGTATTCAGTTTCCAGTGGCCAGGTAGAGTCTTTTGCTATCGGTCTGCCAGCTAAACCCGGGAAGCTAACTGCTGTGCTCCTGTCTAAGTCTTTCTAGCTCACAGGGTATCTGTGGCCAGTGAGACAGTGTCGAATTCAGGCATTATTTTTGGAGGAGGTAGGATGTGGCCAGGGAGTTTGTGCTTCCTCCATCCATTGCTGGAGAGGAATGGTGGCTGCTTCCTAGCTCCTATTTCTAGAGAACTAAAGGTTAGCTATGCAGTTGTCATAGGACAGTAAGGTTTGTATTCAAGCCCTGGATGAGGCGCTTTACATTTTTAAGTTATTAAATCCTCACCAGAATTCCATGATGTAAGAATTTTCAGCACAGGAAATTAAGTTCAAAGACAGTGAAGTAATTTACTCACAAGTTTCGTGGTTTCATTCATTCAACGAATCCATCCCTTACTGAATTTCCGCTGTGTGCCAGATTGCAGGATTATCATGAGCGAGCCAGACCCAGGCGGCGGTCAGTGGGATACTTAGGGTTCACCCCAAGGCACGTGATTTATCACCACACATGTTCTTTCTCACAGAAATTCCAGTGTGGAAGGGACAGGGAGGCGTGCTCCTCGCTAAGGCCTCTGCAGTGCAGTGATTTCCCTGGGTCCCTGGCCCCAAAGAGGGGTGTTCTATAGCAGTCATCACTGAGGTCCAGGGCACTCCACTGTCCCCTATCCCTGTTTCCACCAAGCCCCCCTGCCTCTTAGTGTTTCAAATGCAAAGACTCAAAAAATTTTAAGTGCTTGATCAAAACTTGGCTTAAATGTTAGGCATTTCCCTGCTTTTAAAAACAGAGGATGCTTAAGTAGAAGCCACTTTTTTCTTGATGACTCAGCCCTGGTGTTATGGATGTCATTGCTGTACCATAGAATTTAGTACCTGTATTTTCAGTTTTTCATCACCTTTCCCTCTCTGTGTCAGTTGTCACCTCACCTGCAGTCCCTGAGATGGTCACTGACTGCCTTGCACTCCTTTTGTGTTGGTTGCTTCTAACCTGCTGTGAATGAGGAAACAGCTTCTGGGTTTTTTAATTTGTCTTGAAATAAAAAGCAGGAAGTTGCTGGGTGAGATGCAAAGAACAGGAGTCAGCGGCTTCGTGACAGCACCTCTGGGGCTGGCCTTGTGGTTGGTTGCATGTGGTTCCGTGTCCTGTGGCCGGGGTCTTGCTGCAGCCCGGGCCTCTGCTGGAGGGGTTGAAGGCTCAAGCTTTCGAGTCCACTGGACCTGATTCAATCCTGGCTCTGCTGCATATTAGTTTGGGATCTGAGTCAGCTTACCGTGTCTAAGCCACAGTTTTCTTGTCCTGACACAGAAAGCCCTCCATAAAGGATTCGCTTTGTTATTAATAGCGGTAGTAGAGTTTGTGGTATTGGTGGAGATTGGGGCATCAGGACCAGTGATAGGGTTCAGGTAATGGTGTGGAGTATGGGTTGAGAGCATGGGCTTTAGGGCCAGGAACATCTGAGGTTCAGTCTTCACCTCCCCATTTACCAGCTGGGTGGCCAGTAACAGGTGGACATATATGATGTAGATGTAAACAGCAAGGGCACTTGAGTTAAGGTGAGGGCCCATTTCTGTCGCTGCCACTTACTTTTGGGGTGACCCAAGTCTAGAAGCTGCTTCAGGTGTCTCATCTGCAAAATGAGGATGGTAGTAGGACCTATCCCTCAGGACTGGGAGGTACTGGCTTAACGCATATATATAGTGCTTCAGATAGTGTCTGGCACATGTAAGTGGTCAGCAAATGTCAGCTGTTCCCAGCTGATGGCCCCCCTGGCATGCCAGGAGTGTTGATACTCCTTTCACTCCATCAGTGTGTAATTTATGGCCTCTTTCCCAGAGCCGTAATTCATTTCAGGATCACTCTCCCCGGTCTTTGTTGCCTTGGCTTTTCTTGGTCTGCCGAAGATTGAAGTAGGACTAATAGATGGTTTATTCTGGGAACAGTTACACACCCTCTTCGGGAGGAGTACATGCTTTGCTTTGTGAAAGTTCTTCACTGGTAGGAATTGTCTCCTTATCAGGTTCTCAGCCTGGAAGTCTCTGGGAGCCTCTGGCAGTTTGCATGACATGCCAGAGATATTTGGGAGACAAATAACTGTCAGAAATGGAAAGGATTGTCCTCTTCGACATCTCCACCCTTCCTTATGGAAAAAAATTTGAGTGTATTTTAGTGGAAGGATTATTCCTGCTTTCTGTACTTTTCCACTTTTACTCACTTTTCTTGGGCTAATAGCATATGTGACATAAAAATTCATTATGAATTAAGATTATTTTAATCTCTTTCTGTTTCTTTTAAGCCCAACCTTTAGGTGGCTAACCAGGTCCTTCCTGGCTGATTTTAAAATGGCTGGGAAAATGAAATAAGAAGGAAAAGCATTGTGAAGGAAATTAACATGGATGTTACTCTTTTTCCCAAAAAATTGGTCTTGACATGACATTGCTTTCTTTCTCCTGATAGTTAGTTGTAACTAAAATGCCATGTCTTTCAGTTAATTTCAGAAGAAGGGTTTTGCTTTAATATGTAGGGGACTGGTGATTGACAGCTGCTGTGGGACTGGGGATGGTCTGATTCCACAAGGACTTGTGTAGGGGATTGTTTCTGTACTTCTGGGGGTTGGCAGCACCCAGCACTTTCAGAGAGCTGCCACGTGGCTCTTGTCTGGAGTTGCCCAAACCTGGTATCTGCCTCCCCTACCAAGACTTGTGCTACGTGATGGTGACAAAAAGCAGGTGCCTCTCGTTCCTCCAGCAGCCTGACCCTTGTCCTCAGCCCAAACCAGCTAGTAAGACTGAGTTTCTGCTTTACTTACTTAAGTGCTTTGGAGCTAATGATTCCCTGTTAGGGGAGTCAGTGGGAGTTGGCCATTGTGTTGAAGAAAAAGGTACAGTTAGACTATGTAAGGTAAAGTGCTGGTAGGCATGTGCTTTTGTTGAGTTAGGGAAAGGCTGGCCATGATAGGGAGGGATGGAGGCTTTGAGATTACTGTAATCTCTCTGTCCTCTGGATTTTCTTGGTGGAAACTGGTAGAAAGAAGAGAGAAGGCCATATACCATCTTCCTCCCTGCAAATGACCCAGCCAAAATGGACTACATATCTTGGGTCACATCTGCTGTCTCAGCATGATCCTTAACAATTCCCCTTTCCTTTGGATATGGTCACCCTATGTGTGGATCCCATCAGGTTTCCTTGAAACCTTTGTCAGTAGGACTGAACATCAGCTTCCAGGGGTGTTTTTCCCAGTACATCATCATAAGAGTGAGGCTACCTTCATTTCTACCCAAATCAGCTAGAATGAATGGTTCTCTAAGTGGTTGTTACAAGTTCCACCCGTATTCCCTTCAAAAAGCTACCAGTTTGCAGAGCAGAGGGTTCTGTGGGATCCCCACTGTGGGAGAGAGTGAGGTATGATGTCATGTAGTTGGTTGGCATCTCTCTTTGTGGCTACTTGCCTCATGAGATTAAGAAAACAAATCTTCAAGGCTAATTGGCTAAAAATTGGATATGGTAATTAGGGAGAGTCTAAAATCTAAAGGAAATGAATGATGACTTTACCAGTGTCACCCAGACAATCAGGTAGTGGTGAATCTAGGGTGGGTGCTCAGGTGTGTCTGGCTGTCTCTACCGCCCCTTGCTGTCTATCTCATGTCCAGCATCTTTAGTCCATGCCTCGGATAGAACTTCGTTCCCATGATGCAGGGGTTGGAACTGATTCAGAGCATGAGCCACTGTGACAGGTGGAAGGTGGCACAGGCAATGTTCAAGCTCAGTACTTTGTATGTTGTTATCTTGTAGAGGGTATGTGATGAATGGTTTTGGTGGGATGGGAATAGTAGTAAGGGGCAATTGGCATTAGGATATATTGGTCCAGAGTGAACCCTTTTAAGCCTGTCTGTGTGAGTTAAGTCATTGCCCTATGATGTTGGCCAAGCCTCAGGATCACAGCATGTGGGGATGTTATTCATATTAAATAAATGTCAAACAGCACCCACAGATTTATGGGTTTATAAATCTAAAGAAGCTGCTATTATTAGGATTTCTTGCAAGCCCTGGATTGCTAAACAGGTCTAATAAAACATCTCATTACTGTCAATTAGGCTTTAAGTATCTGGCTGAGAAATGCAAAGTGATTTATGTATTTTTTAATTAGCACAATTGAAAGTGATTATGGCGATGATGAAAAATTATTTTGTGGTAAGAGTGAGTTGTGGTAGAAGGTAAGAAGGGGAAGTGAAGGATTTCCAAAAACCTCAATTTTCCCATTTGTGTTAAATTTCCACAGATTTGAGATGTTTCTGAGAGTGTGTTATTATTTTTTCATATTGTAAAAAAAATCAGTCTTCAAAAAAATGTTACTAATGGTACAACTTTGTGCTGAGGCTATTTGCCCGTAAGAGAGATACACACACACACACACACACACACACACACACACGCACGCACGCACGCACGCGTACCACTGAGCTGCTGGAAGTTAAATCCGTTTGTCATTGTGAACATTTTGACTGTTGTGCTTAGTCACCCAAGCCAGGCCGCTCCATTCTCCACCCCTCTCAGTTTGTGTCATTTTCCTTGCTATCAGTTTCCACCTACATGCCTGCTCTCAAATCTCCATAGTGAAATCAAAATATGTATGAGATGTTTGTTTTTTCAGACAGGCAAACGTGACCTTGTGGATATACTCCTTTCAATATTAAATTTTACGCAAATTGCTCTGAATACAAATTGCAGCAGCACCGTGTTCCTGGTGTTGCAGACTGAAAGTGATAATCCATACAAAATTCACATCTTGGCGCCTGGCATACATATAGGGGCTCAGCCTGTCGGCCTCTGTCTCTTTCTTGCTTTCTGTGGCTCCCTGATTTGCTGGTCCCCACCCTGTTGAAATAGCTCGCTCAGGAGTCCCACTGTACACAGGAGCCAGACCCACATGCCCCGCCCCAGCCGTTTGATGTCTCTGTGTTCCTGCTAATACTGAACTCTCTTCCCTACCCGGAAACATGGCTTTCCTGGCCCGTGGCACCGTTACCCTCCTTCTCCACCTACCTCTCTGACCCTCTCTCATTTCCTTTCCTTTGTTCTTTGGCATCTTTGTCTGTTGTCCAAGGTGGTCTGTGAGTTTCACTTAAGCTGTGTACTTCTGTAGATGATCGGGTATCCACTCTGGCCCAACTTCTTCCCTAGGGTTCCATGCATCCATTTCCAGCTGCCTGACTAGCATCTCTGCGTGGTTGTAGTTGTAGGTCAGACTACAAGCCGCTCTCCCCTTCCTTCTGCAGGAACATCTTCCTTCTCCCTTTCCTGGGTCCTCTGACGTGTACCTCTCCTCTCGTCATCATCTCCCTTTACCTGAACTTCAATTTTGCTGTGATTTCCATCTCTGTGTTTCTCATTATCCAGTTGGTGATATTTTCCCGTGGACCTGACCTGGGTGACGCCCCTTGGATCTGCTGTTTCCCTTCTCTCTCCCTCCCACCAGCGCCCGCAGCACTAGCTGGCTGGCTCTTGCAGTGGCTTCTAATGGTTATTCTCACCTCCTGTGTTCCTACATCTGGATCCAGACTTACTGCTCCCTGACTAATCCTCCTAAAGCACAGGTTTGGACGTATCATATCCATGCCCAAATTCTTCCTGACTTCTTATTGTGCATCAATTATGAAGAAATACCAAAACCCTATGCCTGTTTTTTGATATATCTCATCGGGGAACACAGCATGAAGTTTTTCAGGCCATCATTGTGACGGTCACAGGTAATAGTTTATTTTTGGTGTCATCTCAGTGGTCCACTGGTGAGGTGAAATGTTGTCACTCTTCATTTAATAATGAGAGGGACTGAATTGTGTCCTCTCCTCCCCTCCCCAGTTTATATCTTGAGGCTTTAATCACCAGTGTGACTATAGTTAAGGTTAAATGAGATCATAAGGGTGGGATTAGATAGGATTAATGTCCTTCTAAGAAGTGACACCAGAGAGCTGTCTCTGTCTCGCTCTGCAACTGCATAAAGAAGAGGCAGAAGGTAGCTGCTGCCTGGAAGCCAGGAGGAGTAGTTCTGCCCAGAACCCACCCATGCTGGCACCTGATCTTAGACTTAGAGTCTCCAGAACTGAGAGAAATAAATATCTCTTGTTTAGGCCACCAAGTCTAGTATTTTGTTGTGACAGTCCAGCTGACTAACATAAATCACAAATACTCTAGGTTTTTTGTGCCAGGCAGTGGGACATGTATGTAACACATGGCCCTTGCTGCCATGCAGTTGGGCATGGCATTGTCATTCCCCGGATGCCCAGCAGCTCTCACTCAAAATGTATCAAGTGCCCATCAAGGGCAAGACACCACGTTGCGCATTGGGTTTACAAAGATAATGAAGAATTCAGAGTCTGGAGGTAAAGAAAGAAAGAGGAATAGATTATTCTGTTCAGTGGAAGTTGAATCTGGTAAAATGTTGAAGATATGTTTAGAGCTGAAATGGTGATTACAGGCAAGAAATATAAGTAACAGATTGAGTCATAAATGGATACTAAAAGAAAAACAGATTATAATGCTAATCATCTTCAGTTTAACACATTTTTCCCAGTTTTTTACTTTTTTTCTTCTTGTGATTATTAAAGTAAAAAGTGAAAAACAACACACAGAAATCTGTGGCTTTCCTGTACACTAACAATGAACCAACAGAAAGAGAAATCAGGAAAACAACTCCATTCACAATTGCATAAAAAAAAATAAAATACCTAGGAATAAACCTAACCAAGGAAGTGAAAGACTTATACTCTGAAAACTACAAGTCACTCTTAAGAGAAATTAAAGGGGACACTAACAGATGGAAACTCATCCCATGCTCGTGGCTAGGAAGAATTAATATCGTCAAAATGGCCATCCTGCCCAAAGCAATATACAGATTTGATGCAATCCCTATGAAACTACCAGCAACATTCTTCAATGAACTGGAACAAATAATTCAAAAATTCATATGGAAACACCAAAGACCCCGAATAGCCAAAGCAATCCTGAGAAAGAAGAATAAAGTAGGGGGGATCTCACTCCCCAACTTCAAGCTCTACTATAAAGCCATAGTAATCAAGACAATTTGGTACTGGCACAAGAGCAGAGCCACAGACCAATGGAACAGACTAGAGAATCCAGACATTAACCCAGACATATATGGTCAATTAATATTTGATAAAGGAGCCATGGACATACAATGGCAAAATGACAGTCTCTTCAACAGATGGTGCTGGCAAAACTGGACAGCTACATGTAGGAGAATGAAACTGGACCATTGTCTAACCCCATATACAAAAGTAAACTCAAAATGGATCAAAGACCTGAATGTAAGCCATGAAACCATTAAACTCTTGGAAGAAAACATAGGCAAAAACCTCTTAGACATAAACATGAGTGACCTCTTCTTGAACACATCTCCCCGGGCAAGGAAAACAACAGCAAAAATGAACAAGTGAGACTATATTAAGCTGAAAAGCTTCTGCACAGCAGAAGACACCATCAATAGAACAAAAAGGATCCCTACAGTATGGGAGAATATATTTGAAAATGACACATCCGATAAAGGCTTGACGTCCAGAATATATAAAGAGCTCACACGCCTCAACAAACAAAAAACAAATAACCCAATTAAAAAATGGGCAGAGGAACTGAACAGACAGTTCTCCAAAAAAGAAATACAGATGGCCAACAGACACATGAAAAGATGCTCCACATCACTAATTATCAGAGAAATGCAAATTAAAACTACAATGAGGTATCACCTCACACCAGTAAGGATGGCTGCCATCCAAAAGACAGAGAACAACAAATGTTGGCGAGGCTGTGGAGAAAGGGGAACCCTCCTACACTGCTGGTGGGAATGTAAGTTAGTTCAACCATTGTGGAAAGCAGTATGGAGGTACATCAAAATGCTCAAAACAGACTTACCATTTGACCCAGGAATTGCACTCCTAGGAATTTACCCTAAGAATGCAGCAATCAAGTATGAGAAAGATCAGTGCACCCCTATGTTTATCGCAGCACTATTTACAATAGCCAAGAATCGGAAGCAACCTAAATGTCCATCGATAGATGAATGGATAAAGAAGAAGTGGTACATATACACAATGGAAACTACTCAGCCATAAGAAAAGGGCAAATCCAATCATTTGCAACAACATGGATGGAGCTGGAGGGTATTATGCTCAGTGAAACAGCCAAGTGGAGAAAGAGAAATACCAAATATTTTCACTTATCTGTGGAATATAAGAACAAAGGAAACACTGAAGGAACAAAACAACAGCAGAATCACAGAACTCAAGAATGGACTAACAGGTACCAAAGGGAAAGGGACTGGGGAGGATGGGTGGGTAGGGAGGGATAAGGGGGGGAAAGTAGGGGGGTATTAAGATTAGCATGCATGGGGGGGTAGGAGAAAAGGGAGGGCTGTACAACACAGAGAAGGCAAGTAGTGATTCTACAACATTTTGCTATGCTGATGGACAGTGACTGTAAAGGGGTTTATAGGGGAGACCTGGTATAGGGGAGAGCCTAGTGAACATAATATTCATCATGTAAGTGTAGATTAGTGATACCAAAAACAAAACAAAACAAAACAAAAAAAAACGGCAGTTCCTGTGTGGTAACCTCCAATGAGTTCTACACAAGGGTATAAAGGGCATATAGAAGTGTAGGCAAAGGGTCTGTTTGTGTTTATACAGAGGATCAAAGCCTAATTGGGCTACCCGAAAATGAACTAAGATACGATATGAAAAAGAACTTCCAACATCTGCACTCTCTGGAAGACTCATGCCAGAAGATGATCATCAAAAAACCCCAACAAAGATCCACGCACTGCTACAGCTGTAGATGCACTCATCCCACCAGTTCCTGGACTTGCCATGGGAATGAGGAAGGAGATATCTAAGCTGGCCTGTGCATACAGTAAAACAACAAATTTGACTGGATCTATACTGTTGGAACTCAACCAAGAATTAGGAGAAGTGCAAATTGTAGCGCTCCAAAGTCTTACAACTACAGACTATTTACTGTTAAAAGAACATATGGGATGTGAACAGTCCCCAGGAATGGGTCGTTTTAATTTGTCTGATTTCTCTCAGACTGTTTAAGTTCAGTTGGACAATATCCACCATATCATAGATAAGTTTTCACAAATGCCTAAGGTGCCTAACTGGTTTTCTTGGTTTCACTGGAGATGGCTGGTAATTACAGGTATGCTTTGGTTATGTAACTATACTCCTATTATGTTAATGTGTGTGCGCAATTTAATTAGTAGTTTAAAACCTATACATGCTGAAGTTACTCTACAAGAAGATATGGCAAAGAAATAATCAATCTTCCCATGTTTTCTTCCGCCTGCTACTTCTATAGCTTTTCTTCTTCCTTCCTAATTACAACCCTTAAGTAGAATTCGTGCCTCATATCAAATTTACTGAGTATCATAATTCTTCCAAGTGGTAAAGATACCTCAAGACAAATGCTGGGCATAGAAGCCACAGGGCATAAATCTGCAAAGAAGTAAAAAGCTAACCTTTTCAAACAATAAGGCTTCTCTCTCACTTACCAACTTTACATTTCCCTGTATGGCCCGGGAAGATGACTGGTTAGCCAGAGATGGGTAAGATTCCTCAAGGGAGGAACAACCTAAGACAGGCACAGTCACAGGGGGGCCATCAGGTGAGAAATTGGGGATCAACAGAGGTGAGGCTTAGAACCTCACCCCCCCCATTCTGAGAGAAATCTTCTGCATACATGGATGTTTTATTGCCCTTGTCTAGCTTGGATTAACACATAGTCTACAGGCACACACCTGATCATCTACATTTGCTCTCTTACAACACTAAACTATGTTTTCTACCTTTATCTTGTATCTACCTACCACTTCAGCACTTTATTAAAAATGATAATAATAAAGAGAGAAATGTGGTATCCACATATAAATCAAGTATAAAAACCAAATGAGTATTCATATTTGAACTGACTGTTTAGAGTTCATAATGCATGAGCAAAACCAAAAGTTTCTGTGATGACTGCCCTTGTACTGTTCACTATGTAACTTATTCATTATGTAAGAATTTGTTCTCCATGTAAGAACTTGTTTGTTATGCCTCAGAAGATTGGAGACTGACGAAAATTAGGCTTGGGGTGGATTAACGATTGTGCATTGAGCATTGACTCCCCTATACAGAATTTTATTGTTGTTAACAACCATTTGATCAATAAATATGAGAGATGCCCTCACAAAAAAAAAAAAAAAAGGACAGACTTCCAATGGTAAAATAAATAAGTAACCGGGATGTAATGTATAGCATAAGGAATATAGTCAAGGTATTGTAACAGCTTGGTAGGGTGATAGCTGCAACCTAGAATTGTCATGTATATAAATGTTTTATCACTGTGTTGTACACCTGAAACTAATGTAATGTAATACTGTGCGTCAACTACCCTTCAATAAAAAATAATTCTCTCCAAAAAAAGAAAAAAAAAAAAGTGAAAAACATTTGCACCTTGTTGAAATTCGAGAAGTACTAGAAAATTGTAAAGTAGAAGGAAAGACAATCATAATCCCACCAGAGGAGAAACTCTATTCTGTTTTTAATGTCATTTTAAATGTGTATTATATCTTCTTAATGGATAGTTTCCTTATCTAATGTCCTAACTTTAAACATTTAGAACATTTCCATTGCTAATGTTTTTTGTTATTTTAGAGAACTTGATAGACAGTGTCATTCATAAATCTTTGTCCCCATTCCAAGTGATTTCCTTTGAATAGACATCTTGAAGAGGAATTACCCAGCCAGAGGACATACACATTGTTAAGGGCTTTGAGGATGTCTGACCAACCACTGACATTTGAGTCTTTTCTGTCTGAGCAGGTAACTCTCTGCTTGTCGTTGGCACTAGGGTGCTGGGGCCAGGGGACAGTGGGATGAGAAAGAGATGTGGCCTTATGGAGTTGGTGTCAGCTACCAAGGGAGATGACTCCGTGAATTTGGAATCTCTGGGAACCTTTTACTTTGTAAGTGATTTAGACAGTCTTTTTGAAGTGACATGGATATTTAAAACCCGGCACGTGAAAGTACCTTGTCCTGGGCATTACAGAGTTTTCTGGGGTTCTGGGGCTATCTTTAGACCATAAATGGGTCATATTTTTGGCAAGGAAGAAATGGGCTCCTATGTAACAAGTGGTGTTTGGTTTTTAAAATTGGACCTGTGTGTGTTATGTGCTCCTCTGAGGAAGTTTTGATCAATGGACAAGAAATTGTGAGCATGATAACTTATTTCCTTTAGTCACCTACGTTTGTTTTGCAACAAGATTTTGCTGAGAGGCTTAAACTATTTAAAATGTAAGTTTAGCATATATCTAGAAAAATACACAGCTCAGAAGGGCACAGCTTGATAAAATAATCACAAAGTGAACCCACCTATGTAATCACTACTTAGGCCCAGAAATAAAACCATCAGCATCCCATAAAGCTCCCTTCTCACCTCACCCATCCCTCCTCTCCTAAGGTGATCACTGTTCCTGAATTCCTGCAACCTAGATTTTGCGTGTTGTTGAGTTTGAGAAGTTTTGTTTTGGAAACTCCTTTTTTAAATTAAATAACCTCCTAGCTAATCTGCCTGTATTCTTTACCTGTTGCTGTATAACCTTTGAGGCTGAAGTTGACAATTGTGTTTATTTCTTGAGACTCATTAAACTGCCCAGGGGCATCTTGTGGCCTCTCCCGGGTGCTTGTGCAGTGCATTCAGGCTGGGATGCAGGGCCTGTGCCCTGTGGTCTTTCTTTCTTCCTGGCTTCTCCATGGTATGGTGGTCTCTGGGCAGTCTTCCAAAAGGGCACAGGCGGAGGCCTCAGGCTTAGACTTTGTACAGCATCAGTTCCGCCACATTCTGCAGGCCAAAGCAAGCTACGAGGCCAGAAGGTTCCAGGGAGTGGAGAGGTAGACTGCACCTCTGCGGGGAGGGGATTGCAAAGAAGTTTGCATTAAAGATTTGTGGCCGTTAAGCCATGCCCCGTACCACCTGAAGAGTGCCGTCACCATTGTGTTGACTAAGATGACTGGTGATATGCAACTTTACTTGTAATACTGAGGCTCTCGTCCTCCTGGCCCATATGTGAACACTGTCAGTTGTGAGAGCTGAGTAGCCTGGGACAGATGGGCCATCAATTTTTATCTTCATATGGTAAAAGAGGATTGGATCAGAAATATAAATTCTTTTAGGGATTGACCTTTTTTGAACTAAGTTTGATCTTTTTCAGATCTTTTTCTTTGTCTTGATGTTTCCCTCATTGTTTGAGTGGCCCCTGCTTATCTCATGAAGCATATAAAACTAATGCTTTACCGGCATGCAAACTTTTCTGGAGGTTAAATGGGTGTTCTTCAAAGCATGTAGTGCCTTGAATCATCAGAGGCAAGATTTATGGTCTAGAGACCCCTTCTCTTTCTTTTGATTGTAGACTCCCACTGTAAGAGAGTATTCAGGAGGTCTTGTTTGTTTAACTCCTGGGTCCTGGACTCTGTATTAAAATGAAATGCTTAAAATAATATCAAGGCTGTTTGATACAAAAGGAGACTCAGATTCTCAAAAATACCCTATTTACATATTAGCAAATAGCCTAGTAGGTGATTTTCTTTGAGTTGTTTTTTGCCCAGGTGTTTATTCAGAACTGAGTAAAGGGGTGTTTTGGATTTGGGCACCAACACCATGAGGAAGGCGATAACAGTTTTCATTTAATTGAGCACTTTGTTGTGATCAAAGCTCTTTATTTGAATTAACGTCATAAAATCCTCACAAAACCCCTTAAGACTGGCTCTGTTATACCCATTTTGCAGATCATGAACTCCAGGCACAGAGACCTGAATGACCCACAGAGCTAGTTTGTGTCAGAGCCAGGGTTTGAGCCCATGCTGTTTGAGTCCAGAGCTTGGTACCCTTGCTGCCGCCTTTCAGGAGTGGCATCTCCACATCTGTTGCTGCAGTGTCTGGGTTGTTTGAGAGCAGAGGCAGGCTCTCTGACCCTGCCCCGCAGCTGCCCTCCTCTGCTGTGTAGTTTCGGGGCCCGGCGCCCTAGGCAGAGGTGAGGCCATGGGGGCTCCGAAGCGGCTGTGTGCCGAGTCGCCACCTCACCCTGTCAGTCATCCTTCTGGGGCTTGGTGCCTGCTGGATCTAGGGCTCCTTCTTCCCCACTGAAGAGAGGAGCTGGCTTCCTCAGCTCAGAGCCCATTAGCTGTCTGTAAACGATGTACAACTTCAAAGAGACTTTCCTTTCCCTAGTGTTGGACTTCAATATAATCTGTAAGGCAGGCGCTAAGTGCCCGTACCTGGGTATGTTTATTAGGCACCTTTTCTCTTTGTTTTGGTCTGTAGATGATACTGAGTCTCTTATGCATCCACAACCATCCTTGGCATCAGTGGGTTTTTCGACACATTTCCAAGGCTTTCGTTTTCACAGGGGGAGTTGTCCCTGGGTCGCTTAGGAGAGTAAAGATTAGGATGGAACTGTAGGGTGTCCCAGTCTTTAGCCTCCCCACAGAGTAGTTCCAAGGTGTTTGAAATTATACATACAAGACTGTACCACCTCTTTCCCAATTCAGAAAGCCTTTGAGTCAGACACCTTATTAGCATGTCACATACATTGTTCCTTTTATTCTTTAAAACATGATGAATATAGTATTTAAAATATGCTGGTACCATTGTCCCCATTTACAGATGGGGAACCTGACAGAAGAGTGTGTCACCTGCCCCAGGTCACATAGTCAGGAAGTATCCCAGGTGGTGCTGGGGTCAGAGCTCTGGGTTTTCTCATTTCAAATCCTGTGCTTTTTTTTTTTCTTGTGCAGTTTTCCCCATGCCACATGTCCTTCAGACACCCTTTAAATCTCTCGCAGACTGAAGTTAGAAGTCATGACAGTTCTTATATAAAATCCGTTATCTTTCTCCTCCTCATCTTTCCATTTTCCCTCTGAGTCCCCAAGATGAAGTCATGCGGTTGGGAGGCAGGAAGGTCTGGGATTAGGTTCCCTTTAAGTTACTTGGCAAGAGAAACACAAGAATAGATGTCCTGAGAAGCTTTCCCGTTGTACCTCTAAGCTTGGCGGTCACAGATGCTCTCGGAAAGTTCTGCTCTTCCCAGGAGAGAAGTTAAGGAAGGAGTAAAGATCTTGGCGGAGTTGTTTTCTCACCCTCTCCTGCTGGCCAACCTCAGAGCTCTGTGTTCCCTTCTCTGCTTTCCTCTTCTGCCACCTACTGTGTGTTCCTCAGACTGAAGACGTCATCTCGTGTGGTCTCTTGTTCTTCCCAGCTCTGTCCGGAGCTTCACTTGTGGGGTGAGGAGACCTGTTTTTCAAGGCTGCTGTGCCCAGCTGTGCCCACTTCCCTCCCCTTGGCTCTCTTTTGCCCTTTGGTACTTGGCAGAACTGAATTGCTTAGGTATGAGTGTCCTCATCTCTAACTCTCATTTGAACAGAAGCAAAGAAATGCAAAGAAAATTTTGTACTGAGATGGCCACACGTGTCATGGGGTAAGAGTACAGGTGGTGGGTCAGGTAAACCTGGGATAGAATCAAGGCTGTGCCACTTACTGGCTGTGTCCACCAGTTGGGTTCCTGAGCCTCTCAGAACTGTTTTTCTCATCTTACATACACTTCCAGATGGTTGTGAACGTTAGCAACTCTTAAATGCATCAAGCATCCCAGACAGTGTCTTGCACATAGTGGGGTTTAATGAATGATACCTCTTAGTTCATTTGCTACAAATGCACAAAACATGGTGGTCTTGGGTCTAGTAGTCATGTTGTAGGGTCAGTTTTGGAAAAGGAGGCACTTTTGGGTTTATCTAGTCTGAAACCTTCATTTTACAGATCAGGAAACTGGGACCTGGAGCAGTTAAGTGACTGTGTCAAAGCTGTAATACCAGTTAGGAGCAAAGCTGAGACCAGAACCCAGACCCCCTGACTCTTGCCTCATGCTATCTCGATGGCATCATGACTAATTGGGTCCAGATGTTTATACCTGCATCTCCAGGGCAGGATTTGCTGGGATCACCTGTGGAGGGCTTGGGGTGTTAAGAAAGCAACTTCCTATAGTCTATCCCAGGGTATTAAAATCTCCAGAGGTGTAGCCAGGGGTCTGCATTTTAATAGACACCTCAGATGATTCTTATGCATCTTGAGTTTACATTTATATGAGATTGAGATGAGTTCTTGAAACTATGAGTTTGAGCCTCATTGCTCTTCTGCTGTGTAATAAGAGTTGCTATCCACAGTTATCCCAAAGGCATTGTGGCCTCAGTCATAGGAACAAATCCTAATCTAATGATGTTAATAATCATGATGCTTATGTCAGCTGCTACTTATGGAGACCCACTATGTGTCAGGTATGGTCTGAGTATGTTCGGATACTTTGAAAAGGGCCTTGCATATGTTAAGCACTTTATAAGTGGTGCAATAACCTCATTTAATTCTCACAACATCCCTTTGAGTGTTCTTGCTGTCTCTTTTACAGATACAGTAAACTGACAGAGAAGTCAAGTAACTTGTCCAGTGTCACACAGCTAGCAAGTGGCAGCATTGGTATTTGAACTCGTATGTGTCTGAAGCTGAAACCCATGCGGAACCATAGACTTATGCGTGTGAACTATTCTTTCAATAAATAGTGAATATAAAGAGTTTTCTCATTTTCTCATACATCTCATTGATGAAGTCTGCCAAGACAGACATGAAGGAGACCTCACACAGGTAAATAGCCTCTGTTCTGGCTTATCCAAAACAAAGTTCTGGAGTGAGGCTTTCCTGAGAGTAAACAAACTGGGAGAAAGAATTTGTTCAAAGGGGAAATGTTCCCACTTTACAGTCTGTGTGTGCAAATGAAATGGACAGTGAGAGGGGTGAGTTGGCAGCTCGGCAAAGACCCGGACCGAGCTTCCTGAAGTCCGGAGAGCTCAAAGACTGGGGGGATTAGAGAAGTGTGTCCTGGGCAGCTTTGTGTTCTGCTTGTTTCATGACATTCCTTGACTTGGAGGTCTGGGGATTTTGTACACTGAGCCCACCTTCTGCATTTGGCGTGCCACCGTAGGATGTGGCAGTGAGAATCCAGGTGAGGGATTGTGGTTCCTGGTGTATATGCTGTTCCAGTTGCTGTGGCTGGAACAACCCGCCGCCCCAAACTCGATGGTTTTAAAACGACAATGTTTATTTTACTCACTGAGTTACAGTGGGGCGGGCTCATCAGGGACAGCTAGTTTCTGTTCCACTTGGCCTTGGGTGGGGTGACTTGAGGGCTGGGGGCTGGACATCTGAGTCCTCACTCACCTGTCTGGCATCTGGGCTGAGACAACTAGAACAGCTGTGGCTGTGAGCAACTGGTCATCTCTTTAGGTGGTCTCACAATACTGTATCTCCAGGCTCCAAAGTCACATGTCCAGAGAGGGCACCCCAGACAGATGCCATATAACCTCTTAGGAACGAGCCTCGGTAGTCAGGAAGTATCACTCTGCCATGCTCTTCTGGTTGAAGCTGTTGCATTGGTTTACCAGGTTCCAGGTTAGGGAACAGAGGCCACACTGCTTGATGGAGAAGTTCCTAATTCATTATAAGAATAACGTGGGATGGGCCGCATTGGTGTGGCTGTCTTTGGAAAACATGATCTGCCATGTGTGTTGACCCTGCTCTTGCTAAACGGGGTCATTCAGGGCCCGGGTAGTTTATTGATTCCCTTTAACCTCATAGTGTGGTTTATGAATTTGTAGATGTTAGAAAGGCTACACTTGAACAGTTTTAGCGTGGAACCTGAACTGGGTTTACTTAGAGCCATATGAATATAGGATGGGGAGTGGCTGGCAAAGCCTTACCTCATCATGGAGGAATTATCCATAGATTATTTTTTCTTTTACAAGGAAACAAACCCTCAATCTTTGTCCAGAAGTGTAGGCAGTCCCACAAAGCACATGGTTGCTGTAAGTTCTTTTGACAGTTGTTTAAAAGGACCTAAAATGTTTGAGAGGCTTGTGAACAAGACAAATGTTCTACTCTTACGAAACTTAAGAGTCATGCAGAAAAGATGGGCAGTAACCAAGTGAATGGATAAGAATTTCAGATAGTTATAAGATTCCTAGGTAAATAGATGGGGTGGGCCGGGGCAAGTGGCAGTTGGCATGATGCTATTTGAGACTAGTCAGTTGGCCAACAGAGTTATCAGAAAAAGACATTGAGGAGCTTCATTTAGCCCTCTTCTGGGCAGGCCCCGTGTGTGCTGAGACAAAACTCTCAGGGAACAGCTGAGGTAGTGTGGGCACGTTCATAAAATCCTAGAATAATACTTGGATTAGCTACAACCTCATTATCTACTCTACCAGTCTTATTTCTCCCCTTCCCTTTCCAAAGAAATATTCAGTAGAGGTAACTTAAGAACATAAATATTACTTTTGCACAGTAAACACACATAACTGATTTATTTTCCCTGAGACTAAATGTGTGAAAAGACATAAGAAGAGATTCTATAAATCTATGAAAACTGGATCTGTAACCGGATTTTTAGGGAAGTTAGTCATGCTACGTCATGTCTCTTACCACTTAAGGATCTGTAGGGGCCTCTGTGGTTTTCCTTCCACATCGTATCCCAGCCACACAATGAATAACAACGGTGTGCCTCCTTCATGTCAGCCTCTGGGGCTGAGGAGATGGAGCAGTCAGGGCTCCTCTGTCCACAGAGGCAGATGAAAAGGAAAGCAGCCTGACAGAATAACCGCGAGTCATAAAAATATCCAGGAGAGAAACAAGTTCTGGGTGAGTGGGAGGGGCTGAGGCGAGGTGTCCTGGCAGGGCTCCAAGGAGAAAGCCTAGGTCGCCTAGGAGGACGCTGAGCCAGCCGCCTAGATGGGAAGACGGATTGGGCCACATCCGGGACATCCTTGTGCCAGGCTTTCACTGTTCTTGAGGGAAGATCGGATGAGAGCTGGGGGTGCTTTGGTTCCTGCACTGTGCTGAGTCCTTGTAGCTTTGAAGTTCAGCGATACTCTTTGCCCTGGAAGGAGTGGCTCAGGGCGACTGTTCAGTGACGCCAGGGGAAGGCACCTCTGCAGAGCTCGTCCTGCTCAGAGTCCAGGTCTGGCGGAAACCGTACACTTCTCGGCTCTGCTGGAAGCTTGTCCCGTGAGCTCTGAGGAACAAGAGGTGTCAAAAGCTGACTTCATCTTGGCTTCCTATTTTTATTGGCGAGTAGTTGCAGGGGGACGATCCCTCTGGCTAGTGCGAAGGAGATGGCCAATGGGAAAGGGTGGAGGGAAGCGGAGTAGGGTTGTGTGTGAGTCCTGTTGAAGGAAGACTTCTAGGAGCAATAACCCAGAGAGAGAGTGTTATTTCCAGTGGGAGGTTCTGTTGCACAATTTCCCACGTTGGTTGTGTCTACCTCTCCCACCTCTCTTGCGATCTCTGCTCCTGGTTTTGGGGTTCTCAGACTTTTGCTGGCTTGGTCAGAGCTGTGCAAACCTCAAGCCTGGTGGTAATTTCTGAAGCGAAGGGGCCTGGCGCATGAGAGAACATTTACCCTTGTAGAACACCGTATAGCTCTTCAAGGGGGAAAGGGGCCTTCAAATGGAAACATTTGGTTCAGATTATTTGGATTTGTGTGAATGGGTTGGTTCCAAAGTCATGACTTGCTTTGGGAGATCTAATGGAGAACACTTGCGGGGTGTTAGGGCTTTGCTTTTTTTCAAGTGACACTTCCCCTGCATTCTTCTCTGGTCACCTCTCTTTATATATATATTCTATAGGCACTTCACTAACATTTACAGAATTTTGTTTTCTTCTGAGAAGGCATCTTTTCTTGAAATTGTTCTTAAACAGAGAGGATTGTAGAATGTTCTGGGTATGTCAGTTTGTGGGACAGTGGTTTGTGGTCATATCCCCTTTTCCCTTACCTGTTACTATCCCACCTCAAGTGTAGGATATAAACAGTGTCATTTATGCCCTTGTTTTTTATGGTTCCAATTACAGTTGGATTAGTGGAGCTTATCTTGGGTTCAATACTAGTTTAAGAAGTGTTTTGGATTAGGATAGAGTAGAATAAGTTAGGTCTATGTTTCTGGAGGTACTAGGAGAAAAAGATGTGTAGAGGTCCCATGGTCGATCCCAATATGTTATCTGAAAACACATAGTAGTTAGGAGCATGCGTTTAGAATCTGTCTTTGTTCCCTACCAGCCCTATGACCTTGGAGAGGTCACCTCCAAGGCCAATTTCCCATCTGTAAATGGGGATAGAGTTTCCTCAAAATTCTGTTTTGAGGATTAGATGAGATAATGTATGTAAAGAGATTAATACCTTACATACTTGTTTAATAAATAAACATAGCTATTGTTAATAGAAGTTTTTTGTGTGGAGATTTCATACGTTGTGCTACAGGTGGTATATTCTGGTGGTGAAGAGTGGGACAAACTCATGAAAACTGTCTTCTTTGAAGAGTCACATCAGTTAGATGAAATTCTTATAGAGATGAAGGGGCCGTGAGTCAAAGGTTCCAAATCTTTGCTCTCCCAAACTTTGGTCCACCAAAACCCTGGAGTTTTCATCTGTTGGCATATCCGGCTCAGAGGTGGCCCCAGGCCACCTTTGATAACTTCTTAAACCTATTTTCTGGGCTTCTTTTTGCAGCTGGAGAAGCTTTCCATGAATATTCCCTGCCTCTTGTAATCACCCTGGAGGTTCCCAAGGCCTCTCGGCACCTTGGATGATGTCAGACAGTTGGCTCTGGGAGCCAGGCTTGCTCCCAAGTCCTGCTGGCGGCCGCTCCTGGCTCCCCAAGCACACAGCTGGGGGAAGAGTGTGACCACTTCTGGAGCCAAATTGGGGCCTGTCTCTCACCAGTGTTTGAATGGAGGTCAAGGATGCAGGGCGATGGGCTCATGGAAGCGAACTGTGTGGGATTCATCGATAGAAAGGTGGCACCTTTAATTGCTGGGATGTGCTGTTTCACCAGATTGTCATAATTACAAGTATGCCTATCATTCACTGAACCCTTACTACATGCCAGATGTGCTTGGAGTAGTAATCTATAGTCCACATTTTTCCAGCAAGGAAATTGAGGCTTTTGGCACTGATAGAACACACCCAGCTTTATATATACTTCCTTTTGACTTCTTGATCTTTCCTAATGGCTAGAAAATTTCTCAGTATCAGTATATGAAGACATGGGTTAGGATAGGTGCAGTGGAAAGAGTGTGAACTGTAAGTAAGGTTATAACCCATCTCCCATCTCTCCCCTGTCCCCTTTCCTGTTGCCCTTCCTTCCACCCTTCCTTTCAGCTTGTAAGATCTGGGCTTGGCCTGGGCCAGCTGACATTATGATGTGGTTGTTAGGATCCTGAGCTCTGGTGGAGTCTTGGCCCTGCCATTTGCTAATTAAAGGGCCTTGGGAAGTGGCGTCCTCCTCTGAGCCTCAGTTTCCTCGCTGGGGATGATCACTGTCTCCTTCCACTATTGCGGAGACTAAGTCAGATGACACATGGCAAAGCACTTGGAAAATATCATATATGTGAGCTGCAAATCTAGATCATTTTATGTTATGCTTTCATTCTCAGACATTCTCGTTTTCCCTTCATGAGTTGGTGGTTTTAAAGACTTTTTTTTTGAGGGGAGTGTCACGGATTTTGAGAATCTGTTGCATGTTCTGGACTCTTTCCCAGAAAATGCGTGTTCATCCAAAATCATACTCAATTTCAGAGGGTTCAGGACCTTCTAAATCTCTTTGTCTGTGAACTCCAGAAGGAGAGATGCTTCTGGAAGATTGTGCCTGCTTTTTACCGGAGCCTCTCCTTATCTTCCCTCTGACCCCTGCTGACCCTTAGCTGAGGCCAGGGCATGTGATGGAGTCCTCCGTGAGGGGCCGGGGAGAGGTGCTTCCTGTCCCTGCTCTGCCCTCCTCACTGACAGGCAGTGTCCTGGTTTCCCAGCCCTGGTGTGGCTGCCTAGAACAACACCAGCAGCGTCCTTCAGGAGCTCAGCTCTGAGAGCTGCCAGGGGAAATCAGTCTTTGTCTTCCTGTGGCTGAGCTGTTTCAAGGATGGGAGAGGGGTGAAAGGGGAGGCAGGGAGCAACGGAGGCTCTGGGGTTTCAGGAATAGCAAAGCTACTGTCTGCGGGTGGCCTGCTGTGTCCCAGGAACTGTCCTGGGTGCTTTGCTGTCATAATTTCTAATCCTTACAAGAGTGCTACCAGGTGGATCCTGTATCTTTCCCACCTTTCCCGTGAAGACACTGAGGCTGAGATGGTTAGATGGACGAGGCCCAGTTTGCCTTGGTCAGTGAGCTCCTCTGGGCCACGATGATTTGGAGACAGTTGGCCTCCAGGGTGGAGGGTAACCTCACAGCCTTTGCTGTTGATGAAGGGAAAGGACTCCCAGTGTCCAGACATCCTCAGAGGCTGGCTTTGTTATGTGCTCTTGATGGCCTTCTCAGTGCTGAACTGCAGACGTGTATTTTTAGAAAAGGAAGAGACTTCTGTGTTTATGTTTAGAGACGTAGCCGTTCCAGAACATGTAAACCAGTAAAGCAGCTGAGTGTTGCACTGGTAGATGTCCCCGTGCTGGTGGTCCCATCTTCTGGCTGGTGGGTATTTGCCATTCAGGGGCAGGACTGACCCTCTGGTCTCTTGTCTTGATAGACTAAGTGCCAAGTCTTCCCAGGGGTCAGGTCTGGGCTCACCACAAGCACAGTCTTGGCTTGTTGACAGCCAGCCTGTGACATCTTTTCCTCCCACTTCCTTGCTTGCATTTACCCCTGTGTGCTAGCTGTTTGGAGTTCCCGGGGCCAAGCAGCCACACGTGGAAGACAAGGGCAGGGCACTGCAGTGTTCGGTCCCACTGTGTCCCCGTTGCTTGCCCACACTTATAGCTGACACACACTGAGTACTCCTTGCATGCCAGGCGCTGGCTCTGTGGATTATCTGTCCACTCCTCCCACCAGCACTATGAGGGGGCTCTGGTGTTATCTGGATTTTCCAGATGGGAAGACTGAGGCTTGTACGAGCCCATGACCTGCCCAAGGTCACACGGCTGAGGCAGTACCTGCACTCAGGTGGGAGCTGAGGTGCATGTGTGAGGGGAGGACGAGTCAGCATGGAACTGGAGGAGGCTGGGGCGTGCCACCTTGGTGCCCATCTTCTTGCTCCCAGGAGGCTGTACTTTGGTGTGGCACAGGCGAGCCAGAATTTCAGGTCCTCTTGAGGATTAGTCTCCTTGACCTTTTCCACTCTGGCAAAGAGGATTTGGATGGGATTTCCCTCTGGTGGGGATTTTGTCTTAGTGAGGAATGCAGAACTGGGCCTGCTGCTTCTGGGATGTACTCTGTCATTCCTGCTCACTCCACGGCTGTGCCCTCCCCCCCCTCCCCTTTACACTTAGAGTGGAGGCACTGGGGAGAAAAAGAGACTACATTTTGTGTTTTCCTGTGGGGCTCTATCTGTAGGATGTTAAGTGACCAGTTGTAAGACACTTCCTTCTTTTATTTTGGTAGTTTTGCAGGTTGCCTTCAGTGTTTCCATTTTATTCATTCATTCATTATCTGTGGATTCGTATGACTAAAGCATACACACAAGACAGTAGCTCACCCTCAAAGGAGGTTAGCCTGGAGACAGAAAGACCCAGAACCAGCCAGCGTGCTAAGGACTTTCCATGTATCATCTCAGAACAACCCTGTGAGATGGGAGGGAAACTGTAGAAACAGGGGAAGTAGAGAGTGTAAAGACAGGGCCTGGGTGCAGGACTGCCCGAGTGAGGACCTCTGCTCCGCTGCTTGCTGTCTGCGAGCCTTGGCAAATGACTCAGCCTCTCTGACCTTCTGTTTTCTCCTGTATGAAATGGGGATACCAGTGCCTTTCTCATAGGATTCTGAGGAGCAAATGAGACAGTGTTTGTAAATTTCACAGCCTATCTCTGGTATATTGAGACCTCAGTAAAAGGTGGCTATTTTTCCTTTTACTATTATTATGTATTCTTAATTCCTGGCTTTAAAGATACAGAAACCAAGCCTAGAGGCTGTCCTGGCCCAGGTTACAACAAATTCAGAGAACGACAGTAACACATTAACTGCTGTTAAATGGCAAGGATGGGGTGCCACGAAGAGGTTCAAGGGAGGGAAGTGGCATCTGCTTTGTGTGGGTGGTGGAAGACGCTGCAGGCAGGCTGCTGTCGGACTTGGGGGGACTCCATGGAGGAGGTGGCACTTGAAGGATTGGCCCAGCTGGGCAAGAGGGGATGGGGAAGGTAAACACTGTTGGTTGGAGGGACCAGCAAGGGCCAGAGCTCAGCGATGAGAATGGGTGGTGTGTTAGCTCAGGAACCCTCTGATTCAGAGCAGAAGAAGGGTTGTGTAAGCCCAAGCAGGGCAGGGCCTGGGCTGGGTTTGTTCTGACCTAGAACAGTGCCTGCACCTGGGAGGGGCTCCATACAGAGTCGTTCAGGCCAACTGAATGGCAGTGTCTGGAGGTGGTGACTTGGAAGAAAGGAATTTTGCACTTCAGTGGAGAAGTTAAATTCTGCCCACAGTGAGACCTGGGGTTGCTTATTTCTGCTATAAAACACCAGCTCTGTCAGCCGCCTTTAACTGTGTGTCCTTCTAGACATTAGCTTTGGTTTTGCTTGGACTGTGAATCTCCCTGAGCTGTTGGTCAGCATTCTGATGGTAACAGGAGACTGTCAGGCTGGGTGGCCATCTCTGTCCCTGGGGTCATTTAAAATTGAGACCATAGATCCCTGAACCAAGTAAAGCCATGTGTGGCCCTGTGGTTTCCTCAATTATGTTTCCCTCTTTTACTTGCTTCCTATTTTTTCTAATTTTCTGTGGTCAGAATCTCACCATAGGTGGTTCTTGAGCCTTGGCTCATCATCCAAGGGCAAATGCTCCTCACTTTATGAAGCCACGTGTTAGATAAAAGTCACGTGCAAATCTCTGTTGTGTAGATGGTGTGGCTGTTGCCAAGGTGAGCACCATGTGAGAGATGCCTGCCTCCAGGTAGTCCTTCAGGAAGCAAAGAACTACTTTAGTTTTGAACATACGATTCTTTGTACGTTTTTCATCCGCTGGGTTTTCCTAGAGCTTTGCTGCGAGATTGCAGTCACCTTGGAACCAGGGACGTGCTCCTTCACTCTCTGTGTCCAGCCGTAGCTCCTGGGAAGCACCCAGTGGGCGTCTCTGTCACTCTTGTTTGGTTTCCTGGCCTTAGTAAGTAACAGCTGTCACAGGATGATTGTTGGTTTGTTATTGATCCCAGGAGCAATTAGTTTAGTTGCACTACATTAGCTTTAAACTGGAGGTAATGGTCTGGATCATCCTTTACTGACAGTCTACTGTGCTGTCTATGGTTCCACGGTCATTACACCCCAGCTCCACCTTGATCTAAAAATGGTGTTATCACCATCTTCTTTGAGCCACGAACAGCCCTTTTAAAGAGGGTAAAGGATGGGAAAGTAGGTCTGTAGTTTTGAAAAAATGTTTTGAAAGATTGAAGCCATTGAGAAGACAGTAATTTGTATCTTAGTTAAAGCAATTCAGGTAGGTTTTCAGGGTGAAGCAGGTGTGGACTCTCTAGTTTCCTTATCCTGGGTGAACAGGTTCCCATACAAAACAACAAACAAACAAAAAATCCCCAAAATAATAACAAAAAAACCATAAGACTTGAGAACAGGTGAAACCTCTGCAGCCATACCTTTTGTCTCTCCCTCCCAAGACGCTTACATTTGTATTGGCTCGTCTTCCAAAAAGATCAGTGCTGGGGAAGATGTGTGTGTCTGTTATCAAATGTTTCCTGCCATGTGTTTTACTATCGTGTGCTGTGTGGTTGGAGTGAACAAGGAATTCCCCCCCAGACACAGCTAATCACAAGAGAGCACCGCCCTCCTCCGGAGGGCTGACCTGGGCCTCTGGGCTGCGCTCTCCCTGCTTCTCTGGTGCTTGCTCTATTAATTTAGTGCCCCTGTGCGTCGTCATTAGACTCTCCTCCTTTTCAGTGACACATTTTCCTCTTTGTAAACATACTGAAGTCTTCATTATCTTTAAAACAAGGCGAGGGGTGGAAAGCCAGTCACAACAAAACCTCCCTTTGCACTACTTTGCTCACGTGCCATCCTGAGCTATGGTTGCTCTCATAGTGAGACTGCTGGAAAGAATATTCTGTATTTATTGTCTCTACTGCTTTGGCTCCAAGAGCCTGCAAGCCTGATGTCTGCTTCTCCTTCTCCTTGGAACCCGCTGTCTCAAAGGTCCTCAGGACCAAACCGACCTAGTTAACTGGCCCCCCTTGTTCTTATCATTCCTCTCCTTTCTGGAGACTTTCCTCCTTTGCCTTCACTGGCTGTGTGCTCTCCAGGCTTCCTCTGCCCCTTCCGTGCGTCCTTCCAAGCTCCCCTTCTTTGTCCTGTGGGTCTTCCCCAGGTTCCCGGTCTTCTGTGCCTCCCAGATCAGAGGATCTGTGTCTGTCTGTTGCTAATCTCTCCAGGCCCTGGCCTCCGCCATTATCTCGTGTACACGATCCCCAGACTTCTCTCCGGCAGCCCCAAATCCTCTCCTGTTCTTTGTCAGATTGAGGTCCAGAGAGGTGAGGAGATTTGCCTGAGTCATAGCAGATTGTTCATAGTCTGTATGTTTGTAGGGTCCATTCTGTATAAGCACACACCCCTGCCCAACTTTGGAAAAACGGCTCACTTTGGCCAGAAAGACAGGAATGAAACTGCACTCCAGTAAGTTTGGATCTGTCCTCCCTCCAGGGCTTGAAGAAGTCATGGTGAGTACTTGTGCTGGAGGCTTCTCTAGGTGTTCTGTGAAGAGGTAGGTAAGGTGTGCAGAGAAATGCTAATGAGAAAAGACAGGCTCTTGTGAGCGAGGGCGGCAGCAGGGATGGTTTACCAAGGCAGGGGCTCTGCAGCCAGAGGTGGTTGAGAAGAGGCAGGTCTCAGGTGGGAGTCAGCCCTTGAGGCGGTGTGGAATGTTCACCGGCATTAGTGGTATTATTGAGGGAATCCCATTGTCCTCTGGGGATATGGGACCAGCCCCCCAACAGGCACTGCAGGACTTCTCTTTACCAGTGTGTCTGCCGGCCAAGGTAAAGGCTTTCTTGGGAAAGAAAGTCAGTATGGCGGGACCTGGACTCTTAAAACCACCCTTGCTTCCAAAGAAATTCAGAGAGTTTGGTTTCTTCATGGAGGCTGTCTTCAAGCAGATTTATTATTGTTCCCTAAATGATTCTAATTATAGGAGTTGTGCTATCAATACAGATGCCTGTGGCTTGTAGCCACAGGGATTTTTATCTGCTTCGCACGTGTGTTCTCACATGTTGGTGCGTTTTGGCTTCTTGCCGCCTGTGGACTGCCAGCAGTTGGATTGATTTTGCATGATCTGGTTGAGCGTCTGGATGGGGGATGGTGAAAGGTTCTTTGATCCAGGGGAGGTCTCTGTGTTCCCCTGGACTCTGATATCATTACTTGGTAATAGTGTCTTACTTATGTCTTAGAAGGCAAACCAAAAAAAATTTATCAGCCAGCAGCTCTGGGTGCCACTTTTCATGCAGTCAGGGAATTGGGCTGTTATCCTGTGCCATTGAAGTGCTATGACTTTGAGCCCTTCTATTAGCAGAGAGAGATGTCAGTCAGTTTCTCCCTTGTAAAGGGGAAAAAACCTTACTGCTGTGACACCTTTGACCTCCCTCTGAATCCTTTGATCTCCCTCACTTCTCAGACGTGGCTTTGTCAAGCTCCAGAGGCAGTGGAAGTACTGATGGGGGAGGGTCAGAGAATCTGCTCAGCAAAGTTTGGAAGAATCGTTAGAGTATAAAATGGTCTTTTGGGGGCAGTTGATGAGCAGCTTATCCTTAGGGTAGTGTAGCTTAGAATTTGACATTTTGGGGTCTAGAGTCAGGCTCCTGGTTTTATATCTTGGTTCTGTTGTGGTTTTCTCATTTGTAAATGGATTTAAACGACAGTACCTACCTCAGAGGGGTTTGATGAGAATTAAGTGACAGTATCTTTAAAGCACGTAGGGGCTGGGCACACAGACAACAACTTATTGAAAGCTTACTATCATGATGTTGAAAATCCTTCCGAGTAGCCTGAACTCCATGTCCTGAGAATGCTGCAGGTCCTTCTCCGTGTGTAGACGGCACCTGTCTTTTCCACTTGGGATTTGTAGGAAGCTACGAGCTTCAGGAGAGCTGGGGGTGAGTGTTTTCGTTTGTAGTACAGTGGAGAACACAAGCAGACAGTAAGTGGGTCATAGTAGGTGCTTAGTAAGTTCTTACCGAATGAGTGAATGAAGCTGTGGGCAGATGAAGAACAGGAACATGGCTGGGCGGTATGTTTGGTGTAGTTAGGTCATTTTTGTTAGTTTGTAGCCATAGGAGCCTTCATCATGGAGATCATGAAAGTAGCAAATTTGGAGGGAAATTCTTGTTTTTTTCAAACAGCTTAATGGGCATATGTGTTAAATTGTTGATAAATTCTGACTTCTGTACACACCTGTGAAGCCATCACCGCCTTGGGGGAATTCTCAACGCCTGTCTGGGGAGTAGCTGAAAGGCCACGTCCCCCTCCGCTTGCGGGCGGCTGGCCGGCCGCCCGAGTAGAAGAGAAGGAAAGTCCGCTTCCCTCCTCCCACCATCAGCCCTCTCCAGCCATTATCTGCGTTCTTGTGTCCTCGCCACTGGAACTGCAGGGGCTCAGTGCGGTGTGTCTCTGCCGGGTGGCTCTCCCAGCTGCAGGTTGGGGCAGCAAGGGCTTTGTCAGTTTTGTTCGGCGTTCTGATCTCACCGCCCCCAGCACGTAGACGCCCAGAGAAGAGGTAGAGGGTGTCCGAACGAACCTAGTGTCGGGACCTAGTGCTGGGTATGAATCAGGAGCAGGGAGAACTGCGCTGTCCTTGGAGACCCGGTTATTTATACCTTGAGCAGAGGGCATCAAAGGGAAGAAGGGCCTCCCGGGGTTGGTATCACTGTGACTTCATTACTGGTGTGACACCACAGAGACCCTGGAAAGGCAGGGAACCCAAAATGACACAGACAGGCCCAAAGATGAGGTGCATGGGGACCTCCTCTGTCATTCTAGATGCAGCTGTTCTATGCAAGGTTAAACGTTTCTGTTGGGGTGCTGTGTGTTTTTATTGCAAACTGTCTAATTTAGACTGCCACAGAAGGAGGCTTTAAGTGGGTAATGCTGTTAGAAGGCCCTCCAGTTTCCTTTTTTTCATTCCAGTTTGTGGTAGTAACACCACTTTCCCCCACCCCCTGCACCCCCACCCTCCATCCTGCTCATAAATGACAATGAAATTTTTAGTCAGCTCTGAAACCTTCAGAGAAAAGGCTCTCCTGGGCACTAAAGGAAGAATCACAAATAATAATTAAAAATGACACAACCAGGTAGTGGTTTGTGGTGTGTATTTTGGCACGAGTCAGCCTTTTAGAGCAGCAAGTAACCTCCATGGTGGAGAACAGGCAAAACAGGCTTTAAAAACCCCCATTACAGAAAGAAAGGGGAGGGGTGGGAAGCAAGAGGGGGCATACCTGTATTGGTGGAGCTGCTTTTCTACCAAGTGTTTACAGAGGAGGTGGGTACCAGTTTCATTTGCCCTTCCGTTTCTTGCAGGTGCTGGAGGCAGCTGGCTGGTTTGAGGTGAACTGAGGCTGTTCCGGAGGCACCTCCTGAGAGGGCTCTGGCAGATTTTGCACTTTCAGTTGTATTTTGTGAGTGTTTTATCTCACGTGCTTTGTCCATAGGTATCCGTCCTCCCATCTGTCCGCCATTATTGCTGCCCGTTACGCGTCAGGCACCCTTTCCTCCTTCCCTCCGCCCATGGGTCTGCCCACCCATCCTCAGTCTACTCCTCCTCCAGCCGTGCAGCATTGATCGCCTGTTGCGGGCCCTCAACACCAGTGTAGGAAGTAATTTAACAGAGGAGAAAGGTGCATCAACAAGATTGTTCTGTTGTTTTTTCTGCTTTGATGCAAGGTTATTAATGACTGCCTTACAAGCCCCCAATTTGTAATAAAGACAGGCCTTATCTGCTTTTTGCTTACCTTTGTCTCTAGTGACTAGTATATCAGGCACATAAGGCACTTAATATGTAGTTTTTTGAATGAATAACAGAATAAATGAGTCATCTGTATAGTGTAGCACACACTTGAAAGGATAGTCACACGGAAGACAATTACTAACACCAACCCCGTATCTGGGCCAAGTAATGAAGAAAGAGGGATGTCTGTGCCTACTCTTACGGTAGCTCTTTGTTCATTTGCTCATGCACTGGGTGACTGTTTTTTGAGCTCCATTGTACCAAGCTGTGGTGGGCACAGGGCTGACATGGCCTCTGCTCTCTCGGAGCTGTCTGCGCAGGGAGCAGGTGTGGGAAGGCTCAGGAGGAGACATCCATGTGCCGGGGGCGCAGAGTGGGGGCCAGCCTGAGCTACCGGAGAGGTGGCGGGCAGTGTGTGTGACGCTGCCCTGTGGAGGGCTCCCTGGAGGGGGCCAGGTGTCTGCGGTGTTGGGCAGGGTGGGAGAGGGCCAGGGAGGGGAGCCTGGGTGGCCCAGGTGTGGAGAGCTACTCTCAGGGAGGCCGGGGCATGGCCCCTGCGTCATCCGTCCAGAGAACCAGCGTTCCTTTCGGTGGTGGTGCAGGACCCCTGCAATGGACTTAGAGGCTCAGGCTTCCTGAGAAAGGAGGCATATTAGCGTCCTGTGCTGCCGTAACGAAGTACCACAAACTGGGTGGCTTCAGCAGAAATTTGTTCTCCCAGTGCCAGAGGCTAGACACTGAACCCAGGGTGTCCACATGGCTGTGCTCCCCCTGAAGTCTGTAGGGGAGGATCTTTCCTTGTCTCTTTGCGGCATCAGTGGGTCCTGGCAGTCCTTAACTTGGAGCTGCGGCCCCTGGTCCCTGCCGCCCCCTTCCCTGTGCATCTGTGCTCTGTCCTTTTCTTGTAAGGACTCCGGTCATTGGATTTAGGCTCCATTCTAATTCCCGTATGACTTTGTCTTGGCTAATTATACCGCACAGACCCTATTTCCAAATAAGATCATATTCTGGGATTCCAGGGGGATACGAATTTGGGGGACATTATTCAACCTTCTACAGGAAGGGCTGTTGAAGTTGGTGGAGCAGTGCTGGGAGATTCCTGTAGGTCTTACTCCTCAAGGCTTCTGGGTTGGTTGTGGGGAGTGGTGGCTGGGATTCCCACTGGGATTCCCTCCAGTGGGGGCTTCTGAGTGCAGGAATCTTTTTAGGTTCCTGAAAGAAGCTGTGCGACTGTAAGAGGTGGCCCTGCTCCTGCAGGCCCCTGGCTCCGTCCCCCGCCCTTCCCGCAGTGAGGGGAGAGAGGGCGGGGTGTCTCACTGACTGTCCCTGGAGCGCCTCGAGAGGAGGAAGTGTCCGCGGGACTCGGTGACCAGAATAATTAGTGACTCCAGCCGACAATGGCCTAGGGTTTTTCCATGGTGCTCCTCTCTGGGAACAGTTTCCTGCTGCTTTCTTGGAAGCCTGTTGCCAGGGACTTTCCGGGTCCACAGGACATTGCTCTCCTTTTCTTTCTTGTTTCTCTGTTTTCTTAGGTTCAGTGTCATTAGCTTCTTCCAGTTCCCGGGCATTTAAACAAATTATTCAGCGATCTTCCTATAAACTTTGATTTCCGGATTTGATTTCCAATGTGGAAATTTGATTTCCAAATCTGATTTTCAGACTTGGTTCCCAGAATTTCTGATTCAGCAAGACTGGGGTGATATGATTCAGGTGAACTATTTCCCCAAAAGGCATATTTGTGTGTGTCTGTGTGTTCCTTCAAGTGATACCTGGTGTATTAGAAAGGATGGCTTCTGCATTTAGATGATACTAATTGACACAATTTCTCACCAGATAATGTATTTAAGATTCTGACCTAGGTGTGCTGTCTGGATACACCCATGCAAATTCTTTGCCTATTGTTTGACCATAGGCAAAGTGATTTTAAAATAGAATTAATTGTACCTTGAAAACATAGGCAGTACTGTTGGATGAGAAAGAAAGTGAGTGGGGAATGTGTGTTTTGTGGTTTCAAGGGAAAGCCCGGGCAATGGGGTTCCGATGGTTTTATTTTGTGTGTGTAATAGAGTGAATAACGGGTGGCTGCTTGATCTTCATTTCTGTGACCCAGCTCTCCCTTTCTGTGAAAAGGTGACTGGAGGGTGTGTTAATTTCCTGCCAGAACTTCAAAAAGTCACATGCTTATCTGTGTATTCATTTATTTATTTAAAGATATCATTGGGGGCTTACTACATGCTAGAACTGTTTTGTAAACAAAGCAGAGACATTGGCTACTGCCTGCCTAGTGTTTATAAGGTCATCAGTGGTACATGTTAAACAGTCACTGAATCAGAGTAAATTATCTATTGTGCAAAGGAATGGGAAGGGAAATTATAGGGAGCAGTGAGAGCTTACCATTGGCAATGGGTGGTAAGATGAGAGCAGGCCACTTCCCGAGGAAGTAACCCTTCGAGTGGACTGGGGACGGCAGAGGAGCAGGAACGGGGTACAGTGGATTGGGGAAGCGGTGTTGACAGAAGGAAGATGATGCCCTGGGCTTTTGGCCGGAGGGGTCCTTGCACAGTAGAAGAAGGGGTCAGCCAGTAGGGCTGGAGCACCCGGGGAGGACCTGGCAGGCAGGGTGTGCAAATGGGGCAGGGTTTGTAGACCTCGGTCAGATTTTTTGTTGCTTTGAGATAAAATGTAGGAGTTTTAATTGAGGAAGGTGTAGAGGAGGCAGTAACAAGATCAGATCTGCTTTTTTGAAAAGGTCATCCTGCTCAGCTGAGTGACAAACGGTCTGGAGCGGAGCCAGGAGGAAGTGGGGAGACCAGGTAGGAGTCCAGGCCAGAGATGGGACGGCCTGGGCTCGGTGGTGCAGCAGGCATGGAGGGCTTCCTCAAGGTTCCAGTTGGAGGAAGGGAAAGTTCGTGAAGGTGCAAAGCAATCCCAGGTGGTCCTGTGCCCAGGGCTGGCGGTGTCATCTGTGGGACCCCTGGTTGGTTAAGCACAAATGAGTGCTGTTAAAAGTATCAAGATATAAAGTCATTGCTTTTCTTTTATGGTCTCTCTCTTGACTTGCAGTTTTTTTTTAATTTGCTATTTAAGGCTATTTATAAAAAAAAATTAAAAATTTAAACTATTAGCATGAATTTGACTGTTCATCTTTATGTTTTACAGTGCCAATTTTAAATGTCAGTGTAAGATCAACTGACTTGTCTGTGGAATCACTGAAATTACACAGTTCCTATTATGTAGCTCAGATGCATATTACTTTTGTTCTTACCAGGACAGTGGAAACACTGCACAAACAACTAACTGTGGGTGTTTTCCTTTTATTGAAGCATAGTTGGTATACAATATTATATTGGTTGCAAGTATACGTCATAGTTATTCACAGTTATCTACATTATTAAATGTTCACCCCAACTAGTATTGTTACTCTCAACCTATTACATGTTACATGTTACAGAATTATTGACTGTATTCTCTGTGCTGTACTTTCATCCCCATGACTAATGTATATTGCTTTATATTATATTTGTATATTGAGATTTCATGCCTCTTTATCCCCTTCATCTATTTTACCTGCCCATCATAACCCCTCCCGCATGGTGACCACCAGTCAGTTCCCAGTGTCTGTGAGTCTGTCTTAACTGTTTTTGTTTCTTTTGTTTTTTTGAAAATGATTTTTTTAAAGGTATAATTGACATACATTATATTTCAGATGTATAATATAATGATTCCATTATTGTGAAATGATCAACACTATGTCTAATATCTGTCACCATATAGTCACAAAGTTTATTTTCCTTGTGATGAGAACTCTTAAATACAGTTTCTTAGCAGCTTCCAAGTATGCAGTATAGTACTATTCTGTGTAGTCGCCCTATTGTACATTACATCCCCATGACTTATTTTATATGGGAAGTTTGTATCTTTTGATCACCTTCACCCACTTTGCATGCTTCTCCCACACCCCCCACCGCTGCAGCCTCTGGCAGCCACCAATCTGCTCCCTCTATCTGTGCGTTCATGATTTTGTTTTTGTTTTTGCTTTTAGATACAATTCCACATATAAGTGAGATAATGTATTATTTGTCTGTCTTTGTTATATTTTATTGCACATAATGCCCTCATGGTCCGTCCATGTTGTTACAAATGGCAGGATTTCATTCTTTTTTATGGCTGAGTAATGCTCTGCCTTATATATATATACCACATTTTCTTTATCCATTTATTCAGTGGACACCTAGGCCTTTTCCATGTCTTGGCTATTGTAAATAATGTTGCAGTGAACATGGGGGTGCATATATCTTTTCAAATTAGTGTTTTCATTTTCTTTGGATAAATACCCAGAAGTAGATTGCTGGATCGCATGGTATTTCTGTTTTAATTTTTTGAGGACCCTCCACACTGTTTTCCATAGTGGCTGTACCAGTTTACATGCCCATCAACAGTGCAAAAGGGTTTCCTTCTCTCCACATCCTTGCCAGCACTTGTTGTCTTTTTGTTAATAGCCTTTCTGACAGGTGTGAGGTGATGTCTCATTGTGTTTTTGATTCACATTTCCCTGCTGATTAGTGATGTCAAATACCTTTTTATGTATCTGTTGGCTGTGTTGTGTGTCATCTTTGGAAAAATATCTATTCAAATCTTTTGTCCATTTTTTAAATTGGACTTTTTTCTTGCTATTGAGTTGTATGAGTTTTTAAATGTATTTTGGATATTAGCCTCTTATCAGATACATGATTTGCAAATATTTACTCCCATTAGTGTGTTGCCTTTTCATTTTGATGACGGTTTCCTTTATTGTGCAGAAACTTTTTAGTTTGATATAGTCCCACTTGCTTATTTTCACTTTTTTGCCTTTGATTTTGGCGTCAGATCTAAAAAGTCATCAATAAGACTGATGTCAAGAAATTTACCAGTTGTTTTGTTCTAGGAGTTTTACGGTTTTGGGTCTTACATTCAGGTCTTTGATTCATTTTTGAGTTGATTTTTGTGTGTGATGTTAGTGGTCCAGGCCCATTGTCTTGCGTGTGTGTCTTCCCAGTGCTATTCAAGGGGCTCTTTTCCTTTCCCCGTTGTACACTGTTGGCCCCTTTGTCTTAGATTAATTGACCATATGCAGGTAGGTTTATTTCTGGGTTCTCTCTTCTTTTCTATTGATTTGTGTGTCCGTTTTAATGCCAATCCCATACTGTTCTGATTACCATCTAGTATGAAACCTAGATTTACTAATAGTTTGAAATCAGGAACATGATGCCCCCAGCTGTGTTCTTCTTAAGACACCTTAGACTAGTCAGGGTCTTTTGTAATTGTATAAAAATTTTAGAATTGCTTGTTCTATTTATGTAAAAAATGTCCCAACTCACCTGTTTTTATTTTGCTTCTTGATACTGGCACATTTTACCAACACTCTTTCCCTCTGGCTTACTGATGGGTAAGGAAGGACTGAAAGGAGAAGGGACTGTGGGTCGCTCCATCTTTCCCTGCTCTGTGTCTTCATGGTCAGGGTAAGGTGTCGGCTTATCCGAGGAAATGGCATGAGTAAGAAAGGCTATGGCAGGGCTCCTCAGTCATTCATGATTCTTAGAACACTCTTGCCTTCTTTTTGCAATTGGCAAGTTCTGGTTTGAGAGGAAAGTGTGGCCGCTCAGGGCTGTCAGCATTCCTGCTTACTTGGTTATAGGTAGAGCACACTTACCAGAGCCTTGTGCTCAGGGGCCCTCACAAACTCCATCTGCACAGGGGCTGCAAGGAACCCTGGGGCTGCATGACACCCATGTTGTAGGTCTCTCCTCTGTTCATGCACATGCTCTACCACCCCACCAGACTTCACTTACAAAATACAAGTTCAAATGTCAAACACAACAAATGTCAACACACATAAATGTCAGAGAATTTCAAGGTGTTGACAGGAGAGCATTAAGTCACAGAAGCTCTTCTGAGTGTGGGTCCCTGTCCATCCGCACAGGTTACACACTCATGAAGGAGGCCTGTGCCTCAGGTACTCCTGTTTCTTGTGCCTGTGGTCCTGTATCCTGGATTCACTTGATTGAGTTTGTGTCAGGTTTACTATTTGTAGGCTCAGAGAAGATTAACTGGGTAGAGCCCTTATTGTCAGCCTTTGCCCAGGCCTGTTGTCCAGGAGGTCTTAGCTCCCCAGTTGCTGAAGGCAGCTGCCACTCTTTTGGAAAACCTGGTTTCTGGATGGGTTCTAGACAGTCAGCACCAGGGCCATTCATCAACTCCAGGCGCCATAGCAGGGCCTGCTCAAATCAGGCCCTAAACAGAGCTGCCTTCCTAGTTGGTTGTGTGGGCTTCAGAATAAGAGATGTGATTGAGAATATTTTTGGACAAAGGCTCAGGGTTTAGAATTTGTCATTTTTAAATTGAGTTGTGGTGTTCCATCCTTCCACCTCAGTTGTCACCGAGATCTCTTCCACTAGGAGCATTCATCGCTTGCTTTGGGAACATTTGTAAACTGAGTGTTGGGAATTAGAAGTTCCGCCTGCTCCCTCTCTCCCTGCAATCTGGAGAGGTTCCATTTTTGGTACTTGGCACTAGATGTTCTGAGGTTTAGATGATGGCAGTTCTCACACTTCAGCACGCATCAAACCACCTGGGAACCCCATCCCTGGGCCCCAGCCGTGGAATTTGATGCAGGTGGCTGGGGTGGGCTCCCTGCGGAAGTCTGTCACGTGCGGTGCTCCCCCAACCTCTGCAACGGTGTGTAGTGAGGGGGTGAAGTGAGGGGGTGGCTGAGAACTGGCTGAGCGCGATGTCCATATGGACTGGGGACGAGCTCTGGCGAGGAGACCGTGCTGGGAAGGGAGGCAGTGTCACAGGAACTTAGGGTTTCTGGGGAACCTATGAGGAGGGTGGATGTGGTCCACCGGGACCTCCCCAGCTGGTTCCCAGAGCATGGCCTCCGCTGAGGTGCAGCAGGGAGGTGGCTGTTAAAGTGGGGAGAAGAGAGAAACTCGCTGTAGGAGCATTATTAGGAGCAGCTCGGTTCAGAATTGCTAGGTACTCTTATCTTTTCTTCTTCAGGAAACATTAATTTAATCCGGGGGGAGATGGGCAGATTTTCCCTTTTTTAATGGAACTTCCCGTGCCTTGCTCCCTGTGGGTTAGTTGGGGGCAGCACTGAAGTGTTCCCGGGGATTAGGCTGACTCCATTCAGGTCATCATGATGGTGGGAGGTCAGCAGGGCGGTAGGGCCTGAAGGCGGGTGGGAGGCAAGTGACTTGACGGTCTCTTCGTCTTTACACAGAAATAAATCAGCCTGGTATTTTATTCATTACATTATTGGGTCCTGTGTACTGTTAATACCTATCTTTTTTTTTTTTTTTTGAGTGCGTGCTGCAGGCCAGGCCTGGTGCCAAGCACTTCACTTCTGAGCCTTCTCTCTTACAGATATTCCCCCTCCCCCGGGGCAGCTTTCCTTTCTTCTGTTTCATTCAGGCATTCAGGTGGGAATGAACACAGAGACCTAGTGGGTGGCCAGGTGGGACCGTGAACCCTGTGAATTTGTTCTGCAAGCCCTGACACTTGCTATGTTAGGCTTTTTTGGCTGGTGGAAGGCCTCTGGGCCCTCACCACACCTTGTCTTGCCCTGACTGCCTTGAAATTCATCTTAGCTGTTGGTGAGAACAAGCAGAGTTGTATCTGATTCTGCTATTATCTCCAGGTGCTGTGGTCAGTGACTTTCCTAGGTCAGTAAGAACTGAATGCAAGTCCGGCCCGGATTCTTTGGGCTGGGTTTCGGTTTGACTTTTTTCTTTTTGACCTCTGCTAGAAAAGGCTCAGGGGTAATTGGGAGGTGATGGGCCTTGGCTTCCCTTTTCTGGCTTTTCAGGTGAGGTTCATGCTTGCCCGTATTTGTTCAGAGCAAACATGATTGCGCAGACCTGAGTGTGTGGGAAGACAGTAGTTATGGGATTTACAGATGCTGCATTTTCCCTTCCTATTCCGACTCCAGGGTAAAGACCTTGGAACAGAAAGCTCTATATCCCATAATGACCCATGGAGATGTTAATGTGGCTTGGAAATCCATTATCAACTGTAATTTACTATTTCACAATTATCATCATTTTCATTTAAAAGCTTTGCAGTTCTTCTGGTTCATCCCCCTGAAGTCATTTCTGAGCAGCAGTATTTACCATTACATGCACGGGGAAAGGCGCAGAAAGAGGGCAGAGTGGCGGGTGCCTGAAGATGCCCTCGCAGCAGTGCGGGCACTCACACCTGTAACTGTTTAACCAAGCCCTGGACCCACATCTGTGTGCAGCCCTGGGACAGGCAGGGCAGCCCTGCCCCAGCTCCTCATCTGTTCATACTTTCTGGCTGCTTGTTCCTTCTTCGTTTTATTGGCAAGGCCCTTCTTTTACTTATAAACCTCTTCCAAGAAGGCCTGACTTTTGCTGTAAGTTTATGACTATAAATTTTGGGATGGTACACGTCACCCTCTTAACCTAGTTGAGCCAAATTGTCTTCATTGTGAAGACATCATGTCATTTGGGGGTGGTATCAGTTGCTATGGTTATTTGCTGAGACTAACAGGGTCTGTCTTCTCGCAACTGGATATTGGAAACTGCTGTCTGACAATGAGAGGTGTGCGTCAGTGTAGGATATTCTGTGTATACCCTTGTCATGAAAATAATTTTTTTTATTTTTTAAAGAAACAGAAAAGTAGTTTAGGTGGAATGTGAGAGCTAGCAGGGACCTTAAAGATTAAGTGATTCACCTTGTTTTCAAGTGAGTTTCCTAAGGCCAAGTAGGTTAAGTAACTTCACCTTGGTTCACATGTGTAGTTTGTGGGTAAGCAGGACAGCCCATTTCTGGTTCTTATTCTAGGTTTTGTTTTGTTCCTTTTGTAACAGTTTAAGTTCTCTTGTTAGGTGGAAAGTTAGACATGAACGTCCAGGGAAGGGGAAGATAAGGCTCAGGGAAAAAACTTCCCAATTAAGGCATCTCACTTGAAGACAACAAAGGCTTTGCAGGGAGGTGACTTCCTTGCCTATCGTGACAAGGCCAAACTGGTCCCCACCAGGTCCCAGCACAGGTGCAATGGAACAAAACTCAGAACCACCCAACCACACACCTCAGCACAATCTCATTAAAATAAAATTGTTGTGTCCCCCCGAACCCTCCCTATGGGCTTTTCTGTGTGCATTTTGGGAAAAGACATGCCCACGAAGAGGAGTAGGTGTATGATTAGAACTGTCAATCCATGACCTTACCCTGTCAATCAAAGAGGCACCTTCTAGTTAGGACACGATAAATAGGTTCTCCCCTGGAGGTGGTACCTTTGTCTTCCTAGACTCTGGCCCACTCCTCCCTTGGAGTGCATTCAAAGAAAACTTTCTCTCTGCCTTTCAGTCCTTGTTTCGGTGGGGCCAGAACGGAGGAGAACAAACTCAACCCGAACACGCTCAAGAAATCCACTCTTCCAGTGTATACTGAGGTCCTGAGTGCCTTGGGCCCCATGCTGGAAAGATGGAGACACTGATGATCTTGGCTCTCAGGGTCTTGGGATCCCGACTCTTGGCTCAGAGGGTGCGCTGCCAGGACCAGCAGCATTGGCAACACCTGGAAACTTCTTAGAACTGCAGGAGTCTTGGCCTCCCGGGCTGACTGAATCAGAATCAGCTTTCTGACAAGATTAACTTTGGCAGTTGGGTGGACACTAAATTTGAGAAGTGCTGCTCTGAGAGGGTAGGGCATTCTAGAAGCACAGGCTAAGTGGAGGGTCGGGCCAGGATGAGCGGCCCCTCCCCCAGCGTGTGCCTCTGCTGGGTGCTGACCTAGAAGAGTGCTCACCGTGCTCTGCCTGGGCTCTAGCTCCCCCCATCCAGCCTCTCTGGCGTTCTCAGCCCGAGACAGACCCACTCTCCTTGCAGGCCCTATGGTCTGACTTGTGTGCTCTCAATGCCCTCCCCCTTCTAAAACACACCAATTTTAGGGGAGAAGCACAAACACCACCTTCTCTGGAAGCTGGGTACTTCAGGCTTGTAGACCCTGTAAATTCCGTTTATCTTGGATATACTGTTAGCATTCTCTTTCATCTGGGGCTGGGCTCCTTCCCCAGGGAACTGACAAGAAGTATTTGATCATACCACTCTCCCCAGTGCATTTCAGAGGCACCACTTGAGTTTAATAATGTCTCAAGAACAAATTCATACTTTGAGTTCAGTTAGGAAATAGTGTTATTTAGTCCACAGTTTTTGCCTTTCCCTTCACCCACATGGGGTGAAATAAATATTGAATATGTAGATGCGTTAGGGTTTTTTAAGCATCTGAGGAAAATCCTTAAGGATTCAAATGTGTTTTTGTGTTTTTAGTAGTTCACTAAAATGGAGTTACAGGTTCCCTGCTATCTCAGAGTAGAGCATTTCTATGAAACCTTTCCTAAACTGAAATGGCGTAAAGCGAAGCAATTACCATTAATTTATATGGAAAAAATTTTGAGTGTTTCCAGGCCCAAAAAATAACCTCTCTTGGGCCCTTTGATACCTTAGGACACGTCTTGCTAATGGATGCACAGAGTAAGTCAGGATAAAGCACAGATGCTCACAGACGCAGTTCAGAGCTCTGGTGGCTTGATGCTGAGATGCTGAGTGTGGGTACCAGGGAAGGAGTGTGGTGCGGCCGCTCTGCCTGCTGCGGTGCACGGCCTCCGTAAGGATTCGCTGCAAAACAAATGCCCAGTGCTTTTTTCACTCTCTTTTGTCCTGAAAGCGAAATTGGATTGGAATTTCTTTGGGTTAGCAGTAGCAGGTACTCATGTAGGTCTTTGTAAAAGTGAAGTAGATTAACACAGACTTTCAAAAAGTGGGGAATTCCTGTGTTTGATTAGTTTGGTGAATCCGTGAGGCAAAAATCCCTGTATTCTTGTGCTAATCAAGATTCTCCTTTTTGATTCTTTCCAACCTGCAAGTAAGCTTCCATTCAGCCTGTGCTGGTGGGAGGAAAGAAAATCAGCATCAAAGGGCTACCCTGCATTCTATTCTTCCATGAAGATTGATTTTTCCCCATTTTTAAGCTCCACCACCACCCTGTGAGGTATGCATTATCTCTATAGCTACATAAATGCTTCGAAGGGTTGAGTAATTCACCTGCAGTCATATAGGTGGTAACTGGTGCATCCAGGGTTGCAGAGTCCACACACTTTATACTCTTCTGGTTGTCCTTGGCTCACTCTGTGTGTGTGACATTTGTGTTTGCACGGCCTTGGAAATACCCTGTCTTTTTTGCTCTTTCACTTGATTAGTCCCTCTCAAAATGGGTTTCTTTGTTTTGACTGAGTGAATTGCCACTGTTTTCCTTGAGGGAGTTTTTCCTGTGCTGACCTGCTGTCTCCTAAGGTCTTGGGACATTATGTGAATCTAATTGCTCTGAATGCAGTACCTTGATTCTCTGTGTCCTTGTTCTTCTTTGTGTCAGGGCAGAGTGACTCAGGTTTGGGGCGGGGCTCTTTAGGGCTTGAGTTTTCATTGTAGATCTAATTTGACTTAATCACTAACATAATGGTCACTCATTAGCAGATGTTTATTAAGCGCCTACTATGTGCCATGCACCATCATTAAGCTAGTCCTTAATTTCTTTAAGAGGAAAAGCTTATATAGCACTTTGGAAATACAAATGTATTTGTATATATGATTATGTATATATAATGATGATGCTACTGACCACTCATAATAGGATCTGAACTTGGCGTTTTCAGTAGGGAGCTTCTTTGTATTCTTCGTACTCTCATCTCCTGGCTGCCCAGTGGTCTGTGTACCAATGTCTAGACTGAGAGGTGTCATCTGTCATCTGGTTATCCCGCAGGGAGAAAGCCCCTTGACTATGGTTGCATGTTCCTGCAGTGAAGTAGGATAGAAAGTCAGAGTAGACTTCTCAAAACTAAGTTCTGGGCCAGCTCCTTAGTGAATGGCTTAATCAATGCTTAAGCTTGTTTCTCTGCTATATAAAAATCTGGCTCCTGTTTCCTTAGCTTGGCATTCAAATCCTTCCATGGTTTGATTCTAACCTCTCTTCCCAGTCTTTACCTTCTGTCCATCAAGCTGAACTTCCTGCTGTTTCTGGGTAGGTCCTGTGCTTTTGTATTTTTTTGCTCCAATTCCTGCTTCTAGAATACCTTCCTCTGCCCATCTGCCTTGTCCTGCACCTCCTCCCATTTCCACATATCCAAACAGTACTGAAATTTAAGGCTCAGTTCAAATGCCACTCCCTATTCTTTTTTTTCCGGTAGCCCCAGCTGGAATAATATCCCACTTGCACTTCTGTAGCTAATTTTTTTTCCCTACTGATTAGGCTCTTCCAAATTGTATTCTTGGCAGGAATATGGAATACCATCTTTTTATTACTTTGAGTACATTGATATCAGGTTCTCAAATATTTGAGTAAATTAGGTAATATAGTGTAGTAGTTTTGGAGTCAGAGGAACCAGGTTTCTTATACTCCACTCATTAGCTGTGTGATCATGATAGCTTATTTAACCTCTCTGTGTCTGTTTCCTCACCTACAAAATGGAAGTAAGAATATGTACTCAGTAGGATGGTTGTTAAGATGAAATGATTTAAAGTACTTAGGTCCATGTTACATGGTGAGTACCCAATAAATTAATGTATAATATAGTTATTTTGATACAGATTAAGATGGGTTTGGGTCTTCCATATTATCCTTGAAGGGTGTGTGCATGTAAATAGAATTAGAAACCTAATCTGGAAAAGGGTGACACACCTTCTTTGTTACATTTGATTTCATTTTTAAGATGAACTCTGAAAATTTCATTAGCCTTAGATCTCTGGTTGGAAAAGCAAATTCTCCCGAGTCAGTGCTGGCTGTGGCCTCGTTTTGGATATACAGTTTTAGGGAAATGGTCTCAGAAAAGCATGCAGATGTATAATCAGAATGCGCATTATGTAGTGTGCCACGGTTGATGTGGTTGGTGGGCACATCATCCTGTTGCGATGCGATGTTTTCTGTGTATGATGCAGCCAGATTTGAAAGAGTGTGAGAGACACTTCAGCCCTCCAGCCCTTACCCTCTGTGTCTCAGGCTTGAATAGGTAAGGTGAACACAGGCCCTATGAATATATTAGGACAGTTCTTTCCCCGTGGAGCACAGGGCCCCTCCCTACATTGTTGATTGAGGGTCCGCTGGACATTTCCCTTTTCTTTGGGGTGTCTTAGTCAATAGGACAGGATCTGTCGCAGCAATGCATTTGAGGCTGGCTGTCATTTCTCTGAGTCTTAGCCTACCTTCTCTGGTACAGTCGATCGCCACCTAGTGGCCGCAGGTGAGACCGTGTGTCACAGAAACTAGACAAATGCTGTGGTGGAATTTTGTTCTATTATGAGATTTGAACACAGTCTGTAATGCAGGACTTCATGCTGTAAAATGGTATTTAACAGGGGGACATCACTTGCTGTTCTTATAGTTAAGCAATGGAATCAGGTTTAGAATGCCACATGCAGACTTGGGGCCATGGTGAGTAGGGGAAATGTCTCCCCACAAGCAGTTTCTGATTAGATGTGTTCCCAGCTTGGCCTGATCTGGGGAAAGAGAGAAGGGTCTCTGGTAATTGTTCCTCCATCTGTTTTAGCTGCAGGCTTAGGTTCATGCTGAGGCCAAAAGGGGACATGTGACTGTGGCCTATAGTTGTTGTGTTTGTAGCTCATTTCTTCTGGTTGCTTGCTATAGAGAAGGTTTTGCTTTGTGCCCTTGCTGTTGGCTGTCTCCTCAGCTCTTGAGGAATCTTTCTCAACAGACAACATTAGGGGAGGTGGTTTTATGTTAACAGCAAGCACTTCCTTACATATGTAAGCTCCAACCAGAATTACATACATTGGAAAGTTTCTTCTAGTTATCTTATCTGCTTTTTTTCACTTGTCAAGCATAGAATCAGGAAGCTCACCTTTGATGAAGTCATCAACTAGTGGAGTCCCCAGCTTCCCCCTTCCCTTTGATCTTTCTGTGATTCCTGCGCTCAGCCAGGCAGTGTGCTAGGTTCCGAGACTACAATGGTGAGCATGAAGGGACTCAGTCCTTGCCCTTGTGGAACTTGCTACTACTTGAAGAATTACTTGAACAATATAAAATTACTATGAAGAAGAGGTGTGTAGGACTCAGGGAGTGAAAGTAGAGTAGGGCTTGGCCCGTTAGAGAAGTCAAGGAAGGTTTCTTGGAAGAAGGAACTTCTGAGCCGAGGCCTGGAGATAGGAGCAGGGCTGAGGCCAGGGCGTCTGGAGCCCAGAGAGGGAGGTGGGGGCCTAGGCCCTGCAGGACCTCTCAGGCCTTGGGAGGGACTTCAGTCTTTGTTAAGAACAAAGCTCTGGGAAACTATCGCAGGGTTTGCTACTGGAGCTGACATGACTGGGCGAAGTGACTGGAGGGACAAAAGTAGATATGGGGAGACCAGGGAGGAGGCAGTGGTGGTTGTCCAGTCAAATGGAGTATTTGGTTAGGGATTGCTGACAGTGATGGGGATGAGTGTGCAGAGTTGAGATGCCTAGGAGGCAAAATGGATAGACTTGAGGAGGATACCATGCCATGAAGGACAACATGTCGGTGTCTGACTTGTGGCAGGATGAATTGTGGTGACCTTTGCCAAGTGGGGACGCAGGAGGATGCCCTAGATTGGCTCTTACGGAAGAGGAGAGAGAATTTGGTTTTGAGCGTGTAGGTTCACCTGAAATGGGGGTTGTGGGGGAAAGCTGCAGGCTCTCGGGGCTCTTGTCCATTTCTCAGCTCTCGCCGTGGGTGCTCTCCTGTGGGAGCCCAGACATAACCCTGATCAGCCATCTTGTGTGCCTGATCAGACCCCCACAACAGGTTTTGAAGGCCATCTTTAGTCCAGCCCTGTCCTAGGCACACTCCGGGTGTTACAACATGAAACTGTTTATGAATGGTTCCAGCATCATTCTGAACACAAGGTGATGAGGTACAAAGGGTAAGTGTGATTGGCCTTCAGAGGAGGGAGAGATTAACAAAGCCTGAGGACTTTGGTCTCTTGGTTGCTGAAAGCACAGGAATATTCTGTTGCAGGTACTTACTCCGCGGTTGGTCTTTTATTAACTGTAATCAGTTTTAAGTGCGGGGAGATGTGACAGAGTAGCAAAAAAAATCAAGGGTGGGTATATACAATTTGGGTAACTTTGGAGGTCAAATAGATGCACTGAAAATAAATGCAAGTTTCCCTTGAATCCTTCATTATGTGGGGGTACATATGTGTGTGTGTGCATGCACATGCATGTTAAGTTTTACCCCTGGCAAAAAAGGAAATGATTTGTATTACTGGCAAAATTTGTGTAAATTAACGTAGATTCTAACTTAAAAAAAATTATGATAAACCTGTTTTACTGAAGAAAAGAATTGTATTTAAATTAAATTCTCTTAAACCGTGTGCAGATTAGAATCTGCCGAGGCAGAGCATGGCATCTCCAGGAAGGGAAGGGCGCTTTCCTTTGGGCGTCTGGTGCGCAGATGGCCTTGGGAGCTGCCTCTCCAGGCCCAAGCTGCTTCCATATCCCTTACCTGCTCGGTCTCCTCACTGGTCCTCCCCAGAGGCTGCCAGCTATGATTTCTCTCTGCTCCAGCCAGCATTCTGCCTTCCTAGCAACAGATGTTTTCTGCAAAGTAAATATTATTGACCGCTTGGCTCCTAGCTGTGTCTTGCACTGCTTGACCATGAAACAGTGGGGTTATATGAGCAGAGTGCCACGGAGCTTGGCACATACCCAGTCCCAGTACTGGTCTCTCCTCCTCCTCCTCCCCTCTTCTCCTCTCCTCTTACTGGAAAGTGCATCTTAGATGCCTGTGTGCTCTGAACAAATGCACAGCCACATATCCAAGGTGATTATCTTCATAAGATGCCACCAATCCTTTTGGGTTGAAATAGACAAGAAGCAATGGTTTTTGGGTATTCTTCCTTTAATGTCCTCTCCATTGTTCCAAGTATCAGAGAAGTTTATCTTAGCAGGTGATGTAGCGTGGTGTGCCCACATACTACGAGGATCCCCGTTCAGAGAGCAGATCGAGTCACAGATCTGCTTCTTAGAGCTGCGTATTCTTATGTCAGCCCTTCAGCATCTCTGAGCTCTCAGTACAGGTGGTCACGCTTACGTTTGCTGGGTCCTGCTATCAGAGGATTCATGTGTGGGAAGAATAGCCTAGCCTAGTGTGCAGAGTGCTTAAGCAGTGTGTCTCACTAGGTCTCCTGCCAAGCCGATAGGTTAGGGCTGACAACTTCTGTCAGATGAGATGACTGAACTTTATGACTAACCCAGGGTGAGGTGCGTATCTGGTAAATAGTGGTGCTGAAACTTGACCCCTGGAGCCAGTGGAGGTTGGGTTGAGGGCAAGGGGCTAGAGAAGGGCCTATAATCAGCCTATAACCGGGACTCCAGTAATTTCAAGTGGAGAAGGGAGGTTCTCCAAAGCAAGCTTGAGCTGCATCCCAAAGACTGGGGAGTGGGTGTTCAAGAGGCAAAACAACAGGTGTCCGTTTCACCTTTACTGCAAGATTTCTCTTAAGCATGAGTCATTCAAGCCTGTTGTGCGTTTCTTTTCAGATTCCAATAATTGGGATTCTCATTCTACCCAGCTGTCCTCACTGGTGTATTGACTCCATACCAGTGCTCATTACCCAATTCTTCCATCAGGGGGACCAACCTCCTTGTCAGCTTCGTGGGGCCCGCATGGCTTCCCAGGTTTGTGCTGTGTGCCACTGGACAATGAAATCAGGTTACCTTCTGGTCATCAGCTAGCAGGCCCTGCTTCCAGTTAAAAGGGTCCTCCTGTGAAAAGTCCCCACAAAGGCCCCACTGTGCTGTCAGCCACTCCTTGACCCTCACTGGCAGCTGCTCCTGGCAGCACAGCTTCTCAGGTGCATGCTGGGAGCTTTCCCAAGCCTGGCTTACGTCTCAGCCTCTTTCCACTGCATTGAGATGGTTGTCCAGCTTGAGTCGTCTTGCCCTCTTGGGGAAGCACAGAAAGATTGTTAGGTGGGTCATGAAGCAACTGTGGTCTTACTCTTGGTTCAGGCCTGTCTTTGTGAGTTCTGATCGGGGGAACAGTCCGACTAAAATAAGACTGAGTACAAGCATGCCCACCCTCTATGCTCTGAACACTCTGGGCCTTGCGGAGGGCTTTGTCCTCCTCTCTGAAAGATTATTCCTTTTTTTCATCCTGCCTGCCTATGGCCTCCTGTGGCCTTCTTCCCACAGTGTTCTAACTTTCAGATGCATCTGATTCTTTTCTGACTTGCCAGGGAGTGATTTGTGTTCTCAGCGATATCCTCAACTTGGTTGACTGGTTGTAAGAGATGCCTGACTCCCCTGCCAGCATCTTTGGACTTTCTGCCAAGTTCCGTCCCATGAAAGTGACTGAACCGGGAGAGACTGGAGACCGTGGCTCCGGCTCCTGTCTCTTTCACTCCAGGTGCCTTGCTCTTGTGGTGCAGAGCAGAGGGCCTAGAGCAAGCCACAGCTAGCTCCGTGTCTGTGCTGTTTGAGCCCCTGGGAGGGTGGTCGTGGAGCAGGAGCCCCTATTACCTATGCAATAGCCTGAGCCCCAGACCTGAACAGCAGGATGGACCAGCCTGGCTCTTCCACTGGCAGCCATTGCCTGCAATGAGCAGTGGGATTGGGGAGCTGAAGATGGGGCTTGGGTCTGTGTGCAGTTTCCCACCCCCCCACTCCCCACTGCACGCTGTTCAGCCTACACCAACAGGATGCACTGCCAGGTATGCGGAGAGGAAACCAACAGAAACAATAGATGGAAAAAACATGACCCTTAAAGACAAGGGACAAATCTGGGGAGGAAAAAGGAGAAGGGCTGGGGATTGTGGGTACTTTTATTCCAACAGGTCATGGTGATCTGTGAAGCCAGACTCCCCCCAACCTCCGCCCAGCATCTCATTAAAGCCAGGCCTGGTTGCCAGTTATGCCTCATATTTCCCTCCTTGGGGAATTTGAGCATGAAGCCATTTCCCCTTCAGTGGGGGAAACATGTACGAGGGTAATTTGAATGATTAGCCTAGTCTGCAGGAAGCTGCACGTGGAATTCAGTTAAGCACATTTGTACCAAGCAGCTGTGGGTCTGTCAGGCTGCTTAAAGGTACCTTGCTGGTTTTCTACCTTGAACAGAAGCTGAGGGTTCAGGAAGGATCATTGGCTTTTATTACTGCCTTAAATGAAAGCTTATTTTTTAAATTTGACAAGGGCCTCTGATAGCTTTCTTTATAGATACCATGTGTGGGGTGTATTTTTACCCCAACCCCAAACATTGCCAGGGCTTTGTTCTCATGATGGTTGTGGTATGTGGTGACTCAGGGAAATGGTTCAGGCAGAAACTTGTGTGGCTGGTCGGCCACTGTCCTCGTGAGGGGAGTGGGGAGCATCTGAGAACTCGGCCTCGTGTACTTGAGTTGGAAGAGGAAGGCCACATGCCCTGTGCCACGGGAACCGGGCACTTCCAAGCCCTGTCTTCCAGCTCCCCACCCAGAGTCAGTTTGTGGTGTGAGCTGGATGAGGAGGAGGTATTGTGGAGCTTCACAGTGGTGGAGCCTGACGTGGGTGTGGCTTCACGGACCACATGGAGGGTCAGTGGTGGGCCGACCTGCCAGGCTGTAGGTGCTCAAGTCGGCTCTGACCCCTGCATCCTCCCCACGCTCCTCAGGCAGTGGATTCCCACCTGTGCCAAATGGAGCCGACAGAACTTACTGTGTGGTGGGAGGCATGAGAGAGAAAACCAGGGTTGTTAAAGCAAATATAACACAAATACTAACTTCTCAAGCAAATCAGCATTTCATGTCATGAACAGGCCTTCACTATTTTCAATTTACATTCTTTTGTGCTTTGAAATGGACTTGGGAACAGATCTGCTAGCTGCTATATTAGTAAAAGGGCTGAAAAGTACAACAAATATGAAAGCCAGTTTATTTCAGTAATTTGTGTTTTTTACTCTTTCTTGCTAGATTTGTCTTCAGCGAAGCGGAAATTTGCTGATTCCTTAAATGAATTTAAATTTCAGTGCATAGGAGATGCAGAAACAGATGATGAAATGTGTATAGGTAAGTCATAACTGCGTATAACTAAAAGTTGACACTATTTCATCACATCATGATAAAAATCATCAAGTGTTAAAAATCATCACGTGTCAAAAAATCATCAAGTGGTACAGTAATATTTGTGCATTTTATTGTATGTACCTCCATTTAAAAAGAAGTTAAAAAAGAGAGTATTTAGTTATACTTTCATTGAAGAGTGCAGAAGGTAAAAGTTCATCATCCATTGCCTGAGAGAAAAACTGTTTATTTGTTTAAAAAGGAAAAGGAAAAGCCCACAGTACCAGAGGAGGGGCAGAGTTAAGTGAGTGTCAGGCGCCCAGGGCTGTCCTGCTTCTCCTCAGAGCCCTGGGCTGCCTCTCTCACCCTCTGGCCTGCAGGAGAGCTTGAGGGTTTGTGGTGGCATTCTTCTCTCCCCCTTCTTCTCCCTTTTCTTTTTTTACTGGAATGAAGTTGATGTACGATATTACATTGGTTTCAGATGTACAGCATAGTGACTCGATAATTATATACATTACTTAGCTGCTTGCCACCATTAAGCGTAGTTACCCCATTACCACACCAAGTATTACAGTATTATTGGTTATTGGTTCTCTCCCCCTTCATTAGCACCTGCTGCTGGCTGGTTTTTTGATATTCCACCCCACAAACACAGATGCTAAGAACTTAGAGCAAAGGCAGAAGGCAGGTGGATGAGGCAAGAATTAGCTCAGAGGTTACAAATGATAGCTCGTGGGCTGAGATCAGAGCGTAGCCATGTTTTCTTTGGCACTCTATTTTTTTAAATTAAATTACCATATAAAATTGAATTTTTGTAAAATTCCACTTTCCCAGGTTCTCAGAAACCTGGAGAATCAGATCGGCTGGCCCCATGTTCTGGCCTGGCAGTAGTTGGCTGGGGCTGTGCAGCTCCCACTGCCTTGAGGGGAGAGGAGCTCAGGGTCCAGTTCAGGGAGGTCCCTACCTCTCCTTGCATGTTCTTAACTAAGGCCGGATGGCAGGGTTACCATTTATCACCTGCTCTGCTGTTTCCCTCTTCACCATCGCCTGTCTGTAGGAAGCCTGATCACTTGACATTTGCAGTGTCTTGCTTTCCAAAGCCCTGACTTCCAAAGGCTCCATTTCCAAATACAAAAACACTGGGATGTTAAACAATGAATGGATTTGCAATGTCAAGACACCTTTCTTGGCCGTTGCCCAGTCATTGCACCTATTCTTCATACATTGACTTCATCAAGTAAGCGAGAATTGAGAAAGTTTTGTTGAATTAAGTCATCAAATGCTTATTGAGTCCCATTGCCATGCAGAGCACCAGGATCTGGGATGAGTAGAGGCAGCCGGGAGACAGCTGAGCAGTGAAAACACAACATTGTCATAATTCCTGATTGACTGCTTTTCCCAACATTATACAAATGTCGTGAATACCCTTAGGGTGATTGCACTTGATTGATGCCTTCTGTCTTTGTCTCCTCTGCTGGGATTATTGCCACCCTGTGTCTGACTGCCATGCTGCAGGCCGCCCGTATTAATAAATGGCTTGAGGACTCGGCCAGGAGAAGCCCGAGGAGGAGCCAGAGATGTGGCTTCTGATGCGAGCAGCATTTTTTAGATCTGGGGCCAATGAAAAGCTTGGTTTCTGATGCAGCCCCACAACAAAGGTTGAGGAGGTCGAATCCTGGGCAGGAACTCCTCCAACTCCCAAGCGGAACTGTGCCTCTTCCAGCCCGGGGCTTGGGAGCCGGCCAGCATCTTGTCAGTCCTGGGACCTCTCAGGAACAGGCAGGGCTTTTCCTTGAAGGAAATCCTTCTCTAGCTAGAGTGCCAGGTGGGATCAACCTGCATTCTAGGTCATTCTTAATGGGTAATGATTAAAAGATAAGGAGAGCCTTGGGAAGCAATTGACTCAAGGCTTCCATGTGTGCCAAGAGGTTTCAACCCATGTCAAAAGCTGCTGCACCTGGAAGGGCTCCCAAAGGCCTGTATCTCTAACTCTACCTCATGGCCCCTTTCTCTCTTCCAGCAAGGTCTTTGCAGGAGTTTGCCACTGTCCTTAGGAATCTCGAAGATGAGCGGATACGGATGGTGAGTGTGGCTGGGCTGTTTCTGGTCCCAGACGGTTGGTCATGTTGAGGGAACATGGGATTTGTTGTTAAAAGCACCGTGTTCAGGTCCATGCCCTGCACTTGGGTGCTCTGACCTCTTGAGCTAATCTCATCATCTCATCTTTGTAGGGCTTGAAGCCTTTTGTACGTGTTAAAGGATTACCCTGTCCTTCTAAAGGTTCACCGTAAAGTGTATACACCTCAGGTATATGATGTAAGGGTGGATCTTATGAATTACTGAACTTTGGGGGCCTCAGATCCCTACTGGCAGAATGGGAATGAAAGGGTCCCCCTGTGCTCCCTGCTTCACATTAACAAGCCTGTCCTATAGCTCTTGGAAAACAGGGGTCACTCCTTTACTTTCTTTTTTTTTCCAGAAGCACCTAACACAGTGCCTGCCATGGAGTAGGCATCTAGTAAATTGGTCCTTAGTAAAAGATGGTGATTCTAAGACCTTCTTCAAAGAGAGGCACTATGCAAATTCAAAAATCAAATGCTGATCTCCAGGCTCTTAAGAGAGATCTTTTGTATTAGACGTTATTCTGATAAGGTTCAGGGTTAACAGATGAGGGTTTCCATATCCCCAAGAAGTTATTTACATCTTCCTCCATATCCCTGAATATCAGGAATGAAGCCTGATTCGAAACTCATTGCTGGCTGCATGCTGGTTTGTTCGCAGGAGGGCTTGTCTTGTAGGCAGCAGTGCCCCAGAGGCCTAGGGAAGAGTCCATTAATGAGAGCTTTTCTTCTCTTCCCATACTAACAACTGATGGTTTGAGAGTAAGTCCGCTGTCTTAGTCTACTTAGGCTGCCATGACATAATCCCGTAGACTGGGTGGATTCAACAGCAAACGCTTGTTTCCCACAGCTGTGCAGACTGGGTAGTCCAAGAGCAGGGTACCCGCTGATTTGCTCCTGGTGAGGGCCCTCTTCCTGGCTTGCAGACGGACGCCTTCCTGCTGTACCCTACACGGCGGAGGATGGGGGGTGGAGGGGAGTTCTCATACCCTCTTACAAGGGCACTGTGCCCTCATGAGGGGCCTTACCTTCCAAAGGCTCCACTTCCAAATACAAAAACTTTGGGGTGTTAAACAATGAACGGAGCCATATCAAATTTTTAAGAGTTTATTTGGACAAAAATGATTTGAATTTTTTTCCCGCCCTGGAAATGGGCAGGAGCACCTCACCGACAGGAGCTGTGGAAAGACTCTTACAGAGAAGAGGTGGAAGCCAACACAGCAGCCATTTGCTGTGGCGTGAGCGGCTGCCCTGCTTGGGGAAGTCTGATCGTTTGTGATTGGTTGTCCTTAGGTATCAATTTCTTAACCTTGAGTGATTTACAGCCTTAGGTTGTGGTTTGCTTACATAGGCTGCTAAGGTGTTAGAGCTGCCTCAGTCTAATGGCCTCCTTGTTTAATTAATTTAATAGGGATTAGGGCTTCAGTGTATGAATTTGGGGGCTTGCAGTTCCGTCCGTATCACATACCAAGATATTTTGGTAGTTTCTGTTTTAACCCTCATGACAACTCTGTGAGGTGGTGCCTATATCATCCCACTGTCCGGAAGAAGATACTGAGGTTTTATGGTGGTTAAGTAACACGCACAAGATCCCACAGTTCGCAAGTGGCACAGTCTGGATTCAAACCCGTGTGTGTTATACCAAAGAATGTGGGAATTTCTTTAAAATTCACCACAGCAGCTTCACAAGGGTATAAAGAGCAGATCAAAGTGTGGGCAAAGGGTTTGTGTTTATACAGAGGATCAAAGCCTAATTGGGCTACCCCGAAAACGAATTAAGATACGATATGAAGAAGAACTTCCAACATCAACATTCCCTGGAAGAATCATTCCAGAAGATGATCATCAAAAAACTTCAACAAAGATACTGGCACTGCTGCAGTTGTAGCTGCATTCATCCCACTGGTTCCTGGACTTGCCATGGGAATGAAGAAGGAGATATCTAAGCTGGCCTGTGCATACAGTAAAACAACAAATTTGACTGGATCTATACTGTCAGAACTCAACCAAGAATTAGGAGAAGTGCAAGTTGCAGCGCTCCAAAATCATGCAACTATAGACTATCTACTGTTAAAAGAACATATGGGATGTGAACAGTTCCCAGGAATGTGTTGTTTTAATTTGTTTGATTTTTCTCAAACTATTCAAATTCAGTTAGACAATATCCATCATATCATTGATAAGTTTTCACAAATGCCTAGGGTGCCTAACTGGTTTTCTTGGTTTCACTGGAGATGGCTGGTAATTGTAGGTCTGCTTTGGTTATGTAGCTGTATTCCTATTATGTTAATGTGTGTGTGCAATTTAATTAGTAGTTTAAAACCTATACATGCTTATGTTACTCTACAAGAAGATATGTCAAAGAAATAATCAATCTTCCCATGTTTTCTTCCATCTGCTACTTCTATAGCTTTTCTTCTTCCTTCCTAATTACAACCCTTAAGTAGAATTCGTGCCTCATATTGAAATTACTGAGTATTATAATTCTTCCAAGTGGTAAAGATACCTCAAGACAAATGCTGGGCATAGAAGCCACAGGGCATAAATCTGCAAAGAAGTAAAAAGCTAACCTTTTCAAACAATATTGCTTCTCTCTCACTTACCAACTTTACATTTCCCTGTATGGCCCCGGAAGATGACTGGTTAGCCAGAGACGGGTAAGATTCCTCAAGGGAGGAACAATCTAAGACAGGCACAGTCGCAGGGGAGCCATCAGGTGAGAAACTGGGGATCAACAGAGGTGAGGCTTAGAACCTCACCCCCACTGTTTTGAGAGAAATCTTCTGCATCCGTGGATGTTTTGTTGCCCTTGTCTAGCTTGGATTAATACCTAGTCTATAGGCACACACCTGATCATCTACATTTGCCCTCTTTCAGCACTAAACTATGTTTTCTACCTTTATCTTGCATCTACCTACCACTTCAGCATTTTATTAAAAATAACAATAATAATAAGGGAGAAATGTGGGATTCACATATAAATCAAGTATAAAAATCAAACAAATAATCATATTTGACCTGATTGTTTACAGTTCATGATGCGTGATCAAAACCGAAAGTTTCTGTGATATGACTGCCCTTGCACTGTTCACTATGTAAGAACTTATTCACTATGTAAGAACTTGTTCACCATGTAAGAACTTGTTTGTTATGCTTTAGAAGATTGGAGACTGTTGAGAATTAGGTTAAAAAAAAAAAAACTCACCACAGCGGAAGCTGTGCACCTTGTGCCCTGCACAGAGAGACAGTATTTGCCTTGATTGCTCACTGCTGGGTGCTTGAACCACGACTGGGTGGAGGGGGAAAGTGACAGCAGCAGCAGGGGTGCTGGTGGGTGGAGGCAGGGGAATGCTTGTGTGTGTGTGTGCATGTGCTAGTGCCCAAGAGAGGGAAGTGATTCTTCTGAGTTTGATTCTTGGCCGAGTCAGTATTTGGGGGTGGGGGGTGTGGCGAGCAAATCACGATGACTACCCTGCAGATTGCTCTGGCCTGTGGTAAGGGAACAATGACTGGATTGTACTTTTCAGCTTGCTGCTACGATTTTATTATCACTGTCAGTGAATTGAGTTTTACTGTCTGCATCTGAATATCTGCAAGTCCCTTACCCACCGCCATGCCCTGTGAGAGCTTCCTCATCAGTTCAGCTCAGCAAAGCTGTCCCTTCTTTGGGAAGCTTTCCCTGACTCCCTGGGATATTTGGCCAGCCCTTGTATTTTCTTAATATCCAGTTCATTCCTCTAATTCTGCATTTACCACATTGCATCCTGGTAATCACTGTTTGTGTCTATCCCATAGCAAACATGAATTCTTGAAGGGCAGAGAATGGGCTTTGGTGTCTCCAGTATCAGCACAGTGCTTGGAACTGAGTGGAAGTTAGTCATGGAATCTTTGATTATTCCTCACCACCTGCAGCCCCTCATTTGACAGATGAGAAAACTGAGGCCTTATTAAAGCTGATAGCAAGCAGTAGAAAGACCGGGACAAGGACATGGGTGTCCAGGCTCCCAAGTGAGCAGTTAGTGCTTTTGTATATTTGGCATCTACTTAGGGCTGGGTTCTCAATCATGGATGCCCACTGAGACAACCTGGGGTGTTTAAAAAATACTGATGCCTGGGATGAAGTACAGAGATTCTGACTTAATCGGTCTGCAATGTGGCCTGGACACTGGAATTTTTAAAAAGCTCCTCAGGTGAGCCTGGGTTAAGAACCACTGACTTTGGGCTCAGCTCACCATTGTGAGCTTGAGACATACACTTGATTTGTGGAAAAGACTTAAACAAATGAGCCAATTAAGCAACATCAAATAACAAAAATCAAACAAATTAAATGCTGAATACTGTAGTGTTAAAATGCTCTCTAATAATATAATGCTCTCAAAATTGAGAAAAAGGCAAATGGCAGTATGTTGGGAGACTTCCCACCTCTGTCCCTCACATTGTCCTGTTGTTCTCCACTTTGTCCATCTATGGCTTCTGGCATCCACTCCATTGATTTCACTGCAACAGATACTCCTGTGGTTCAGAAAAAATAATGCTTTGTTGGAACGAGATTCCTGAAATAATTAGTTGACCAGTGAGTGAGCAGTGAATGACTTAAAAGGAAAGATTGTAAAATATTGTTCTGCCTTAGAAAAGACCATAGAATCTTATAGCAGGAAGTCCATCCCACTCACTTTACAGATGAGGGCATTTACATATGAGCCCAGAGAGGTTAAATGTTTTGCCCATGGTCACACAGTTGCCAGCCAATCAAGAAATAATTCACTCATTCAGTCAATGAAAAATCTTTGCGTGCTCTTGGTTTCAGCACTCTTCTGTCTTTTAGGGATAGTGGTGGACAAGTGAGCATTTACAAGATTGTGTGTATGGGTGTGTGTGCACACACATGTGTGCATACTGGCAATCCAGAAAATTTCAGTTGTCTTACATCTCCTAAAACACTTGGTGGGGTGGCTGGAAGCTGCTTTGGATTAGGGAAGGCTCCCCCTGAACAGGTGACCATTAAGTGAACCTGAATTACAGTAAGTAATGGATTGTCCATGGGAGGATTTGGGGACAGATCATCTGAGGGAGTGGGCAAATGCAAAGGCCCAAAAGTGGGACAGGTTTGGTGCATTGGACATGCACTGGGGGGCCTGTGCGGGTGGAGGGCAGGCCTGGTGGGGTAGCTCAGTGAGATGCAGGTTAGAGGCAGCCGGTGTTTGGGAGGCACACGTCCTGGTCTCGGGCCATTACTGGTAGGGTCACATAAAATCAGCCTCGGAAGGTTTTCACCCCACCAGGTGTCCAAAGGTATTCTTCATTTTTAACTGAGACTCCATATTGATCTACTTTTTAAACACATCTGCTCAAATATAACTTGGGTGAACGAGCACTTAAAAGATGTCACCAGAAGCTTGAAATTCAGAACCGTACTCTGTCACCAGTTCCCCTCTGCCTTCAGATGGCTGCTTACATTTTTAGAGGTCCCTGTGTTTTGTGTTTTAAGAATCTTTATCATGCATGGGGAAAAAATCATGGTATGAGCTGATGACTATAGGTTTTGATTTGACACACTGTTAGTTCAGGTATTATGAACAGTTGGCACTCATGTACAATATTGCTTTTGTTTTATACTGAGACATGGGGAGGCATTTTGTGCCAGAGGTGCTGTCATTCTTTACTGACGATGGCTTTTGTTTTTCCTGATTTCCCTCACCAGATTGAGAATGCCAGCGAGGTGCTCATCACTCCCTTGGAGAAGTTTCGGAAGGAGCAGATTGGGGCTGCCAAGGTGAGAATTTCACAAGCTGTGTTCTTAGGTTTTAGGGTGGGAGGTCTGGAAAACATACCTTCTTCAGAAAATCTGAGCCCACTGTCTTCAGGAAATGTTGGGAGATAAACCTAGAGCCTAGCTCGTCTGTTCTTCACAGTTGTCTGAAGGGAGACAGGGGTCACCCCAGAGCAGTCATTCCCATATTTCGTTATCTAATTATTTTGTAGTAGCTCATAAATAATCCAAAGGCAGAAACCATGTCTCTCTTATGTTAGCAAAGATACCTGTGTGCTTAGACAATGTGGAATTGTATGGATTGCAGAGGTCCACGGCTCAGAGCCTAGAAGAGGGGTTGCAAATTGGGTTTTGTGGGCATGAGGACCCTGTTCTTAGCCTGGTTTTGTGTGGTGAAAATGGGCCCTCTGTTGCTGTATCTTTAAATTTTTTAGCAGAAACTGAAAAGTCAGAGTTTTATATGAAATTTCCTTGTTTAAAAAATGTTGGCAAATGATTAAAATAATGTATATTACATATTGTGCAGGTCAAAAAGTAGGGCTACTTCGGCCTAGAGGTCACCATTTGTTACCACTGACCTGGAGGGACTGTAGCTGAAAGCTGGCTGATTCTCAATGTTACTGAAAGGCTGCAAAGGGAACCTGTTCTTTCTTAAAAGGTGGATTCTCTAGGGTTCCCCTGCCTTGTGATAAATCACTAGGAAACTCTAGCCAGTTTGACCTTCAGTCGAGTGTCAGAGGCCACCTGCAGGGAAGATGTTTTCATTGGAATCAATGAAGGCAAAAGGGTTTTCAAGATTTTCTAGAACTGTGAGTCATTCAGCCACAGTCCCTTGCGCCACCTGCCGGGCGTTTGGGGCAACACCTACCTCTTGTTTCACCGGCATGGAATTTAAAAGTCTGTGCAATGGCCTTGACAGGTGCCTGTGGGGGGGAAGGTAGCTGCAATACAGCGAAGTGGGGTCTCCCTCCCTCCCCACCTCCCGACTGAGTGCATCTGCATTCTGAGAATGAAGGCGGTTAGGATCCCAAGGACGCAGTGATGTGCCGTCAGGTTAGGCAGTGGGATCGCTGGCCACAGGTGGAAGGACAGACCATAGCAAAGATTTCCCTTCCACTTCTACAGCATTGTTGTACCAGTTGTACCAGTTTTACAGTCGCAGCTATGAAGGAATTGGAGCTCCTTGGTTTTGTATCAGAGATTAAGGAATTAAGGAATGTGTAATTAAAGGAGTCTTGTTCCACCGAGATTTTGCCCAAGACAGCGAATGTGCCAAGAGTATTTCTCCCTGAGTTCTTGCCTGTGCAGGCCTAGCGAGCGGGCTCCCCTGCAGTGGCCGTGGGGCCCGGGCCTCCTGCTCCTGAAGACACTCAGTGCTGGCTGCAGAGCTTCTGGAGGGCGCGGAGGCGGAGGCGAGGCAGGGCAGACCCTCACTGACTCAGCTTTCTGTCCGTGCTTGTCCCCTGAGCCCTGGTGCCCTGCACTCCGCCCTCTGCCCTCCACCCTCAGCACTGGTGTGGGGTCCCCACCGAGGAGGATCAGGCGGCCGAGGGACTCCCTTTGGGTTAGTGCCAGTGACCGTAATGACAGGAGCAGGGGGAGCCCCCTTTCCGGGGGTGGGCGTGAGGCTGTAGATGGTGAGAGATGCTGTTTCTTAAGATCGTCCCTTAAAAGTGTAAAGAGCTTTCCGTCCTCAGTCACCAGGACACGTTTCCTCGCACACGACACTCTCCCCTCGTTCCCGCTGAAGCATGATTGATGACGGAGGGGAAGCATTTCTCTTCCCTCCCTCTTTGCCGTTTCTTTTTTTCAGTATACCTGTTCTTCCCCTCCCCCTCACACCCAGACATTTATATCATAATATTATGTACATTTAAGAGAAAAAGTAACAACAGACCTTGTGCTAGGCATCTAGGGAGTGGATTCAATACCTAAGAGCCAGCAGGGGCTCCTCAGTGGCTGGTGGAAGTTTCGGAACTGTGTGTGTGGTGCTCAAGACTACCCTTCCGCGTCCTCCCTGCTCTGGTTGCTTCGGGTGTGATAACCTGTTGCTGCCTGCAAGAAGCGCAAGCTGGCATGTTGGGTGTGAGGGCTGCTAGGAGGGCACCTCGGCATTCCTGTGCGAATGTGGCTGCTCAGGAGTGGGAGCTTGGCACAGCTGGGGCCTTATGTTTAGATTTGAGTTTGGGGGAGTTGGTTTTCTCCGCAGCCAGGGTGCATTTGGAGAGCTGAGCTGCAAAAGTACTGTAAAAGTGGAAGTAAAGTAGCTGTTAGAGAGCAGTGGTTAAGAGTGGGTCCTGGCGCTAGGCTGCTGGAGGTCAAACCCACCTCTGCCGTTTGCGTGTAGACCTGGGGAGGGAGCTGAACCTCTCGTTGTCTGTTTCCTGATCTGTGAAGTGGGGACAATGGTAATACTCAGCCTCATTATGAGGAAGAAACAAGTGAACACATGCCTGTAAAACGCTTAGAGCAGCGTCTGTCGTCATTTGATGTTAGCTGTTATACTCGATACACACAGTTCATTCATTAAAAAAATGTGAATGCCTGCTCTGCCCTGGCACTGTGCCACACGCTGGCGAAGGCAGAGGAGATGTGGTTGCTGTGCTCGTGGTGTGGCTGGGGAGAAAAATGTGAGACAAAACAATGTGAATAAGCACAGTTTCAAATGATGGTAGGTGCTCTGAAGGGTTACTACCATGGGACATGGGAAGCACGTGGTGTTCTTAGCAAGAAGGAGGTAGTTTAGAGGTGGACCTCATCACCACCATCATCATCACTAAATCTTATTGGCACAGTCCATGTGCTGGGCCCTCTGCTGAGCACCGTGCATGGTGTATTTCGTTTAGTCCTAACTGTCCTATGAGGTGTTCTTATCCTTATTTTGTTAGACAGTGTCTGAGCTGAAGGAGGACCCTGGAGCAGTTACCCGTTCAGTCATCTGCAGGTGACAGATGAGGGAGCCGAGTCCTGGAGAGAGGCAGTGATTTGTTTACAGTCAGTCCATGCGGAGTTGGGAATAATTTCCTTTATCCATTTGGTCCACCATAAGGGACTCCCTGGAAGGTGACCGCCATCGTGTGCCTGCATAACAGAGTGACACCACCCTCCCGTCTTAAGACATCATTGAAACCTTAGTAAAGTTATTCTTGCAGAGGGCTCGTGGCTGTTTTCTCAGGACAGAAACTGCTTTCCTTTCTCTTCAGCTTTGGCTGCCCTCTTGAACGTGGAATGTGGAGGCTCAAGTTGCCAGAGAGCCACAGAATGGCAGTGGCTCTTGTTCCCCTGCCTTTTCTCACCTCTGGCCATCTGGGCTGTCCAGGCACAGCATCCTCCTTCGGGGGGGTTGCTGGCCAGGCTGGTTGGGGGTGCTGGGTGAGCATTCCCTGGGGTTGGAGTCCCACCTGCAAACCGTGATTTCTACAAAGGAAAAGAGTTGCTAGAGTAGAGTGTCTTGCCCGTATCCCTCCTCAGGTTTGGGGCCATGTCTCTGCCGGCTGTCTCTTCACTTGCTTCTGCATGTTAAGTGTTCTTGTATGTAAGCAGTCTTTCAAGCAAAGGTCAGATTTGTGGAAATGGATACATGTCAGCTAGAATGGCTATATGATGATTCTGCTCACCTTGTGGGCTTAGAATCTTGCTGCTGGTCAGACGAGCGGTGTTCTGCCATCACAGGAGCTTGTTGAGCGTCAGGTGATGGCTTTGTGGTGATTCCCGAGCTGCTTAGGCTCAGTGTTGTGCCCAGAGCATTTGCCGGCGCTGCTGTCCTGCTCGAGGAGGCACCGCTCTGTCCCCCACGTGATTAGCAGGTCTTGCTGGCATCTGCCCTTCGCAGTGAGGCCTCTCCTGAGCACCCTGTCTGCGGAATCTCCGTCAGGGAGCCCGTTTCCTCCACAGCCCCCCGCGGCAGCCTTATGATGCTGCTTGTGTGTGTGCTGGTTAATTGTATTTCTCCCATATGGGAGCATCCCCACCACGAGGGTAGGGACCTCTCTGCTTCCCATCTCTGGGGCCTGGAGGAGCCGAACGCTGCGTGGGTGCTCATTAAGGCTGTTAAATAATCAAGATGTTTCTGAACTTCCCTACCTGGCCACAATTTTATTTTTTCTCCCCTTATAGGCCTTGGAGTTGCAGAAAAATGTCTCCTAGGGGCTTCATATGAGTCAAAAAGCAGGAATGAGGCACTTAGTGAATCTGAACCTGTTCGTCAGGCTGCTGTCAGCCTGCTGTCAGCCTTCTTCCCGGCCCCCCTGCTGCCACCACCCTTGGAATGTGGAAGCAAGGGAGCCCGCCTGTGACAGTGCATCTCCAGGGCGGTGGAGCCGTGGGCTTTGGAGGCAGCTTGTCCTGGGCTCAAATCCCAGCTCGGTCACTGTCTCTGACTGACTATTTATCTTAAGTAATTTTTTTTATTAAGGTATCATTGATATACATTCTTATGAAGGTTTCACAAGAAAACCAATGTGGTTGCTACATTCACCTATATTATTGAGTCCCCCCCATGCCCCATTGCAGTCACTGTCCATCAGTGTAGTAACATGTCACAGAGTCACTACCTTTCTTCTCTGTGCTACACTGTCTTCCCCATGACCGCCCCCCCGCCACACACACCAAGTGAACTAATCATAATACCCCTCAGTCCCCTTCTCCCTCCCTCCCCACCCACGCTCTCCCACCCCTCCCCTTCAGAACTAATCCCTTCTTGGAGTCTGTGAGTCTGCTGCTGTTTTGTTCCTTCACTTTTGCTTCATTGTTACACTCCACAAATGAGGGAAATCATTTGGTACTTGTCTTTCTCCACCTGGCTTATTTCACTGAGCATAACACCCTCTAGCTCCATCCATGTTGTTGCAAATGGTTGGATTTGTTTCCTTCTTATGGCTGAATAGTATTCCATTGTGTATATGTACCACATCTTCTTTATCCATTCATCTACTGATGGACACTTAGGTTGCTTCTGTATCTTGGCTATTGTAAATAGTGCTGTGATAAACATAGGGGTGCATCTGTCTTTTTGAATCTGAGAAGTTGTTTTCTTTGGGTAAATTCCTAGGAATGGAATTCTCGGGTCAAATGGTATTTCTATTTTTAGTTTTTTGAGGAACCTCCATACTGTTTTCCACAATGGCTGAACTACTTTACATTCCCACCAGCAGTGTAGGAGGTTCCCCTTTCTCTGCATCCTCACCAGCATTTGTTATTCCTAATCTTTTGGATGTTGGCCATCCTAACTGGTGTGAAGTGATATTTCATTGTGGTTTTAATTTGCATTTCTCTGATGATTAGTGATGTGGAGCATCTTTTCATGTGCCTGTTGGCCATCTGAATTTCTTCTTTGGAGAAGTGTCTGTTCAGATCCTCTGCCCATTTTTTAATAGGGTTATTTGCTTTTTGGGTGTTGAGGGGTGTGAGTTCTTAATATATTTTGGATGTTAACCACTTGTCAGACAAGTTGCTTACACATATATTCTCCCATACTATAGGATGCCTTTTTGTTCTGTTGATAGTGTCCTTTGCTGTACAGAAGCTTTTTAGCTTGATGTAGTCCCATTTGTTCATTTTTGCTTTTGTTTCCCTTGTCCAAGGAGAGGAGATACATTCAGGAAAAAGTTGCTCATGTTTATATTCAAGATATTTTTGCCTATGTTTTCTTCTAAGAGTTTTATGGTTTCATGTCTTACATTCAGGTCTTTTATCCATTTTGAGTTTACTTTTGTGTATGGGGTTAGACAGCAATAAAGTTTCATTCTCTTGCATGTAGCTGTCCAGTTTTGCCAACACCAGTTGTTGAAGAGGCTGTCATTTCCCCATTGTATGTCCATGGTTCCTTTATCATATATTAATTGACCATATATGCTGGGTTTATATCAGGGCTCTCTAATCTGTTGCATTGGTCTATGGGTCTGTTGTTGTGCCAGTGCCAAATTGTCTTGATTACTGTGCTTTGTAGTAGAGCTTGAACTTGGGAGTGTGATCCCCCAGCTTTATTTTTTTTCTCAGGGTTGCTTTGGCTCTTTGGAGTCTTTTGTGGTTCCATATGAATTTTAGAACTATTTGCTCTAGTTTGTTGAAGAATGCTGTTGGTATTTTGATAGGGATTGCATTGACTCTGTAGATTGCTTTAGGCAGGATGGCCATTTTGACAATATTAATTCTTCCTAGCCATGAGCACGGGATGTATTTCCAATTGTTGATGTCTTCTTTAATTTCTCTCATGAGTGTTTTGTAGTTTTCAGGGTATAGGTCTTTCACTTCCTTGGTTAGGTTTATTCCTAGGTATTCTATTCTTTTTGATGCAATTGTGAATGGAATTGTTTTCCTAATTTCTCTTTCTTCCAGTTCATCATTAGTGTATAGGAATGCAACAGATTTCTGTGTATTAATTTTGTATCCTGCAACTTTGCTGAATTCAGCTATTAATTCTAATAGTTTTAGAGTGGATTCCTTAGGGTTTTTTATGTACAATATCATGTCATCTACAAACAGTGACACTTTAAATTCTTCTTTACCAATCTGGATACCTTTTATTTCTTTATGTTGTCTGATTGCTGTGGCTAGGACCTCCAAAACTATGTTGAATAAAAGTGGGGAGAGTGGGCATCCTTGTCTTGTTCACAATCTTAAAGGAAAGGCCTCCAGCTTCTCGCTGTTAAGTATGATGTTTGTTGTGGGTTTGTCGTACATGGCCTTTATTATATTGAGGTACTTGCCCTCTATACCCATTTTGTTGAGAGTTTTTATTATGAATGGATGTTGAATTTTGTCAAATGCTTTTTCAGCTTTTATGGAGATGATTGTGTTTTCTGTCCTTCTTTTTGTTCATATGGTGGATGATGTTGATGGATTTTCAAATATTGTACTATCCTTGCATCCCTGGAATAAACCCTACTTGATGGATGATCTTTTTGATGTATTTTTGAATTTGGTTTGCTAATATTTTGTTGAGTATTTTGGCATCTATGTTCATCAGGAATATTGGTCTGTAATTTTCTTTTTTGTGGTGTTTTTGCCTGGTTTTGGTTTTAGAGTGATGCTGGCCTCATAGAATGAGTTTGGAAGTATTCCCTTCTCTTCTACTTTTTGGAAAACTTTAAGGAGGATGGGTATTAGGTCTTCACTAAATGTTTGACAAAATTCAGTGGTGAAGCCATCTGGTCCAGGGATTTTGTTCTTAGGTAGTTTTTTTTATTACCAATTCAATTTCGTTGCTGGTAATTGGTCTGTTCAGATTTTCTATTTCTTCCTTGGTCAGCCTTGGAAGATTGTATTTTTCTTGAAAGTTCTCCATTTCTTCTACTTTAACCAATTTGTTAATGTATAATTTTTCATAGTATTCTCTCATAATTATTTGTATTTCTGTGGTGTCCATAGTGATTTTTCCTTTCTCATTTCTGATACTGTTTATGCATGTAGACTCTCTTTTTCTCTTGATAAGTCTGGCTAGGGGTTTATCTATTTTGTTTATTTTCTCAAAGAACCAGCTCCTGCTTTCATTGATTCTCACTATTGTTTTATTCTTCTCAATTTTATTTATTTCTGCTCTAATCTTTGTTATATCCCTCCTACTGACTTTGGGCCTCATTTGTTCTTCTTTTTCTAGTTTCATTAATTATGAGTTTAGACTCTTCATATGGGATTGTTCTTCTTTTCTGATGTAGGCCTGTATTGCAATATACTTCCCTCTTAGCACAACTGTCACTACATCCCACAGATTTTGTGGTGTTGAATTATTGTCATTTGTCTCCATATATTGCTTGATCTCTGTTTTTATTTGGTCACTGATGCATTGATTATTTAAGAGCATGTTTTTAAGCCTCCATGTGTTTGTGGGCTTTTTTGTTTTCTTTGCATAATTTATTTCTAGTTTTATACCTCTGTGGTCTGAGAAGCTGGTTGGTACAATTCAATGTTTTTGAATTTACTAAGGTTCTTTTTGTGGCCTAAGATATGATTTATTCTTGAAAATGTTCCATGTGCACTTGAGAAGAATGTGTATTCTGTTGCTTTTGGATGGAGTGTTCTGTAGATGTCTGTTAGGTCCATCTGTTCTAATGTGTTGTTCAGTGCCTCTGTCTTCTTACTTATTTTCTGTCTGGTTCATCTGTCCTTTGGAGTGAGTGGTATGTTGAAGTCTCCTAAAATGAATGCATTGCATTCTATTTTCCCCTTTAATTCAGTTAGTGTTTGTTTCACATATGAAGGTGCTCCTGTGTTGGGTGCACAGATATTTATTATAGTTATATCCTCTTGTTGGACTGACCCCTTTATCATTATGTAACATTCTTCTTTGTCTCTTGTTACTTTCTTTGTTTTGAAGTCTATTTTGTCTGGTACAAGTACTGCAATGCCTGCTTTTTACTCCCTATTAGTTGCATGAAATATCTTTTTCCATCCCTTCACTTTTAGTCTGTGTATCTTTGGGTTTGAAGTGAGTCTCCTGTAGGCAGCATACAGACAAGACTTGTTTTTTTATCCATTCAGTGACTCTATGTCTTTTGATTGGTGCATTCAGAGCATTTACATTTCAGGTGATTATCGATTGGTATGTACTTATTGCCATTGCAGGCTTTAGATTTGTGGTTACAAAGGTTCAAGGGTAATTCCCTTTCTATCTAACAGTCTAATTTAACTCACTTAGTATACTATTACAAACACAATCTAAAGGTTCTTTTTTTTTTCCCCTTTTTTCTTCCTCCTCCATTCTTTTTATATTAGGTATCATATTCTGTACTCTTTTTCTATCCCTTGACTGACTTTGGGGGTAGTTGATTTGATTTTGTATCTGCTTAGTAATTCATTGTTCTGCTTTCTTTACGGTGGTTTTATTTCCTCTGGTGACAGCTATTTAGCCTTAGAAACACTTCCATCTATAGCAATCCCTCCAAAATACACTGTAGAGATGGTTTGTGGGAGGTTGCTTTTGCTTCTCTGGAAATTATTTAATCCCTCCTTCAAATTTAAATGATAATCTTGCCGGATAGACTATTCTTGGTTCAACGCCCTTCTACTTCATTGCATTAAATACATCATGCCACTCCCATCTGGCCTGTATGGTTTCTGCTGAGAAGTCTGATGATAGCCTGATGGATTTTCCTTTGTATGTGATCTTTTTTCTCTCTCTGGCTGCTTTTAATATTCTGTCCTTATCCTTGATCTTTGCCATTTTAATTATTATATGTCTTGGTGTTGTCTTCCTTGGGTCCCTTGTGTTGAGAGATCTGTGCACCTCCATGACCCGAGAGACTGTCTCCTTCCCCAGATTGGGGAAGTTTTCAGCAATTGCTACCTCAAAGACACATTCTACCCCTTTTTCTCTCTCTTCTTCCTCTGGTACCCCTATAATGCAAATATTGTTCTGTTTGGATTGGTCACACAGCTCTCTCAATATTTTCATTCCTAGAGGTCCTTTTTTCTCTCTGTGCCTCAGCTTCTTTGTGTTTCTGTTCTCTAATTTCTGTTCCATTTACCGTCTCTTCTACTACATCTAATCTGCCTTTAAATCCCTCCATTGTATGTTTCATTTCAGATATTGCCTTCGTTACTGATTGAGTCTCGGTCCTGTATTCTACCCTGAGTTCTTGAGTATTTTTCTGTACTTCCATGAGCATGTTTGTATTTTTATTTTGAAATCTCTTTCAGGAAGATCGATGAGTTCAGTTTCACTTGGCTCTTTTTCTGGTGTTTGTGGGATTTTGATTTGAACCAAGTTCCTTTGATGTTTCATATCTGTATATGGTGCCCTGTAGTGCCCAGAAGATCTACTCTCTGGATCTGCTCAACTCCTGGAACAATGGTGGGGGCTGCAGGGGAGTGGCGCTGGTGCCTGTCAGGAGGAAAGCACTGTTTCCTGCTTCTCAGCTGCAGTGCCTGTCTCCACTGCCAGAGCCAGTGGGCCGAGTATGCAGGGAGGAGTCTCTATGCTTTGTGCTTGTAGCTGCCATAGGCAGGGTCTCCCTTTGGCTGACCTGGGGCAAGGGCAGGGGCAGGCAGTTTGCAAGCTGGTGCCAACTGGAAGGGAGGCACAGCAGGCTGTGTATCATGGTGGGGGTCCTCGGAGCTGCATAGCCAGCACCTGAAGCTCCTAAAAGTTCCCAACCTGCTGGGCAGAGTGCGCTGGACAATTTTGTCCACTTGCCCTTTCTCCCGAGCAGCAGGTTCTGTACAATCTTTGCCCCTTAGCAGTCTTCTCACTGTTAGGAAGTCTCAGACTGCCTGCCTTTCTTTTGTCCCAGAGCAGCCAAATGTGGATCCCTGTTTTCCACGAGCAGCTGGAATCTCATTCTCCAGGTATTCCGCCTGTCTTAGCTTTCCAACCCCACTAATCTCCAGAGCACCATGCAGTGTATGTTTGTGCTCCCAGAGCAGATCTCCAGGGCTGGGTGTTCAGCAGTCCCAGGCCTCCACCCTCTCCCTGCTCCATTTCTCTTCCTCCTGCCAGTGAGCTGGGATGGGGGAAGGGCTTGGGTCCTGCTGGATCACGTTACCCTGGTCCATGAGGTCTGTTCCTTTCTCCAGGTGTGTGGAGTCTGGAGCAGCTTTCTTTCCTGTTGCTCTTTTAGGATTAGTTGTATTAACTATATTTTTGTTTTATTTGTGGTTTTGGGAGGAGGTCTCTGTCTCACCTCTCCTGCCGCCATCTTTATGTCTGTGACTTTTTACAAATTAATTTCCCTGGGTCTGAATTTTCTTATCTGTAAAATGGGAGATAAAAACAGAATGTCAGTGATTTGGTTGCATGATCAGGGGCTATTATGTGAAGTATGATATTTATATTATTTTTCATTATGAAAGCAGTTAGTATGGGATAATCACATTTTTCCAAATGGGGGGAAATATTTCCCTAATGGAGATGAGATAGATACCCATTATCCCATTTTTTTAACTCAAGTATTTTCATATAAGTATCTTTACATCTAATTCTGTCTGTGGGCACACACTCTGCAGTATGCACCAAGTTTGTGTCATGCCATTGTTGCTTTTCATTACATCACAAGCAGTTTTCCGTGTGACTGCTGCACCTTCCAAGTAACAGTTCTTGGAGGCCCCACACTTCAGTTGCCCTGAACGCTGTCTTTGGGTAAATGATGCTGCTGCCTTTTTTTCTCCCCCAGTCTAAATGATGTCACAGTAAGCACATTTCTGAAGATAAACATCTTTGTTTTAAGTTATTCCTCAGCTTAAAGACCCATATGTGGTATTACTGCATCCAGGAATACTTAGGTCTGATATTTATTAAGGATCTCTATTAAGTATTTTTTGAACACTATTAAAGATGAATCTACTCTTTATTCTAGACTTGTCCTGTTTAAGCTTTAAGTAGACTTTCTGCTTTTGGGATTCCCTTCATAGATAACTTCCCTTCTTCTTTTGGCCTTGAACATCATTGTGAGTTAGAAATTAGAAATTTCTATTTCACAGTTGAAGTTCTTAAAAGGTGGAGTCCTGGTTTTGCCGCTGTTCAATACTGGTGGTTTGCCTCATTTCTGGCCTTGTAGTGGTGCCTCAATGATAGACATTCAAAACTATCGGACTGATAGCTGGTTGCTTGATTAAATGGGTATTATTAGAAGAGTGGAGCTGGGGTTGGCTGACCTTGTCCTGGGTCTGAGGGAGTGATGAAGCTACGAAGATAAGCAGAGGGATCTTGACGAGGTTGCTTTTATGCCTGCAAGTTTTGATTTTTCTCCTCTCTTTTTGTCAGGAGGCCAAAAAGAAGTATGACAAAGAGACAGAGAAGTATTGTGGAATCCTAGAAAAACACTTGAACCTGTCTTCCAAAAAGAAAGAATCTCAGCTGCAGGAGGTAAGAGACTTGTAATTTTTACATAGTGCTATGAATATATGCTGGTTGCTCTTTGCCAGAAAATCCTAGGGTTGGAGGAGATCTCGGAAACCAGGAGCTGTATGGTGACCCCTCATCTGATGGCTGATGCCTGGACTGCCTTTGTATCTTTCCACACAGCACACCCTTTGTGGCTGTGCAGCCTGCTAACAGCAGAGTAACATCCTGCTGGTTCAGATCACCCCGCTCCTTGTTGGGCAGATCTAATCACTAGAATGTGCTTTTTCCTTTCAAACTCAGATGTTTTCCTGTTTCTTTCACCCTTGACCTTGATTCTGCACTCTGTTACCTTTTGACTTCCTGCCTTGTATCAGTGATTTGAAATGTTAACATCTGAAACACTTCAGTCATCCTTCCTTAATGCTAATATTTTTATTATTCTTTCAACCAGTACTTGACATTAGTCTTTTTATTTACTTTTTTAAGCAGCATTTTATTGTCACTTTATGGTTTGTGCTTTTGTAACCTTGTTGCAAAAAAGTAAATTCTCTGACCTGCCCTAGTATTTTTAGATTTGCCAGGGGCTCTTATTAAGAATAGTTCTCTTTGAAAGAAAAGTCCACTTTGCATTCATGGAGCTATGATCATTTTTTTATTTAGTTCACAAAGATTTGCAAGGCGAAGGAGTTCATGTTTCTTGGAGACAGCAGTTTCCTAGTGAAACTCCAAATTTGGCTACACAAATACCATTTTTTTTTTTTAACTCTTAACAATTTGCTTGACCTTTCTTAGGTATGTGGAGGCTATGTAGACTTTCAAGTTAGCCCTCATTCTTAAATTTCCTTTCTTTTTGACAAAATGCCATGCCAGTACTTGTGTCAGGTAGAAGTCCATGCAAACATGGGTCAAAAGTTGAAAAGCAAAGATAACTCAGAAGATGGTGGAGGCTAATCCCCCCCCACCCAGCACTTGTTACACCTCTTCAGTTAGGAATATGTGTGCTCAGGACTCTTTGCTTTGAAATGGGGCTGTAAAGCCATTGTTTGAGTGATGAGGATACAAGCCCAACAACAGGTGTTTGTAGTGGGCTTCGTGGATCATTTCTTGGCCAGCCACCCAACAGCAAGTGAGTACTTGGTGTGCACTGTACAGACTGGGAAACGCTAACCTGTCCTGGAAGCTCCTGTGCCTGAGGAGGGAAAAAGAGGCAAACACATCGATGTCGGGGTTCTTGTTCACGGAGTCGAAGAATGAATTTGGCAAACGCTCAAAGTAGGAGAGCCAGGGAGAGACTTTTATTTAGAGATAAAGTGAGGGGACAGAGCTTCTGGCTCATGCCGGGAGGGGACAGGAGAGTCCGTGGTCCTGCACTGTCCAGGGGCTTTGTAATGCGATGAAGGGCTAGGGGTGTGGACCTGCCAAGTGGTCCTAGAATGTTCATCGTTGAGACATCAAACCTCTTTTTTCATCAGTCTTCCAGATAATTCTGCAAAATTAACATAAGAAATTTACTGCAGATTTCTTCCTCAGAATTGCAGCTTTTTGGTCTGGGAGCATATCAATCATCAGTCAAGACTGCCTGCCCTGCCCTCAAGGCAGGCCGAGCCATAGTCTGTTTGCTAAGGAGTCCAAAAGGCAGTCGAGGAGGGAATCTTTCTCGCTTCTACTATGTTGTTTATGGGTGGGCTTGCTTGCCATTATGAATTGCCCAGGTTGCAAATCACCTGACCAGGTCTAAAGGAGGAAAGACGGCACATAGACCTGGGCCTTTTAGCATGGGAAAGTGAATCTTACACATGATTACAAACGATTAGCATAACAAAAAACATGGGCTACTTTCCTGTATTTGGGGAATATTAACCGATCTCACTGACAGAAGACTCTAGAGCTTAATGTTTAAACATGGGATTTTGGTAGGGGGTTTCCTTGCATATTACATTGCTCTGACTGTACTTACCTTGCCTTGCCTTTTCCGGGGGCCCTCACCCTACTCTGTCTAAACCCATGGTCCCTGTCTCAACATGAGGAGGTGATTCTTAAACTAGCAAAGCTACTCAGACAAAGCTTGTCAAATATGATTGAGAAGGCCAAGGAAATGCTTATTTTCATTGGATGGTAGATAAAAGGCCATTCCCAACTCTGCATGCGGATGTGGCACTAGAAGATACCCAGGGATATGCGATTGTCATGATAAATATGTAATGCCATTTAGGATCTGTTCTGACCCCTTCACTTTTTTGGGTATCATTTGGCATTTAGGGTTTGGAAAGTATATTCAAGGGAAGTCCTTTTGGCTGCAACTCACAATGACCACATCTGGCCAGCTGTACAGTGTCTAAGCAGATGTGTGTGGTTGCTCCAGCACCTTCTGTATCGAGAGGCTGTTATCCAGAGTGAGGTCGCTTCTCCTCCAGGTCTGTTCTCCCCATGCCTAGGTACTGCTGGGATGCGTGCAACGTGTTCTTTTAGGGCCATGCTATATCATCACCCCTGAGAAGAGACAGACAAGGTAGGGACCAGAACACTGGCTGGCAAAGAGATACCTCATCTCCAGGTTTGCTCTATCATGTGTTCACTGCGTGACCTGGGACAGGTACTCATCTCTCTGAGCTTTCAGTTCCTTTGTTTGTAAAAAACACAAGATACCTGTCCTGCCTACTTCATATATAAGAATGCAAATCATAGCTGCCCCACAGATATTGAAGTAGTATCTCTGTGACTGTCCTGTTCCTCCCCATCCTCTCCTTCCAAATTGGATGATATTCTCCCCAACTGCCCTGGTCTGCTGGGCTGCCGTAACAGAACACCGTAGATTGGGTGGTGTATAAGCAACAGACATTTATTTCATGGTTCCAGAGGTTAGACAGCCCAAGGTGAGGGCACTGGCAGATGCGGCGTCTGCTGGGGCCTGCTTCTGGTCCGTAGACATCAAACTTCTCTTTACCGATCTGGGATTAGAGGGGAAAGAACTGTGTAGGTCTCCTTTATAAGGGAACTAATCCCATTCATGAGGGCTCCACCCTCATGGCCATATCACTTCCCAAAGGCCCGGCTTCCAAATGCTGTCGCACTGGGATTAGTTTTCGACATGCACATTTGAGGGTCGGGGTCACATTCAGTTTGCAATAGCACTGACTCTGCCCCTTGTGTATCTCAGGGGACGCCTTTCATTACGCTCTTCTGTGACAGTGCCTCATGTTCTTTTCTTTAACCAATCACACTTTCTAAATCCTTTGAGGGCAAGGCGAGGCTGTAGGTCTTTCTTGCAAGGCCTGGTCTGTTTTCAAGCATTGCTTTTTAGTTGTACTTGAGCTGAATTAAATTGAATACAAATCTCTTAAGAACAAGAAGGATGATGATTTTACTAACAGCGGCGATAATAGAAAATATTTACTGAATGCTTATTTTTGTACCAGGTACTGTGTTAAGCACTTTAAATGGCATCTTCTCAAATCCTTACAGCCACACTGTGTGGGACAGTGTATACCCTCTAGTTCACATGTGAGGAGACCAGGACTCAAAGAGGTTAAGTGGCCTGCCCATAGCTAGTCAGTGAGGACTGGAACCCTGGCTTCTGACTGGGGAGCTCTTTCCCTTAACTCTGGAAGCTCTACTTCAGTCCATCTCAGGAGGGAGGGATTGTTACTCAGTGGCAGTGTCAGGCAAATAGAATTGGGCTGGGAAGGGACCTTGTTGATTTTCTGGTTGGACCTCCTGGAATTATATATGAAGGAAGCAAGTTCCTTGCAGCAGTCAAGTGATCTGCTCAAGGTCCTCCAGCTATTTAGTGATGATTATCTTCCCCTTTGATTAAAAAATCAACTTTTAGGGACATTATTAAATGTCTTGTACACCTTTAATCTGCTTTATTTGATCATCCAGAATTGTTCCCTGATTTCAGGTCTCTGAATTGAGTATTTTGAAATTCTAGCCCATCCTTAGATCCTGCTGGGTGAAATTATAGGTCATTGATGTGGAGTGACATTGCCATCTAGTGGATGGTCTTATTTTTTTTTAATCAAGGTATTCTTAAAAGACTAAAAAGCTTGCTTTAAAGGTTTCTGCAAAAGTCAGTTCAGGCATTGGGTATATTCTGGGGAGTGAAATGAACGATTGGTTTTCATGGATCTTATAGGAGAATGTCTCTTTTCTAAGAGGCACAGAATGTTGGTTGGTGGGTCGCAGACAAGCTGGTAGACTTACAGCTCTTCAAGTAACAGGCAGGGAAACTGTCTCAAGTGGCCTGTTGGGTGGGTTGGTGTAACTCTGGGGAGAGGAAATCCCAGGACAAGATACCTCTAAAACCAAAATCAGTCAAAGGGAGAAATAAAGTTTAAAACCCGTTTATTGCTTACAAACTGCAGTCTGGGGCCATCTCTTTCCTGCTCTAGCAGAAGCAAGCAAGATCTCCCCCCAATGTCTCAGGTTAAGATAAGCCCTCAGTAATTACCCACTGATACGGAAATGAATTACTGCTCTCCACCCTTGAGGAATGCCTGTTGATATGCAGATACACTTAAGGCCAGGCAAGATATTCTGGAAATATTACAATTTTACCCATAGTTGGAATCCTGGCTTATGATTTTATTGCAGGGGGAGTCTAAAAATGTGACGAATTCTATGGCCCAGAGGAGCTGGAGCACTGGCAGGAGAAACATACCCTTCCACTTGCGATTTTTCTTCCTTTTCCCTTGGAAGTGCATTGAATTATACGTTTCTTCCGAGTGCTGGGTCACTGATGGCCATGGAGAGATCATTCATTCCTCAAGGATCTATTGAATGCTTACTATGGGCCAGGCACTGTTCTGGGAACTGTGACAGAAAAGTGAAAAATGAGACAAGGTCTTTGCTGTCATTGACTTTATACTCCAGTAGGCAGTGCATCAGAAAAGAAGGGAATAAAAAATAATTTCACATAATAATAAGGAAATAAATTGGTAGAGACTCCCTGGGGTGTAACCCATCTTATCTGTCTAAAGTACTGTGGTCAGTGAAGGCTTCTTTAAACAGGTAACATTTGAATCGCAAGTGGAAGGATGAGAAGGAAAGTGGGAAGCCAGGACAGTGTTCCTTAAATTGTGCATGTCATACAATCTGAACACTGGATCGTGAAATAGAGGGGGCTAGGACAGAAAGAAAACTGAGTGTACTGCCCCTCATCACAAATGTATGTTGATGGGGTCGTAATGCTGTCTTGCCAATGGGTTTCAGCCTTGGGCAAGTTCACTATGGATTCAATGAGACTGAAGAATGACAATGGAATGTTCTTGGGTGAAAGGGTTTATGCCCAGCTTTATTCTCACAGTGGCAGGTCAATCACTAGAATGCCGTCCACTCAGAGCGAGTCTGCATGCAGCAGTCCCATCTCTGCCTCTGGCCTCTCTGCCTGCACAGCCGTCTCAGTCCCTGTCCTTGGTGCTGCCACCTCTCCAGTCTCTGGTCTCCTGCAGCTGTGCCACCATGTCACCCAGAGCACTGAGTGGAGCTCTTGATATAAAGTCAATAACAACGTATTGCCCACACGTGTGCAGTGAGCAAGCTGACCAGGTCAGGTGAGAATCCTGGACATAGGAACCTTCACTTTATCCACAGATGCAAAAGGCGTTTCTTACTGCACATTGAAGTTTTAAACTGAATCTTTATCTAGGAGAGGAGGCTGTTAGGCAGAAGGAATACCAAGTTGGGTTGCATGGCAAGAGAGAGCATGGAGTGTTAGAGGGCAGGAGGAGGTCTGAGTAGCTGGAGCACAGTGGGATTGGGTTCAGGCAGGGGGTCGGGTGGTCATGGAGGGTCTTGCAGATCATGGTAGAGGCCAGGGGAGGGCACTGAAGGGGTTTTGAGGACATCTGATTTAGATTTGAAAAAAGTATGCTGGCTGCTTGGTGTGGACTGGGTTTGGGAGTGAGGGAGAGAATGAAAGCAGAGAGACTAGTTAGGAGAGGAGGGTAAGCACCCAGAGACATGTGGCTTAGTGGGGGGTAGCAGGGATTGGTGCTCATCTGTTCTGAAGTGCCTGGTAATAATAACCCAGTGTGCATAGAACACTTTCTGATCTTCAAATTGTTCACATTCTTTAGCTCCTTGTGGATAAAATGAAGGTTCCTGTGGCCAGGATTCTCACCTGGCCCTGGTTGACTAGCTCACTACATGTGTGTGGGCAATGTGGTGTTATTGACTCTATAAAGAGCCCTGCCCAGTGCTCTGGGCAACACGGTGGCACGGCTACAAGGCTGCAGGAGAGCAGAGCAGAGGCTGGAGTGGTGGCAGCGCCCGGGACAGAGGCCCAGAGGACTGCTGTGCAGGCAGAGAGGCCCAGAGGCAGAGACAGGCTTGCTGCGTGCAGACTCACTCTGAGTGAACGGGATTTTAGTGATTGACGTGCCACCATGAAAATAAAGTTGGGTATAAACCCTTTCACCCCAAGAACGTTACATTGTTATTTTTCAGTCTCATTGAATCCATAGTGAACTTGCCCGGGGCTGAAACCCATTGGCAAGACACCCTTCATTTTGGTTTTATTTAGCAGTTAGCTTCTGTGTTATTAATATTTAAATTGTCCTGGAAAGAAGTTGCTAGCAGGACACTTGAATGAATTCTTTTGGGCTGTTTCATAGTGCTTTACACTTCCCCAGTCTATAATCTCCAGTTTATTTACATGATTGTTTGGTATCTCTTTTCTTCACTATGATGTGGGCTTCCTGATGGCTGAATGAATGAATGAATGATGTGCCAACTCCTTAAGATGTCAGGGTGGCAATACCGTTTTTGGTATAATGGAAGGAAAGATATGTCCCACATTTCTTCTGCAGGCATCTTGAGAAAAGTAACATTAGAAACATTTATTTGTAAGGTATGCTATAGAATGGTTTCTAACTACTTGATTTCTAAAGAAAACCATTTTGTTTCTTACTAATGTGATATTCATTTGTATTTTCAAAAATTCACTTTTGCGTTTTGGCACTGACATGTGCTTTCAGGGTAATTCCCTGCTTTGAAAGAAGTTGACACAGCCGCACTGCAGACAGGCGAAGAGCTTTGTAGTGCCAGGGAGGCACTCGCCAGCACGGGAACGGGCTGCTCCGCAGCACTCCTTTTCTCCCTGGATCCTAGGTGCCAGCTTAGTGGTTTAATTGTACTCACGCGTGGGCCTTTCCAGGCCCCCCACACGTGCACGGAGGGCAGAGCGAGGTTCAGAGGGAGCAGCGTAATCCTCTGCGTGGGATGAGCTGACAGTTTGTCCTTTTCGCGAAGGAAGTATGTGGGACTCCGTGAAATATGTGGGACTTCCTGAGGTCCCGTGCTCTCTCATGCTAGTCTGGTTCATTAGGAAGATGGGATGAAGAGAGCGCTGCAGATTTTCTCTCTTTTTCCTCTTTAAAATCCGTCTTTTGTGGAACCCATGTCCGCTCCAGCGTGTGGGAGGAGGTATAGCCTAGGGGACCTGGGACGAGCTGCCAGGACAGAAACCCCAGCTCTGCCCCCAGGTACCAGCTGCTCAGGGGTTATATGTTAACAGACTTCATTTTCCTCCTGTAAGTCAGAGGTAAAGACTATAACTTCTTTTTAGTAATTTAATGAGGATTGAATAAGTAAAAATAAGGATTGAATGAGGTAATGTGTGTACACCTACAGGCATGGTGCCTGCTAGCAAGTTAAGTGCTCAATTAACTATTATCATTATTCTTCTGTTTCACGCTGTTTGATTTATTTTTTGAAACCATCTGCAGACAGTTTTCCCTGGCCTGCTTACTGATGGTTCTCCTTGGGGAGTGACTTGGATCTTCTCTTAAATCCTGTCTTGTTTGTAGGCAGACAGCCAAGTGGACTTGGTCCGGCAGCATTTCTATGAAGTATCCCTGGAGTATGTCTTCAAGGTGCAGGAAGTCCAAGAGAGAAAGATGTTCGAGTTTGTGGAGCCTGTAAGTAGCAGCTCAGGTTTAATGGTGCACCCGCGCCGCATCCTCACCCCTCCAGCCCGCCTCCCTGGGTACAGGTGCTCTAAGTTGCTGGTGAGGACGTGAGCCAGCACTGCGCTGGGCCTCCTGGGAGGTTCCACTGCGTTTCAGTCCGGCGGCCCCGGGTTCTCCCGGTAGCTGTCCTGAGCAAGCGCAGAGACGGCGGGGCACACGCAGCGGGAGCTGCCCCCTCTCTCGCCTGCGGTGCGCGTTTGGCTCGCAGGTAGAAGCTGTGGGCGCAGGCGGGGGAGGAGTTCTCATCTTGCTTGCCAGGCAGCAGTGGTTACACCTTCACCGGCCTGCCCTCACCCGCGCCCTCAGCCCAAAGGTAGTAGCCCAAGGAAATGCGGGAAGTACATGATGCCCTTCTCTTTTTGCCTTCTGAGTTCCAAGCCCCTCCTCACCCCATTCATGCATTAAAAGACTCCTTATAAACTGATTTTTCACTGTAGGTTTGTCATAACCAAGTGGCACAGAGAGTCCGGTGGGGGGGCCGTGACGGGGTCTGGTTTTGGTCAGTGAGTCTCGTGGGGTGTGAAAGGGTGCAGTGCGGGAGCGAGTCTGCCTGTAGCTGAGGCTGCTGAGCTGGGGCTTCATGCCACTGCCCCCCGTCCCTCCCGTCCCCCCCACTGGGCCACCAGTGTCCAGAGTCCGCAGCAGGGAGCCTTCATGGACACACCGTGAGGCCGTAGGGGCCTCAGCTGAGAACTCTTGCATACCTTGCATTTTTTAGCCAGAATGCAGCCTCCGATTTAGACCCAAGCTTGGGGCCTCTATATCAATAAGATTTTTATCTACCTCGATTTAAGAAAGGATGATTTTCTTAAGCAAATAAGAATAAAGCTCTAAGAAATGGAAAGAAAATGAACAATCCTTTTAGTAAAGATGTTTTGTGCCCATTTCTAATTTATAAACTTTTGGAGTGCTTTTATTTTTTTTATTTTTTATTTTTTTAATAATTATTTTTTATTGAAGGGTAGTTGACGCACAGTATTACATTACATGAGTTTCAAGTGTACAACACAGTGGTAGAACATTTATATACATAATTCTAGGTTCCAGCTATCACCCTACCAGGCTGTTACAATATCTTGACTATATTCCTTATGCTATACATTACATCCCGGTTACTAATTTATTTTACCATTGGAAGTCTGTCCTTTTTTTTTTTTTTTTTTTTTTTTTTTTTTGTGAGGGCATCTCTCATATTTATTGATCAAATGATTGTTAACGACAATAAAATTCTGTATAGGGGAGTCAATGCTCAATGCACAATCATTATTCCACCCCAAGCCTAATTTTTGTCAGTCTCCAATCTTCTGAGGCATAACAAACAAGTTTTTACATGTAGAACAAATTCTTACATAATGAATAAGTTACATAGTGAACAGTACAAGGGCAGTCATCACAGAAACTTTCGGTTTTGCTCATGCATTATGAACTATAAACAGTCAGTTCAAATATGAATACTCATTTGGTTTTTATACTTGATTTATATGTGGATACCACATTTCTCTCTTTATTATTATTATTTTTAATAAAATGCTGAAGTGGTAGGTAGATACAAGATAAAGGTAGAAAACATAGTTTAGTGTTGTAAGAGAGCACATGTAGATGATCAGGTGTGTGCCTGTAGACTATGTGTTAATCCAAGCTAGACCAGGGCAATAAAACATCCACGTATGCAGAAGATTTCTCTCAGAACGGGGGGGTGAGGTTCTAAGCCTCACCTCTGTTGATCCCCAATTTCTCACCTGATGGCCCCCCTGCGACTGTGCCTGTCTTAGGTTGTTCCTCCCTTGAGGAATCTTACCCGTCTCTGGCTAACCAGTCATCTTCCGGGGCCATACAGGGAAATGTGAAGTTGGTAAGTGAGAGAGAAGCCTTATTGTTTGAAAAGGTTAGCTTTTTACTTCTTTGCATATTTATGCCCTGTGGCTTCTATGCCCAGCATTTGTCTTGAGGTATCTTTACCACTTGGAAGAATTATGATACTCGGTAAATTTGATATGAGGCACAAATTCTATTTAAGGGTTGTAATTAGGAAGGAAGAAGAAAAGCTATAGAAGTAGCAGGCGGAAGAAAACATGGGAAGATTGATTATTTCTTTGATATATCTTCTTGTAGAGTAACTTCAGCATGTATAGGTTTTAAGCTACTACTTAAATTGCACACACACATTAACATAATAGGAGTATAGTTACATAACCAAAGCATATCTGTAATTACCAGCCATCTGCAGTGAAACCAAGAAAACCAGTTAGGCACCTTAGGCATTTGTGAAAACTTATCTATGATATGGTGGATATTGTCCAACTGAACTTGAACAGTCTGAGAGAAATCAGACAAATTAAAACAACCCATTCCTGGGGACTGTTCACATGCCATATGTTCTTTTAACAATAAATAGTTTGTAGTTGTAAGACTTTGGAGCGCTACAATTTGCACTTCTCCAAATTCTTGGTTGAGTTCCAACAGTATAGATCCAGTCCAATTTTGTTGTTTTACTGTATGCACAGGCCAGCTTAGATATCTCCTTCCTCATTCCCATGGCAGGTCCAGGAACTGGTGGGATGAGTGCATCTACAGCTGTAGCAGTGCGTGGATCTTTGTTGGGGTTTTTTGATGATCATCTTCTGGCATGAGTCTTCCAGAGGGTGCAGATGTTGGAAGTTCTTTTTCATATCGTATCTTAGTTCATTTTCGGGGTAGCCCAATTAGGCTTTGATCCTCTGTATAAACACAAACAGACCCTTTGCCTACACTTTTATATGCCCTTTATACCCTTGTGTAGAACTCGTTGGAGGTTACCACACAGGAACTGCCCTTTTTTTTTTTTTTTTTGCTTTGTTTTTGGTATCACTAATCTACACTTACATGACGAATATTATGTTTACTAGGCTCTCCCCTATACCAGGTCTCCCCTATAAACCCCTTTACAGTCACTGTCCATCAGCATAGCAAAATGTTGTAGAATCACTACTTGCCTTCTCTGTGTTGTACAGCCCTCCCTTTTCTCCTACCCCCCCATGCATGTTAATCTTAATACCCCCCTACTTCTCCCCCCCTTATCCCTCCCTACCCACCCATCCTCCCCAGTCCCTTTCCCTTTGGTACCTGTTAGTCCATTCTTGAGTTCTGTGATTCTGCTGCTGTTTTGTTCCTTCAGTTTTTCCTTTGTTCTTATATTCCACAGATAAGTGAAATCATTTGGTATTTCTCTTTCTCCGCTTGGCTTGTTTCACTGAGCATAATACCCTCCAGCTCCATCCATGTTGCTGCAAATGATTGGATTTGCCCTTTTCTTATAGCTGAGTAGTATTCCATTGTGTATATGTACCACATCTTCTTTATCCATTCATCTATTGATGGACATTTAGGTTGCTTCCAATTCTTGGCTATTGTAAATAGTGCTGCAATAAACATAGGGGTGCATCTGTCTTTCTCAAACTTGATTGCTGCATTCTTAGGGTAAATTCCTAGGAGTGGAATTCCTGGGTCAAATGGTAAGTCTGTTTTGAGCATTTTGATGTACCTCCATACTGCTTTCCACAATGGTTGAACTAACTTACATTCCCACCAGCAGTGTAGGAGGGTTCCCCTTTCTCCACAGCCTCGCCAACATTTGTTGTTGTTTGTCTTTTGGATGGCAGCCATCCTTACTGGTGTGAGGTGATACCTCATTGTAGTTTTAATTTGCATTTCTCTGATAATTAGCGATGTGGAGCATCTTTTCATGTGTCTGTTGGCCATCTGTATTTCTTTTTTGGAGAACTGTCTGTTCAGTTCCTCTGCCCATTTTTTAATTGGGTTATTTGTTTTTTGTTTGTTGAGGCGTGAGAGCTCCTTATATATTCTGGACGTCAAGCCTTTATCGGATGTGTCATTTTCAAATATATTCTCCCATACTGTAGGGATCCTTCTTGTTCTATTGATGGTGTCTTTTGCTGTACAGAAGCTTTTCAGCTTAATATAGTCCCACTTACTCATTTTTGCTGTTGTTTTCCTTGCCCGGGGAGATATGTTCAAGAAGAGGTCACTCATGTTTATGTCTAAGAGGTTTTCGCCTATGTTTTCTTCCAAGAGTTTAATGGTTTCATGGCTTACATTCAGGTCTTTGATCCATTTTGAGTTTACTTTTGTATATGGGGTTAGACAATGGTCCAGTTTCATTCTCCTACATGTAGCTGTCCAGTTTTGCCAGCACCACCTGTTGAAGAGACTGTCATTTCGCCATTGTATGTCCATGGCTCCTTTATCAAATATTAATTGACCATATATGTCTGGGTTAATGTCTGGATTCTCTAGTCTGTTCCATTGGTCTGTGGCTCTGCTCTTGTGCCAGTACCAAATTGTCTTGATTACTATGGCTTTATAGTAGAGCTTGAAGTTGGGGAGTGAGATCCCCCCTACTTTCTTCTTCTTTCTCAGGATTGCTTTGGCTATTCGGGGTCTTTGGTGTTTCCATATGAATTTTTGAATTATTTGTTCCAGTTCATTGAAGAATGTTGCTGGTAGTTTCATAGGGATTGCATCAAATCTGTATATTGCTTTGGGCAGGATGGCCATTTTGACGATATTAATTCTTCCTAGCCACGAGCATGGGATGAGTTTCCATCTGTTAGTGTCCCCTTTAATTTCTCTTAAGAGTGACTTGTAGTTTTCAGAGTATAAGTCTTTCACTTCTTTGGTTAGGTTTATTCCTAGGTATTTTATTTTTTTTTATGCAATTGTGAATGGAGTTGTTTTCCTGATTTCTCTCTCTGTTGGTTCATTGTTAGTATATAGGAAAGCCACAGATTTCTGTGTGTTGATTTTGTATCCTGCAACTTTGCTGTATTCCGATATCAGTTCTAGTAGTTTTGGGGTGGAGTCTTTAGGGTTTTTTATGTACAGTATCATGTCATCTGCAAATAGTGACAGTTTAACTTCTTCTTTACCAATCTGGATTCCTTGTATTTCTTTATTTTGTCTGATTGCCGTGGCTAGGACCTCCAGTACTATGTTAAATAACAGTGGAGAGAGTGGGCATCCCTGTCTAGTTCCCGATCTCAGAGGAAATGCTTTCAGCTTCTCGCTGTTCAATATAATGTTGGCTGTGGGTTTATCATAGATGGCCTTTATTATGTTGAGGTACTTGCCCTCTATTCCCATTTTGCTGAGAGTTTTTAACATGAATGGATGTTGAACTTTGTCAAATGCTTTTTCAGCATCTATGGAGATGATCATGTGGTTTTTGTCTTTCTTTTTGTTGATGTGGTGGATGATGTTGATGGACTTTCGAATGTTGTACCATCCTTGCATCCCTGGAATGAATCCCACTTGGTCATGGTGTATGATCCTTTTGATGTATTTTTGAATTCGGTTTGCTAATATTTTGTTGAGTATTTTTGCATCTACGTTCATCAGGGATATTGGTCTGTAGTTTTCTTTTTTGGTGGGGTCTTTGCCTGGTTTTGGTATTAGGGTGATGTTAGCTTCATAGAATGAGTTTGGGAGTATCCCCTCCTCCTCTATTTTTTGGAAAACTTTAAGGAGAATGGGTATTATGTCTTCCCTGTATGTCTGATAAAATTCCGAGGTAAATCCATCTGGCCCGGGGGTTTTGTTCTTTGGTAGTTTTTTGATTACCTCTTCAATTTCGTTGCTGGTAATTGGTCTGTTTAGATTTTCTGTTTCTTCCTGGGTCAATCTTGGAAGGTTATATTTTTCTAGGAAGTTGTCCATTTCTCCTAGGTTTCCCAGCTTGTTAGCATATAGGTTTTCATAGTATTCTCCAATAATTCTTTGCATTTCCGTGGGGTCCGTCGTGATTTTTCCTTTCTCGTTTCTGATACTGTTGATTTGTGTTGACTCTCTTTTCTTCTTAATAAGTCTGGCTAGAGGCTTATCTATTTTGTTTATTTTCTCGAAGAACCAGCTCTTGGTTTCATTGATTTTTGCTATTGTTTTATTCTTCTCAATTTTATTTATTTCTTCTCTGATCTTTATTATGTCCCTCCTTCTGCTGACCTTAGGCCTCATCTGTTCTTCTTTTTCCAATTTCGATAATTGTGACATTAGACCATTCATTTGGGATTGCTCTTCCTTTTTTAAATATGCTTGGATTGCTATATACTTTCCTCTTAAGACTGCTTTTGCTGTGTCCCACAGAAGTTGGGGCTTAGTGTTGTTGTTGTCATTTGTTTCCATATATTGCTGGATCTCCATTTTGATTTGGTCATTGATCCATTGATTATTTAGGAGCGTGTTGTTAAGCCTCCATGTGTTCGTGAGCCTCTTTGCTTTCTTTGTACAGTTTATTTCTAGTTTTATGCCTTTGTGGTCTGAAAAGTTGGTTGGTAGGATTTCAATCTTTTGGAATTTTCTGAGACTCTTTTTGTGGCCTAGTATGTGGTCTATTCTGGAGAATGTTCCATGTGCACTTGAGAAGAATGTATATCCCGCTGCTTTTGGATGTAGAGTTCTATAGATGTCTATTAGGTCCATCTGCTCTACTGTGTTGTTCAGTGCTTCCGTGTCCTTACTTATTTTCTGCCCAGTGGATCTATCCTTTGGGGTGAGTGGTGTGTTGAAGTCTCCTAGAATGAATGCATTGCAGTCTATATCCCCCTTTAGTTCTGTTAGTATTTGTTTCACATATGCTGGTGCTCCTGTGTTGGGTGCATATATATTTAGAATGGTTATATCCTCTTGTTTGACTGAGCCCTTTATCATTATGTAGTGTCCTTCTTTATCTCTTGTTACTTTCTTTGTTTTGAAGTCTATTTTGTCTGATATTAGTACTGCAACCCCTGCTTTCTTCTCACTGTTGTTTGTTTGAAATATGTTTTTCCATCCCTTGACTTTTAGTCTGTACATGTCTTTGGGTTTGAGGTGAGTTTCTTGTAAGCAGCATATAGATGGGTCTTGCTTTTTTATCCATTCTGTTACTCTGTGTCTTTTGATTGGTGCATTCAACCCATTAACATTTAGGGTGACTATTGAAAGATATGTACTTATTGCCATTGCAGGCTTTAAATTCGTGGTTACCAAAGGTTCAAGGTTAGCCTCTTTAGTATCTTACTGCCTAACTTAGCTCGCTTATTGAGCTGTTATATACACTGTCTGGAGATTCTTTTCTTCTCTCCCTTCTTGTTCCTCCTCCTCGATTCTTCATATGTTGGGTGTTTTGTGCTGTGCTCTTCCTAGGAGTGCTCCCATCTAGAGCAGTCCCTGTAAGATGTTCTGTAGAGGTGGTTTGTGGAAAGCAAATTCCCTCAGCTTTTGTTTGTCTGGGAATTGTTTAATCCCACCATCATATTTGAATGATAGTCGTGCTGGATACAGTATCCTTGGTTCAAGGCCCTTCTGTTTCATTGTATTAAATATATCATGCCATTCTCTTCTGGCCTGTAGGGTTTCTGTTGAGAAATCTGACGTTAGCCTGATGGGTTTCCCTTTATAGGTGACCTTTTTCTCTCTAGCTGCCTTTAACACTCTTTCCTTGTCCTTGATCTTTGCCATTTTAATTATTATGTGTCTTGGTGTTGCCCTTCTTGGATCCTTTCTGTTGGGGGTTCTGTGTATTTCCGTGGTCTGTTTGATTACTTCCTCCCCCAGTGTGGGGAAGTTTTCAGCAATTATTTCTTCTAAGATACTTTCCATCTCTTTACCTCTCTCTTCTTCTTCTGGGACCCCTATAATACGGATATTGCTCCTTTTAGATTGGTCACACAGTTCTCTTAATATTGTTTCATTCCTGGAGATCCTTTTGTCTCTCTCTATGTCAGCTTCTATGCGTTCCTGTTCTCTGATTTCAATTCCATCAATGGCCTCTTGCATCCTATCCATTCTGCTTATAAACCCTTCCAGAGTTTGTTTCATTTCTGCGATCTCCTTTCTGGCATCTGTGATCTCCTTCCGGACTTCATCCCATTTCTCTTGCGTATTTCTCTGCATCTCTGTCAGCATGTTTATGATTCTTATTTTGAATTCTCTGTCAGGAAGACTGGTTAGGTCTGTCTCCTTCTCTGGTGTTGTCTCTGTGATCTTTGTCTGCCTGTAGCTTTGCCTTTTCATGGTGATAGGAATAGTCTGCAGAACTGGGACGAGTGACGGCTGGAAGGACTTCCCTTCTTGTTGGTTTGTGGCCCTCCTCTCCTGGGAGAACAGCGGCCTCTAGTGGCTTGTGCTGCGCAGCTGCGCGCAGACAGGGCTTCTGCTTCCTGCCCGGCTGCTATGGAGTTAATCTCCGCTGTTGCTGTGGGCGTGGCCTGGCTCGGGCAGCTGCTCCAAAGTGGTGGAGTCGCGTTGGAGCAGGAGCTGCTGGGAGGCTATTTATCTCCGTAAGGGGCCTCCCTGCTCCCTGCAGCCCAGGGGTTAGGGTGCCCAGAGATCCCGGATTCCCTACCTCTGGATTAAGTGTCCCGCCCTGCCCCTTTAAGACTTCCAAAAAGCACCCGCCAAAACAAAACAACGACCACAAAAAAAAACAAGAAAAAAAATTTTTTTAATTAAAAAAAAAAAAAAAATTTTAATTAAAAAAAAAAAGGTGGTCGTTCGTTTTTCTTTATTCTCCGGTGCCAGCCTCAGGCCTCTGCTCACCGGTCTTTCTGCCCTGTTTCCCTAATATTGGGGTCCCTGTCCCTTTAAGACTTCCAAAAAGCGCTCGCCAAAACAAAGCAGCAAAAAAGCAAAAAAAAAAAAAAATGGTCGCGCGCTTTTCTTATGTCCTCTGTCGCCCAGCCTCCAGTGCCTGCTCACTGTTCTTGCTGCCCTGTTTTCCCAGTATCGAGGGCCCTGCACTCTGGCCCGGATGGCGGGGGCTGGGTGCTCGGCAGTCCTGGGCTCCGTCTCCCTCCCGCTCTGCCTGCTCTTCTCCCGCCGGGAGCTGGGGGGAGGGGCGCTCGGCTCCCACCCGTCCGGGGCTTGTATCTTACCCCCTTCGCGAGGCGCTGGGTTCTCTCAGGTGCGGATGTGGTCTGGATATTGTCCTGTGTCCTCTGGTCTTTATTCTAGGAAGGGTTGTCTTTGTTATATTTTCATAGATATATGTTGTTTTGGGAGGAGATTTCCGCTGCTCTACTCACGCCGCCATCTTCCGCCCCAGTCCTCTGGAGTGCTTTTAGACATGTAAGACTTGCTAACAGTTTTCTTAGGACTCCGGCTGGCTGTGGACTCTGATGTTTACAGCTTTTACTGTACTGGACCTATGATCTTGGGATTCTACTCCAGCCACTTCATTTGGCAAATTCTTTAAAGTCCTCAATTACCTCAGTCTTCTTAACTGACTAGTGGAAACTTCAGAGCCAACTTCCTGGCTAGCAGTGGTCTCTGTCCCAGTCTCAGGTCAAAGTCCCCATCTTTGTGCAGCATCCTTGAAGTGGGAGAAACCACTGGTCAGAAGGAAGCCAGTGGATTTCTCTGCTTGGGGCACAGAGGTATTAAAGCTAGTCTTTCAAAGGTTTACTGAAGACTGTTTCCTGTGGTCAGGGCAGGAATTAAAATGCTGTCATAGAATTGGCCTTTGGCATTTGTACTTGCTTTAACTGGAATATCTAGAGGAAAAAAATCCCAATGTGGTTCTAACCATCTTATGTACACATTTGATATATACATTTATTGATATTATTCTATAACTACCTGATTTTGATGAGTTGCATTTTTCTTGGCTTATCCTACTTTTCTGGGTGAGTTTTTTTTGTTGTTCATTTGATCTCTCAGTAGGTGTTCCTAGTGAGTCAGGTATTGTATCTGTTGATGGGTAACAAATAAAACCTCATACAACAATAGACATCTGTTTCTCACACATCTGTGGGGTTCATCCGATCTAGGCTGGGTTCAAATGGCTGACTGCTAATCTAGGTGGGCATTCCTCCTCTTCCTCCCTTTATTTTTCTCCTTTTCTTCCTCCCCTTCCTCTTTCTTTTTTTTTCTTTCATTCATTTCTTCATTCATTCATGTATTCATTTATTCATTCATTCATTCACTTTAAAAGAAATCTATAGGGATTTACCCTTCTATTTCCTGGCATACTGTTGCATATCAGTGCCTTGAGTTTTTGAGAGGCAATTTAGCATCATTGTTAAAGGCTTTGGAGCCAAACTACCTGGATTTAAATCTCAGCTCAGCCCTTTTCTAGCTGTGTGTTCCTGGGGAAGTTATTTATTTCTCTGAGCTTCAGCCTCCTCATCTGCAAAATGGGTGTGATACTACCTACCATAAAAAAGTTAGGATTAACTGAGTTTTTCCATGTGAGATGCTGAGACTAGAGCTAAAACCTAATTAGCACTCAGTTATTATGTAATTATTATGTAATTGCTAAGTAGCACCTAGTTAACATTCTTTTTTATTCTGAGGTGGAGGAAATATATCAGCCTTGGCCTGCAGGGTCTCCTCAAATAAGCCAAATGAGCCAAGCCAGTATTAACAGGGCCTACCTGTTTTAATCGAAAGCACTTATTGACTGAATACTGCAGGAAATGCTGAAGCCCCAGCTGCTTGTCCGAGTTGCTCACAGCCTCACTGGGGAGGCAAAACGTGCAGAGATGCAGTCAGGGTAGCCAGCGTTCCAGGACCAGGATGGATGACGGGTGGACGTGCCCGAGGGATTTGAAGAGTAGAAAACCACTGTGGGTTGCAGATGTTTCTCAGGATATACAGTGAGGCACCTGGAAAACTAATGAAAAATGTTTCTGGTCTCACGTTAGAATGAAGAGAAGGCGATAGGACCCAGCCCAGAGTTAAATGAGTCAGGTGAGAGGCTGGGCATAGGATTCAGATATTTAACCTTCTGTGTATAGAAGTTCTCATTTCTGAACACACCAGCTTAGAGGCAAGTCGGTGGCTTCAGGAGCTGTGGATAGGGAGAAAGATTTCATACAGTGAAACCCTACTGACTAGAGCAGTGCTTCTCAAAGCCTTAGAATACAAATTCTCAGGCTCTACCCCAGACCTGAAAATTGGGGGTGGGGCCCAGAACACTGTATTTTAGTAACTCCAGGTGATTCTGTTGCAGATTAAAGTTTGAGCCACTGGCCTAGACTGACCTTGAAATAACACTTAATGATATTAGCTGAAGCTGTCAGGAACTAATAAGCGCTCTGCCTACATTGTATCATCCAGTCCTTACAGTATCTCTGAGGGTAGGTACTGTTTATGTATTTGTTTTCAGATGGAGAAGTGGAAGCATTTTTATTTACTTCTCCAAGGTCACATCTAGTAAGAGGCAGAACTAGAATGGTCTGGTTCTTAATCTCTAGGAAACAGCATTTTATTGGCTATAGGTGGAAAGGAAACAAGCAAGAAATGTATTGAAATTGCTGAGGTGCCTGGCGTGGCTATTAATATTTTGAGTTGGTTGCAGTCAAGAGAATCTTCCAGCCATTCAAGGAACCTTCATGCACATTGACTGTGTTCGTTTGTTTCTTAGAAAGTAACTTCAGGTATCAGGATGTTACCTTCAGAAAAAGAAACAAAATTTTTGTGTTCCAGAGAGTTAAAATCAGACTTCTAGGATCTAAACCACATATTTTTTTTGTGCCCTGGAAGCCCTTATTTTCTTGTTGAGGTACTAAATGTTCTGGAGATTTGAATTGCAGATAATGACATACTGGCTTCATGAAGGTGAAGCCATGTTCTGTCTGTTCCCTGAGTTTTCGTAACTGAAGGTTACCTGGGGCTCCAGAGAACTCACTCTCCACGTTCAACAGGCACTGCGTCCTCTGACTTTCACCTCCTGACTGTGTCTTGGTGCCTGCCTGCCTGTTCTTTCTCAGGCTTCTGCTCCATTGCAAGTCTTCATTCTTTCCCTCGGTCTGTTGTGTCCTGTGCTGGGCCTCCCCCGTCTCCAGTCTGGCCTGGTCCCTGTCACCACAGTGCATCCTCTACCACATCGGCCCGATGCTCTCTCTCACCGAACAGCTGCTGGTACTCCCATACTAAGCCTATTCATAGATGCTCTGGGTCTTTATCAGGGCCTGGGACATAGTAGGCAGCATTATAATCCTCCGGTAAGAGACGGGTTAAAGGGCGTTCGTTACCTGGCTTGCGTCGCCCAGCTTTTCGTCACTTGACTATCTGCCCTTGGTCACGTGAATGAATGATTCTCCACTGCTGTATTCATTTACTAGGGCTCCTGTAACAAAGTACTGCACACTGGATGTGTGAGGACCACAGAAATATGTTGCCTCATAGTTGCAGAGCCTAGGAGCCCAGGAGCAGGGTGTGAGCAGGGCCGTGCTTCCTCTGAAATCCGGAGGGAAATTGTCCTCCCTTTCTTGTTAGCCTCTGGGGATTTGCCGGCCCTACTGGGCGCTCCTTGCTTCATCTGTGCTTCACTCCTGTCCTTTGTCTTCACGTGGTTGTCTTCCCTCTGGGTGTTTCTCCATGTCCAAATTTCTCCTTTTTTATAAGGACACTAGTCATTTTAGATTAGGGCCTAATGGCCTCGTTTTAACTTGATTACCTTTGTAAAGTCCCTATTTCCAAATAAAATTGCATTCTGAGCTACTGGGGATTAGGACCTAAACATTTTTGGGGACAGGGTGGGGACACAATTCAACCCTTAACAGGGTTGTAGCTCTGTTGTGTGAATGAAACAACCTAAATGTATCAGGTAGTTCAGAACGATGCAGACAGCAATTAAGCAGTTACCTTTTTGGGTTTTTAAAAAATGAATTATATCTGTGTTGTCAGCTAGGAAACTGGAATAGGTTTTTCTTGCAGTTATCCTTTTGGGAAAACAAGGATGAGGAAGAAGGCAAAGGGAGGTGGGGAGAGTCTGTCCTTGGTATTTCTGTTTGTTTTGCTGTGATTTTTGTGTCCCTGACTGTTCAGGGAGGAGTCTGGGTGGCTGTGCTGACTTCTCTGATAACCAAGGTGAGGTGACAGCAATCACGTCCCCTGTGTGTGTGGGCAGTGGCATTTCTCTGAGGCAGACACATGCTTCCATTCCCGGAGTCCTTCTGTGGGCCTCGTCCCGTCCACTGAGGAGTGACCTTCATTTCCCACAGGGACAGACAGGTTCAGAGGTTCATACAGTGTGTGGAGATGGGATGGCAGGAGGTGAGGGAGGGCAGGAAAGGTGATTTGAGGGGAGAAGGAAGGGAAGTGGGCCAAAGATAATACCTAAGGAACAGTTTCCCATGATAAGAAAAATGAACAGCTAGGCATGGTACCAAAGAAAGTAAAGACCAAAATAAATATTAGTAACTGCTTTGGAGCCTTTGGAACACTCTTGTGCATGCCTGGGTGGTATGTCAGTGAGCTGTTTGAGAATGTTTAATTACCCTGGGCAACAGACTTTACATGAAGATAACTCTGAGTTAATAGGAGGAATGACCTTAGGATTAGCTGCTTATCTTCTGTGTTATTCTCCAGAAGAGGATGGTTTGGTGCTTTGTAGAAGTGCTGGGGCATAGCATTCAAGGACAACAAGGAGGGAAGAGATAAGAATAATTTTCATTGTGAACACTGATACTAGGTTTGGCATGAGAGCCTCTTCTCTATTACTGGAGCCATCTAGAAGGAAAAGCATGAGCTTTCATCTCAAAGTATTTTATGTAGAGTAAAACCGAAACGCTTTGGTTATCTTTGAAGAAAAGAGTTGATTAGTCTTTGGTGATTCTGTGCGGTTTACTACCCATTCGTTGATTTATGTCAGTAATCTATATATGGGGCTACTAGATGTTTTCATGGCCAGGGGACTATGCAGTGCCCTCTTCTCCACCTCCCATGAGGATCTAAGCAGGTGGATGCTCTGGGGATAAAGCAGCAGAAAGTCAAGGTACCGTATCGTTATAAGCTGGATTTGTGTGGCTTCTCAGTACAAGCTCTTCGGTACGCCGGGCTGGGCACGTGGCTCAGCCCGGACTGTGTCCCCTCTAGGCAGAGTAGCACACACCTTGGTGCTTCCCACTCCTGCCACAGGCAAGGTGGGAGAGTAGCGGAGGTGGTATTAGTCCCTTTCACCAACTCAGAAAAGGAGAGTTTGGTGAAAAAAAGTGAGGTTATGTTTAATAAGTAAAGACATGTCCATTTAGGGATTGGAAGATTGAAAACAACAATATGAAGTAAAGCGACCATGTCTTGCTGTAGTATGTGTAGAGGCAGGTCTGGGAGGTCAGAGTGGACCACTCAGAAAATGTGAGTTGGCATTGAGAAGTTCAGGTTAGAGGGGGGATGGTCCCCAAGGGCAGTAGACCTGAGCTCTGGTTCTTCCAGACCTTGTTCAGACTTTGATGACAACCCTTTCTTCAGTCGGCAGTCGGAACTGAGGCAAGAGGCGCGGCCGTCGGGAAGGGGCAGGAGAGCCTGGCAGTGGGTCCACACACAGGCTCTGAGAGGAGAGCGCGGGGAGGCTGTCCGGCCGGAGGAGCGGGGGCTGGCAGCGCTCGGGCGGGCGTTAGTGGCCCAAGGGCCCGAGGCCGGGCGGCGACGGTTGTGGGGAACAGATGTTTTCGCTCTTCACTGGACAAGACTAAATGACGAGTGGGCGTATTACCTTTAGTCCGAGGGGATTTGAATGAGAATTTAGGGAAAGTGTCGATAACTGAAATATGGGAACATGGGACTATTTTTAATAAGAGCACCCACATTGTTTGCTTCTAGATATTTAGGGATAAAGCAGAAATACACTTGAGTTGAAGTCTGACATGGATTATTTTCTTTGATTTGACTTTGCCTGTTAGGCTGCAGACTCAAGACATAGCAGCTTCCCTTTTCGCTTTCCTCCATGGTCATCAGCGTAGCCACACCTTCTGTGTAATGACCTGACCCTGCACATGTTCTGGAAGGACAGTAGTTGGAGCTCTGGTCTTCAGTTTCTGAAAAAAAGGATTTTCTTAGGAGGTGGTGAGGCTCACAGGGTAAGAGCTTAGTCTTGGTGCCAGGGAGACCTGGTTTCAAATCCTGCCTGCCACTTGCTGCGTGTTTGGGGGCCAGTAACTTGACCTCTCTGAATCTGTAGCTCAGTATTGAAATGGAGACGAGAGTAGTGCTCATCTCCTGGGCGGTGAGTGATCAGTGAGCCAGGGCGCGCGGCGGTACAGTGCCTGGCATACGAGCAGTGCGCAGTAAGCGGCGGCCGTCGTTACTGGGGCAGCCTTCCAGCCCGAGGCTGGGACTGCAGAGACAGTTACGTGACAGCTCTGACCTGCTTGTGTGACCTCTGCCCTTCCTTCTCCACAGCTACTGGCGTTCTTGCAAGGACTCTTCACTTTCTATCACCACGGTTATGAGCTGGCCAAGGATTTCGGCGACTTTAAGACCCAGCTGACCATCAGCATACAGAATGTGAGTGGCAAAGGGATGGTGTCCTCTCCCCGGCTAAGAAAGAGGAGAAACCAAGTGTGGGTCTGGTGCAGAGAGATGGCTTGTTTGAACTGGAATGCAGATGAGGAGGATAGGTCTTGCTTGGGTTCAAAGGGCAACTGGGGGTAGGCGTTTATGGTTTGGGTTCAAAGGGCAACTGGGGGCAGGCGTTTATGGTTTGGGTTCATAGGGCAACTGGGGGCAGGCGTTTATGGGTGCTCCATGGCTCCAGGTTAGAGCATCATCCTCTTCTCCATCATTTCAAAGCACTATTTATGTTCACGGAAGTGCTACCGCTGATTGTTCTAAATCTGTAGCACCAGAGGCAGGATTTCCTTTGGCACAGAAGGCCCGGCCCAGCCCTTGCCTGGCCACTGGGGGCCTCGGAGTGTGTGTTCAGGGGTGGGGCGCACATGCTGGCCTCCAGCTCCAAGGATGGGCTCTTGTTCGACCCTTAATAAGGCTGACAGGAAGTCCAAGTCACTGTGATTTGTTCCCAGTCGCTTTTCCCAAATTTTAAACAGCAGGACCGTTTCATGTCCAGAATCTTGCTTGGGTCTCTAGTCAGCAGGTACCCAGCTTGAACCCCCTCTTCACTGTGTGACTGGGCCATGTTGTCTTTGTCTCTGGATCATCCTGCTGAGAAAAGAAACCCAAGCGCACCGTCACGGGTTCGCGTGGCCTTTAGAAGCCGGGAGCTCGCCCTGATGGCGCTGTGTGTCGTCTTAGAGAGTAGGGGCTGGCAGGGGCTGGGACCGGCCTCCCAGAGCACGGCTTCCCCCCGGGCCGGCTTTCTCAGAAGGCAGACCCAGAAGCGGGGATTCACACGGAGCAGGCTCACAGGAGCAGGGCCGGCGGCAGGGCCCTGCGGGAGCACCGCGGCTCTGGGGCTTTGGGCACTGCCCTGGGGGCCCTGGAGCTGGGATGGGCCTTCAGAGAGGCCTGAACCTAAGCAAGGGGGCCAGGCTTTTGGCCCCTCCCCTTTGACTCGAGCCGTGACCAGTCTCGGGGTACAGGCTGCCCTGGGGAAAGGCCTTGAGTGAAGCCACTGCCTTTTGAGGAGGAGATCATGAGGAGGACGAGGGACATTCCCTGTAACTCGAAAAGTGGCCCCCTAGGTCCTGAAGGAAGCCGGCTGGTGGACACCCGAGTCAGGGTCACCCCAGGGGCTCGCTTACAATGTGCACTTCCAGGTGCAGAGATGAATTGATCTTTCGGGGTGAGGCCTGGACAGAGGCATTTTCTCCACATTCCGCAGGTGATCTGATGGGCTGCAGAGTCTGAGTCATTCTGTTGCAGGACCTTCAGGCCGAAGTGTACTTGAAAGTGAATGCTGGCCTGATTCCTAGATGGCTGGGTGTCCCTCGTCTGGTTTGCGGTCTAAAGACTCCATAGGTTGATGTTCTGAATTGTTCAAGCTGGAAACCGTGTTTCATTTCTTTGATTTGAATAATATTCCTTTCATTGTAGACAAGAAATCGCTTTGAGGGCACCAGGTCAGAAGTGGAATCACTGATGAAAAAGATGAAGGAGAATCCCCTCGACCACAAGACCGTCAGCCCCTACACCATGGAAGGGTACCTGTACGTTCAGGAGAAACGTGAGTGCCAGCAGCCCCCCACGGCTCGGGGTGTACTCGCGCCCTGGACCCTGGTGGCGTCCAGGCATGCCTGGCCCAGAGTAGCGTGCTGTGGGTGCAGGTGTGGGGGAGTGAGAGCAGTTCAGGGTTCAGTTTCTGGGGGAAAGATGCTGTCCACAGGGTCTGCCTGCCTCCAGCGATGTGCTCTGTGTTCTTCGTGATTAGGACTTCCCTCGGGAACCTGGAATTCAGAGCTCTGTGGTAGGGTTCTTTTCCTGGCATCACTCTGCTCTTGAGGTGCCTAGACCCGTAGTGTGGCTTCATATCCCATTCTCTTGGCATGGAAACCTTGGCACGGTCTTGCATGTGAGACTTTATTGTCTGTCAGCAACCATGTCCTTTTGTGGACTTAATATTTAGTGATTTCGTTTTCTTTTGAGCCTTGCTTCAATAAGGCCCAGACAACACGAGTTAGGCCCTTTCTCTCTTCTCTTCAGTTCCTGTTCTCCCAACACTTAAATTTCATGAAAAGTGGAAATGAGCTCACTCTGACAGCCAGAAAGAAAATCCATTGTCCTGCCAGAATGATGTCAAGGAAAGAAGTGCCAGGTGCTGTTGACCTAGAGTCTCCGGTGATGACTCAAGAGTTCTTCCCTAGGCCTGGGAACAGGCTTTGCTATGGGCTGGGCTATGAGGCAGCGCTTCCAGACTGATTTCATGCAGTGCCTGGGATAAAAGAAAGTAGATGTTTGTTTCTTTACTCCTCCTAGTCTCCCACCCCTGCTTTCTAGATTGGACACCTCACTGCTCCTAGATTTTTGCTGGTTTTGTTCCTTCACTGCCCTGTTGATTTAGGGTTAGCTAATGCCTTTACTTCTAGAAGCATCCTGATGGAACAGAACTCTTGGTTTCAGTGATTACTATTTTGTGGTCACTCAGAAATTGGCGTGGACTTACCATTGTCTCCTGGTGACACTGGGGGCAGCGGTGGCAGTGAGGGTTGGAGCCACTGGTTGTCATGAAGGTTTTATATTCCCTTATTCTTGCAGCGACTAGCTCGTTGAGGCTCGTAAGGAATGGAAGCTATTTAGTTGTGCACTTCCTGTGACTTGAATGATGATGCCTCTTTGCCCAACGAGAAGGTCTATCACAAAAAGTTTAAGGTCAACTTGAAAATATACATTTTTAGAACTGTAAAAATATAGTTCAGTGTCCAGTAATCTTACTTTATAAATATGGTTCACTTACATATGAAATCTGTACTCTCACATCACAGGGTACCATTTCATTGAAACTCTTCATGTGCTCTTTCCCCATTAATGTCTTGACTAGAAACACGTTTTGATTCTCTAACACAGCAGTCCAGAGCATATTATTGGGATACAGCATTTTTTGTTTGAAAGGTTTAGTACCTTATTCTAAATAATTTGAAACTCACAGAAAAGTTGGAAGAACAGTGTAAAGTACAACCATATGACCATTACCCAGATATAAGAGTTTTCCGTTTTCCATCATTATATCATTTTCTCTTTCTGTATGGGTGTATGTATGTGTGCACATCACAGTCACAGAGACACACACACATTGTAACTTTTTCTTAACCATTGAGAACAAGTTGCATATACCATGATCCTTTAGTGTGCATTTCTAAAAGATAAGGAGATTCTCTTATGTAACAACAATATAGTCACCACATCCAGGAAATATAACATCGATAAGATATTTAAAATCTAGATGACAATCCATATCCCGTTTTTGTGAGTTGTCCCAATAATGCCCTTATAAAGCATTTCTGTTTTTCCCCCAGTATAGGATCTCATGCTGCATTTAGTTATCATGACTTTAGTCTCCTTTTATCTGTAATAGATCCTCAGCTTTTCTTTCTTTTGTGACACTGACATCTTTGAAGAATGTAGTTTGCTGCTTGTATACAGTTTTCTTCAGTGTGGGTTTGTCTAACATTTTTTCATGGTTAGATACAGGTTGTGCATCCCTGGTCAAATTCTACATAAGTAACATTGTATTTTTTCTCTGGGTACCACATTCAGAAGGCAGGGGATGGCCATCTGTCCATCAATGGGGATGTTAATTTTGATCACTCAAGGTATTGTTTCATTTCTCCACTGTACAGTCACTGTTTTTCTCTTATAACTAATTAGCAGTCTGTGGAGAGAGACTTCAAGACCATATTCTTCTCCTCATCAAACTTTGCTCCCCATAGAGTTTGCATCAATGGACAATCCTTGCCTGACCTGTCTTTACTATGATGGTTGCAAAATGGGGATTTCTCTGCTCTGTGTCTCCCTCCCACTTACTAGTTGCCATTTAGTGTACTGTAAGGAAGTGACCTCCTTTCCTCTTTCTCACTTCCTCCCTCCCCCCTTCTTCTTCTTTCCTTCCATCCATACGTCTATCCGTCCATCCATCCTTCTGTTGCCATTATGGACTTAGGGTTTCCCGTTTTATTCAGCAGGCTGTCCATTATTGTCCTTACTTGTTTTGATGCTCCAGTTGTCTAAGGTACAGCACTTGTAGAATATTTATGTTGCACTGTCACTGGAATTTTCTTCTCTAAGCCATAACAAAACATTAGATTGGTTGGTATTTTCATTTGTCCTTGATGATCCAAGGTAGATACTTTATTGTTTTTGTAAGTTTACTAAGTGGCAACCAGCACTTGGAGTGGGCAGTTGAACCCTAAAAAAATAATTATTAAATGTCTGCTGAATCTCTTTTCATGTCTTCACTTTTTTTTTAACCATTTCTGCTATGTGATCTTTCTAAGCATCTAAGACAAGTATTGACTGAGGTCCTTGCAGGCTAATAATGCTGAGAATGCTTCTTCCTCCATTGGTACTTTGTTGCTCAAAATAAAGTAATAGGACAAATTCAAGTAAAATCAGAGACTGTCAGAATTTAGCTGTTGGGCATCTCCCTCTTTCCTAATGGATAATTTTGAGGGACAACTTCTTAGATTACATTTGGGCATTTACAGACACTTCCATTCTGTGTCCCATGTTTCTGAGTTTTCCTGTCTGCTTTTCAGATCTGGAGTTCTGCTAACGTAAAAATTAAGGGTTTAGAAGTAGGTCAGAACCCCTTTATGTCTGCACAGAGTCGCAGTGTGGGAAGCATGAAGTCATCACGCCAGATGGGGACAGGGACAGGCGCTTTGAGAAGCCCTTCTCTGTTCCTTCTTCAATTATTTTACTCCTGTCAGGGGAGAGAAGGGGAACTTCAAATGGAACTTGATGATGGGAAAGTGGATTAATTTCCCCAGGGAACCTCTACTTCCTTTTATTTTAAGACCGATTGGATGCAGCAGTTAGTGGGAAACAGTCTTCCTTGGTCCCTGGGGAAAGTCTTTGGTTGGCTCCATTTCCAGCCTGGAGGCTCAGATTTCTGCCTATTCCAGTCTGGCTAGTGTGGAGAATATATTGCCTCTGGAAACATTTTAAGGGTGGGTGAACATTGTAGGTAATGGGTTGTGTGTTTTCCCAGCATGCAGAAGACATTGGAAATGTTTCATGGGAAACACTGTCTTGCAGGTCACTTTGGCACTTCTTGGGTGAAGCACTACTGTACGTATCAACGGGACTCCAAACAAATCACCATGGTACCTTTTGACCAGAAGTCAGGAGGAAAGGGGGTAAGTTTATTTTCTGGATTTCTGCCTTGACTTACTTGGCTACCATGCAGTGATTATAATGCAGGTATAAAGTAACACCCACATGTTTCTCTGTAGTTTTAAAAATTTTTATACAGTAGTTTCAAGAGGCATAGTACCCCAAGCAGTAACTAAAGCAAGGTGATTATTCTTTCCTCTCAGTTATCCTAGGAACTGCAGCTAAGAAAGATTCTCATATCTCACATATGTACAATATTAAGTGTGTCAAATGTATTTAGATGCCTGAAATTCTTGGATGACCTCATCCTGTGAAACTTATTCACGTCACTCTCACTTGATACCTAGGGGCTGCCAATTGGCAGTTTAGATGTTCCAGTGTAACAGATCACCCCAAAGTGTAGCAACTTGAAACACCACCGATCATTTTAGTGTTTCTCACAGTTTCTTTGGGTTAGGAATTCAGCAGGCATGTGATGGTTAGTTTGGGCTTATGGTTTCTCACGCAGTTCCAAGCAGATGGTGACTAGAGCTGGAACAAGGAGAGACTGAAGCAGGTCAAGGCTGGTCAGACAGAGCTCTCTTCCTTTCTCCTAATCGCCTCCTCTCTCCTCCTCTTCCTCTTGCTCCCTTGCTGTGTTCAGTCTCAGGGCCTGTCCGTTTGGTCTGTCTGCGTGGGCTAATTTGGGCTTCCTTACAGCATGTGGCCTCGGGGCAGCTGCAGCCTCCAAGAATGAGTCACGCATCAGTGAGAGCAGAGGCTGCACTGCCTTGTAGTGAACTCGCCTGAGAAGTCACACAGGCTTCCTTGGGGCCTTGCTGGTTGAGCAGTCACAAAAGCCCACCCAAGCCCACCCAGTTTCACTGGGAGAGACACAAACCCTGCCCCTATGAGTCACACTGCATGAAGAGTGTGTGCACTGCATGAAGAGTGTGTGGGGTGGAGATATTCCTAGGCCGACTCTAGAAGAGGCAGTCTGGCCGCACGAGGCTCCGTGCGGCCACACCTGTCGATCTTACTGTGCTCCGAAGGTTTTCTTCTTCTGGGCACACTCACTGTAGTCTGAATGCATTTCCTTTTCAGTTGATCTGTTTTTTCTCTGTGTCTGCTTTTAATAATATCTTTTTTTCCCCTTTGTTACACTACATTTCATTATGATGGTCCCTATGTATGCTTTTTTTTTTTTTCCAATCTCTTGCGCTGGGAATTTTTGGCATTTCTGGATTTGAGGATTGGTATCTTTCAGTAAGTTTGAAAAATTCTCACTGATTATCATTTTAATTTTGTCCCTTCATATTCTTTTATCTCCTTCTGGAGATACCTAAGTATTTTAAACAAAAATATTTGTATTTTTCATCTCTTTGAATCTCTGGACTCCATTCTGGCTAATATCTCTGGTTTAAAAAATTTTTCAGCTGTGTTTAATCTGTTGCTAAATTAGTCCTTTATAAGCATTCCAACCCTGGTCCTCTCTGTGATACATTTTGTGCCACGTGTTGGGCTAGTATGTGTGTGGGCATTACAGCGTAGAGGTTAAGAGCACTGGCTTTGAAATTGGGCTTCCCAGGTCAGTAATATCAGATGCATCCGCCGTAACTGTTCACTCCTCCATCACGCGGCCCTCGTGCTCTTCACCACGTCCAGTTTTTCTTCCTGGCTTTCTGTTACGTAAGCCACATACAGGAGTTTATTAGCATCTCTTTTCTTTTCCTGTATCAAAACAAAGCAAAACAAAAAAACCAAAGCCCTTTTAATATTTCTTGTTGAGGTGGAATAATCTCAGGGAAACAGGCATGTTAAAATATGCAAACATAGAGAAATTAGAGAGTTAGAAGGGCTATTAAAATTTTATGTTAATTGATGTCTCCTAATTTTCATGAAGTGGAAATAGCCCTTACCTTGGGCCAAGTCATAGTCCCTTTCTGACTCTTAAGTCTTTCTAGAAATCAGCTTCACTGAGTTATTCTCTCACACAGTCCTAATTTTTAGGCTTTTTTTCTTGTGCTTTCCTAAACCTTGGAAGGGGAGCTATCTTGCATTTTCTCCTCTCTTTTCTTATCACACTGGAAAGTGAAGGGCAGAGACCAATTAGGGTGAGTGTTTGGGACTCCTAGGACTTTGGCGAATAGTAGTAAACACCTCACTCAGTTGTTAAAAGGTTTACATGAGTTAGTGATTATTAACTTCTTGCGATAGAGCCTGATACATAATGAGTGCTACATTAGGAGTTTGATTTATAATAATTAATTTTTCTAATAGCCCCTTATATTTATTTTATATTTTCTAAGTCCTTTTGTTGTCCTATACGATCCTGTTTGGTCTGGTTTTCCTCTTTTACAAAGGAGAAAATTGAGGTTCAGAGAGAGAAAATGATATCTATAAAACAGACACAGTCCCTGCCTTCTGGGAGCTTAGAGTCTAATGAGTCGAATTAGAATCTAATCTACATGATGCAATTCATCAGCTGTGCCACAGACAGTTTCAGCTTGGTCAGCGCCATGAAGGAAGGAGAGGTACATGATGTGATGGGGACATGTTTTGGAGGCCTGTGACCTTGGCCAGGTAGGCTTTTCTGAACAAGGGATGACTGAACCAAGATCACAGAAACTTGGCATTGGGAGGAAACCTCAAGGCCATCTTGTGCAACCCTTATCAAACCTGCATGTTAAACCTGTTTAAGACAGTATCGACAGGAGTTAATCTACCATGGGTTGATGCTATACCATCTTGGTCTACTTGTAGTGAAGATGTTCAGCTCTAAGTACAGCATAGTTTACAAATTTTAGTTATGTGAAGCTCTTCCTGAGGTTTATGATGAACCTGACACTTTCCTATGGTCATGTGAAGATGAAATGATCACTCTTGTTTATATGGCACGCTTGTGGTTTGCTGGAGCCGAACAGGGCCCATGGTCTGGCACATCTTGATTGTCTGTGTGTGTCCCCGACAGGGAGAAGATGAATCAGTCACCCTCAAATCCTGCACACGGCGAAAAACAGACTCTATTGAGAAGAGGTTTTGCTTTGATGTAGAAGCAGTAGACAGGTGAGTAGCTCTCACACTTTTTCCAGGAACAGGTATTACTGGATTTGGATTTATTTTTTTCCATTCAGTCAAAGCTTTTTCATCATCTCTGCTCCCTTTCCCTTCTCCATCCTTCTACTAATACTTAGTGTGAAATAGACCTCAGGCCAGTTCCCAGTTAGCAAAGATTGTTTCCCCCTCTTTTATATTCAGTGCTGAGTTCCTTGTTGGTATGTTTTATTTTAATGTTAGGGCTTCCATTCTCAGGAATGTGTATAATGTCTCTGGAGGTTGAGTAGATGTTTGAAGAAAACTGACTATTTAGCATAAGTGTATCAGCTATTTGAGATATTTTACTTTAAAATGTTTTAATTTTTTAAAATTTAATAAAGTCACTCACAAAGGATTTGGGTAAAGGAAGGATGGAAGAAGTTTTACTCAATTAAAAAAAAAAACAGTGTTACAGCAGTTCACCTATTACTGACTGCTGTGTGTGTGTGTGTGTGTGTGTGTGTGTGTGTGTGTCAGTGCTGACATTTCATGTTATTTTGTGGCAAAAACGGTAACCTTCAGGAAGTGACATTCCAGGAGGTCAGTATTGTGAGTCAATCATAGCAGCATCTCTCTGTGGTGAGAGCCACTTGCCCTCAGCTCCCACGGGGTGCTTGTTAGATCACCTGCCCCAGACCTACTCTGACTTTCGGGGATAGAGATGATTTTGAGATGGGCTTTTTGAAATAGCTCTTCAGTTGTTTTTTCCTTACTTATAGTTGGTGCATTGAACACCACTCATATCACAATAGTTTTCTCAGAGCATATAAAAACATTTGCTTTGTTAAAAACATTGTAAAAAGCACCAGCAATAATATAAAACAAAAACAAGAAAGCTCAAGCTCCTTTGCTAAGGAGCTTAATTCTTATCTAAATGGAGGAGAGGCAGATAGCTATAGAAAAGGTGATTCCCAGTCTCTTGAATCAGATTACTGGGTGTAAAAAGTAACAGCGACCACCACAGTGAAACCTGTTTTAGTTAGAGGTGGAGGAAGGGTGAAAGAACTAGCAGTAAGAGAGCACTTTCCCGAAACTGACCGCTGTTCATACCTATGTCATGGAATCCTCACTACAGCCCACGGGGTACTTGCCCTATGTTACTGATGAGGAACCTGCAGTTTAGAGGAACCTGCAGTTTAGAGCCCTCTTACCCAAGGCTGAGGTGGGCTTTGAACTGAGGTTCATAGGAGTTCATTCCAGGGCATTTTGCTGTCTGAAAACTTAGAATATTTTAGAAACATTTTCCAGTGATGAGCCCAGTGCTGTCAGTACTTGCATTTCACAGACACCACTGAGTGTTCAACTTGCTGGCTTTGAAATCTGAGAAGTGCTTTCTCGCTGTATTCATTTGCATTTGCATCACAAACTGATGATGGGTGAACAGAAGCTGCAAACTTGCTTCTGTTCTTGTATTTACTACTCTGCGACCTTCAGAAGGTCCTCACATGACTAACAGCTTAAAGGGGCAATGCAGACAGAGCACAGGCCCGGCGCATGGCACATAGTAGGTGTTCCGTGGATGATAATGGGTATTTTTGTTTTGTTACACCTCTTCTTCTGCCTTTTATTTTTAACATGACACTCACTTCAGCTTCTCTAGGGAGGCTAGTGTAAGTCAGAAATCACAGCAATAGTGCCATTTATCAGTTGACTGCCTGCCTTGTATCCCAGTGCATTTTTTCAATTTGTTAATCCTCAGATCCTAACAGTAAGGGGTTAATCCCTGACACACCTGTCCTGTAGGAAGTACTGCTGTGACTCTGGTCCACAGCTGAGCGAGAAATCAGATTGTTAATTCAGAGCTTTGGGATTGAGATCCATAGCTCTTGAACTCTGTGTGTCAAGGTCCTCTTTAATACTGAGTACATTTTAGAAATCTACTTCGAATTCTTATACCTAAGTTCTTTTACCTTTGATATTTCAAAAGTAGGCCTAAACTCCCTCCTCTGCATCCTACACATTTCTGTATTGACTTTCGCGTGATCACATCTCACCTGTCCCTTTTTGTCTAGTGCCTGCCTTCCCCTTGCTCTTTTCAGAACTAGTTTTGGACATGGTTCAAATGCAAGAAACTGCTGCCGACCCCCGGACTATTCTGAGCAAATATATCACAGGCTAATATTAACTCTGGATGTCTCTGGCTTTCCTTCAAAGGGGTTTTACTCTTCCCAACTTTAAAAAGTCAAAGTTAGTAGAAATTCTTGCGTCTTTCTTCCGTTTCAGAGTGAGAAATTGCTCAGTTCAAGGTAGCATGTCTACCCGATCAATGTGATGATTCTTTGAATTTCCGGTTTTATTTTAAGTTCAGTTTCAGGATTCTAGCAGTAAGACTGTGGCACAGCTTTAAGTGAAAGTGTGCTACTTGTAGTAGTTTTTCAGTGTTGCCATGATGTGCTTCAAATAATATATTCTTATTTTCCTATCATATATTTTTTATGGATTGTATTGTGCACTCCCAAAATTCATATGCTGAAGTTCTAATCCCCAGTCTTTAACAATGAAAATTGTTTGGAGATAGGGTCTTTACAGAGGTAATCAGGTTGAAATGAGGTCCTTAGGCTGGGCCTCGACCCGGTAGGACTGTGTTCTTCCGAAAAGGGCAGATTTGAATGCAGACACAGACGTGTGCACAGGGAGAACACCAGGTGAACGTGAAGGCACAGATCGGGGTGATGTGCCTTCGAGCCAAGGAACACCGGTGTTTGCTAGCAAACCACAGGAGCTAAGAGGGAGGCCTGGAAGATTCTCCTTCAGGTACCTCACAAGGAACCCACCCTGCTGGTATCTTGCTGTAAATTCTGGTCTCTAGACCTGTGAGATGATAAATTTCTCATTTACGTCATCCAGTTTGTGGTGCTTTGTTACAGCAGCCCTGGAAAAGGAACACAGGATCCATAGGGGAACCTCTCCCCCTGAAGCAGCCAAGCAGCCGGGGCAGCCCTGGGGGTGACAGACAGCCCCCTGCACACTCCTGAACTAACAAGGAACCTCGCCTCACAAAGTGCATTCACGTGAATCATCCCCCTTATTCTGGATACTCCTGACAGGCGCCTAAGCTTTCACTAGCTTTTAAAAAATCATCCTTTCTTAGCATTTTGTTAAAGAGCATTCTTTGGTGCCTTTGTATGACCTTGCCATAGCACCGTGTCCTTGAAGGCATGTATTTTATATTGGTTAGTTGAATGAGGACTAGATTTATCTTTTTTTTTTTTCTTAAAATGTGCTGATTCTTTTGGAAGGAGTTTAGTGTAAAATTGCTGAATAAATTGGGACTCATCTGAAAGCAGCCATTAGTGGTATGTGGATTGCCAGTACTTTCCAGCATCTGTCTTCAGTCACTTTGAGTGAATTAACTCCACCAGGCAGCATCTTAGGGAAATTAATGAGCAAATGTAGAGAAAATATTTGTTTAAGCTTAAGAGTCATGGTGGTAGTCATCCCTCACCATCTCTGGATCTGTTTATTTTTAGGAAATTTCTCACAGATGTAAGTGACACATGGATATTTTCTCCCAGATGTTTTCCAGGAGGAGCCACTAAACCATATGGAAAATAAAGGAAACAACAGGCTTCTTTCTGATGTACTGAATCACTGTAGCCTCTTGAGCAGTGGTATTTATACTTTGGGAAAGGAAAAGATTAGAATGCCTTGTTTTTCTAGGGCTAGCTGACTCCAAGAGAGGTCCATACATTTGAAGACGTTATGTGGAATGTTAAATGCCCCACTGCCAGCAGTGGCGCTCTCCAGAGCTGGGCAGCAGAGGACAACTTGTTAGCAACGACAGGATACTTGGTGTTAGGGGTGTAATGGGGGCCAAGATAGGCGTAGTCCTTGGCTTCATGGAGCTTACCTCTGATTGTAGAGTGCATGCACACACACATACACATTCACACAACTAAAGGGGCACAGACCAGTATGTTGAGTGTTTCAGCGAACTTGGAGGACCAGAATGCTGTGGGGGAAATGTGACAAACAGAGGGATTAATGTGATGGCATGAACAGAATACCCTGAATTCCCACCTTCCCTCTCTCCCTCCCTCCCTTACTTATTAAGCAAAATTACATGTCAGAGACTCTACTGACAGTGGGGATATAAAGTTTAATGAAGCACTATGAATCTATTGGACTTTCTTTCCTGAAAGTCATCATCTGATTTTACTTTCAAATCACATCTGAAGTCCTCCTTTTGCAAGCTTCCAGGTAAAGAGGGACAGGTTTCCTCTGAATGAGTCCCAACACCATACTGTGTATTTGCACAGTATATGGGCTTTCCTTTGTATTGGTTGGCTGGCTAATTTGGTATGTTTTATATACCTCTGTTCAGTTCTAAATACCTGTGTCAGGTAATTTGTTTCCAGAAGCAGAATAACATCATTGTATGCAGCTTTTAATACAGTACTGTGTGCATGTGGTGGTTGACTTTGTTTCGTGTGGTAATGCAGTTTTTGAGTTAGAGTACTTTGTTCTTTCCTTCAGCAAACTTCTCTGTAAGAGACTACAGGAGCTTAACCATGTTAGTTGCTACTTAAACCAAAACTTCAGCAAGAACGCACATAATCTGCATTTCTGTGTAGGTAGGACAATAAAGCCCCAGAAATATGAAAGGTTGGTTAAAGTAGGAAGAGTGGAGGCTAGGAATATTTATGGGACATCCAAAAAATCTACCCTAATCCTCTAATCAACCACCACCCTTAATTCAGAAATGATTTTATAGCAGGCTGTGTGCTGCAGGAAAAAGACTGAAGTGCTCAGTTTGAACTTGGGATCTTCCCCTTATTAGCGGTGTGACTCTGAGCAAGGGCTTCAGCCGTATCTGTAAGATGGGGTTAGTCATACCTCCTTGCAGGATTGTTTTGAAGATGGAATGCAGTAATATTCCTTCCAGAGCAGCCCTATGTCAGAAAGGTTGTGCCTTTTAAATTTTTTCCTTTACCCTAAAACCTGGGGACTTCATTCTGATGGTGAACCGTAGCTTTGGTGGGTGTTTGAGCGCCCTTTTTTTCCCCCATCTTGATGGTGTCTCTTTTCTTTAATGCCAAGATATTTCAAGTCATCTATAAGCTGAGAGTGAATACAGGTGAGTTAAGTGTGTATGAGCAGAACAGCTGCTAGGGGAAGATTCCATTTTTAAACTATATTATGCAATAACCTGTTATTTATATACGTATCTCCTATATAAGATAAAAGTTTATGCCCCTCTTTCCAATTTATGGTCACAACAGGAAACCATACTGATTTTAAATTAAAACAATGCTGTTGCTTCTAGTTTGGAATGTGGTGTGTATACATGCACTTGTTTTTGTGAAATTGTGTACGATTGTGTGTGTTTTCTGAAAGGATCATCTTATGTAACAGATTTTTCAGTGTTCAACCTCTAGATGGCAGCTTTGTATATGCATTAGTAACCATGTGAAGGTTCAGTTGAAGATTAGCTGTCCTTCATAAACTGACAATTAAGAGTGGATGTGTGGGTGTGTGTGTGTGTTCTGTGAAAGAAATCATCATGTGACTGTTACGCTTAAAGAAAAAGTATTCTAAATGATTCATTCTTTCTTTAGAAATGCCTTCCAACCTTTTATGATGGATCATTTCATACCCACTTTCTTGCAGAGGCAAGCATGCTCAGTTAATCTAGCCTGTGTTTAAACACTGCATTTTACCTTGCTTTCTGAACTGAAGTGTGAGGCCCTTTGCTAAAGGGACAGCTCATTTGAGGCTGGTGAAAACAACAGCCGAGTGCTGTCAGCTGTCCAGTGCGCTGAGAACCAGGCGGGCAGACTTTCCCCGCTTGCTCCAGTGAGCCTTTATCTTTTACAACAGATGACTCCATTTTTCCTGGTTTCAAACTTCCCCTCCCCTCCCCTTCACACCCCTTGTTTGAAATAATATTTGATTTTACCTTCCTGCTGGTTAGATTCGAGCGCTGGTCTCAAAGCCACTGACATTTCAGAGGGGAAATGGCTTTTCCTGCCTCCAAGGCTGTCCCGCTCTGACTTCCATGACTCGGGTGGGGGCGGAGTGTGGGGAAATAGTGTGCTTTCTAGATTGCTTCTGGGCCATTCTGTGAAACAAGCAAACGGAGGAGTTCTTGGAATCTTCAGAATTCATGCAGTTTGAACTTGCCATTGAGTTGTTTTTGGTTTTTTTGTTTTTTGTTGTTAAATGAGAGGATGTTTACTGTTTGGTTTTGGTTTAAGTAAGAACTGGGATGTGGTGACTAATAAACTTTATGCAGGGTGACTGAGGCAACTGTATTTCTACTCTTTAGTCTGCATAGTGGGATTTGGAGTTTTATTGATTAGGAATAAAAGTTCATTTGCCAACTTCTAAATAGAAAATGTTTGATTAAAAATAAATCTAAACCGAAATTTTGCTATTACATAAATCTGAAGAGAGGGGACAATTCAACCAGTAAATTCCACTTATGTACATTTCTATTCATCATGAGAAAGCATAATAAAAATGAAAAAAATTTATAAATGAACTAGAAGACTTCTTGAATTAGAGTATTTTTTCATAGTTTGTTATCAGCAGTGGTAACAAGCGCCTGCGCTCTCCTGAGTCTTACTCATCCCGCATGAGTAGTGCTTTCTCCGGGCACCGTGTGTGGCGCCGTGTGTTTACATTTGCGTTCTTCTGAGTCCCCAGCGCCTAGCATCACGGCTGGCACGTAACAGGCACTCAGTCGGTGTCTCTTCCATTTGAGGACCATGCCGTTTAATGTGCCAAAGATTGCTTTGTCTGGACTACCTGATATTTTACAACTCAAGTCTCCTTTGAAATAAAAATGTAGGAAATTATCTGATGTGATTAGTAATATTTACTATTTAGAATATTATTATTGCTATGGTCCTAATTATTTTAGAGTTTTTCCTTCCGAGAGGTTAGTGCTATAGGCTGTAATAGTTTATGATTCATTCATTCATTTATTAGGATCCAATCTTTTCTTAAGTAATTGATTAGAAACCTGCTTCTGAAAACTTCTTCAGGGGTGTGTGTGTTTGTGTACGTGTGTGTGAAAGAGAGAGAAGGAGGGAGGCAGGGAGGCAGGGAGGAGGAGAGGGAGAGAGCCTCCCCTTGCTTCCGTCCTCCCCTTAAGCAGCTGGTCACTGTAGATCCCAAGGCCCGTCACTGCACGCACTGTGGGGCAGCACAGTGCTGTGGTCAGGGGCGGCCTTTGCTTTAGAGTCAGCAGACTGGATTCATGTTGAGGCTTTACCACCTACCAGCAGTGTGACATTGAACAAGTAATTTCTGAGTTTCTGCTATTTAAAAAGGCATAATAATGGCACCATATTCATTCAATTACTGTTGTGAGGGATAAATGATAATCCGGGTAAAGTCCTTAGCACAGTGCATGGCCTCTAATACACACTTAGTAAATCTCTGCCGCATTTGGGGGCCACCAGTTTGCAACTTCTGGTGTGTCTCTCACTTTCTCTCTCACTTGTGCCCTACTCAGGGTGTCATGGTATATTATGGATTCTTCTTCTGTACAAGGATCTGTAATGCACAGGGATATTCGATGGGGTAACTCAAATTGTGCATAACTATGCAGTCATAACTTTTTATCTCCAAATGGTAGTTAGATCAGTATCGCCCTCCAGTGATGTCACTGGGTCCTGAGTGTTGGGAAAAATGGGGAAGTAGCCTAAGTTCTTCCTTTTTGCTGAGCCGGAGATGCTCTGCTGTTTGACTGTGACGTGAATCAGGAATACAGACAATGCATCATTTTTGGTCCTAATATGTGAGATGACTTTATGACATGCCATGATAACCTGGAGTGGACATCAGTAAAGAGAGGTATAGAAAGACAGACAGACTCTAGCAGCTGCAAACTGGTGGTCCACAGACATGTTTGGTTTGGTTTGAGTAGCATTTGAGGCAGTATTTTAAAGTTGGAAAAACCTGTAAATGTTGATAGCCCTCCCCATGTGCCAACTGCTGATAGGGCTGCGTGGTAGAAGCCTTTTGGGTAGGGCGTGTGCTCTCCACTTTGCTGCAGCCCCGCCAGGTCCCCTTGTCCGCTCCATGACGACAGGTGCCAGCTGCCACTTTGTGTTGCACTTGCACTGTTATGTTTCCCACAGAGCGGAAATACTCTTTGTTCCTATGACTCTATCAAAAAATGCAAAAGTAAAAATAAAGAGCTGCATGTTTTAAGGAAAATGTGACTGAGCTTGTTTTCCTTGGGTCAGTAAAGAATTTCTTACCCAGTTCGTTGACTTTACTTACTTGCCCGGTCTCCGTAGCCCTTTGAGTCTGTAACTTCACGACAGACATGAAAGAGATGCCATTCTCTGAGAAGATTCTATGTGACTTTGGCCACACCTTTGTGTAAATGAAGATCTATTGAATTTGAACCGCTGTGGTTGTCCAGGAACCATTAGGAGTCTGTTTTCCTAGTAGCGCTTTAGAAGTAAGGAACCATGTCCTGTCCTGGTGCTTGCATAGCTTTTATTGCCTGTGGATGGCAGCCATTCTCCAAGCCTTTGCCATGTCCCCCTGTCTTCCTATGTAAGCGTGAGGCAGGTTTAGACACAGGCTGTGAGAACATGTGTTTCTGTGGGTGGTACAGTCCCTCTTTTACTCTGAACTCGACCCTTAAATGTGTTGTAGTGCAGGTAGAAACTGGGGAATGAACTCTTGCCAACAGAAGATTCATAGTCTTACGAATAAACCCTCGGTCTTTGGAGGTGGATGTAGAAGGAACAGCGCTGTCTGCTTCTGAGTGTGTGTGTTGCAGTGGGGTGAAGTCAGCAGCAGCATTTACTCATCCAGTAGGAAGTGGGTGAATCGCCAAGCCGCTGAGATCAGTATTGCTGACTCAGACTCGGGAGTAAGATCAGAGTAGGAAAGCTGTCGCGTAACCCCGGAGTCAGGGCTGCTTGGGATCCTGCGTGCTCTGGGCTGGTAAAGAAGGCTAGGAGCTGGTACCCGCGGCCCCAGCTCCTGGGTGTGTTACCAAACAACGTATGCTTTCTGTGCACTCTTTTTGGAGGCCAGAGTTGAAGAAGGTATGGTGGCTAGCAGTTTGCTCTGTGATAGACAAATAACCATTTTCTGCTTGGCCCCTGTAGCCTGAGAGGTGGGAGGCTACCTTAGAATTGCAGATCCTTTTTCATAATCTCCAAGTTGATCCAGATATAGCACAGACGCAAGGATAGAGAGTGAAAAGGAGGTACTGCATTTTAAGTAGAATCTTAGGATTGAGCTCTAGAAAGGATTTTAAGTCATTTGTTCATTCTCTTATCTGCTGGGTAGAGGGTGTTCTTAGGCTGATTTTCTAGAATTTGCTGAAGACCCTTTATTTGTTGTTAGGAATTATCAGACATTGATTCCAAAAAGGGGAAGTAGGCCACTTTGGTACTTTCTCAGGATGAAAAGGAAATGGCCATGGTGTCAGAGGCTGTGTGTCACTCCATCCCTTACCCTGCTTGCTTTGTGGTGGGGGTGTGATTTTCACTGCTGTGTGCTAGTGTGTTAGGGTGGGGCCATGTGTATCAGAAGCACCTGTGGCTCATTTCTTTTCCTTTTCTAACTATATGTACCTGCCCTTTCCTCTGCATAATTCCAACCTTACTCCACCCTTGCCTTCCTGTTTCCTCTACCCATCCACCCCAACCTCCATTTGCCTTGTGATAACGACTAGTTTTTGGATCATTTACTGTGTCTGGCACTTTGAAATGCCTTAGAAATATCTCATTTAACCTTCACAACAACCCCATGAGGTCGGTGCCCTTATTATCTGCATTTTAAAGAATAGCATAGAGTAGTTCAATAACTTGTCCACCAGGCTTACACAGCTAGGAAGCACTAGAGTCAGGACGCTAGTGAGCGTAAGTTACTGATGAGAAGTTGTATCTCTTGGGGACTTAAAAACATTTTTTATTGAGGTGTGATCACAGTAACTGTACAGATCTAAGTCTCTGTCTTGATGATTTTACATACACATAGACACCCCTCCTGTGTAACCACCCAGATCAAGTTGTAAAATATTTCTGTCACCCCAGAAGGTTTCCTTGTGCCCCTTCCCAGTCATTGTTCCCAGTCCTTCCTCAAGACGGGATCACTGCTCTGACTTGTCACCATAGGTGATTTTGTCAGTATCTACACATCATGTGAATGGAATCCTACTGTTTGTATGGTTCTTTCCCTCGTTGTCTGTTAGATTCATTCATGTTGTTGCATGTAGCAGTGGTTGGTTCTTTTTTATTGTTGTGTGGTGTTCCATTGTTTAAATATACAACAATTAACTCTCTTATCAATGGTTATTTGGCTTTTTGTTGCAGACACTGATAAAATTGTGAGCATTCTTGAATGTGTTTTTCGGTGGACATACACACCGATTTCTCTTGGGTATGTATCCAGAAGTAGAATTGCTAGGTCCAAGGGTAGGTATATGGTCAGTTTTTGTAGATGGTGCCAGGGTGCCTGGTTTTATCAGTTATCCTCCCACCAGCAGTACCTGAGAGTTCCAGTGACTCTACATCCTTGCCAGTCAGTACTTGGTGTTGGTGATCTTTTGAATTCTGTTCGTTCAAGAAGGTGTTTGTTACACAATTTCATTGTGGTTTTTAATTGCATTTTCCTGATGAATCATCATGTTGGGCCTTACCTTTTGCTCTTGCTGGCCAATTTGTTTCTCCTCTTTTATGAAGTGACTGTAGTCTCTTATCCATTTTGCTAATTGAGTTTTTTTTTTTTTTCTGGCATTCTTTACATATTCTGGATATGAGTCTCATTGGAAATTAATATTACAAATACCTTCTCTTAATAGTTGCCCTTTTTACTCTCTTAATAGTATCATTTGATGAATGAAAGTTCAGTTTTGTGAAGTCCTTTTTATCTATATTTTTTATGATTGGTGCTTTTTGTGTTCTCTTAAAAAACTTGCTGCCTTTCCATCTCTTGGGTATTTTGAAGCAGAAAAAAATGTGAAGAAGCACCATTGTAGAACGTAAGCCACAGTCACACTGGATGCTATTGGGTTTTTGGTTTAGGATTGGCTGTTTGCTTAGAGTGGTGTTCTGGTGGTGTTCCCGTTTCTGAAGCCCTCCAGGCTTGGCAGAGCCCTTATCCCCCACAGGAGCTTCCGAGGACCTTGCAGGAGGGCTCTGTCCGTCTTGACTCAGAGACCTTGGTCAGTGTGGGCCCTCTGGGGCAGTGGTGCCCTCACGCCTGCCCAGGCTTTGGGCTCCTGGGCTCAGATCCTGGCCCTGTAACCATGGACAAGGTATTTAACCTATTTGAACCTTTGTTTGCTCATCTGTTAAGTGGGATAATGAGAATATACCAGCTTCATCGCGTAGCTGTGAAAATGAAATGAATCAATCAGCACAGCATCTGGCATGTTGTGCTAGGTTGTTGGTGTAGTTCTTCTGCTGGGATGCTGATACTACAGTTCTTTGTAGAGCCAGAAGGAGCTTGTTCGTTCCATTTATCTTTTATTGTTTTATATTTTCCCCTCATCATTCCAACTTCCCCCCTCCCTCCCCCGCCTCGGTGAGAGTTCTTTCCCTTTCTCTCCACTTTTGGTAGGAAACGCCAGGTGCATTTCAAACATGAACTAAATTATCCCACATGAAAGTGTGCTGTCTCCCAGGGACTGGCATGGAAAATGTAGAGTAATTGAGAGTTTTGCTTGTATTGTTTTGAGGAATGCGGCTGGTAGGGACACAGGGAGGGCAAATGCAGCAAGTTATTGTTTGATTCCAAAATAAAGAAAGTTGATCCTTTTACCTTGTTCTAGGAAATTCACACATAAGAGATTTATGTAATAGTGGTTTAAATTATAATGAGGGAGAAGAAACTTGGAGCCGAAGGAGTGTTTTCTAGATACCTAGAAAGGATGGTACCGTATCCAGATGTGTATACATAAGGCTGAGAGAAGATTATCTGAACTTGGGGTAAAAGAATTAGAACTAAGTGTGTTACATCCACCACCCCTCCCACCAAAAAGGGGAACTGAAGCACAAAGTGAAAAGAACTTATATTTTGATATTTCTTCTTGAAATGGAAACAAATCCTGTTGACTTTCCTGGTTATTAAAGCCCAGGGGCCCACCCTTCACAGCCTCTGACTTTGAACTCGCTCTTTGTGACTCTGGGTAGAAATTTCACCCTGTGTGCCCTGGAGGTGATGTGACATCTACAAGGTCCCTGAAGTCTCGGTGTGCCAGGCAACGATGCGGTCTCAGTGCTTGCTAGTGAGCACCTAGCAGGCAATGACCTGGGGACACTTTGGCTACTTGGCCCCGCTGTAGAGAGGGGGGTGTCTCCTCTCCAGTGTGCGGAGGACAGGAAGGACGGTGGTGGGGGCGGGTGGGCAGCCCGGGACAGTAGGCCTCAGACCTGACGTGCACCAGGATCAGCCGGGGAGGTGGTTAGAATCCGAGTTCCCAGGCTGGTCCCAGAAGCTCAGATTCAGTAAGGTGGGTTTGGTCTGGGAATCTCCATTTTAAGGGCAGGCCCAATTCTTAAGCCAATGGTGCAGGTACAACCCTGAGTGACACTCAAAGATGCAGGGCACCCAGGTCCAGGGACGTGAGAGTTCTGCAGTGGCCTGCAGCTTTGTAGACTTTGTATCTCCAAGGCATCACGGCTTTGTGCTGGGCTCCTTGAGAGGTGGAAGAGGAGAAGGCATTTCACCAGGCCTCCAAGCCAGTACGTCAGCTCTGCAGCCATGGCTGCAGCAGTCTTCAGACACCCGTGGGCCTGGTGCACAGAGCAGGCCTGTGGTGGGGAATGGGCACTCGGGTTTGCAAATGAGACCGTCTGAGAAGAGGAGGGCGGGCCCTGGCAGGTGCTGGTGGAGACAGGAGGTACTGTGTCCTTTACGCCGTCTGTGTCAGGGGCCAGTGCCCAGCATGGCCTCCACAGGAATGACCGCCTCTTGGGAATCAGTGTCCCTCTCATGCTCAGAACGCCCACTCACCCCCTGCTTGCCCACGCTCCCCTCACAGGCCCCCCGCCCCGTGCACTTGTTCACAGCCCCACCCCAGAGCCCCTCATACCCTCAACCCCTCTGTATTTACATGCTCACATCTTTGAAAACTTTTTTTAGGAGATACTGAGGGATGAACAATGAAAAGAAACAAATGTGATATTTAAAATATGTTCGACGGGACTAGATCTAGCACATTTGTCGGAACTGTGGAAATGAGCCAGGAGCAGTTGTTGTAAGTGGGTCAGAGTGAAAGACCCGCGCATGGCCAAGCCTGCGTGTGCCCTGCTGCATGTTCTGGGATCTTCAGCAGTGCTGCGGGCTCAGACAGTAGTAGGACTTAATTGCACCCAGGGGACCTTTTCCTTCCTTTTAGGTTTTCTCAACTTTAAAGATGAGGGTTTAAATGATCAATGTTTAATGTTTTGAGGGTTGCATCTTTATAGATAATCTGATAGTTCGTATTGTTTCTACAGAAAAATCCACGTACTTTTGGAGGAGGGAAGGTGGTTTATAGACTCTCTGGGGCTCGTCTGTGGACCCTAAGTAAAAATCTCCTTTAATGTGCAAAGAGGGCTCTTTTCCCCTGCTCCCAAGGTCATTTTTATGGCACACATTCCCTCCTGTGAAGCACCATCTGTAAGGGGAACGCAACTGGCACCATTTGGTACTGTATGCATGCTTTCTGCAAGGTTTATGCCCAGATGGAAAGAGTAAGCAGATTTCAATGAGAGAGTGAAGAGGCAATGCCTTTAAAGACTTAGCACCTGACGTGGCAAGCATTCAACTAAAAAGACCCCCAAAAACCCTATGTGCAGTTAATATAATTACAAAGCCAATCACCTCCAGAAGTCTCCTCCACATCAAAAGCAGTTTAGAAGCATGGGACTAGGTATTAGGAGACCAGGATCCCTCTGGCTTGGCTGTTTCCCTGACTTCTTACCTCAAGTCCAGTAATTCCATTCACTTTAACACCATTCATTTGATTCCTCCTGTGAGTAAAGCTCTTTGTGAAGCATTTTGAAGAAAAGGAATGAGTAAGGTCTCAAGGAACAAAGGTCTGAAGGGGTCCCTTTACGCATCGGTGTCCCTTGCCTGTCAGTAGGGTGTGTTTCTTGTCTCTCCCAGCCTCCGTGAGGGAGGCGGGCTCCTGAGAGGGACTTGGGAGACGGCGTTGCTTTCTGAGACTGGAGGGAGGCACCGAGGAGCTGGGGGCTTCGCCCCTCCCAGGGTCCCTGACGCCGCGACCTCCCACTGTGTCATGTGGCTGTCGCTTTAAGGGTCGCCTGCATCAGGCTCTCTCCACCTGTGGCACCGGGTTCATGTCTGTGACTTTTCTCCGCAGGCCGGGGGTCATCACCATGCAGGCGCTGTCAGAAGAGGACCGGAGGCTGTGGATGGAAGCCATGGACGGCCGGGAACCTGTGAGTGACAATTTGGGGAAGTTGAGCAGGAATGAAGGCCCTGAGTGTGTTACTTCCCTCCTGCAGTGGTTTTTGCTGTTGCCCTGAAGCTTTGGGTGCTCAAGACCGATGTACCAGAGGGCATTTTTTATCGTTGGGCTGATGTTTGTGGTTGTTGACATCGCCTCCGTGTGGCTGTGGTCCCTGAGCATTGGCCTCTCTGTCCTAAGGCATGGGTTCCGCGTGATGCTGCCCCTTCGTGCAGGCGCTTGACGTGCCCTCGGGTCTGTTAGAGGAGGCAGAGTGCACGCTGGCTTACTGGATATGTATTGGTGGCTCCAGGAAGTAGGATGCAGAGCATTATCTCAAATCCATTTTAGTGGGATATGTGATCACTAAAGTGTACAGATTAGGCAGTATTTTTTCTCATTGCTGGCTGGCTCACCCGCCTCTTGCCATAGTGGCCCACATCCCATTACACTTAGAAGGGTTGTCAAGATAGGTGGAGGGAGTTAAGCATGGTAATGTGATCTGTGCTCCCATATCAGAGATGCTGGCCATCCCTGGGTGATGTAATCTTGTGATTTTTCTGCATCTTGTGACATGTAGAATCCATGTAAATAAGAGCCCTGGGGAAGTCCCTAGAGCCAGAATAGTCATCTTATCTTGGTGCCAAGGATCTCAACTCATGTTCAGCAAATCTGAAGGTTACAGAAATCCTAACAGTGCAATCACCATGTTCTACCAGTAAAAGGCAAAAAAGAATCCAAAATGTCAGAGAGCCAATATGATCACTTGCGAAGACATTATCCAGAGGGGAAAATGTGTGCAAGGGACATTAGGCCATGTCCTCCTTTGAGGTAGAGCTCTGTGTTAAGCTGGGTGTACAGTATAGATGATTCCAGTTCATTTGTGTGTCTCTTTCTCAGCCTACCCTGGTTAGGCGTTTATATTGATTAATGGACTGTTCTACTCAGTTATTTTGTATACAAATATGTAACTCAGTTCAGTTAGCTTAGTGTGAACAAATAACTAATGTTTTTATACTATTTAGGAGTATAGAGCACAGCTTAAAGAACTATGTAAGGATTTTGGCACAGTGTGCTAAACTCTAACTAAGCATTATTTAATCTTAATTCTTCTGGGCTAAAATATAAGATTGCCATGGTTTTCTCTGCATACGATTGTTACTGATAGAAACTCCCTCAAAAGCAGATACACATTTCTACCTTTAGGGCTTTGCAAACACAATAGCTGCTTATCTTAAGAGGCTTTTGAAAGCAACTTCTCTCGGAGCCAGAGGCGAGGAGCCGGTGCCCAGCAACGTCATTCTGTTATAGTCAGCCTATGGCTTCCAAGGTGGTTCCTGTTATCACCATTTTCCAGCCAGATAATGGAGATGAAAGCATCTGGGACCCAGAAGGTGCACATGCCACTTCCACCAGTCCAAATTTAGGTATGTGGCCTGTTATCTACAAAGGAGAATGGGAATGTAGGCTAAATGCTGACAGCCACGGGCCCAGCCAGAGCACAGGGCATCTTACTGCTTCAAGGAAGAAGAAGAGAACCATGGGGTGGCAATAGAGTGTACCTGCATGGCAGCTAGAGTTTGAACCCATGTCTAGCCTTAGACATTTTTGGTTTTCATATGTAATACAGATGAACTGTCTAATTGCCTTCTAAGAATTCTCACACAGTTCATCTTTACAGTACTTTCTCTGACTCTCTTGATTCATCAAGTTATAGGGGGAGGAAATACCCAGAAAGAAACATCCTATCAGGGCATACTGTTCTTGGTGTGGGTAAATGATCCCCTGCTGCTGACATGCTTCCCGCCCCGACCCCAGTAAGCTCGAGATCTAAAACTGCTTTACCAGTTCCACTGTAAGCCTCTCCCTCCTCACTCTCCCCAGGACTTGGTGCTTGTTCTCCGTATATAATCGGTCTTCTTACTAACCACGTCAGTCTTCCCGTAGATTAACATCTGGCTTCTGCAGACGGAAAGCATACTGTTGAAAGACATGTCTCCTTGCTTCAGAATGTACACATGAAAACAAGCTGAAACACAAAGTAATTCTGTTTCTAAACATAATGCAAAGTTATTTCTTCACAGGAACATACAGCTTTCATTGAAAACCACAGCTTTGTGTGCTTTTTAGTTTTCTGAAGAGAGATAAATACCTTTGTGTGCTTTTTAGTTTTCTGAAGAGAGACAAGTGATGACTGCATAATTGGCAGGAATATTAGGCTTAATTTAGTCTCCCATTGCTGAGAACCTCTAGGGAACATTACTGGACATACATACCCAATATACAATTAGCAGCTCCAGTTTTAATCACCATGTCCCTAATTAGTTAAACCTGCCCCCTTGGGAGTTTTGGCTTTGCTAAGGGAGCGGAAACCTCTGTCTCGCTGGTCAGAGTATTTCCCTTGTTTTAGGGAGATGTTAATGGCAGCACCTAACATTTCTTTTTATACATACAGCTCAGTTTTCTGTGGTTGATTATTCATTGTTGGATTCTTTCATTGTTCAGTAACAGCTTCGGATGGTGGGTTGGGGAAAAAAACCTAAGAGAACACTCTATCAGTTGATTTTACAGTGTTTTAGCTAATTGTTGCATAAATTATAGTTTTTAGCACCCAGTGACATAATAGCCAAAAGAAATGTCAAATGTCTTTGTGGTATTGATGGATATTTAATAGAGGAAGAAATTAGAGTTGTGTTCTTACAGTGAGCATTATGGTTTTTATCTGTGTAGTGAATTTGAATTCATAGGAAGGAAACCCAGTTCAAACTTGCCTGAGATGCTGGATTTATTGGCTTACATAACTGAAAAATGTTGTGGAGTATAATGGTTCTGGCTTATCTGAATCCAGAAATTTCCATAATATTTGCAGCTGGGGTTCTAGTTTGCATGATATTATCAAGAACAGGAGTCAGGAAACTGCCTGTAAAATGGGCCAGGTAGTATTTTAGGTTTTGGGAGCCATATGGTCATTATTGAAGCTACTCAGTTTTGCTGTTGCAACTCAAAAATAGCCATAGACAATATGTTTTGAGTGGGTGTGACCACATTTCAGTAAAACTTACAAAAATGGGTAGAAGACCAGATTTCAGTCATGGGCCATAGCTTATTGATCCCTGATCTGTAAGTCTAGTGGAAAGAGAGCTTTATATAATATTATGTAATTTACATAATAAAGAAATTCCATATTTGAATTTTACTGAACTAAACACCTAAACCCCAGAGGATGGGATACATGAATTGACCAGACCTGACTCACTTGCTCACTGCACTAGAGCCGTATTAATGATTAGGGAAAGTTGGCTTCCCCTGAGGGAAAATCAAAGTATTGTTATATGAGAAAGAGGGATAGGCAAAAATGACACAGTTTCTCTCTATTCTGATACCTATATTCCATTAAATTTTCTATTCAAGGAGCGTACTCTTTGATATGTGGCCAAACTTGTAAACCACAACTTTACCACAAACTTCATGCTTAATGATGAAAGACTGAATGCTTTTGCCCTAAGAATGTAAACAAGACAGAGACTTCACTCTTACCACTCTTATTCAGCAAAGTACTGGGACACTTAGCCAGAGCTGTAGAACAAGACAGTAAAATACAAGGCATATAGATCTGTACAGGAAAAGACACCATCAGCAGAGCAAAAAACATCCTACAGTTCGGGAGAATATATTTGTAAATGACAGATCTGACAAGGGGTTAACATCCAAATATATATAAAGCACTCACACACCTCAACACCCAAAAAGAAAATAACCCTATTAAAAAATGGGCAGAGGATATGAAGAGACACTTCTCCAAAGAAATTCAGATGGCCAACAGGCAAATGAAAAGATGTTCCATATCACTAATTATCAGGGAAATGCAAATTAAAACCACAGTGAGATATCACCTCACACGAGTTAGGATGGCCAACATAGAAAAGACTAGGGACAACAAATGCTGGTGAGGATGCGGAGAAAGGGGAACCCTCCCACACTGCTGGTGGGAATGTAAACTAGTTCAACCATTGTGGAAAGCAGTATGGAGGTTCCTCAAAACACTAAAAATAGAAATACCACTTGACTGAGGAATTCCTCTCCTAGGAATTTACCCTAAGAATGCAGGATCCCAGTTTGAAAAAGACATGCACCCCTATGTTTATCGCAGCACTATTTACAATAGCCAAGAAATGGAAGCAACCTAAGTGTCCATCAGTAGATGAATGGATAAAGAAGATGTCTCATATATACACAATGAAATATTATTCAGCCATAAAAGAAAACAAATCCTACCATTTGCAACAACATGGATGGAGCTAGAGGATGTTATGCTCAGTGAAATAAGCCAAGTGGAGAAAGATAAGTACCAAATGATTTGACTCATCTGTGGAGTATAAGAACAAAGCAAAAACTGAAAGAACAAAACAGCAGCAGAATCACAGAACCCAAGAATGGACCAACAGTTACCAAAGGGAAAGGGACTGGGGAGGGTGGGTGGGAAGGGAGCAATAAGGGGAATAAGGGGCATTATGATTAGCACGCATAACGTAGCGGGGGGGCACGGGGAAGGCAGGGTAGCACAAAGAAGACAAGTAGTGACTCTATAGCATCTTACTACGCTGATGGACAGTGACTGTAATGGGGTATGTGGTGAGGACTTGATAATGGGGGGAATATAGTAACCACAATGTTGGTCATGTGATTGTATATTAATGATACCAAAAATAAATAAATAAATACATAAAATAGCTCGAAGTACAATGAAAAAAAAAAGGCATGTAGATATGAGTCCATAGCCATTAAAAAAATTCTACAAGCTACCTAGTCAGATAAAGTTTTGAAATGGTGCCGTTGGATTTTTTCTCTTTCTGTTAAGTCTGGGTTGATGAACTATAGAGTCAATATTGCATTTACATATGCTTTCCTTTTAATCATCTGTGGCCATTGTCTTAGTTTTGAGAAGAGACTTTCCATTTTAAATTGGACATAGAACTTTAGATCAAGCTGTGTAAATACTACAGCCAGAGAAGTTTCAGAGACAGTAAATTTCCATTTTCCCAATTTCTTATAACTAAAGTTATCTATTTTTTTCTCTTTGCATATTGCTTATAAGCATGTTTGCTAAAAGCAAGCAGGTTAGAATCACTACCAGTCCACCGTCACTGCCAACACATACACACCCAAGCTGAGGTATTTATTATTCTCTCTCCACTGTTGGAAAGATGTCTCAGTAAATCAGTGGGACTTACCGGGTATAACCTGCAGCGCCAGAGCTTGGATCAGCCTCCTAAAATTGTGTTTCCATATATTCCCTTATCTGTGATTAATGGTGTCTATCTGGAACTGCTTCTGTTACCTCCTTATTTTAGAGGTATTATCCCAAAGATTTTTCAGTAAAATTTATTTCTCTACTTTGATCCAGTACTTGAACCTTTTTTGACAGCCAGAAGGTTAGAAGGTTGGCAGATGCCAGAATTATGTGGAATTAGATTAGGAAGATACGAAATAGGTGGTGTAGTATCAAAGACTGTGTGTAAATCCTTGTATTAGTTTGAAACTATGAACTTAACTTACTACCTTTGTGGGTCAAAAAATGGCCAGATATTGGTGATTTCATAAGGCTCAAGCTCTACTTGTGGAGTAAAAAGAGGCCCACATCTAGGCCAGTATCACACCATTATCTATATAAGAGGGAACCCTGTCTTAAAAGAGCAGTCAGTGGTTGATCTTAGATAGATAATCCAGGTCTCCTACATTCCAGCTCTGTGCTATTTTTAATACAACACACACTGCTGAATTATTAGGAGTCCATAGTTGAATGGTATCTGCCCTTCCTTTTAATTGGAGCTGCTCTCTGTGGCTACTGCAGTGGAGGAAGGAAAAAGGGGGAGAAGAAGGAAAACCCACTCCTATAGGGCAAAGTAATGTGGCTTTGTTATGCTTACCTCCCTTTTAAAGAAATCTTCTGTTTTACTCCTTGTAGACTTTGGGACTGAATAGAGTCCTCTTCTTTTAGCTTTTTCTGCTGTGCCCAAACTTTAGCCCCTGAATTCTTCAAGAACTCATAGAGGGCAGTTGCATTGCTCGCATCTTATGCTCTGCACCTGATGTCTGTAAGAGTGAGCTGTCAGAGTGTTTAAAGGAAAAGGTAAGCTCGATTACTGTTAAGATGAGATTCCAGGATCAGTAGTAGAATGTCATAGTACCTGAGAATGTGGGCTTAGGCAGCCTGAGTTGAATTCCATCACTGTTAACGGCTCTCTAACACTGGAAAATGACTGAGTCCCATTTGGGCATAATTCTGTGCCTGCAAAATGGGGATAATAATAATACCTTCCTATAAGATTGTTTTGTAAGGGTCAACATGTATGTAGAGTGCCTAGCACAAGGCCTGTACATGATAAAGTGCTCATTAAAAGTTATTCTCACTAGCATCTTTTGGGAAAGGAGGGGCAGATACTGGGATATCTGGATTCTTTTTCTAGCTCCATTTCTAAAGTACTTGGCTCATTTGAGCACAGAGTTTATTTATTAGTCCCCTTGTCTGGGTTCACCACAGTTCAGGGCAGGGACTGCTTTTACTAGTATGGAAAAAGTGAGGTCATTTAGCAGTCAGTTCAAACGTTCCAGCTATGAGTGAGTGGAACAGCATGAAGTAATTGTTAGCCTCCTTTGCTACAATGCAGCCCAGGCCTGGCAATTCATAATCCCAGCTGTATGCGAAGCTCAACTTGCCACTCGATGCTGGTGCCCGAGTTTTCCTTTCTCTGGCAAAATAAGTGATCTCAGGAGTATGGATGGTGGAGAAAGTGTGGGATGGAATTGCTAAGCTCTGGTGTGATGATGAAGCCCTCACTCCTTTATCAGTGAAACGATAGTTTGCAAGGGTAGTTCTGCCCATTTTGGAGCTCTTGTTATACTGTCACATAGTGTGAACTGGCCACGAGTCTGAAAGTGAGGTCTCTAATTAGCTCTCCATTTCCCCCACTCGGCACCCAGCTGTTGGGCGATGGGATTGTACCTCTACGTCATTTTGTCATTTTTTTTCACTTACTGGATCAGTAAGCTGGCTGAAAGCTTCGTCTTTGAGTCATATGGATATTTTATATATATAGCATGAATTATATCACACCAATGTGCTTAAGTCTTAACAGAAATTTAAAACTATTCACTTTGATTCTTGTTCTCTTTGGTTAGATGTTCTTGAGAACAATTTCTCATGAAAACTGGGGACCAAGCAACTTAGCTACAAGGGGGAGAAAAGAGAAGGAGGTCCCATGAAATTGTTCTGTGCTGGAGAGTTGATGAAACTTTTCTAAGAAATGGAAATGTTGATAGCCAGAAGATTCTTTGCTTGAACATTGTGACTTACTAACATGTTGGTGGCACTCATTCAGGTCTTAGGCATTCTTCTTTCAGCGTTCAGCAAACATTTACAGATTGTCTACCACCACTCTGATAGACAGTGAAGATGCCAAGATGACAGGCCACATGAACATAAATTTGATTTCTTTGCTGCTCTTTCCCCCTTGCCCAGCACAATGGCTGGCACAGAGTAAGCACTCAGCAAATATTTGTTGAAAACTAGAGTCAAAACGAAAGGGAGTGGTTGAGGATAACCGAGGTGTTTTTTTTGTGTGTGTGTTGTTTTGTTTAGGGAACTGGCCTGCTTCCATTACCTGAGAGTGTGTGGGTGGATTTGAAGTTACTTGAATTCCTTGGTTTTATAGTTCATTTAGGTACATATCTTCCTACTTGTACCAGAATTTAGCTGAGTGATCATTGATCTTTTTTGTGCCGTGGATTCATTTGATAATCAAGTAAAGCCTTTAGACTCTTTCTCAGAATAATGCATAAAATAAAATACATGGTTTACAAATGAAGAAAATTATGTAGAAATGTAGCAATGAAAATATTAAAACCACTTGTTTTATGCTGTGTTACTGCATTAAATAGTAAAATGTGAGAGCAGGTCTGATAACTCTTGTAAATGATATTTCAGATTACTTGCAGCAGCCCTAACGTTATATGGAAAATCCGTGATTTCCATTGGTGACAAAGTTGCAGATATTGCTAATGATACAGTGGTCTGTTGCCCAGGTTCATGTTTGAAGGAAATACTAAATTTCAGTTCAAGGCTAATGTAAACAAAGGTTTATTTTTTTTCCCTCACCATCCAAGTTCACGGAAACCTGCATTCTGTATATGAACTCCATTTCTCCATTTCTCTGCAAAGACGTTTTGAGACACTTTCTCCTTGATTTTGTCTCAGCTTGAAATTGTACATTGATTAGTTTGATTTTTTCATATAATATCTGTCCCCCCGATGGACTGTCATCTCCAACAAGGCAGGAACATTATCAGGGTTTTTGGGGGAAGGGAGGTTTATATCTTTTGCACCTGGTATTTGGCAAAGAGAAGGTGTTCAGTACATATTTGTTAAATAATTGCATGAACGAACCTAAGGAAAACTAAAGCATGGGTGGTTTAGGGTGACTTGTTTTAAACTGAGGCTGTTCCCTGGCATTTCCCCACCTACCTTTATGGATCTTCACATATCCACTGTTTAATACTTGTACTTCTGTGTTCACTTTCTTTGTTCTAAATGTAACAAAGCCCTTTTGATTATTTTTATCGTTTTCTGCAAGCCTCAGGTCATGGGGAACTTCCTCTTTATACCATTACCTTTCTAGGCTTGAGCCCCTCATTTAAATTTTCATTGCATGTCCTCCTTTACTCTTCTGTCATTATTTTTTATTTTATTATTTAGCTTGACCTCTGGGGGAGTAGGATTGGTTGTGAGAGGGACTTCGAACATTTACTTCTGAATTGTTTGAACTTTTCATAGTTGTCATGTGTTAATTTTGTTTTTAAATGAAAATCATAATGGAGGGGTCCCTGTGAGTCATGTCTATTCTTCAGAAGCCTCTCTCACCCTCTTGGGCACTGACGTTAGTTACAGTTGCATCAGCGTGCTGTGCTTGGGGAACCTTCCATCTCCAGCCAAAATGAAAGGAAGGAGTCCCTTTATAGAGCTAAATATGTAATGCATATCCCTCCAGATCTTTCTCTGTGTATGTGTATACACACACACACACACACACACACACACACAAGAAATAAATTTTTCTGTTTTGTGGAATTTTTTTACATAGTATAGCTTTACTATAAATTATTAAATGTTTAGTCTTTGACAGGTTGTTTTCAGCTTTTCATTACATCATTATAATGATGTAAGCAGAATCCCTTGTATATACTTCATTGTTTACCTATTCGGGCATTTTTCTAGGCCATATGTCAAGTGGAATTGCATGTTGAATGGTATGCACATTTAGTATCTTAGTAGATATTGACAAATTATTCTCTCTGTAAAAAAGTACCAAATTGTACTTCATCCAATCACTTATGAGGGTGCCCATTTTCTCCAAACCTTTGAATTTGTGTGTGTGTGTGTGTGTTAATCTGATGGAAAGTTTTATTTCCATTTCCATTCCTCAAATTACTAATGAGATTGAAAATCTTTTCTCATGTTTCTCAACCATTTCCATTTTTCCTTTTTCATACAGTAGTATATGTAAAATGCATGACAGAGTGTCTGGTACATGATTCATGCTATATAGAGTAGTAATAGCATTCCTTTTTCAAACTTCTGGTCTTGGGATTCACCCACCTTTTTCTCAGTTCTGCTTTCTAAAGCTCAGTGTAAACACCTAACTTTTTCTAGAGTTCTTTGCTTGGCTAGTAAGACTTTTCCACTTCATCCTTGCTGGCATCTCTTATTTTCTAGCAACCTGCCCAGGCTCAGGTTTGTGGTGGTAAATAACAAAGGGCACTCCTGCCATCTCCCCTGAGCTGCTGCTCTCCTGGTCCTCTAGGCTGCAGGATGTGCAGGATTATCTAAGCATCCTCTGCACCTCTCTGCTCAGCAGCTGTTGGACTGCCCAGGTGCATCCAAGGTCGTTCTTGGTCCCAAGCAGAGAATCCCCCTTCCCTTCTCCGGGAGCCTCAGGGGCTGCAGCTTCTCCCAGCTGCAAGCATGCCCTCCCCAGTCTGGCTGACGTGTGTGCCCTTCTCAGCCCCTCTGCCCCTGGTGCCCTCTCTGCAAAGAGAGAAGGGGCCTGCTGCTACTCTCTACACCCGTTCTGGAGGGCAGTCCCTGTTCTGTCTCCTCTCTGTTTTGTTGACTCTACACACAATTGTATATTTTTTAGAAGTTCCTTTCTTGATATATGTGGCCTGGGTTAACTATTGCCCACCTCCTCTGAAGAGGTTGGCATAAGCAAGGCTATAACCCAGAAGGTTTCAGTCACCAGTTAGGTGGTCATTTGAATCAGAATTAAGGCCGGAATAGGAGTTCCCTATTTTGTTTCCTCCATCTGGAAGATGACATTTTTGCAGATCCAGAAATTATCAGGGGCCTCTAGGGGTGTGTATGTGTATGTATTAGCTCTTTTAAAAAGTCTTTTCAATTTTCATTTTGAAATCATTTCAGACTTATAAAAGGTTTGCAAAAATAGTACAAAGGATTCCAGAATACCCTTCACTCAGATGCCCCAAATATTAATATTTAACATAACTACAGTAAAATTATCAAACCAGGAAGTTCATAGTGATACAATGTTACTATTTTACAGGTCCCAAATTTTGTCCTAGTAATGTATTTTTTTTGTCTAGGATTCCATTCAGAGTCACACATTTAGTTGTCACATCTTAGTTTCATTTAACCTGGAACAGTTTAGAGGCTTGGATTTTTAAAGTCACATGACCATCCACACATATCCAGATAGTCGAAAATCCCCCATCATGACAGTATTCTATTTCTGCTCTCATCTTGGGGTGGATTTTAGGACTGTTGTTAGTATCCTCCCACCATCTGGGTAATAATTCATACCTTTGCCCAGTCAAACCACTTACATTTGTGTCTTCTTCCAAAGGCTGATATACATCCCACTGCATGTTTGTAGATTTTCTTAAAATGTTTCTCCTGAGCATTTTGTCTTCTGTCTGCTCACATATATTCTTCCTAGTCAATTTACTATGTTTGTTATCTGTACTGTAGTTGTTGATTCAAAGGCACGTGAGGCCATAACGTCCAATGGACATTCCCTAGCGTGGCCTCCCTCTGTAGCAGCAGGACTTGCTCCTTTGGCCGTCTCTCAGGTGATACGGCAGTGATTCATGCAAGTGGAGATAATGGTTGGATTGGCTTCAGTTTTTTTCCTCTGCGGGAAAGACAGTCAATAAAAAAAGATTTTTGTAGAGTGTCTTTGTTCATTTGAAGAATGATTGAACTGGCTCTTATGTCCATTTCTGCAGTTTTCTCTTATACCCTAAAAGCCCAAAAGAGGTCATACTTGCTAGCGATCAAATCAATGACAGCATTTAAAAAATATATTGACAGGAGTATCTGGAGGTAGTTTGAATATTAGGAAGTCTGTGAATTAGGTTGTTTGCTTTGTGGTGAGGTGTGGAACAAGGTAAGCATTTTGAAAAATTATCTTTGGGTTTACTGATTTGGGCTCCAGTGTGGTCAAGTCAAGAGGGCTCATGATGCCAGTGCTGCTGCACTTTTTGTAGTTGTGTTTCCAGAAGTGCCTCACCGTGACCCTGGAAGAAAACACCAGAACAAGTACACGCATCCTAAAAGCAGAGCCATTTTTTAGTATGGTCTTAAAAATCTTCCCTGTCAGTCGTCTAAAAAGTAGCAGAGACGTGTGGCCTAGTGGTTACAGCCAAAGGCGGAGCGGGAGCGCGGCCCTGGCCGGCCCCCAGCCAGCTGCTGTTGCTCCCGAGTGCTGTGTGGTCTTGACCCGTGCCTAGAAGAACAGGTCCCCCGCCCTGATCTTTTCCTCTTTATTTATAAAAGCAAAACAGAAGGGGGGTGAGGGGAACAAGAACCTGAGCTAAGATTCCTCAGGTGAGAAACATACCTTCTTGTAATTAGTCATTGCTAATTAGTTTTGTTCACCCCGTAATTCTAAAAAGAGCTTTACTTCAGCCAGACTAAGGAAATCATCAATGTTCTTGGGGTAAATTGATGTGAATTTATTGCTTTTGTTCTGTTGTATTTTTGGGTGAGGAGTACAGAGGGTTGAAACATATCAGAGCACCTGTTGATTTTTCCCCTTGGAACTCCTGAGCGGAGATGAACGCTGTCTTTAATGGTGTCCGCTAGGCTAGACCCTGGGTGAATAACACAGCGCCTTTCTTTGGTCTGTACCTCTGTGTCGTCATCGGGGAGGATGTTGACTTACTGAGGGCAGGGGTTCTTCATGTCTTTCTGTCTTGGTGCTTAGTAAAGTGCTATGGAGCATATTTAATAAGTACTTAGGACTAATGAACTACCTTGGACGCAGGGAATTGAGCGGAGTTCTGTTACGCGATCTGCAGTCCGGTTCATCTGTTGAATGTCTTGGGTTCTGATCGGTAGTGGGCCACTCTAAATAGAAATCCATAATGGCAAGGATCTTGACTTCCTTGTTCTTCATTACGTCCCAGCACCTAGAACAACCCCAGGTCAAGATCCATGTTCAATAAATATATTTTGAGTGAGTGAATGAAAAAGAATGCTCAGGTGTGTTTCTCTTTTTAGCCACAGGCTTGGAGCTTACTACACTACTTCCATGCTGCATTTCCTTCTCCATCTCTTTGTGATTGTTGGTATATGGCAGAAATCAGTCCGCTGTACCCGAGAAAGTCGCAGCTTAGAAGGTTTATTAGAGACCAAGGATCTGGAATTAGTTGAGAAGTTTGTAATCTTTCAACTGTTGTATACTGTCCCTAACACCAACAATAAAGTTAGGATATATATGTATGTATGTATATACATATGTATGTATAATATATATGCATGCACTGGTGTGTATGTATTACATATATTTTTGAATTTCTTGTCATCTTGCTTTTCTTGAACTTTCCAAAAATATATAAATGTTCTTAGAGGTCTGGTTTCTGATGGTCAAGTCTCCATGCTGTAAAAGAAGTTATGACCACCAATATCCTTGTGGCCATGCTGAAGAAGCTAAAAATTGATAGATAAGGGCTGATCACTTCCATTTCCTGAAGTGAGTAATTTACTTTGGCCCTTTATTTAGAACATCAACAATATATACCCTAAGAAAAAGTGTGTGTGTGTACATATGCTCATGTGCACACACACACACACATACACACCCCTGCAATGATGAGATACAACTGGGAAGTTGACTATGTAGTCATTTATTGTAATTCCCTGACTGGGTTTCACTCTGTATGCATGGATATCTGCAGTGGTTGCCTTTGTTTATTCCAGTGGTAGTAGTGAAAGGGCCAAGTGCTTGAATCCTGAGTTGGAACCTTGAGCAATTTGTGTAACTTCTTTGAGTTTCAGTTCACCCAGCTGTAAAAGGAGGTAAATACCATACTTATGAAGACTTGAGATCCCACATTGTTTCACATCAGTTCTATTAGCTGTCCAATTGACAATGAACTCCAGAGACTTGAAGATTCTATATATGTCTGCATATATATATTGTATTACATCATTGTCTAGTGAGTTCCCAGATCTATCCTGACCCTATGCTGACTGCCTTTCGGGCTAGAATAGTCAGTGGAGCTATATAATAAATCAGAAAGATCCAGTATGGTATATTTTATTTTGCAGGGTAGGGAAGAGCAGGGCTTGGAAGAGCATATAAAGCAGGGAAGCAGAAAAAGACCCCAAAAGTTTAGGACTGAAAACTGGAGGAAAATGTGATTGTGAAATTGTCAGGCCAGTTTTGCCGACTTGATGTTAGAATGGTAGCTGTATATTAAGCAAGTATGGAATTTCCTAATGAGGTTTTATAGTGTAATTTCCAGAGGTAGTTGAAATATCTTGGCGGATGGGATGATGGGGCTTCTTAGGCTATACTTCTCTGCTGTCTTTTTGCAAAAAGTTGAGAGGCCAAATGATTAATACTTTCCTCTGAACAGGCTCAGGACCTGAGCCCAGTCACCCTCACTGGTTCTAGTAAGGCTTCATTTTTGCCATTATCATTTTTTTAGTCCCAAAATCTAATCATAATGAATATTATAGTGAGGCTGTTCTGTGTATAGTGCCAATATAACCTGATCAGAATCAGTTTTTGGAGGTCAAGATAAATTTTACCTGGAATGTGGGCTGTTTCCTTGGGTGGATGCATCAGTCAGTATTCTTACTGGGTTCAAGACCGTGGAGTAGATTGTTCTAAACCCTGGGCACCTCGTAGTTGACTAGGTTCTCATCACAATCAAAGGAAGATTGGTACAAGCAGAGCAACTGGACCCAGAGGGAAGTCTGAGAGGTGAGGAGGGTGGAGGTGACTGGAACTTGACTGTGTCGTGCTGACCTGATGAACGAGGCCTCCCCACTCTGGGATCCAAGGGCGGACCTGGCGAGGGGCGCAGTGGTGACGCCTGAGAAGCCCCTGGCTTGCCAGGCAACATGTTCGTGTGTGGGTTTGCTGGAAAGAAAAGTTCATAGCATTTCTTAGTTTGTCAGTGGGCGCCGTGGCCCACTGCCACATGGTCATTTCACAAGAATAAATATTTTGGGGAAAGCTCTCTGTTCTTAATACCCATAAAGTCACGGCATATTGTTTCTTCTGAGTCCACTTGTGAGCGGAAGACAATTTTGGAAGGCCTCACGGCTCTTTGTATTTTTCTGCTGTGTTTTGTTCACTGCATTCTGAGCTTGCCCAGAGATGAAGTACACCCTCATGTCTTTCACAGATGAGGTATACAGAGGACAAACTTTGAAGAGTGAGTGAGCAAGCTTGTGTGTGATTGAGAGAGAGAGAGAAAGAAAGGAGAGTGGGGTAAGGGAGTGGGGAGAGGCAGGCAGAGAATTAGAGGCAGAGGGACAGGGAGCACACGCTTTTGGGGGTTGTTTTAGTCTCATTATTTGGTTTTCAAGTCAGATGGATACTGACGAAATTCACTTCCTTTTAGTTAGTGCGTATGCTTTCTTCTTTGGGACTGCCACAATTAACTCAATTAACACAATTAACTCAGACTAATGGTGTGGTTTTCTTTTTTAACGCTTTTTTGTGTAGCTTTAAAAAGTTTTGCTTGCAAGAAAAGTAGAATCAACCTTGTGTTTTCTTTTTCCTGGACAACTGTATTCCTTTCAGTTTCTGTCCCAGGTTCAAGCAAGAAATGCTTAGGGTGATCCTGCATGCTCTTTCTTGTTTGGTTCCATTATTATCAAAGTGAGGGGTTTCCAACATTGACACCCAGGCTGAGTCACTGACCAAGAAAGCCAACTTCATGGTTATATGAAAGTCTGTGAATCTGTACTTGCTTTAGTCAGACTGATCCTGGGCTGAGTTATGTTAGAGACCTATTTAGATGAGACAAGACCCTCTCTCAAATAAATACAGACCCCAGAGATGGCTATATGAGCCACAGAAAGAACAGAGATACTGGTCAGGGGTATGGGCTGGCTCCTGTGAAAGCGCACTGTCTGGGGAGCGTGTCTTGCACTGAGACTGAGTCAGTCCTGGGGGTCTTTTCTTGGGAGTAGTTTCTAGGGTGGCAGATATTTGGGAATGGAAACAGGACTTTCTCTCAGAATGGGCATTGTCTGAAAGACATTGGAGGAAGGCTAGAGGTGTGGAGCGAGAAGGGGGTCACCCATTATGTTCCCACATGAATACTTATTCGGTCCCCAGCATCTGTGCCTCACTTGGAGTGACAGGAGGAGGACCAAGCTGGGATCCAGTGGGTCAGCTCGCTGTGGACTTTGGGCAAGTTGGCCAACTTTCAGGGCGGGATCACCTCATCTGAAAAACAAAGGAGCTTGTCAGGGTGGTGGGCGTGTCCGTCTTTAGGATCTTACCGGTCTGAGGGGGGCCCTCCCGGCTCTGAGATGTGGATCCAAATCTGACCGAATGACCAGCCAAGATCTGGCCACTTGGAGTGGCCGAGGGCCCTGCCCCCGCGTCGCCGTGCCACCCTGGTTGCTCGTTGAGAAAGTTCTGCTGCGGCCGCTGGATTGGAGCCTGAACGCACCATGAACGGAGTACGTGGGTTGGAGGTGTGGTTGCTGTATTAGTTTCCGAGGGCTGAAGAAACAAATCACCACAAACTGGGTGGCTTACGATAGTACAGAGCTATTCTCTCATAGTTCTGACAGCCAGAAGTGCTGAATGAAGATGTCAGCAGGGCCACACTGCCTCCACGTTCTCCAGGGGAGACTCGTGCCTTGCTCCTTGCGGCCTCTCCTGCCTCCAGGCTCTCCTTGGCTCACGGTGGCGTCATTCCAGTTTCTGCCTCTGTCTTCACCTGGCCTTCTCTTTCCGTGTCTTTTCCTATTCTGTCTCTTTTAAGGACACTTATCATTGGATTTAGGGCCCACTGGTAATCCACGATGATCTTTTCTTAATTCGATCTGCAAGGACTCTTTCCAAATGCGGTCACATTCACAAGTTCTGAGGGTGAGGACATACACATACCTTTTTATTGCTCAACTCATCAGAGCAGGTAAATTAATTTTCTTGGTCTCGTACGAGGTGGCACATGCCATCTTTGCTGCCAACATTTGGCTCTGAGAGGGGCCTCTGATTGGGGAGCTTTCTCGTATGGGTTTGTTTGTTTTGTGTCTGTATGTTGTCTAAGTCAGATGTTCTCAAATCTCCTGTAGCATTTGCCTGGAAATGGCTTTCTCACGGCCCTTCAGCATCCCCTATAGACATTGTACCATGGCTGTTAGCAGAGGAAAGCTTTGCTTCCTTAGGGGAGGTGGGAGGTACGGGCAACTTTGCATAGAAAAGTGAAAAGTTTTTTAAGAAAAATGGAGCTGGACTTTGTTCCATGGACTATTCCTTTGTTATTCAAAGGCAGAAACAGCTGTTTCCTCTGAAGGAACGCAGTCCTTGCTGGACTCCTTTAACCATTGGCATTTGGCTGTTAGCATGTTTGCTTGTTTTTAAGATGGTAGCAGCCACAAGGGCACGGAGAGGGCATAGCTTATAACACGTTGCCGCACCCAGTGCATCTGACCCATGCATGGTCTGTCTGGACAAGATGAGCATCCACACCAGCCAGAATGCCCCTCACTAGAGTCACACTGCTACTCTCCTTCATTGCCACATGAGAGGGTATAAGCTACTCTTCAAAATTTGAGCCTCTGAGAATCCAATTCAGTGAATATATATCGAGTAGAAATTATGTACCAGTCACTGTACAGGTGTTTGGAGAGTTAACAAGCAAACAGCTTAGGCATCTTCCCTTGTGCCATAAATATTTCCTTTTTTCCTCCTCTTATGGTACCTTTTCCCAATCCAGCGGTTAGTTGTTTTGAACCAAACAACTTTGTTTTTAAAACCTCCCCAAGCAAGAAAGTCCCTGTGCACCAAAGGTATACAGATGTGGTATTTTGTAGCTTCAGAGTCTCATTTCTCATAGGTCTGGAGCTTTCAACAGTCTGCCTCAAGCACCTGCTCGCATCACCTCCCCCTCCTCTCGAATTGGCTGGCTCTTCAAGTCCTGGCCCTGGAGGATACTTGTTCAATGTTTGGGACTTGCCAAAATTGAGGCAGCCTGTCGTATATGGACAAGACTGGTCCTTTATTTTCTTTTTACTTTAGTGAGGTGGAACTTATAGAAGACCAGTTGACAGGAGACCAACCAAGAGAGTTTTACTGTCTTCCTCCTACGATCCAAAGCCTAAGTATTACCTCTGCCCAAAGGTGGGCTTCAGCCATCCAACTGGAATGGGGCCGCAGAGCTGTCTGGTGCAAGAGGTGACGTCCTGCAGAACCCCGGTTGGCGCAGTCTGTTTGGGGTGGGGTATCCTAACACTAGAATCACTTTCTTCAGACCTGGCTATCTGACCATAGCTCTTTTTTCTCCTTTAGGCCACTGAGAGATATTTTTCTCTCATTCTTTTATAGGCAAGGCAAGCAAGTATTTTGGCCAAAGGATTTTTTTTTCTTTTTTTTGAGAAGGCATCTCTCATATTTATTGATCAAATGGTTGTTAACAACAATAAAATTCTGTATAGGGGACTCAATGGACAATCATTAATCAACCCCAAGCCTAGTTCTCAACAGTCTCCAATCTTCTGAAGCATAACGAACAAGTTCTTACATGGTGAACAAATTCTTACATAGTGAATAAGTTCTTACATGGTGAACAGTGCAAGGGCAGTCATCACAGAAACTTCCGGTTTTGATCACGCATTATGAACTATAAACAATCAGGTCAAATATGAATATTCGTTTAATTTTTATACTTGATTTATATGTGAATCCCACATTTCTCCCTTATTATTATTATTATTATTATTATTATTATTTTTTTTAATAAAATGCTGAAGTGGTAGGTAGATGCAAGATAAAGGTAGAAAACATAGTTTAGTGCTGTAAGAGAGCAAATGTAGATGATCAGGTGTGTGCCTGTAGACTAAGTATTAATCCAAGCTAGACAAGGGCAACAAAACATCCTCGGATGCAGAAGATCTCTCTCAAAACAGGGGGGGGGGGTTCTAAGCCTCACCTCTGTTGATCCCCAATTTCTCACCTGATGGCCCCCCTGCGACTGTGCCTGTCTTAGGTTGTTCCTCCCTTGAGGAATCTTACCCGTCTCTGGCTAACCAGTCATCTTCCGGGGCCATACAGGGAAATGTAAAGTTGGTAAGTGAGAGAGAAGCCTTATTGTTTGAAATGGTTAGCTTTTTACTTCTTTGCATATTTATGCCCTGTGGCTTCTATGCCCAGCATTTGTCTTGAGGTATCTTTACCACTTGGAAGAATTATGATACTCAGTAATTTCGTTAGGAGGCACGAATTCTACTTAAGGGTTGTAGTTAGGAAGGAAGAAGAAAAGCTATAGAAGTAGCAGATGGAAGAAAACATGGGAAGATTGATTATTTCTTTGACATATCTTCTTGTAGAGTAACTTCAGCATGTATAGGTTTTAAACTACTAATTAAATTGCTCACACACATTAACATGATAGGAATATAGCTACATAACCAAAGCAGACCTACAATTACCAGCCATCTCCAGTGAAACTAAGAAAACCAGTTAGGCACCCTAGGCATTTGTGAAAACTTATCAATGATATGATGGATATTGTCTAACTGAATTTGAATAGTTTGAGAAAAATCAGACAAATTAAAACAACACATTCCTGGGAACTGTTCACATCCCATATTTTCTTTTAACAGTAGATAGTCTGTAGTCTCAAGATTTTGGAGCACTGCAACTTGCTCTTCTCCTAATTCTTGGTTGAGTTCCGACGGAATAGATCCAGTCAAATTTGTTGTTTTACTGTATGCACAGGCCCCCTTAGATATCTCCTTCTTCATTCCCATGGCAAGTCCAGGAACTGGTGGGATGAGTGCATCTACAGCTGTAGCAGTGCGTGGATCTTTGTTGGGGTTTTTTGATGTTCATCTTCTGGAATGACTCTTCCCGAGGATGTTGATGTTGGAAGTTCTTCTTCATATCGTATCTTAATTCATTTTCTGGGTAGCCAAATTAGGCTTTGATCCTCTGTATAAACACAAACAAACCCTTTGCCCACACTTTGATATGCCCTTTGTATCATTGTGAAGAACTTACTGGAGGTCACCACACAGGAACTGCTTTTTTTTTAAGAGAAAGGAATATTACCAGAAAAATGTACTTCCATAGCTGATCATCTGACACCCTTTAAATGATCAAAATTAAGGATATTTAAAGCATGCTTTAATCATTGATTTACAGTTAGTTTTATCCTATCAGGGAGTAATCCCCCTTTTCTTTCCTTTTTTCTTTTTGTTATCATTAATCTACAATTACATGAAGAATATTATGTTTACTAGGCTCTCCCCTATACCAGGTCCCCCCCACAAACCCCTTTACAGTCACTGTCCATCAGCATAGCAAAATGTTGTAGAATCACTACTTGTCTTCTCTGTGTTGTACAGCCCTCCCCTTTCTCCCACCCCCTCCATTATGCATGCTAATCATAATACCCCCTTTCTTCTTCCCCCCCCTTATCCCTCCCTACCCACCCTTCCTCCCCAGTCCCTTTCCCTTTGGTACCTGTTAGTCCATTCTTGGGTTCTGTGATTCTGCTGCTGTTTTGTTCCTCCAGTTTTTCCTTTGTTCTTATACTCCACAGATGAGTGAAATCATTTGGTATTTCTTTCTCCACTTGGCTTATTTCACTGAGCATAATACCCTCTAGCTCCATCCATGTTGTTGCAAATGGTTGGATTTGTTTTCTTCTTATGGCTGAGTAATATTCCATTGTGTATATGTACCACATCTTCTTTATCCATTCATCTACTGATGGACACTTAGGTTACTTCCATTTCTTGGCTACTGTAAATAGTGCTGCGATAAACATAGGGGTGGATCTGTCTTTTTCAAACTTGATTGCTGCATTCTTAGGGTAAATTCCTAGGAGTGGTATTCCTGGGTCAAATGGTAAGTCTGTTTTGAGCATTTTGATGTACCTCCATACTGCTTTCCACAATGGTTGAACTAATTTACATTCCCACCAGCAGTGTAGGAGGGTTCCCCTTTCTCCACAGCCTCGCCAACATTTGTTGTTGTTTGTCTTTTGGATGGCAGCCATCCTTACTGGTGTGAGGTGATACCTCATTGTGGTTTTAATTTGCATTTCTCTGATAATTAGCGATGTGGAGCATCTTTTCATGTGTCTGTTGGCCATCTGTATTTCTTTTTTGGAGAACTGTCTGTTCAGTTCCTCTGCCCATTTTTTAATTGGATTATTTGTTTTTTGTTTGTTGAGGTGTGTGAGCTCTTTATATATTTTGGACATCAAGCCTTTAACGGATCTGTCATTTACAAATATATTCTCCCATACTGTAGGGTACCTTTTTGTTCTATTGATGGTGTCTTTTGCTGTACAGAAGCTTTTCAGCTTAATATAGTCCCACTTGTTCATTTTTGCTGTTGTTTTCCTTACCCGGAGAGATATGTTCAAGAGGTCACTCATGTTTATGTCTAAGAGGTTTTTGCCTATGTTTTTTTCCACAAGTTTTATGGTTTCATGACTTACATTCAGGTCTTTGATCCATTTTGAATTTACTTTTGTGTATGGGGTTAGACAATGGTCCAGTTTCATTCTCCTACATGTAGCTGTTCAGTTTTGCCAGCACCATCTGTTGAAGAGACTGTCATTTCGCCATTGTATGTCCATGGCTCCTTTATCAAATATTAATTGACCATATATGTTTGGGTTAATGTCTGGAGTTTCTAATCTGTTCCACTGGTCTGTGGCTCTGTTCTTGTGCCAGTACCAAATTGTCTTGATTACTATGGCTTTATAGTAGAGCTTGAAGTTGGGGAGTGAGATCCCCCCTACTTTATTCTTCTTTCTCAGGATTGCTTTGGCTATTCGGGGTCTTTGGTGTTTCCATATGAATTTTTGAATTATTTGTTCCAGTTCATTGAAGAATGTTGCTGGTAGTTTCATAGGGATTACATCAAATCTGTATATTGCTTTGGGCAGGATGGCCATTTTGACGATATTAATTCTTCCTAGCCACGAGCATGGGATGAGTTTCCATCTGTTAGTGTCCCCTTTAATTTCTCTTAAGAGTGACTTGTAGTTTTCAGGGTATAGGTCTTTCACTTCTTTGGTTAGGTTTATTCCTAGGTATTTAATTCTTTTTGATGCAATTGTGAATGGAGTTGTTTTCCTGATTTCTCTTTCTATTGGTTCATTGTTAGTATATAGGAAAGCCACAGATTTCTGTGTGTTAATTTTGTATCCTGCAACTTTGCTGTATTACAAAATCAGTTCTAGTAGTTTTGGAGTGGAGTTTTTTGGGTTTTTTATGTACAATATCATGTCATCTGCAAATAGTGACAGTTTAACTTCTTCTTTACCAATCTGGATTCCTTGTATTTCTTTGTTTTGTCTGATTGCCGTGGCTAGGACCTCCAGTACTATGTTAAATAACAGTGGGGAGAGTGGGCATCCCTGTCTTGTTCCCGATCTCAGAGGAAAAGCTTTCAGCTTCTCGCTGTTCAGTATAATGTTGGCTGTGGGTTTATCATATATGGCCTTTATTATGTTGAGGTACTTGCCCTCTATACCCATTTTGCTGAGAGTTTTTATCATAAATGGATGTTGAATTTTGTCAAATGCTTTTTCAGCATCTATGGAGGTGATCATGTGGTTTTTGTCTTTCTTTTTGTTGATGTGGTGGATGATGTTGATGGATTTTTGAATGTTGTACCATCCTTGCATCCCTGGGATGAATCCCACTTGGTCATGGTGTATGATCCTTTCGATGTATTTTTGAATTCGGTTTGCTAATATTTTGTTGAGTATTTTTGCATCTACGTTCATCAGGGATATTGGTCTGTAGTTTTCTTTTTTGGTGGGGTCTTTGCCTGGTTTTGGTATTAGGGTGATGTTAGCTTCATAGAATGAGTTTGGGAGTATCCCCTCCTCTTCTATTTTTTGAAAAACTTTAAGGAGAATGGATATTATGTCTTCTCTGTGTGTCTGATAAAATTCCGAGGTAAATCCGTCCAGCCCGGGGGTTTTGTTCTTGGGTAATTTTTTGATTACCGTTTCAATTTCTTTGCTCGTAATTGGTTGTTTAACTTTTGTGTTTGTTCCTTGGTCAGTCTTGGAATGTTGTATTTTTCTAGGAAGTTGTCCATTTCTTCTAGGTTTTCCCGCTTGTTGGCATATAGGTTTTCATAGTAGTCTTTAATAATTCTTTGTATTTCTGTGGAGTCTGTCATGATTTTTCCTTTCTCATTTCTGATTCTGTTGATTTGTGTTGATTCTCTTTTTCTCTTAATAAGTTTGGCTAGAGGCTTATCTATTTTGTTTATTTTCTCAAAGAACCAGCTCTTGGTTTCATTGATTTTTGCTATTGTTTTATTCTTCTCTGATCTTTATTATGTCCTTCCTTCTGCTGACTTTAGGCCTCATTTGTTCTTCTTTTTCCAGTTTCGATAATTGCGATGTTAGACTATTCATTTGGGATTGTTCTTCCTTCTTCAAGTGTGCCTGGATCGCTATATACTTTCCTCTTAAGACTGCTTTCGCTGCGTCCCACAGAATTGGGGCTTTGTGTTGTTGTCATTTGTTTCCATATATTCCTTGATCTCTATTTTAATTTGTTCGTTTATCCATTGATTATTTAGGAGCATGTTGTTAAGCCTCCATGTGTTTGTGAGCCTTTTTGTTTTCTTTGTAAAATTTATTTCTAGTTTTATACCTTTGTTGTCTGAAAAATTGATTGGTAGAATTTCAATCTTTTGGAATTTACTGAGGCTCTTTTTGTGGGCTTGTGTGTGGTATATTCTGGAGAATGTTCCATGTGCACTTGAGAAGAATGTATATCCTGTTGCTTTTGGATGTAGAGTTCTATAGATGTCTATTAGTCCATCTGTTCTACTGTGTTGTTCAGTGTCCTTATTTTCTGCCTGGCGGATCTGTCCTTTGGGGTGAGTGGTGTGTTGAAATCTCCTAGAATGAATGCATTGCAGTCTATTTCCCCCTTTAGTTCTGTTAGTATTTGTTTCACATATGCTGGTGCTCCTGTGTTGGGTGCATATATATTTAGAATGGTTATATCCTCTTTTTGGACTGAGCCCTTTATCATTATGTAATGTCCTTCTTTATCTCTTGTTACTTTCTTTGTTTTGAAGTCTGTTTTGTCTGATATTAGTACTGCAACCCCTGCTTTCTTCTCGCTGTTGTTTGCCTGAAATATGTTTTTCCATCCCTTGACTTTTAGTCGGTGCATGTCTTTGGGTTTGAGGTGAGTTTCTTGTGAGCAGCATATAGATGGGTCTTGCTTTTTTATCCATTCTATTACTCTGTGTCTTTTGATCGGTGCATTCTTATTTACATTTAGGGTGACTATTTAGAGATATGTACTTATTGCCATTGCACACTTTAAATTCGTGGTTACCAAAGGTTCAAGGTTAGCCTCTTTAGTATCTTACTGCCTAACTTAGCTCGCTTATTGAGCTGTTATATACACTGTGTGGAGATTCTTTTCTTCTCTCCCTTCTTATTCCTCCTCCTCCATTCTTCATATGTTAGGTGTTTTGTTCTGTGCTCTTTTTGGGAGTGCTCCCATCTAGAGCAGTCCCTGTAAGATGCCCTGTAGAGGTGGTTTGTGGGAGGCAAATTCCCTCAACTTTTGCTTGTCTGGGAATTGTTTAATCCCGCCATCATATTTAAATGATGATCGTGCTGGATACAGTATCCTTGGTTCAAGGCCCTTCTGTTTCATTGCATTAAATATATCATGCCATTCTCTTCTGGCCTGTAAGGTTTCTGTCGAGAAGTCTGATGATAGCCTGATGGGTTTTCCTTTATAGGTGAACTTTTTCTCTCTAGCTGCCTTTAAAACTCTTTCCTTGTCCTTGATCTTTGCCATTTTAATTATTATGTGCCTTGGTGTTGTCCTCCTTGGATCCTTTCTGTTGGGGGTTTTGTGTATTTCCGTGGTCTGTTCGATTATTTCTTCCCCCAGTTTGGGGAAGTTTTCAGCAATTATTTCTTCAAGGACACTTTCCATCCCTTTTCCTCTCTCTTCTTCTTCTGGAACCCCTATAATAGAGATATTGTTCCTTTTGGATTGGTCACACAGTTCTCTTAATGTTGTTTCATTCCTGGAGATCCTTTTATCTCTCTCTATGTCAGCTTCTATGCGTTCCTGTTCTCTGGTTTCAATTCCATCAATGGCCTCTTGCATCCTATCCATTCTGCTTATAAACCCTTCCAGAGTTTGTTTCATTTCTGTAATCTCCTTTCTGGCATCTGTGATCTCCCTCCGGACTTCATCCCATTTCTCTTGTGTATTTCTCTGCATCTCTGTCAGCATGTTTATGATTCTTATTTTGAATTCTTTGTCAGGAAGACTGGTTAGGTCTGTCTCCTTCTCTGGTGTTGTCTCTGTGATCTTTGTCTGCCTGTAGCTTTGCCTTTTCATGGTGATAGGAATAGTCTGCAGAACTGGGACGAGTGACGGCTGGAAGGACTTCCCTTCTTGTTGGTTTGTGGCCCTCCTCTCCTGGGAGAACAGCGGCCTCTAGTGGCTTGTGCTGCGCAGCTGCGCGCAGACAGGGCTTCTGCTTCCTGCCCGGCTGCTATGGAGTTAATCTCCGCTGTTGCTGTGGGCGTGGCCTGGCTCGGGCAGCTGCTCCAAAATGGTGGATTCCCGTTGGAGCAGGAGCGGCTGGGAGGCTATTTATCTCCGTAAGGGGCCTCCCTGCTCCCTGCAGCCCAGGGGTTAGGGTGCCCAGAGTTCCCCCAATTCTCTGCCTCTGGACTAAGTGTCCCGCCCTGTCCCTTTTAGACTTCCAAAAAGCACCCGCCAAAACAAAACAACAACAACAACAACAACAAAAATTAAATAAATAATTAAAAAAAAATAAGCCGCTCGCATTTCTTTGTCCCCGGGCGCCGGCCTCAGGGACCTGCTCACCGGCCCTGCTGCCCTGTTTCCCTAGCATCCAGGGCCCCCTGGGCATGCACTGTGTCTGCACTCTGGCCCGGATGGCGGGGGCTGGGTGTTCGGCAGCCCTGGGCTCCGTCTCCCTCCCGCTCCGACTCCTCTTCTCCCGCCGGGAGCTGGGGGGAGGGGCGCTCGGCTCCCACGGGGCCGGGGCTTGTATCTTACCCCCTTCGCGAGGCACTGGGTTCTCTCAGGTGCGGATGTGGTCTGGATGTTGTCCTGTGTCCTCTAGTCTCTATTCTGGGAAGAGTTGTCTTTGTTATATTTTAATAGATATATGTGGTTTTTGGAGGAGATTTCCGCTGCTCTACTCACGCCGCCATCTTGGCTCCATGTCCCTTTTTTTTTCTTTTTAAACAATGAATTTCTAAACCTTAGGTGTTCTAATCCTGCAGTCCATCTCTGGGAAGAGACGTCCAGACTCGGGGTTGTTGGTCAAGACGACGAGGCAGTAGTCAAGGTCTGTCAATCCTTCTCTTGCTGTGAAATCAAATAATGTTAGGCCCTATCCACGGGATTTTTCTAAGTACTTGTGACAGTGTTCTCCCAGTAGAGAGCCCAGAGCAGGCTATGCTTGCTTTCTCTGCTCCTGTGGTCAGAGTCTTGGCTGAGCCTACATCCAGCCCCTTTGCTTCTGGTAGAGTCCCTTTGTTCTTGTCATTGAAAATTCCCAAGGTTACCTCTCATCAGTGTTGTAAATATGTTTTCTAACGAGTTGATGAATTGTCCTCTCCATTCAACCCTAACCCTAATGGAGCCATTCAGTTGGTCTTGTTTTCTCTCTAGCTTTCTGTTTTCTTTATTTCTAAAAACACTCAGCTTCCCTCTTAGTCTACTTCCCATGAGGGTCTCTGCACCCTCCCTGTTGGGCACTGGCTGGTCATCCTGCCTAGGCAATAACTTTTTCTGATAGCGAAATATATGGCACAGAGTCCACTCAAGACACATTGTGCATACAACTTGACTAGTGTCCAGTGGTGATAGGACAGCAACTCACATGTGTCTCAGGTATTGTGATGCCCACTCTGTGTCCTCATGGGGACATAGAAGTTTCTAAGTTTTTTGTTTGGGACCATGTAGTTTGCCCTATTGACTGATATATTTGATAGAGGGCTAATTTCTGTATTGCTTCAATGTCATCAATTCAAAGGTATGCTATCAATTTAATAATCACTTTCTTGGAGCAGGAAGGAAACATTAAATATAAACGAGGATTATAAGGTGCATTCCAATTTTAGAATCAAGGAATATGTAAACTCCTTGGTAAATATAAACTCCTTGTGATGTGCTGTGATTGGCCTGGAGGAAAATTAGGTAGATAGGTCTTTTTTCAGGGAGGGAGAGCAATCTTCTTAAGAAAAAAAAAGAAAGAAAGAAAACTATGAGCTATCTAAAAAATGAGTGTACCCAGAAGAGAGGTTTTGGCATAACATTTATGGGGGGTTATAGATCCTTTGAATTTACCCAGGTTACAAATTGCCGGCATCAAACATTGTAGACTATTAGCATGTCATTGACACTGTTGGGAAAGCTCTCCAAGGAATGACTGAAGAGTACACCTTGCAATGTTTTATATCAGGAACCTTTTTGGTTATTAACACTAAAAGACCCTGTAGGTCTTTAACAGGGAAATTGGAAGTAGATGATGACCAATTCCAGATGGTAGTCTCCTTGTACTCTGTCTCCTTGTCCAGGACACATCTCATGCTGTGTCTATGCAGCATGTAGTGCACTCGGAGGGAACATATAGCGCACTCGGAGGGAGTCCATGTAAAGCTTGCTGCTCACGTGGCTTTGCTTGCTTGGAATGCCAGATGCATGGCTGCAGCCATGAGTGGAGTCCAGCCAGCCCAGTTACTGCTTTAGAACGATCTCTGGATGGCTTCTTTCACTTAGTACTTTTGAAGACAACAGAGGATTAGTTGAGAATGCTTAAACAGCCAGACTATCTAATGAAGCCGTGATTGGCTTTCAGCATAATTATGGGACTACGGGTCCTTGTTTCTTTATGTTTTCACTTCTGAGTTCCTGAATTTATGATCTTACCTAGGGGAGAAGTTATGATTAACTGAAGACAGAGCACTAATAAAATTAGTCACAGCTTAACAAGTTGTCCTCCTTTCTTAACATTTTCATTTATTTTAGGACCTCTTTTCTCTGTTCTGGTCTCTCTCTCAATGGCAGATAAACATTCAACACCAGGATAGAGAAGTTGTCAATCTTGCAAAAACTGCAGGATTTTATGAAGTCCTTGGGAGTAGTATTGGAGAATTGTGTGCATGGTCATGGACAAAGAAGGACCAGGTGGTGTTAGACCAGTTAACAGCTGATGAATCACATGAAGATGACAACTTGATAGACACTTGGAAGGAGAATGATTTGAATCAAAGGATTAAGAATGGGCCTTGCGAAGATTGAGCCTCTCAATTATTTTTGCAAAAATGACCATCTTTTTGACTATCCTCTTGAAGTCAAACTTAAAGATAATCGTATAGCATTATCATAAAATCTTGCAGGAAAAACCACATTTCCTATCAACGTTTACTCTATTAAAATTTTGTGCGCAGTTGAAATAAGAATTTAGATCTTATTTAAAGGAACCTTATTTTGATTATTTCATTTTCCTAGATAAAGTCCTCATCAGCCTCCTCCGCCTCCTCAAGACTACCATTTTACGTAAAATGTTGATCCTCATGTTAAGAACATTAACTTTGTGCTTTTGTCTTTGTGACAGTTACCCTGGAGTGGTAAGGCCCTCTCTCCAATACGTGCACACACAATGATTCATGTTGGGCAGAGGGTGTGGTACAGATTTCTAAGTCCTTCTCACTAGAGAGAGTCTCCTCTGGTTTGATCCAGAGTTTTGTGCTGTGCTGTTCTTAATCGCCGCTGTCCTGTATTGGGAAGTGTCTTCTTGCATTGTAGTGCACCCTGCTTTTTATAGAAAGTGCTACGGCACTCTTTTATGTGACAACTCAGAATTCAGCTTTAAGTAAAGAGAATTTAGCAATTGAACTACTAAGGAAACCTGTGCCTGTCAAAACACTGCAAATTTCTCTGTCTCTGTGTCTCTTCCCCTCGCCCCAGTTCTTTCCACCTTCACCCATTATCTTTTGCACATGCTCAGGTTTTCAGTCTAGAAAGGTACTTGGACTGTGATATAAGTTCCACAAAACTTCTCTAGGGAGATTTTTATTTCATAATGTTTCAGTTAAGAATGACTTGCAACTTTGATGAAACATGAGCACCTTTGAAATACTGGGGAAATACACGTAAGGGCCCTTTCTGTTCATCTTAAAATAAAAATCAGTAGTGAAAAAATTCAAAGGATGGGTATGACAATTTGAACAAGGTCCCTAGGAATGGATGGTTATTTTTATTCCAGGGACATTTTTTAGGCTTTAAGTCATGTGTTTAGGTATATATCCCCCTCACTCGGCCCCTGATTTGGCACCCAGTTATGTTTTAAGTAAGTCTTAGGATTGTGTTGACTCAGCTTTTATGCAAAGATAAGCTTTGTAGAATGCCTAAATATTTAGTTAACGGCAGGATTGAAAAGTCTCTGAGGTAGTTATAACCAGAGCTAAAAATAAATGTAGCAATCGTATATTGAATATATTTAAGCAATATTAGCAGATTTCTGTTCTGTAAACTTCCTTAAATATTGTCACCTTGAGATATAGGTTTGCTAATATGCAGGAAAAAAAATAGTATCATTTGAAAGTTAAACAAATAAAGAAAAATGTAGGGGTCTGTTTTTAGTTTAGTTTAACGTGGTAAAGAACGAGTAATCTCACAGACTGTCAGAGCTGAAAGAGACCTTAACCAGCCTGAGCAGATTCCTCATCTATGAAAGAAGAAAGGCCCGGAGAAGGAAGATGAATTCCCTGCCCAATCCCACACATACAGAGCGGCAGAGGCAGGGCTGGAGCCCAGGGCTGCTGGCTCCTGCTTGTATGCTCTCTGCATCATGCCATGCCGTCATGTGGACAATTGTGAGAATGATCTAGTGAGAGCTCATTTATTTATTGGTCTTATCATTAATTTGGCCAATTCACTGGATACCCATTTCACCCAGGATATTGATTTTCTATTGCTATGTAAAAAATCATCACAAACTGAGTAGTTTAGAACAATTGCCATGTATTAGCTCATAGTTCTGAAGTTCAGAAATCTGGCATGGGGTGTCTAGGTTCTCTGCTCAGGCTGAAATCAAGGTGTTGTCTGGCTGTGCTCTCTTCTGGATTCAGAATCCTCTTCCAAACTTATTCCTGTGATTGGAAGAATTCACTTTTTTGTGGTTGTAGGACCTTAGCCTATAATTCCTTGCTTGCTATCAGCTGGGGCCTGGTGTAGCATTTAGAGGCAGGGCAGTGCCATATCCCTTTTCATGTGGCCTTTCCGTTTTCCAGCCTAGAGCAGTATGTGGCATCCTTTCTACACTTCAGATCTCTCTGAGTTTTTCTTTGGCTACCTGAGCAAACTCTGCTTTTAAAAGGACTCATGTGACTAGATTAGATCCATCTGGATAATCTCTGTGTTCAAGGTCAACTGACTTGGGACTTTTAATTGCATCTATAAAACCACTTCACAGTAATGCTTAGATTAGTGTTTGATTAAATAACCACAGGGTGGAAATCTTGGGAGAGCCCTCTTTAGAATTCTGCCTACCACACCCACCTTACCTGATGGCCAACCTTTGGATAAACCTTACCATCTGTAACACTTTCATGAGTCTTGAAATAAAGGCAACTATAGCCACTAGGCAGCAACAGCGGCCCCACAATCCATGTACTTGTGGCCTGATAGTCATACCCGAAGTTGTTGCCAAACAAGGCAGCTGGAACAACCTGAAGGAGCAAGAAGTGATTTTTTCATAGCAGAAGAATAAAAAAGAAATTGGATTATAAAAGCATAGTTCAGATACTTCTGCCTGCCTCATGGATGACAGCACCAAATATTAATACTGAGCTCAAGTCAACAAGAAAAAGTTAAGTTACACATACTCAGTTTAAGAAGAGAAAATCAATGACAGAAGGTGAAAGAAATACCTACAAAAAAGTAGCTTAACATTTTGGTACCTAAAAAGGCTAAGCTTAACTTAATGAGAGAAGTAGTCCACTTCTGCTGAATGCCAGTGACTTCTCATTCATTCGGATACAACCCAGGCCTCATCAGCCGTCTTTCTGTTTCCCAGCATGCTAAGCTCTTTCCCACCTCAGGACCTTTGCACATCCTGTTCTGCCCACTTCTGCTGAATGCCAGTGACTTCTTATTCATTAGGATACAACTCAAGCCTCATCGGCCATCTGTTTCCCAGCATGCTAAGCTCTTTCCTGCCTCAGGACCTTTGCACATGCTGTTCTGCCCATTTGTAATGTTCTTTCAGCTTTTCACAGCTTTTTTACTTAGTTCACTCTTCTTCAGATCTTAGCCTAAGCAGCATGTGCTCATGGAGACTCCTCCTCATTGTATTATTTATGTCATTACCATCTTGCTTCTTACCAACCTCTGGTATCTTCTGTCACATCACCCTGTGTATCTTCTGTACAGCCTACACTTTTTGTTTGTTTGTTTGTTTTAATTTAAAAAATTGAGGTACAGTTGCTATACAATATTTTATTGGTTTCAGGTATACAACATAGAGATCTGACAAATTCTATGAGGCCAGCATATTACCCTGATACCAAAACAAAAGACACTACAAAAAAAATAATAAATTATGGACCAATATCCCTGATGAACATAGATGCAGAGATCCTCAACAAAATATTAACAAACCAAGTTTAAAAAATATATTCAAAGGATTATGCACCATGACCAAGTGGGATTTATCCCAGGGATACAAGGATGGTTCAATATCCACAAATCAATCAATGTGACACACCACACTGTTTGCTTGTTAATATTTGCTTATCTGCTGCCTTTAGAATGGCACTCCTTGTATCAGACCTTGCCTGACTCACCTCTGTCTAGATCAGGGTCCAGGCACTCAGTCACTACTTATTGGACATTAAAGAGGTCCAGAGAGGTTAAGTGTTCCATTTGCACAAAGGGAAATTGGCATAACTGAGAGTAGCATTCTTAGTTTTAGGGAATTTCAGCCTGTCACTTGACATACTGCTATTCCTGATTACTAATTTGGTAATTGGATAAGAATGGTTTAATGACTAGCCTGATGTCATACAATTAATCACAGTAAGAGCTAAGAGTAGCTTCCCCAACACTTGATATTTGCAGTTATTACCCCACAAGGAGCTATCTGGTCTGCGTTGAAAATATTCAACTTTTAGAGTTTTTGGTTTTCTCAAACAAAATTAAAGAAATAGATGATAGTCTTCTAGTGTCCAAAATGAAATGTTTCAGTTTGTGTTATTTAACTCTCTTCATATTTGTTCTGCTTGTAAATTCCCTTCCAAATTTGTTTTCATTTTCAATGTCTATTAAACAAAAATGATGACAGATTCATTTCCTGGTGAAAATTACATGTCTTTTGAACTCAGGCCAGTGTTCCTGACCCTCAGCACATCTGACACTGTTAAAAATGTTTACCATTTGAGATCCTTGGGTGGTTGGTATTGAGGCAGAATTAATGAGAAACCTGAAAAGCTCAAGCAAAGCAGGAGAGATGCAAGTAGCAAAAAAGTAGATGGAAATTATTTCCAAAGTACAACTTTCTCTCTGCTTATCTTCTGTAGATTATGCCGGCTGTTTCGTTCTCTACTGAAGTGTAGCTGAAGCTTCTTTTATTTGGGCAACTCCGTGTGAATTTTACTCTGACAAATGTGAAAGTGTGCTCTTAGGGGTTTTTTTTCTTCCTTTCTTTCTTTTTTGCCCTTTTGCATCCTTTAACCTCCTTTCAACTCTCTGGACTTTTCTTGAGTAAACAGGAATTCACTATGCACTGTATGGGTGGAGTTGCTTTTGGCTTCTAACTATGTAAAATAATAGGGGGAAGAAAAGAATAGTAAAGCCAAGACCTTTTATGTCAAGTTTCCAGGTCATCTGCATTGTTGGGCAGTGATAGAATGACTGGGCATCTTTATAGTCTTAACCCTTTTCCACCTTTACGGGCTGCCAGCCAGAAGATCTTCAATGGTTTCCCTTTTGATTAACAAGACTGAATGGTGACAGTTTTGTTTTGCTTTTAATCTCCATTTGATAAAGCTATTTATGTGCAAAGCATGCTTCTTGAGTGGTGAGGGAACAACATGAACCCCCAAACAGGCAAGCCAGATGAACTGGGGTAGAAGAGAGGTGGACCTTTTACATAACTGCTGAGAATGCTTAACTCTTAGTACCTAAATATCTTACTTGTAAACAGAGAAGTTAGGGGTAAAAGACTTAAGTGTCCAAAGGATTCCACATATTCATGTATTATAAAGGGTTTGCTTATTTCCACGATATTCTTTATAGATCACCAAATACTGAACAGAGGGGAAAACTGAAAGCTGACATGTCCCAGGTCATTAATGATGAAAAAGCCATCAGAAGTCAAGATAAAGCAAAGTTAAATTATAATGATTTTAAAAAAAATTTTGGTATCATTAATCTACAATTACATGAGGAACATTATGTTTACTAGGCTCCCCCCTTCACCAAGTCTCCCCCACAAGCCCCATTACAGTCACTGTCCATCAGCATAGTAAGATGCTGTAGAATCACTACTTGTCTTCTCTGTGTTGCACAGCCCTCCCTGTGCCCCCCATGCACTATACATGCTAATCGTAATGCCCCCTTTCTTTTTCCCCCCTCTTATCCCTTCCTTCCCACCCATCCTCCCCAGTCCCTTTCCCCTTGGTAACTGTTAGTCCATTCTTGGGTTCTGTGATTCTGCTGTTGTTTTGTTCCTTCAGTTTTTTCTTTGTTCTTATACTCCACATATGAGTGAAATCATTTGGTACTTGTCTTTCTCCACCTGGCTTATTTCACTGAGCATAATACCCTCTAGCTCCATCCATGTTGTTGCAAGTGGTAGGATCTGTTTTTTTCTTATGGCTGAGTAATATTCCATTGTGTACATGTACCACAGCTTCTTTATCCATTCATCTACTGATGGACACTTAGGTTGCTTCCATTATAATGATTTTTAAATGGACATGAGAATCAGTGAGATACCAAGATAAAGCAAACCTGAAATCATAGTATTTTTGATAGACTTAATGTGCCTTGTTTAAATTTTTTTCTGTCTTAACTGACAAATCTGAACTACTAGACTATCTGTGTCTCTAGGATACCTGGCAATTGAAATGCAACATTCACTATTAAAATATTGCCCTTTATCCTTAAGGCTATAACAGTTACATTGAGGAGATCAAGACATAAAACGATGACAAGTATGAAATGTAAATAGGCTTAGTTCAGTTTTTCAGACTTAAGTTTGTCCCCTCCTTGATTTTGATCATATTCCCAAACATTTACTCTATTTACTTAACTCTTGATTAGTTTCACTTCCTCTACTTAAAAAATTTCCTTTAGAAAATAAATATGGTTATGGGTAGCAACTGTTAAAAATGGAAGACATGCTAATACCAAATGGAGATTTCTTTTAGGTGCTATCACAGAGTTTAAAGGACAATGGCATTATATTTAACAAAATACATTATAAACATTAAACTTGCTAAGGGACTAGATTTTAATTGTTTCTCACACTAGGAGAAATGATAAATATGTGACTAGATAGAGGTGCTATGCTACTGAGTCAATCATATTGCAATATAAATGCATCAAATGAATGTATTAAACTTACAGTGTTGTCTGTCAAATATAACTCACTATTTTTAAAAAGAGAGAGAATGTGAAGGGAGTATCTTTCTCATGTTGCAGCAACAGTGTTTTTCAAGGATGGGTCCTTGGTCCAATGTGGGGAATGGGGGCCATGTAGAGTGCTGCTGAGGCCCAGCCATGGTGATTTTGTTGGTCTTCTGTGCCCTGGGAATAGAGGCAAGCTTTTGAAAGCCATCCAGTATATGCAGGTGGAACACGATGATTTAAAGGGCTTGTAAACATTTATAGTTTATTTTAATTTTTAGTAGACAGTTCATTAGACTTTTGTTCTGCTTTCCCAGTCCTTCCCCCTTTGCATTTGATTTCTGCTTTTATGCTTTGCTTTGCAGCAGGTGGGATGGTGATCATTCTGTGTGACTGAGATGGTGGAGAAAAGAGCACAGGAGGGTCAAATATTGATAACACACTTTCCTTTCTCTTTTGAGGACTCAGGGCCATGTGGAGTCATAACTGAGAAGAGGGTTCCAATTGCATTCACAGCGTGCTGTAGTGAGGGCATGCGTGCCTACACCGGCGGCTCTCCAGTAGCTGTGTGTGGATGACTTCTGGCCTGCTAGGAATTCTATGACTGATGTGCCCCTGCTTCTCTGCAGGGTATGGATTTGCATCAGTCTTTTAATATTTCCGAGTACTTTCACGTACCTGATCTCATTTCTACCTGCATGCCCTCTGTTGGTGTGTGTGAGGTGTAATTAAGAAGATGATAAATAATCTGTAAAAGTATGTGTAAATATTTGGCCTCCCAGTTGTAAACAGAAATAACTTGGGTTACTGTCACCACTGCTTCCTTCCATTAGTGTGAATAATAAAGTATTGATTGTAGGCACACTTAGTTGTAAAAATGCTTTAGAAAAGCTAGATAGCTGTTAATAGCCTTATGCTTTTTCATAACTTTTACTCTGATAATCCCACTGCTGTAAATTTATTCCAAGTCCATAATTGAAAAGAAGAAAAATAAATCTATGATCATTTATTATTGAGTTATCTTTTAAAATGAGAATAATCTATAAGATTACTAATATATTGCTTACTAATAATAAGTAAGTAAACTATGGTATGACAACTCCTTGATTGTTTATGCTGCTACTAACACCATAAACATTGAATGGAGAAAAATAATTAATAGAAGAGCAATGTGAGAGCATATACATGTTATGATTACAACTGTAAAATATACAAATGTGTGCACACATACAAACACCTGAAGAAGGCACAAGAAGATAAACAGCTGCTATTAGGGTGGTAGATTTTTGAAAACATTGTTTTCTTCTTCTTTACAGTCTGTTAGTCCTATAGTATTTTTGTTAGGAATAAAATTCAGGAAAAAAAGAAAGATAAAAATTAACCACATATGCATAAAAAACAAGTGGTAATAAGACAGTCAACTACAGTTGCACAGGGAAATCAAGTAAACGTGAATCTTAACAGACGATTAAGCTTCAAGGTTGTTAGAAGGTGTGTGCGGGTGTCAACTCGGTCACTTTTGATACCTCCCAGGCTCAGACCCTGACCCTGGCTGAGCACCCACCACAATGTGCGGCTTGTCATTGTTAGTCACTAAGGGATAGATGGTGGGTGGATGGATGGACGGTTTTCTAAGAATGTAAATCCAAGTCAGAGTATACAGTTAAAGTGTTAAGGAAGAAGAACACTCCACAAACATCAGTGTGTTTCAAAGACCAACCTGGGCACTGAGATCCATAGAACGAAGTAGAGTAGATCGGGGTAGGCTAGGAGATTGAGGTGCTGTTACCAGAAATGGGAATCGATGTTGGGCAACAAAACAAGGACCACCACCACAATAATCTGCCAATAGGAGTCCCTGTATGTTAGGGGTCAGCAAGGGTCAGAATGTACCACTCTGAAAAGGCTTCCTGGAGAAGGTGTCATTTAACCAAATCTGGAATGAATGAAAGAAAGAAAGAAAGAAAGAAAGAAAGAAAAGAAAGAGAGAGAAGAAAGAGAGAAAGAAAGAAAGACTAACTTTTATATGAAACCTTGAAAGTGTTGAGTGTTAAATTCAGATTTCATTCCCATTTTGATGAAATTCAAGGTTCTCTTGAGTTCTTTTAGGTGGCATTATAGGTTTAAGTTTAAATGAATTTGAGCACTGATGTGTGGATGAAAATGATTTTTGTCAGATTTGCATTATAATGATACTGTATGATGGTCTGTGTATTTGATACATATTCTAAGTAGGAGGAAAACAGCCTGTTAAAACTTTCTCTTTAGCATCTGGCATTTGCAAGGGACTACTTCAGAAATTGTCTTGTAAAGTCTTAATTAGTTGGTGGAGCAGAATAACCATGGTTAAAAAAAATAGCATGCAATGTGAAGGAAAGAAATTGCAAAGGAAGGAAAGCATGTATATTTGAGAAGGTTCCAGTAGCCTGGAACTTGACAATAGTCATGAGGTGCCATGTACTGTCTTCTGCACCATGGAGATTCCCTCACCCCCTTTTTAGTTAAACGTGTCCTTGCCTCATGGCAGCCCTGGATTAGCTGCTATCTCCTGGGCTGAGGAGGCCCCGGGGTATAACTAATTAGCTGTACCACGGGAAGCTTGAGCAGATTTAATCGTGTCTCTAAGCAGAAATCGATTTCTTCTGGTAGTCAGAGCTGGAGCGTCACGCTTTTCTGTGCCTGCTCAGGCTTTAAAACTGGAGCTCCTGCTGATCTAAGTTGCTGACACCTTTTGAGCACTGACTGAGAACCATTCTTTCTGCTAAGAAAACCACATCTACTATCTCATAGTCTGGTGAGGGTAGGTACTGTTATTATCCCCCTTTTGCATTTGAGGAAACTTGAAGCTTAGAGAGGCCGTACCCTGACATTTTCAGGTCAGCACCCAGCTAATCCGGGGAGAGCTTGAAGGCCTCTCTGACGAGTGCCTCTTGAGGCAGACAGATGTCTGTCTCATGTCCAGGAGAAAGACATCTGAGGGAGCTGGGGGAGGCTCACTTCATGTCCTGACTGTGGGATGCCTGAGATTTAAGATGCTAAGCAGTGATACATGGTTGTGATACCACTCGATGCAGAAGAAGAGAAAGTCAGAAGAGTGGGGGTGACTGGCTGGCTGACCCTCTGTCATGGGAAGGCCTGCTTCCTCTCAACCTCTGTTGTTAGACCATTTTCAGAGAGTAGTTTACTCAGAGGCAAGCTACAGTCCGTAGGCTTCCTTCTACCATTTGAAGAAAAGAAAACTCATCTGAGTGGGGGACTTACAGGCAACAATGGGGGGCTGCTTTAAAAGACTGTTCCTGCTTTGGGCCTTTTTTTTTTTTAAATAAAGTCTTGATCCCAGACCTTTATATTATATTATTTTTATTCTTTTCTATGATGTTTTAAGAATGGAAAATATTGCTATAATATTTTTAGTGTAAATGTTTCAGTTATTAAGGATTGGCTTGGGCTTATTTCAGATTAGTACTGCCCTAGCCCTTTTAGTGCAGATGACTTACAGGTAACCTAGACCCTTACAGCTCAGAGGGGGGTAGAATGAATGTCAGGCATGCAAACAAGGATGTTCATTGCAGCATAGTTGAAAAAGCTAATAAACATAGGTAGATAAAAAAAGATTTGGCCCAACGGCCTTACTCGTATGGGACTGGCTCATCCCCTTCGTGGGGTCCGCGTGGTGAGCCCTGCACATGCACGCCCTTCTGCACTATTAGGAAAGGTGCCCTGACGGCTCTTGGCAGCCCACACACGTTTTGTGGGATACGATCTCACTTGAGTAAAGGATGTTTATGAGCTATGCACTCCTGCTGTTCCTGGTATATGCATAATATCTGGGGATGATACCAAAATTTTAATTGTTGAAACCTTTTGGGAGAGAGTAGAGGACTTTTTATCTTTTTATTTTTTATTTCTCTGTATAGTTTAATTCTCCCTTATGCACCTGTATTACTTTTATTTTTAAAATAATAACTTAAAAAATAATACCTATTGTACTTAAAACAGCACATATTGGTTATGAGTGAATAAAAGTGAGATCTAAATAACAAGCCCCTTTGCACTCCTTCATGAAAATCATTCACGTGTGAGATTAAGTCTGTTACGTGACCTAAGACACAGGGCATTTCTTTTCTTTTCGCTCCCTCCTCCCAGGCTGTATGAAACTATACTTATTTGTTCCATGGATAGTCAAAAGTAGGTCAGCAACACAACCAAAAAAAGCCTCTCCTCTGGTTTCTTTGGGGTGGTGCTGGTGGAGGAGGTGACATTTGTGTCCTTGATGTCCCTTTGCTTTTTGTGTTTGGGGCTGGTTTCTAATCATTTTCCTCCTCTTCTCCACATGAGTTTTGAAGAGATTATTTTAGATGAGGCAGGGCCCTGACAGTTTTAGCTTTTGCCTTCTTTATTTTCACAGCATGTTTGCAGAATTTATTGTCTTATTTTCTATTTGCCCCAGTTAGATGAAATTTTATATCTAATGTTCTGTTCTCAGCCTACTGCTTTTGGTATAGTTTAGGGTACAGGTCGGATTGTAGTCATTCCCTCTCTATCCTGTTCTGTTCATGTCTCTCCTCAGTACTTTAGTGGTCACTTCTGGAATATCTGGGTAGTTCAGTGTCTCTGACCCAAGGGTGGAGTTTTCCTTTTCCCTAATTACAGAATCAGCGGAGGTATAACCGAGAGCCAGCAGGCGGGAAGGGCTCGGTTCTCTGTGTGCCTTGTTCTCCTGACGCCTCAATCTTGGCGGGATGATACCTACAAACATTTGTTAGTGGTTGAGAATCGGAGGTAAGAGCCCTTTTGACATTGGCTTTTCATGAAAATAGATTAATTCGTACACAGCAATTGCTTAATGTTTTATTTAAAAACAACAACAACTGTATATACTGATGTAACATTTACAAAGTATTTTTCTAAACATTAGCTTATTTAACGTGTTAGTAGTGACACTTGCTCTCATCGTCTGTGGCTGAGGAAGCTGAGCCCTGCCCGGAATCCAGGCTTTCTGGCTCCACGGCCCAGGCCTGCGCTTGGTCTGCTCTGCACACAGCGGCTCCGCGTTCGTCCTGATGAGGCTTTGGCAGATCACCTTCAGGAAGGTGGTACGTCCTTCTGGAAACAGATTTTCCCCAGCTGGTTAGCCTCTGTACTATTTTCACCTTTTGTTCCTTCCTCCCTCTCCCCGCCAGGCCCTGCCCTTTCTGAAGACCTTGATTCACTTTTGCATGCCACCCTTCTCCCCAACACACATCTCTGTTTCCACGCTCTTGATTTGCCAGAATGGCTTTTGCTGCTAATTTAGTAAATTCTGCTTTTCCGGTAAGATCTAGCACCGAAGTCCTGATGTGTCCAACTTCATTCCAAATTTCCATTAGCCCTTTGCACACCGTTTTGAAAGGTCACTTCTTGTGTGGTGGGTAGTTAAGTGGAGGGGAGGCAGCTTTGTGATGGACATGGTGCAAACTGAGTCGGGAACTTTGGTGTCTAGGCCAGTGATGCCACTAAATTGCATGGCCTTGGAGAGGTTGCTTGCCTCAGTAGGCCTGTGGGCTGCAGCTATGAAATGAAAGAGGAGACTAGGGATTAACCCCTAGATCAGTGGTTTTCAAATTATGTGTCACGAACCTCTGGGATTCGCAGCTGTCGAGGTGAACAGAAGGCTTTCTTCTCTGCTTCTGCCAGGGCGGCCTTGCTTTCCTCTTGTTAATGCACTGAGGTTTCACTTGGATTGAATGATTGATGGATTAATAGATTTTTGATAAAAAGGATTCTCTACTAATAGTTTGAAAACCTCAGATTAGATGATCCTAATACGATCACTGTCTCTTACACACAATTAGTTACTCAACAAATATTCAATTAGTTTGACTTGCCTTTCTTCTTTAGATGTCTCCTATATGCATAGTCTCCCTAAAAGATTGTATAGGATAAAGGTAACTCCCGTCTCTGTGTCATGGGTAGTATTAAGAAAGCATAATGAAACTAGTTGAGGTACATGCATTTATTTTAAATGAATACAACTATAAGCATTCTGCAAAGAACACAAATACAGTGTGGTCTCTGAGCACAAGCAACTGCTTTGAAGGGTGCTCATCTGAAGGAACCACCGTATGGAGGAAAACCTCCCTGGAACTTACCGATGCGCAGTACAGTACAGTTTAAAGAAAGCAAAGTACGTTATGCTATATCTGTGGCTTAGGGAATTTCCAAGAGAAATTCTCACTCTGGGTTTTGCCTTGAATGTTAGCTTTAGAATCTCACACCCAAATAAGATGCAATATCATCATGTCCTATTTCACATCATTGCAAGTTCTTTTCCATGAAGGATCCTGCAGATTTTTATTACATGGTGATGATTTATAATACCTCTTTAGTCCTTCAAAGCGTTCATGAAAATCCTTTTGAAACAGGAATATGAAAGCATTTAAAGAGCATTCCCTTTAAGGAAATTGTAAGTTTATAAAGTAAATAAGTGAAGTGACATCATGCTAGCAGTCCGCAGAGCAGCCACTGCTTCCGAGGGGAGGGGGCTTCTGATTGAGGAAAGGATATATGCTGTTGGTTGGTCCTTTTGCACCCTGAACGTAGCCAGAACATTTGACCCAGTCACTATTACTATATTTTTGTGTTGTCTCCATGAAGTCTTTAACATCCATACATAATGAATATATTCATTCAACAGAAATTCAGACAAGGAATAAAAGCACACCCAATAAGACTGCATATTGAGAAATGCAGGGTTCATAAGATACCCTGCCAGGAAGAGATATTTTTTACATGCTAAAAATATAAATTGAGACCTTACTGAACTAGATTGTAAAGACAGCTCTGTAGAGATATCTAGTTCCCGGTAGGTGGAATTTCACCTCTTCAAAACAAGCATACCAACTTAAGCAGTGTGTGAACCATGGAGAATGCAGATTCTGCCCCTGCTGGTTCATGTTTCTCTTTGGCATCGTTCTCAGGTAGGGGCCTCTCCTCGTGTCAGAGGCCCCTGTAAACCAGCAGCTCCTGCCCACCTGGCAGCCCCTCACGGAAGAGTCTGCCTCTTGCCTAACAGTTCCAGCAAAAGTCCTGCGGCTGACTTTTTCTCTGGCTTTGCCAGGTCCTGTGTCCATCCCTGAAGTGGTCACTGTGACCAATGGGCCAGACCCGAGTCGTGTGCTAGTGCTGGGGTCGGCTCTGCCCGACCACACAGACAGAGACCAGGGAAAGGGTCATTCGCCAAGGAACACCGGGGGTAGCAGTAGAAAGGGGGCTGGGTCCTGGGCCAGCAGAAGCAGCAGAGGTTCCTCGCTATGAGCAACTGAAAGGGTCGCACAGATGCGCTCAGGAGGGGCTGCTGGTGGTGATGGGCGAAGAAAGTTATATAAAAGTAACACCTCAGCCCTGGGTTCTTACTGAGATTATGCTTTTGCTTGGTTCATGATCTGTGCCTTTTATTTTGTGGTTTTGCTAGGCCAAGAAAGAGAATTTCAAACATATACTCAACACTTTGCTATTGGTACACAGAGAGGCATCAACCTGATTCTGAAGAGAAAGCAGAGGAAGAAACCTGTTTTGATTTCTTGATGTGTTTCCAAAGCACATAGGGAGTACAGATTTTTGTGGGAATGGCTGGCTGGAGGTCGCGGGTCAGCTGCGGGTCCGCCCTGGTGGGGCTTTTACCTGTGTGATGCTGATCTTCGGACATTTGCCTCAGGTCTTTGTGCTGAAGCCTGTAGTTTCCTGCGTGAGGAGCTGACCTTTGTGTGCCCAAGTTCTTCCACTTGCCGGCGTCTGATGCAGCTTCCTCCTGCCGTCCCTAGCCACCCTCTGGTTGGGGAAGAAAATGGAAGGTGGTAGAGAAAGGAAGCAAAAAAGTTCACACTTCGCCCCCCAAAGACAGATCTGTTACCCTCCCTTGACCACAAAAATTCACTGAGGAAGTTGGTGAGTCAGGTATGCCAGCGCAGACGTTCTTAGCACGGTTTAGCAAGCCTCTGGTATCTTGTATTTTTCTGTTTCTACTGCTACTGCTTTTCTTCCAGGGTAAATTCACCAACACGAAGAAATGTGAGCAGTACCCTGACAGGTTTCCTCAGGCCTAGGCTGGGGTGGTCGACAGATTACCCCCAGAGGCGTGGGAAGGTGACCCAGTTCCTCTTGGCCATGCTGACTTAATTTCTAATGACTCTGACGTCTTGAAAATATTTTTCATTTCATTCCTGGGCTCTTACAGACCTTCTCATAAATGAGCACATTTATTCTGAAATTTTTCCTTCCTGCATTCATTGGAACAGGGTCAGGTTCTGTCTCCTGAGGCCTTGCAGTACTCAGAGGGGCTCTGTGGCACACCTGAGGCCTGAAGGTCATCAGAGGTATATCCGGGCCAGTGGATGCCTCGTCCCTTAGCAGCAGGGCCACCCCAAACTTCTTTTCCCGCTATTCCACCTCTCTTTTCTTCCCAGCGTTGAGGAGTATGAGATCATGTTTGAGAAATCCTTGATTCCCTTTGGAGAAAGGTGCACAGTTCATTTATTGTATCCCCGTCCACTGGCCAAGGTTAGCTAGTGGCCACTCCAAATGCTGATCTAAGCTATTCAAACTCAAAATTGAATCACCAGTAGAGAATGATGACCAAGAATGTGATCTGGTTTCAGATAAACTGGGGCTGAATTCAGGTCTCATCACTGACTGTTTGAATAATCTTGTGCCCTAGATTCTTATCTGTTAAGTGGGGATGATTTTAACACTAACCTCATAGAGTTCTCAGTACAGTTAAGTGAGAAGTCAATCAAAATAACCTGGCACAATACTTACTATGTAGTGAACATCCTATAAATGTTATCTTACTACTGGAGGGAGTTTATATATATTTTATTTATATAGTATAAAGGAATTTGCCCTTTTTGTAAGGCTGGAAATTTGAGAGAAAATACAGAGACATAATGCGTGGTGTAAAGGCTGACCCTGTCTCACCAGGAGCTTTATCAAATCTCAACCCTTCACCACATTTCTTTTGGATTTTTTTTTTTTAAAGAATTCAACTATTGCAGATTAAAATCCTCCCAGGAAGCAATGCAATGGCAAAGGGAATGGCAGGAGAGAATGTTTAAAGCAAAAGAGGCACCTAATCTTCAGACACGTAACCAAATGCAGTGTCCGGACCTGGCTTGGACCCTGAGCTGAGCAAACCAATTACCAAAGACCTTTTTGAGGCACCTGTGGAAATTTCAGTGTGGACTGTCAGATGATATTAAGGTATTATCATTAAATTTGTTAGGTATCATAATACATGGTGATTATTTGTGGGGGGAAAACAGTATTATTAGAGGAGATGAGGATTTATAGGAAGTTATTCTCAATGTCCATAGCCCTCACCCCATTGGTAAGTAGGTCACCTTGGCAATGTCAGCCTGATGCCCTTTCCCTCATCTCCCCCCATCCTCTTTCAAGACCTCTGAACCCTGAGGCTCCAGCTGGTGTCTGGGACCCGCTCCGCTCCGCCTGCTGTATGTCTCCAGCCAGCGGGATCTGCTCCGAAAACAGATGCCTCCCTGCTGGGAGCACGGGGCGTCTAGCGGGTGCTGGGGTGCTGCTTTTCCCCAGTGTCTTCACCTAGGATTTGACTAGAATGGATGTATCTTTTGAGGACTACTCATGCCACTGAAGAGAACAGCAGGGCAGAGTGATAGCTTTTGAAATATTCTAAATGTCTTCCATACACAATCGAAGGGAGAGGAATACTCAGGGCAGAGTCTCCAAATAGTACTGAGGCTGCGTTATTTACATCCAGGGCAAGGAGGGTGTTTGTGAGGATTAAGGCAAACCGCCCCACTGCGAGCCCAATCCCAAGAGGGGACCCCATGCGAAGTTTACTTCCTGCAGACTCCGCCGTAGGCACATAGGAGGGGATGGGGGCCGACGTGCTGTGTACCTAGTGTAAACCTCTGACCGGCAGCCGGAGACTCCAGAGAAGGGCTTTCCGGAAAGGGATGTCAGCTGAGTGGATGTTTTGTTGGTGAGTGGATGTCTCTTGTCACTTTCAAGACAAATTTATAAATAAATAACCACCACCCAGACGAAGGCACAGGATAGCTTCATCAACCCCGGAAGGTCTCCTAGTTCACCCCATCATCACCCCTCCCTCCCCACCGTGAGATGAGCGCTGCTTGGACTTCCATCACCGCAGGTTAGTTTCCTGACTGTTGAACCTCTCATGTAAATGGATCACAGGGCATGTACTCTTTTTTTGTGACTTCTTTCCCTCAGTTTAATGTCTGTATGGTTCTCCGTGCCTGCATGTAGCAGTAGTTTGGTCTTACTGTTGTAAAAGATTTCATTGTAGGGAGTATGTCTCAAGTTTTTCATTCTTTTGTTGGTGAACACTGGGTCATTTCTAAATTTGAGCTATTATGACTAGAGCCTCTAGGACACATAAAGACGTGTTCTCCTACGTGTCTTTTGTTGGCCATGGCACTCATTTGCCTTGAGCGTACCTGTGGAAGTGGGTTGCTGGGTCACAGGGTAGACACATGTATATCTTATGAGACATTGCCAGGTAGTCTTGAAAAGGGATCCTTCCCGTCTCCACGCATGAGTGTATGAAGGTTCCGTATGTTACACATCCTTGTCTACACTTGGATTGTTCCGCCTTTTTAATCAGAGCCCTTCAGGTATGTGTGTGGGAGCGTCTCACTGTATTTACTTTTCCTTGATGGGTAATGAGTGATACGGAGACCATTTGGATAGCTTCTTTGATAAATCCCATACCGACTTTTGGGCATTTTTCCAGTTTTTATAAAGGCAAGAATGGGAAGAGAAAAATGCAGATGGAGAGGCTGCATGCTGAGGCAGCACCACCTGGTTAGCAATCAAAGGCATGGGCGTTGGTATCTGAAACCACAGATACCAGTCCCAGCTTCACCACCTTCTGGTTAGGTATTTAACTAAGTTTCTAAGCCTGTTTCCTCACTAGAAAATGCCAGTACCAATAGCACTGATCTCACTGGTATGTTGGGAGGATTAGGTGAGATATGTGTCATCGGTGGTTAGTAAGTGGTTGATAAATACTATAAACGTACAGCCATGCTGGTGTGGTGGGGAGGAGGAGGAATGGGAGGCTCCTTGGAGTGTGAGGGGTTATTAGTATGTAAGCGCTGAGTCGTTTCAGAACCCGGGGTTGACCATCCCCTTGCTCGCACCCCACACTGTCCGGCAGACATCTCGTTGCCGCGCTGGCCGCTCCCAGCCACCCGTCCTGTGGGACGTTGGGCCATCATCCCCATCACACTGAGTGGTGCGGCTCCTGACCATCTCCTTCCAGCTCCAACCCAACCTTTTTATGTTTTATTTTTTTCCCACTTCTAGTAATGGGCATTTAGTAAGTACCTACTTGCTACAGAGCACTGTGCTTGGGTATTTCTAGGGAATCATAACCCACAAGGACTGATTCCAGCTCTCAGGAAATGTAACATCCAATGAGGTGGTAATAATATGTAGCTATCCTATTTTTTAAATGCTAATTATACTCCAGACACGGTTCTGAGTGTGTTCATGTATTGGGACATTTATTGTGACACTGTTCTGGGGAGGCATGTGTTGTCATAATGGTCACATAGCCAGTGTCAGAGCCAAGAGTTGTACCAAGATCCAAACCAATTGCTTATTGCTATTCTGCATCTCCTAAAACGTCTCACCCTATAGCAACATGGGCCAAATTAACAAACATTCACAGCCCCTAAGTGCAAAATAGACTCTTAAGTGTTCTACTGGCCTTCCTTTTGTTCACCTTCCCAGAAATGGTGAGGCTGTGAGCTACCCCAGAGATGATATTTTCCAATTTGTAAAGTCTGCTTGTTAGGTAGGGTGCAAGTTACTGTTTGGAAAATTCTTTGAAGGGCTGAGTGTGCTCGGTGCTCCTGATAATCATTATTGTTACAAGCAGCAGGTTGGTTTCTCTCCTGCAGGGCAGAATTATCCTCCATATTGTGATCTTTCGGTGCGCTTTCTATTTAAAAGGACCGATTGCTCCCTCCTCTCCTCCCCTTCACTTCTCCAGTTACTGGACAAAGTCAAACTGGAGTTGCCCCCTTGCCCCAGCTTGGGGAGAAGGGCTTCACCCACCCCTGGTGCCACCACGCCTCAACCCGATGCAGAGCTAATTCAGAGCCTCCCCCACCTTGTTTTTAAACCTAGGAAGCTACAGTGAAGTGAAGGTTTCCCACCTTCCTATCGTCTGTTGCAGTTACGCATCTACCTGCATTTCACTCTGTGACCTGCTGAAGTAGAAAGGGGACTCTTGGAGCCGTTCATTGCATTAACACACTCAGCTGTCTTCTCCAAGCCGTTTGACCTCAAGCTCCTTTTCTGCTGTTGCTGCCTGTAAGCTAGCCTGATCCAGTACACCTTACATTGCTTTCGAAGCCTAAAAAAGCCCTGTGACCAAATGTTTAGCAGGCTGTTCAGACACGTTGGATTGACAGTTCGATCTGAGTCCATTTCCTGCCTGACACACACCTTCCTACCCCACAAGCCAAAGGCTAGCAAGTTACGTAAGTTTTTGGAGCATTCGGGAGGGCTGGCTGCTGGCCCAGAGTTGGGGCGCTCGGGACTGCCTGCACTGGCAGTAAAACATGAGCTCGCTTTTAATAAGAATAATCACTTCGTTCAGCTGTGTGAATCAGAAGAGCAGAGTAAAATCAGGGCTGGGGGCCCCTGACCGTGGCTCCTGACTTCACTCTGGGGCAGGGGAGAGGGGTTGTTTTGTGAAGGGGGAGGGGGAGGGGGAGGAGTCTCTGTTGTTTAAACTTCAGTAAACAGGGAAGAGTGGGCAGGCCAGCAGGACAGGAATTACACTGTTGCACAGCTTGGCAGCCCCGTGGAGTCAGTCAGTAGGGGAGCCGAAGGAAGGGATCTCACCACCAGTGTCTGCCAATTCCAGCCTGTTGTTCTGTGCACCAGCGTCCAGTCTCACTCTTCTGCTATATACCTTTCTTCTTGCGAGGTGTTAGAAGGACAGCTAACTAAATTGGCATTAAACTGCAGTTAATTAAACTGGCTCCAAATCTCAAGCATGGTGTGTTGAGCCTGCTGGTTTTAGGAAGAAGATAGACCAGAAACTTGGGAGAGGCCCTGGGACCTTCTGTCGGGGTGGCCAGGGGAGGGCCCACATGGGGGCATCGGGCGCTGATCTTCCTGATGCGACCCTGAATCAGTTCTTCAGGGTGCCTGCTCACCTACAGTACCACTCACAGGCCCTGTATCAAGAACGGATGATTATTTTTTCCAGGTGACTTGAGAACTTGCCTAACTCCCTTCCACCCTCCTGCCTACCTGGGCTGTGCCTCGTTGGCAGGTGCAAGTGCAGCAGGCACGGGTCACCTCACAGCTGCACAAGTTCAGTGAAACAGAGGCAGCTGTGTACATCCTTGGTATCTGAGGCCGGTCCTCCGTTCTCCATGGTGAATTAGGCTCAAAGATGCTAGTTCTTTGTTTCTGTTGTTTAAAAAAAGGTCAAATGTGGAAAATAACCAAAAGCATAAAGAGGAAAATGAGTGTCACACTCATCTCCCTCACAGAGAATAGTGGCTAACTTTTTATGTTTGTGTTTTCAACCTTTTTTCTATCTCATGCACACACACACACACACGCACATACAATAGACCACGTTCCACATATTGTACTATAAGTAGGATTTTCATTTGCTATATTTTTCTCCTATGAATCATGAGTTTGCTCTTAACAATTGAAAATCCAACAAGTAGTGGTTTAAATAAAGTGGGGGATATTTAGGCATTAAGATACAGGAGAGGTGGTCTGGGACAGAGGGCTGCTCTGTGAAGCCTTCAGCAACCCAAATGCTTTCCTTCCCCCTTTTCTCTCCTCCTTCCTTAGGGTGCAGGCTTTGGTCTTCCTGTGATCTCATGGCCTCAGAGTGGTTGCTATACCTCCTGGCTGCATGTCTGTGGTCCAGGCAAGGAGAGGGAAGAAGAAAGAGTGTGTGTGTGTCGGAGGAATAGAAAAAGTTTCCCAGAAACCCCCACGTGCGTCTACCTGTGTCTTACTGGCCAGACCTGATCACAGTCCCCCCCTAGGAGGATTACAGTGCTCTCAGCTGGAGGAGATTTTGCTTCTACATAATCAAGGGTCTGTTCTTACAGAAAAGGAGAAGAATGGACATTGTCTAGACAACTAGCAGTGTCTGTCACATCTTGTTTTAAATACTACTCCATATCAGAAAGTTCTGGGGTGACTTAGAAACTCCTTTGATGCTATTAGGAAAATTGTGTACATTGTCCAAAGGAAAATGTATAAATATATGACACATAATATAAGGGAGGTTTAGGTATTCACTGAAACCCTTCTTTGGGCTGCTACCCATGATTCTTTCCTTAGCAGAAATTCCTCGAAGTCCTGTGGTTGGTGAACACATAGATCTGTGTGTAAAGCTCATGCTCCCTGAAGACTGTGCTGATTTATACTTCTGTAAGTCATGTATGGGAGTGTCTCCTTCCCTGAGTCTTCCTTTACACTGTCACCATTTCAAAAATCCTTAGTTTTTCCAAAAGATAAAAAATATCGTTATAATTTGAATTAATTTTTCTGTTGACTTTGAATGTTCCCCAGGTTTATTGAATATTTGTTTTCTTGCAAATAGTTTATCCTTTGTCCATTTGTTTTTCTACTGATATATTTACCTTTCTCTTATTGATTGTAAGAACTCTTTATATACTGAGGCTATGAACCATTTATGTGTATTATCTTTCCTTGAATGCATCCCCATTCTATGGTAAATATTTACCTGAAATTTGTTTTGGCTTCAAAACATTCTGCGGTGGAGATCTATTTTCCTTCTAAATAATTATTATCTCAATCAACACCATTATTTCTGAACTGACTTGAAATGCTTCAAGATGATTTAAGAGGAATAACAGTAATTTTTAAGCACATGAAGAATGTAAAGGTTAGCTGCCATAGAAGGAACTGCAAGAGCTGCCATGCATTAAGAGACCCTGTTTTTTTCATGGCTGACACACATCTGGAGCAAGTAAATTTAGTTTCTTTGCTTTGTACCAGTGCCAACTGCTTAACCCTCCTGGTGTGAGCAATTTAATACTTAAAATGTTGGTAGACAGGTGGCACTTTGTTCTTCCCAGGTTTGAAGGGTTCTCTGAGTCCTAAATTCATTTTTAATTATATAACCTCTTTGGGTGATTGTATTGGCATATTTTAAAGTAAATGTAAACTGAGTCTAGGATGTGCAGTGACAGCACTTTAAACGCCTGTGGATCACAATGTCATTCATCAAATGTTTATTGAATGCCAACTCTTCTCAAGGCCTTCTGGGGTCTACAGGGATAACCTTTCACCCTGCTGTTATTTTAGAGTGGAAGTGATGAATGTGAGGTATAAGCACAACTGCTTTGAAATAGAAGAGCTGGTTTTAGACCGAGGGACTTGAAGACTGTTTCATAGAGGAGGCACATATAGTAGGGCTTTGAAGGATATGCATAGGCAGAGATGAATATAAGAACTCTCTTGGCAAGAAATATGGGAATGAGGATTCTTAGGAAGGCATGGGGCAGGTGTAGGAAGGAGCGGGGCATGAAGTATGGGAGGAGAAAGTGGGAAGTTAGTAAATGTTGAGGCCAGCTTGTCAAAGGCCTCCCATAGAAATTTGGACATTATGCTGCCAGGGAGGTCGTGACTATAAAGATTTTGGAGCAGAGTGATTTCAGAGCCGGGACCATGTGAGGGATATGTTGGCAAGGGGAGGACAGAAGTCAAACTAGTTTGAGGCATTCCAGGTGAGAGGCACAGAGGAAGGAATGGATATGACCAGCATTTTGAAAACAAAATACAGTTATTGTCACTGGGTTAGATGTGGGAGTAAAAAGACAGGATCTTAAGGTTTTAGGTCTAGGTTACTGAGATTAAAATGATGCTCTTAAACAAGATAGTGATTATTAGCTACTGAAAGTTTACTGAGCATTTACTGTCTGCCAGGCACTGCAGCAGGTTCTCTGCTGCTGTCTTATTCTTTATTTGGGTGGAATGATCCCCATTTTATAGACGGGGGCATTGTGGCACAGAGAGGTGTCACAACTAGAAAGGAGCAGAGTTGCTATGTGATGATAAGTTTGGTAATTTTTTTCCCATTAAATGGCTTTGTATGAGCCAACTGAAAACAAGTTCTAATTCAGTTGCTTGTTCACAAGTTTTAAGGTGTTACCCCTCCCATTGTCTCAAGAAGCCCTTCTTGGTAGTGACATAAGGCACAGGTGCTAGCTTTGAGGTTCAGGGAAATTCCCGGATGGAGATGACCACCAAGTGTGAAATGGAGGTGTGCTCCTGAGAAGGCCAGAGAGGGGTGGGGGCTGCATGTCTAGCGGTGGGATGCCATCTGCCTAGAGGCATTTGTTTGAGCTACAGGAATGGATGCACTTTCTAAGTGCTGTATGTAGAAAAAGAAGGTGGCAACAGAGAGCCAAGGAAGGGGCTGAGGGGATTTTTGGAGTATGCTGTGGTGCTCTTAGAGCGTGCTGACGGTGAGAGCGTACTGATGGTGAGAGCATGAATTGGTAAATCCACCCACAACTCGATAAAGTCGGACATGCACACATTCTGCAGTGGTCTCTGGTGGAGCTACTCAGCTCTGCCGTTGTAGCACAAAAGCAGCTGTGGGCAATACGTAAATGACGGGGCATCGCTGTTTAAAAGACATCTTAGCGAACAAGGCAGACTAGATGTTACAGTTTGCTGACTGTGCCCCGGAGAAACTCACACTGTTGTACAAAAGGAGACAGGTGAAAAGCTTGTTTACTGCACTGTGATTTGTGGTAGTGAAAAATCGAGAATAACCTGTAATATTCATCTGTACAGAAATGGACAAACTATGATTTATTCATTTAATGACATACCTTACAGTGGATAAGGTAAATAAACTCTGCACGTGTCAATATGTATAAATCTCAAGAACATAATAGTAAATGTAAAAACAAGTTGCAAGGTCACATATATATATGGTATAATCCTTTGTACCTTTTAAAAACAAAAAAGCCCAATATATTGTAGGTGTGCACATGTGGTAGAAAGATGAAAACATGCATAGGAATGGTACCATCCTTGGGACAGAGGAAAGAAAGCAACAGAGGGCTCAGGGACTATGACGTTCAATTCCATAGGAGTATCAGAAACATATTTCGAAAACTGCTAATATGCTAAATCCACATCATGAGTCCCTGGGTAACTGTTAAATCCTTTTTTTTTTGTATTCTTATGTATTCTCATAGTATTGCATATGTGTGTTTATCTGAGTATACATACACACAGTTGAATCCTTATTATTCTTAGATTCCATATTTGTGATTCTACCTACTTGCTAAAATTTATTTCTACCCCAAATTCAGTACTTGTGGTGCTTTCACAATCATTTGCAGATACGTGCAGGGCAGAGAAAAATTTTAGTTTAATGCACATGTCAGGCAAAGTGATGCTCTGTGACACTCTGCCTTTGTGCTTCAGTCCTCATACTGTGAGTGTCTTTTTTGCTATTGAATACAACATATTTTGCATTTTTGTGCTTTTTATTGGTGATTTTGCTATTTAAAATAGACCCTGAGCATTGTGCTTAAGTGCTGTCTGGTCCTCCTAAGCACAAGAAGGCTGGGATGTGCTTTACAGAGAAAACACATGTTAAATAAGTGCTGTTGGCCCTGAGTCCAATGTTAATGAATCAGCAGAATGTATTAGATAAGGTATCTTTAAGCAGAAACACACATAGAACAAGGTTATATATTGATCAGTTGTTGAGAATATTATGACCAGAGGCTTGCGGGACCCTAACCCTGTTCCCTCTAGGAGCGGGGGTTCAGTATTTGCTAATTCCATGTTCATGGTGACTTTGAAAAATTTAACTACTGGGAATATGAGAATCTACTATGTGTATGTAAATGTGTGTATTTTATATTTATAATTTTTATGATTACATTTGATTATTTTATATTTATATATAAATACTTTTTCCCCCCAAGTTAAAAAAAATTAGTGCAGGGCAGAGGAACTTGGAGAGTTGCCTGTGGGCCAGGCGTGGTAGGGTTCGGGAGAGGTGAACATTCAGCAGATGCAGGCGAGTTCATCATATCCAGGGCTCTAGGAAAGGGCCCAGAAGTGGCCTTTGATTTGTGTGTTTATCTGCCATGTTCTCAAATTCAGGTCAGAAGTAAGGCATGCTAATCTCTCCTGTCTTCCTCCCGGTTGCATCTGGCTGCTGGCTGTGCTTGTAAGCGAGCTTGGTGGCACTGTGTGCGGCGTGCTCCGGCTCTGCACAGAAGCGAGAGGGGGTGGACAGCACGACTTAGGCCAGGCCGACCAGAACAACACATTCCCTTACTGTATGTATGTTTTTACAAAGCTCAGCATATTTACCTCCTTGTCCTGTGAGCTGAGCTGAATGTGTGGGAGCAAACATCAGTTTTGTCCATATTAATAAATATAACCCCCAAAGGTTATATGGACCAATTCCCTGTGACAACTTTCTGGGTGATGAGGAGAAAGGGAGCGAGGCAAGTTAGTGCTACTTGTTCCTAAGTTTGTATTTTTTAAATCAGTGAGTTTCAAATCTGGGTTGTCACTCAGAAGCACCTGTAAATTATGTTTACAAACTAGGGGAATTAATTCAAGATGGATCATAAACTTAAATGTAAAAGACAATTGTAAAGCTTCCAGAAGAAAATGCAGGACAAAATCTTTTCAATCTGTGATTAGCAGAGGTTTCTTAATAGATTTGGAAAGCAAAGTTCTACCCCCACCCCCCAAAAAATTACCTTATTAGAAACTTCTGCTTATCAAAAGGCACCACTGAGAAAGTTAACTGGCAAGCCGCAGAATGGGAGAAAATATGTGCAAAACATAATCTGACAAAGGACTTATATCCAAAATGTATAGAGAGCTCATAAAACTTAGTATAAAAAGAATAACTCAGACAAAAGATGTGCAAAAGATTTGAAGAAACACTTCACAAAAGAAGATTCAGAATGTCTAATAAGCACATGAAGAAGTATTGAACACCATTAGTCACCAGGGAAGTGCAAATTACACTGAGACACCATAATGAGATCCTAGTATATACCCACCGGAATGGATAACCTTAGAAAACTGACAATACTACATGTAGGTATGTGTGTTGAACAAGCAGAAAGCTCATACGTTATTGGTGAGAGTGTAAAACAACCATTTTGGAAAGAGCTTGGCAGTTTCTTATTTAATAACAAAAAGCCTACCCGGTAATCCAGCAATTCTACTCCTAGATATTTATACAATAGAAATGAAAATATTTGTCTTCAAAAAGACTTAACATATACTGAAGTGTTTAGATGGGAAATGCTGATGTCTGCAACTTATTCTAAAATTTATCAGAAGATAGGATGGATTGGCAGAGAGAGGGCTAGATCTGTGATAAGGGAAATACAGTGGAATGTTAACAGCTGCAGCCTGGAGGTGATGGCATATGTGTGTTCACTGTCAGTTTTTTTTTTTTCCCTATATGGTCAAAACTTTTTCCAAGTAAATGTTGGGAACAGTAAGTGACTGTGTTGTCCTGGTTGGCCTGGCCAAAGTCATGCTGTCTACCCCCAGAGTCTGAAGTGGAATGAACCCCACCTCTGATGGAGAGGTGTGGCCCCCTAGAAGGGGAGCAGGGTACAGTTGCCTAAAGGAGATTGAGCCAAAGAACCAGGGAGCCAAAGAAAAAACAGTCGTTTTCCAAGGGCCCTGATGGTCCCAGGGCCTTACCTTTAACCCAGTCATTGGGAAATCCTGTGGGATCTGGATAAGCCTCTGATCTTTCACACTGTTTGGAGATGAGGAAGGGCCCAGCTAATAACTTTATCCTCCATAGAACCAGAAAGAATTCTAGAATCTACCCTTCCATTTTGCAAACCCCATTCTGTTCCTTGGAGGTTGCAGTGTGGGGATTAGTGGGATCAGTGTAAATGCTACTTGCCTTCAGTTCTCTAGAGGACAGAGGCACTGGAAGTGGAAAGGAGAGGATTCTGGGCAGTGACTCACCCTCTGGCTGTCCTTTCTTCGGGGCAGCACCCCGCTTGGGCTGCAGAACCTCACAGGTTCCTACTTTGAGACCATGTATACTGTACTAAAGAATTTCTCATCTGCAGTTTTTGAAAGCACAGAAGAACCAGGTTCCCTGTTGTGCTGATGTCATTATTTCCAAAGACATGGAAAGAGGGACAGAGGGGGAGAGTGGAGGAGAGAGGGAGGCAGGAACACAGAGAGACATTCTCTGTTAGAGATTGCAGGGTTTTTCTGGGGGATGGGGAAGTAGTCCTCTTCTGTACCCATGGAAACACCATTCTGACGGGCTCGTGGGTTCACACCCACTTTTTAATGTTACATCAGCACAAGGCCAGGAAATGTTAAAGCCAGAAGACTCCTTGTGCTGTGAGCTGGCCACATCCTACATGCATGTCTGCCTAACTGTGTGCTTTTGCAATTGCATGAGCTTGTGGCCTTTCTGTTGCCTTTGAAATTTTCCTGAAGTACTTTTCTGAATTGTGCATTACTTAGATTTCTTTTTTTCCTCTTTTGCTTCCAGTTTTTGTTTATATTGGCTGTGACTCTGATCTTGGGTTGAGAGCGAGGAAAATTGCTTGTAGGGGTTTTCAGGATTTCTGAATATGAAATGCAAGGAAATTGCATAATGTTGCAGCATTTCCTCTTCTTGTTGCTTGCTTGTTACCCAAAATACAGTAGTTCCTTCTATAAGCTTGAAGGAATTTGGTAGGTCCTACCCTCTGATGGTCTATTGTGTTTTAAGAGTTAGTGCTACCCTGACTTGAGGTTGAAATTTTCTTGAGGTCAAACAATGCTTCCTGAACTATAACTATGGCAACCATGCTTATATAACTCACAAGTCAAAGTCCTATGGGGGAGGGTGAGCAACATCTAGTGGTAGTAACCCCAGAAACATTTGCTCAAGCTTAATTCACCAGGACTGGAAACAAGTTAAGTGGCCCCCCTGTTCAGCAGCTCCCAGGGTATGACCTACCACCTACATGCTCCAGGGGGAGCTCTTTCACCTTTTCCCTTGAAATTATATCAGCTTAATTTGAGATTTGTCACGGGGAAGTGCAGTAAGTGCCCCAGCAACAGTGAAAATGTGAAAGCATCAGGGTCATTATGACCCATTTCTGACCCCCGTGGGAAGGACTGACAAGATGTGCATCCTTTGTCTCAAGATCCTTGTCCCTTGTCAGGAGCAGTTTCTCGGACACTGAATATATGCCCAGCACTGTACTGGATGCCAGGTGGATCCCAATAGAGATACGACACAGAACTCGTCACTAGGGATTGATGACGGGAGATCAGAAATAATGAAAACCAAAAAATCTTACTGTGAAATATTAAAGTCTGTCTAACAGACTGTTAAAGGAGTGAGGTGGGCAAAGCAAGGAGCTCCAGCACGGTCTGTGGCCATCCAGGAAGCTTTTAGGGACACTCTGTGGAGATAGAGGAAAGGGGGATAACATTTTTTAGCACTTCTGGGAACTAGTAGACTATTTTTAATTCTCCCAAAACCCTCTCAAAGTATTATTACTTAGTTCTACTGTACAATAAGGAAACAGATTCAGAAATGTTCAACAACCATCTGAAGGCCCACAGCTAAATGGTGGGGGGGCCAGGCCTTCACACCGAGTCCCAGGACCCACAGCACACTCCACCCACCGCCCTGCTTCTCCTCACCCCAGTCCATTTCCCCTGTGCTGGAATCCATCCAGGGCTTACACAGGTGAAACGACACAAGAGCAATAGTCAAACCTCCAATGGAGCTTGAATTTGTCAGCCCAGGAGTGCCCCCGGCCGCCTTCTGGACGAACCGGGGCTTAGTGCTGTGTGTCAGCATGATGTTCAGCCTCCCTGCATTGGTGGGCCGTGAAGAGCCCTAACTGTCAGTTGTATCGAGCTGAAATCTGCTTTCCTGAGACTCACCACCCCGACCCACCCCCGATTTTTATCTTTGTTCCGAATGGAAAGTGTTTCCCCTTCCTACACGACAGCCCTTTGTGTACTCGAAAACTAGTACTATGGTGTCTCGAAAGCTTCTCTTCTGCAGCCAGAGCTGTGGTTTAGGGAAACGCACCTTGCACGAGCAACGTGTACGACAGATTAGAACAGAGAGAGAGCAGAGCCAGAGCCAGTAAGTCCAGGGAGAAAGCCAATGTCAAGGGCCAGAGGAGAAGTCAAAACCTGACTGAAGACAGTAGAAAAAGAAATGGGATGAGGACTAGACTGAAGGTATATGACAATGATAGAATTGATAAATCTTGGAAGGGAACTTGAGGATGACATGGAGATATTTTCTTTCCTGTTCCTCTTGGTTGCATTTTTTGTTGTTGTTCTTCATTCTAAAGTTCCTGTGAAGTGTAGTGAGGCTTTCTCTCATGAGCTTTTTGTACTTGCCATGACTTTTGGCTGTAAGCAACAGAAACATAATTTTTAAAAAAAGATGTTTCCCCTCTGGAAGAGTATGGATAAACCTCAGATGCATTTAGATAAAAGGGCTCAAACGGTGCCATTGGAACCCAGTCTCCCTTCATATCGTAACACCACTTTCCCTTTGTTTGATCTGTTTTACTTGGGCTTTGCCTCAGTGCTGCCAGAGTTGGCCACAAAAGCTCTGGGTAGGTAGGTATTCTATTCTCTTAGCAACACAGCAAGTCCTCATTTCCTACAGTTGTGATAAAAAGTATTAAAACTAGTATTGTTGACTGCGTTTGGCCAGGGATAAATCAGGTGCACAGTAGGTGCGGTGTCTGGCTCACACCCCCTGGCCCCCAAGCAGCATGAACTTGATTGGAGGGCAGCTGGATTCCCCAAGGAAGATGATGATGGTGTCCGTGAGGGGCATGGATGCTGAGCAGATCATAGTAGCAGGTGTCCAGAGCTCTCTTTCTGCCATGTTACTGAGGAATCATACAAGATGTGAGCCCTTTGCATTATTAGGTATAAAGCAGCAAGCTGTGCTTGACCTTATGGGAAGGAAAGTTCATTTTTCTGTTCCTCATCATTGTCATAATCGTGTTGAATTGCGAGCAGTCCTTCTTCTCCACCAGTTGCTGGCGTGTCGGTGTGCAGGAAGGCTTTAGGGGCCGTTAAAGATTCCATCCAGTTGGCTTTAGGAGCTCAGCCACTTGGTCACTTTTTGCTGGGCTGTTTTCCAAGAGGCTTTTCCCAGAGTCTTAAGGGGCCTGAGCCACACAGGGGAGGGGAGAGCCAGTACCGTGGGGTGCAGTGATCGCTTCCTGAGCCCTTATTTCAGAATCCCAGCTGACACTGTGAACTCTGAAACTATTAGCAGCACTTGTCACATAGCATTCAGTGTAGAAATTTAATGGCTGTGTGAGGGATTTTGATAGCCTTGAGGTAAGCCAAATAAAAGGAATTTGCTTTATATTGTCTCATCATAAGGTTTGAATTGAATATTTCCATTCCTCAATGAGGGAAGATTCCTAGAGAATTTGCCAGATGTTTGGAAGAATGAGGTCCTGTACCTGGAAGTGGTAGACGTGGCCCTACTTTTTCTGTCTGGTCAGTGCACCAGCGCATTGTCTGCATTGACCCCAACGTGGGGAGTTTTTTTTTCAATCTCTTTTACTCTTTCTACTCAAAAACTGTTCATCTAATCAATGCTTATTGAGTGACCTTCTATATTCCAGTTATTGAGCTCTCTGTATATGTCATTCTGCAGGACAGAGCCAGGTTTCACATTTGTTCAGGAGCAGGTCATTGGGAAGAGGCATCAGGTACATTTTTACTGGCTTCACTTTGGAGGGGGTCTGGCCTAAGGCAGCAAGAGCCATACCGCTTGCAGTGGAAAGGACAAGCCCAGGGAGCGTTGCTGGCTGAGAAATAGGAAAGCAGAGGCCGTTGCTTCCATTCTCTCCGTACCCTGGACTGTGCGGCTGAGAGGCACGGTTCTGATGGGAAGGGGAGGAAGCAGCCCTGAGCTGCCACGTTCTGGCCCCTCCAGTTGACACATAGCTGTTCAAATTGGTTTCATCCCCACAGGCTTAAGGTGAAAACCCTTCCTTCTCCAAAGCTTTTCCAAGTGTGACCTGTGGCCCACCCCAGGAAGAGAGGATCTCTTTGGCCTGAGAATTCACGTCCTGTACTGAGTGGAGGTCCACAGACCCAGGGTGTCTTACTAGTGACTTCTCAGGGGTGTTACTAAATATCCTAAATCTAGCCTGTTGATAGAATTTGCTGAGTGTGTGGTCCTCTCCTAAAACTGTCTGCCCCACATCCCTTGCCCTCGCTGGCCAGTTTTCTGTGTATGCGCCTCTAGTTTGGGAAAGGAAGTTCTTGGGGCACCCTCAAGTGTCTCACAGTGCTTGTGGTTTTCAATTACTGCTGTACTTCTGTATTAATTAGAAGTTTGCAGAATTACTGTTAAGTTGGATGGAAATTTTGTTCTTACGTAATGATTGTATTGTTGCTGTTTTAATTACTGTTTAGCTTCTTTTGAATTCTTTGTTAATTGTGGAGGGTTTTTTCCACTGGAAAGTGGGTCTGGGTGGGGAAGGTGTATGAAGTTGTGGTTTGAGTACAGTCTCTAGTCTGGAGGGCTCTGCCACTCGCCCGCTAGCTTGGTAGCCTTGGGAAAGCTATCTAACCTACCTGATGCTACAGAGTAGAGACGTTGTACTCTGTAGGCTTGCGGATGAAATAAAACAGTTCATGTGAAATGCCTAGTTTAGTGTCTGGCACATGATTGGTAGTGGGTGGTTGCTTTTATATTTGACAGATGTCAAATATAAACCCACACAATTGAGAATCCATCGCTCTAAAAGTCAACTTTAGATTATCTCCTTTCCTTTAGTCCCTTAATTCAGTTGCCTAAATTGCAATGCTAATGAGACTGATATCACTGGGTCCCTCAAATTACATTCCCATCCTTAGCTGTTTATCCCCCTGGAGATAGAGAGGAGGAGGTCGGGGGTGGCGATGGAAGTTAGCCTTTTTGGAGTGGTCTGGGGGCCACAGGATTTGGGTTCCACGCTCTGTGTTGAATGTTTTCTGTTACCTAATTTAATTTTCACAACTACCCTAAGAGGTATTAGGAATATTAGTATCCATATTTTACAGGTGGCCAGACTGAGGTGTAGAGATGTTAAGTGATTAGAGAAAGTGCATTAGCTGATTCAGTCTTCCTAGCAGCCATAATTCAGGAACTGTTCGGTGACTCATGTCCCCTTGAAGTGATCCTGGAGAGTTGGATTCTATTCTTTCAAGACAAAGGTTCTTGAGAGGCTTACTTGAAAGCATTGTAAATAAACCTGAGATAACTGCTAATCTATCAGAAGCCAGAAGCCACAGTCAGAGACCTTTCATTTCAGGAAATTGCCCTTACCTTTGAATCTCAGTCTGACACTAGTCTAGTGGGCAACTGAGAGATGTATAGGTTTCCCCAGATCAGACTGACCGTTTCTAAAGGGCCAGGTGGATGCCTGCTGCTTCTGCCAATATGTAAGTACTTAGGAACCATAGACTACTGGTGTGGCTTGGTAGTTGTGTTTGCCACTGCCTGGAAAAGTAAGACGACTGGAACATTGCTATAGAGACAAGATAGAGTAGCATATCTCTTACCAGCTGTGTGGCCTTAGACAAACTATGAAGCCTCTCTGGGCTTCAGAGTCCACATTTATGAAATGGGAATAACAGTAGTCCCTGACCCATAGGTGGTTGAAAGGGTTCGGTGATGTTGTGTGTGTGTGCACTTGGGAAGCACAGTGACCATGCCACCCTCTGGCCAGCGTGGTGAGGCTGCCCCCGCTCCCTGGGCTGCCTTCCAGAGCCTGGTAGTCACACAGTCCTGGCAGGCATGGCTCGTTAGCTTCATTTCAAAACCCATTCTCTTTGGCTCATTTACCCAAACCAGATGGAGAGTAATGGCCCAGCCTCAGAGGGTCGGGCAGCACATGTTTCTGGTGCCCTTGGCTCATTGATCACGCCTTTCCAGTTTGGGGAATGCTTGGGGGTTCCAGGCAGGGGCCTCCTGAGACCAGGAAACCTTGAAGGAAAGTCATTTGGTGAAAATTCAACTCCTAATTAAGGGTAGCTGAAAGCTCTGCATTTTGCTGTTCCTTATGGATTTTGCCGTTTATAAAGAGGAACAAGTTTCTTGGGATAGAAAATTTGAATTAAATGGGAGGAACGAAGTGATCAGGGATGGTTGAAAAAAATACTTGCTGAACTACAGCCTCTGCCCTGCGCTTCCTGCCCCAGCTTGCTGACGGCACTCGCCGTGCATGCTCGTTCACAGTGGCGCGGGCCCCGTTGTTAGCAGGCTGCCCGTTCTGCTCACAGGCTGTGGGCCCTGCAGCTTTGTGGTGCTGCCCCTGTGCCCTGTCCTCGCCTCCTGCCCTTCTCTACTGTGCCCTGATGGCAGAACACCCTGGCCTTCCTCTGTCCAAAAGGCTCTGCGAGGGTTATATCTTTTAACCCCTGATTTCTAGAATTGATGCCTTTCACTCATCAAACAATCTGCCTTCCGTACAGGAACCCCCTCCTTTTATTCTCATCCTTCTGAGCTTCAGTAAGTGGCTGTGCCTCTCCAGTCTTCTTTAGGAAAGGAATAATAGTAATAAATGGGGTGATTGTTCTTACTGTATTTGATAGTTCAGAGACCTTCTTGGCTGACTCCTTCAGTACACAGGTGAGGTAGCAGAAGCCCAGAGAGGGTAAGAGGCCCACCCAATGACACAAGGTAACTGACGGGCCAAGTTGGAACGATTGGCCAGTTCTTGACCAGCCATTCCCACCCAGAAGCCCTTTTAGGGTTTCATGGCTCGCTTTGCAGAGATGCTTGGCCTGGTTCCTTTAGGTTACATGAGTGGTTCTCAGCCAAGAGTGCTATCAGTCACCTGGAATATCTCTTTATGTTGTATTTTTGGGACCAGTTTCATCTTATGCCTTTTCATACCTACAGAATTGTAATCACCAAAGAAAGATCTAGGCACTGTAATTTTTTCTAAAACAGGCTTTATCTTATTTCATGTCAGCATACCAGGGATTGGCGAGCTGGCTCACAGGCCACATCCAGCTCACCGCCTGCTTTTGTATAGCACATGAGCTAAACATGGTATTTATAGATGAGCATTTGCAATTGATTTGATGATAGGAAATACTACTTTTGAACTCTAATAAAGCTAAATGTTATTCTCCCTCTATTAAAATAATTCAGTTTTTCTCATTAATAGGCCTGTATTTCAAAAAAATCGTGCTCCTTGGAAAAAGATACTCTAAATGACTCTGATGGCCAGTCTTGGTTGAGAACCTCTTAACACTAGAGGACCCAAGCCAAGCATCTCTGAAAAGAGAGCCGTGAAGCCCTTAAAGGGACTCTCACTTGCTAGGAATATAATACCTGTATTTTGAAAAATTATTGTATTTTTAATTTTATCAACAAGATGTGTGGAAATTCATTTTCTTTCTTGTTATACAAGTACCTACATAATAGCATTGATTTTGCCTCCTGGCCTGTGAAACCTACGCAAAGTACTGTGTCTCTTTACTGAGAAAGCTTGCTGACTGTTGCAGTATGTCATTATCTGCTTTATATTGGGGCACTTTCCCTTCTTCTGTATTTGGGCGCTTCCCTCTTTTGATTTCTATAAATCATTTAAGGGGTTTCTATTGTAAAAGTAATATAATCTCCTTATAACATTCAGTTTTACAAAAGTATATAAAGTCACAAGTGATTGGTCCCATTCCCCAGCATTAACACCTAACAGCTGGTGATGTCTTTGTCCTGCCTTCCCCATGGACCAGCTGTGAGACCTTAGGTAGCCTCTGTCTCAGATTCTCCTTCGCAAAACAGTTCCTACCCAGCAGGATTGTTATGTAGATAATTTGAGGTAATTCATATGAATGCTTAGTATATTGCCTGGTGTGTAGTTAATGCTTAGTGATTTATAACAAATCAAAAATTTTCCCCTCCTTTTTAGTTTATACACACATGAAGGTTTGTTTTTTAAAAATTCCTTTTCATAAAAAAAAAATTCCACAGATGATTCTGATGTCTGATGTTCTTAAGATACACAACTTAAGAACAGCTGAAGTAAATACTGGGAATTAGATATTACAGAAGAGATTCATATTTGGGGGCCAGAAATTCCGTTCCATCTTACTGCACAAACTAGAGAAAGGAGGAAGGTAATGGTTTTCTTCAGTGAGCCTGTAAGGTAATATAAAATGCAGATGAGTAAATGTGTATTTCTCTTTTCCAGGTCTACAACTCGAACAAAGACAGTCAGAGTGAAGGGAGTAAGTATGTTGCTTGGTCATCTTCTCTGGCTGGGCTGGGATTGAGCTGTGAGAAGGTGCTACTCCAGGCAGAGCCACCAGGAGGTGCTGTGGGCATGTTGGGTCCGCCCCATTTTCCAGAGTGCCGCCCGGGCTGCTGCCACCCTGTAACCCCGCCCCCCAGCCCCGTTAGAGACTCCTGGACAGTAAGCCTGACTGGCGAGGCCGTGTGACACCTTGCATTGTATAACCCTTCACACTTCACAAAGCAGCTTCATGTGCATTATCTCAGTTAATCCCAGGTCTTCTTAAGAATGTAGTTCCAATCACCACTTTAAAGTTACTTAATCCAATAATACGGAGCTCCCCAAGACCCGTGGGAGCCCTGTCCGGTGGAAAAGCCGGAAATGACTTTGCCTTCCGCACAGTCTCGTCCAAGGGACTGCAGAGGCAGCGGCCATCTTAGTGATGGCTTGGTGACTCTGCTCTTCTCTGCCTCTTGGGAGAGGACGGGGTGAAGATGGTGAACTCACTGATAGTATTCCTCTTTGATGGGCATGACCCTGGGCAGCCTCTGTAGACTACCGAGCACATTTCCCCTGCTCCTGGCTCTGAGCACGCTGTTAGTCACGATGCCCAAGGGCACCTGTACCCTTGGAAAGATGATGGAATTAATAAGAACCTGCTATTGCTGGGGTGTTTGGGTTGATTATCAACTTGGTGGAGAGGAGGAAAATCAGATTCCTTCCAGGCTGCGACACGAATACAAAGGAAACCCGTCTCCTTGCCTCAGATTTGCTTTGTAAAGTCACTTGGAAAAAAAATTAAAAGATAGCCCTGGCATGATTTCCGGTAGTGTCAGAAAAATCAGTGAAACAGTGCCTCTCCATGTGGACAAAAGGATGAGTGTGTTTTTTTGTGTGTGTGAAATCATAGGACAGAGATTTTCCTTCTTTCTTTCCAAAATGTAGATTTTACCAGGAGTTTTATATAAACATTAAGTAATTTGAAATGGTTGCTGTTGGTAGAGGACTTGACCTACTTTAAATACTTCTCTATACTTTGCACAGTCTACACTGATACCTATTAAAAGATAGCATTTATTGACCACTTACTGTGTTTGTAAGTTTACAGTTTATTGCATTAGCTCATTTAATGCTTGCAACACTGTGAGACAGGTACTTTTGACCTACTTTGTAAATTAGGAAATTGAGGCTAGTAAATTCAGGGGACACGATTTAAACTGAGTTCTGAGTCTAAAGGCTCTCCTGTCACCCACAAGGATATTCGACTTCCCCAGGGAAAGAAACCATGCCAGAGCCTCCACGCTGGAAAACAGAGACGTCTGTGCCACTTTGCTCTTGGCGTCCCGTTTTGCACAGGGCACAGGGAGTTGGCTGCCTCCAGGGGTTCTTCACTTGCTTATCCTTTCATTTACCAAGTGGGAGAGAAAAAGGGGGGATAAAACATATAGGCCACTTTTTCAGGAGTAGTTTAGATAGACATATTTTTCAGTGTATTATTATTATTCTAAAAAATGTTCTGCTCACAAATCTCCATGCTGGCAAAACCAGAGTAGGGATCTAGTTCACTGCTCCCCCACCTCCTCTGGCATCAGGACTGCTTTTCCACAGCACTCAATGCCTCAGCCACCCACCTGCCTTCTGAAGTGGTTGACTTGTCGTAACTCTGAGTTGCAGTGATTTCCATCCGCCCCCCCCCCCCCCCCCCCAGGGCTCATCTGCCCCAGGAGGCACTGTCTTCCAGGGTCTGATTGTGCTGCAGCTCTCTGTTTATACCGCAACAGAAACTCTTGTAAAGGTAGGAAGTTACTCTGATAGGAATTTAAGAGCAGGGCATTGCTCTTTTTACCTTTAATGGCCAAAGTCTAAATGTCCAGTATTTTCCTTTTTAGAAAGTGTTTTTGTGAGAACTGGAATGCCAGCGTTTATCACAGAGCCAGAATGTTCTGAAGGGGCGGGTAGCAGAAGGAAGTTCCTCTGGTGACACTTGTGAAATTGTTGCTTTCATCTTGAAGTTTCTCTCAGGGCATACAGTGCCTGTGGGGCATCAGACAGAGCCAGAGGTAATGTCTGTCAACTGCTGGTATTTTCCTAACTGCCTAGTTGCCAGGGAGAGGATGGCAGCAGATAAATACATGGACATTTGTTCACAGAACCTTTTTCCTCTCCTCTTTCCTAGTCTCTATTTGAATCTCAGGTGTAGAGGGATTGAATTAATCTTACTCCCTGGTTGTGGTATATGATCACCACAGGCCCCTCCATCCATCCATCCATCCATCCATCCATCCATCCATCCATCCATCCATCCATCCTAATCTTTTCCCAACTTCTATTCCTTTCCTCCTCTATAGGCCATCATTCTAAAGTGTATCTTTAAAGTATATTCTTGGACAATGAGATATTTTATGTGCCTGTGTTTTTAAGTTATATGAATGATTATATGTCTTGTTCTGTTTCTTAACTTTGCTTCCTCAGCATTGTGTTAGGAGCCATCCACATTCTTCTGTCTGCTTCTAGACCATGACTTCTGTCTGCCACATACTCCATTGTGTATAACTCTGTGTATCTGTTTTTGTAGCAGTATGCTCCACCTTCTCATGCCTCCAACTCCTCATCACCGCTAACCACACCACAATGAACATCTTTGTACATATTCCCCATGTGAGACTTTCTCTGGGATATACTTGCATCTGTAGGCCCACCAGCCCTGTGTGAGCATGTCTTCATTCCTGCCAACTCTTAACCATTATTCAGCTTTCTAGTTTTTTGTCAGTCTTACAGATCTAAAATGATAGCTCTTTGGTTTAATTTTTATTTCCCTGTTAATTAATGAATTTGAGTATCTCTTCATATGTCTGTTCACTGAGTTTCCTCTTTTGTTTATTGCCTATTCATGTCCTTTACCCATTTATTCGTTTAGTTGCCTTTTTTCTTGATTTGTTAAAGTTTCTTATATTAGTACCCTCTTAGTTGTAGATACCTTAAATGTATTTTTTAATCTGGGCATATGTCTATTAATATTACATGTAATATCCTTCCTTGAAGTCTTTTTATATGTTCAAATTCATCTTTTTTTGACAGGGTTGAGGGGCTTTCTGGTTTTGATTTTCAAGTTGTGTTTTAAAGAAGACCTTTCTGATCCATGTCACAAAGATGAGCACCTACATTTTCTTTTATTGGCTTCGTGATTCTGTCTTTCTCATTCAGGTTTCTAGTCCAATGGATATCTACCACTATAGATGATATTTCATGAAGAGCCAGTTTCCCACCATCATCTTCTAAACTATCTGTTCTTTCCCCTTTTTGACTTGTGGTACCAGATTTATTGTATGTTAGGTTTGCATAGCTGAGCTCTGTCTCTTATCTCTTTATGTCCTTCATCTGTTGTTGCTGTGCTGACACCTCTGCCTTTGTATGATGACTTTGAAGCAAGTCTTAGAACCTGGTAGCTTGTGTCTCCTCTCTTTCTCTCCTTTTTCATGGTTGGTTACCTGCTTGTGGACTTTATCCTTCTGCACAAATTCTAACATAGCTTTGGTAAGTTTCTCAAAAACTTAAAATTTTCATTTGGGAGCACATCAAACTGTGTAGGTTAATTTAGGTGAAATTGATGCTTTTATAATACCAAGTTAAGTCATCTCTTCCAAGAGCTTTGACTATCTTTTATTCGGCTACCTGTGTCCTTTATTAGAGTTTTAGCTTTCTACCTAGAGGTCTTATCTCTTCTTGGTTGAGTTAATCCCTAAATGTTAAATTAGGGATCTAAAAACCAATCTATTTTTTCCAGTCGTATGGGCTTTTCCCCATGGATCCTGCTGCCATCAGGGAACCTTCCCTGCTTTGTTCCTAGAATGTCAGGAATATATGTCAGCGACACTGAGTTTTCTCTAGTTGCTCAAATTCTTACCTAGTGGAGGAGGGAAGGGACACTATGGGAAGGAGGGTCGTTGTTCCCTGGGCTTCCTTACTGATCGTATGCCTGAGCCAGTGATCCAGACAGCTGACAGCTGCCCTTGACTTTCCCCTTTAGTATCACAAAGAGCAGGACTATGCACTAGGCAAAGACCCTTCCTCTCTCATCCCACCCTCTGTGGCCCCTCTTCCATCCTGTTGTTTGATCTACCTTTGGCTACACTTGGGAGGTTTACTCCCCACAACTCCCCAAAGGCGCTGTGAGAATTGCTTTATTCTCCTTTGAAATGAGCCCAGGCCCGAAGCAGAAGGAGAAGCCAGGAAGCTGCCTCCTCAGGCCAGGCTGCTGCTGTCCTGTGGTTCCCTCCCAAGGGGTAGTTAGAAGGCCAAGACCTGTCGGGAAGGATACACTGGTCCAGCGCCCAAGAGGCAGGGAAAGGCAGGCTTTTCCAGTGTGGATCGGTCTTTTCCAAGTTTGAAGTTTTTAGTAATAAATGTCACTGCCTACTTCCTTCCAACAAGATCAGCTTGTTTACATAAACTGCTTCTCCAGCTGTGTGAAGGCTGGCAGACCGAGCTAGAGAGGGCTTGATCTCCTAATCTTGACTTCCTAGCACCACTTTCTTTAATGTGAATATTAACTCCAATTCTCTAGGTTAGTGGTGCTATTTGAAAAGAGTCCGTCCGAGTTGCCCAGGCGTGCCCGCTAGCACGTCAGGACCAGCGCAGCACTGGCTGTCTGGCTTTTCGAGAGGACATCGCAGTCGTTAACTGCGCTTCCCACCCTTGTTTGCTCCTACCTGAACCTTTTACGGGGCTTCACTGTAGGAGTCCAGGCTTCCTGCAGCTTTTCATTTGATTAATACCTCTTGGAGTTTCCAAGGGCCTGTGGAATATGTGCCCTTAAGGAATCTATGATCTACAGTTGAGGCTCGACCACTGGGAGATGATAGGCAGATGGCCAGTCCCATGTGCGTGGGTATGTGTAATGTTCCCAGTGTGGACAGCCAATTGGTTTGAGAGTGAGCTTAGAATGGGCTTCTGTCTAGGCCAGAAAGACCTTAAAAAAGGGAACTTCCTACCTTCCCTCCTCCCCCAAAGAAGGAAATACAGCACTTAAGCCCTTCATTCCTTCCAGTTTGTTTTTACTCTAGTACTTGCACACGAATCCTTTGCATTTGTATAATGCTTAAGAACCCACTAAAGTTGCCAGTCTGTCATTCACATTGGGACATGGGGGAAAGAGCAGTGACTGGAGCAAGAATGCAAAGTTAGAATTAGGATTTAGTCACCTGAAGGGTCTAGACATTGAATTTCTAAACTTCTCTCCCAAGCAGGTTGAAAAACATATTTTTACTTATGATAAAAATAACATGAACTCATTGTAGAGTATGAAGGTAATACAGCAATGATTTTCCAAAAATTCAATAAAAACACCTATAAAACAACCTGATACTTCTTTCTTGCCTTTTTTTCATAATGTCTTATATGTATTTTGTCACTGTCAAATGTATTTTGACTTAATTGGCATTGTACTGAAAATACTTGTTTGTATTCTGCTTTAAAAAATTTACAAGCATTTGCCCACATCATGAAAATTGTTTATGAGTACCATGTGTAATGGTTGTTTAACATTTTGTCATAGGATTATGTCCTAATTTGTGAAGCCGTTTCCTAGCATTGGACTTGAATGTTCTTTCCAGATTCTTGCCGTTAGAGTAACCTCGGTCTTTGTACACGTGCCCTGGAGAGAGCTGTTTCCAGGGCGGGCGCTGTGTGAGTGCTGCCGGTGAGCTGCTGGCGTGCTGGCTGGAGAGCTGTGGATGGGTGCCGGCCCGCTCTGAGCTTTCATTCCCTTTTCTGTAAGATGGGGATAAGGGGCAACACCCTCCTTAGGAAGTTTCTGTGAGGATTACAGCTCAGCACCGGGTGTGGATGCCATTCAGTAGTGCCTCGTTACTGCTGGTTCCTACCCTTCTCCTTACCTGGCCATGCAGTTATGCCCGTGTGCAGGGGAGGGGCTCCTGGGCACGCAGAGTGGCCGCTCAGGGGAGCAGAGGGGAGTGCGGGGGGAGGAGAAGGGGCAGCAGCCAGCACCCCTGCTGTTTTCGGGCTTGGTGCCTTCTGAGTGTTGGTTCATTTCATCCTCACGACTGCATTTCTTGGAGTAGGGTATGCCCCCTCCTGCTGGCACCCAAGGTCATTGTTGATGTACCAGACAGACATTTTAAATTACCATTTAGATTTAAATTTTTTCATGTATCTTGGGGGAAAAACACAAGTACACATAAACCTTCTGGTTTTCTAAATGTTGTTTAGCCCATGGGTCAGCTTGTTCAGTAAAGGGCCAGATCGCAGATGTTGTTGGTTTTGTAGTACTAACTCTGCTGTTACACTGTAAAAGCAGCCATAAACAGTATAGAAAAGAATGGGTGTCGGTGTTTACTGATAAAACTTTATTTGCAAAACAGGCAATGTGAATTTGGCCCACAGACTATAAGTTCATTAATACTTAGTTAATACAAGGGTAAGTTTTTAAAAATTAGTCTGCTTAAGATGGCATGAGGTTATGGCAATGAGTGTGAAAGTGACGTGTCAATAGTTGCCATTCACAGAAATGCTGTTCACAGCAGCTGGTTTACAAGTAAGCAAGCAGGCTTTAGAAGTCCAGGTAGCACAGCTGAGAAGTAGTCGCTGACGTTCAGACCAGATTCTGCCTGATTGCCGGGGTCATTCCCACCCCCCATCACTCTTTTTGATCTGTGTGAAATCTTGGCTCTGTTCTGCCATCCTGCCATTATGTGGCCAACCCCCTGGGGCCGGAGGGAGTCCCATCATCAGCCTCGAACGCCTGACCTCCCTGGCTCGTTGCTGCTGAGGGGCCGTTCCGTGCTCCTTCCCAGGGGAACCTCTCCGTCAGACCCAGCAGGGGCTCGTCACACGCCGGCTCACCGCTGCGAGACTGAGTCACGTGTTTCAGTGATTCTTCAGCTTCCCAGGTGCAGAGCTGTGCCCGACCCCCCTGCAGGCCTGTGGACGCACAGCCAGACCTGCCTCCTGTGCTGCTCCCGTTGCATGCATCACCCTTCTTTGGGGTTGTCATTCTGATCAGACTCCTTGTGTCATCTCTAGTCTTTTCTTGTTTCATCAGGACAGGGTTGAGAAGCAGGAGAGGAGAAGGGGAAGCAACATTACCTTTGCTTCGCTGGCCTGTTGCCCTTCCTCTGATTTATACGCTCCCTTCATCTCTGGGCCTTCACTTCCCTTGATCTGTAAAACAGAAAAAGAGATTGAGTCTTGAAGATTGTAGGGAAAGGCTTAGTGGGATAGCCCGGGTCAGTTTGTAGGTGGTTCTAAAGCCTTTGGCCATTACTCAAAGCCCAGCAGTCTCATGAAAGCAACAGAGGATACAAAAGAGAGTTTTCTTTTTCTTTTTACCTCCAGACATCTTCAGCTTTTTGCTGTTAGAACGCCCACATTTGGGAGGCAGGAGAGGCGGCCACTGTTAACAAAGATCTTTGTGGGATCAGAGCCATCCAGTGGCTGCCAGGTCTCCACTGGTTGGTGTCTTATAAATAGAACATTTCCCCTTTTAAACCTGAGAAGGATGGACAGCATTGTTGGGTCTGGAGGCCTTGCCTTCCGTGCGCTGGCCCACAAGGCAGTCAGCTGAGGCCACCTTCCCCTCCAGCTTTTCATCCACGCCTCCCGGACCAGGCTGACAGAAGACAGACACGCACCCCCTGCCTGCCTGTATTCCCTTCCAGCTCCACCCGTGCTCCCCCACCCATCTTGGCCCTTTTTCTTTCTCCTTTCTCCTCCCTCCTGTGCCATGGCAGGTTTCTGTGGGCACCACTTTCTTCTCCTGTGCCGCAGCCAGGCAAGGTGGTATAATTCTAGTGCACCCAAGTGCTGACTTTCTACACCTCCCTTTTCGTTATGAGTTGTATGCGCAACACAGTCGCTACACGTAGCCTGTGTGGAGCTCAGGTTATATTTACTTGAGCAGAAACACCCCAGCTTGAGAATAGCCTGGGCTGAGGGGCTGGGGGCTAGCAAGAGAGGAAGCAAAGGGAACAACTTGTTTTCCAGACATTTTATTGTATGGGTTCCCAGCCATTTTGCTTGGTGAGACCCCACCCGCCAAGGACTATGAGGCGATGGTGCTCCTCAGACGCACCTGGACAGTCAGAAGCCTTCTGCATATCCTAGGTGATGCGTGAATCCATCCTCTCTGTCAGCCAACTTCAGATGGACAGTCGCAGCCAGTGTGACTGCTGTGGCTTACCATCCCCTTTCCCTCAGCAGCGTGGGCTCCATACTGACAGCAGACCGCAGCCTGGGCAAGTGTGAACCACCCCTTGGCATCCCAGTTTGAGCTTCAGCCAAGGAACAGTGAGCAGGCCTCTGGCTGCATCTTTAACTGCAAAAGCCCAGTGCAAAGCATTGTTGAGGCAGAGGCTGAAGGATCTTCCCACTGCCTGTAAGTGCAGGCTTTCGATTACTGTTTATTGAGCATGTACTTATTACTAAGCCTGTGCTCAGTCTTTGATATGTGTGGACATTTGATCCTTACAAGAACCCTGTGAGGTAGATAGTATCATCCACCGCATTTACAGTGAGAAAACTGAAGTTTCATTCTGAGTGCCAACTTGTGGTCTGTCAAGGTCTTTTTCCTCCTCACCCTGATGGCAGTGTTCAGGGTGCAGCTCACTTTGGTGTGTAGATGTAGCAAAGGCTGTCAAGTTCCATTGCCCTTGGGAGTAGTGTTGAGTAGTGGTTGGGAGCAGGGGCTCTGGAGTATTATTACACACATGGCTTGGAATCTCAGCCTCATGACTTAGTGTGCAACTTTGGGAAATTAATTTCCCCAGGCCTCAGTTTTTTAATCTGTAGAAGGGGGATAGCTTCAGTACCTTCATCATTGGTTTGATGGGAGGATTAAATGGGATTAGGATGGAAATCCTTAGCTCAGTGGTGCCTGGTATTCTAAGCAATCATTGAATGTTGCCCTCTGCTGCTGTTACTATCAATAACATCATCGTCATCCAAAAACAGAGGCTATTTGTACAAAAGCATGATGCCAGACAATCCCTTTAGAGCTCCTCAGAGTGCCTGACAGACACTGCCTTGTTTGCTTTTCACAACACCTGTTCTTACAGGTGAGAAGGACTGGGGGCGGTGAAGGACGGTCATCTCACGGACCAAGTCCACGCACTCCAGGCACAAATGTTAGGCCTCTGATTCTGAACGTCATTTCTTTCCCTGCCCTTTGCTGCCTCAGAATTTGTTGGGACCAAAGAATATCTAAACCTTTCCTAGGGCAGATTAAGTTGAGAGGACAGTTAGGCAAAGGCAGGAAAGGGGTCTGGGTGGGGAGGGGCAGTTGGTTCTATACTTGAAATACCTCCACCTTCAGAAACCTGGCGATGTCCTCTTCTGGTTGAGAAATCAAGTGTGCAACCACTCCGGCCTCAGGGCAGAAAGGAATTGGGGCTACTGGACTGTCATTCCTCCTCAGGATGCCCGGGTCCCCATGTAGGAGGCACATGGTCTGATCAAGCTGGTCGGCGTTGCCTAGGTGTGCATTAGGCATTGCTCTGTCCCTGCTGTCCCAGTTTTAGGGGGGACTGGGAGAGTGCAGATGTAAAACCCACCAGGGAACGCTCGGTCCCGGGCAAGTGGGTGTGCGGCCTGTGCTGCGTGAGGGCCCGGGCCCTGCTGCGCTGGCCGCCTGTGCCTGGCTGAGAATCGCAACGCTCTGCCCAGCTCTTCTGGAGCCCCCACCCTGGCTGAGGCCGAGCGCCGCGGGGTTTATTCCAGGCCAGGCAGAGGTTTCATCTCTTTTCCTGCTGCCTATTTTACTCTTTACTCAGTGTCGCTCTTGGCTTGTCTTTCTCTGTGTGAGTCCTTAGAAGCCACGGAAAAAGAAAATAGGTGCCTGTGTACCTGGTAGGCTAGAGAAGAACATTCAGATTGGCAGTATTCATGCCGAGCGGTTGGGACGGATGAGCTCCCCATCAGTTGCATTGTCCTGTGCTCCCCGCCGCGGGACCCCTGAACTCTGGGGGCACCAATGTGTGCAGCCAGCTGCTTGCCGTTCAAGGCTCATGGAGTGTGGGGACTTCTTCACCTATTGGTTTCTGGTAGAAAATGTCACATGTCTATTGCTTTATCCAAGAAATGTGGAAGCTACAGTAAGGAACACGGCAGGCACAATCCCTGCTGTCATGGAGTTACTCTGTCGAGAGAAGTTTACAGCGGCGAGTAAGCAAGCAAACAAAGGCACACTTTCAGGTGGAGAGCAGGGCCAGGAAGAAGTAAGAGCGAAGGGAGAGAGAATCATGGGGGTGGCTATTGTATTTATTTATTTTACTGAAGTATAGGTGACACATTATTACATTGGTTTCAAGTATACAACACAGAAGTTCAGCAGTTTCACATATTGTTAAGTCCTCACCCCGACTAGTGCAGTTACTAGCTGTCAGCACAGAAAGATGTTACGGAACCATCGGCTGTATTCTCCATGCTGCGCTTCGAGCCCCGTGATGAGCTTTTACTATAATTGAGTTTTTTGTGCCCTTTTATCTCCCTTATCCTCCTCACCCACCCACCTCAACTCCTACCCCATAGTAACCATCAGTCACTTCTCAGTGTCTCTGAGTTTACTGCGTGTTTTTTTCCATTTTGTTTTGTTTTTTAGAGTCTGCAAATAAGGGAAATCATATGGTATTTGACGTTCTCCACCTGGCTTATTTCACTGAGCATAATACTCTCTAGATCCATCCATGTTGCCACAAATGGAAGGGTTTCTTTCTTTTTTATGGCTGATAATATCCCATTGTGTGTATGTACCACATCTTCTTTACCCATTCGTCTATTGATGGGCACTTTGGTTGCTTCCACATCTTAGCTATTATAAATAATGTGCCAATAAACATTATTAGGCAATAAACAGTGGCAATAAACAGACACAGATGTGCATGTATCTTTTTGAATCAGGGATTTTCTTTTCTTTGGGTAAATTTCTGTAAGTGGAGTTACTGGGTCATATAGCATTTCTATTTTTAGTTGTTTGAGGAACCTCCATACTACTTTCCACAGTCTGCAACCAGTTCACATTCCCACCAGCTGTGCACAAGGGCTCCCTTTCCTCCACATCCTCACCAACACTTGTTATTTCTTGTCTTTTGGATGGTGGCCGTTCTAACTGGTGTGAGGTCGTATCTCATTGTTGTTTTGATTTCATTTCCCTGATGATTAGCAATATGGAGAATCTTTTCCTGTGCCTATTGGTCTTCTGTATTTCTTATTTGGAAAAATACCTGTTCAGGTCCTCTGCCCATTTTTTAAATTGGGCTATTTGTTTTTTTGGTATTGAGGTGTATGAGTTCTTTATATATTTTGCATGTTAACCCCTTATTGGGTGAATCATTTACGAATATTTTCTCCCATATTGTAGATTGCCTTTTTGTTCTGACAGTGTCCTTTGCTGTACAGAAACTTTTTAATTTGATGTAGTCCCACTTGTTCATTTTTTATTTTGTTTCCCTTGCCCAGGGAGATGTGTTCAGAAAAAAGTTGCTCATGTTTGTGTTCAAGAGATTTTTGCCTGTGTTTTCTTTTAAGAGTTTTATGGTTTCATGTCTTAAATTTAAGTCTTTAATCCATTTTGAGTTCACTTTTGTGTATGGATTTAGACAGTATTTCAGTTTCATTCTCTTGCATGTAGCTGTCCAGTTTTCACACTGGTTATTGAAGAGACTGTCTTTTCCCCATTGTATATTCAAGGGGTGGCTATTTCAGATACCTGGAACAGAGAAGGCCTCTCTGGAGAGGTGACATTTGAGAAACCCGAACAAAGTGAGGGAGTGAAGCATGTCAGGAGCTGGCAGAGGAGACAGCACACGCAAAGGTCTCTGAGGTGAAAGGACCGCACAGTCTGTGTTCCAGGGATCCCAGGAAGGACCGCTGTGACTGGATTGGCAGAAGCCAGAAGGAGAGCGGGCAGGGAGGCTAGGCTAGATCACGTGACGTCATGGTCAGGAGGTGAGGTTGTGTTCTAAGTGTCACGAGAAGTCCCTAGAGAGTTGTGATCAGGTGAGAGACATGCACAATGTATATTTTTAAAAGATGACTGACTCTGGCTGCTGATGCGCGTAAACCATAGGGTGCGTGAGTAGAAGCAGCTGGGAGGCTCCAGTGGGAGCCCGGGCAGCAGGTGCTGGTGGCTCGGAGCAGGGCGTTCGCCACGGGGACGGTGGCAGTAGTTGGGTTCTCGATGTGTTTTTAAGCTGTTACAGAATGGATTGGAAACGAGGTGTGAGAGGAAGCAAGACATCAAGGATGACTGACAGAGTAGGACATCTCACTGGTAGAACGTGGCAGCCTCCCATCTTGTCCTTTTATAACCAGGTTAATGTAGTGCCTCGTCTGGGACCATTTAGGGGAGCAGCTCCCAAAGGTGTTATTTGTCTATTGCCCTCATGATTTTTTTTTTTTTTTTTACATATACTACCTATATTATTAACTACTTACTTTTATTTAAATCAATTCACTCTTTTTAAACTATATCTATTTTTTTAAATATTTCATGCTATGTGTAATAAACCATAATTTCTGTTCATTAAAATAAGTGTACTAGTATTAAAAATATTTGTGAACCACTTAGAATCATTTAGTATACCACCAGTGGTACAGGCCAACATTACATGTGGAGTTACATAGCACTGGCTAATCATTATTATCAGATGGGGAACAGGATATTGGCAACTAATGGTTGACCATCATTCCTGTTTGTCTTCAGTGATCATTGTTTTAATTGCTTGGCATATAGCACATCCCAAGTGTGTATGTAGTATGCACTTACCCCAAGTGTAATTCTCATGCCTTCTGAAGCATAACCTCTGGAACAGTGCCCAGAATCTGCATCACAACAAGCATGCCTCTGCCTATCTTGTCCATCAGACTCGAGAAGTGCTATGGGAGTAGACAAGGCAGAATCCAGAAAACATGATCCCTGGCCCCCCAGTTCCTTCCTGACTAAGTCAGGTGAACTTCAGCAAGAGTAGGGAGTAGACGAGAAAGAGCTCTGGCGTCAGACTGAGTTGCAGTCCTGGTTCCAGCACTCAGTAATGCTGAAAGCTTCCAGAAGTTCCTTGACCTTGTCTGAGCTGAGGTTTCCTGCTTACAGTATAGGGGTGGTGGCGGTGGTATGGGGCGTTGAAGGGCTTAGCCTGGAGCAGCTCTGCTCGGTCAGCTTAGCTCTGCTATCATTATTTTTGTTACCACGTAACATCATAAGCCTGGCTTCTCTCATCACAAAAACTTAGCAGATATATTGGGAAAGTCGAATAAGCTGTAACTTACTAATTTATCCTATAAATGGTAATATATTATCCTTCATTATACTTATTAGTGTGGAAACACAGTGAGATGTTATTAGTGAGAACAGTAACAATATTTACCCAATGGGATTACTGTAAGGATAACATGAACTTGGATATGGAAAGTTTGATTCCAATATTAAGCTATAGTAACATCCTAATACTGGTAATAATGGTAATGACCATTTATTGAAATACCAAATAAGTCACAGTTATGTGCATTTCATTTGGTCTTTGTAATACCTCGTGAGTTATCCCCACTGTCAGAATGAGGAAGGTCTCAAGAGAGGGTGAAGGTCAGACCCAGCTTGAGGTGGCAGAGACAGGGTTAAAATCCAGGCCTGTCTGGGTGTAAACTCATTGTTCTCTTCCCAGTACTTAACTACTTCTGTCTGCGTGTCTTCAGTTAATATTAAAGTTAGTTCACGTTACCTGACTACCTAACAGCCAGGGAGCAGAATCCAAGGCAGTGGGGTGGGGATGGGGCCCAGGGTCTTGGGGAGCTGGTATTAAAACTTGGCAGCAGTAGTCCCCAAAGAAGAGAATTCACACCGGGAAGAACCACCAACCGGCCGACTTCCTGGACCCCACTGGATGCTTCTGAGAGCTGCCGCCATGCAGACGTCTTCCCAAGGGCCACAGCCGGGAGCCTGGCAACTCGAGGGCGTCACATGCCTGGGAGAAAGGCCGTGGGCCCTCTGAGTGTGTGAGCCGATTGGAAGTCTAGTCTCCAGATGGAGTTCTATTCAGTTCAGTGTGGGTGTTTTCCTTCATGGCTTTTACTGGTGCTGAAATTGATTAAATTCAGAATGAACGAGGCAGACCAGACTTTAAGAGCAAATCACGTTGGGAAATTGAGTGAATTTTTGTGGTGAGAACATGCCCCTGGTGCTATCCATAAAGCGGTGGCCTGCTCATAATAACTCCAGACAATTGCATGTATCCACCCACATTAAAAATGGGGCAGTAACTTTCTTTACCTCTCAGTTCTCTCATTTTTATGCAGACATCCAGCACTTCCAGCAAATCTCATTTCTCTCATAAAGAACTTGAACTTTTTTTGATCAAAGGAAAGTTAAGTAAGTTTCCTGGGGAAAAGTTTTCAGCTAGGAAAAACCTGTTGAATACCAGCTTTAGTAGAATGGTAATCCATTCTAATGTGTGTAGTGACTACTTCAGTAGATAGCACCTCTCCTTTGGAAAAGCATTCGTCTCCTGAGGTCTGTTAGAATCCCCGGGATGCTGGTGTGGGGTCACTCGGGGTGTGTCCCGGAGCATTGTGTTTGCAGACTATATGTCCGTCCATCAATCTATAGGATGGAAAGGTTGCTTCTTTCCAAATTGGTGATTTGGCCACTTCCTGGCTAAGTGCTTGCTGTTCTGAGTACTACGGATTAGAATAGGGCCACAACAGGTTACTGATTTTCAGAACAGGGGCCCTTGATCCTGCAGAGTGAGGTCTGCTGGGTAGTCTAGAGCTCTAGAGGAGAAAGCTCTTGTTTTTTAGGGCTTTCCTTGACTTTCTCTATTGACTGTTTAGATGGCCCAGTTAGTAGGATGTGGAAGAACGCACTCCTCCCAGCACCACCAGCAGCCCCAAGTTCATGCTCAGTGATAATACCACCTCACTGGTTTTCTAAAGGTGTCCAGGGAAACCTAAACTTAGCTTTGTCTCCTCTGTTCCCTGTCTCGGCTCGCACAGCTCTTGTTTTTCCTGTCTCTTGGACTGTTCTCGGGGCTGTGCTGCTAGGTGGTAATACCTCTTTGTACTGATACAGGAAGGAAGGAAGTGGTTAGATCAGGCCATTCATATCTTTATTTAACCTTTATATCCTCACAAAAAAGATAAAAAATCTGAGGACCAGAGTGTAAATAGCTCAGTTCCTCTCATAGGATTTGTATCAGTTGGAATCTGAAAGGTCAGTTTGACTGCTTCACGCTGCCCCTTAGCAACTCTCCCCACCAGTAGGTCACCAGTTTGCCTAAATGTGCATTCAAAATGAAAAATTACACAAAATGAAAAATTTCATGTTTTTACTTAATGTCTAGCACTATGGCAGACAGTGAAAGACAGGTATACTGTTGAATAAAAAATATAGGTGGACAGTTGCTTTCTGAATGCCTATCTAGTTTGGTAGACAGACATTTTTGGCTGAATCATACAAATAAAATGTAAACTTACAATTGTGTTGCATACTCTGAAAGTGAGGTTGCTGGTGCTCTATCCAAATGCACGATGGGGTGGTAAATTAGGTGGAGAGGTCAGGGAGGCTTTTTTGAGGAATTGACACTTGACGGGAGACCTGAGGATTTGGAGTTTCCTGGGCCAGAGGGCTTCCAGGTGAAATCCATAGCATGTGCAAAGGCCAGAGAGAAAGTACGGTGAGTTGGATGCTCTGAAAGAAAGCCAGTGTGGCTGAGATGCAGAGGAGTGGCCCGAGATGAGGCTAGAGAGGCAGACTGGTGCCAGGCCAGGCAGAGTTTGGTGGGCCATGTTAGGGATCTGGGTTATCCTTCGAGAGCAGTGGGGAGCCCTTGAGAGACTGAACGGGGAGTGACTTGAACAGGGGCTGCAACATGGAAGGCAGATTGGAGGGAGCCAGCAGAGGTGTGAGGAGACCAGTTAGGTGGTCACTGCTGCAGTCCTGGTAGCAGATGATGGAGGCCAGGACCAGATGGTGGTGATGAAGATGGAGAGAACTAGATGAAAACTGAGAGGCATTAGGAGGTAAAACTGGGAGACCTGGTGGTGATTCGGATATGGGGATAAAGGGGGAGCGCTAAGGCTTATAATCATGGTTTTATTGTAGTTATCGCCCTCTACCACTTGCTGTGCACCTCATTTTTTTTTCTTTAAGGCAGAAAGAGCCAGGGAAAGTGTCTCAGGTAAGGAACCATGAGGCCCCAGAGGCTGCAGAGCATGACAGTGATGGTTATGCCCCTGCCTGGCCCATAGCCCCCTCCTCTATGACAAGCAAATAATCTGATTGAAACTCAAGAGTGTGTTGTTCTTTTAAGTCCTTTGTAATAAAACAGTCTGTGTCTGGATTTAACCTGTGTCTCTCCTTGGAGTTCATATCGTAGGCATGACACTGTGGACCCCAAGGGTTTGCCATGCATCCCTGTCCCAATTCTGCCCTCAAACTCCGAGCTGACTGAGCATCAGCCCACATCTCCAGGGTTCTCTTGTTCTCCACAGAACTTTGAGAAAATAGTTTGTGTAACCCTGACTACTTTCTCAAAAAGAAGACAAAGAAACAAGGCTTCAAAAGTTGAAATGCAAGTTAAGAGGATGACACATTTCTGACTTGGCGGGTCAGCCTGGGTGTCTGACGCGAGCTCTGTGAACGCTCCTCACATGACAGCTGTTTTGGGCTGCCCTGTGCGTAAACCCGGGCAGAGCTGAACTCAGGCAGCGGGAGGACGAGAAGCCAGTCTAAGCCTTGGCAGCAAGACGGTGGATGTTGGGCCTGGGAGCCACTGGTCCTGCAACAGCTCATCGAAAGTCAAATTAAGGGAATAATGCAAGCCTAGTAGATATTTAATGAGAGATTATTCCTGGAGATTATAAGGATACAGAAATTGCAAATAAATCCCTGACCTTTCCTGAGCCTTGGCTCAGTGAAAGCGCTGAATCACCTGCTTGAAGGGATTACGACAGCCGCTTCCATCTGGCAGACGCTCAGACCTTTTCTGTCATTAGCAAACTGCTCGGCGGTGATGGTGTTCTAAACCTTTTAGGGGGAAATCTCTTTTCAGAGGAAGAGATCTCAATTAACTTAGATTATGTACGCGCTGGGCAGAGATCAGAACTGATGATCTCTACTTATGTATGCACTCTAGTCCGTATTGCATTAGTGGTGCTCCTTACATGTTAAATCATAAAGCAGTTGTTAATCATTTGTAACTTAATCATGATGTCAGCAGGAAACGCAAGTTGCTGAGAGTAGAAGTCAGACCTGTGTGTTAGTGTGTGTGTGAGCGCACATGCGTGACAGGTGGAGAGAGGTGTAAAGGGAAGTGCCAAGGCGGTGGGCAGTGTGATGACTGTACCAGGTCCAGTTTAGAGACTTAGAGCAATCATTGTTAGACTCTATCTCCTGAGTTCCTTGTTGGGAACTGTTTGGTAATGAGTTCCATTTCTGTGTTCCATTCCATAGTTTTCTATGTTTATAAACCTCTAGTAAGTATCATTAGTATGCAACTGGAACCCATTAGAAGCTAAAAAAGTTAACTTGAACTCTTAGCATTTGACCTTGCAATATGTAAATGTTATATACATTTGAACTTACATCTACTAATAAATACTGTTACACGTGTAATGTGTAAGGCCTTATGTGTAACATCTGTGCAAGATTTATTTCAAGGAAAGGGATTTGCTGGTTTAAAACAAATCTAAGAACTTCTATTGTTGGGAAAACCAAAGGAGAAACATTTTCTCAGAGGGTTTTTTTGGGAGGGTTTGCTTTGCCATTTTCCAAAAGTAATTGTAGTTTATGTAGGTTAGTGAAATTGTATTTTTTCCAGGATATAGTTGGAAGGTTCCATTGTAGTCTTTTCCATTAACTATTACTTACCTAGAAAAGGATCTGGCTTCCCACAGTTCCACCAGAAAAGTTTCAACAGCTGATTGCCTCTGCAGGTTTATGTCTAGTTCTCGCCATATTTCTTCTGCTAGTTATGCTGATGGCTTTATGAGCATGTGTCTTATAGCCACTGGGGTTGCCACTGTCAGTTGCCAGGTTATTTCCAGTTTTCCAAAACTTTTTATCAGTGTTCATGGGGGAAGGAAGTAAAATTGTCTTTGTCCAGGACAGAAGTTTGTCAGTGCCTAGAACAAGACCATGTTCACAAACCTACCCCTAAAACATCTAAGTTCAGAATCAGTCCCAGCAATTTCCCAGAGCACTGTGCAAAATAGCCATTCTTTCTCTTCCAAACTTCTTTGACGGTCATCCCTACAGAACGATCTTTTAAGCATCTCTCTAAAAAAGAACTAGAAGACTTCAACTGTTTAAACACAGTTAAGAACATTTTGGAAACCTCAAGTACAAAAAATAATTTCCTCTCTGACAAATACTTTCCAGTAGGTTCTATTCTGACTACTGTATAAAAGGAATGAAAATGCTCCCCGCACATGAAAAGATACCTAACATCATTAGTCATTAAGGAAATGCAAATCAAAACCACAATGAGATACCACTTCACACCCATTAGAATAGCTATAATAAAAAAGACAGTAACAGATGTTGGAAAAGATGTGAAGAAATTGGAGCCTTCATGCATGGCTGGTGGGAATGTAAAGTGGTGCCACACTTTAAAAACAGCTTGGCAGTTCCCGCCAAAAGTTAGGCATAAGGTAACCATATAGCTCAGAAATTCCACTCCTAGGTATATCCTAAAGAAAACTAAAAATGCATGTCCACACAGAGACTTGAACACAGTTGCTCCTCACAGCATTACTCAAAATAACCAAAAAGTGGAAACAAGTGATAAATGGATGAATGAAAAGTGGTTTATCCAGACAATGGAATATTATTTAGTCATTAAAAGGAATGAAGTCTTGTTTCTACAATAGTGATGAATCTTGAAAGTATTGTGACACTTGAAAGACATCAAAGACCACATGTTAACATGATTCCATTTATATGAAATGTCCAGCATAGGCAAATCTGTGGAAAGAGAGTAGATTAAGTGGTTCCAACCAAGGAAACAGGGAAATAGAGAATGATTATTACTGTGTATGAGGATTTTTGTGGTAGATGATGCAAATGTTACAGAATTAGGGGTTATTGATTCATAACTTTGTAAACATACTAGAAATTATGTAAGCTTTAAATGGGTGAACTTTATGGTATGTGAATTATTTCTCAATAAAGCTGTATGTAAAAAAATCTTTCCTTAGGTCTCAACAGGTATTTGTCCTCTGTATCATAGTAAGTTATTAAATTTGGAGTAAAGTCTATGTCATTGGTTGATTGAATTTCATTTGGAAGAATGATTTCGATCTGACTTGCAGCTTTGAGTCACAAAGCTTGATTAAACGCAATTTGCAGAGTAAATATGTGGTTCATACTTGAAAAGCAAGGGAATGAGTTATTGGGCTCCTTACAGCTTTAAAGGAAGAACAGTAGTGGTTTGTATAGCAGGTGGTCTCAAGGAGGAAAAACACTTCCTCTTTTTCTGATACTTCACTTACTATCCAAGAGGCCAAGTGTGTCTATAATAAATAGCACTAAGTGATGCATGTAAGAACAAGAGATGTTTCCCTTTGGGAAGAGAAGTTTTGGGAAATTAGTGTTCCTTTTTAGTTTGATTTGGGTAATTCTCAGTGATTTTTCTTTTTTTAAGGATTTTTATCTTCATTGGATCTAAGTTTACCCAAATACATTAAGAGTTGGGAAAAGATTCTATTTGTATTAGATCCAGATGAGTTCAAATTCTGCACAGTTCTCATATTTTGCATGTTTATTTCTTGCCCTGTGATAATGACAAATCAGTTATAGATACTCACCTTCTTTCTTTCTACCACTCCCTTCTCCACTGTGGTACATTCCCATCATGCCCTAATGCCCTAAGGAGGTCAAAGGTGAACTCATTCTGAAAGATTACCATAACACACCAAGGGGTAACCAGAGTGTGGGGGATACATTTTGGTGGGTTTCCAGCTGCCTTGCCGGGTTGGAAATTGGTCTGCGCTTTGGAGAAAGTTTCTGCTGCTGATCATTTATTTTCTGAGTGACATCAGTGGGTTTTGGAGCAGATGGAGAACTCTGTCACCACCTGCCGATCTAACCACGCAGAGGACAGCTCTTCTCCTTCCTCGTGTGGTTTCTTTGTTCTTGGCTGTTTTAATTTTCCTCTGTGTCACTCCTCCTTTTTCCATTTTTCCTAGTAACCTGAGCAGGATTTTACTGCTCTGTTTAACTCAGGGTCACCTTTAAGGCAGCTGGGTGATACCGGCTGCTGAATGAGCTCCCACATATAAGCTCTGCAACTGTGGTCAAGATACTTAGCTTTGCCAAATCTGTTTCTTCACCTATAATATGAGGCTAATGATAGTGGCAGCCTAGAGGACTTTCTAGGATTAAATGAGATCATCTGCATCAAGCACTTGCCCAACATTCATTGAGCACTTAATTTATGCTTTTTGAAGGAGACCAGCAAGCCTTTAGTCCTACAGCTCCTGAGAATAACAAAATAATTTAAAGGGTACCTAGTTTTTCCTTTGCTAAAGTGCTCCTCACTCTATGGTACAGTTTCTTCAGCTCTACATAAAGGAAAACCTTGCAGAGTTACTATGAGAATTAAATGAGGTAATACATGCAAAGCACTTAGAACTGTGCCTGGCATATGGTAAGCTGTCGATAAATGCCAGCTAATTAAAAAAAAAAAAAAACCATCCCTGTACCTTTAGTGGGGAAAATGAAAAGGACATGCAGCCACACCCTGGGACTGATTCATCCTGGGTTGGTCAAGCCTTGTCCCTTGATTGCATGGCCAGCACCTTGACTACCCTTCTCTTCCTCTTTCAGCTGCACAATTGGACACCATTGGCTTCAGCATAATCAGGAAATGCATCCATGCTGTGGAAACCAGAGGTAAAATAGTTCAATAGATGGCATTGTTCTCAGCGAAGGTCACACATCTGGTGAGGCCTCAGACCTGCTACCTGCTGTTTCCCAATTTAAGTGACTCATTAACTCCCAAAGTGCCATTGTCTGTGTTTCCACAAATCCGTGTTGGTCTGAAGCACGGGCTTTCCACCGATTGGGTGTCATCAACGTCTTTGACCAGAAGAATGTTTTAAATGCATACATACCAAATCAAATATAAAAGATTATAAGGAATCCAGTTACTGAAATTCAGTTAAGATATTAAAAAACACAGTTGGGATATAATAAGACATGTTTTTCTTTATTAACATTTAAAATAACAAGTGACAGTGGCAGTTCTGATAACCAGCATTGATTTGGATATAGTGATATGTCAAGATGTCTGGAACAACTGCAGTGTGTCATGGAAGTATCTCATTTCTGACTAAGTGGCAGGTACTGCTAATGTTGTGATTTGTTCCTTATAATGGAAGGAAGGGCTTAATTTCAGTTATAGGTTTGTGAAAATAAATATGTAATTGTTTTCCTAAGTTCATCGACACCCTGAATGCTCTCGGAGTCTCTGGGCCCCAGGTTAAGAACCCTGCTCTGGGGAGCTAGTCTCTGGCAGCCACCCAGGTGGGGACAAGGGGCCAGGCCCCTGGTCTCCTGCAGTGGTGCTGCATTTGATCTGGACCATCTCAAAGTGGAATCTGATTTATTCTGCAGCCTCTCAACCCACCAGCCCTTTTCAATTGTTTGAAGGAAGTTCTGTCTTTTAAAGCAGGATTTGTAACTCTTACTAGTTGACGAATACAAGCATCTTTATAAAGTCTATAAAGCACCGAGTGGAGGGGGAGGAAAAAAAACTGTCTGAGCCCATATTCCTTTGTATTAAGTCAAAAAATGTTCTCCCCAAGGTAGTTATTTTAATGTGTGCGTAAGTCTGCTCTACTTCCCTTCAATAAAAAGTTAAGGTAGCTTGCAAAGATATGTAAAATATAGCCAGAGACTATAAAGTAGAAGTTGGTGACACTTCTATGAAATTGATCTGGAGGAAATAAGGACGTGGGTTGGGTTGAGCCATAACAATGTTTATAAAATGTTGTTGTTAGGGTGAAAAATCAGAAACTGGCCAGATGTCATCTCAAAAATTGGTTAAATCAACAGTGGTACATTCATGCAGTAGAAACTATGTATCACTAAAAATGCAGTGGACATACATTAATTTACATCCAGGATTTTCATTATCAAAAAATAAAAGTTGTTACACAGCCTGCCCAGTGTGAACCCATTCTGAGGTTGGTAAGGAAGGGGAGACACTTACTCGCATAGGTAGCATTGTGTTCCCGGTGGGGCCTCTCTGCTGGTTTTACTCTCTTACTTCAATGTATCTATTTGCTTTAACTGCAGTTTCTAAAATTTTAAAGCACATATTACCAAGGTAATTTTTTCAACAGGCATTTTGATTTGCTTTTCATTTTAAAAGAAAATAATGAGAAATAAGAGGCACAGGGTTAACAAAGGTAAAGACAAAAATGGAGGCAAAAGTGAATTCGAAACTCAGATCTCCTCCCCTCCCCTGTGAGGTTCTTACCCTTGCCTGAGGTGGGCCACCTGTTTGTCTCTCGGTTTTCAGCAGCCAAACCAACAGGGAAACCATTACACAGTCTGTTTGGTGAATGCAAGCTGGTAGCTCGGAAGGACAACTATTTCTGATGTAAAACCAGAAAATACACACAAGTAGTAAAGGAAGAAGGGGGTCACCAGTTGGTTTGGTCTCTTAGCCTCTGCCTGCTTGTCCTCTCCCCCTTTAAAATGAGGATGAAAATGATGTGTTTTAATTTCTAAGGAAGTTTTCATTTAGCACAAAGAGGAAATAAGGACAGTGTGAGTTAAATGCCATTTTAGCATAAATACCTGAAGTACTTCCCTACTGCAGTGCATGTAAGTACACACATATTTGTGGTGACCAGAGGTGAACAGATCGCCCATACTTTCTGGGGTTCATTAATCATCATCCAATGGGAGCTGGGATTTTGTCAAGTCCCAGGAAAGCACAAGGACAAAAGAATTAGAGACATTTGAGAAAGGACAAGTCCTTTAAGCCACTGTGTCACTGAGTAGTGATTCTGCCAGTCAATAATTTGGGGCCTGCCCCTTGGTTTCTGACCAGCTCCTGAGCCCTGCAGAGTGGTGCCTTTATGGGTCCTTTTTAGCTGTGAATTCTGTCATTCCAGACCATGTCCTTCAATTTGCTGGTTCCACTGCTTGCTGAAGGCACTGCACAATCTGCCTTTTCCAAATTTCTTCCAGGAAATTTTGTTTTGGCCCCAAAGTAGTGGCCCTGCTGGAGGATAACTCAGTGTTTTATTCATTCTACCACATGTCATATGCTGGTCGAGGTTTTTGGGATATAACAGCAAAGAAGGCAATCACTGTACTTGGAGTTCATGTTGTAGTTGTGGGAAGACACAAATGAACCAAATAAGAAAGAGAAGCTTAGATACTGTTAACTGCTGTGCAGAAATGAACATGGAGTAAGGGAAGGCCCAGTAGAGGTGGTCATGGAGTGCCGTGGAATGAGGAGGTTGCATTTAAGCTGAGACCTGAATGATGGATGAAAAGATCGGGGAGGAGAGGGTCCCAGGTGGACGAGACACCTGTGCGTGGACAGTGGTTTGGGGGCGTGAGCTTGATACGCTGGGTCCCTAGGAAGGCCAGGGCGCCGGAGCTGCATAAAGGTGGCAGGTGATTCGGCCAGAGGTGAGCCTGGGTTTAATCCTGTGGGGCCTCGTGGGCCGTGGTAAGTTTTGACTGTGGTCTAAATGCAATGAGAAGCCATTGGAAGGTTCTCAGAAAAGAGATGATTTGAACTGATTTACATTTTAAGAAGTTTATTTTGGCTATTGGCTGGAGAGTGGACATCAGGGGAATACAGAAGCAAGATACCAGTTAGTTGAAGGCGTCAGATATGCTGGGCCTGGGATAAAAGCCTTAGAACAGGACCCACTCACCCTAAATTGTTCTCTTTTGTAAATAGTAAAGTGAGATCTAATACCTGCAACTTAAATGAACAACGTACTGATGTGGGTTAGTTGTTGGTTCTCTGTTTAGGTGTTTGAAGATCCTTCTAGATTAGATGGGTTCTGCATTTCCTTGGGTTGAGTGAAGGGGTCCGCCTTTTTCTTTATAAAGAATATTTACATTATAAATGAATGGACTTTCTAATTTTTCTATCTTGGCTGACATTCTCCAAAATTCAAAATGCCCTTATACCTCAGTATTTTTGTTCTGTATGTGAAAATGAATTGTAAAGTATTTATTCTTTTCTGTGGTATGAAATATTTATCATGTTAATTTTGGCTTTTTAAATTAAAAAACTGGTTAAATATGACATATTTTGCATCTTTCAAAACTCTCCAGATGTTGTCTTTGGGAAGAGAAAATGAAGGTTTCTTTCCCCTCTGATGACTGAACTAACACAAGGGCTGAAGTGTGCAGCACATCGTGCAGTCCTAGACAGCTGCACCAAATCCCACTCCCTCGCTAAGCTCAGAGCTGAGTGACAGGGGACTTTAATTAGAACAGCTTTTAGAAGAACCGAGAAAATGAAAAAAGTGCATTTAGCTGGGTTGGCTTGACTTGTGTTCTAACGTGCCTCTAATTAAATCATCACCGTTTCTCTTCTCAGGGATCAATGAGCAAGGGCTCTACAGAATCGTGGGCGTCAATTCCAGAGTGCAGAAGCTGCTCAGTGTCCTAATGGGTGAGTGCAGCAGTGGCTCTGCCAGGCTGGTCCTGGTGGGGGCGTGGGGGCACCTCTGAAAAGTCACCATAAATATAGAGGCCTCTTGGGAAGGAATTAGAGTGCCCAAGAGGTGACTCCCAGAAATCAGTTGCCCCACTCACCAGTTGTCATGGCTGTAGGCACTTTTGGAAGAGGTACTGAGAAGGGCTAGAAAAACACCCAAACCGTGGCAGGTCCAAGGCGCCGCACCCGCTCTGTTTGTAGACCTGGCGGCTGCCCATCCAAGTGGTGCTCTCGGCCACTCATGTGACCACCACACCCTACTCTGTCTTTTATAGCTCATGACTCCCACTATCGTCTTGGGAGATAGGCATTTAGGGGGCACACCCAGTGCCCAAGGAAGGGGCATCCTTCTAGCCTGCAGAGGACCTCAGAACTCATGTTGCCTGTTACTGAGAAGGTGTCATGTGACTGTCAGATAAAATGTATATAAGCAGGTAATTTTTGTGCTGCTCTGCTCCTCGATTTCAACTTAGTCTCTCTTATTTGAGCAGCAGAACCTCCTTCCCAGCTGGCTGACATAAATACAAAACCACTATCTCCAAAAGTGGAATGTTTGAATCAAAAACCCATGAGCTAGTGAGCCAGTTTGCTTAGTCTGCAGATTTCCTGTATTTCTAGATATGAAGGCAGCCAGCCTCAGTGAACCACATGGATCTAAATGGCAAACAGATCAGATTTCACGGATCAGTGGCTGTTGTCATCCCTGTGGAAGCCCAGCCACCCACTGGTAGGGAAGGACTATTGCTTGGGGTCCCTGCTCAGGGTTCTGCGCAAGAACACTTTCTGGTTAATGTTTTTCATTTCTTTTCCATCCCAGTTTCTGAAGGTAGTTTTCATAGGTAAAGAAATCTCCTCTGTCATGTTGAACAGGAATCTCTCTTCACTCCCACTTTTTCTAGAGAGCTGCTGCCTCTTAGGGGCACCCCTCATTGTTGTGTTAGCTACAGCTAGACCTTTTGTTTGAAACTATTATTATTTGTGAGGTACTCTTGCATTGAGAATCTGTTTTGATTTAGATTGGGTTGTGGTTGGTCTTTTTGTGAATTAAACTTTTTATTTTAGGATAATGGTAGATTCACATACAGTTGTAAGAAATAATAAAGAGATGTGTATACCTTCACCCGCCTTCCTCCGAGAGGAATCTCTTGCCAGGCTATAGTACCATATCATAACCAGGGTGTTGCTGATACAGTAAAGATGCAGAACAGCTCTACCACCACAGGGATCCCCTGTGATACATTTCATGGCTATACTGATCTGCCTTTCCTGCCACCTCACCCCCATCCCTAACCCCTGGCAACTGCTAAAGTGTTACCCATTTCTGTAAGTTTGTCATTTGAAGATTGTTCTATAAATAGAATCATACAATATGTAACCTTTGGGGACTGGCTTTCTTTCAGTCAGCATAATTCCCTGGAGATTTTTTTCAAGTTGTTCTATGTATCAACAGTTCTTTTTTATTGCCAAGTAGTATTCCATTGTATAGATATACCACAGTTTGTTTAACCATTCACCTGTTGAAGGATATTTGGGTTATTTATAGTTTGGGGAAGTTAAGAATAAAGCTGCTGGAAACATTCATGTATAGATTTTTGTGTGAACATAAATTTGTTTCTCTGGGGTTAAATGCCCAAGAGTGTAGTTGCTGGGTTGTACGGTGATATGTTAATCTTAGAAAAATTCTAATGTAAGGAAGAATTAAGAGTCTAACAGGTATCAACCCTCAGTATTTCATTTCTGATCAGAGATGCAAACATTTCTGGAGTGTCTATTCTCTGAAACAGATTGTCCAATGCTAGAGGGACTTCAGAAAGAGTCAGTCTTTGTATACAGAGTGTCTGGGTAAGGGGAAATATGCATGCATATGAAAGCTGTAATATAAAATATGATAATGCCATCTAATATGAGCTGAATCTGGCAGATTGAGAAGTAAAGGCGAGAACAGAAGAATAATTCAGATTCAGAAGATAAAATATGGACAAAGGCATGGGGGATACAGAAGTCAGGGTCTGTGGTGGCTGTAGCAGAGGGTTTTGATCCTATTATCATTATTATTTTAATTTTTATATTTGAAAGTACTTGGGACAGGAAAGTTAAAGCTGGAAAGCTGGGATGGCCCCCTTTGTTGAGGGACTTGGATATTGTGCTGAGAAGCTTATGTGTGTGTTTTCTGTAGGAAGTAAGACACTATTAAAAGTTTTGAAGTAGTGACGTCTGTGTTAGGACTCTTCTGCACACAGAAGTGTCAGGAAGGCAGTTGAGAATAGTTCAAAGGAAAGATGAAAGGCATTTATTGGCTCACATAACCCGTGATTCCAAGACGGCCGAAGCGCAGCAGGGTCTGGTGCTACGGTGATGTCTTTACGTTCCTTGGAGTTTTCCCCACTCCTTTCTTCTGGCTTCTTCTTATCCATGACCCCTGCCTGCCTTGGTATCAGCTGTGCTCTCCCTGGGCATTTCTCAGATGGTCCAGACTCCGCTGCCTTTGGAGCTGGTATCGCTGAGAAGAGAGTGCCTGACCTAGCAGAGGGCCCCAGGGAGGACTTCACTTGGGCATTCGCATTCACTTCTCAGTCTCGGGCCAGTCCCAGGGCCTGCAGCAGATGGGTCCAGATGGCCTGGGTCCTGTGCCCGTTTCGGGTGGTGTGGGGCGGGGTGGCAGAGGCTGGGAGGGGGGCAGCCCACAGAACCCCGCGGACTGAGTGGGGTTATCAGTAGATGGATGGAGGAGTGCTTTCCTAAAATAATGGCTGCGGGGCGGCTAAAAAGCATGCCCAACACAGGTGTAGCTTCCAGAGTTGAGACAGAGGAGGATAGACGCTGGCAGCAACGAGGAGCCTGCTGATCACGGAAAGACCTAGAGGAAGAGACAGTCGCAGTAGATGAAGCAGAACACACCTATCAAGGTCTGAACCAGGTAGCTGCTCCGAGGTCAGAAAAAATGAGGAGGCTCAAAAAGATTGGAGAGAGAGAGAGAATTAATAGGACTTTGTAACCGACTGGATGTAGGAGCAGAGAGATTTCAGACATGACAGATTATGATGTAAGGCAACACTAATGAAAAGAAATAAGACATTTTAGACTGGTTTGCCAATCTGAAAAAGAACCACCTGAGCTCCGTTACGCTAGCAGAGAGTGGTATGAAAGAATCTTGTTTTTATCACTTCTCTTAATGGCCCTCTTAATACCTCAATGAGATATTTTCCCTGTTCTCTTCCTCAGTTTTCCTAGGGATTGACAAAAAAATAATGAACATCTGAGAAATGTCACGAAAAACTAATAACTAGCAGCTTCGAGTTACCAGGCCACCTGCCTCTGCCAGTGGAACATTACAGGTGGACTGAAACCCAGACGAAGGTCCAGCGAGAGCCGAGAGGCCACAGCGCAGGGTCTGAACAGAAGGGGAGACCAGTACCCCTGACTCTCACTGTCAGTTAAGCTCACCAGTTTGGATCTTGGAATGAGGACGCAGGAGGCCAGGGAGATGCCAGCCCTGAGGGAGGAGCCCCGTCCCCCTTTCCTTCTGGGAACACGCTCTCCTCTTCATCAGCTCTTGGTCCTGGCCCCAGACCGGGTTAGCCGAGAGTGAAGTAAATGTGGCTCCGACACTCGTAAACCTGTCCTTGTGGCGGCAGGGCCGAGCGAACCATTCACTATGCCTTTCTTCTGTATTCATTGGATGCCCGACTATGCACCAGGCACTGTGCAAGATAGGGGTTATTTGTCAGAAGCTCTCAAAAGTAGAACAGTACGTTTTTATTATTGAAAGTTAGAATTAAGTAGAATAGGTTAGAATTCAGTAAAATCAGAGACTTCCTTGGAGCACTTTGAGTTTACTTTGTGTACTCTTAAAACATTGGGAGACTTTGAGGTGTGTGGAGGAATATAAGAGCCAGTGCTTGGAGAATATCTTCTTTGTACTGATGAGGATTCCTGTGAAGATTTGCTGGAGTTTCTTGTAGCAAATGTGGCATAGCCTCATGCTAGTGTCATACCAAGGGTGTCATGCCCTTGATCCCTTCCTCCTAGCAACAGGGGTCTTTGGACTAGTCAGAGGACTCAGGAAGACTTACAGATACCTAGAAATAATGTCTCTTCCATGTGTGTGCCTTTTTTTCCCTCCCCCTGAACATTCAGTGAAGAAATTTATATATTTCTAAAAATATATAAATCAGTGAAATGCTTGTTCAGTATGTCTGTCTTTCTTCCTGTATCTCTATATGTTTTAAATAACTTGTTTTTCTGATTAAAAGTTATAAGTGGTCATCGTAGCAAATTTGGAGAAATTTGAAAGGTAGAAAGAATAAACTAAAAGTCATGCGGAGTAGACAAAACCTTTATTGACCATTTTATCCTACCACCATCACCTTTAAAATGTAATGTAATATAAAAGGTCTACAAAACTGGAATAATACTGGAATAATAAAACTTTTAAACAGGCTTTTTTCATGTAACACTACAGAGTGCCTATTTTCTGATGTTATTCAAGTTTCCCTAGAGTGGAAGTTTGGGGCTGTGTATGGTGTGGGTGTGCAATAACACTTTCATCAGTCCCCTATTCTTGGATATTAGAGTGATTGCACCTCTTCTCTGTTAGAAAGCAGTTGGGTGAACTTCCCCATAGGGGCAGAACAGCAGAGGGGAAGAGCATGCATTCTGGAATTAGACAAGTTGCAGCACCACTGCTTCTCCATTGGACTTGATGCAAATTATGCTGGCCTGTGTAGTCTTCTATCTCATCATCTGTAATAACAGCCCCTGCCTCTTATGATACGTGAATTAAATGAAAACATCCATGTGGGTTGCTGAGGCCAGAGCCCCCACATGTTAGTCAATAAATGTTAGCTGTTGTTATTTTTAGTTTATACATGTATATTTAATTATATCACTAGGGTTTATTTTAAGGTGTTGAATTGCTGAGTCAAGGGCCCTGCATGTTTTCAAGGCTCTTAACTGATACTCCCAAATTTACAGCCAGTGAAGTCTGAGGAGGGGGTCCTGTACTTGACATCTTTACCATATTCTATTCTGTTTTTGCACACAAATGATAAATTTTCAAAAAATGTATCTCTTTTTCATTTAACTTCGCATTTCTGTAATTCTGGATGAGGCTGGATGTTTTTCCTGTATTTCTTGCTGGTGTTCTGTTCCTTTTGTGAATTGCCTGTTTGTGTTCTTAGCCTGTTTGTCTATTGGTGTATCCATTGTTTGATTGTAAGACCTTTTTAGATGTGGAGGCTCTGTTACCAAGATTTTTTCCTCCAGATTATCATTTATCTTAAACTTTATTTATGATACTTCTGTTTTTGTTTTGTTTTAGGAATATTTAAAAATTTTATGAAGTCCTATCTTTTATGAAGTCAGTCCCTTTCCTAGGTGGATTATTCCCTATTCCAGAATTACAAAGCCTTTTTGGTTTTCTTAAAATCCATCTGGAATATATTCGGGCAAACTGGAAACCCTCCTTTTCTGCAAATACTCATCCAAATGACAACCAGAGAATAAGAAAATTTCCCTCTGTCTACTGCTTTTCCCCATTCCACCATGTAGTGATTCTTTTATGCAGTTGACCTTTGAACAATGCAGAGGTTAGGGGTGCCAACCTCCACATAGTCGAAAATCCACATGTATGTAACTTTTGAATCCCCCAAAACTCAACTACTACTAAGAGGCTGCTGTTGGCCAGAAACCTTACCCATAATATGTAGTTGGTTAGCACATATTTTGTATGTTATATATGTTATATACTATATTATTTTAATAAGGCAAGCTAGAGAAAAGTGTCTTTTCAAATTGTCACAGATCTCCAAACATTTTTCCAATATATTTTTTTAAAGAAATCCTCATGTAAGTGGACCCACACACAGTTCAAACCTGTGTTTTTCAAGAGTCAGTGTGAACATTTTTGGGTCCAATAAAGGAGATTTTAACCTGATTTTTAAAGGAAGGCAAATTCTTTTTTGGTTTGTTATTTTGCAGTTCTAAATCTTTAAAATAAAAAAAATATGTTATTTTTATTTTTCACCTTTTTAATGTTTTTCTCCTGATTCTTTGCCTTCTAGCAAAACTTCTCAAAATTGTGCCACATATCCATGTCATTCATTTAAATATCTTTGGGTTGATTTTTTTGTTTTTGCCTTTTATAATACAAATTTTAATTTTGTAATTGAATTTTCCGTGTCTTTAGTAACTTTGCTTACTTAACTGTTGTATACATTTCAGCCATTACTCATTCCCTTGTTACCCAATGTGGATTTTCCTTAAGGCTTCACATGAGCTTTGTCTGGTAGATATTCCTCTGGAGACAGACAGAATGTTGACTGTGAGCCTAATTGTGCCATCAAAACCTGGGGTCCTCTTTTTGTGTGTCTTTAATCTTTATTAGTATTTCACAATCCAGAAATAATATAGTCAATTGATTTTTGATAAAGGTGTCAGGGTAACTCAATGGAGAAAATAGTTGTTTCAACAAATGGTGTCATTAGTTGGACTTTCCTAGGAGGAAAAAATTAATGCTTATCTTAAAATATATGTAAAAATTAACTTGAAATGGATCATATTCCTAAACCTGAGAACTGAAACTATAGAAGTTCTACAAGAAAACATAGGAGAAAATCTTAATGATGTTGGTTTAGAAAAGATTTCTTACAATGCAAAAAGTAGGAACCATAAGAGAAAAATCTGATAAACTGAACTTTATCCAAATAAAAAAACATATGCTCTTTAAAAGATTTTAAGAAAAATGAAAGACAAGCTACAGATCCGGAGAAAATATTTGCTAAATATATATCTGATAAATGATAATATCCAGAATATATTAAAAATAACTTGCAACTCAGTAATATGAAACAACCAACCGTTTTTGAAATGGACAAAAGATTTGAGCAAATGTTCACCAAGGGAAATGTACAGATGGCCAAAAAGCACATGAAACAATGACCAGCATTATTAGTCATTAAGGAAGAGCAAATTTTAAAAATGAGTTATCTCTCCATGCCTACTAGAATAGCTAAAATTTCAAAATTAAGCACATGACCATATCATGTGTTGATGAAGATGTGTAGCAACTAGAGCTCTCATGTTGCTAGTGGGAATGCAAAATGGCCCAACTGTTTTGGTAAACAGTTTGGCAGTTTCAGATAAAGTTAACCATACTCACCATATGATCCACTCCTACATATTGTTATTTATACAGTTCCACTCCTATGTATTTGGCCAAGAGGTGAAAATGTATCTGTATAACAACCTGTATGCAGATATTTATATCAGCTTTATTCATAACAGCTACAAAATTGGAAACAACCTAAGTGTCCATCAGCTAATTAATGAATAAAGAAATTGGGGCAAATACATACAATTGAAAACAACACAGTAATAAAAGGATCAATCTACTGGTACATGCAACATGGATGGATTTCAAAAGTATGATGCTATGTGAAAGTGGTTGCTAGTGGTTGGGGTAAAGGAAGGGGACTGACTAAAGGCACACGGGAATTTTGAAGGTTATGGAAATGGTGGTTATGTGACTGCATTTGTCAGAAGTCATGAAACTGTACACTTAAAAGGGTGAATATAATACAATAAGCTTGACTTTAAAACACACACACACACACACAAATACACAGGAGAAGATTCTCAATCTTCCTCCTATTAACAATGTAGATTAAAATAGTCAAGTTACCTTTTTTTTTTTAAAACCCATCAGACTGGCTAAGATCAAAGTGTTTGATTACATATTGTTAAGGATTTGGGGAAGGAGTCACTCTCATACTTAAGTACAATGGTACAACCTCTAAGAGATGAGCAATAGCTTTCAAAATTAGAAATGCATATACTTTTAGACCCAGAAATTTCATTTCTGAATTTTTTCTACAGGTAAGACATGTACAAGGAAACAGTTTATATCATTGTTTATTAAAGTAAAGTGCAGAAAACATCCTTAATTTCCACTAACAGGGACATTGAATGAACTCTGGTACGGTGAAGTACTGTGAGGTAGATATATTTGTGTGCTGATATGGAACAATTTCTTAAGATATGTTAAATGAAAATAGCAATGTACAGAGTGACATTTGTAGTGTGGTTCTGTTTTAAAAAGCTCTATATATTCATATATGTGCTTGTTTATGCATATGCTGTTATACATAGCACAGTACATACACAGCACTGGTATTAGCAGTTGCCTCTAGCATAAGAAAGGCTTACCTTTTAATGTGGGTCTATTTGGCTTGGTTTTTTTTTTTTTGGTTTTTTTTTACCATGTGCATGTATGACCTCAGTTAAAGAGAAATTTAATTTGCAGACTTCATAATGTGGTATTAGGAAATTAAGGAGTATATAAAGGTAACTTTCCCAATAATTTCCTCCAGAAGGTCCTTAGGCTTTTAATCAGCAACACGGTAGTGGCCTAGAGGGAGCTTGTGTGACATTTCTAAAGCCATCCCCCCTTGTAGCCACTGCTTCCAATCTCCATCTCCTGTTTTTCCAAATGCATGTGGGAGCAGGTTGAGAAGGAAATACACTCATTTTGCTTCACCACACGATGCTTTTTGCATGTTGGCCGCTCCTCTAGCGCAGGTCAGCTTTGCTAAGTGCTGCGACAGTCCAGTGCCGTGGTAGGGAGAAGCGGGCTGAGCTCTGAAGAAAATTGCAAAGTGTGTCTGCATCACATTCAGATGTGACCGGGACGCTTCTACAACTGAGGGGAGCGTCAGTAGGAAGGTGTGGAAATTGGCAGCACTTTCTGAAAATGGGGCAGCTTGGGAGGCTGTGTTCAGTTTAGTTTGGGTATTAAATGAATTAAAGTGGATGTTCTCAAGTCAGGAGGCCTGCCGCATCAGTGCTATAAAAAGCCCCTTAGCCGAGCTGTAATTTGACCCTCCTCTCGGTAATGTTACACAATATTCCTATGGTTACAGAGGCTGAATAAGTGGAAGCTAATCATTAGTTTGCAATGTGGTTCATGGGACAGTTCGCCACTCCCAGACCTGCCAACTGCTGCTTGTGTAGTGTCATGTTCTCTCGTCTTGCGTAGAGGTTGGTTTGTTCCCCAGAAAAATGTACAGTAACATTTGTCTCGTATCCAAGAACCATGCAGTGTGGCAGCGCCCCATGTGCCTCGCGCATGGGGAAGGAGAAAGGTCACACTAAGCGAAGGCTTCTGGCACACGCACTTCACAGGCAGAAACCATCACGAGAGTGTGAGGCAACAAGGCGAGAAAAGAATGAAAGCTGCAGTGGTTTTGGGTGTTTGGAGAATCACACTTTCTTCACTTTTCAGAAATTGGCTGTGGTGGAGCTCTACGGAGTCCACCGTCCTGTGGTCCTACAGGTAAAACCAGGCGCTTTAGGTTCTTTCTGACTTGTTTGGCTCCTGTGGTGAGACGGACTTCGTTACTGCCCAGGGTTACCTGCAAACGCAGGTGTGCTGCCTTTGGGAGCCAAACATGTCGTAGCTGAGGGCCTTTTCTCTCTCGTCTCCCAGTATGCGTCAGGGACATACTGGGAGCAACAGGTCCCAGCTGGATTTGTGCCCTCCCCTGGGAATTAGAGCCTCTGTCCTTGATCCACTCCTGATTATTCGGCCCCTTCCTGCTAGTTGGAAGTGGGTTCTTTCTCAGGAAATAGAAAACGTGTTGTGCCCGCTGGTGACTCATTCCCAGTTTACCGGCTGAAAAGCTGCAGGAGAGCCTCTTCCCTCTTGGAGGCTGTCCAGAAGGTCCAGCGGCCATCTCTGTTCACCTCGTGGGTCTTTTGGGTCTCTTTGGATTATAGAAAATGGAAAAGTGACCTCAGCCAGCTTAAGGAAAAAGGGAATTTATTGGCTCACATGATTAAAAAGGCCCAAACCATGGCATCCAGACCCGAGCTCTCTGCCCCTCTCGTCTCTGTCTTTGTCTGTTGGACTCACTCCCAGACCCTGCATGGCACCTACAGCAGTTGCATAACCTTCCAGGCACAAGCCCAGCAGGAAACAGCAGGTAGCCTTTCCCCTTTCTTCTAGAAAAGTCCTGAAGTGCCCTCTGATCCAACTGGCTTAGGTCTTGGGCCATCCCTGAACCAGCCCCAGAGTGCGGAGGGCTGCTGCCCTTAGACTACTCCTGCCCTGGGTCTCGTTCCCCACCCCTGGACGGGCGACGCCCCATCTGAGCCCAGGAAGTAGGGGTGAGAAAAATGAGGTGACACTGTGCAGAAAGAAAGGGCAGTGGGAGCAGAGAGGCCGGTCCCCGTCTTCAGAGGAGGAGGCTGGGTTCCCCTTTCAGGGCTCTGAAGGACCCCACTTGGGCACCCCCAGCTAGCCGCAGGTGGGGCTCTGCCCATCCGGGAAGCAGCCCCCACCCAGCCTCTGCCCACCGTTCTCCCGCCTGCGTGCTGCTCAGGAAGACCACGGCAGTTCTCTCTTCTTTCATATTACACACTTACTTAAAATACACAAATTTGTTTTAAAAAACTGCAGAAGAACAGACAAAAGAAGAAATGATCAGGAGCTGATGTAATTATGGTGGTTTTCATTGCACTTCTTGGTTTAAGGCAATTTAAAATACATACATAAAAATAATGGCAATTGAGTCATAGTTCAGAAAATATAAAAACCACAATTCTACCACTCTAACCCAAGCACTATTTTAATTTTAAAGTATTTCCTTTCAGCTTTTGCTCATATGGCTTTCTCACAAACGTTTAAATCTTTTTTTTTTTTTTTTTGCTTGACAGAGCATGATAATCCAGCATTTTCTATATTGCTGTATAGTCATTATCATCTAAGTGCAACATAATATTCCATTGGGCAGACACATCACAGTTGACTTTATCATTCTATCATTGGATATTTAGGTTGTTTCCTTTTTAAAGTTTTTTTACTGTTGGAAAAAACAGTGTGTTGACTAGTTTTGGGGTATGTAACTTCTCTCATGCCTTATTTCCTGAGGCTCGATTGTGAGAAAAGGGATTACTGCTTCAGAAGGTTTAAACATTTTTATGACTCTTGCTGCATACTGCCAAATTGCTTCTCAAAACTGCTGCATTTATCTCTTCTGCCTCCAGTAATTTATGAGAAGGATCAGTTTCACTGCATTTTCCCAGCAATAGATTATTTGGATTTTTAAACATTTTCCTAATTTAATAAGCCGAAAACAGGTGTCATTTTTGTTTTAATTTAGATGTCTTTGATAAGGAGGGAGGCTGAGTGCTTTTATGTATGTTTGTTTTTTAGCTGTATTTTCTGCTTTGCTTTACACTTTGTCTTTTCTTCATTTTAGACCCCAAAACAGCTTCTGAAACAGAAACGGATATCTGTGCCGAGTGGGAGATAAAGACCATCACTAGTGCTTTGAAGACCTACCTAAGGTAGGGACTTTCCATTTGCAAGGCAGGGTGCCAGCCTGTTACCATGCAGTCAGGAAAAATGCAGTTTTTTTTTTCCATTCTCCAGAACTGTCGGGTGGGTGTTTGAGATGTGGAAACAGCTTATGTGTGGGTGCAATTAGCCCAGCTGGCCAAACTGATTGTAAATCATCCATAGTTGATGGGCTATCATTGTGCGATGGTGCCAGGAGTAATTTAGGAAGCTTTGCTTTTTGTGAGAAGCTACTATGATCAATAGCCTTTAACAGAACCGAAAAATGTAGTATTTCAAAACCCTTGAATAAGTACTAACAAGGAATCATGTATCCCATTGTGTTGAGAAATGCATGGTTACGTACCCTAGTACCCTAAGTATTTTGATAGTTGGTGCATTGCACAGCATAGTGTATATTGCTGATATTGGTCCTTAAAAGTGAGAACTCAATGGAACTCCTTTTAGACCCTTTCCTCTTAGATTGGAAATGCAGTTGACCCTTGAATAATACAGGGGAAAGGGACACCCACCTACCTCCCGCTCAGCCGAAAACCTGCAAGAAAACTTTCACTCTCCCAAAACTTAACTATTCATAGCCTCCTGTTGGCTGGAAGCCTTACTGATAATATAAAAAACCAATTAACACATATTTTGTATGTAATATTATATACTGTATTCTTATATTAAACTAAGCTAGAGAAAAGGAAATTGCTTTTCAAATTCTCTTGAATCTTCAAAAAATTTTCCAATATATTTATTGAAAAAAATCCACATGTAAACAGACCCATGCAGTTCAAGCCATTGACTGTATCACTTCACTGGCGAAGACCGTCTGCCCTGGAAAAGGCAGCGTGTAATTGCCGTGCTAGAGGACTGCTCGCTCCCTACCCCTCCCTCGGATAGTAGGGGAGGAAGTGATGGACTAGGTGCCTCTCAGTTTCATGAATAGACTGAAATTTATGCTGGATTCAAAGGGTAGGAATGTGACAGTTCTTTGCTGTGTAAGAAGTTCCTCTTACACAGGAAGGTAGTGGGGTGGGGGCTCGTCTTAAAAGAGGAGAACTATAGCATGAATTGTATAAGCATTTGTTCAGGTTTTGTGAAGACTCATTTGGCTTGAAAGCAAAGGAGGAAAAAGCCACAGGAAAGGAATGGGTGATGCAGGTTTTACTGGCATTTGGGGAACTGATGCAAGGATCTTGAAGCTAAGAGTAAGATGTGATGCAAGTGATAACTAAGAGTCCAGTGATAAGACTTTTATCCTGGTAAGAATAAAATAAAATCAGAACCAAGAATGCATAGTCTATTGAGAAGCTTATTATTTGGACTATTGGAAAAAACTCAAGTTTATAGTTAAACATATTCATACCCCAAATACCACTATTGTAGTTGCACAAAACTGTATTGTTGTGGTTTGTATTTAGCACATATTTGTACATGTTGATCAGCTATAGTGTAAAACATATTTTTTTAAGTAGCAAGTAAAATTTGATTCTATCATGCCTAATGTTAGGGGTTCCAGCCCTTTGGCATTCTGAGGCAATACTACATAGTGAATTCATCACAAAAACACCTATGAAAGTCTCTCCTAGTGTTTCCAGATGAGGTGACTCTAACAACAGGCTGCTGGGAACACGAGAGTTTAAGCACAGGAATCATAAACGTTTTACTGCCTGTTCCTCGGGCACACCTTAAATGCTCTTGGTGACGGGAGAGTCACTGCCTGAGGAGAAATCTCCTGGTTTGTGCCAGGCTTCTGCATTAGCACCTCTCTGGTTGAGACTGTGGAACATAGTTGTATCTATTCCCTCAAAGAAGAGAGAGAATGAACATTTCAAGTGACATCTCAGGGGCCTTTCAAAAGGGAAGCAGTTGGACTAAGTCAAGTTGCTATTATTTCCCTGTGATCTTTGCCTTTGAGAAATGTACAGTTTGGTGGTGGCTGAGGTGCTATTTTAGAGAGACTGTGGTTATTTTCATTAAGCTGACTAGTGATATCCTTGTATTCCAGAATGCTTCCAGGACCACTCATGATGTATCAGTTTCAAAGAAGTTTCATCAAAGCAGCAAGTAGGTTTTGCTTTTGTCATGGTATTAAGAAGAGAATAGATTTTTCTATTGCAAAGAACAGTCAGCATCCCAAAATAAGTATTGTATTGTCTAACCCTTTGTATTCTGCATGTAAACCACACACGTACATGCTCATGAGACTGACACAAAATAAAAATGAAACCAGTTGGGATTTCTAAGGGCCTTGCTATACCCTACTGCATTTATAGCCAAGGAGAGGAACTTCAGAAGGGTGTTGGGGGTGTGGAGAGGGGAGGAAAGTAAGTTTGCCTTTCTGATTTTGATTATTGGAGTTCTAATTCCTTGGGGTTTTCCCTTGAAAAAATGTTCTGTTTCCTCAAAATGCCCTTGAGTAGCATTTTGCAGAATGAATCAGACTTTGCACATTACCTAAATTGAGCACTGGAAGTGTTTCCCTGGATGTGACAACATTTATATAACTTCTCAGTCCTCCTTCCATCACGGCTTCCGTGTACAGCCTATGGTCACTCTTCAACTATATCATCCAGGTCCCGTGCGTCATATTACTGGTATTAAAATACCTAGGGATTAGGTGCAGGCTACCCTCAGTACACTGGAATCTGTCCACGTGGGGCAGGTCCCCTATAAGGGGCAGTAAGATGCTCTGTCAGCTTTAAACCTGACACGAGTCCCCGCAGTGCTGTCATGTCCTAGCCTCTGTGCCTCCCCTGCTTCCTTTAAGCCTTCAGAGTTTGTTTACCCTGGTAGCTTTAAATGTTGTTCACATACTACTGGCCTGACTTAGAAGTACCTAATGTTCTGGTGGCCTTATCTGCTCACCGTTGTCCCCTTAAAACTGGAACGAGAAAGACATGGGAAAATGCTGGGAGTGAAGACAGTGTTTATGAGATTTCTTTTTCAGAGAAATTCCAAACCCATAGCAACCATTCTCTAATTAAACCTCACATCAGTCCTATAAATAGGTACGGTGAGTACCATCGATCTATTTCTCATAGAGATGAAGCCACTTACCCAAGTTCAAGAGAGTGTAATGGGCCATGATTTAGGTTACAGGTTGGCAGAAAGATTTACACATTTTATCTGCTATTCCCTTCTTCTGCCAGGACGGCTGTCACCCATGGCAAGCATAACTGGACATTTTCTTTGATTTCTTTGATGCTGTCTTAAGGTGTTCATTTTGATATTTGAGACCCTTGCAATGTTGTTCATGTACGACTTGTTTACCACTTGAGTGCATGAAGTCCATTCCTTCCTTGAAATGAGGCCGTCATTCTAGGGAGACAGCTGCTCCCCAGTTTGTTCCTGCTGCGAGTGCCAGCTGACAGGCTTCATGTCATCACATCATCATTTTGGCTTGAATTCTTTGACAGTCTTTTTTTTTTTTTAATGCACGGTTACAGAAAGCACCTTGAAAGCACTTCTGGATCTGGTCATTCTAGTCAAGAGTACCCGGAACAGGATCAGAAACCTTTGAGGCACCCTCAGTCTGTGAGGGCCCAACCTTTGGCTTCCTTTGATTCTGTTTCACGAACTGACTGGGCTCTGACAGTGATCAAGCATTCCCTCCCTCCTTCCTCCGCAGAGCTGGAGAACCAGGAGTCCCGGGTCTCTGAAATCCACAGCCTTGTTCATCGGCTCCCGGAGAAAAACAGGCAGATGTTACAGCTGCTCATGAACCACTTGGCAAAGTAGGTTTCAGATTGATTGCTGGCCCTTTTCCCACCCTTAGGAAGTTCTTACCATGGCGCTAGAGCGGGTTTCAGTTCTGCTCATGTTTCTCTTGCCCACTGTTGCATCAGGTATGGTGGGAGCTTCGGGAAGAAGTGTGTGAAATGTTAACTGCGGCCGTGACAGCAGCAAATGCCAGGTGGTGCTTGCAGAGGAGGCTGAGGGAGTGCCCGTGGGCCCAGCTCACCAGGAAGAGTTTTCAGGGTTTTTTTTTCTCTTGTGATGATCAAGGGCAAACAGGAATCTGTTGTCCATGATACCAGGTCACCAAGCACGGTTTTCAGGAGTTAGACGTTCTTGTGACGGTCGAGGGCAAACAGGAATATGTTGGGGGTTTACAGACTTTGGATGTGGAGTAAAGAGGCCTGGACTCCAGGCTTGACTGGTCTTCAGTCACTCAAGCTGACCCTGGACAAGCCACTGACCTCTTAATTCATTCGTCTCTTCATCTATCAAATATGGATGGTAGGTTCCCATTTATCTACAATATCATTGACTTTAAAAGTGACATGTATTAAAGCCTTTGAGGAAGTATAGAGAATAAAAAAATGATCTTTGGCAAATGCCCATTTCCCCTCTGAGATCATCAGAGCTTTTGGTGAGGGCCTGATTTTCCTGCTTGCAATATCTGTATTCTTCAGTTTAGAATTTTTGTGTATATACTGTTGCTTTTAGGAATGGCCTTCCTGGCTTCTCTTGCTGTTAGCTGTTACTACATGTGCACATGTTCTAACCTGCCATTGACTCTGATGAACATTCCTGATCAGAGACTAGAGCGTCAGAAAAGACAGAGTATCGCGATTAACCTAAATCATTAAGCGCTTCATTCTCCTGAACTGACCGATGCCTTCTAAATCTGGCCCTTGCTCACTTTGTTCCTGCCATTAAGGCATCTCTTTGGGATAAGCTGATACTCTGCTGAGGAAGGTTATGATGGTTCATTTTCCTGTTTCTGCCAAGCACTTGCACTTAGTATTACCTTTTGGAGAGAGGGTATATAAGTCACCGTAAAGATTTCCACAGGTCTTAATGATGAAGAAACGAGTATTTTGCATGTTGGTGAAATCAATTGGGCGGAGTTGGTGGCTGCCCCTCATTGGTCATGTGTTTTTTTCCTTGCCCTGCCCGATTAGAACTGCATGTTCAGAAACAATTAAACATAGCAGAAAAATACAAGCTTTAGAGGAGAGTGCCCAAAAACTGTCAAAGAATCCTGATGAAGTGTGTTAATAAAATAATGGGAACTGGGCTTTAAAAAGTAACTGCAGATGTTCTGAGATGATGATTTTGGTGCCTGTCCCACACAATCCAGTCAGACATTTGTTCAGCAGAAAAGCTAGCTTAGGTCTTAGTTGCAATACTTTGCACCCTTGAGGGACCTGCACCAAAAAAGAGGAAGTTCCAGGTGCACACACTCCAGCCGAGCATGTGGGCGATGCTCATGACTGCTTTACGGCTGCTGGGTATTCAGGAGGCCTCCATGCCTGCTGGGAGCGGCTGGGGACGGGGTAGGAACCAGCTGCAAGTAGTTGGGCTTCTCAGCTGTGTAGTTGTGATGAGAACCTAGCTGCGCTGAGAGAGACCAAAAGTCAGTGGTGATCTAGCAGAGCCAGTACTGAATCTTCACATTTTAAAAATGCCCTGAGGATTGGTAGGAACCTTTAACAAAGAAAAAAATACCTTCAATGCCCTAAAGATTGATCTTGAGCAGTTGAGCCTGTTCATGTCCTGTGGTTCCTTTGCTTTCCCCTCTTGTTCCACTGTCTGTTCTCCTAGCTCCGTCAAGGTCAGGCCTTCTTTTTCCCTATAGCCCAAGGAGTGGGCCAGCTTGAAACATGCAAGTTACAGCTGTGACCTTGACCTTTTGCCTTCTAACAAATTTAAACGAATTTTGCCACTGAAGTTATTTTATAGCATTTCTGGAGCATTATGTCTTGTCTTTCAACTGAATGATTTTCTTTGGTCCTTTGAGGTCATATGGTGTTTCTTTGTACACTTAATCATTAAGAAATCTACATACAGACAAGCTCTCCTGCCTGTAATGTGAATTGGTTAAAGCTGATGTTAGAACACACAGATTTGGTCTCTAGAGCCTCTAGATTTAAAATGTCTTGGAGGAGATGGGTATAAATGAGCACTGCTGAAATTAAGGCCTATTTATTTAGGTCTGAAAATATTCTTTGGCACCCAGAGGAGTTCTGAGATTCCACTTCAACTCCATATTCTCATTTACAGCACTGTCCTATTTTAAAATTGAATAGTAAGGGAAAGCTAACTTTGGATAAGAGGATTTCTGTTTCATTGCAGTTTTCTGGGCTCCAGACTTACCTAGGATACGTCGGAGCTACTGTTCCTCTGATCCACTTACTCACTGGCTAGCTTCCTTCCTGAGTTCTGGTTTCAGGGCTGCTTCTGCTGGGAGACCCAGTGCTTACTTCTCTCATCACCTCCTGTGGACGCCTGTGTATGCCCAGCGTCCGCTTCAGAGGGAAGACATGTGGTGTTGTGTATTTTTTTTTACGTACTCTTTTGAAGCACTTTCAAAATTGATTTCATTTAGCTCTGGAGGGAGAATTAGGACATTTTACATTTAATCCCAAATAGAAATGCATTCAGAGGGGAGAAGAAAGTCTTAGGGGGAAAGGCTAAAAACTCCAAGCCTCTGAGCAAATGATTACCCCGGGGCATCCCAATCACAGAGCTCTTGGGTTTATTTCAGACCTCGGATGGAACATAAAAATTATATGCAACTGAACACATATTTGTGTTGTTCCAGCTTAAATCTTCTATGTTAATTAGATGTTTTCTGTTTGGGTCCTGGAATCTAGTGCACATCTGGAGCTGTGTGCCTCAAGCACAGTGAGCCTCCCCTGGGGTGCTTCTCTCTGTCACAGTGCTGCGCCCCACCCCTGGATTACTCAATGGGACTCTGGGATTCTGCATTTCTCATTTCCCCCGGGTAATTATGATGTAAACGGTCTGTGGAGGACCGCTTGGCTAGAGAATGGGCCATATGCAGGCATTTTCTAGGAGGAAGAAACGGTATGGAGAGGAGTGGACTGGGATTTAGGAGGGTATTAGAGAAGATCAGAAGAAGTTTGAAGCAGCAAGTTCAGAAAGGAGATTTTATTTTTATAATCAAGTTACTAAAAAAAAAAATCTGGTTTTGATTTCCCATGTCCTTACAATTCAACTTTGCATCAAATTGAGTGTTCCGCAAATGACTATTTTAAACTCACGCAGAAAGCGTTTTTAATAATAAAGAAAATTGTCCCCAGCTAGAGGTCCCCAACCTCTTTGATACCAGTTTAAAAGCAGAGCTGTAGTAGGTAGTCTGTAGTGCCTACTGCAAGTCGTCTTGGTAAAATAACACTTAACAGAGAGCCTTAAGTCTATTGAGTGATCTTTGCATGAATCCAGTGATACTTGGTTAAGATGTATGGGGCAAAAAGACCGGTTTGGGAGGAGGAATGAAAGCATCTGCAGCATGGGCACATCCACACTGAAACCCCAAGGTTTTGGGGCAGAGGGTGGGAGGGGTGATGAAGAGGGCAAAGTCAGCTGTAGCCTCATTGTCACTTGTGGATCCCTTACTGCTGATGTTTATTTGGGCGATTGGTTACATGTTGTGGCTTTCCTAGAAGGATGAAATCGGGTAGATTTCAGGGATCATGAAGGAATATCATAGGGCAAATGCTTGGCTTACAAGTGCAACCTTATTAAACTCTGTAAGCTCCATTGTCACAGCTTAACAAGGTTGGAGCATCTCGTGGCTTGGCTGTTTTCTCCTTTTACTGTGCCTGGAGTCTGAGTACTTCCAGGCATCCCTGCAAATCAAGAGGGATGTATTCATGTCTCCTTAATGCTCTTAGGAGCCGAGTGAATTGGGTTCATGTACAAATGCCTGTGGTTGTAAAGAAAGTCGTTGCGAGGCCTTGGCACCAAGGAGGGTGGGCCCTGGTGGTTAACTAGCATTCCTTGGCATTCTTAAGAAAGGGACAAAGTAAATGGAGGTGGGCATGGATACTTGGCATCAACATGTATCTTACAGGTAACTCTGGTTTCTTCTTCCTCCACCCTAAGAGTAGAAGACAAGACTTAGTAGAGTGAAGTGCTGTTGAACACATGAAGAGAGCTAGTTATTTCCTTGCCATCGAGACTAGTCCAAACAAAATAGATGTGGAATTTTACAAAGCATATTTAAAAGAAAACAGTCCTTTTGAGATGACGGCTTTCTAAGACGGGATGCTCCTGTCAGCTTTCCTGGCAGGCTTCCCCCAGCCACTCACCCCGGCTCCTCGTCCTTCCTTCTCTCTAGTGACCACTGGCCGCCCACTGCTGCTGGGATGGCATTGCTGGCTGCCGCGCCACTGGGGTCCCTGATACCCCCACCAAGCCATGTTGACCACATTCTCCAGTCCCATTTGACTTTTGTTTCACCATCTTCTACCCCGAACTGATAGTTCTGGTGACTTTTAACCCTTAACTATCCCCTGAATCCATCCACTTTTCCCCATTTCCATCACGAACTCCCTAGTCCAAGGTGCCAGCCTCCCTCTCCCAGCCTGCTTGCAGCGGCCTCCGCCCGCCTTGCTCTGGCTAGTGGAGCTCTGGCTCCCGTCCAGTCCACAGAATGCGTGCTCCACACCCGGGGACTTGGAACACTGCAAATCTCAACATGTGATTCCCCTGCTTAGGAAACTTCAAAGGCAGCTTCCTCAGTGTTCTTAAGATAAAATTCTAGATACAGCCTCCCAGGTCTTGTCTGGACTGGGCCCCTTCAGACTTGCAGCCTTACCTTGTGTCCCTCGTGATCATCATTGCAACCCCTACTGTGTGCCACACAGTAGACCCTCAAGAATATTTGTTGGGTGGAAGCCTGAATAGTCTCGGGGGGTTCCTGCTCCTGCTTTCTGCCTTTTGCAGTTCATTTTTCTCTGTCTGGAATGGTCCCTCCCCGGCCTCTGCCTGCCAAAGTCTACCTCATTCTTTCGCCTCAGTTCGGGTGCCCCTGCCTGCAAGAATCCCTTCTGCCACAAGTGCCCTCTTGCCTTCCTGAACTGCCAGTAGCCTTTGCTTCTTCCCTATGGATACAGCATTCCACCTTTGGGGCAGTTTGCCGGGTATGTATCTCTTGTCACTCCTACTAGGTCATAAGCTCCCAAGGGATAGCAGGCTGTCTTCCTTTATCTTAGAGATTGCAAACTGGGGCCTCTAGCCAGCCAGCCCACGCAGGTGCTCTGTTTGCACTGTTGTCCCACATATTGCGGTTCTTAAAATTTGGACAGATTTCCAACATTTTGTAACAAGGGTAATTTTACTTGAAAAAATTTAGATCCCTTTGCTAACAGTTGGCTGGAACTGAGTAGAGGCCACACCCTATCCCTGGCAGGCCTTCTTTGGTTCGCCTCGTTCCTAGCAGACCCTGTTATCTCTGTGCCTGGCTCACTTCTTTCATGCCTCTTGCCTGCCTGGCCGTGGTGCAGGCATTTGGGTTTTCAACCCCTGGCCTACTTATCTGCCAGTCCCAGAAGAGAGGCTCAGTATTTGGTGATCACATCAATGAACAAGCAGAAATGGGCTGGGAGAATTGCTTCCCTGCCCAGCTCTGTTTCCTCCGAAAAGATTTGTTATTTCTGCTAGATTGGAGGTCCCTGAAAGAAATGGGAGATGCTGCTTCCAGGCCTGTTTATGAGTATAAGGGGTGGGGAGGAGAGTATATTTTTTTAAGACTAAGAATGGGATTCTCAGAGGACCTCCTCTAGCTATTTTTGGCAAAGCCAGAGGAAAATCTATTTAAAGGGACACTGCAAAAACGACAACCACATATTTTAAAGCAAACAGGCAACTTAGCACTTTAAATTAATGGAAATGCAGAAGAAGAAATTAGAGCTCAACCCTTATTTAGCCTAGCTGCCAGACCTCCATGTACTTTCAACCCAGAACTTTCTCTCTTCTGTGGCCTTCCAGCCTTCAGGATTAGGAGAACGAAAGCTACAAGTTCAGTTTAAACTTTTTGCTTAAAACAAAATCAACAAAGTTCCTGAATTCAAGGAACTAAATCTTTCACGCCATAAGAAACGCCCGTTCTGAAAGGGGAAATGCTTGGCCTCAGGCTGCTGAGGCTCGGTGGTCTTAGAGCTCCCTTGATTTAGGTCTCCTCTTTGTTCTGAGCAGTTTCACTCCGGTGGGTAAATTTTTTTCAACAGCGTCCCTATGTCCTGATGCACCCCATGGGGCCACCCACGGAGTTCCCTCTCAAATTCGGGGGGCAGCAAAGAGGAGGATGCTATTTTTTTTCTTTTTTAGTGGCTGCTCCCATTTATTTTGGGCTATTATAAAAGTGGGCTATTAACAAACAAATGCATGATCTAGTTTCTTCATTGCCAGCCCTTAGAAGAGTAAGATTTCTTGTTCCTTTTTGTCTCTTCCGTTTCTGCTTTCGTGTCCTCTCTCTTTTCTCTTGGTGAGTCTAGCTGAAGGGTTGTCGATTCCATTTATCTTTTCAGAGGAACAGCTCTTAGACGCATTGATCTTTCCATTGTCATTTTAGGCTCTGCACCATTTGTTTCTGCCCTGATCAGCCAGATCCCTTATGCACTGGCCCCGGGAGTTGTTTCATTAAATGCCTCTCTTGTTTGGCTGAGCAGCAGCGATCGTCACCTCACCCGGTGTGGGGCCTGAAGCCCTGCTCTGCTGTGTCCTCTTCGTAGCGCCGTGAGCCTTATCTGCGGTCCTCCTTTCCTTACACTGACTAGTTTCCCGACCGGTCTTCACAGCTGTTGTGGCTCAAACACGTCAGCTGCAGCGAGGAAGCCGGCAGACCTCTAGGCAGTTGCGACTCATCCGTAGGAGCTGAGAGCGCAGGGATTGAGAGAGAACGTTCTAGGGTCGGATTGCCTGGACGTGCCTTTGGCTCTTCTGTAACCTTGTGTGAATTACTTATCTTCTCCAGGCCTGGGTTTCCTCATCCAAAAAAAGGAGATAAAGTAATTGTATCAGAAGCTTTTTAATGGGCATATCAGATCCTCTTGGCTTCTCCTGTGTTTGTGTCACCTGCCACTGCAGCGACCAGTTGTGTGCCTCCAGCTCGCTTCAGGCAGGTGCGGCTGGGCACCTTGTCGTCTCGTGCCCATGCCATGTGCCTCCTGCATCTCACCACCCACCCATGGGAGGCATGACACAAAGTCATGTCCACACATGTACAGCCTGGAAGCAAGGACATGTTAAGAAAACTCCAAGAAGAAACCTTTGACTAATGGGAGGTGGGAGCTGGTATCCTAACTAGCAATCACTAGACAGCCTCTTGGAAGACGGTCCCCAAAAACTTAGCAAGTACTGGTGCTTGCACCAGGCAGCGGCTGGCTCCTGTGCCCCATTCCCTTGAGAAGTCCTCATCAAGGAGTGTCATGTAAGCCATTCCCTCAGTCTCTTCCCTCTGTGCAGACAGCAAAAGCACCCACCCTCTTAGAGGAGGATTAAATTAATTAGTCCACATAAAGCTCTTAGAAGAGTGTTAGGCCCACAGTTCACCCTCCGTATATGTAAGCTTTTAACTTCTGCCCAGAAATCCGGTGGAAGAAGAGGGACCAGGTAGCTGTGCCTTAAGGTGAAGGGAGATGGGGAGTTGTTCAGGCAACTAGACCAAAACAAGTTATTCCTGCTGCTGGGATAGGACTTTTGGTTGTTGGCAAGCAAACCCTTAAGGTTGGGTGCTGGAAACACAGCACACACAGCTCGGGAGATTTTTGGGTGCGCATGTGCTTGTTTCTGCTTTACTTTTATCGTCCTGGCAGTTAGTGTGCCTTTGGCCCAGCAGGCCGAGGAGCATTTCTCTCACCTTCCCTAGCGAGGGCTGAACCCGTGCAAGGTCAGCTGGGAGAAAGAACCATTGCTGTCTCCTTCCAGGTCACACGGTGCACCGGGCCTCACACTTCCTTGCGAGTGACCAGGGCTTGTGTTTCAGATGTCCTGGGGAGCAGAGCACCCGTCCACAAGGCCAGGCTGGGTGGAGCTCATTTCCACGCGAGGTTAGCAGCTCCTCACCCGCACCCTCCTGCTTCTTGGTGTCACAAGGCTGATTTCAGCTCAGAAGCAGCCGTCTTTGCTGCAGTTTAATAACTCTTAATTTCCTGGAGGGGCATGACATGTTATATCATGAAGACTCATCTTAGTCTGCACAGTCTGGTAATTTCCACTCATCTTTGTGATCTTCACAATGTTTGTCTTTGTGGGAGAGTCTGACTTGACTTCTTTCTTAGTTTGACTGGTCTCTCAGATGCCATCCCAGATTAAATGTTATCATCTGCTGTGAAAACAGTTCTGTCAGCTTCCAGTTTACCCCCATAGGGCCGTCTTCACGTGAACTTCCCTCCCCGAGTTAGTGAAATCTGCATTCAAGTATTAGTCTACACTCTAAGGAAAGTTTGACATGTGTTCATCTTAATTCTGTCAGGGTAGAAACTCTTGCCGTTTAACTGAAGAGAGTGTTTGAATAAATACCCAATTTGAATTTTGGCTTCCAGGACACTGGACTCTGGTGTGCTCCCTCCCTCCATGGCCGCTCCTTTTCCATCTCCATTGCTCTGCCCAGTACTCAAGTTTCTGGTCCTTCGATCTGACCTGCCATCCTCTTCTCTCCCCTCCCCACTGAGATCTTGCTCTAAGACTGCAGCTTCCAGCTCCTCTGCTCTCTCTCTACTCACTAGCATCGCCTGACTTTTTTTCCATAGCACTAATCACCACCTAATATACTATACAGTTGGGTTATTTATTGTTCTTTTCTTCTCACTGCAGTGTAAGTTCCATGCAGTCAGAGATTTCTACTTTTATACTGCTGTATCCCTAACACCTAGACCAGAGCTTTACAAACAGTAGCAAATACTCCACAAATATTTGAGGAATAACAAATGAAATAAAGGGTGGAGAGTATTCAGAGAACTCATGGGCAGCCCCTTCAGAGCACTACCTTTGGAATGTCTCAGCTCTGACTGCCTTTGTCCTTAGGTGATTCCGTTGTAAGTAAACACTCTTAGTAATGAGAGTTGTAATGGCCTCTCTTGGATAATGCACCCACTTCTGTGGTGGTCTGGTAGCGGGGTACTCAACTGACATTCTTGGTCAGACCATATATAACGGGAGGGGGCAGTCTAATGAAAACCTGGTTGCTGCTATTGAAAGAATGCCAAGCGAGGAAAAACACAAAGTATTCATAAGAGTTGTGTTTGCTTATATACAATTCTTCACCTTGGAGATTCCCTGTTTTATATTGAAAGCTTCAGGCCTTGGCACAAATATTAACTCTATGGTGAATCTTATAAGTGCCTGGATAATGTAGAAGATGTATGATGTAGTAGATGGGACCATGATAATGATAAACACAAAAGAGCAAATATACCATTCAGATGTTTTTCTAATATCTTAACACAGCACAGTTTCCCAGAAGGCTTGATTCTGTTTTTGCATGAGATAGCACTTCGCAAAAGCCTAGGGCCTCCCTTCAGAGTATGTCTTCAGATGTGCCCTGGACCCAAAATTATCTCCAGTAGTGTTTGATAGAGTGAAGATACTGGTTTACCAACCCCCAAAACTGGACACGTTTAAACATGTTTCCTTAAGTTACCAGGTAAATGGGGATTTCCCATTTCAGGCATGTCTCTAAGTATAGCTGGCTAGTCAGGTTTTCTGGTTCTATTGAAAGATAACCGTGACATTTTGCTTCTTAAAGAAATACATTTCCTTTCTCACTAGAACTGCCACTCAGATTACTTTGCATGTCGCCTAGATATGAGTTTCCTCCCAAAATTGTTGCTTGTCTCACACGGCTATTCTCCCTGGCTCTAGCCAGATGGTTAGTGAGGCAGAGAACATTGACAAAAGCATTTATTTTCCTTTATTCTTCATATCATTAAGGTGTCATGATCCTTGACATGAAAAGGCTCATCAGAAATTGTTCTAGTCATGGTTAAGTCTCATCTTATTCAATTGAAACTTAACATAAACCTTATGGAAATGTCTTGCTGTTTTATGTTCCTTCTAATGCTCCCTCTCGGGATGGGGAGAATCCAAAATTGGTTATCTAATAAGCTAACCCATAAAGAACCTAGAATAGTGCCTTATTTTAAAATAAAGCCAAAAGAAAGAATTCCAAAGTGAAGCACTTTCAATAGCAAAAATTTTAAGTTGTGTGCCAGTTAGTATCAAAGGAGGCTGTCCTTGGATCCCTGTGCTCTGTGGAATCTGCCAGCTTGTTAAAAACTGTGCTTTCTGAATCATATCAGGCATCTTTTCCAAGCACAACAGTATAAAACTGGAAATCAATGACAAGAAGAAAAAGAAAAAACAAACACATGGAGGCTAAACAACATGGTACTAAATACTCAATGGGCCAGGGAGGAAATCAAAGGGGAATTTTTTTTAAACTTGGAGAACAATGAAATTAGAAACACCACAGTTCAAAATCTTTGGAGCACAGACAAAAGCAGTTCAAAGAGGGGAATTTAAAGTGATATAGACCTACCTCAAGAAACAAGAGATATGTTAAATACACTATCTAACCCTGCCCCTAAAGGAACTAGAAAAAAGAACAATACACAATGCCCAAAGTGAGTAGAAGAAAGGAAATAATAAAGATCAAAGCAGAAATAAGTAGAGACAAAAATACAAAAGATGAATGAAACTAAGAACTGGTCCTTTGAAATGATAAACAAAATTGATTAGCCTTTAGCTAGACTCATCAAGAAAAAAGAGGACTCAAATAAAACCAGAAATGAGAAGTTAGAATTGACACTACAGAAATATAAACAATTATAAGAGATTACTATGAAGGACTATATGCCAACAAACTGGACAACCTAGAAGAAATGGAAAAATTCTTAGAAACATTCAATCTTCTAAGACCGAACCAGGAAGAAACAGAAAATCTGAGTAGACTGATTACTAGTAATGAAAATGAATTGGTAATAAAAAACTACAGACAAACAAAAGGCCACGACCAGAAGTCCTCACAGGAGAATTGTACTGAGCATTAGAAGAAGAGTTAATACCTCTCATTCTCAAACTATTCCAAAAAATTGAAGACAAAGGAAAGCTTCAAAATGCATTCTATGAGGCTAGCACCACCCTGATACCAAAAGAAGACAAAGACACTACAAAAAAAAAAAGAAAATTACAGACCAATATCCCTGGTGCAATAGATGCAAAAATCTTCAACAGAATATTGGCAAATCAAATTCAAAATTACATTAAAAGGATTATACACCATGATCCAGTGTGATTTATTCCAGGGATACAAGGATGGTTCAACATCCATAAATCAATTAGTGTGATATACCACATTAATTAAAGGAAGGATAAAACCATATGGTCATCTCAATAAATACTGAAAAAGCATTTAACAAAATTCAACTTTATTCATGCTAAAAACTCTCAACGAAATGGATATCAAAAGAACATATCTCAACGTAATAAAGACCATATACAGCAAACCCACAGCTAGTATTCTCAGTGGTGAAAAGCTGAAAGCTTTTCCTCTAATATCAGGAAGCAAGACAAGGAGGCCCATTCTTATCACTTTTATTCAGCATAGTACTGGAAGTCTTAGCCACAGCAGTCAGAAAAGAAAAAAAAAGAGATTCAAATTTGTAAGGAAGAAGTAAAATTGTCACTATTTGGAGATGACATGATACTATATATAGAAAACCCTGAAGAGCCCACCAAAAAACTGTTAGAATGAATAAATGAATTAAGTAAAATTACCAGGTGCAAAATCAATATACAGAAATATGTTGCATTTCTATGTGCAAATAACAAACTAGCAGAAAGAGAATTTAAGAAAACAATTCCACTCACAATTGCATCAAGAATATTAAAATACCTAGGAGGAAATTTAACCAAGAAGGTGAAAGAACTGTTCTCTGAAAAATCATAAGACATCGATGAAAGAAATTGAAGATAAAAATGGCAACAAATAAATGGAAAGCTATTCCATGCTCATGGATAGGAAGAGTTAATGTTGTTCAAATGTCCATCCTGCCCAAAGCAATCTACAGATTCAATGAATCCCTATCAAAATACCAGTAGCATTTTTCACAGAACTAGTGATCCTAAAATGTGTATGGAACCACAAAAAAACATCAATTAGCCAAATAAATCTTGAGAGAGAAGTCATGGTTAGGTCTGGAGATATCATGCTCCCTGATTTCAAACTATACTACAAAGCTATAGTAATCAAAACAGTATGGTACTGGCACAAAAATAGACACATAGATCAATGGAACAGAAAAATGAGCCCAGAAATAAGCCCATGCTATCTGGCCAATTAATATATGATGAGGCAACAATATGCTATGGGGAAAACACAGTGTCTTTTACCTAATACATGGTATTAGGGAAACTAAACAGCTACATGCAAAAGAATGAAACTGGACCACTTCCTTACACCATACACAAAAATAAACTCAGAATGGATTGAAGCTCTAAATATAAGACCTGAAATCATGAAACTCCTGGAAGAAAGCATAAGCAGTAAACTCTTGAATACTGACATTAGTAATTTTTTTCTGGAGATGTGCCCCTGGGCAAGGGAAACAAAAGCAAAAATAAATAAGTGGGTCTGTGGCATCAAACTAAAAAAGCTTCTGCATGGCAAAGGAAACCACCAACAAAATGAAAGAGCAATCTGTTGATGATAGAATACATTTGCAAATAATGTATCCAATATGGGGCTAATGTTCAAAATATATAAAGTCATATTTGAAAGCCACAATCAAAATATGTAAAGTTATATGATTCAACACCAAAAACATGCTAATCTGATTAAGAAATGGGCAGAGGACCTGAATAGACATTTGCCAAAGAAGATGTAGAGGTGGCCAATAGGCACATGAAAAGATGCTCCACATCACTAATCATCAGGGAAGTGCTGATCAGAACCTCACTGAGATATCAGCTCCTACCCGTCAGAATGTCTAGTATCTAAAAAAAAACAAGTTTGGCAACGTGGACAAAGGGAACATTTGTACACTGTTGGTGGGAATGAAAATTGGTGCAGCCATGATGGAAAGCAGTATGGAAGTTTCTCAGAAAACTAAAAATAGAAATACTTTATGACCCAGCAATTACACTTCTGGGAATGTACCCAAAGAAAACAAAAATCACTAATCTGAAAAGATATATGCACTCCTACATTAATTGCAGCACTATTTACAATAGCCAAGATATAAAAACAACCTAAATGTCCCTTTATATATGAATGGATAAAGAAGATGTGGTACCTATGTGCAATGGAATATTATTCAGCCATAAAAAGGATGAAATCTTGTCATTTGTGAAAACAAATGGCCTTGAGGATATTATGCTAAGTGAAATAAGAGAAAGACAAATACCATATGATTTCACTTACATGTGGAGTCTGAAAAAGAAAATACATGAACAAAACAAATAGTCCTATAAACACAGAGAACAAATTGGTGATTGCCAAAGGGGAGTGGGTGAAAAAAATCTATATGGGAGAAAAAAAATCCATGCTTTCTGGTGGATTGTTGATAATTAGGGGCATCTCTGATGAAGCTGGCTTGGACACAGGTGGACTGAGATAAAGAAATGGGATGCCCCAGTAGGCATCATTCATGTCAGCATGTATTAGTGAGTGCTGTTATAGACAAAGCCCTAACTTATACAAGATGCTAATTCTATTAAGAGGTGGTAGGAGAGAGTCCTGGCTCAGCAGGCAAGAGGTTCTAATCCTGAGTTTTTACAAACTCATTCTGTGTACAATCTTGAGCAAATTTACCAAAACTTAGGTTTCTTCATCTACAAAATAAAGGGGATCATTTTTGCATTTCTATAAAAAGCACGCACGCGCACACACACACACACACACACACACACAAACACACAATGCAGTTAAAAGTCTAGAAGGAAAGCCACCAATATCTTAACTACTATTATCTCTAGATGCTTGGGTTTTCTTCTCTTCGCTTCTTCATTTTCAAATTTTTATAAAATGACTGTGTGCCCCACTCAAAAAGTTACACTTATCTTTAATGAGTGGGGCAGACTGTGACTGTGAACCCCTTTCTGAAGACATCTATATTTTATGCATAGGACTGGGTAGGACAAGACAGTCAATCTTTGCATATTCTGAGACCGAATACCTTTTGTCCTCTTTTGCTCTTTTTTCTGCTTTTCTACTTGTTTGCATTTCTACCTGAGAGTGGGCAGCAGAGAGAAAGGAGAAAATACATTTTTGTAATGCTGCAGATGGTGGTAAAACTTAAACCTGAAAGGCTTTTTTGCCAACCTGTATTACTAAGGACTTTTAACTCTACCAATTCTTTTCTTACTTCCTTAGTTAACTGAATGTGAAATTTACTATTATGGTGAAACCGGTTTAAAATAAAAGAAAAATATAAAAAAATTGCATTGTTTTTTATTGCTGTATTGAGTCTTTTTGTCCTATTTTCAGGGACTGTGAGTGTCCCCTGACTTTTCATCCACCATAGACCCCTTTGTTCTCTTCTTCTAACTGGTCTGTTCAAGTCTGTTTGGTGTCCTGAGCTTTTCCACCTACCTCTCTGCCCAAAGCAGGGATTGGAAAACTCTGCTGCCGGTTTTTGTATGGCCCAGAAGCTCAGAGTGGTTGTTTACATTTAAAAATAGTTGGGGGAAAAAATCAAGAGTTAAGAGTTCACGGCACATGAAAATTATATGCAATTCAAATTTCAATAAGTTTTATTGGAACAGAGACTCTCTTATTTATATATTATCGGTGGCAGCCTCAAGTTTACTGGCTGATTGAAAGGTTGCAAGATAAATCATATGGCCCTCAAAGAGTGAAATATTTACTGTCTGGGTCTTTAGAGAACAGGTCTGCCTGCTCTGTTCTAGAGACTTCTTTTTCATTGGATGTCTGCAAATTAAGAACAGTTCAGATGTGCTAACTCAGTCAAGAGATATTTACCAAGTGCCTACAGCATGACAAACACTGTACTAGACACAAGCATCAAAGGTGAACACCATGCCTTCCCTGTTAGGAAGAACTCAGCCTAGCGGGGAATGTGGACATGTCCACAGGTAAACAGTAGTGCAGATCTGTGTGCTAGTGTCCGGGTCTGAGTTAAGGGCCGTGGGAACTCCACGGCAGAGCCCTGACTCTGGGAAGGCAGGGAAAGAGGAGGTCATTGTTAGATATTTGATAACAAAGCCTAGACAGCTGAAGCTGCATTGTTCTGCACTGGTGACTTTTAATTTCAACACTGGGATTGTTCCATTAAATTCAATGGTTGTACATAGAAAAAGAGTTGTCACAATTTTAACAAGTTCAACATTTCAGTTTTACATAAAAATCATTGCTTTGTTACAGGATCAACATTTTACAGAGCTATGTAAATTAACATTGTATAGATTAGTTATCATCAAAATAAAAAATTTTCTTTTGAGAGTCACTATCAGCTGTCCACTTACAGGCAAACGGGGATATAGACTTCTGCCGTAAAATCGCAATTTTCATTTGCTTTAAGTTTTTTTATTTTATTTTAATGTTTCTTAGTACATTTAAAAAGGCTTAAATCTACTTCAGATGTTTGTTTTTTGTCTGAAAAGATCACTGGGCCCCATTCAAGATTTCCTGAGTCATAATATTGGGGGTTTGGGTTAGGAGGGCAGGAACTTCTATTTTTAATGAACTCCCAAGTGATTTCCATCTACTAAGTCCGGGAACTACTACTAAGGATATTGATTAAAGATGCATTTTTTAAAGTTACTATTAACTTTAATTTTTAAACTGTTTTTTCTGTCATCTGTTACCAGACCCTTAGTATACAGAGCTTTTTAAAGTTCCCCAAGCAATGTGAAGGGATCTCCTGATTTCCCAGAACATATCCTGTCACCCTCTCTCTTCCTTTCTTTTTTATGGGGGGAAAGAAAAAGATCAAAATTTACAAAATATCATTTGCAATATAGATTTTTGCATGTTGTGCTATAATTTTTTATGTATATATTTATACATATATACATGTCTGCATTTATATGGCAACATTTGTCCTATTTGTCCTCCCTCCCTCCCTCCCTGTCTGTCTGTCTGTCTCTCTCCCCCACAACCGCTCTCGCATGTTGACACTGAAATCCTCTTTGGGCTCCTCCCCAGCTCCATCCCCTTTGCCCTCCAGTGGAAAGTCAACATGAACTTCAGTGTCTATCCTTTTGAACTGTGTTTTGATACTTTAAAATTGATTTTTTTGTATCCAAATATAGATGTGTGTGTGTGTGTGTGTGTGTGTGTGTGTGTGTGTGTGGTAATTTCCATGAATGGTATCAGGGTGTACTCTCATTTTTCAGCTTGTTTTTTTCACTCAGTTTTATCTTTTGGGGTTAAATGCTAGTTCATTCTTCGAAATGCTGTATAAATGAGACACATAGTATTTATCCCTTTCCCTTATTGATAGACACTTAGAGTTGTTTCTTATTTTTTCCATTATAAACAATGCTGTAGTGAACATCCTTGAAGATACTCTTCTGCACACGGGTGGGTTTTGTCAAGATGTATGCCTAGCAGTGGAATTGCAGCAATATACACAGCTTTCCTTTTTTTTTTTTAGATAGTTTCCAATGATTCTCTGTAATGACTGACTGGGTTTATGTGCCGCAGGGCTTTCATTTGGAGCCATAGATCAATAAAAATACAGAACACTTCATATGGCCCATCTCGTGTCCCAGGAGGTGCTCTAAGTTCTGGGAATTCACTAAGTGTGTGGGAGCAGCCAGTATGTTGCCACTTTACCTGAACTCTTAAAGAAGTAAGCAGAAGTTAGCTAGGCTGTGGAGGTGGTGGAATGGAGGCCCAGAATATCAGGGAAGAGAAAAGAATCAAGGAACAAAGGGGTGAATCTCTTCATAGGACCTCAGACCAGCTGGTGTTGAACTACCTGGAGAGATCTGTTCATAGAAACACCTCAGCACCTGTCCTTCTCATTGTCCTCCCTTGGCCCGTGGCAGGTCCTATTTATTCTGAAATGTAAAGGTTCACAGCCTGTGCCACCACCTCCATAAAACAGCCTCAGCTCCCCAGAGGCCAAGCAGCTGTGGACACAACTCATAAGGGCCTCGCTGCAGATGACTGGGCTCCGGGGGCTCCTGGCTTAAACCAGTCACCATGGCGTTGGGGAGCCACTTTTCCTGGCTTGCAAAGATGATAAGGCTCTGGCACCTTTGTGGAAGTCTCTGTTGAGGATAAGGATGACATTTCTTACTGGTATAGGGAAATTCTAAAAGCCAACTATGCAAAGATGAGTATATCTTCTGACTTTCGGTCTGCATAGCCATCTGGACCACCCGGAGATTTTAAGCCAGAAGCACTCAGTGCTCTGTGGCCTCTCAGTGGCGGCAGAGTTTGCTGCGGCTGTTGGTGCTGGGCTCTCATCTTCTGGGGTGCAGGCTGAGTACCTCGCTCCTTCTCCAAGCCTGGCTGCCAGGAACCTCCTTAAGGCCCTCGTTGCCTCTCACCTTTGCTGCTGCCTCTGACGGCCAGGTAGTCTCTGCACGCCCTCTCATATGTTTTAGCGCCATTAAAGTTTCCTCCATCCTGTGAATGGACAAGAAGTGGAAGGAAGCAAGGAAGCTAATGAGGAGAGAAAGAAAAGTCTTAACAAAGAATGCATTCCTGTATTACGCAGCTAGGACCATTATGGCAACTCCATAAAAAATGTTTACCTGCAGGTAAATAAGCCAGGATACCATGATGATGTGTAGCAGGCCTGGGACTAGGGTGAGGCACCTGGAATGTAAAATTCAGGGAGAAGGGACCTCTCACAATCCCCAGAGTGAACCCCGCTTTGAAGTTTAAGAAGTGCTAACAGGGTGCTCCCTCTCAGGCCCCTTGCAGCTCAAAGCCCCTGGTGGCTCTTGCCTCACCTTAGTCCTGGCCCTGGCTGGGTATAAATTCCCATTTGGGGCTTTCTGTTAGCATCCGGCCTGAGCCTTACCTCTCAGTACCCTCAGCTGGGGACAGTGGTGGCAGTGCTGGAGAACAGAGATTGCTTAAGTCTGGCTTTAGTGTCCGTCTCAGATGACATCTGGACTTTCATGGCAGCCAGTGGGAAAGGGGGCTTTCAGATACAGAATTTTAGTTTAGAGAGAACTTTTCGGGACTTAGCATGGGTAATTGAAAATTGCCTCCCCCCTACCCCCACTCCGTCTTCACCATTAGCATCATTGCGTGAAAGCTGGCTCTTTGTGTGACTGTGGTGAAATGGGAACAGGTGGGTTTGATTGCTTAGGAGAGTCCTGCAGCATCTTGGCCCTTTGGGCTTCTTAGGCACTTTGCCCAGGGCTGCCTGGGGAAGCAGGTGATTGGGGTGGAGCCTTTTCAGCAAATCAGTAGTAAGAGAACAAATGAAATTCAAGGGCATCATGTCTCAGGACCCAGTCCTCCAGTCATGCACATTATCACCTTAACCATGTTCTGCAGATCTGGTCCCCAAAGGTGATTTCCTGCTGAACTGGGCAAGACTAATACTAGCCATGGAAAATCTGTTGAGATTATCAAGTTACCTTCTTACAAGTTTAACTTTGCCTTTGGTTCTCATAACCTGTCCTGCAGAAGGCCTTTCCCTTCCCCCTTTGAGTTTTTTGGGGAGTACCAAGAAACTTAGCCACATCCGAGAGCAAAGTCCACTTGAAAGGAGTACAGGGATGAGGGCCCAGGGGCTCTATATAGTTGGGCAATGAAAGAAGTTAAGTGGAGGAAGCCTTCGAGAAAAATTTTTTACCATGAACTGTGAAGTAAGCAGCTTGTCCTTCTGAGGCGATTAGAGCAGAAACGCACCTTCTCTCTTTTTATTCCTGTATGCCTGTCAGCACCTCTGCCTGCTGGTGTTCACTTTAGCCTTTGCTGCTAAACTGATGCTCTTAGGTCTTTGCACTTGCACTTAGCATGGGAGAAAGGCAGGCAGGGGCATCACCTGGGAGGCTCAGTTTGCCATTTTTGAGTTAACCGTGCTGTGCAGTTAACTTGATTATTACATCTAACTGAAAACACTTGCAAGGTCTGCCCGACTGTACAGCCAGCTTGGTATCGAGGGCCTCATACAAACCCTTCTCTCTGTCAGACTGCACGAAATGAACCTGTTTTTAAATGTGTGTGCTTCATTCAGGCCTCAGAGCAAGTGCTTGCTTCATTCCTGTGGCTGCTAGGTATAGAACTAGGATGCATGGAGGGCCTGTTTCACCTTTGGACTTGTGTCCCTGTAGCCTCAGCTTGGTAGTGTTTGTGGAAATTGATCCAGGGTGCAGCAAATCTAGGAAAAATGAACTTGAGTCTGACTATGCAGGGCCTCGGCAGAAGCTAGAGAAAGGAGGTCAGCTCCAGAATTCTCTTGGTGCCCAAAACTAGGCTCATGTTGTCCCACATTGTCTTCTCCCCTTTTGAACAACCAAGTCAGGTGTCACCTAGATTCAGGACATCTGGGTAGGGAAGCCCCATGATACTTGGCTGTGGATAATGGGGCACATTGAACCGCACCAACGTTGAGCACCGAAGGCCGTTCCAGTGAGGGAGGGTCTGTCCTTCTCTTGCCTGTAAGGTGGGAGTTGGCCTGATCCCCAGTGGACTCTCAGGGTCATTTTAGTTGTTCCTAAAATAACCTGGGGTGCCTGTTACATGCCAAGGGCTGTTCCAGGCTGGGGGTAGAGCAGCGACCGAGACAAAGCGCCCCCTCCCCTGGAGCGTGCATCTTTACTGGGGAGAGAGGCAGATACTCGTAAATACTCATTGAGCAGCTACTCAGTATTATGTCTTGTGACTATAGCAATGAATATTTTTCATGTATGATATAAACTATATACTAAATCTGCTGTAAAGATGATTTCAGGCAGTGTCAAGTGCTCTTGAGGGGCCTGCAGTTAGACTGATGAGAGTGGGCAAGGATCTGTTTCGTCAGATGGAGGAGGTGACATTTAAGTCCCTGCCTGAGTGACGTGCAGGAGCAAAGCCTGATGAAGTGTGGGAGGAAGACTCTTGCAGGCAGGAGGGTCGGAAAGTGGGAATGCCCTGAGGGGGAGACCTGCCGCATGGAAACCTACTTGGCTTATTCAGGGATTAGTACGATCAGTGTGGCCAAGCTGCATTCAGAGAGTTAAGCAGGGGCCAGAGCAGGTAGGTTTTGGGGGGCTGTGGGAAGACGTTTGAATTCTATTCTAACTGTCATGGGAAGCCACTGGATGACTCTGAGGGGGCGAGCAACATGATCCATTTTTGTTGTTTTCTCCAAGATCGCTGTGTTGCTCTCTGGAGCATGAACTGAACGGAGGTGGGAGTGGAGTCAGGGAGACCGAATGGAAGGCTACTGCAGTAGTCTTGACAAAAGGCACGGGAAACCTGGACTAGGATGGTGGCGGTGGAAATGGCAAATTTGGGATATACTTCGAAGATAGGGCAAGTGAGATTAGTGGACTGGATGTGGCACGTGAGAAATACCAAGGGTGACTCCTGGGTTTTTGGCCTTCTGTGGGAAAGAAAGGGAGGTCTAGGTTTGTTGTGGTGGGGTGGGCAGGCATCAGGGATGAACATATCAAGATTTCTCTGGAGAGCTCTTAGCGGACACGTGGTTTTTATGTATGTCAGTGTGGGACTGACGCAGTCGCTGAGGGCGGGTCTGTGGGCAGAGAAGAGGTCCGAGGACGGGGTCCTGGGCAGTGCAGCGAGTAGAAGTGGGGAGAGTGGGTCTGTCAGCGAAGCCTGGAATGAGCAGCCTGCCGTCAGAACAGAAGTCCCTGGGTGCGTCCTAGTCAGGGTTTATGCCTTATAATATGATCCGAAATCTAACTCTGACTAAGCCTGCCATTTGGGGAATAGGTTCCTTGGTTTATTTAATGTAATGACTATGTAACTGTTTTTCCACTGATGTATTTGAAAAATGACACATAAAGAGGAGAAGCCTTGGGGTCAGGCAGGCCTGAGTTCAGATTCCAGTTACACCACTTAGAGCTGGAGGCCTCCTGTCATATCTGACTTCTGGGCCCCTGTGTCCTCACAAATAAGGTGGGGCGAGCACGAGCACTGGGCCAACCTCAGAGTCATGCTGTGGGGATGCAGTGAGTCGCTGCATGTGAAGCACACCATCAAAGTCACGTGTGTAAGGAGCGCACACAGCCTCTAGCATGGAATACGGGCTCAGGAATGGCAGCTTTTCCCTTAACTCTTTCTCCGGGTCATTTGCTGGGAACATTTAATACTTTGCAGAACACACTGCATTTTCTACTTTGTATTTTTGGGTCTCCGCATGCTATTTATAACTGCTGTTTGCTGTCTTTTGCTGACTCTCAGCTTGCTGATGTCCCAGACGCTTCAGCGTTGACACTTGCCCCAACCCTCAAGACAATAATTGTCCCTCTGGAAGTGTTTGGGGAAATTCCTTCAGGGTGAACGAGCTGAGTGTTCTCCCTGAGCTGTGGTGAGAATGTGGAGCTGTGGCGACTCTTCCCGTCCAGGGAAAAAGGTTCCCAGCACTCTGTCCTCGCTTGGAAGTCAAGAGGCATAAGGATTTATGCTGAAGAGTTTATGAACATAAAGAGTTGAGTAATAAAAATCACTTTGCATTTCTTAACAACCTACGTATTAGGTGCTTTTGATTTCCAGTATCTACCATCACTGCAAAATTCCCTAAAAGCAGGTATTAGGATTTTTAGTCTATAAGAGAGAGCACTGAGATTCAGAGTCACATTGCCACCAAGTTTCATAGCCAGGATTTGTACCCACGTTCCTTCCTCTCCAAGTCCTGAGCCTGCTTTTTTCCCCTCTGGCTCTGCCTCTGTGTGAGCATTAACTATGCATCTGAAACCAAGGTGATGGCAGCTGTTCTGGAGCCCACTTGAAACAGACCCCTCCTTCTAATGTGTTTTACATCCTTTTGAATTTCATAAAACAAGTTTATTCTTTTACAAGTCATAAAAGTCTAAGTGATTTCACTTTTCCCATGGTTGCTATTTAAATGATTTTTCTTTTCCTACAGAACTTCACAAGTTTGAAAAGTTGAAAAAGTATAGAGGGTTGATGTTGCTTACCTTCATTTGTGTATTCATAGCTAAATATTTTATTGTATTCCTTATGATAAAATGTCAACACTGTTGAGGATACATTTTTCTGGACCACACCATTAAGTTGTAGTTACTATGAATCTCAACAGAGTATATTTATCAGTTGAAGGCAGCCCTTAATGCATCTTGGGGAAACTAGAGCTAGGGTTTTTTCTTTTTCCCCTTAGCCACAGAGTGCATTATTTCCTAGACATGGTCTAGTTTACAATATTAGTGATTTAAGCCTGGTGGCAATAGCCACCTTCCTAAGGAAGATGGTTCACCACTTGGAAATACCAATAAAATTCTGGATTCATTTTCCCCTCAAGTGGATACTCAGGAACCTGATCTTATGATCAGTTTTACTCTAGCCAAATTTGTCTTTGTCTCCCTTTCTCCTCTTTTTCCACTCTGATGTCCCATATGGGATGGGACATAAAGTCTTATTTGTCTGAATATCCCCAGCATCTAGTCTGTGAGTCACATTGGAGGTGCACAGTAAATATTTTCTGAAGTGAAAATAATCTCCCTTTTATGGTCTCTTACCTTTTTACTCAGGTGCAGTATATACTTGACCTTGAACACATGAGGGTCGGGGGCATTGGCTCCCTGCACAGATAAAAATCCAGGTGTAACTTCTACTTCCCCAAAACTTAACTACTAATAGTCTAGCATTGACCAGAAGCTGTCAATGGTGGCAACACATACTTTATATGTTATATATATTATATATTCTTAACAGTAAAGTACACTAAGGAAAACAATTCTTTTTCAAATTGTTGCAAATCTCAAAAAAATTTTTTTCAAAATATTTATTGAAAAAAAACTCTTGTATAAGCGGACCCACTCAGTTCAAACTCATGTTGTTCAAGGGTCAACTGTATCTTTATCCCATCTTATATCTTGGGACTTACCTGTCTCATAAAAAGGCCCTGAGATACTACATTTGCAGAGGACGACTTCTAAGTCATTACACAGGATAAAATTATAGCATGGCTTAATAGCAAATAATGTTCTCCAAGGTGACACCCATTAGCTCTTCCCATGTCCACTTTATTGAAGGTATGTAGGCAGGGTCCAGCCATCCATGTTTTTTTGCCCTTTATATCACATCACCAACCCAGTCCATCTAGATGCATTCAGAGTATAGGGAGAACTATAATTGAGTGGGAAGTTAACAGCCTGAAAAGACTCTACCTTCAATAGGGAATAGATTCATTTCCAAGAAGACTTGAGATCACAACCATGGTCACAGTATTCCCACCACTTAATCCCACTTTAAAAAATTAAGAACCAAGTTCCTTCATCATATGCCATTACAATAGAAAAAGAAAAAAAAATATGAGACAGATTTGGCTGTTTGTGCCCAACCACGGGCTCTGGATTCTCAGCTCCCGGTGCCAACTGATTTGTGATGGCTCATGGAAGTGACCTTGGAATGCATGGAAAAGCTGCTCACTCTGTTTTTGTTCTCTTGAGCGGAGTGCATGGAGTGTTTACAGGAAATTTGGCAGGAAAGCAGGGAAGGATTATGGCCAGAATTTCCCCAGATTTGGAAGGAGGCATGTTTGTAACCAAAAGGGAGCCCTGCCCTTACCACTGCCCCAGTTGAAGCTGAACAGAGTCTTCCCTCTCCAGTGTAGCACACCACGGCACGCTTCATCTGGAAGCTGTTTCCCCTCTAGCCTCACCTCTCTCTGCTCCAAACCAAAGGCCTAATGCTCTGGGAATAACCATCCGCTTGCAGAGGCCACAGGCTTGTGCACCTCTGTACCTTTGCTTATGCCCATATCTCCATCTGAAACGCTTTCTGCACAGGTAGAATTTGCTGTCCCCATCCCAACCCTGTGCATTGTGCATACTATGGTCACAGCCTCTGAAACACTTGATTCATCTGTTTTTCTTCCTCTCTGTTATAGGACAAGCTCCTTGATGACAGGCCCAGTGTCTGCCTCATCATTGGTCCCACTCTGCCTGGCTGCTGTAGGTGCTTCACAGAGCATCCTCTGGTGGGAGAGAGTGGGGCAGTCTTCCCCAGACAGTCCCGTACAGAGAATTACAGCTGTGGCCTAGTGTACAAGGACGGTCCCTAGTCGGGTGGTGGGGACGGGGAGAGGTTTGAGCCAGGAGCTAAAGGATTAGTAGAAGTCGTTTTGAACATGGAAAAGGACATGAGGGAAGAGACCCCCAGACAATGGCTGGAGTGAAGGCAAGAAGCGTAGTTGGAGTACAGAGAGGGGGTGGCCAGGGATGAGCTGAGCTGAGCTGAGTCGAGTTTAGGGGAAGGAGTGGGAGCAGTAACATAATTGTGAATAACGAATCGTTTCCAAGTGAAGTATTTGGTCTAGTTTCTTAATTAGATGGCAACACCGAAAGCCAGATCCTGCGCAGGCTGTTCCTGTCCCAGACTTTGTGGTTGGTGGTGGCAGATGCAGAGTGTTCCAGAGCATTTGTTAAGCTAAACCAAGTATTCATCCGTTTCAGTTGAATTTGAGTTGAGTGCCAAAAGGTAGTTCAGAAGTCCGAGCCCTGAAGTAGCTTGTGGATGCAGCGAAGGAAACAAATCTCCTTAAACAAAAGAATGCCTTGAAATTCAAACTCACTGGAAACCATCTTGTGGCTGAGATCATCTCTAAATTTGTTAAATCATTTCTTGTAATAGTTAAATAATTTTGGCCTCATTTGTTATTATGCAAGGGAATTATCAACTACTTAAGGCTGACACATTGCTCATCTGTGATTTTCACAAAGAAATAAAAAACAATACTCCTGTTTCCATCCTAGTCTTTGATTGTTAGAGCAATCAAAGGGCCACGTAGGCCATAAATGATCAGGAAGTTGACCGTATCTTTGTTGGAAGAATGTTTTTCTCTCCAAAGTATCTGGAAAAAGAATTGTGAACTGGACATAACCATTCAGAAGACTAGAAAACTTCCATACCCCTTTTGCATCACAGCACCAACCCATTGTCACTCATGTAGAATTTCAACCGTGGGGGAAATGAACTTGGCTCTCCATCTTTACCTTACGTTTATCATATGGGCAACTTTGGTCAACACTCCTAGATCCCTGAAGTAATGAGAATAAGAAATTACCACAAAGAACCAGAAGTCCTAACCCTTGACTCTCCTCACCTTGGGTATTGCCCTAGGGTTTATTAGCTGGAGACTGAGCCAATCTTCCTTGTATTAATCAGGATGTCTCCTGCTTTCCCTAGCATGTTAGGCTGCTGCCGAGACGCTTCCAGGGTGAATTGTCTTCTCCAGCCCAAGTCCACGTCCTGATTCTTCCCCCTCACTGGGGGTCTTCATAGCACAGAATTCATTTCATTCAATCCAGAGGCTGCTGCTGAGCATGATTGCTTCCTCCCCTGCTCAGACATCCATGAGGCCCGGAGACACAGTCAAGTTTTGAGTCCTCCTGCCCTCCTGCCCTCTCTCTGTCCCAAGTATTTATTGGTATCCTCTCTCTGGTGCTGCTCCCACAGTGCAGTTTGCTGAGGTTTACAGACTTGCTGGATCATGTTCCCTTAAGGTTCCCAAGAACTAGATAAAGTGGTCACCGGGATCAGTGGTGTTGTGACCCTCGTGTGCCGCTGGGGCCCAAATGCACTGTGCCTTCACATTTGCATGGAATTCAGAGAGCGGTCACTACCTCTTTGGAGGTCAGACCTTGATGGTAGTGACGGCCCTGGTCCACGTCAGGATGCTAGTGTGAGTCTTACACTCAGTTCAAGGTGTCGCGAGGCTGCCCTGTCGTTGCACCGTGGGGGCCAGAGCTGTTGCCACTTGTGCTCTAAGAACTTGGTTCTTTCATTGGAACTAAAGGCATTTGCCTTTCAGCAACTATAAAAGGATGAGTGTCTATAGTGTTTGAAGGCAGTTTAGTGCCAGCAAGGGGTGCCTGATAGAGTTCAGGAGACTACAGTCCCTTCTTAGCCCTGCACTGACCCTTGACCAGATTTAGTACATGCTAGCCCCTGACATCTGCGGGAGCCCCTGCGCTCCCCGCTCCAGCCACAGTAGGCATTGAGTTCTTCAAACAGGCCCTCCTGGCTCTGACCACAGGGCCTTGGCCTAGGACCTCGGCCAGGATGCCCCTCCTGCACCTAACTGACCCCTACCCATCCTTTAGAGCAGTGAGTGCTTCTTAAACAAGGATCGCCTGGGGAGCTTGCTAAACTGCAGTCTCTTCTTCAGCTCTGGGAGGGGCCTGGGGCCTGGCATTTCCGACAAGCTCCCAGGAGAAGCCCGTGCTGCTGGTCCTCAAGGGCTCCTTCTCTGGCCTTCACGTTAGTCAAGAGCCCCTATTTTGTATGCTTCTGTCATTGTACACCTTCCTCGTAGAGGGGTCCTCACAAGTGTAAAGTTTAACTTATGCTGTTTTCTGATTAGTGTTGATCACTAAATCTGAGCCCCATGAATGCAGGGACTGCCTGTGATTTTTGGTCCCAGGAACAAAATGTTCACAGTGTGACATATGGGCAGAGAAGCAGTTGACCTTTGTGTTGGCTGTTGACAGAATGGTTACATTTGTTGGTCAAAGATGACATGGAGATTATAAAATCAGGGGTTTAGGCAAGATTGTAAAAACCTGGTCATGGTCCTCATTATTTTCAAAGGGCCTCCTGCAATATTTAAATTTCATGTCAAGCAGAAAGAACCTAAGGTAATTTTAGACTGAGGCAATCTCATGGTGAGGAGTACATGGCTCTTGGTTTTATGCTGTGAAAGGGGACTAACGTCAGATCAGCTGGACTCTTGACTTGTGCTTCCAAAGTCCTGTCTTCAGTTTCTTTGAACATTCCTTTTTATTGTGGTAAAATTCACAAAACATTTTAAAGCATACAATTCATAGCGTCCAGTATATTACCATGTTATATAGCCATCAATTCTATTTCCGAAACATTTTCATCACCCCCGCCCCAAAGGTACTATCTTCTTACCTCAGCATTTCTAAAGCATTTTAGTCTCAGCACCTCTTTACATTCATAAAAATTATTAAGGACTCCATCAGCCTTTGTTTATATAGATTATATCTATCTTTACTGATAGTATTAGAAATTAAAACTGGAAAGAAATTTTACATATTTACTTATGAATTCCTTAAATGGCATTTTTCATTTTTGTAAATCCATTTTATGTCTGACTTAAAAGGTAACTGGATAATAACTTCACTCAATCTATTGTTGTATGCTTTATTGTTGAAGGATATGAGAAAAATCAAGCCAAATATACATATGTAGTTGGAATACGTATTTTTAATCACCTTTTCAAGTAATTCTGGATAATTTTTTATGAATACTCTAAAACTCAATAAGTGGAAATTTCTTACTATATAAAAAAGATTTATTGCAGTGTGAAAAATGAAATCGTATCAGTGACTTGTCACACATAATTGCATTGAAACTTATTGCATATCTTGCATTTCTAATAGATCTTTTATCCATGCATGATTTTTTAATGTATATTAATTATTTGGAAAATATTGGTTCAGGTAATTATACATATCTTCCAATGTGGATACATTTCATCATTTTTTTAAAAATTGCATTTGTTAATATCACCACTAATCTCATTTTAAAAAGTCATTAAATATTGGAAAGCTGTCAAGCTCATGGTCACAAATCCAAGTTTTCTACAATTATACTTTATTCCTTGAAAGAATGAAGTTTATCATTGGAATCAATACTGTCATTTATCTTCCTTGAAGTGACATACTCAGTTGGTTCATTTTTGAGAAAATGAAAGTCTAAATAACCATAGTTAGTCAGTTCTTTCAAGTTAAAATGATGTTTCATGAAAAAAGAGGTTTAGTTGCAAGTCAAACACAACTGCTTTCTCTCAGGTCGGTTCTGGTCTGCAACACAAGTGCTTTTTGCACATCTCCTGTTTCATTGCAATATGTAAAAGATGTGTGTGAACAGGTCAAGATTTAGGAAAAGTAGTAACTTTACTATTAGGATGTTTTTAAGTAAAAGTGGGCATTTTTTTTTAAACTTCCAAGTTTGTGGTGGGATAGAATACACTGACTATAGTTTGGTGCTTCTGCCTAGATTAATGCTAAGGCACCAGCAATTTTACTGACCCTTGTTTCTGCATCTCCTGGAGCCCCTGAAAAGGGCTTGGAGGCCTCCCCACACTCTGTGGACTATGGTCTGAGAACCACTGTTCTAGCTAAAATGAAAGGCCCGAAACAGTCTTTTATAAATATGCTCATTCTAGCCACTTCTTAAAAAGAATATACCTGACTACAAGGTAAGAATTAGAAGAAATTTCCCTGTGGGTATATTAAAGCACATTTACCCGGTTCTGTGCAAGTAGTATCTGAGCATTTGTTCTCTCAAGACATACTAACTTGAAAATTGCCTCTACATGGCCTGTTAACATCTAAGATTTTTTTATTCAAATATCTCCAATTTATTTGATTTGGTGACACCTTCAGTGGGACATATTTTTTAGTATATCCTAAAAATCTGGAGATTTTTTGAGAAATTATCTCTAATTCCAGTTTTTAAGAAATTGTAGTTTAAACTCAGGTTCCCGACTTCTCAGAATTCTATACATTTTTAAATTCAGAATTGCTATTCCTTTCATGGCCCTTTCTCAATTTTTTTTCAAATCTGAGAAACAGTCTAATTCAGTAACTTGGAGTTCAAAGCTTTAGAATTCTCGTTTTAAGTTCCTGTTAAACTTTTCTTGTTCTAGAAATGTACTGTGCATATTTGACCATAAGTTAACAATGTTAGGGTTCAAACCATACAGGCTTTTTTGTTTTTTTTTTGCATTGGATAGCATACCTATTACGATTTTTTATTTTTAATGTTGTTTTCTTCCAAGCATGCAATTTCCAGTCTGGTATGAGCAGGATCATAAGGTGATTATTTATTTTTTAATTTTGTTTTTTTTGTTTGTTTTTTAAGTAATCATTGTGCTTTTAATGGTGAGTTCAAGTTTGACTTAAAGCTAGTTTACAGGAATAATCCATAGGGGGTTTAGTTAACGGTAAGGTCAATGTGTAACAACCGATTGGGTTATCTACCTTCAAAAGCCTGTGCAATTATAATCTACATTAGCTGGACCATTTTGTCTAGAAAAGGGAAGGAACAGCCCCTTGCTGTACTGATACTAATGGGTAGATGTTATAGGCAGAGAATATTCAGCTCATTACATTGGTGAAGAGAAAATAGCATGTGGATTGGATTTTAATTATTACTCTGTTCCTTCTTAGCTAGGTGACCTTGAACAAATGACTCAATTTCTCTGAGCCTCGGTTTCCTCATCTGTCAAATTGGAATAATAACTCCTCTGTCATGGGAATTGAATTTAATAGTATCACACATATAAAGAAGTTAATACATTGCCATAAACTTGATAGGCCCTCAATAGAGTTAATGTTAAATGTATAGTTTTTAAAAAAAACTAAGTATGACATTTATAAAAGTATAGAATTAGCACATGTCAAAGATTTATGACACTAACCATAGAAATAAAAAGCTGGTTCAAAAGAGGATGGGAGAGTGAAAGAATGCTGAAAATAAGATCACTAAGTTAGATTCAAAACCAGTTAATGTTCTCCAGGGCAATAAAACCTTAACTTTTGAGATTATCTTTTCTGCTGGACAAAAATTATTTGCATCTCTGCCACACAGGAATAATTTGCAAACTTATCAGTTTTAACTCCACTTGAAGTCTGTCTTTGCAGGGTCTGAGTCCTCATCAGTAATGAATAGTAGATCAAGCAAAAGTTAAATTTCCCTAGAAAATTAATTAATAAGGGTCTGTTGACAACGTAGCTGTCCTAGGCAGGTGGGAGGGGTGGGCAGAAAAAGGGACAGTTGTTCGTGTCAGTTAAGTTGGGTTTTAAAATCATGTGGGATTGGAGATGAGACCTAGAGACCAGCTGAGGAGGAGGTAAAACTGAGACCCCGACCTTCATCGGGGATCCTGGACAGGCCTCAGCCTCACTGAAAACATGGAGCAGGTTATAAAAAAAAAAAAAAACGCAACTACTGGTGGTGCAGGGACACACAGGGAATTTAATTTTCTGTCTTAGCCTGGAGACTGTAACAAAATTTATAACCACATTCAAATTTATTCTACCAGTAGCACTCAGTGATAAACCTCAAGTACTAGCTGAGAATGTGCACTCAACTTATGGTGTCCAGGATTTCTGTATAATAAGCTCCTCTGCAGATAAATTCAAAATTATAAATATGCAAAGACATAATCTGCTATGAACTACCTAGAGTCAGTTGAAGCAATGTATAGGAATATCAAAACCCACAAACTTCAAATAATAAAAATAGTAATAGAAAAAGCCCACAGAAACCATAAAAAAAACTGTACTTAAAATAATTAAAAATTTAAAGAAGGGATTAAAAACCAAAGGAAGGGGCAGATTTGGAAGAACCAAATAGAACTTATAGAAATGAAATATCATTAGAGTTTAAAACTCAGTTGAGAAAAAAATATCAGACTAAAAAAAGCTGCTGAGAGACTTAATGAACAAGACGATAGACTTTAGAACATTGCCGGAAGGCGGTCTAGTGAAATAATGAAACAGGAAATACTTGAAGAGACATGGAGGACAGAATAAGAGAGTCTAAAACATGTCTCTAGGAATTCTAGAAGTTGAGACTAAACAGAATGGGAAGAGGTCATATTTGAAGAGAGAACAGCTGAGAATTTTCTTAAACTGAGAAATAATGAAACATTAGATTCAGTAAACACACCAGGTTCCAAAAGGAGAAATAAAACTAACTCCACACACACATGCATCATGGAGAAGGCGTGGAGTACTCTGGGCCGAGGGAGAATCCATAAAGAGCTCTTCCAGAAGTAAGAGCCAGGCAGCCCTGGCCTCCCCGCACTGCCTTAGGAAGTGGTGAATGGGCTTTGTGTCGCAGGCTGAGTCCGAACCACACAACGCGTTGAATAATGCAGACTTTCTTCTTGAACTTCTCCGCTGTAAGGTGGTTTTAGACTGACACCCACTAGGTGTGGCATTTTATTGCCTTGTTCCACTGTTTGTTCTAATTGTAAGCTTCGTCACCTCCAGTGGTAGGAGTTCGGGGGGCTGACGTTCCTTCTTCTGGCTTCGGGGTTGGGGTTAGAGCAGAATAGTCCCTGCTTGGTGCTTGCCTTTGTGACTCCACTCGCTTTGTGGGCAGGGAATGAAATCTCTGCATCTTCGGCGTCGGCTTGACTTTCCTTAAGCTGCTCTTGCTCCTCCTTTCCGCACGTGAATCCATACACGTGAATCCGTTTTCTGGACTTAAAGCAGGTCTGAAGCTCCCTCACTCGGGACGCACCCTTGGGCGTGAGTCACACGCCAGGATGCCTCACTCATGGACATCACAACAGTTGTGAGAACATGAGTGATGGTGGGAGGGATGCAGTTTTAGAGATAAGGACAATACAGAGAATTGCTCCAATCCTGGTATAGCATTTCTCATCTCTTTCTCATTATGTTTTATTTGGCATTTGATGGTGGGCGCGAACAAGTCCCATGGTGGAGGGCTGTGCCCCACACATCACCCTCCATCTCTCCCCAGGGAAGTGGTCCTCAGGTGCTCCTGCGGCTGGGCTTTCTGGAAGTTCCCACTCCTTCCTTTGGTTTCGGGTAACAAAAGGAGATGGTTTTCTCAGCCCTTTGGGGGGTTGTTTCTCATCCGCCATCACTATGACTGGTTTTTCTCCCGCCCCTTTCCTCAGCATCTGACCAGACCGTGCTTTGCAGTTTGTCAGATCCAATGTTCTTCAGAGAATGTCCTTCTTTCGTTACCTGTCTTTTTCTTTCTTTCTTTCTTTTTTTAAATTTTCCTAACCTGAACACACACACTGGCACTTTGTTGTTTCCTACCCACCTCTGTCTGGAAACTGCATTATGATTTTTTTTTTGTCATCGCTATAATTGAAATGCCCACATTTCAATTTCTGCTGTGTGCGCTCCCCAGAATTTAAGTGGAGGAGGCAGAGAGAGAAGCTGGAGGGGAGGTGGTCCCGGGATGTAAAAGCCTTTTATTTTCGTAATGGCTTCGAGTGAGCCCTTCCTAAGAGGCGGGGAGAGCGGCCGCCATGGCAGCAGGTTCTGGCTTCCTGGGGGGCTCAGGGGGCGCTGGCCGTACGGGAGCCTGGGGAGTGTGCAGCAATGACCAGGAGCAGCGGTAGCCCCCAGCAGGCTTGCTTCTGGTGATCACTGCCATCTTTCATGACTGAGACTCTCTATTATATATAGATGGTGATAGTTTTGCTTCTGAGTGGCATAGAGAGCTGAGAGACGGCCGAAGCACGAGTCCAGGGCGTGGGCCACTCAGCCCCGCTCTGTCCCTGACAGAGAACCCACCTGGTGGGCGCCTGGGTGTGGAGACCACTCTGCTCTTGGTGCAGGCGTGTCCTGCCAGCCCGTTCAAGCTGTCGCCCCTCCTCCTCCTCCTTCTTGAGTCTCAGGTGGGGGGGTTCCCTCCTGGTAACTCCAACCTCCTGATTAGGAATCTCTCCTGTCTGATCTCCCTAAAAATGTCACCTCTGTCTCTTTGACCTTCACCAAAGACCTCAACGCTGGCCTCCAAACATGTAGAAAATGTTCTGTTTGTTGTTTTACTCTTTCCCAAGGCAAGTTCTTGGAGGGATTTTTTTCTCTCCCAGTTCAGAATGCTGATCCTGATGAAGTTCGTTCAGCAATGCTTAGTTCTGCTGATCACTGACTTCCTGCTGGACCTGGAATTGAAAAATGTGAAACATCAGATTTAGTAGTCACAGCAAATTCCAAAAGGAGAAATAAAGCTCCGTCCACACATAAACACATCCTAGAAGAACACCCGAGACAGTGGGAAAATCCAAGTAGAACTCTGGGCAGTAAGAGCCCGACAGCTGTGGCCCACAATCAGAGTTGGTCTTCAGGCCCTCGTGGCCTGGTTGCACTCGTCTCTTACGTCGCCCACCTGGGCTCCAGCGAGACACACTCTTCGGTGCTCAGCTCATGGAATCCCAGAGCCAGAAACTTGATTTCTCACCGACAGTTGCTTCACCGATGACGTCTCTGCGTGTACTCGTCAGTCGTGCCTCTGTGAAGCTGCCGTTTAAATTTCTTCTCCTCTCCCTCTGTCCAGTCCCACTTTGCATGTACTGCATAGTTTTTCAGAACCTTATTCACGTCTCTTCCTCACTGTATCCTCACAGCCTCCCTGTGAAGCAGGTCCTTTGGCCTCGCTGGCAGCCACAGAGAGTCACGTCACGTGTCCCAGTGCTTCAGTACTCACTGGGCTGCTGGGATACATTGAGGTCAGTGGGGCTAGTACTCTGGAGCTCAGGTCCCCTCAGGGCCCTTGGCCACCACCTGAAAGTAGCCCTAGCATTGAGTACCTGTGGTACTGGGCGAAATTGCTCAACAAGACAGATGTGGTCTTCACCTCCACAGGGCTTGTACAGCAGGTGCAGGGAGACGGGCATCACCCCCCCTCCCGGCCAGGTTTATCTGTGGTTCCCAGTGGAGCACAGTGTATTCCTGCCCCTGTACTGGGCCAGGGACATTCACCCTTGCCTGGCTTCGTGGGCATTTAGTATCTCAGTAGTATTTTTTTTTCCCCATTAAATTATCATGGAAGGTATATAGATTATAAATACAGGAATACTTTCATAGATGTAGAACTGTATTTATTTTTAAAAACACAGAAATAAGGTGCCATCCTTGCCTGGCATGTCTTATTATTTACCTGTTAACTTTTGGTCTGCTTTGCCGGAAACCAACTGTTACATCTGGGCCCTTAATAGAGTCATTGGATTAATAAACATTTGGGAAAAGTTCATTATCATTATGAACCAAAGAAATGCAACCTAAAATAAAATAGACACAATACTGTTTACTATTTACTAAAAGTTTTAAAATAATAATGCCTTAGGTCTCAGAGAAACAGGCATGCTAAAACATTCTAGGTGGTCCATGTCTTTTAGGTGACAGTTTGGTAACATTAAAGGTATTTATATGGTTTTATTGAGAAATTCCATTTTTGTGACTTTAGTCTGGAGAACGAAAGATGTGCAAAAGTGTTAGGTAGATACAGGATCTGCACAGTGTTACTGGAAACATTACTGAAAACAATCTGGGTGTTCAGTAATAAGGAAGCTCTTATGTTATAGAATATCTATTCCATGTAGTAGAATACTATACAACTATAAATATGTTGAACAGGATAATGGACGATATTTGGGAAGTTCATAGAAAAGCAGTAAAAACAGGGCATAAAACTATGGGCATGCAATATAATACCAGGTTGTTTTAAAATATGTGTGTGTGTGTCTGTGTGTGTGTCTACCTAGGAAAAGCATAGGACAGGGCATGGGTACCTTAAAACACTGGATAAAATTTAGTTATTTGGGGTTGATGGAATAAGGGGTGATTTTTTTTTCTTTTCAATTATTCCACAAAGGATGCTTTTCACTTACGATGCAAAAAAAGGGGTGGGATATGTATCTTAGGTTTTTTCCCCCTAATAACACCAAAAGAAAGGATAAAAGATAGCTATTTAAAATGGCCACCGTAAGGACCAAATTGAATGTAGTATCATTTACTGATTTTGTGTTAGGTTAGAAGCATTTTGTTTCATAGGTGTGTGTGGGGGCGAGGGTATATTTATGTTTCCGGGCATGTGCGGCCTGGTGGGGGTTTGTAGTGTTGGTGTCTGTAGTCAGGTGTGACAGCCTTGCAGTACTGTGGTCTTGTCGGAGTCGCATAGATCTGCTTGTCCAGAGGTACTGCCTGTGCCTGGCCACCTGTTGCGGCTCACAGCCCTGGCCCGTGGTCATGTACTCTCATCAGATGCCCGATGTACAGCTGTAGGCAGCTGGTCTTCCCTAGGTCAGGAGTCTGAAGAACTTTCAGCTATCCTGGGGCCTCAGGGCACTAAAGTATAGAATTGATGCACTGATTATTTCTTGAAGCCACTTGCTGTCTGGTTTTTGAAGCACCCATTTTTATCTTTCAGCACAAGCTCACGGAGAAGGCTTGTTAGGGTGAGTGCAAGTATAGGTGATTTTCTGACATTTTTATAGTGAATTCTGAACCCCGACCTTCCGTCGAGTAATGGGACTCCACTAACCTGAAGTCCACTCAAGTTTTCCAAACACAAGTGATCCTTTTAGAGTTACTCTTTTCTTTCCCACCGTTGCTTAATGATTACTTAGCTTTTTACGTGACCCAGCCACATGCCGGCGCGTGTCAACAGGATTGTGTTGTGGTTGTGTCCTTCTGTGGAAGTTTCTGGAAGGTGACCTTCTGTTTGCAAGACTGAGCAGTAGACTTTTTAGGAGGAGCTGCTTCCTCCCTGGGTTGAGGCCACAGGGACAGCCAGGTGGTGGGAGCAGCCCAGAGCCACAGGGCGTTCTCAGCATTGGGAGGGAAACCGTAGGGGTGGGGAGGGTTCCAGTGCCTCCAGTTGCACCAAACAGCTGTTGACACAGACTTCAGAATTCCTGTGGAAGAGGAAGTGAATTTTGTAAGAGTGTAACTTTTAGAAAGGTCTCAAGCAGGCATCACTGATTTTGCGGTTGAAGATATGACTTCTTAATTGTCTGTGTGATTCATGATCCTAATCTGTAAACTTCTAGACTGTCCTCTGATGAAGGGGCTCAGCTCACGTCTCCCCCTTAGGCCTTCCCCACCCTAACTAAGCTGGTCCTGTTCTGTATCTTCCGGCCACCTTCGCAGCACAGCACTCTAACTGACGCATTCGGATTTTTATCTTCCCAGTTGGAATGTGAGGCCATGTTGAAGCTGGGGTCTTGTCAGTCTGGTTCACTACGACAGTGCGGTGCCTGCAGGGGGACTTGCTGTCTTGTAGGTGTTCAGCCGGTGTTGGGTATGAGCAGGCGTGGCGTGACTGGGAGCTTTCTGGAGGCCGGGGTGGTTGGAGCTGTGAGTGAGGCAGAAAGGCGTGACAGGAGGTTGGAGGGGTGGGCAGGCCTGTCAGATCACGTGGGCCGCAGGGAGGCGGTCCTCGTTGCTTAAGCGTCTGATATTCATTACGTTGTTGCGTCTCTGTGGGTCTGTACACTTCCCAGATTGGTGGTTGAAGTCAGCCTTGATGGTGTTGCCGCTGGGAATTGTGCTCCACTATGTCCTTGAAGTGCTTCTTTAACCTAATTGCTCTTGTCTTCCCATCTGCACTGCCATCCCCTTGGCATTCTTCACCCACCTTCCCTGAGGAGCCCAGCAAAGCAAAATGATCATAGCTAAAGTGTCAGGCTTGGATGCCTGCACGATTGAAAGCTCGCAGAACTTGGCCATTAAATGTTTTTGACTTCCCACCAAAAAGTCTGGGTTTGGGCTTTGAGAATGACACCCACTGCGAGCCTGGATGGTGGCTGCATCAGGAGCCCAGATCCCAGCCTCACTGTTTGAATCACTGGGCGTCTCTGTTACCAGACACTGTCTGCTCTTCCCTGCCTGATGATATGTTGTTTTTCTCACATTGGATCTCTATGGCTCCTGTTTGTCAACTCCGCGCTTGTTTTATAATTTGCTTCCAAAGTAGAATTCAGTGAGTTTCCAGTTTTGTGCTGTGAGGACAAATCAAATTTTGCCTGGCTTGCGTTGAAGTAAGAACTCCATTGGCATAATTCCCTGATGAGTCTATTTTTGTGATTAAGGCAGTAAATACAACAGATGGGTTTGTGTGTTTCCTCTTACTCTAACATGTACCACTACATATAAACTCAGTTACTTCATATGTATAACAAGTAAGATGAGCAGCTGTTTCACTTAGGCTTGAACTTCCGTTGAAATGTCAGGAGCCAGCAGGAGCCAGATGCTGGCACAGAGCTTAGGAGACGTATTAAGGTGTAATCCACTCAGAATTTTTTCTAACTTTTATGGGCTGTGAAAAGTTGTGTCGTCTTTTTTAAAGAATTCTGTTCTTCAGCATTTGTAATATAAACAAATAGAATGTGGATATTCTTTTCAAATACGTCTTCACGGATGTTAGGGATCTGGGATTTCATCTTTGATTGTTAACTACTAACTGACCTCCAGCGCTTTTCCGTGGGTCGTTAGCTCTTGTACATGAAGAGCCATGAACTTTTCAGGACACCTTGAAATAACTGTTTTCTCTATTGCATGTCCACGTGTAATTCAGGAGTTCCGTGACAGCACTTGTAGATTTATCAATTCCAGTCATTTTGGTACATGGGCCCTTGAAATACAGCCAGCGTTTTCAACCTCAGCTTCTCAATTTGTTTCAGACTCATGGCAAGGAATGTAATTTTCTTTCTGTTTCCTTTTTGGGGTGAAAGTACACTCCTTTTCAAAAATATGCCAGTCAGATGGATTATTTCCCTTACTTAAAAAATTTCCACGAAAGGAGATGGATTATCTGGGGTGTATTGTGTGCCTATGCACACGGGTTTCTCCCCCCCCCTCTCTCTCCAACATTTCCCATAATCCTGTCCATTGTAGAGCCTTGATTCTCCCTCCAAAGAGGATTATGGTTATTTCCATAGGAACAGAAATGAGGTTGGTATTTCATGGGTAATGAAGAGGTCTGACTGGTCTGTCTCCGAGCACAGTTCTTTTTGGAGCTAAGCCACGTGGCAGAGGGCCAGTCCCTTAGCCTTTGATTTAGCTCCTGGCTTTTCATCTGTAAAATGGAATAGTAGTATGGGTCTGGATCAGAAGACTACTGTTTATTTTAATTAATTAAAGATTGCTAAGATGGTTACATTCAGTGTGCTTTATAAATGTTTTCATGACATGTTTAATATCGGTGCTTTTGGTGAGCGACTTAACTGGGCTGCAGGTATCTAGCACCCAGAGGCTGTCACTCTAGGCCTCCATTTCAGGCTTGGCTAAACATTCTGTTCCTCCACCAACTTCCGAGTGAAAATGAGCATGATGACTAAGGGAAACATGTAGAGCGACTCCAAAGACCTACCATTTTAATAGAGACCTAGTATAGAGGCACAATGCCTGACACATTTTAGCTACTGAAATAAATATGAAAAATGCTGTATTCTGGTCTTTACATGTCTTGAATTATGTCTCTGGATTTTATGCTAGTTTGTAAAGTTCTTATATCTCTCTTATATCCCATGGAATTTGAACATCTTAAGTCTTAGCAGTTGACACCTTTTTGAGTTTACAGAGTCATGTTATGACTGTTATGTTCTCTCTCTCTTATCAGAATGTTCTAATTGCTTTTTAATCTCATTGAATGGAGAACAAAACTCTTACGTGGCCTTCGAAGTCCTACAGGATTTGCCACCCCCGAGTCCATTACCCGGCTGGCTGCTGAGGATCCTCTCCCCTTTGCTCACTCTGCAGCAGGCATGCTGGCTTCCAGTTGGTGCTGCCAACAGTGCCATGCGTGTTTCTACCCGAGGCGTCCGCTGTTTGCTTTTCTGTAGCCTCTTCCCACTCAGGTTGTTTGTACCTGCCCCCTTCTCAGTGATACCTTCCCTGGCCACCCTGTCTAAAATTGCAAACAGGCTCCTTTTCCAACACATAGCTTATTTGCTTTTTGTTTGTCCTACCCCAAAAGAATGTCAGTTTCTTAAAGCAGGGGACTTTGAGGGGTTGTGTTCATTGTGTTCCCTGCACTGCTGTGTCCTTAGCACTGAAAGCAGGCCTTGGCGTGTAATAAGCGCTCGAAGGTATTTGATAATTATAGAACAGACGATGCCCTTTTGCCCTCTGTGCTGGGTCACCTTGCACATCCTTCCTTGGGCAGGAAGTCCTAAGCTAACTTCTCCATCGCCTGCCTTTTTAGGCAGTGCTGGCCTGAAGGTGATGGGCTGGGCCACTGAGGGAAGTGTCGCCCCCAACAGGAGTTGATACGTTCACAGCGCTTGGCGACATCGTGTTGGTGCGCACACATGCAACTTTATTACCTCCTGTGCTTGTGCTCTGGCATCCCTCTCTAGATAAGCTTCAAAATAAATAAAAAAATGATAGTGAATGTGAAAGGACGTTAAAAACTGTAAAATGCTTTGAAAATGTCAATTACATTGGATTTTGAATGGATTCTTACACAACTTGAAATAGTTAAGTAATTTTCCAGGGAGAAGGGTCCCCCAGACTAGTTTCTGTGCAGGTCTTTTTGTATGTGGGGGCCATTCATCCCCGTCCGGGCCTGTGGGCCGGACCCAGGGACACAGCGACAGGGTGCGGCCTGACCTGACGGGGCTGGGAGGAGAAGGCCCATCACCTGGCCCCTAGACTGAAGGCATGTGCCTTCCATTTACATAAGGCTGTTCAGACACCAAGTAGGTGAGACCGTGAAGGGCAAATAGAATTCAGGTTGGCATGTTGTTAGTCTCTAAACGACTATGACTAATTTAGGAAAACTAGGCATCTGGGCAGCAAAAGTATAATTCTTGTTAACAAAAGCCGGCCTATTCCAGAGTTGGGCCAAAACCTCCCATGACCCAGGTTATTTGTCTACCAATAGAAAAGCTGGGGGATTTTATACTGTTGGGGGGCAGAGATGAGCCTAATGTCCTTCAAGCTTTCAAAACTAATCAGGTTGTCCTTTTACCCATGATCTCTTTAAGGTGAGGCCAGGTAGGAAAGAAGAGAGTCGTGTGAGATTAAAACGGCTGGTTTTATGCTATATATGTTGTCATCACACACACACCGTGTCGTATCAGAGCATTCAAGAGTGCTAGCTCTAGGATCAGACTGTAGACAGCCTGACTTCAAATTCCAGCCCTATCACTATTTAGTATGTGGGCCCAGACAAATTTCTGAGTTTTTCTGAACCTTAGCTTGGTCATATGGGATAGAAATAGAACCTCCTCTCACAGGGTTATTGTAAAAATCAAGTGAGATAATCAATGGAGTGCTTACAGCCTGACTTAGTAAGTGAGGCTGTTAATGTAATAGTAAGTGCTCAGTTAATGCCAGTTGCTGTTATTACTGATGACAATCTTAATAATCATCTTAGGCAGCCAGGAAGTAAAGGAATTCCAGAAAGGGATAAGAAAAGAAAAGACACAGCAGACACTACCCTAGAAGGTTTAATAAATGTATTAGAATAAGACTGGTATAAGACTGTGAACTTATACTACAGCATATAATATATATTAGGTAATGCATGCAATAATCATAATTACACCCTGTGGATATTTTACGGCCTTTGTACCTCTGGATTAGTAGTTTGGCCAGGGAGAGCCACCTGGTTTGTTATGCTCTGTTAATGTCAGGATGAGCGGCTCTGGCCACTCCCCTGACCACTGTTCCCAGCTTGGCAAAAGCTCTAGACACCAGTAGGTTCCATGAAAGTTTGAACCGGAAATTTAGTGCAGTTGAGCCTTGATACTCTTAGAAGAAGATGGCCCCCCAAAGCATGTGTATTTTTTTTTTCCTCAACACCTGATACGGGCAAGTTCTGTGCTCGTCCCTGGGGTGGGGCAGGAAGCGAGGTCAGGGCCATCCCTGTTCTCTTGGGGCTTCTGGTAAGTGGGAGACCCAAACAGTGACAACTCCACGAACGGGAACATAATGCAGTAAGTGCTGGAACGCAGGACTGAAGAATCGGGGTTGTTACAAGGTACCTGGCCCAGCATGGGTGTCCGAACAGGTCTCCCTGAAGAAGTGGGCGTGGTAAGTAGGAAAGAGCTGAATCAGGAGGGGGCTGCAGAGCTGCTGAACTGGGCTGGGGGACCAGCATCATGAAGAAAGGCATCCAGGCCCAAGGAGATCTTTGGCCCACAGCTCAGTGAGCGAAGGGGGATGTGGTGCCGAAGGGCCCGGGGAGGTCAGCTGGGGCATGCAGGGTCTTGTAGGCCAGGCCAAGGGTTTCCAACTTGGAATTAAAAGCAGTCAGGAGCCTTTGGAATTTTTTAAACACATAGTGGTGTCAGATTAGAAGACACCAGAGTGGATATAGAGCTGGTTACATACTCAAATTTTAGAGCAATCTCCCCTTCAGGCTGCAAGCCATAGGTTCCTTGACTTGGCTACATTCACCCAAATTCCTTTTCTTTCTCTCTGAAGAATTCTCTGCACCCAACTGGGCCTCTGTAATTGGGTATTACAGTTGATGTATACGTTACCAAGCAATACTTAACGTCTTAGCAGTGATGGTTACCCATGTCAAATACAGTTCATCCATTTCCGCAGAGGCAGAGACCATGTTGCTCCTTACGCACGGGGCTTTGAGACCCTTGGTGAAGGGAGCGCGGCCTGGATGCGGACCCGGTCGGCCCTGCCTGTCTCGTTTGGGGCAACGGCAGCCATCCATGTGGGCCCTCTCCTTTGCTTCCGTTCAGTTCGCCCTTCTGTCTCCATGTAGGTGTCAGCCTCTCGTCATTAGGGAGCAGCTCTCCGACTTTGCCAGCCAACTGCGGATGGGACGCTGTCCTGCGAGGCCTGGCCCCTCATTTCCGTGGGTTTGTCAAGCGCCCGCCGTTGCTGCTGCAGGAAGGGAGGAGGGATGGCTTTTAGCCCAGCACCACTCTGGGGGAGTCATGCTTGCTTTTCCTCTCTCACCTTTTCTCCCCTTCTTCCAATTTAGTAATTTGGGTGGTGAGTGAAGAAAGAGCAGCATTTTTTTTTTCTCTAAAATTACCACTACTTTTCCCCCACAGGCTCAAGCTACTCCATATGGTCATTTTTGGGTTGGTTTTCTGAGGAAAAAGACTGCTTCTTTTAGCCACAGCTGAACAGACCCTTAGTCATGTGGGAGTAGGAGACGATGGGCTCAGCAGGCACAAGGCCTTTCTCTCCCGGCTCTGCCCTTCATTAGCTGTGTGACCTCAGGCAAATGACTTGACTTCTCAGTGCTTCAGTTTTCTCACCTGTAAAACGGTAGTAATAGTCCTAACTACCTGCTTTAAAGGGTTCTCTTGAAGATTAGACTGTGTAAAAGTAGCCCTCAAAAGCGTTCACTTAAGTAGTCAAAGCTTTAAGTCTGGCTTCTCACTAGATAACCAGTTGCAGAAAGATGTTGAATATGACAGGTGAGCATGACCCCCGTCGGTGCCCAGAACAGTTTATTTTAAATTCTTGTGCTGGTGCCGGCTGCGGGACGGCGCAGCAAAGCAGCGTTTATGGCTGCTGGGTTTCCTTGGCAGAGGCTGCCCGGCACCCTCCAGACTGGTCCCGTCTCACCAGTCCTGGTGGTTTCCAGGCAACACGCGCACACACAGTCTGACTTAGCAGAAAACCTGCAGCCACGGTGGTGGCGATCCCCCCCTCCCCCCCACCTTACCTACTACAGAAGAATTTGAAGCCCGTGAAAGGAACCGCATTAACAACGCTGAAAGCTAAACTTGCCTGTTTAGCCACCAAAAAAGTATAGTTCCAGCAGCTTCATTTCCAGCTGATCCTTCTCAGCTCCAGGGGTGCCCCTGAGGGGTAGTAGAGAGAAAAGTGGTATTTACTGCGGCTTAGGTGCCCTCCCACTCAGTCACTTTCATAATGGGTGGCCCCGGGCCTACCCGGGCCCGCCCGTGTGCTAAGGAGGATGCGCTCCAAGACCGGAGCCGGCCCCCAGTGTGGAGGCACTCGTCTGAAGAGAGAGGGAGGGTAGAAAAGTGCCATGGCCTCGACTGTGAACGTAAGTGTCCAGGGGAGGGAGGTCTGTGGGGCCTGCGGCCCAGGGAGTGTCTGGAGCCAGGCATTGCAGGGAGGTGGGCTTCAGATGTGCGGCAGGACTTGCTGGCAGGCCAGGGGCAAGTGAGTGCTGTTGAGGGCAGAGAGAGCCCCGCAGGTTTGCCCTGGCTTCCTGTGAGGCTGTCGGCCTGTGTGCCAGACGTGCTTATAGGGAAGTAAGAGAAGGTAGGTAGCAGTGTGTTTTGGACTTTTCTATAGATTTGAAGTATTTGATAATTCCTTAAAAAGAAGAAAGAAAAGAAGAGTATCAACAAGAGAAATGCGGAAGGGTAGGGTAAGAGAAGCCCATGAAGTGCAGGTGGAGGAGGCAGGGCCCCTTGCCCGAGGTGGAAGCTGGCCACGGGCGGTTCCTGGACAGGATGCCAAGGGACACCACCAGCTGACAGGGTGGCTTTAAACTGGCCGTTGCTGCCGCTTCCAGCACTGTCAGTACCACCACTTTGACGCCGCCATCAACAATAGCAGCTATCATGTTTTAAGCCATTATTTCAGGCCAAGAGATTTACTCACCTAATCTTACTTAATCAGCCTTAAAACTGTATGAGGTAAGTATTATTGCTTCTATTTATAGGGGAAGAAACAGGTTTAGAGAAACCAAGTGACTTGCCTACCGTCATCCAGCTGGGAGTATCTGACTCCAGCTGCTGTGCTATACTGTCTCCCTTAGCCTTTTTTTCCATAGTTGCTCATTGGAGATAATTTTATACTCTAACCCCTAAAGAACGCTTTTCAAATTATAAGTCACGGTACATAAGGGGGTTGTAAAATGGATTTAGTAAATAAAAAAGGATAGGAAAAAACAGAAAGTATCAGAATTTATCACATTAACTGTCCTGAAACTTTTGTTTCTGGTATGCATGTGTGTGTGTGTGCATGTGTCTGTGTATGTATACGTGTGTACACATACTAGTGAAATGTTACATGGGAGAATGTATTTCCTACCATGGGTCACTGTAAGGAAGTTTGAGAGCTGCTGTTCTAGGGTGATTACAAAGAGCAAATAAATGTTAAAAACTTGTTGCAGAGTGCTTTGTAGACTCTGAACCACCTTACACGTTTACGTTATCATTATTTAACCTTGGAAACTGAAGCGAACGAGTAAAGAATGGCAGATAAGCATTGCTGTGCTATTACTCCCCCCGTCCGGTCCATCGCAGATAGTGCTGATTGGACTGTGCAGGGGAGCCCGGGCTCAGCTCTGACACTCCTGACACCACGCTCTAGGCCTCAAGAGGGAAAGCTGTTAGCAGACCGGGCAATAGGCTGTGCACTGTTGGAGCACATCAGGACCAGTGCAGGGTTATCAAGTACCGCCTAGCACTTGCAGAGTTCTGGCTCCCATCTAAAGGCTGGGAAAACAGATGTGACCCCTAAGGCAGCCGGGGGAGTCTCTGCCTGAAAGGCCCTGAAAGGGGTGGCTGCTGTCCCCTCTCCTCAGAGCAGTCCTCACCACCACCCTCCCCTGGAAGTGATTTGCCCCCTGCTTCTCAGAGGGTATCAGACCAGTCCAGAGGCCCTATCCATTTTTCCTTGAAACGGAGGTGGCAGGAGTCCCCTCTGCCAGGGCCATTTTCCTTGGAACATGCTCTTTCCACATGAATTGCAATTCTTGAGGGACTACAGGGAACAGGAGGTGCCAGTCCCCCAACAACTGCCGTGAAGGCATGCCCCTCAGGAGATGCACCGCTTGCTTCTCAGCTGATACAGCACACTCTTAAAGGTCACCGGAGGAACTGGGCCCACCCCGCTGCCCGCCCCCAGGCCCCCAGATTCAAATTAGCATGTGGGACTCTTTCTCTGCAACCTGCAAAGGACGCCTGTAGAAGGGGCAGTTCTCTTGGAAAGCACTGCAGGGGAGTCCCTGCAGATCCAGGGATCTCGGGGGCAGGCCAAAGGTGCCTTCAGCGGAACGTGCGATACACGGGGAACTTTGTGTGTGGATCGTAAGTCAAGACTCGACCTGACCTCCTGGACTGTGGGAGGAAGAGCTCAGGCAGCTGGATCACCGATCCGGAAGGCAGGCTCCGGCTTGCTGTTTAACAGTCCTCCCAGGGGACGGGTCCCGTGGCCTCTGCCGTGCTGAGCTGAGCTCTCCAGCGCTCTGCCAGCCTGCCTCCCACGCATCTCCACATTCATCAGACTGTGATGGATGGCTGGTGCCAGCAAAGGCTGAAGTCTGGGCCACAGAGATCTCAAGCCATTAATAATTCACTCTAGAGTAATGAACAAGCTGTACCGAGTCAGAGCAGTAATGATCAAGTGGCAGATCAATTCATTACTTCATTGTGTCAAAAGATAATGGTAGTCGTAAAAGGTGCAGCTTTCTCCCCAAAAGTTTCATAAGACTTAGATCAATGTGTTTTTATAAGTTCTAAAATACAATGGATCATTCAAAAGGAAATGGATTATGTTGGGTAGCCACAAGTCTATTTGTATTCAGAGTTGCTTATCCAAAATTACTGTACCTTTTTTCCAAATGCCTTTAGGCATTGGGACTTGCAAATCAGAGTAATTATTGCTCATTAATTAAATCTAAGAGATGGAACACAGCTCTAGACTTTGAAAAGGCAGGTTGGAATAGCTGAGATGCATTCCCCCCAAAATCATTAATAATTGAGGTTTTATGAGTAAGTAGCTTGGTTGAGAATAACTGTTTAATGTCTACACAGAAACTCCCATCTTTTAACACCTCAGTGAACCACTCGTTGTGCTTCTTCTGAGCCGGGCACTGTGCTCGGTGCTGGTGTTACCAGCTAAACTAGGCACAGTCTCTTCTAAGGCGGCAGTGGAGGTGTTAGCACCATGCGGTAAACACAGGAGCCGGCCAGCACTTCTGCCGTCCTTGCGGGGTGGAGGCCTGGGAGAAGAGGCTGCAGAAAGGACGGGAGCCGTGTGAGCTGTGCCTTGCAGATGGACAGTTTGCCAATCAAAGAGAGGGCAGTAAGCGAACATTCTGGGCAGAGATGACAGGCAGATAGGTGTGAAAGTGGAGAGAATATGGATAATGAATTATAATTATAATAATCACTACATTCCCCACATTTAATGTGCACAGCAACTTCATGAGGTACATATATTATTCACCCTACCCTACCCTGTTTTCTTCTTTTAAAGATGAGAAACCCAAAGTTTAGATATACTGAATCACTTGTCCAGGGACCAAGAAGTGGGATGGCAGAGGAGGGTTTAGAGGTGAACTGGGAAAAGGTATGCTATTTCCTGAAAGTTTGAACTTTATATCAAAAAAAGTAGAGCCCACCAAGGGTTTATAATCATCATCAGAACAGAACCTTACGTATGCTGTGTCGTCGCGTTCTCCCCTTACCACTCGGTGAGATGCGTGAGGCCATGGTAGTTTTCAGCAGAGGGATGGCTCTATCAGGGCGAAGTTTTAAACCCTAACAGGCAGGGTAAAGCTGAACCTGCAGTTCTAGTCTGGGAGCCCAGTTAGGAGGCCACTGCTTCAGTCAGAAGTGGTGTTGAGAAGCATGATGGTGAAAAATGATCATCATCATCCAAACCGTATATTTTTATGCTGGTCTACAATTTAGAAGTGCTTTCATACATAAATAGCTCGTTGATTCATTTCCACAAGGGACTGTTGTGTCAAGAGCTACACAGCTCTTGCTACACACACTGTTGTGTGATGAGCTACTGACTTAGTCCTTCCGGGGGGGTGAAGGACAAGGGCATGGAATTCACTTCCTGTGCACAGAAGCGCGGCAGCTGAAAGTTGTGGCACGAGCAGCTCGGAGACATGCATGCTTGCCGACTGGAGCGCAAAACCAGTCTTTCTTTGCCCCTTGCCAGGCGAGAACTTGACCATCGGCATTCACACTTTCGGACTAGGAACAATGTCCACTTCTGGGTAGAATGGAAAACTATACGTGAAATCAGGAGATTCAGCTAAAACTCAAAAAATGTTGTTAAATCATTCTTATATGAACCAGAAACAGGCCAGGCTATCAGGGGCAGCTCTCCTTGCATAAGGATTGGAAAGCAAATTCTCTTCCTAACGAGGTGTCCTACAGTTAAAGTTTCCTAGACCTGATCACCCCATGGCCCTTTCAGAGGAGAAGATTTTATGAAATTAGACTTGGAGCTCTAGGAAATTACAAAAGAGTGCACATTGGATAAAATTGGTTGATGCAGTATTGCAGCCAAGGTTCAGTTTCAAAACCAGCACTTGAGGCAGTAGAGTCTCTCTTCTACCTACAAAATAGAAGTACCCAAGGGGAACAGTGCAGGCATTTACAGAATCATGTGAAAAAATACTCAGTATAAATAACCCTAAATGCTAGGGAGGTATGTCTGTGCAAACTGCCGTCCCTGCCCACTTTGTCTCTAATTTCTAGTAATGAATAGTTTCCTTTTTCTAACAGGTGATTTAGGGAAGCCCTCAGTATTTACTTAACAGTGCTGAATGGCCTTAACTTTTAACCTACTTGTTGTCAATAGATAATTCGTATACTTTTATACGCAGGGCCAGCAGATGAACAATTGCGTTTTATGGCTAGGTCGTAGTGGCCTGGGTGTGGAGTTCAGAGATATGTTTTGAGAGGTTGTTTATCCAAAAATAGGCATTTGTATTTAGCAGAATACTCAGACCCAACTACCACTGACCCCGTGTGTTCCTTAGACTTTGAATATAACTGACAGTACATAGTCATGTACCTAGATATACATAGTGTGCATTTTTATTCCTGTTTATGCCAAATGTTTCACTTAATGTAAGCCACTTGTTTAATGTGATAAACTTTTTAATACTTTGAGCCTAAAGTGCTGAATTTCCTAAGATCTACCCACTTTAAAAATTAGGTCTCTTTTATGCCTATGTTTGCAAATGTATTAACACTGTCAAGAGTTTTTATATTTGCGCGAGAGAAAACACTAATATCACTGGTTTAAGCAGCAGCCAAGTATAAAAATGGTAACTAAGAGGGATTCCCAGTTACTGGATTTGCAGAAAAGGGATTCAGACGTGCAAAGCTCACATTTCAGGAGGCAGCTGCTCTGGTTGGGTGGTGGTTTTAGACAAAATGGAAATGGTGAGGAGCGTCATACCCAGAAATAGCAAAATCCTGAATACTGAAGATTTCTGAAACTGAGAAGAAGACGAAAACCTGAGTAGAAAAGTCTCTTGGGACTCCAGAGGCACCCGGAGCTCTCCCGAGGTCTGCCTTCTACCACAGGAGGAAGCTAAAGATAGGAAGGGTCTGGAGGTCAGCTGTCCACTGTCCACGGTTTTCTCTCATTTGCATCTGCTCCTTTGCTTCCTCGCAGTGTTGCAAACAACCATAAGCAGAATTTGATGACGGTGGCAAACCTTGGCGTGGTGTTTGGCCCCACCCTGCTGCGTCCGCAGGAAGAAACCGTCGCTGCCATCATGGATATCAAATTCCAGAACATCGTCGTTGAAATCCTAATAGAAAACCAGGAGAAGGTACTATGTCACCAGTGGCTGTGAGGGGGGGGCTCGGGAAGCCGGGTTGGAACTGGCCTTCAGGAGGGACTCGCGTTTGCGTCGCGAATGGCTCCTGCGCCCAGTGGGGTGAACCAAGGTGGCCGGCCGTGCTGGCCCTGCTTGTGGCGGTGGTCATCTTGTGATGGCAGCAGGGACCACAGTGGTGGCTGTGGTGGCAGGAGTGGTGGGCGACATTTACCGAGCATTTCTTCTTTACCAGGCAGGAACTGTGCCAAGCACTTCATATATGTTGGCCTTTTATCCTCACAACAGTCCAGTGAAGAAGGTTCTCTTATAAACCTCATCTTGAAAATGTCCCTTTCCTTTTGTTTTACTTGGTGTTCTTCTTGTGAAGACACAAGTTTTTTTCTATTTTAGAAAAATAACCTATTTTCGTCTGTGTTGGAAGTATTTTTCCTAATCTATAGTTTGCCTTCCAATTTTATAAATGGTGTATATTTTTAATACAGTTTGTGTGTGGGAGCGGGGGTGAGGATCTGTCTTTCCCTTTAGCCTTGGGGTTTCCCCTCACCCTCACCCCGCACGAGGAAGGACACGAATGCAGGTACCAGCATCCCTTACAAACCTGAGGTGGGGGGCATGTAGCTTCTCGCATCTGTCCCACCTCCATTCCTACTGGCAAATCCCCGTGAAGCTTCTCGGCTCCTGTAGGGTTCCCTGTGGCACCACTGGGCAGCTACAGTGCTGGTCAAAAAATGCTGCTCCTCCTAAATAAAAATTACCTAGAATGGTGAATTAATTGTGCTAGATGACCTGCAAAATAAAGCGAGAGGCAGGCACTGATAGCACGCTACATCAGCCATCGTCATCTTCTGTCTGGATTTCACAAGAGCCTCCTAATTTGTTTCCGTGTTCCTACCCCTTGGCCTGTCTATTCTGGTGTCAGTCACCAGAGTGAGATTTTTTTTTAAAATGTTAAGTCAAATCATATCAGTTTTCTGCTAAGAACTGTGCAGTGGTTTCCCATTTTACCAAGTGAAAGTCAGAGCCCTTTCAAGAACTGGAAGGCCCTCCATGGCTCCCTTTCCCCTCCATTACTCACCTCCTCTCGACCCCCACAGCTCTGTCCTTGAGCTCATGCCTGCGGCCGCCCTCACCACCTTCTCTTCCCTGCACGTGCGCGTGCACATCCAGGCAGTGCAGTTGCTGCTCCCCGTGCCTGGAACACGTCCTCCATAGCTACGAGGCAGACCTCCTCATCTCTTTCAGGCCTTCCGTGTTAGGCCTGCCTAGATCTCCCTAAGACGGCAAAGGTCCCAGCTCAGCACTCCCCTGCCCCTGGGTCCTGCCTTCGCCTTCTTCGTGGCACTTACCACCGTCTAGCACCCCTGTAGTTTATGCACCGAAGAGGTCTGTTGCCTTTCGGACCTCCGCTGGAATGTATGCTTCATGAATGCAGGGACTCGAGTCTGTTTTGTCCACTGTCCCCAGTTCCACTGTAGGCATTCAGTATGTATGTGTTGGATGAAAAAGTGGGTGCCTGTGGTAGCCAGCCTCCAAGTGGGCACGCAGGGGCCCTTGTCTCCTGGTCTTCACTCCCTTGTGTAGTCCCCTCCAGCTGGGAATAGGGACCCCAGTGTGATCACTAGGATATTGCAGAAGTAATGGACGGTGACTTTAGAGACTAGTCATGAAAGACCTTGTGGCATTTACCTCGGTTTCTGGACCTGCTCGTTCTGGGGGAAGCAAGACGTGGTGCTGTGAGGGCAGTGAGCCAGTCCTGTGGGGGGAGGAAGCTTCCTGCCGACAGCCCCACTCGGTTGCCAGCCGTGTGAGTGAGCCCCCCTGGAAGCAAGCCCTCCGGCCCTGACCAAACCTTCCGAGGAGGCAGCGCCAGCCGGCATCCCGAGTGCCACCTCGCGAGGGACCACCGGGCTGAGCCTCTCCTGACCTCCTGACCCACGGAAACTGGGAGAGAGCATGAGTGCTTTAAGCCGCTAAGTGTGAGGGGTGACTGCTAATGGAGCGTGAAGAACTCCTGAGGAACCTCTGAATGTAAACTTTCACAGAGTAACAGAGGCTTCCTGGGAGCTGCGTATGCACCAGAGCCTCCCTTTTCCATGGTTAATGAAGAGACGTGAAACCAAGTGATTTATCTGAAGAAACTATCTTCTCTCCCAAACTCTGGACCTCTGTCCAGCCACCTCCCTCAAACACGGTAAGTCAGGCAGAGAAAAAGCTTATGTTATATATGATAAAAATGAACTTATAAAAAGGGAATATAATTGAACAGCAATTCGTAACATGGTTTCTAAGGACAAACCACTTGGATGCAGATCTGCCATCTCTTACTAGTTGTGTGACCATGAGCAGATTTCTTAACTTCTTTATGCCCATAAAAGTACTTTCAGGACAGTCCAACTGCTGTAACAAACAACCCCAAAATATTAGCACCTCAGGTCAGTAGAAGCTTCCCTCTTGTTCACTAACAGTCCACCTGGGTGTTCGGAGGGTAGCGTCCTGCCGGGCGACTCAGCAGCTCGGGTTCCTTCCAGGCTCTGCCTTTCCGCCCCGCAGAGCTCCACAGTCAGCTGGTTGGTGGATTGGGGAAGATGTATGGACCACGCCCAGAAGAGGCCTTCCTTATTTTTTTCCAAATTCCACTGGCCAGAGCCCAGTCACATGGTCCCATCTAACTGCAGGAGAGTCTGGGAAAGCCAGCTGACTGTGTACTCGGAGCAAAGGGGAGCAAGTTCGGTGACCAGCTAGCTGGTGTGCCACATTCCCTCAGTCAGTTTGTTCCGAGGATGTAAAGGACTTAGTTAAGAATCTGGCATGTAGTAAAGTTTAGTAAACTATCGCTTTCAGCAGTCTTAACAGAATTTCTCTGAAGATAGAGCTCAAGTCCATCTCTGAATGTTGAATTGTCCCTCTCCCTAAAATAGTCCTTGTTATAACTTAATCTTTTCTTAAGTAAGATCATGGTAAATGTTGAGAGAGATCTCTAAGGAGGAAGTAGTTTATGGTTCATGTCCCGAAAGGGCATATTTGAGCTCATAGCCAGCAGCACCTAAAGGTTTTGAACTGTAACTGCTTTTAGTGTCCTTGGGCCTTCAAACCCAGGAAACATACTCAAAAGTACCATGACAGAAAAAAGGACTGGATGCTGTTAATAACATATTGAAACTTGTGTAAACAAGCAGCCATCCTGCCTTGGGCACAAACTGTAGAAATAGACATGAAATATGAAATGCATGGCCAGACCTGTAAGTGTGTGAGCAGATCTGGTGAGAACACGCACTGGTTCGGTGGATCATAGACCATGTCACTCCCTGCTGTGTGTCTGGTGATGTACACATCAGAAGAGTATTGCGGTGCTTCATTTATGTTACCTGTCATTAGTCTATGCTGAAGAGTGGGGTGATCACGGTGAGATGTCTGTTCCTGTGGGAACCCACGGAGGCACATGACTGAGAGCGTCCCTGGGGGAAGGCTGTGCCAGGGCACGTGGCTCCAGTCCCGAGGGAGCTAGTGTACCAGCTTGACAGAGGGTTCTAATCTGGGGTCCTGGATAAGCCTGAGTTGTGTGCAAGTCCTGTATGCTTACATTGTTCTGCGAGAAAGTCTTTAATAACTGTCAGGTTTACCTTTGTGGTAAAAACAAGTTACAGTGAGGCAGCTCGACTCCTCTTTAAATGTGGTCACAGGCCTGGTCCGGCACGGGGTAAACAGAAGCTGCCCTAGCCTTCTTCGGAGAGCTGTGAGGTACACCTCCCAGGAATCCTCAGCATTCACGGCCGTTCTCTGGCCCTGGCTTTCTGGAGGCAACTTTGGATGACTTGCCTGCCAAAGAACTCAACTTTCACCGTCAAGTCCACAGCATTTTTATGTCTTCAGATGAATATTGTCAGAGACTTGTTCTTTAAAATCCACAATATTAAGATCTTATTTAATATCTTAGTTAAGAATATTTAATGAGCATTCCCTTAGGCTTGGCTATAATTTTCTAGAAACACACACACACACACACACACACACACACACACACGTCCATGAGTGGCTACTTTTCTAGCTTTAATGTCAGAAGTCGGACAAAATCTGAAACCCCACCCACTTGAAGGACGGCTATCCAATAGCATCTACTCACCCTGTCCTCCAAGAAGCATAGGCCCTCTTGCTTGAAACGAGCCATAGTATAGTTCTTAAACATACGTACCCCAGAGTTATTAGCATAATATTCTCCCATCTTGTTAAGAACAGTTTATAGAAGGTGTTTACTTTGGCCTTGGAATAAAATTGGGAGGAACCTAGGAGTAAGTAGAAGACTGTACTCAAAGAGGGTAAAGAAACTCAGGCATCTAGCCGTTGGAGCCACTCAGAGACAGAGACAAAGAGAGACAGAGAGAGAGAGAGAGACAGAGAGAGAGAGAGAGAGTCCCAGTCATAAGATGCTTGTCTCAGTTATCTACTGCTTCATATCAGATCATCTCCAAACCTAGTAACTTAAAAACAGCAATGATTTTTTTGCTCACAATTCTGTGTGGCAGAAATTTGGGGAAGGCTGCTTTGTGTCCCATGTGGTACCAGATGAGGGTGGTTTGACTACAGCTGAAGGAGCCAAGTGGCCTTACTGCACGTGCCATGGGCCGTGGTGCTAGCTGCTGGCTGGGACACCGGTGGCCTCCATGTGTCCTTGCCCTCTCCGTGATCCCTCAGCATCCACTAGGCCAGGCCAGACTTTCAGGAGGGCAAACACAGAAGCTGCAACACCATTTAAGGTCCAGGCTTGGAATAGACAAAGTATCACTTTAGCCATGTCTGTTGGTCAAAGCAAGTCACACGTCCTCCTAGAAGCCCCTCTGGACCGCAGGCGTGGTGTGCACGTGGAGGCGTGGCTGCCGTGTGTGCAGGTAGTCTGGCACATGCCCCACTCCGCACGCTGGCTGGCTTACACTGAGTACCCCTGGGAGAAGACTTTACTTTCTTGTTAGTGGCTTGTGCTAAACACAGGCAACCCCTCAGCATTTCCTACAGAAAGTACTCTTCTGTTTCTCCTCGGCACTTCCATCTGTCGTGCAACCAGAAGGCATCAAATATTTGGAGGACAAGTTCAGTCCTCAGATACCCTTTGTAAGCCTCATCAATGTCTACAATGGGGAAAACATCTTTGTCTTTAAAATCGACATTTAAAAGCAGGGGGACAGTGGAGGGGATGCTTACTAGCCAGAAAATTCAGTTTCTTTTATCTGATGGAACATCTTTTTTCAAGAGAAAGAGGCTTCTGTGTTTTAAGTGGCTAAAGCCAATGGCTGCCCCTCCCCCTCCTCCCCTTCTCTCTTTCCTCCCCGCTCCTTGCTTACTAAGGATTAATACTAGGTGTTTAGGTCAAGGATTAAAAACAAAGATGGACTCCTTCCTGTTATGACTGGCACATCGACACCCCCGCCCCCCCGAAGGCAGCACCTGGCTGTCCAGAAGCGGCCCCTGCCGAGGGCCTCTTCACAGGGACCCACCTGTCCTCCTGCGCGGGAGCCTTAGTGACGTGTCTCGCACAGGCCTTCAGTTTGGTCACATGAAGCGCACTAACCACATGCTTACCCGGTCTCGTGCTCCAGAACCTATGTCCTTCGCCTCCCCCAACAGACCCTGGGAGGGGAGAAATGTTCGGAACCATTGTAGGCAATAAATATCCCAGAGTAAGTAGATGGAGAGAGGAAAACCCAGAAGATACCAAGTGTGTTTGGGAGCTCAGGGTGATTTCCTTTCTCCATGAGGGTGATACGTACTGATTTATTTACTCAGATGAAGGTAATGGATCTTTTTAATGTACATTGTCTAGACGTAATAATAATAATGATAGTAATTGCTAACTATTATAGCTTATTGTCCACAAGATACTGTGGTAAGCAGCTTTATGTACAGCATATCATTTAGTTTTCATAGCAACACTATAAAGTCAATATTTTTAGTTCATATTTTACAAATTATGAACCTAAATTGGCTATAGGGGGTGGAGTAAGATCCTAATGGCTTTTATTTGGTTCTTCTTGCCAGACTTCCTAAAGGGAGATATAGCTCATGGCATACAAATGATGCAGTGCAGAGAGTTTAAGAAGCAGCTTGCTAGGAGGGGAACAGGGCTGAACATGGGACTGCTTTCAAACCAAAGCTATTAAATCTATTCTAGTTAATCTCTGATCATTGAATTTATTAAGCATCCACTATTGGCTGAAGACAAATAAGATGGGACCGTCTTCCCAGGGCCCTCCCCTTTCATCGGATGTACCTGACCACGGCACACGTGTGCTGAGTGACGTCCCAGAAGGTGAATGAACTGATGGCATCACTGAGGATAAATAATTCGGCTGGTCCTGGGTTCTGACAGATAAATGCACGTTTTCTAGGAGACAGGAGAGACAGCCTTCCAGGGGAATATTAATCAGTCAACATTAATCAATTATGTGTGTTAAAATGACATGGTTGTAAAAGGGCTGCTGTGGGTTAAATGTTAACAAGAGGTGGGAGATGATGTGATGCAGTTGGATTTAGCCCATTTGGCCAGGGTCTTGAATCTATGGAAAAGGGTTTGCATTTACTCCTGAAAAACGGGAGCTCTCAGGGGTTTCTAGGCAGAGAGGTAAGATGATTATATCAGCACTTTAGAAAGACATCCCTGGAAATTGAACCAAACTGTTCTCTGATTGTTGATATTGAAACCACTCATTAAATAAATAACAAAACCATGGAGTTGATCATACTGTTGTAACTTGTGGCTATATATATATTAAAACAGTCTTACAGGGCAACCTTTGACCTACAGCCTTCACTCACTGTAGGATGGAGGAAGATCCTAATGGCTTTTATTTAGTTCTTCTTGTCAGATTTCCTACGACTAGCTCATAGCATCATTTCCCATCAATATCTCCAAACCCTGGACTCTTCTTGGATTATATGAGAGCTAAAGAAAAACAAATTTGAGAGTCTGGCTCTTTTTACTTGTAGTTAGATTTCAGAGTTGAAAGATCAGAGAGCAAGCTATTTGGCGTCTTCCATGCCTGCCTTAGGTAACAGCCAATTACTTAAAATTACTGTATCTGGGTGGATTCAATTTTTTTTCCCAGCTCACAACTTATCACCCTGAGCCTTAAAACATCAAGTAGGCCAATACTGGGGATCATATTGGGAGTCACCAGTGTTTATATGCTTCTAGTTAAGATTTTAAAACGAAACAAAATATTGAATGCTGTCATTGTCCAGGATACCCCAAAGCCCAGAAACTTATTTTTTACAAGGTTTTCCTTTTCGTTTTTTTAAAAATTCACTTGCTGATGACTGTGAATAATTTAGATGTCTAGGAAGAACAACCTTATTAAGCAAACAAACTGCCTTCTCTTCATAGTTTTGATTAAACATAAAATTTTTACATCTTCCTGTATTCCAACATAATAGTAGAATTGGACCTGCTTTTTCTGTAACAGTGCTTGATATTTCTTTTGGCTGCAGCCCTTGAAGGGGTTTCTGCACATGAGGCGGGACATGGGTGTACACACGTGCCTGTGCACCACAGGCTTTTATCAGTATTGCCCCTCTTAATGCCTACTGATGTTTCAGGAAATATCATCATTCTTTTCCCAGTCTGTCAGTTGCTTTGGAAGAGGCAGGCGTGTTGATCTTTGAGTTGTTCATTCTTAGAAATGCCCAAAGATCAGTGCCGCTTTTTAACATATGTTAACTTTTAACCTTACGTGACAAGAAGCACTAGTAACTGTGCCTGACCCCACTTAACACCTAGTAGGAGCACTAAATCCTAAGCAACCTTGCATTCCCACAAAAATGGTAGTGTCTTTCAATGCAGTTGTCTTGGCATGAGTTGATCTGGACTCACCAAACTGCCTCGATCTGCTTTTACCAATGTTGGTGCATTGAAATCTATCGTAACAGTGCTGGGATTTGTGCACAAAATGTACATCAGTTAATAAAATGCAATTGATTTGATGATTAATTGGCAACTAACAAGTGTTTGGAAATTGTATTTCATTTCCTTGATATTTCAAGCAGCTGTTGATATGCAGAATTAATGATGATAATGCTCATGCCTGCATGCTCTACTACACTGAGATAATCCCGGGTACTGTTGCCTGCATGAGAAGCTAATCTTGTATCTTAAAATCATTGCTTTTTTCATTTCTTTATTGATTTTTAAAATTTTTTGTTACCTTTGCTTCCATTGTTTGAGTATACTCTTCTTGGTCCTGTCTGTGTGAAGTTTAAGTAAGTACAGTTACTTGCACGCTGGGCTGGAATGCTTCTGTCTTTGGCCGTTTTTTGTTTTTTTTTAGTGTTAAGTGCTATGAAAGTTACTCTTCATTAATGTAATACGGTGGTGGATCTAAACATGCATACTCCTCCCAGTAAGCCCCAGATAAACCAATCACTGCGTGAATTGTGAAGCCCCTTTAATATTGCTCAAACAAGGGCAGAGTTTTATGTTTTAATCTATGTCTCTCTGTCAGCAAAGATAACAGGAAATAGAATCTTCCTGGAGATAGGCAGTTGCATCCCATGAATATCCAGGCTCCTTAGTTACTAAATGGAATTGGCTCTTTTTGAGGGACTTTTAATAAAACTCCCCAAACCATTTCCCAAATTGTTGATCGTTCTGCCAAAATGCTGATATCAACAGGACATCAGACTTCCAGCTGTCCTTAAAAACCCTCTCTAGCTGTAGCCTCTGAATTTGTTAGGGTAATAAGCACTGCTTAGACTGGCCCGCCATTCCAGTGGAAAGGGGCCGGGTTCGTGGCCTCTCACGCCCTCAGCACTCCCACTCAGTCTGTCATGAGAAAGAGTGGGCAGGGTGAGCCAGGCTCTGTCGCTTTAGTCCTACACCCCCCAGCAGACGCGCCTCAGGTTAAACAAGCCCATACTTGTCATTATCCTGTATTACTTGGACCCTGATATATTTGTCTTAGGAAAATGCTCAGTCTCTTCTCTCATAAAGGCTTTCTGTTTTGCTTTGTAATCCCCAGTCCTCTGGCATTGATTTATTGTCTCAAAGCTACTTTGCAGTTATAGACCAAGAACTCTTCATCATGACCTAATTTTCCTCTTATAAAAATCACAGCACATAATAAAGAGTACACCGTACATGTTACATGGAGGCTCCTAATCCTTGTAAATTGCAGAACATATAATGGATGGGATTGGAAAAAGTGTAAAAATGTGTATGTGACATGGCTAAGAACAAATTCCTCAAGTGTCAGTGGTCTACGATGTCAAGATGGGCCTGGAGGTGGGCAGGGTGTAGTGATACTTGAATTTTGTAGAAGCTGTGAGGAAAAAAGAACATCAAGTTCTGACATTGCTGTAAGCAGTTTAGATCCATGTTTCCCAAAGAGCAGTAATTAAATTTGCACTTACAAATTAGATCCTTGTGTCTTGACTACAAATAATTCATTGTTGAGTCTCCAGTTATTCCCCTTCTTAGACCTTTTATTGAATGCAATGATGTCTCTTGAACACTGAGTGTCAAACTGCATTAGGTGCTTCAGTCCTCACCACAGTCCTGGAAGTTTTTACAGAAGAAACATCTGAAGTCAGAGAGTTGGACAACTTGTTCAAAGTCACGGAGCTAGCAAGTGACTAAAATCAGATCTGTCAGACTCTAAAATATATGTTTTCATTTTGCTCCCATCTCTCAAATTAATAATAGGTATATAAGAGCCCATCAATAAATGAATGGATAAAGATGTACGTATACACAGTGGATTATTATTCAGCCATAAAAAATAAGTCCTCCCATTTGTGACAGCATGGATGGATCTAGAGGGTACTATGCTCAGTGAAATAAGCCAGGCAGAGAAAGACAAATTCTATTTGATTTCACTTACTTGTGGAATGTAAATACAAAGCAAAACAGAATGAACAAACATCAGTAGAATCATAAATACTGAGAAGTGACTCGTGGTTATGAGGGGATTAGGGTGGGTGGTTTGGGAAGATGAGGGGGATAAAGGGGCACAAAAATTCTCAATCATAATGTAGGTTGCTCACAGGAATGGTAGTACAGCATGGAGAATATAGCCAGTGATTCTCTAACATCTTCCTGTGTTGACAGCAGTAACTGTACTAGTGAGGGTGAGGATTTAATAATGCATGTAAATCACTGTGTTGTATACTTGAAACATATTATAAGATACTGTATCAATTATACTTCAGTGTTTTTAAAAGAATAATAAAAAAATAGGTATTAAAACCTCAAGTGGTTAAGATCCAGACAAAGTGTCTGAGTCCCCACCCAGCTGTACTTATCTGTGACGTTGGACAAATTGGTTAATCTGAATGAGTCTCAGTTACCTTGCCTATGAGATAAGTAGTACCTCCTTATAGAGTTGCTGTGAAACAATGAAATCAGCCATGTAAATAACAGCATGATAAGCACTGGACAAATTTTGGTTATGTTTATTGTCATCTCTACCCACAACCTCCTGCTCAACTCTTTGCCAGGTTTGTGTGCTGAGCATTTTATGTGCATATCTGTTCAGTAGCTCTGCAGAGCGGCCATTAGGCCTCCGTTTGCATAAGGGAAACAGGCACAGAGGGGTTAAGGCTCTTGCCCAAGATGAACCCAAGTCCGTCTAGCTCCAAAGCCTGTTTGCTGTCTACCTCTGTGATGACTGCAGATTCCTCTCTCATATCTTTTGTGGTGGTGTGGCAGTGGTGGTGAGGCCAGTGCAGCTCTGGTGTTGCCCACGGAGTGAGCGGAGAGGCAGGACTCAGCCCGAGCCTGTGTGACGGCAGAGGCTAAGCTGCCCCTGGCTGCTCTCTCCCACCGGCTTACGGGGAAGCGGTGGCTTGGTGTGCATGGGGCCTCCGATTCCACTTACAGGAAGCTTGAAATTGGCAATACTTGGAAGAGTTATTCAGTTATATTTTTATATTACAGTCTTATTCCCAAATAGCTTCTAGAAGGCTGACAGTCTTCCCAGTAACTTTTATTTCTAAGGCATTCCTAAGTCAGAAATACTTTGTAAGTTTGGGTAAAATTAAGGGGGCACTTAGGGCACAGAATAAAAACCCCCTTTTGTGTTAACTAGGAAGGTCTCCGTGAAGTGAGTACGTTGCTCCAGTCACATGTGGAGCTCGCCAAGTCCACCCTCTTGGATGATCTGAGCTTCCGCTGCCACGTTCAGTGATTCTTCTCGACAGAAGGAAGGAAACTTCATTGATTCTCTAGAAATTATCTCTTCCAGATAACAGAGGATCAAAATAACCAACAAAATGGTGAATGATTCACATTCTCTTCCAAGTTCCAACTTGAGCTTTTAGCACAGAGGCGAACTCTTAGCCTGGCTAGAAGGTGGCCAGACATAAGCACTTCAAACAGCTTGCATGTATTCGAGTTTCAGAGTTAAATGAGCAGCAGTAATTTGGGAAAGGACGTTCCAGACTCCTTAGTGAAAATTTGTGTTATCTGCTCTCACTTGGTCTGACTTACAAGGGTGCCCTTGTACCTTGGAAGAACACATGAAATCAAGAGGCAATAGTCCCGCGTCCGGTGCTCTTTACATTTTCAGCCTGCTCCCTTGCACAGCCTTGCATTTGATCCTGAGAACAGAGCTCTTCAGAAGCCTGGGCCTGGCTCCCAATGAAACCCCGAGAACTGGCCTTCGGGACTGTAGCTCTCACCTGTGGCAGAAATCTCCTTCTCCTAGAACCAATTCTAGTATGTTATTTGAACTTCTCTTTCAGAGAAACCAGCCAGTGTGCAGAATGAAATTCTCTCATATGTTCCCTTGTCTCTTCCTGCTCAGCTGTGTATGAATGTTGTTTTGGAAACAATTTTTCATGCATCTGTCTAAATTCCTGGTCCTCCTCATAACTTACCATTTACTACAGTTTTTAGGAAAGTTAGATGCTTACATTTTTTATGATGTTTGAAATGAAAACGTGTATGTGTAGAATCATCTTGTTGTAGTTGGGTGAGGATCTTTCTCAGTAACTCTTTAGGAGAAGAGACAAAACTTGCAGGCCAGACACAGAGCAGGGGGTTGGGGACTGGAGGCCTGTCACTCAGTCTGAATCCATTTTCTAGTGTTTTTAGCAAGGGGTTGTTGAACATGCTGCACTTGTGGCCGGAGGCGGAAGGGTGCTGAGAGACACCATTATTTGTTGAAATCCGTCCCTGTGGGCTTGGGGGCATTGGCTTCTGTAGGGAAGCTTGGCTGGGAAAAGTGAGTAATGACGGCTGCAGAAGGGGGGGGGAGTGCGGACACTGGGAACTGCAGCCTGGGGTCCCGGGCCAGCCCCTCTCCCGCTTCACTGTGGGCAGGTCAGCGCCGCTCTCACCCTGCTTCCGCTGCTGAGCCGGCCTGTGGCTTAGAGACGAGTCCTGGAGAGTGCCCAGCGCCGTGCCTGGCAGGTGCAGACGCTCAGGTACCGGAGCAGTGCTTCCATGCCGGTGACAGTGGTGCACAGTTGGCCTGTCGCCTGGGAGCAGCGACTGGCTCAGCATTGTTTGGGGAACAAAGTAAAGTGGGGAGAAAGCTTCTTCAAGGCTGTGGTCTTTGAGCTCAGCAACACCCACAGTTCCTTTTTTCTTCCCTGCAAGGTGCTGGCACTTGTTTCCAGGGCTGCCGGGGATTTCTGTAGTTTTTGCTCTAAGTCCCCTTCTCTCCATACCCCCTCGCCCCAGTTGAACTCACCTACATAGTGATTTGGTTTATTTTGTTGAAAATTTAGCCCCATAGAGAAAATATGATAATGCTGTTTTCAGACAGCTGTGTTTGGGAGCGAGACTGATTTACCCAGCTGGCTGGCATCACTGGGGCGCAGAGACCTGCCAGCCCGGGGAGAGCAGCTGTTTGGGCTGAAATTCTTATCATTCTCATGACTTTGCTTCCTATATATCGACTTCTCGGTTCTGCTTTTAAATGCACACACAGAGGAGAGAGGCCATGAGAAAGGCTCTGGGGTGTCTAGGGCCGCCCAGAAGGAGGCCAGCTCCACAGAGTAAAACACGACGCGCGGGCCAGTAAATCTCAAGGCCTTAATGTAGTGGAGGCGTTATGCAACCATTAAGATTCACATTGGAAGATTTTTCTAATGTAAAGGAGAAATGTTACAATATAATACTAGATGAAATGTGTAGGATTAAAAACTATGTAAATATAATTCTAATTATGGAAAAGCGCGTTTTAACATTAAAAATGAGATAACTCACACAAAGCACTTAACCCAGTGCCTGACTGGCATGGCAAATACTCAGTAAATCACATCTGCTGGGTGCAAACTCCAACCACAGGGAGCTTGTCTCGTACACTGTTAATACTCACAGTGCCTGTTGTAAAGTCGATGATGAAAAGATCTTTCTTGATTGAATGAATTAGTGTTATTCCGATATGCATTTAAAAAGAAATCTAGAAAATCTAGACACAGGTTTCTCTGTTATCTGTAATTATATCTTTAATTGTGGCAGCTTAACCTCTGCCTCGGTTCATATAAATGATGAGGGCTGCACCTTTGGCTCTAGGTCACTGGGAACTGAGTGAGTTACATGTAAAATACATGCTCCCTAGGGATTCGGCATTGAGCAGTGGCTCCTGCAGTCATAGGAGGCACTGTGGAAGTGTAGCTGTTATAATAATGCTTTAGAAAAAAAAGATGAGAATTGTCATGATTTTTGTCTACCATTTTCTTCTCACTTTTTACTATGGACTTTTGTTTCCTTTCTTAAAAGTTTAAAAGCAAAAAGTTCATAAGAAAATAAAATTCAAATGTTAACAGTTATCTCTTAAGTGGGAAATTAGGGAGCTTTTCTGCTTTCTTCTTGATGCTTTCTACATTCTCCTGATTGTAGTTATGTCCCTTTTATCACCCTTAAATAAGAACAAGAATGCTCAGCGTCAAGGAAGCACAGAGCTGCTGAACCAGGAAGGATGCTCCTTCAGAGGACAGTTGAGACCTGCTCTGGGCTTCTTTTTGGAAGGTTATTTAAATGCATGTTTCACCTTCTGAGAAAGTTGTGAAGCAATCATTAGAAGTGAGCAATGGGACCAATAAGGGAAAGTAAAGGGGTTCTGTACAAAAATGGTCAAAAACCCCTCAAAATCCTGTTAACAGACCAATGGCTTTTTTAATGCAGCTGCTTTCCATTTCCCCTGGAGAGAACAGGATCAGTGGGGATGGCCGCAGAAGGGGCTAGAAATGAAAGAGAATGCCTACCTGAAGAAAATGCTTAGTACCAGTTCCTAGAGATGTTTAAGCTAAAGTCCTATGCAAATGCCAGAGGTCTTTTCCGGTCTCTTTTCTGCTGGTTCTTAGACACCACCAAGCTTTCAGTTGTACTGGTTTGGGCCTGTGCTTTCTCCCCAGTTCGCAGTAACATGTAACCTTCTGAAACTTGACTTGCAGATATTTAACACCGTGCCCGATATGCCTCTCACCAATGCCCAGCTGCACCTGGCTCGGAAGAAGAGCAGTGACTCCAAGCCCCCGTCCTGCAGCGAGAGGCCCCTGACGCTCTTCCACGCCATGCAGTCAACAGAGAAACGTGAGTCCCGCTGCTCCGGGCACAAGCCTGGGCCTCTGCATTCTCCTGCCTTTCGTGTGCCTAAGGACAGTGTATCATGGGGCCCTCCCGGCCTCCGCGGCTGAGTGGCCCGGCCGGGAAGCAGCACTGCTGAGCGTGAAAGGCAAGGGCCGCATGGCGTGCGGATTCCCTTTCCAGATCTCCCGCAGGCAGCCGGCTGGGCCTCTCTTCCTCCTGCTGCAGGATAGGAGCTCAGCGCAGACATCCTTCTTTGGCCACTCTTGTTAGCGGCTCCCGTAGAACCGCTAACAGTCTGTAATTAAATGCTTATTAGTGTGAGTCACGTTCTCCATTAGAATGTGGCTCTGGGAGGGCAGGGCCTGGTTTTGCCTGTATTCTCCTCCACCCCTCAAAAGACCTGGCACGGAGTGGACATTTTATAAATGTGTGCGATTAGTTAATGAATTAATTAGAGAATAATACCCTCCCTTTATTCCAAATAGCAGAGTATCACTACCACAATTGCTTCTTTTTTTTTCATCTCAGGATCCTCAGTTCTTTGCAGTGATCAGGTTCCTGGCCCTAAAACAGCCAGTCTTGTTTCAGCTTTTGTCCTAAGAGAGTTAAGTGGTGCCAAGTAGGAGGTGAACACTCAAACTTTGCCTGAAATCAGTCAGACCTGTGTTCTTGTGTCAGAGGCACCACACGGGCAAGCCCTTCACCTTTGCTCATCTGTAAAGTAGGGATGACAGCGTCTGTGTCATAGGGAAGTTGTGAGGAATAAATGAAATTTATTTAAGCATCTGGCACAGGCCTGGACATGGCAAGGACCGAGAGCTGAAGCTGCTGCTATTGTTATTAGTTATTGTTTAATCACATGCAAATACCAAGTTGCACACAGCTGACATTTCAACAGTGCCTGCCGGGGACTGGGAATGCAAAGATGGCCCCTAGTCCTCAAGGAGCTCATAGTTGAGGAAGGGAAGCAGGCGAGTGGGCAGTCACGGGGAGCAGCGCGGTGACTGCGCTCACAGACGCGTGGCCACTCGGAGAAGCGGCGGGCCGTGGCGGCTGGAGGCACACCCTGGCCCCTGCCCGCCTGGGGGAGAGCTCCATGGCTGCTGCCGCCCGGCTGTGTAATGTGAGCGGGTTATTCACTGTCTCAGGGCCGCCGTCTCCTCTTCTGGAAAACAGAGATGGCGATTTCTGCCTGTAGGGTTATTGTGATGATTAAGGCACTCCAGAAGGTGCTGGTGCAGGGTGAGTGTGCAGTAAGTGCAGGGGATGGGGCTTAGTTATTGCTGTTAATTACTACTACTAATAATAATGATAATAACTCTATGAGGTTCACTAAAGATACAATTCACAATAATGATCCACTTTGCCTTTAAGAGAAGAGAGACTTCCCATCTGGATTGGCACCTTTCTCTCTCTTTGTTATTAAAAAAATTTTTTATTCCCGTGCATCTCAAAATTAACTGCCTTCTTATCATTACTCCTGAAAACAAATCTTCCCGCCACCAGAACACCTCTGCACTGGAAGATGTCATAGTGTCCCATGATACAGCTGCACGTTGGTGTGTGTAGCAGCATTTGGGTTGCTTTTGGGTAGTTTGATTTTATGAGTAGAGCTACTGTTATCATCCTTGCTGCTAAATCTGTTCACATTTACAGTCATTTCCTTAAGATAAATTCTTGGAAGAATTTCTAGGTCAATGGATATGTACCAATTTTAGAGCTTTGACCCTGTACTGGGATTGGCTTCCCTTCAAACAACAGCCGTGTTTCTCTTACCTATATGGCTTGGGTCACTCTCACTGTGGTCTGCGTGGTGGCCTGGGCCCCTCTGAATGTGCCAGGGAGCACTTGGAACAGGCTTGGCCCCACCCACATCCGTGCTTCTCGGGTTCCCAGGGGGGCCACGGCCACCTGATGTTTTGTTCTAAGTGACGCACAGTGCGGATCAGGACAGATCAGATGGTGCTGGTCAATTGCTCCGATTTGAAAACGGTGCCGAGTCTGTGGTTAGATTGGCAGAAGCAGCTTTGGACCAGGTCTTAAAGCGCACTTGGGGAGCATGTAGGAAAGAAGGCGGAGAGGAGTTGAAAATCACTTAGATCTTTGCCCAAGATTAATTTTATCACACGAGGCAGAGGATGAAAGGTAAGGATGTGTGGAAGCAGACTGTCTGAGCTGCAGGGCAAGCTGCCATGTCCCTGTCTGCAGATGTGGACCGAAGCACGGAGATGAAGAGACAGGGAAGCGGTATACTTCCCTCGGAATGTTAGGAAATGCTCCCTGGAGACGGGACTGGAATCTCCATGTGCTCAGGTATTTGTGGGGTGCCTAGCTTTCCTCCCTTTCTGAGAGAAGAAACATTTTCACTGAAAGTATATAGGTGTGTGTGTGTATATAAATATACTTTTGTATAGTTTGTTTTGGAAACCTCTCTTATTTTGTGGGAAACTTGACTGATTTCCAAGCTGGCTTAGGAAGCACCATGGGAGGGGTGGGTGAGTTGATGCTGTGAGGAAGACTGGACAGGAACTGAAAGGTTCTGCCCACACCTGCCCCTCGTGAGGTATGATCCAGCCGCCCATCACTGTTAGACAGGCCTTCACATTCCTTACCCTCCTCTCTGCCCTGTGGACAGAGAAGACCACTTTATCAGTGCACTTTGCCGAGTTCATGCTTCAGAATTAATGTAAGGGAGAGAGACTCTACAAGTAACTTGTGGGAAAAAAAATCAGGTATTTCCATATAATGTTTGTTGGTTTAAGGCCTCTTCCACACCTGGCTAAGCGCAGTAGTGCCTAAATGAGCATTTGCATAAACCTTCATTAACTCTTGGGCCACAGTCCTGTCACCCAGGCACTGTTTGTTTAATGCATTTCTTCAATCAATTTTAAAGCAACTCACTTCTTTAATTGATCTCATCCTTTCTGTACCATCTCTAAAAGTGTAAGTTTGGTGGTCTCACTGTGTTATTATTTTCTAATATACATTAAAATAAATATGTAACCACTAAAACAGAGGATGTTCATCTGCATCTGACCTTAGAATCATCTGTGTCTCACCTGTGGAATGCGTGCCATGGTTTGATGCACCACAGACCTTGCTCCAAGTTTTTGATTGACTCAGATCCTTCCTCTTAATATAAATATATCAACTCAAGTATCTATTGTCTGCTGGACTAGAATTAGGCTCAGATATTGTCAGCTGGCTGTTCATTTGCTGTGGACGTGCCCCATTCATCTGTCCATTTCATGCTGTGTGCTTCGGGTTCATTGGGGCACCTGTCCAGGTTTGATGCGACCTTACCTTTCTTCAAGTTCTTGCCGTAGAGCAAGTATCTTGTTAGAGGGATCGTGCTTGTGTGGACATACAAGTACATCTTCACAAACCTCTCTTCCACCTTCAAACTCAGCATATGATGTTATTCATAACCTCATTTCCTCTTCTATCTGTCTGCTTGATCTCTTTTAAAATAGTTGAATTATGCTCTTTCTCCTCAGTGATGTATTTACAATTTAGTGTCTTCTCTGTATTCCTTTGGTTATTGCTCTCCTCGGGATTCACTTCAGTCCGTGCTGAGATGCTGAGCGGGCCTGAATCCCTCAGAGTAGCTTGCTTGGGAGCTTCCCTCGGGAGATCCCACTTGTTTATGGTCAACACACATTTCTGTCCACCCCCTGCGGTGCCCTGCGCTGTGCAGAAGACGGGGCCCATTCTTTTCTCTTAGATGTGACTCACTGCCGACATTCTTGGCTCAGATTATCACTTGCTTCCCCCTTCCTGGAGAGGAAGCCCCTGAGAGTCACCCCAGGTGTTCGTAGGCTCAGTCCTTCATCTTTGTACCTGCCCTCCAGGCTCCTGGGATTCTCAGACATACTAGCTGTGCATCTTGTTTTCCAGGAGCTTGTCCTTCCGGGTAAGCAGACCAGTCGTGCACCCAGTCGTCTCCGTAAGACTCTCAGCTGTAATCTGTGGGTAGTAGTGGGCTCTTCTTCAGGGCACTTTTTCCTTTTCCCTAAAGGTGAAGCTGTCTTCTTGATGACAGCGGTCTTTTCCCAGAATGACAGCTGGATGCTGTCTCATGCTCTGCTCAGCAGGGACTTTGGTCAGTTATAAGGTAGCACATCATAGCAACAAATGCAAATCATTTGGAAACTCCTGAATATTTTAGTGAGGAAGAGGCTAGATATCACATTTTCTGGAGCTGACCAAGAAGTGTTTTCTGAAAGGGGGACTTTTGACAAAGATGCTAAAGGAAATGCGAGTCACAGTCTGACCCAAAGGACAGAAGGGGTGGTCTGTGATACTTTGCAGAAGGAACGTAAAAGGGCCTTTCTGTAAGTAGCAGAGGAGAGCTCTTGTCTTAGAACTGAGGACTGTGGAAAGATATGTTCCCAAATTGAACTTGGAAAACATTTTCCCATTTTCTGTATATATACATTTAATATATATGACTCCATAATTTATCAAGGGATTTCTCATGCTAAGCACCTGCATAGCAAAATCTCATTTAATCTGTACAATTATATGACACAGGTACTGTCCCTATTTTGCACTTGGAGGAAAATAAAATTTATATTAAATAATGAACATACAGTCACACAGCAACAAAGCAGTAGACTTGAGCCCTGTCGTTCTGACCTCAGAGCTACACTATTAGCCAGTCATTGCCCTGTCTTCCAGTTTCAGCTTGTGGGGTGGGTCTATAGGAGGTGTGGTTGTGTGTGCTTTTGTGACCAGGCGTGCAAACCCAACCTTATTTCCAAGGGTAAATATTTCTCATTCCACTTTCAAACCTGGAGTTTAAATTTTCACTAAGCTAGAGATCTGCCTATAAAGAGCTGGGGGACTGGTATGCAAGGATAAATGGATGTGTTTCACAAGGAACCTTGAGGCCAAGCTAGATTTGAACCTCCTTCGATAACAACAATAAAAATTAAATGATGATAGTTCAGTTAATGTGCCAGTCAGCCTGCTAAGTGCGTTAGTGGGCTCAGCTTATCCTCACAATTGATCATCACCCTAAAGGTAGGTCTTGTTATCCACATTTTACAGACAAGTAAATTGAGGCTGAAGAGGTTGAGTAGTCACACAACTGGCAAATGGCAGAGGGATCCACACCAAAGTGATCTCCCTTCCCCTTGTAATATTGTTCCCCAAAGGGTGCCTCTGTCAGTTCTTGAGCCACAGAAATGGAAACCTTGCTCGGCTGAGTTACAGAAGCAATATGAGCCATGTGTCCCTGCGTGCAGTGCCGTCGTGGGGGCAGCCGAACCGTCCTGAATGGGTTCCTCAGTATGCCTACTGGCAGGCAGCAGCGGCCCCAGACCGGCACCAAGTGTGCAGAGAGCAGGATGCATTCAGCCATAGCTTCAATACACTGGGCTAAGGCAGGCACTTTCATTTGTGGTCACCTCAGAGCAGACGGAACGAGGTTTTTCAACTATGCTGCCAGATGAATGGTAGCAAAGGAGGTTACTGTTTAATCTCCCAATTTCCACACAGATTCATCGGACAGCAGATTGGGCTGGTATATCTTGGTGAAAGGTACTGACACACAAGCTGTACTTTGTCTGAACAACTGTAGAAGGTAGAGCCAGAAGGATTAGAGGGAACCAGCAATCAGGTCTTTGTAAGTTCTAGATATCTTCTAAGAGTTTGCAAGGTGACGTTGATCACTTACTGCTTTGTCCCAAATCTTTAGTACTTATACCAAGGTGTTGAAATGTGTCCTGGGAACAGTGGTTCCTGACCTTGGCGTGCATTAGGATCACGTAAGGAATTTTTTTAAAGTACAGATGCCTCGTCTCCTCTCTGGCACCTCCGGAGTCAGGAGGTCTTGGCTGGAACCCCAGACATCTGTATTTTTAAAAGTTCCCTGGCGATGCTGGTGCCAGCTAAAGTTAGAGAAGCACTGGCTTGGGGGAGGGGATGGGCAGACAAGGTTGCTTGTCTTTTCTTATTACCAGAACATCTCTTTCACTTTCTGATGGGGTTCAGGGCACCCTGGCAAGGTGGTTGAAAACAGGGGCCCTGAAGTCAGACCACATTGTGGTTTTTTTTGTTTTTGTTTTTTCATAAAACATTATATTTAAATGATCCCAGTTTCATAATATCCATATAGAAATTATATAAATATGTAATTTCATCTATCTCTGTATATAATTTCATGACTATATATAGTCACCTAACAAAGATTGTAAGACAAATCATTATTTTTTACATACCAGTAAATGAAACATTGCTAATTAAATTATAACACCATCAATTTAAGATACATTTCAGAAATGTTAAAAAGTGAAAAAATCTGCATCTTAGAATTGACAAAACACATGTTCATATGAATTATATATGCATGAAAAGTAATATATCAAAATAGTAATAGGGTTTATCTCTAGGTGTTAAAATTATAGGTAGCTTATTTTCTTTGTGATTTTCTGTGCTTTCTATATTTTGTACATTGAACTTATGATATTTGAATAACTAGAAAAATAATAAATACTATTATCACCTACCCCTCCAATTCTTCTAACCCTTCTCCCTTTCTCTTATTCCCCAAGCCATTCTCTTTAGGTTCTTCATCCAGATCTCCATCCAGGGCCAAGCTGAGCCCTATTGGAGCCTGAGGAAAAAGGAAATTGGCTTTAATACAAGTTGAACTCATCAATGATACTTATAAAAATATAATTAATTGCTTTTTTCACTTTCAGTTAAGAGAGTGCCATGTTTGACAATTTCTCTCGACTAAGTGATGTAAATTTTAATTAACTTAAACTGAAGTAAAAGTGTAGTAAATTCACTTTAGGTATAAGAAAGTAATTAAGATAATATTGTGAGGTTTTTGGTTTTTTTTTTGTAGATAATTATTTTTTATTGAAGGGTAGTTGACACACAGTATTACATTACATTAGTTTCAGGTGTACAACATAGTGATTCAACATTTATATACATGGCAATTCTAGGTACCAGCTATCACCATACCAAGCTGTTACAATATCTTGACTATATTCATTACATCTCGGTTACTTATATTTTACCATTGGAAGTGTGTACATTTTTTTTTTTTTTGTGAGGGCATCTCTCATATTTATTGATCAAATGGTTGTTAACAACAATAAAATTCTGTATAGGGGAGTCAATGATCAATGCACAATCATTAATCCACCCCAAGCCTAATTTTCGTCAGTCTCCAATCTTCTGAGGCATAACAAACAAGTTCTTACATGGAGAACAAATTCTTACATAGTGAATAAGTTCTTATATGGTGAACAGTAAAAGGGCAGCCATCACAGAAACCTTCGGTTTTGCTCATGCATTATGAACTATAAACAGTCAGTTCAAATATGAATACTCATTTGATTTTTATACTTGATTTATATGTGGATACCACATTTCTCTCATTATTATTATTTTTAATAAAATGCTGAAGTGGTAGGTAGATACAAGATAAAGGTAGAAAACATAGTTTAGTGTTGTAAGAGAGCAAATGTAGATGATCAGGTGTGTGCCTGTAGACTATGTGTTAATCCAAGCTAGACAAGGGCAATAAAGCATCCACGTATGCAGAAGATTTCTCTCAGAACAGAGGGGGGGTGAGGTTCTAAGCCTCACCTCTGTTGATCCCCAATTTCTCACCTGATGGCCCCCCTGCGACTGTGCCTGTCTTAGGTTGTTCCTCCCTTGAGGAATCTTACCCGTCTCTGGCTAACCAGTCATCTTCCGGGGCCATACAGGGAAATGTAAAGTTGGTAAGTGAGAGAGAAGCCTTATTGTTTGAAATGGTTAGCTTTTTATTTCTTTGCATATTTATGCGCTGTAGCTTCTATGCCCAGCATTTGTCTTGAGGTATCTTTACCACTTGGAAGAATTATGATACTCAGTAAATTTGATATGAGGCACGAATTCTATTTAAGGGTTGTAATTAGGAAGGAAGAAGAAAAGCTATAGAAGTAGCAGGCGGCAGAAAACATGGAAAGACTGATTATTTCTTTGACATATCTTCTTGTAGAGTAACTTCAGCATGTATAGGTTTTAAGCTACTACTTAAATTGCGCACACACATTAACATAATAGGAGTATAGTTACATAACCAAAGCATACCTGTAATTACCAGCCATCTCCAGTGAAACCAAGAAAACCAGTTAGGCACCTTAGGCATTTGTGAAAACTTATCTATGATATGGTGGATATTGTCCAACTGAACTTGAACAGTCTGAGAGAAATCAGACAAATTAAAACAACCCATTCCTGGGGACTGTTCACATCCCTTATGTTCTTTTTTTTTTTTTTTTTTTTTTTTTTTTTTTTCATCAAAAGACTTTATTAGAAAAGGTAATAGGCAAGCCACAGACACAGAGAAAATATTTGCAAAATATATCTGATAAGGGACTAAATCTAAGGATACAGTTTTTTTTTTATTTTTTTTTTTTTATTTTTTTTATTTTTTTATTTTTTAGATAATTATTTTTTATTGCAGGGTAGTTGACACACAGTATTACATTACATTAGTTTCAGGTGTACAACACAGTGATTCAACATTTATATACATGATAATTCTAAGTACCAGCTATCACCATACCAAGTTGTTACAATATTTTGACTATATTCCTTATGCTATACATTACATCCCGGTTGCTTATTTATTTTACAATTGGAAGTGTGTACTTTTTCTTGGTTGTTGTTGTTAGGGCATCTCTCATTTTTATTGATCAAATGGTTGTTAACAACAATAAAATTCTGTATAGGGGAGTCAATGCTCAATGCACAATCATTAATCCACCCCAAGCCTAATTTTCGTCAGTCTCCAATCTTCTGAAGCATAACGAACAAGTTCTTACATGGAGAACAAATTCTTACATAGTGAATAAGTTACATGGTGAACAGTACAAGGGCAGTCATCACAGAAACTTTTGGTTTTGCTCATGCATTATGAACTATAAACAGTCAGTTCAAATATGAATACACATTTGATTTTTATACTTGATTTATATGTGGATACCACATTTCTCTCTTTATTATTTTTAGTAAGATGCTGAAGTGGTATGTAGATACAACATAAAGGTAGAAAACATAGTTTAGTGTTGTAAGAGAGCAAATGTATATGATCAGGTGTGTGCCTGTAGACTATGTGTTAATCCAAGCTAGACAAGGGCAATAAAACATCCACATATGCAGAAGATTTCTCTCAGAACAGGGGGGGTGAGGTTCTAAGCCTCACCTCTGTTGATCCCCAATTTCTCACCTGATGACCCCCCAGCGACTGTGCCTGTCTTAGGTTGTTCCTCCCTTGAGGAATCTTACCCGTCTCTGGCTAACCAGTCATCTTCCGGGGCCACACAGGGAAATGTTAAGTTGGTAAGTGAGAGAGAAGCCTTATTGTTTGAAATGGTTAGCTTTTTATTTCTTTGCATATTTATGCCCTGTGGCTTCTATGCCCAGCATTTGTCTTGAGGTATCTTTACCACTTGGAGGAGTTATGATACTCGGTAAATTTGATATGAGGCACGAATTCTATTTAAGAATTCGTTGTAATTAGGAAGGAAGAAGAAAAGCTATAGAAGTAGCAGGCGGGAGAAAACATGGGAAGATTGATTATTTCTTTGAGATATCTTCTTGTAGAGTAACTTCAGCATGTATATATTTTAAGCTACTACTTAAATTGCGCACACACATTAACATAATAGGAGTATAGTTACATAACCAAAGCATACCTGTAATTACCAGCCATCTCCAGTGAAACCAAGAAAACCAGTTAGGCACCCTAGGCATTTGTGAAAACTTATCAATGATATGATGGTTATTATCTAACTGAATTTGAATAGTTTGAGAAAAATCAGACAAATTAAAACAACCCATTCCTGGGCACTGTTCACATCCCATATGTTCTTTTAACAGTAAATAGTCTGTAGTTGTAAGATTTTGGAGCGCTACAATTTGCACTTCTCCTAATTCTTGGTTGAGTTCCAACAGTATAGATCCAGTCAAATTTGTTGTTTTACTGTATGCACAGGCCAGCTTAGATATCTCCTTCCTCATTCCCATGGCAAGTCCAGGAACTGGTGGGATGAGTGCATCTACAGCTGTAGCAGTGCATGGATCTTTGTTGGGGTTTTATGATGATCATCTTCTGGCATGAGTCTTCCAGAGAGTGCTGATGTTGGAAGTTCTTTTTCATATCGTATCTTAGTTCATTTTCGGGGTAGTCCAATTAGGCTTTGATCCTCTGTATAAACACAAACAGACCCTTTGCCTACACTTTTATATGCCCTTTATACTCTTGTGTAGAACTCATTGGAGGTCACCACACAGGAACTGCCCTTTTTTTTTTTTTTTTTGTATCACTAATCTACACTTACATGACGAATATTATGTTTACTAGGCTCTCCCCTATACCAGGTCCCCCCTATAAACCCCTTTACAGTCACTGTCCATCAGCATAGCAAAATGTTGTAGAATCACTACTTGCCTTCTCTGTGTTGTACAGCCCTCCCTTTCCTCCTACCCCCCCATGCATGCTAATCTTAATACCCCCCTACTTCTCCCCCCCCTTATCCCTCCCTACCCGCCCATCCTCCCCAGTCCATTTCCCTTTGGTACCTGTTAGTCCATTCTTGAGTTCTGTGATTCTGCTGCTGTTTTGTTCCTTCCATTTTTCCTTTGTTCTTATATTCCACAGATAAGTGAAATCATTTGGTATTTCTCTTTCTCCGCTTGGCTTGTTTCACTGAGCATAATACCCTCCAGCTCCATCCTTGTTGCTGCAAATGGTTGGATTTGCCCTTTTCTTATGGCTGAGTAGTGTTCCCTTGTGTATATGTACCACACCTTCTTTATCCATTCATCTATCGATGGACATTTAGGTTGCTTCCAATTCTTGGCTATTGTAAATAGTGCTGCGATAAACATAGGGGTGCACTGATCTTTCTCATACTTGATTGCTGCATTCTTAGGGTAAATTACTAGGAGTGCAATTCCTGGGTCAAATGGTAGGTCTGTTTTGAGCATTTTGATGTACCTCCATACTGCTTTCCACAATGATTGAACTAACTTACATTCCCACCAGCAGTGTAGGAGGGTTCCCCTTTCTCCACAGCCTCGCCAACATTTGTTGTTCTCTGTCTTTTGGATGGCAGCCATCCTTACTGGTGTGAGGTGATACCTCATTGTAGTTTTAATTTGCATTTCTCTGATAATTAGCGATGTGGAGCATCTTTTCATGTGTCTGTTGGCCATCTGTATTTCTTTTTTGGAGAACTGTTCAGTTCCTCTGCCCATTTTTTAATTGGGTTATTTGTTTTTTGTTTGTTGAGGTGTGTGAGCTCTTTATATATTCTGGACGTCAAGCCTTTATCGGATGTGTCATTTTCAAATATATTCTCCCATACTGTAGGGATCCTTTTTCTTCTATTGATGGTGTCTTTTGCTGTACAGAAGCTTTTCAGCTTAGTCCCACTTATTCATTTTTGCTGTTGTTTTCCTTGCCTGGGGAGATATGTTCAAGAAGAGGTCACTCATGTTTATGTCTAAGAGGTTTTTGCCTATGTTTTCTTCCAAGTGTTTAATGGTTTCATGACTTACATTCAGGTCTTTGATCCATTTTGAGTTTACATTTGTGTATGGGGTTAGAAAATGGTCCAGTTTCATTCTCCTACATGTAGCTGTCCAGTTTTGCCAGCACCATCTGTTGAAGAGACTGTCATTTCGCCATTGTATGTCCATGGCTCCTTTATCAAATATTAATTGACCATATATGTCTGGGTTAATGTCTGGATTCTCTAGTCTGTTCCATTGGTCTGTGGCTCTGCTCTTGTGCCAGTACCAAATTGTCTTGATTACTATGGCTTTATAGTAGAGCTTGAAGTTGGGGAGTGAGATCCCCCCTACTTTATTCTTCTTTCTCAGGATTGCTTTGGCTATTCGGGGTCTTTGGTGTTTCCATATGAATTTTTGAATTATTTGTTCCAGTTCATTGAAGAATGTTGCTGGTAGTTTCATAGGGATTGCATCAAATCTGTATATTGCTTTGGGCAGGATGGCCATTTTGACAATATTAATTCTTCCTAGCCACGAGCATGGGATGAGTTTCCATCTGTTAGTGTCCCCTTTAATTTCTCTTAAGAGTGACTTGTAGTTTTCAGAGTATAAGTCTTTCACTTTTTTGGTTAGGTTTGTTCCTAGGTATTTTATTTTTTTTGATGCAATTGTGAATGGAGTTGTTTTCCTGATTTCTCTTTCTGTTGGTTCATTGTTAGTGTATAGGAAAGCCACAGATTTCTGTGTGTTGATTTTGTATCCTGCAACTTTGCTGTATTCCGATATCAGTTCTGGTAGTTTTGGGGTGGAGTCTTTAGGGTTTTTTATGTACAGTATCATGTCATCTGCAAATAGTGACAGTTTAACTTCTTCTTTACCAATCTGGATTCCTTGTATTTCTTTGTTTTGTCTGATTGCCATGGCTAGGACCTCCAGTACTGTGTTAAATAACAGTGGGGAGAGCGGGCATCCCTGTCTAGTTCCCGATCTCAGAGGAAATGCTTTCAGCTTCTCGCTGTTCAATATAATGTTGGCTGTGGTTTTATCATAGATGGCCTTTATTATGTTGAGGTACTTGCCCTCTATTCCCATTTTGCTGAGAGTTTTTATCATGAATGGATGTTGAAGTTTGTCAAATGCTTTTTCAGCATCTATGGAGATGATCATGTGGTTTTTGTCTTTCTTCTTGTTGATGTGGTGGATGATGTTGATGGACTTTCGAATGTTGTACCATCCTTGCATCCCTGGGATGAATCCCCACTTGGTCATGGTGTATGATCCTTTTGATGTATTTTTGAATTCGGTTTGCTAATATTTTGTTGAGTATTTTTGCATCTACGTTCATCAGGGATATTGGTCTGTAGTTTTCTTTTTTGGTGGGGTCTTTGCCTGGTTTTGGTATTAGGGTGATGTTAGCTTCATAGAATGAGTTTGGGAGTATCCCCTCCTCCTCTATTTTTTGGAAAACTTTAAGGAGAATGGGTATTATGTCTTCCCTGTATGTCTGATAAAATTCCGAGTTAAATCCATCTGGCCTGGGGGTTTTGTTCTTTGGTAGTTTTTTGATTACCGCTTCAATTTCGTTGCTGGTAATTGGTCTGTTTAGATTTTCTGTTTCTTTCTGGGTCAGTCTTGGAAGGTTGTATTTTTCTAGGAAGTTGTCCATTTCTCCTAGGTTTCCCAGCTTGTTAGCATATAGGTTTTCATAGTATTCTCTAATAATTCTTTGTATTTCTGTGGCGTCCGTCGTGATTTTTCCTTTCTCGTTTCTGATACTGTTGATTTGTGTTGACTCTCTTTTCCTCTTAATAAGTCTGGCTAGAGGCTTATCTATTTTGTTTATTTTCTCGAAGAACCAGCTCTTGGTTTCATTGATTTTTGCTATTGTTTTATTCTTCTCAATTTTATTTATTTCTTCTCTGATCTTTATAATGTCCCTCCTTCTGCTGACCTTAGGCCTCATGTGTTCTTCTTTTTCCAATTTTGATAATTGTGACATTAGACCATTCATTTGGGATTGTTCTTCCTTTTTTAAATATGCTTGGATTGCTATATACTTTCCTCTTAATACTGCTTTTGCTGGGTCCCACAGAAGTTGAGGCTTAGTTGTGTTGTTGTCATTTGTTTCCATATATTGCTGGATCTCCATTTTGATTTGGTCATTGATCCATTGATTATTTAGGAGCGTGTTGTTAAGCCTCCATGTGTTTGTGAGCCTCTTTGCTTTCTTTGTACAGTTTATTTCTAGTTTTATGCCTTTGTGGTCTGAAAAGTTGGTTGGTAGGATTTCAATCTTTTGGAATTTTCTGAGGCTCTTTTTGTGGCCTAGTATGTGGTCTATTCTGGAGAATGTTCCATGTGCACTTGAGAAGAATGTATATCCTGCTGCTTTTGGATGTAGAGTTCTATAGATGTCTATTAGGTCCATCTGCTCTACTGTGTTGTTCAGTGCTTCCGTGTCCTTACTTATTTTCTGCCCGGTGGATCTATTCTTTGGGGTGAGTGGTGTGTTGAAGTCTCCTAGAATGAATGCATTGCAGTCTATATCCCCCTTTAGTTCTGTTAGTATTTGTTTCACATATGCTGGTGCTCCTGTGTTGGGTGCATATATATTTAGAATGGTTATATCCTCTTGTTGGACTGAGCCCTTTATCATTATGTAGTGTCCTTCTTTATCTCTTGTTACTTTCTTTGTTTTGAAGTTTATTTTGTCTGATATTAGTACTGCAACCCCTGCTTTCTTCTCGCTGTTGTTTGCTTGAAATATGTTTTTCCATCCCTTGACTTTTAGTCTGTACATGTCTTTGGGTTTGAGGTGAGTTTCTTGTAAGCAGCATATAGATGGGTCTTGCTTTTTTATCCATTCTATTACTCTGTGTCTTTTGATTGGTGCATTCAGTCCATTAACATTTAGGGTAACTATTGAAAGATATGTACTTATTGCCTTTGCAGGCTTTAAATTTGTGGTTACCAAAGGTTCAAGGTTAGCCTCTTTAGTATCTTACTGCCTAACTTAGCTCGCTTATTGAGCTGTTATATACACTGTCTGGAGGTTCTTTTCTTCTCTCCCTTCTTATTCCTCCTCCTCGATTCTTCATATGTTGGGTGTTTTGTTCTGTGCTCTTTCTAGGAGTGCTCCCATCTAGAGCGGTCCCTGTAAGATGTTCTGTAGAGGTGGTTTGTGGGAAGCAAATTCCCTCTGCTTTTGTTTGTCTGGGAATTGTTTAATCCCACTGTCATATTTGAATGATAGTTGTGCTGGATACAGTATCCTTGGTTCAAGGCCCTTCTGTTTCATTGTATTAAATATATCATGCCATTCTCTTCTGGCCTGTAGGGTTTCTGTCGAGAGGTCTGATGTTAGCCTGTTGGGTTTTCTTTTATAGGTGACCTTTTTCTCTCTAGCTGCCTTTAAAACTCTTTCTTTGTCCTTGATCTTTGCCATTTTAATTATTATGTTTCTTGGTGTTGTCCTCCTTGTATCCTTTCTGTTGGGGGTTCTGTGTATTTCCGTGGTCTGTTCGATTATTTCCTCCCCCAGTTTGGGGAAGTTTTCAGCATTTATTTCTTCTAAGATACTTTCCATCTCTTTTCCTCTCTCTTCTTCTTCTGGAACCCCTATAATATGGATATTGTTCCTTTTGGATTGGTCACACAGTTCTCTTAATATTGTTTCATTCCTGGAGATCCTTTCATCTCTCTCTACGTCAGCTTCTATGCGTTCCTGTTCTCTGGTTTCAATTCCATCAATGGCCTCTTGCGTCCTATCCATTCTGCTTATAAACCCTTCCAGAGTTTGTTTCATTTCTGCGATCTCCTTTCTGGCATCTGTGATCTCCCTCCGGACTTCATCCCATTTCTCTTGCGTATTTCTCTGCATCTCTGTCAGCATGTTTATGATTCTTATTTTGAATTCTCTGTCAGGAAGACTGGTTAGGTCTGTCTCCTTCTCTGGTGTTGTCTCTGTGATCTTTGTCTGCCTGTAGCTTTGCCTTTTCATGGTGATAGGAATAGTCTGCAGAACTGGGACGAGTGACGGCTGGAAGGACTTCCTTTCTTGTTGGTTTGTGGCCCTCCTCTCCTGGGAGAACAGCGGCCTCTAGTGGCTTGTGCTGCGCGCAGACAGGGTTTCTGCTTCCTGCCGGGCTGCTATGGAGTTAATCTCCGCTGTTGCTGTGGGCGTGGCCTGGCTCGGGCAGCTACTCCAAAATGGTGGAGTCGCGTTGGAGCAGGAGCTGCTGGGAGGCTATTTATCTCCTTAAGGGGCCTCCCTGCTCCCTGCAGCCCAGGGGTTAGGGTGCCCAGAGATCCCGGATTCCCCACCTCTGGATTAAGTGTCCCGCCCTGCCCCTTTAAGACTTCCAAAAAGCACCCGCCAAAACAAAACAACGCCCACAAAAAAAAAAAAAAAAAAAATTTAAATTAAAAAAAAAATTTTTTTTTTATTAAAAAAAAAAAAAGATGGCCGCTTGTTTTTCTTTATTCTCCGGCGCCAGCCTCAGGCATCTGCTCACCAGTCTTGCTGCCCTGTTTCCCTAGTATTGGGGTCCCTATCCCTTTAAGACTTCCAAAAAGCGCTCGCCAAAACAAAACAGCAAAAACCAAAAAAAAAAAATGGTCGCGCGCTTTTCTTATGCCCTCTGTCGCCCAGCCTCCAGTGCCTGCTCACTGTTCTTGCTGCCCTGTTTTCCCAGTATCGAGGGCCCTGCACTCTGGCCCGGATGGCTGGGGCTGGGTGCTCGGCAGTCCTGGGCTCCGTCTCCCTCCCGCTCTGCCTGCTCTTCTCCCGCCGGGAGCTGGGGGGAGGGGCGCTCGGCTCCCGCGGGGCCGGGGCTTGTATCTTACCCCCTTCACGAGGCGCTGGGTTCTCGCAGGTGCGGATGTGGTCTGGATATTGTCCTGTGTCCTCTGGTCTTTATTCTAGGAAGGGTTGTCTTTGTTATATTTTCATAGATATATGTTGTTTTGGGAGGAGATTTCCGCTACTCTACTCACGCCGCCATCTTACGCCCGTTCTATTGTGAGTTTTAATATACCTCCTGCGATATAGTTAAGTCATAAGAAATACGTGTTTGGTCATTCAAATGACCAAACATGTGTTTCCCAGGTATATTTGTTCTTCATCCACAGTTTCTGAAAATACTGCAGTCTTAATGGTGAAATGGGTGTTTTTTCAGACCACATTGTTTTAATGCCATCTCTGTCCCTACCACTTCTGAGACCTGAAGTACATTACTCTCCTTGTCTGAACCTCCATTTGCTTATCTGTAAAAGTGGTCACCAATAGTAGCCACCTTGGAGGGTAATTGCTATGATTAAGTGAACCAGTGCATGGAAAGTACTTGACTCCAAGCCTAGAACATAGTCAGGGCCTAGTAAATGTTAGCTACTATTACGATGATTATCACCAGGCTATAGTTTTACCTTATGTTTTTCTAAGAAAACAGTTCCCCTCTGGAGCCCACAGATTCCCAGGGAGAGGCCCCTAAGTGAGGGTAATGCACAGGTGCCCTGGCCCCAGAGAGAGCCCATTGGATCTTTGAGTGCAGAGACATCAGCAGCCTGGGATAAGTTGTACAGCATTGATGGGGTGGGAATAGATTCTTGGACTTTATTTTACGTGGATCGTGTTAACTAGCTATTGGAATTAGAGCTCTGATTAATTCTCTTAGTTCAGTTAGTTCATCCTGGACCCTTTCCCAGACAGGCCCAGGGAGAGGTTAAGAATTCAGTTCATAAACTTCTCATGTGTATCTTCCTTGTTGAAAAATAACTGGGAATTCATACTATTCCAAGGCTTAGGTAATGCCTGTCTTTGAGCAGTTGGAGCTGCGGTACGCGCCCTCTCCCCGCGGGCCTCTGCAGATCCTAGGCACTCGGGGCACACCTGTTTGCTTTGGCAAATGACATGTTTATCCACATGGATTCCTATTGTCACATGGACTGTAATGTGGCTCTTGGCTTAATTATATGTAGTTACCGTGTGTGACTGAAAACCACATAGCTGATGTAGCCTTTAAAAAACAATGCCATGGAAAGCTAATGGCAGAAAAAAATTCATTAAATAAAAAACATATTAAATAAAAAAGTTCATTCAATAAAAAAAAAAGCAGGCTCATCTCTCTGGCATTATCACTAAATGAACAAAACAGGTAATGCAAAATAGCTATAATGTTACCCCTCTTTGTTAAAAGAAAAAAGTATACGTGCATATATTCCTATGCATAGCAAAACAGCTGGGCATTTACACAGCAGAATACATGTAGGCTATTTGTATGCTTTTCTGTTCTTTCTAAACTGTAGAGGAATGCATATTTATTATGCATTGACCAATTTGAACATTATTAAAAACAAAATCCCCCAATCACACATTTCATTTACCATCTCAGATCCATCTTGTCATGAGTCATGGTATAAAAACAAGTAAATAAATCATTTTCTTCTTTCCAAAGAGCAGTAGTGGAAGCAGTCTGTAGGTGGACTCCCTCAGATATCAGGGAGCCACAGATTAAAGGGAGAGCCCCCCTACTCAGAGGAACGCTTTCAGTTAGGAAGGAGGACTGCGTTGTGCTGAGTAGAGTATTCATTTAACTGTTCAGTCAGCTCCCTGCTCTGCCATGGTTAGAGGCTCATTCCTGCGCTGTGGTTTTGAAATGGAGCTGTTCAGAGGTGTGCTTCCCCATGTGCCTCCATGTCTCATTCCTGTGAATTAGTTCCATCCTGGGCCAGCCACAGTGACTTCCCCATTCCCTCGTGAAATCCAGTTTTATAGGCATTCTTTCCCTTGGCAGAGAGAAAGGTTATTATGAGTGTCATGGGAGGAGAGTCAGTCAGTCTACACAGGACCAAAAGCAGGGGTTGTTTTGCTGAAGACAGCCTGCCCAAAGCTGTGATACCAGGTACTGTGTCCCTATGGTCAAAACAACAGATTGACCAGATTTTTCACTTATTAACTCACTGTTTAGTCCGTCATTGCCCAAACTGCTTTGTGAGCTTATTTTTTAAGACATTGCCCAAACTGTTCTTCTGTGTCCAAACACATTGCTCAAACTGCTTTTTAAGATTATTTTTATCATAAGAACCGAGACTGGGTCAGCATGAAACCATACCACCTCAGATTTTAGTGTGGCTTGGCACGCCACTGGTATCAGGAGCAAAGACGACAGGGGGAAAAAAATGGCTACAGAAAGTCTGATTCCCAGCTTCCCGTGTACTTGGGTGTTTCCCAGAGATGGTAAGCTCAGAAATTGCTGTGCACTCATCATTTTTTATTGCAAAATTTATTAAGCTGCCATGCTATTATCATCCTATCTTGTCAAGATGATACATTACAGACTTCATTGCAAAACTTTAACAAGCAGGAGAAAGTGCTTGTTTCTCCCCACCACAGCACAGGAAAGCCTCTGGGTATCTTGCTATTTAATATATTTTGCATAAAGCCTGTGTCTTTGCAGAACTTGCCTCTGTCTGGTAACTCCCTTGCTCCCTGTTTGATGGCAATGAGAATTCCCTTCCTTGAGCTCTGTGCGGGAGTAGGAGCTGCTGCTATAGAACAGTCGTCTTCCTCGTCCTTTTCACAGCTAGGCTCAGACATGGCGGGAAGACGAGATGCTAGCCTGTATTCTGAGAGACGTCCGTGCATGGTGGGCAAGCCCCCGAGAGTGACACTAAGGGCTGGTGTTTCACGTTTACCCTCCAGCACTGTGTATTCGGTGCGCCGGAGTGTTCGGGCCTGCCGCAACCTGTGGATTGGGCCTGGCTCTGCATGCGCGTTCCTGGCCTCACCTCTGGGTTTGGTGATAAACAGGGACCCTGCTTCTTGTATGCGGTGGGCTTGTCCTCAGAGACAGTGGGAGTCACTTGGTAAATATAGAAAGTGAAGTAGCTTAGCTCCCAGATTTCCATGGCAACCGCCAGAATAAGTACAATATCACCAAAATTGTTCTGTGGCTTTCTTTTTTTAGTTGCAGTGATTCGCTTGCATACTCATGTTTTTCTGCTCCTGATTTATACAAAAAAATAGTCTCTGCCCACTGCAACTAGTTTCCTGGTTTCAAGGACACTAGTGGTCCCTGTCTGAAGCACCCAAAAAATTCAGTCACACAAAACTGTCCCTTTCTGTGCTAGGAGGATATGTGTTGGTTGATTATGGTTGCCTTGTATTTATTATTTATCTTATAACCGTTTGTGGAGCTATCGCCAATACTACGCCCGGGCTAAGCACCAGGAACGTATGAGCAGTGCCGCCTCACAGGTAGCGCTAACGGGTGCTTGATGCATTCGGTGTGGACAGGCAGACCCCTGCCCTTGAGTCGTTTTCATGTTTAAGGACCGAGTCCACATCCAGCTTCTCATCCCCTATAGAGCATGTGTTCACGGAAGCATCCAGTGCTTCCCCACATGTTTACAGTCAGGGATTTGTTTTATTTTATCATTTCCTTATTTCTGGGCTGCTTTCCGAGACTAATATGAAGAGAAGCATCCTCCCTGCCTGCCACCCTGTCAGGAACCCTCCTGACTTGGGGACATTCTTTCTCTTTTGGTCATTTGAAGGGTCCTTGATGACCGTACTCTGTTGACTCGTTGTCATGGTGGTTTTGTCTTCCAGGCCCCTGGCCTGTTGTTTTTTCATTCAGCAGTGCAGTCGCCCTAAGTCTTTCTTACACCTTCAGACAAAGACACCAGAGCTCAGAGCTCGTTTGAATCATTAGTGGCTTAAAAAAGTCCAGCTCTGGTATGTCAACAATTTGGTTAATTCTATTCTATTTTTTAAAAATCTTCTAGGCTGCCTGTTCTCATTATATTTTTCTGTCAGGAGCAAGTATTTACTTGCCCACCTGACAAAAATCCCCCTGTTGTAAGTGGCATTACTGAATCATTTTCTCTTTATCTCTTAGTTCATTCCAAATGCTTTATAACTTGTCTTGGTATTGTTTGCCATAACCACTGAAACATTTGATTTGTTGTTGATTTTACTCTTCACCCCTTCTCTGGAGTAACCCTCCACCTTCATACTCACCCTCAGTAAGGATTGACTGCATTTCAGTTTAGAAGTCTACCCATGCAGAAGTTGTCAGTCTCATTATCTGAGTCGTATGTCAACTAAACCTTTAGCACTCTTACAGTCAAAGAAATGCCAGGCTTCCAGACTTCCTTATCATATGGTCCATCAAGAGATACCAGTAGTCTGACTTCTAGAATGCATACTTAGCTATCTTGGCTGCAAAACTATAAAACCTTATGATCAAATTGTTTTGTGTTTTCTTCCTGGATGAAGAACTCCTTTTCCTGATCTTTTGCTTTTGTTGCATTCGTTTTTTTTTAATTAAAAAAAATTTTTTTATTAAGGTATCATTGATACACGCTCTTATGAAGGTTTCACATGAAAAACATTGTGCTTACTACATTTGCCCATAGTATCAAGTCCCCCCACACCCCACTGCAGTCACTGTCCATGAGTGTAGTAAGATGCTACAGAGTCACTACTTGTCTTCTCTCTGCTACACTGTCTTCCCTGTGAACCCCCCTACAATGTGTGTACCAACCATAATACCCCTCAATCCCCTTCTCCCTCCCCTCCCCATGCACCCTTCCTCACCTCTCTGCTTTGGTAACCGCTAGTTCCTTCTTAGAGTCTGTGAGTCTGCTGCTGTTTTGTTCCTTCAGTTTTGCTTCGTTGTTATAATCCACAAATGAGGGAAATCATTTGGTATTTTTCTTTCTCTGCCTGGCTTATTTCACTGAGCATAATACCCTCTAGCTCCATCCATGTGTTGCAAATGATAGAATTTGTTTCTTTCTTATGCCTGGATAGTATTCCATTGTGTATATCTACCACCTCTTCTTTATCCATTCACCTACTGATGGACACAGGTTGCTTCCATATCTTGGCGATTGTTAACAGTGCTGCAATAAACATAGGGGTGCATATGTCTTTTTGAATCTGAGAACTTGTACTCTTTGGGTAAATTCCTAGGAGTGGAATTTCTGGGTCAAATAGTATTTCTATTTTTAGTTTTTTGAGGAACTTCCATATTGCTTTCCACAAAGGTTGAACTAATTTACATTCCCTCCAGCAGTGTAGGAGGGTTCCCCTTTCTCCACATCCTCACCAGCATTTGTTGTTCCTAGTCTTTTGGAAGTTGGCCATCCTAACTGGTGTGAGGTGATACCTCATTGTGGTTTTAATTTGCATTTCCCTGATAATTAGTGATGTGGAGCATCTTTTCATGTGCCTGTTGGCCATCTGAACTTCTTCTTTGGAGAATTGTCTATTCAGCTCCTCTGCACATTTTTCAATTGAGTTATTTGCTTTTTGGGTGTTGAGGCATCTGAGTTCTTTATATATTTTGGATGTTAACCCCTTGTTGGATATGTCATTTACAAATATATTCTCCCATACTGTAGGATGCCTTTTTGTTCTGCTGATGGTGTCCTTTGCTGTACAGAAGCTTTTTTAGTTTGATTTAGTCCCATTTGTTAGTTTTTACCTTTTTTTCCCTTGCCTGAGGAGGTACATTCAGGAAAAAGTTGCTCATTTTTACATTCAAGAGATTTTTTTGCCTGTTTTCTTCTAAGAGTTTTATGGTTTCATGTCTTACATTCAGGTCTTTGATCCATTTCAAGTTTACTTTTGTGTATGGGCTTAGACAATAATCCAGTTTCATTCTCTTACATGTAGCTGTCCAGTTTTGCCAACACCAGTTGTCGAAGAGGCTGTCATTTCCCCATTGTATGTCCATGGCTCCTTGATCATATATTAATTGACCATATATGCTTAGGTTTATATCTGGGCTCTCTATTCTGTTCCATTGATCTATGGGCCTGTTCTTGTGCCAGTACCAAATTGTCTTGATTACTGTGGCTTTGTAGTGGAGCTTGATGTTGAGAAGCATAATCCCCCCGCTTTATTCTTTCTTCTCAGGGTTGCTTAGGCTATTTGGGTCTTTTGTGGTTTCAAATGAATTTTAGAACTATTTGCTCTACTTCGTTGGAGAATGCTGTTGGTATTTTAATACAGATTGCATTGAATCTGTAGATTGCTTTAGGCAGGATGGCCATTTTGACAATATTAATTATTCCTATCCATGAGCACGGGATGTGTTTCCATTTATTGGTATCTAATTTCTCTTATGAGTGTCTTAAAGTTTTCAGAGTATAGGTCTTTCACTTCCTTTGTTAGGTTTATTCCTAGGCATTTTATTCTTTTTGATGCAATTGTGAATGGAATTGTTTTCCTGATTTCTCTTTCTGCTAGTTCATCATTAGTATATAGGAATGGAACAGATTTCTGTGTATTAATTTTGCCTCCTGCAACTTTGCTGAATTCAGATCTAGTAGTTTTGGAGTGGATTCTTTAGGGTTTTTTTAATGTACAATATCATGTCATTTCCACACAGTGACAGTTTAACTTCTTCCTTACCTGTTTGAATGCCTTTTATTTCTTTTGTGTTGTCTGATTGCCATGGCTAGGACCTCCAGAACTATGTTGAATAAAAATGGGGAGAGTGGACATCCTTGTCTTGTTCCCAATCTTAAAGGAAAAGCTTTCAGCTTCACACTGTTAAGTATGATGTTGGCTGTGGGCTTGTCATATATGGCCTTTATTATGTTGAGATACTTGCCTTCTATGCCCATTTTGTTGAGAGTTTTTATCATGAATGGATGTTGAATTTTAAATAATGCTTTTTCAGCATCTATGGAGATGATTGTGTGGTTTTTGTCCTTTTTGTTGATGTGGTGTACGATGTTGATGGATTTTCAAATTTGTACCATCTTGCATCCCTGGAATAAATCCTACTTGATCATAATGGATGATCATTTTGATGTATTTTTTAATTTAGTTTGCTAATATTTTTTGAGTATTTTTGCATCCATGTTCATCAAGGGTATTGGTATGTAATTTTCTTTTTTTGTGGTGTCTTTGCCTGGTTTTGTATTAGAGTGATGTTGGCTTCTTAGACTGAGTTTGGGAGTATTCCCTCCTCTTCTACTTCTTGGAAAGCTTTAAGGAGGATGGGTATTAGGTCTTCACTAAATGTCTATAAAATTCAGCAGTGAAGCCATCTGGTCCAGGAGTTTTGCTCTTAGGTAGTTTTTTTTTGTTTTGTTTTTTGTTTTTCTTTTTTTTTTTTCTTTTTTAGTTTTATGCCTTTGTGGTCTGAAAAGTTGGTTGGTAGGATTTCAATCTTTTGGAATTTTCTGAGGCTCTTTTTGTGGCCTAGTATGTGGTCTATTCTGGAGAATGTTCCATGTGCACTTGAGAAGAATGTATATCCCGCTGCTTTTGGATGTAGAGTTCTATAGATGTCTATTAGGTCCATCTGCTCTACTGTGTTGTTCAGTGCTTCCGTGTCCTTACTTATTTTCTGCCCAGTGGATCTATCCTTTGGGGTGAGTGGTGTATTGAAGTCTCCTAGAATGAATGCATTGCAGTCTATATCCCCCTTTAGTTCTGTTAGTATTTGTTTCACATATGCTGGTGCTCCTGTGTTGGGTGCATATATATTTAGAATGGTTATATCCTCTTGTTGGACTGAGCCCTCTATCATTATGTAGTGTCCTTCTTTATCTCTTGTTACTTTCTTTGTTTTGAAGTCTATTTTGTCTGATATTAGTACTGCAACCCCTGCTTTCTTCTCACTGTTGTTTGTTTGAAATATGTTTTTCCATCCCTTGACTTTTAGTCTGTACGTGTCTTTGGGTTTGAGGTGAGTTTCTTGCAAGCAGCATATAGATGGGTCTTGCTTTTTTATCCATTCTGTTACTCTGTGTCTTTTGATTGGTGCATTCAACCCATTAACATTTAGGGTGACTATTGAAAGATATGTACTTATTGCCATTGCAGGCTTTAAATTCGTGGTTACCAAAGGTTCAAGGTTAGCCTCTTTAGTATCTTACTGCCTAACTTAGCTCGCTTATTGAGCTGTTATATACACTGTCTGGAGATTCTTTTCTTCTCTCCCTTCTTGTTCCTCCTCCTCGATTCTTCATATGTTGGGTGTTTTGTGCTGTGCTCTTTCTAGGAGTGCTCCCATCTAGAGCGGTCCCTGTAAGATGTTCTGTAGAGGTGGTTTGTGGGAAGCAAATTCCCTCTGCTTTTGTTTGTCTGGGAATTGTTTAATCCCACCGTCATATTTGAATGATAGTCGTGCTGGATACAGTATCCTTGGTTCAAGGCCCTTCTGTTTCATTGTATTAAATATATCATGCCATTCTCTTCTGGCCTGTAGGGTTTCTGTTGAGAAATCTGACGTTAGCCTGATGGGTTTCCCTTTATAGGTGACCTTTTTCTCTCTAGTTGCCTTTAACACTCTTTCCTTGTCCTTGATCTTTGCCATTTTAATTATTATGTGTCTTGGTGTTGACCTTCTTGGATCCTTTCTGTTGGGGGTTCTGTGTATTTCCGTGGTCTGTTTGATTACTTCCTCCCCCAGTGTGGGGAAGTTTTCAGCAATTATTTCTTCTAAGATACTTTCCATCTCTTTGCCTCTCTCTTCTTCTTCTGGGACCCCTATAATACGGATATTGCTCCTTTTAGATTGGTCACACAGTTCTCTTAATATTGTTTCATTCCTGGAGATCCTTTTGTCTCTCTCTATGTCAGCTTCTATGCGTTCCTGTTCTCTGATTTCAATTCCATCAATGGCCTCTTGCATTCTATCCATTCTGCTTATAAACCCTTCCAGAGTTTGTTTCATTTCTGCGATCTCCTTTCTGGCATCTGTGATCTCTTTCCGGACTTCATCCCATTTCTCTTGCGTATTTCTCTGCATCTCTGTCAGCATGTTTATGATTCTTATTTTGAATTCTTTGTCAGGAAGACTGGTTAGGTCTGTCTCCTTCTCTGGTGTTGTCTCTGTGATCTTTGTCTGCCTGTAGCTTTGCCTTTTCATGGTGATAGGAATAGTCTGCAGAACTGGGACGAGTGACGGCTGGAAGGACTTCCCTTCTTGTTGGTTTGTGGCCCTCCTCTCCTGGGAGAACAGCGGCCTCTAGTGGCTTGTGCTGCGCAGCTGCGCGCAGACAGGGCTTCTGCTTCCTGCCCGGCTGCTATGGAGTTAATCTCCGCTGTTGCTGTGGGCGTGGCCTGGCTCGGGCAGCTGCTCCAAAGTGGTGGAGTCGCATTGGAGCAGGAGCTGCTGGGAGGCTATTTATCTCCGTAAGGGGCCTCCCTGCTCCCTGCAGCCCAGGGGTTAGGGTGCCCAGAGATCCCGGGTTCCCTACCTCTGGATTAAGTGACCCGCCCTGCCCCTTTAAGACTTCCAAAAAGCACCCGCCAAAACAAAACAACGACCACAAAAAAAAACAAGAAAAAAAATTTTTTTAATTAAAAAAAAAAAAAATTTTTAATTAAAAAAAAAAAGGTGGTCGTTCGTTTTTCTTTATTCTCCGGTGCCAGCCTCAGGCCTCTGCTCACCAGTCTTTCTGCCCTGTTTCCCTAATATTGGGGTCCCTGTCCCTTTAAGACTTCCAAAAAGCGCTCGCCAAAACAAAGCAGCAAAAAAGCAAAAAAAAAAAAAATGGTCGCGCGCTTTTCTTATGTCCTCTGTCGCCCAGCCTCCAGTGCCTGCTCACTGTTCTTGCTGCCCTGTTTTCCTAGTATCGAGCGCCCTGCACTCTGGCCCGGATGGCTGGGGCTGGGTGCTCGGCAGTCCTGGGCTCCGTCTCCCTCCCGCTCTGCCTGCTCTTCTCCCGCCGGGAGCTGGGGGGAGGGGCGCTCGGCTCCCGCGGGGGCGGGGCTTGTATCTTACCCCCTTCGCGAGGCGCTGGGTTCTCTCAGGTGTGGATGTGGTCTGGATATTGTCCTGTGTCCTCTGATCTTTATTCTAGGAAGGGTTGTCTTAGTTATATTTTCATAGATATATGTTGTTTTGGGAGGAGATTTCCGCTGCTCTACTCACGCCGCCATCTTCCGCCCCCTTCTACTTTGTAGAATCTTAAGTGCATGCTTTAGTTACCAAGAGGAGGAGGCAGGCCATGCAATGTGAGGCCACACAGCAGAACGCCGAGGGGCTCATCTGTCAGGGGACTGGGGTGTCTTAGGTAGTTTTTTGATTACCAATTCAATTTTGTTGCTGGTAATTGGTCTGTTCAGATTTTCTGTTTCTTCCTGGGACAGCCTTGGAAGGTTGTATTTTTCTATAAAGTTGTCTATTTCTTCTAGGTTATGCTGTTTGTTACCATATAATTTTTCATAGTATTCTCTAGTAATTCTTTGTATTTCTGTTGTGTCTGTAGTGATTTTTCCTTTCTCATTTCTGATTCTGCTTATGTGTTAGACTCTCTTTTTTTCTTGATAAGTCTGGCTAGGGGGCTATTTATTTTGTTTATTTTCTCAAAGAACCAGCTCCTGCTTTCATGGCTTCCTTCTATTGTTTTACTCTTCTTGATTTTATTTATTTCTGCTCTAATCTTTGTTATTTCCCTCCTTCTACTGACTTTGGGCCTCATTTGTTCTTCTTTTTCTAGTTTCATTAATTATGAGTTTAGACTGTTCATATGGGATTGTTCTTCTTTCTTGAGGAAGCCTGTATTGCAGTATACTTACCTCTTAGCATGACCTTTGGTGCATCCCACAGATTTTGCTATGTTAAGTTATTGTTGTTATTTGTCTCCATATATTGCTTGATCTCTGTTTAATTTGGTCATTGATCCATTGATTATTTAGGAGCATGTTGTTAAGCCTCCATATGTTTGTAGGCTTTTTTGTTTTCTTTGCATAATTTATTAGTTTTATACCTTTGTGGTCTGAGAAGCTGGTTGGTACAATTTCAGTGTTTTTGAATTTGCTGAGGCTCTTTTTCTGGCCTAGTGTGTGATCTATCCTTGAGAATATTCCATGTGCACTTGAGAAGAATGTGTATCCTGCTGCTTTTGGGTGGAGTGTTCTGTAGATATCTGTTAGGTCCAACTGTTCTAATGTGTTGTTCAGTGCCTCTGTCTCCTTACTTATTTTCTGTCTGGTTGATCTGGCCTTAGGAGTGAGTGGTGTGTTGAAGTCTCCTAAAATGAATGCATTGCATTCTATTTCCCCCTTTAATTCTGTTAGTATTTGTTTCACATGTGTAAGTGGTCCTGTGTTGGGTTCATAGATATTTATAATGGTTATATCCTCTTGTTGGACTGACCCCTTTATCATTATGTAATGTCCTTCTTTATCTCTTGTTACTTTCTTTGTTTTGAAGTCTATTTTGTCTGGTACCGGTACTGCAATGCCTGCTTTTTTCTCCCTATTAGTTGCATGAAATATCTTTTCCATCCCTTCACTTTTAGTCTGTGTATGTCTTTGGGTTTGAAGTGAGTCTCTTGTAGGCAGCATACAGACAGGTCTTGTTTTTTTATACGTTCAATGACTCTGTCTTTTGATTAGTGCATTCAGACCATTTGCATTTAGGGTGATTATCGATAGGTGTGTACTTATTGCCATGGCAGGCTTTAGATTTGTGGTTACCAAAAGTTCAAGGGTGACTTCCTTACTATCTAACAGTCTAACTTAACTGAGTATGTTGTTACAAACACAATCTCAAGGTTCATTTTTTTCCCTCCTTTTTCTTCCTCCTCCATTCTTTATATATTAGGTATCATATTCTGTACTCTTTGTCTATCCCTTGATTGACTTTGGGGGTAGTTGTGTTTAATTATAGAATCATAGCCCTCATAGACAAGTAAATATAATCACAAGAGAAATAGGAGCTATAGGTGTACTCTTCTACTTCCTATGAGTTTAGAGAGTTATGTCAAACAACTTGACTTCAAACTAAATTTAATAAAACTACTCATCTCACCTTCCATATTAAGCAGAAAATGTCTCCACTGAATCCTCAAGAAATGTTATGTTTGCCTCCCTGTTTTTATGTGGTGGTCTTGGACTTCTCACAGTCTTTTAGGATTTTTGATGTGAGTATTTTGTGCAAAGGAAAATTTTTCTTATGCTGATTCATACTGATAAGTGCCATATCCATTCCCTCAATGATCCCCTAGTTATGTAATTCTGGAGTTGTTTTTCTTTAGCAAGTTCCCCTTTGCAGGCCCTGTGGGTCCCCCTCTTGGCTCAGTGTGACTCTTTTGGTCTTTCTTTGTTGTTGTTTCTGTTTGGAACTTGAGCTCTTGAAATATGAATAGTTATAAATCTCAGGAATCAACATGATAATCTTTTTAAAAATCTACTTAGAGTTCAGGAATCTCCCAATAGCCTCATACTGTTTTTAACTCTTCTATAGAGCTTTAGACATGGCATTGAGAATGCCCCAAGATAGGAGGGTTTTTTTGGGGGGGGCGGGTGGGGGTGCTGTGTGTGTGCATTTAATGTGAAGATTACTGCAACATCATTTCATAAACATAATGCATTTTTCCACACGACTAGTTCAAAGGGAAAAGCATTTTTTGATCATGACATCACCCCCTTTATTGACTAAAATGCCTGAGTTCAAATGTCAACCTCTACCAAGCTGCCATGTTAGTACACCTAGGCTGTCTTTTTAGGGAAATGGTATACCTCTGGCTCATTTCGAAAAGGTCCAGTGAGGATGAACCCAGGCAGGATATTTTTTGATAAGTTAATTGATTGTCTGAAACTTCAGTTGATTTCAATACAGTATGTCTGTTATGAACGTGGAAGAGTGACATTCTGAGTCTTAATATTTGGCTCTCGCAGTAGTGCCTGTACCATGCAGCTAAATCATCCCAAAAATGTTTTCTTCCGCGCATGGTTCCAAGTTTTTAAGGATGGGAAGAAACAGAAGGTTTTTTCCTTTGAGGAATGTTCTGAAATTTATAGAAAGCATTCTTGTGTATGATCCCACTGGATCCTCAGGCCAGCCCCTCGAGCTGTGCAAGGCTCCTGTCATTCTCCCCATTTTACGGATGCATTAACCACGAAACAGAGAGTGAGTGAAAATCGCCCGAGGCCACATCAGTCATGGGTGGAGTCTTGAAAAGAACTCAGGTTTTCTCCCTCCTGGCCGAGTAATCTCTCCCAAGCATTAATATGACTGCTTGGATTGTGGACTCAGTTTTTCATAAGCAGACTATTCTGTAGCCCTTACAGATCTGTTTGTGGAAGAACTACCTTGAAGCTAAACGTCAGGTACATGGAGCTAGAGACAACCCAGAGGGGATGCCTGGGAATTCAGACTGAAGAGTCATAGGAAGTCCATGGCCAAATAGCAGCTGTTCCACGGTGGGGGGCTCTAGAACTGGCGCTCAGTCAAGGCCTGGGCAGTCAAGACCATACTGGGGGTAGGAGTTTTAGAATAAAAGGCGAATTATTTAGAATCAAAGGTAAATTCAAAAACAGGAGGATCTGGTTGAATGCAAGGGGTCTATGAAGGCTGCTGTATGTTTTAACCATCTGCCAGTCAAAAGAAGAGACAGTCTGTGGTGCAGTAGTCGGACCACGCTTAGGAAATAGGCCGGTCGTTTTAAAGGAAAGTATGTCATGTCAAGCTGAGGAGAGGGTTTTGCTGTAGAGTTTCAAGACACCTGTTCCCCTTTCACTCTTCCTTTCCCAGTTGTAATACTTACCTTTTCCCGTCTCCTTTTCTTTGCCCCATTGTAACCAGAGATCTCAATCCAATCTCATTATTTGTAAATTTTAGTACAGATAGGAACAGGCTATCCCTGTGAAATAATATTAATAGGGGCTTGTGGCCTTTTTTCCCCCAGAGGAACAAAGAAACAGCATCATCAACTCCAGTTTGGAATCTGTCGTCTCATCGAATACGAACAGCATCCTTAATTCCAGCAGCAGCTTACAGCCCAACATGAACTCCAGCGACCCAGACCTGCATGTGCTCAAACCCACGCGGCCCAACTCACTGTAAGTGTGCCGTCCGGTGGCCCGCGCGGTAGGCCGTCGGCCAGCTGTTCTGCCCAGGATCTGGTCTCCCACCCATCTGACCTTGAGCTTTGTCCCATGAGTGTGATTTAAACCTTCTCCCTACACTTGAAGCTTGGCTCATTTGTTACGGGTTTTTTAAGCATCATCATCTCAAAGGGGAATTGTTATTCTTAATACACTGCTTCTTGGCCTTGGTGATCTTTGATTTACCATCCTGCTGAGATGGCTTTTGTGATGGCTGTTGCCTGTGCTGGCTGCTGGGCATGGAAAGCAATTTCTTTTAGTTTTACAAACACCCAGGCACTGTAGTAGTTCAGAAGACCAGTAGCCAAGTCTGTATGGCTCATTCATGTTGTCTCAGTTTCCTTCCTCCCTCTGTTGAGAATGTTCAGCGCTACCTCTGTGTCCACTTATGAAAGAAGAGTCCCCCAGTAGCCCTTCGAGACTTCAGATCCTCAAACGTCAGCATGCTTGTGATCCCGTACCAGACGGTATGAGAGAGAAGAACACGTGTTGCTCCATTCCTGGAGATTGAGCACCCATAGCCAAAACAGACAATTTTGGGGTTTCTTGTCCAGTCCTCCATGGAAGCTAGATCTACTCCGCTAGGGCCAGAAAGTTCTGTCTTATGGTTTTGTCCCACATGGCTTACCATACTTCTTCAGACCATCCCGTAAATCTTGTCAACTGGAGCGTTTGCAGCAAGAATGTGAAGCCACGACCACAACAGCCAAACTCCCAGGCTACAGTTGTATAAGACCCGGAAAAAGCAGGGTTGATTTTTCCATCCTCTGGTGGCCTCAGTTCGAGGTTTGGACACAGAGTGCTTTCAGGGTGGCAGTTTCACCTGAGGAGACACCAGGATGTCAGAATTTTGGGTGCCCCTCTGCAGGGCCTGGTTGCACGATCACACCCTGCCATTCTGTCTCTTCAAGGTGCTTAGAGATCTTCAGAACGAGCCCAACCACTTTGCTGTAGAAGGGACTAAGGGATATTAAGGCTTGGTAGGAAAAATGACCGTGAAATGGACTTTAGAGGTACTTTTACTGCAAATGCCACAACAGCGTAAGATGATATTGTACATGAGAAAGTCAGGCGTCTTTTTAGTTGTTGGCAACTTTAAATCCTACCTTGATAATCGGGAAGTTGAATTGCTTACCTGCTGTTTGGTAGATGATGTGTTTGTTCATCAAGAAGTAGACCAGTGCCGTCGGAGCGCACAGTGATGGAGCCGGTTCAGCTCGCGGGCAGCGAGTCTCTCCTGGTTCTGCAGGGCCCGTCCTGCCGGTGGAGCCTCCCTCCCTTGCTGTCTGGCTTTCTCAGGCACTCCTAGACCTTAAGGAGATTCTAGGTCTGGTTTTTTTCCATTTTGTTTAAACCTCTGAACCTTTCAGTTGCTGGGGTTATTTATTGCTCAGCATGAGCAAGTTTGAAGTTCCAGCCCAGGTGGCTTAGCACCCCCGACATCAGCCAGCAGGGGTCTCCGCTCCCTGTTTTCAGTGGCTGGTTGCGGGGGGGCCCCCTGAGCCACCAGAGTGCATTGTGGCCACAGAGGCTGCCTCGGCGACTAAGCAGAGAAGGGGGGATGTGTTTTAAACATATCCTGGAGGAGGGGCTTGGGATTTTATTTTTCAGTTATCTAGACATGATTTGTTGCACATAAAAAAAAAAAAACACTGGGGGTCACTCTGCCCACTTGATGCCACCTGCAGGGGTTGTCCCCTGTCTGCTGCAGATTCGGGGGGCCTTCCCGGGGTGGATGGTGCTGCCAGGCATAGTTTCTCCTGTTTGCCTTTGGAGAAGGGTTGGAGGTCGGGGTGTGGGCGCATTCCCAACAAAACTGCTGAGCTTCCATGCCGAGGGAATGTCTGACGCCTCTGAGCTTCTGGAGGTGGAAACAGCGCTGACACGAGTTTGCCCCGCCCTGAAGGAGGGCTGCGCCGAAGGCTCCCTCAGCCTGCGGCAGGTTCCGCAGCTCTTCCCGAAACCCAGGGCAGTGGGGTGGTGTGCCCCAGTTTGTGCCTCTGCGGGTTTTTCTGCCGTGGGTCTGCCTGCGGGGACCCCAGTCAGAAGCTGGGTAGTCCTGGTGAACTGAAGCCACAGCACTGCCCCTGGGCAGAGGGATTGTGAGAGGCCTGAGGGCATGTGTGCCTTGGGCTGAGGCCCGGTCCCAGCCAGCCCAGGCCGCTCGGGCCTCAGCCTCAGCCCTGCTCCCCGTCATGTCCTCCATCGCTGGTCACTTGGCAGTGCACAGAGGCCCGTCACTGGGGATGCTGAATGACACAGACAAAAACAAAAAACCAAGTCGGGGGTGGGGGTTTACCATCAGCTTGACAATGCAGTAGACAAAGGGTGGGAAACAGCCACCAGGAAACTGTCAGTTCTTTTTATTTCATTCATTTGTTTTTCATTATTTTCATAATGACTGCAGTGATCATTATGACCCTATAACAGTCATAATGCAAGAAACACGTTTTTGATTCCGCAGCCTTTGGTGCCTCAGAAACCACAGTTTGCTGTCTCATTGGTGAATCTTAACTAATTCTCCAAGGAGGTCAGAGCCCTCTTGCTTGTGTGGGCATAATGTTAAATTAGGCACCAGAATTAGAAATGCCCCCATTACTAGCCATGCCAGGGCAAGGCCACAGGGTTTAACCCCTCAGCAGGTCCTCAGCTAGACCTCCTGGAGTGGTTGTCTCTCCTGCAGATCAGAGGACGCTTGGTAAGATAGGACCAAAATAGCTTAAAATTGTCAGCAAGTTTTGCTGCTCTGTTTTGTGCCCAGATTTATGCTAAGTAACTTGGAGTAAATGAGAAAAAGAAGGTTCCTGGCCTCCCCAGTAGTTGACAGTCTGGCTGAGGAGACGGTGGTACGTGGTAGTACTAAATGGGACTTAATGCTCTTAAGTGCATTTAGAGTTCAACAACCGTTAACTGAATATCTGTTGGGTATATTCACCAGTCAGAGCACTGGGAAAGGTAGAAAGACAAAATATACTATGTGGGTGGATGAACAACATTCCAATAAGGGTCATTAGAAAAGCAGAGATGATCCAGGATGGGGGAAGAACAGCCTGCAGACACGTGGCTGGAGAGGAACATTTAAGCTCCTCCTGCGCTACTCCCACCAAAACAATACTGAGGCAGCCTTTAAAATCAGGACACTCCACACAAAAACCCAGACTTCATGCTGGAACAACTAGACATCCACATGCAAAAGACTAAATATAGACACAGACCTGACACCTTTCACATTTACTCAAAATAGATCATAGATCTAAATGTAAAGTAAAAAGCTATAAAACTTATAGAAGTTAACACAGGAGAAAATCTAGGTGACCTTGGGTTTGGCCATGACTATTTAGATAAAACACCAGAAGCATAATCCATGAAAAAGAATTGCTAAATTGGACTTCATTTAGGTTAAAAACTTCTGTTCTGCAAAAGACACTACTAAGAGAATGAAAAGCCAAGCCACAGACTAGGAGAAAATATTTGCAAAACATGTATCCGATAAAGGACCAGTAACTAAAATAAAAAACTCTTAAAACTCTATTAATAAGTAAACAAAGAACCCGGTTAAAAACTGAATGGTCACCTTGCCAAAGAAGACATACAGGTGCAAATAAGCATATGAAAAGATGCTCAACATCTTATGTCTTTAAGGAATTACAAATGATAATAATGAGATATTTGCACACACCTATTAGAATGACTAAAATCCAAAGCAATGACACCAGGTGCTGGTGCGAATGTGGAGCCACAGGAACTCCCATGCAGTGCTGGTGGGAGTGCAGAATGAGACAGCCACTTGGAAACGCGATTTGGTAGTTTCTTAGAAAGCTAAACATAGACTTACCATATGACACGATCCAGCAGTCACACTCCTAGGTGTTTACCCAAATCAGTTAAAAACTTATGTCCACAGAGAAACCTGCCCACAAATGTTTATAGTAGCTTTATTCATAATTGCCAAAACTTGGAAGCAACCAAAATGTTCTTTAGTAGGTGAATTGGATAAACAAACAATGGTACATCCAGACAATGGGATATTATTCATTGATAGAAAGAAACAAGCTATGAAGTCATGAAAGGACATGGATGAACCTTCGATGCATATTATTAAGTGAAAGAAGCCTCTCTGAAAGACTACAATATGGTATGGTATCAACTGTATGACACTCTAGACAAGACAAAACTATAGTCAGTAAAAAAGTAAAATAGTGGGCAGGAGGGTGAGTAGGTGGAGCACAGGGCATTTTTAGGGCAGGGATACTATTCTGTGTGACAACTGTGATAGTAGGTATAAGACACGCATCTGTTAAAGCCTGTAAAACCCACAGCAGTTTTGTGAAGAATGAATCTGTAAACTATGCATGAGACTGATGCGCTGCCTACTTAGCTAAGAAGGCACTCAAGTAAACTATGGATTTTATTTGATAATAATGTGTCAGTATATCAGTATTGGTACATCATTTGTAACAAATGTACCAAACTAGTAAAAGATGTTCAGGTTAAAGGAGAAACTTGCAGAGTGGGTAAGGTTTATAGAAACTCTAAGTTATTTTGAGCAATTTTTCTGTGACCCTAAAACAACCCCAAAAATAAAGTCTATTAATACATCTCTTCTGAAATCTAGATTTCTAGTTGCTTATGCAAGGTAGAAAATTTGGTCACAGGTCCAGTCCTCTCTACTGGCCTGCTTCGCTCTCTTATATCTCCTGCCTTTCAGCCTGTGATAGATAAAATATGGCCAAAGAATATTTGCAGCCCCTCCCGTTTAGAGGTGGAGGCCTTGAATCTAGGCTGGCCTTCAGCCTCTCACTTGATTTGTCCGTTAGAATGTAGTGGAAGTGATGTTGTGTGACCTGCAAGCCCAGGCCACAAGGCCTTGCAGCTTCCCATCCTGCCCAGCTGCCGTGGGAAAAGCCCAGGCCACCAGCCAGGTGAATGCAGCCACCTGAGTCCAGGAAAGACCAACAGAAAAGCTGCACAATCGACCCACCGATTCAGGAGAAACTAATCAGTGTGGTTGTTAGAAGCCACTGAGTCGAGGCCAGTTATTCAGCAGTAGTTCCTGCCCCAAGCCTGTGCATCTGTGATCTTGGAGTGACCCCAGCTGCCTTGGGCTGGGCTGGGCTGCCTGGGGAGCGGGGGGTTCTTGCTGAAGAGCAGCGGCAGCATGGAGACTAGCCTCTCAATTTTCAAAATCTTCTTTGAAAGAAAATGACTCATAAACGAGATTCTAAGAAGTTAAGAAACAAAATAAAACCCATAGCTGATAGCTGCGGCAATGAGAAAGACAGGCCGAAGCCTGGCACGGGAAGCAGGAGGTCCCAGGTCTTTATCCTGGCACCAACAGAGACGGCCTGGTGCCAGTCCTTGGCCTGAATATGCCCATCTCTCTACTCCCTGTGGTGTAAGAAGTGGGGTTGGTGACCTGTCTCTAAGAACAGAGATTGTTTGATGGGTGCCTTTACAAAAGACTGCAGAAACACAAGTCACTCTCTTCTCTCACAGTGACCAGTGGTTAGCGCCCTGCCACCGCCTTCCTGGAAGATAGTAATTTTTAAAGAGGAAGTAAACAAATATTGAGAAAGAAGGCAGGGGATGTCCCACTGGGGACATAAGATACCACAGTAATTCCCCCAAATTAAAAACTGCTAGGTGAATGATTTCTTCAGACCGCTGGGGTAGGGAGGTTAAGATTGAAAGAAGTCTGGGGAGGGACATGATTACCAGGGAGGAACCTGGCCTTGCTGTCCACCCCGCCTAAGGGGTCCCCACCCCCAAAAAATAACTGCCCAGTAGCCTTATAAATAAAACTAATTCTTCTCGTCCTTTCTGCTTAACACACACACACATGCATTTCCAAGTTATTTCTGGTGACCTAAAAGATGTGTGTGTGTGCCAGACGCCTTCAGATTCTGCCAGAGTCAACTGTCCTGTCCAGTGTTCGTGGCCAGTGAGAGGCGAGAGAACAGTGCCTGGAATTCGGAGGGTAAACACGGCCTGCTTCCAGGCAGAGCTGTTGCTCTGAAGCACGGCTGGTGCCGTCTGAATTTGATTCGGCTGCTCTCAGATAAAACTGGGGGAAAACTTGCCTTGAGAAATACCTCTAAAATTCTATGTTTTACATATTCAGTCAATGTTCGTTCAACAAATATTGTTTGAAGAACTACTGTGGGCCGGGTATTGTTACTCTGAGTGCTGAAGATACACTGACTAAAAAAAAAATTAATAATTCTGCTCTCATGGATTGTACGCAGTAGTGATAACGGGAGTATCTGCTCTGTCAGGAGCTGAGAAGTCGTGTGGAGAGAACTAGGGTCAAGGACATACAGTTTTGAAGGGGGGAGAAGGCAAAGGACTTTAGTTCTTTCTGCCTCAGTTTCCTCATCTAAACAGGGTGATCACACCCTCCTCAGAAAGGTTTTGTGAGGATTAAATGAGATCACCCTTACTTATTCCCACTTACACATTCAGCACCATGAACTTCTCCTCGAGAGGCAGTCGCTGCCCCTTACTTACACCAAGAGTGCAGGGTAGGCACACCTGCTCCTGAAAGATTTGGAAACCTACAGATCACACGGGATAACTGCCGACCTGTGTGCGTGGCTGTTATTTATTGAGACCATGAATCACAAAATGAATAATATGCATCAGACAAGCAATAATTAATGGCTTTTTTTTTGTTGTTAGTTAGTTATACCATCTAAGTGCTGGCTTATGCCAAAGGGTCCCACCCAGACAGGCAACTAGGATTTTACTACAGTGATCTTTGTCATTCTTTGGAATGCAGGGATTTAAAGAAGAAATTTTCCTTTGTGGTTGAGTCGGTGTTCTGTGGAGGATCTTTCCCTGAAAGGTTGAGGATTCTGTTTCTCACCCACCTCCAAGCAGAAATGGTCTCTTTAGACTGTCTAAGTTGAAAACATGGTGGCCTCCCCCATCGCGGGGAATACCTTGAAAGCATAAGGCATTTCACAAGGCACCATGTGCCTATTCCTGAGCCTCCGCACAGCCTCCGCAGTGGCTCCAGCGTGCTAGTTCACGGTTGCTCCTCGGAAAGCCCGAAGCACCCCCGCTGCACCCGCAGGCCCCTTGGCCCGCCACGGTGCAGCTCCTCTGGGTACCAGGCCACGTTCCCTTGACGTTTCCAGAGATTGTTTTCTGAGTGGCTTCCTGTCAGCTTTTCCCGTTCCCCAGCCGGGATCTCCCCCGCCAGTCAGGAGCCCAGCTGGCTTCTCTGGGTTGAGGGTGGAGATTCCTGCCTGGTGACCCATCTGGTTTTTATTGGATAAATGTGTTTGGTTACTCGCAGTCCTTTTTTTCACATAAGAATCGCCCAAGGCGGCCCTCACACTTCAGGACGCAGCAGGATTTCTTTCCCAATGGCCAGGCTGTCAGGGGCACTCGGATCCCTACAGCCCGTCAGCAGAGGGGGCATGGGAGGAGGTGGGGCCGGACGCCGGTCGGGCGCTTAGCCACATCCCTGTTTTCTGCCACAGTGATCGTCACAAATGAAAAAACTGTTTTCCTCCATGCATATTGTTTTCTTCCCCCTTTACGAGCTAAAAATCATATAAAGGGTCTGTGCTGTGTTTATAAACTAATTAATCTTGCTAAATAATATAAAATGATTTCCCAAAATTTGCCATGACACACAGTAGATGCTACAGTCTTGGGGTTTAATTAAACATATGAATGAATGAATTTCATTGTCAGTTTAGCTGCCCTCAAATGCCCTAGAGCCCTGCATTTTACATGTGTAAGTAGGTGTTAGGCATTTTCAATCTCAAATTTTGGTAGAATCTTTAGGGAAGGAAATAGACTTAAGATTTGGCATGGCTTTTGGCACTGTTGTACCTGTAAAGGAACTTTGAAAGAACTCTAAAATGCCATTTTTCTCACTCCGGTTAGATTTGGAATTCTTTCTCTCCCTGTTATGTAATTTGGGGGAATCTTATTGGTAGATTCAGGTAACTTAAAATTATATTAAAGTACTGCTTTTTAAACCTTTAGTCAATCTGGAAAGCAGATGCTTATTTAGCTAGGAACACATTTCTGGTTAGATAGGATGTTATTTTTAACCACTTCTCTGCATTAAGAGCCTAGAAAACCATGCAAGATCTCCTGTAGGCTTCATTTGGTCTCTACTGTTCTGGTCTTCTAGGGCAGATTCTTAGCTCTGTGCAGTGGTTCTCATGCTTCTGGGACCAGCAGCATTTTCACTTCCTGGGAGCCTGTTAGATAGATATACACATTCTCAGGCCCCACCCCAGACTTCTGGATGGGCAGCCCAGCACTCTGTTTAATAAGCCCTGCAGGTGATTCTGATACACGCTCAAGTCTGAGGACCATCATCGTAGCACATTAGGCTGATGGATTGCCACAAGAATAAAATCAGGATTTACCTCATTGTAAAGCTCTCAGCAAGCCACTGGCACTCTGATTGTCCCTGCAGTGATGACAGTAGTGGAGCCTGAAGAGCACCCTGTTCGTGGGCTTAGAGATCAATACAATTTATGCAGCAGAAGACGGATGGGTTAGCTTCTTGGAGGAACCCACTTAGCTCACCGGTGCTACACCATCCAGCTCCCCAAGGAAGCCAGTCAGCTGCTCTGCAAATGCACGGCTTTTTGCAAATCAGGAGGGGGTGGGTGCATCAGGCCAACATATTTTTATTGAGCACCTGTGTGTGTATCATCAGCACGAGACGATCAAGACCCTTATACTGATAGGAAAACAGCGCTCAGCGTACGTGATGCCGAACGTGCTGGATCGGCATCACCATGGAGAGGAGACATGAGACTTCTAATCAGTGCTCCCCAAACTGACGCAGGAAGGGGTGTGTGTGGAGAGGCAAGAGCTGCACCGAAGTCGGCACATTCTTGACTAGAGGACTTCTGAGCCTTCAACATGTCCGCTGTGGATTCCCCAAAGGGCGTGTGTTATGCCTCATCTCCTAAGGGCATCTGACCACATAGGATGCTTTCTACAGCGCTTCTCTTCAGCCCTTTAAAACAGGAGTCCACAGTTTGGGAAATGTTAATCAACACTCCACTTTTGAGGGGGGAAATATATTTCTCATAATGAATGGTATTTTTATGGCACTGAGCCTTCAAGAGAACAGAGATTTGGTTTATACATAGATTTATGGCCACAAATAGCTGTCTGAAGGCTATAATGGGTCATATCTGTACAAAAAGTTTTGGGATCGGGTGTAGGGAAAAGCTTACGTGGCCTGGTACTTGGCTCTGCTCTTTCCTAAGTGTGTAAACTTGGGCATGTTGTTTGCCCTGAGTTAAACCTCTTACGTGAAATGGTAATAATAATAATAATAGTAGTAAGACCTACCTTCACGGTTGTTGTGAAGGTCAGATAAGGTAATGCCTACATAACATTTATTTATTCATTCATTTTTTAGGAGAGCCAGGGAGAGGCTTTTATTGAGAGATACAGTGAGGGGACAGAGCTTTTGGCTTGAGCCAGGAGGGAACAAGAGAGCCCCTGCCTGCATAACATTTAGGAAATGGCCTGGTTCATAATAAGTGGTCAGTAAAAACTGGTTGCCACTCTGATTTTTTAAAATTCCTTTATCATTATTTGCTCTTAGGCCACTGCTCTACCAGTGAACAAACCTCTAGTGTTGATTTCTTTCAGTGGTGGCAGTAGATAGACACTCAGTGTTTAGTTTGTTTGATCCTGGTATAACACAGAGCAACCTATGATTAAAAACACTGAGATAATTTTTAAATGAAGTAAAACTCCTAAAACTACATTAACTACAAATAGCAAAATACACTGAAATGAGTAGAAGCGCTCCCGTTACCAGACAGACTTCCAGCTACCTGCACAAGGTCAGCAGGCTTCCGCGTTTGCTCTTGGGAGCCTTGTCCAACCGTCTACCCCACTGTTTCTCTGCTGAGCGGAGCCAATTGGAACCGTGCTAATTAGACTAGAACCTAATTGCAATCCCAAGTTCTCACTGGGGGTTAATTAGCCTTAGGGACTCCTTTCCAGCCCATGCCTCTGTGTAAATCTGACTGTTGTTATGGCAAGAAGAAAATGTATTTTATGAAAAAAGTCATCCTGCAGTTCTGCATCTTAGTCCCTCACTGCGCTTGCTCTGCCAGGTGCTCTGCCGGGTGCCCTTGCAGCGCCTCCCGACTTCCTCCTCAAGGCAGCAGTGCGTTCTCCCCAAGGCATTTTTCAGTGTCCTTTCAAACTCCATACAAATTGAAGAGGTGATGGGGCTGCTGTATGGCTGTTGTCAGAAATGCTCAGAAAATGGATAAACAGCTGCTTTAAGAACCACCGTATTTCCTCTTACTGCCCTGTGCAAAGAAGCTATATCTTCAGAGGTAACCAAGGTGATACTGTCCACAAAGAAATAAAGGCAAAGAGGTCCATTCAAGGATAATGTATTAGAATCCTAAGTAGAAACATCAGCACAATGGAAATAGCATAATTCAAGGACAGTTTATTTACAAAGGAGTGGGGCAAGAGAATTGCAAGAGATACTGCAGTAAACCAAGGCTGGTAGCACCCCAGCTGGTCACCATCCTTCAGCTGTAGGGACTTGAGTAGAAAGCAGCCACCAGAGCCCAGAAGGGGAGGGCAGTGTGCAGAGTGAGCATGAAAGGACCTTCGGTGGAGGGACTCGGCCAGGTGGAGGTGACCTCTCAGGAAGGAAGCAGGAATAGGTGCCTCTGTCTTCTCCTCCCTCCTGCTCGCCTCCTGCCAGAGCTCCCCCTGGGGAAGCCAACAGGAAGTCAGAGGGTACGGGAAACCCTATGTCTGGAATCCTTGCTGGTCAGCCCCCAGAGAAGAGGGCGGGTTGGGAGTGGGTGCTGTCCGGCACGGATGTATATTGCACAATCATTTATAAAAGCCAAAGTGGGGACCAGAGGGGGTCATCATGAATGAAGGACTGCCTGCACAAGCCACAGAGTAGAATACTCCTCAGTGTAGCAGAGGTCGTTCCGTATGTGCTGGTGTGGAGCGCCCTGCAAAGGGAAATTACAGGGGAAAGCAAGGCACAGGACAGGGAACGTGGTTCTCAGCCCAGCTGCATGTCAGCATCCACCAGGAGGCCGAAGATTTAAGACACCAATGCTAGGCTCATCCTGAAGCCTCCGAGTTTATTGATCTGTGGTGGGATCTGAGTTTTAACGTTTTTTTAAGCTTCTTAGATGATTCCAATGCATGGCAAGGTTTGAAAACCAATAGTGTGCATTGTACGATCCTACTTACATATATATACAGAGAGATGTACGTACATGTCTGTAATGTTTCTGGAAAGATACAGGGGAATGAATCTGTGGTTGTCTCTGATGGAGACAGATGGGACAGCGACCTGTGGTGGGAGGGATACTGGCGGCTTTTCCTGTCAACACTACCCTTTCTACCCTTTTGTACTGTTGGGATTTTTTTTTTTACATAGGCGTGCTTTGATTACTCCGTTTCAAAAACTCAGAAAATAGGTTTGCTCAGTTTTGTGACCACCATTCTCTTATTCTCTTCTTAAAGGTGTGGCGTATCTTTTTGTGGGAAAGAATTTTTTTTTAATACATGTGCTTTTATTTTTAAATTTCTTCCAGTTTTGAAAAATAATTGACATACATCATCACTGTATATCTTTAAGGCATACAGCATGATGGTTTGATTTAAATACAGAAAAATATGAAACGCTTCACAGATTTGTCATCATTCTGCACAGGGGCCATGCTAATCTCTGTGCCATTCTGACTTTTAGTGTATTGCTGCTAAAGTGAGTGCAGAATTTTTTTTTAACCCTTAAAATTTGTTGTATACTCAATAAGTTAAGGATCTGAGGAAGATGGGGTTGGATTATAAAGTGGTTGAAGTATAAGGCCTGTTATCAAGCAGTTGCTTTCAGGGTGCTTTAAATGAAATTAGGTCTGATCGCATCATTCATTCCATGGCCAGATGGTTCCTCTCTCAGGTGGTGAGAGCAGGGCTCTAGGTTAGTCCTATAAATGGTAACTCTTGCTTGAGAGGAAATTTGTCTCAAGTTGCTAAGTAGAATGGATCCAGTTAGACCCCTACAACCGAACTGATTTCAGATTTCTTATTAACTTGGGAAACCCTAACTTACGAAAGCAGAAAGTCATTTTTTACATTGAGCAACTATTCATGAACTCCTCCCCATCCCCTCAACCAACATTGTGAAATTTAAGTAGTTGGGTTTTCTTGAGCTATATATAGTTCTTCCACCTGATCTTCATCTGTCATTCTCCATCTGCTATCTGCCCAATTTCCTTTAAAAGCCTCATTTTAAAGCACAATATATAATGGAAAAATCTTAACTCCTGACCTTTGTAGAGATAAACTAGAGTTACTCAATAATAATTAGCAGTTGCCCTGGTAACCCCAGGCACACTGCTTAAATGACTAGTGTTCATCACTGTCCCCTACCTCCTAGAGAGAGTAAGATCACCTGCTTCATGCTAATGAAAAGAGGAACAATTTAGTAATTTTATAATCCTTTTCAGCTTTTATTGTTAGGGTAGAAGTGATATTGTTTGTGATTAGACACTTTCATGAAAAAGAGGTCTTTTGTTTTTTAGTGACTGAAGTGACTTCAAGAGAGAAACCATCTTAGGTTTTGAGCAAGTTGGAAAGCCCTGTTCAGTTTATTTTCTTCACCTCTGTAGAAGTTATTTAGGCAGGTGAAACTTGCAGACCAGAATATAAGGGCAGCGGGCATTGAGAACAGAATGAGAGAATGAAATCAGCAAGGCCGGCCCCGTGTCACGTCAGACACCGCCGACCAGGGAGGTGAAAGCTCACTGACATTGGTGTTTTGCCCAGAAGAACCCGGATGGAACGCTGGGAAATCCAAGGCGGAAGCATGAGAATAATTTCTTATCCCCCAACAAACGTCTTGACTTCACCTCTTCCTTGGAAGAAGCCTCCCTTACGGGCCCCTTTACAGTGCAGACCTCACGGCAGGCAGGCCACGTAACTGTCTGCTTTGGGGGAGGGACAGCCCTCCATCCGCTGACACTCACATCTGCTTTCCCAGTCTCCTCTCGACCCTTCGTGTGAAAGTGGGATCAGAAGAACTGTATCTTTAGTCATCCTGTGGTGGTACTTACCATGTGCCATTGTCACAGTGAAAATAAATTGGCAGGGGACCAGGATTCAAGGAGTGGAGTCATGGGAATCCTGGACATGCTGATCCAACAGAGACCAGATTCACATGTTAGTGACCAGCGTGGCCAATGCAGTCACCCAAACGGCAGTTAGACCAGCACTGACTCAAATAATGACTGCAGTGCAGTACCGATCAGCAGGAGAACAGCCACCAACCACTCTTGCCCATCCTCTGCCTTTCCTAAATCTCAGCGGAATGCAGGCTTTGTGTTGCTTTGGAATAGGGTGCCACCAGTTGAATATTTGTTGCTGTAGCCCCCCTGTACCCGGGAGCCCTCACTGCCACCAGCACCCAGGATGGGTCTGACCTGGCAATCCCTTCCTAGTCAGTTAGCAAGCATTTACTAAATACCTCCTGCTTAAGACACTTTTCCAGAAGAAAGAGACTAAAAAATACTCTCCCCTCAAATCTCAGAGCCTACGCCGGAAAAATCAGATCTACGTGCATCAGGGAAACATCACTGCCAACAAGAGACAGAGTTTAAGTAGTAAGGGAGTGGCCTGGTCATTCAGTCAAAATAATTGGCAGATGAATGAATTGTCTTGCAGTTGCATCATGTGGGTAGGGTTCCCAGTAATCTCCCTACTTCTCCTTCTAGATCTACTTTGAAGCTTGTAATTTCCTTGTCTGCCTTGGTCCCGCTTGCTAAGAGAGGGCAAGGGGGGATTCTAGTTTCATGACCCGCCTCTTCTATCCCATCAGCCAGGAAACTTCCTGTGACTAAGACTCTGCCGGCTGTCAAGCACTGGGCTTATGAAAGAGAAGATAGCACAAGGTCCCAAATGTTTCTTCTTTTTTTTCCACAGAAGTATACAGATCTAACATTGTAGATCCCCAAAATTTAAAATTGGGGCTCTAAGAATGATATATAGAGAAAAAAATGTTGAAAGGAATTAAAGGTTGAAATTGAATCATTTGAATATGCAGCATCCCTACCCCCCAACCAGAATTTCTCATTAGGATCCTTGTACTTTTTTTCCCTCCCAAACAACTAGCAGTTAACAAATACTTGTGGCAAAAATCTGTAACAATTTCATGTGTAAATTTTCTTTGTGTATATCTACAACAAATATCCTGCTAAATTGAAATTTAACTCACACTTTGAAGGATTATTTTCTGACTTAATATGGAAAAGGAAAATTCTTGAGGATTACTAGCTCCTTAATCTCTGAATCAGAGTAGGCAGAAAGGTGCAAAGAGACTGTGTCTTGCCGTGGGTCAAGAGAAGTTTTGCTAGCAAATTTTCATGCAACACCCAAGTCTCTGTGAAGGGACTCTTTTTCCTGGTTCTTTGTCTACAAAGAAATTATAAGTCAAATTCCCTCTTTCTCACAGCCAGTTATTAAGTTCTGCCTTTCATTTCATCATGAATCAGTTAGGTCATATTATGCCCACAAGCAAGCACTCCAGTTCATCATGACAGAGAAAGAAACTCTTCTGGCTGTGTTTTTCTTTGCATACATGGCTGAGTTTTCCAGGCTCTTCTTCCATTTCCAGAAACATCTGCTCCTGGAGTTTATCCTTTTCAAGGTAAAATGCAGTAAGCAATTCCAGGGGCAGTACAAAGGGATGCTTAACAGAACTTGTGCTGAGTTGGTATTTTGACTATAGCTTGCTCTGGCTGGGGCGGTACGGAGCTCTGTTAGCCATCACATGAGTGCTCCCGTCGGGGCCCCTTCAGAGCCAGACTTCCATCTTCTTCCTCGATTTTAGTGTGCCTCATATAAGGAAGTCCACCACATAGCGCACTGAACTGGGCACACCTTGGGAAGAATTAGGTCTGTATGTATGAAATGTTCAGTGAAAACCTAAGACCGTCATCCAGAATATTAATATGTAATCGCTACATTGCTCCCCAAAACAGGAGAGCAGCGTGACTTCAGGCAGAGCCCTAATTATGTACGTCTACGGCCTTATGCTTAGCTTTACTCCAGACTCATCTAGAAACGTAAGATTTGTAGTCAAGAAGATAAAGGAAACACCATCTCTGCTCCGACGGGCTGGCCTGTGTTTGGCTCCCTGTGAAGGTGTCCCCTTTGCCCTGGAGAGGATGTGATCCTGTCAAGACTGTGGTTCCCCGGGCCCGGTGCTGCGCGGGGCAGCTGTGAGGCCGGAAGCTGGGGGTGGAATCAGGCCTCCTAAGGGCTGTGCTTGGGTTTTGCTGGGTGGGGCATAGCGGTTGAGATTTTTGGAGGCAAGAGGGAGAGGAGATGAGAGGGTTGTCATTAGGGAGGAACTTCAAGGGAGCAAAACTATCTGAGGAAATTTTACGGAGTTTCTTGTTTGTGGTGTGTGACAGGAATCCACCTCATGAAGTCTTCGGTAAAAATCAGGTTTCCGTTCTTCATCCTGCCACAGGGTTAGGGGCATAGGCGCTGGGACAGACGTGCGTGAGTTCATACACCACTTCACTGCTTATTAGCTATGTTGCTATAAAGCGGTTACTTGACTTCTGAAAGCCTCATCTGTTTAACGGGAATAGTGATAGCATCTACCTCTTAGGTTTGTTGTGAGGATTAAATGTAATAGTTCATGTGAAATACTTGGTGTGGCTTCTGGCACATAATAAATGCTCAATGAAAATACAGCCTGCCATTGTTACTGTCATAGTTGTTCTGTTGACAGTAATGGAGGACATGAAAGGTCTTTGCAAGGTTGTGCTGAGACTGAGTCCTGCTCCCTGATGAGCACAGGCTGGGAAGGAGGCTGCCCGCGGGAGTCCAGTCATAGCCGAGCTCGGGAGCGACACGGCCCCTTCGCCAGCTCATCTCCACCAGGCCCAGTTACCCCCCGGCAGTGGGCGCCAAAGCCCTTTGAGGAGCTGGAAGAGGCCGCACCTTCGTCTGCCGTCTGGTCTGGTGGACACCCTCGGGTCACTTCATGGGGTCGAGGGAGTGTGGAGTAGAAACACAGGCCAGGAATGCTGGGAAGACGGAGGGAGCTGGAGCTGCAGGGAGGGGGCCACCTGGAGGAGAGCCAGACCCCAAAGGAGGCGGGGCTGCCGCGTGCTCCGCATCGCCACCCTCGGCTCCTGGTGTGTCAGCCCTTCGGCGCCCCCCTGCTTGGTGCTCACGCCTGCCTTGCGCCTTGCCACCATCCTGTGTATGCATCTTGTCCCCCCGACAGGACATCTGTGTCTGAAACTTGAATTGCCATGACCTCTTCTGGCCCCAGGGTTACCTCATAGCTTCACTCTCCATGGAATTTCATCTGCTCTGCCTCATTCTCTCCTTCCCCATTTCCTGAGAATGAGAGTCTAGCTGATGGAGCTCAGCTTTCTCCTGGGTCCTGTCATTGGCCAGTGGCCAGGCTAGGGTCCAGGCACCTTGAGGTGGGTGCTTCTACAGTTTGATCATCTGTGGCCACTGAGTCACCAAACATTTCAGGGGGAACCGCAGGGAGGAGAGCAGGCTTGAAGGTTGCTGCGTCCATGATAAACTGTATTTTGCACACAATTATTAAAAAACTTGACTCCCAGATTTCCCATCTTCCAGTAGTTTGGAATATAATACTCCATTCTGTTGATTCACAAAACAAAAGTTAATAATTGCCGATAAGGCAAAGTACCAAGAGCTTAGAGGAGTAGAGAAAATGGATGTAAAGACTGTAATAATACAAAGGTCTGGATGAAGATCACACCACCTCTCATACTCAAGAACCCCACAGGTCACAACTACATGACAGCATAGACAGTGATGGACGATTCTAATCCTAATCTATCAATAAATTTGAAGGAAAGAAATGTATGCTATATCTTAGAGAGACTTGCATTGGTCATAGTAAAAGCATGGGTGTTTAATTAAGTTTGAACTGTTTGCAGTTACTGTATGTAAAATCTTGGTCTTCCTTGATGTAGACTTTATACCATCTGGTACCAGTGTGAGGAAATGGAGGGAGCACGTAACCAAGCCAGGCCGACCGTGGTATTTTCACCGGGATTTTTTTTTTTCGCGGGAGTGGGTTAAGAATCTATGTTGCCCTCCAGAATGGTGAGCAGCCATAGTCCCTCCATGAGGAGAAAACCCAGATGCCATCATCCCAGTGCGCAGAACAAAACAGACAGGAGATAACAGGAGCAACACTAGAGAAGTGGCTTCCTGTACCCCTTTCTCCTTATTCCAGTTCAGGGTGTTTCAGTCTTCGCCAACCAAAGTATTCCTCAGTCATTCAACAGGAATTACTGAGTGTCTTTATAAGCTTATCATGTTGAAGATGAGTTAGACGGGGATAGTACCCTTAATAATGAGAGTAACCGAAATGTAAAATATATTAATATATAACGTTATTAATGTATAAAATGTGAATCGACGATTGAAACGTTGAAAGGTCTAGATGCTGCAGGATAAAGTGCTCCTGGAATTCCCCAACAAAACAGGATGGTCAAGGAAAGCTTTGTGACCAGATTGGCCTTTGAACTTGAGTCTTGAAAAGTGAGTTGGATTTAGACAGAAGGAACCAGGAAAAGGAGAACAGTAGGAAAAGTCTCAGAGTCAGGAACACACTGGACATGTGTGGGGAATTGCTTAGAATTGACTTTGAACATATGCTCTGCATCTGTAATATTACAATTGTTTTGTTTCTTCTGTCCATATAATTTTTGCTTCCTTAGGCACTAAAGCTGGGCAAGCCTGCTAATGTCTTCCCATTCCAGCATTCCATGCTAACTGGGTCCCAATGGAACATCTTCTATCCATTTGTCTTGTGTAATTGACTTGCCTGAGACGTTCCCTACTCTCATCACAGTTTTGCTTCACAGTCGAATAGACCTCACCATCTGGAACTCTTCTGTTTTTTTAGCCCAAATTTTCTTCCATAAAGGGCCTATTTTCATTTCTGAGTGTCATACCAGGCCTTACAGCATTCTGCTTCATCCTCTTTGCTGTGAGTTTATGTTGTGAAAAGCCAACAAAATAGACCTAAAAATAAGCTGTATCCTCTTGTCTGTGTTACAGTCCAACTCCAAACACACCAGACAAATTCTGACACCTTCAGCTTTCAGCAAGGGCTGTTTACCTTGGAGTTGGACTGTGCCTCTAGGAAGACTAGTTCTGGGCTCAGAGAGGGCAGAGCAGTTCAGAGACAATTGAGACAGGCCAGATTCCTGGTGGGCTTAATAAGGCAAGAGCATAAATAGTGATCACATAGCCTTACAGAAAATTCCTGCTTATTTTTACTCCTTAGACAGAGCTGCTATGTTTAGCTGTTCAGCCTTCAGTTACTGTGCTAAACCTACTAAAGTGAGCCTGGTATTTATTTTTATTTGGATCAGTAACATCCATTCTCTTAAATTATATGTGAAGTATAGAAACTGCATCCCTGCCATACAGCTGTAGCCGACACGTTGTCACAAAGCCTCGTGCACTGTTGAAGTTACTGTCGGGGCCTTTGCTTTTGGAACGGTTACATTTCAATCCAGGGCCTTTCTGGTCTCTAACGAGCTGGCTGTTCCTGTCCTCCTCACGTGTCTCTGGAAGCTGAGCACTAGTACAAACATCCCTGCTGTGACATCTTTTCAATATAAAGGCCGTTGTCATAGTCAAGACCTTATGTGTCAGCTTGAGAAAATTACCAATCAGGATTCTTGGTTACAAGTAACAGAAAACTCAACTCAACGTCCTTAGGCAAAAATCGAACTTATTTGTTCACATATGTACTTGAGAAGTGCTGGAACTTCTGGCTTCAGACATGGCTTGATCCAGGAGCTCAGATGCTGCCCCAGCCCTTGCCATCCCTCAGGTGCCTCTCTGTCCACGCCTCTCATAGATAAGCTCTATCCTTTTGAATGCAAGGTGGTTGCCACCAGCTGGACTCACTTCCCAAAAATTCCAAGTCCCAGAGAAAAGAAGGAGCCTCTCTTGTACAAAAGCTTGAACAGCAGGCTGGGCATAATTCCTGTTGGTCCTGATTGAATCACATCTCCATCCCTTCACCAATCTCTGTGGTCAGGAGTATGCGGTACTCGGCTGGCTGAGGCCTGAATGGCCTGTTTGTCCTTGAATGAGGAGGGAGGGCTGACCTGCAGGGTTCGTGGGCCAGGGAGAGACAGCCTCAGACCCAGACGCCCACTGCAGTGGGCCCTTCTTCCTTGGACTGGCGAAGGGTGTGTGGCTTTATGCTCCAGGAGGCAGATATCCGTATTGCTTTTTGTTGTTGTTCCCAGTAGTTCCTCAATATGTTCTCTGAAAACATCCCTTTTTCTGAGTCCAAATGGTTGTTGCAGAATTTCTTTGTTAGCTGGCTGGCTCCTTTGAGAATAACCTGTTTTATTTTACAGTTCTAAAAAATGAAGAAAATTTCTTCTTCTTAGCTCTGGGCACAGTTGGTTCATTTAAGAAAATTTTCTGGGAAAAGGCTTTCATCATTAGTGCTGTTACAGATCATTGGAGGGCATACAACAAACACCGGTGTGCTGCGCTCGGGCCTCCGCTCGTCTTAATGGCAGTGCTGTGAGGAGTGCGTCCTAGGATGTGCTTAACCAGAGAGGAGGAATCTTGAAGCACTGGCTCCTTCTCTTCCGTGAGAGCCAGTAACATGGAAGAACACTGTGCCTTCTGGCTCAGCGGCTCTGGAAGCTTCCCAGGCACAGGCTGCCCGGTGGTGGCACCTTCTGGTGGTCTGCCAAGAATGGCAGGGCAGCCGACTCGTGAGCTGCATGTAGGTCTCCAGCTTGTGGTGCTGTTGTCTGAAACCTGTGAGTGTGGATAAGAACTGATTCTCCTGCCAGGATCAGTGAGCTGCCGGAAGATTCCACCTTGCTACGATCCACCAGTTCCTATGCCCGAGAACAAGTGTCGCTCTCAAAGGTCAAAAATGTAATCATGGGAAGACAGGTCCCCATGAGATAGCGGAGGGTGGTGGTGATGAGGACGGCTAATGTTCATTAAGTACTCCTGTGCCAGGCCTTTACATGTAAGTACTTATTTAATTGTCATGATGCATTAGGTACTGTAATAACCCCCTGAGGAAACGGGCACAGAGAAGTTACCCGACTTACCTGAGGGCAGAGGTGGCATTTGAGCCCAGGCAGTCAGAGTGTGGTCTCCGCCTGCCCCCAGCCACTATCACTAGTCGTGGTTGGGTAACGGGAAGCCTCTGAGTTGGGCGCGTAAGGAAAGCGCCTGACGCAGCCCCGTGCTGTTCTCTCTTTCTAGTCCTCCATTCCCTAGTATCAGTCAAGTTCAGGTGCTGGGTGAGTTTGGGGAGTTCAGAAGAATGTGGGGAAATAGGAACAGTGATTGAGTACCTCATCAGAGAGGTGAGGCAGGCCAAAGTTTCCGAGAAAGAGGGTGGGAGAGGAGAACGGGAAATAGTTGGCATAGGCTGTATAATAAAGGACAGAGAATGTGGAGAATGAAAATGGAGGACTCCAGGGGCAAAAAAGTAGGGTGAGAATGTCTAATGACGAGCTGCTGTTGCCAGGCACGAGTCTAGGGATTTTACCTACATTATCTAATCTTATAACCTGGGGGGTGGGCGTGGGAGGGGGAGTGAATAGCCGCATTCAATATCCCCATTTCACAGACGTGGAAACTGGGCTTCAGGGGGAGGGAGTGACTTCCCTGAGGTAACAGAGCCGGAGGCGGCGGGACCAGCCTGGGAACTGCAGCCCGTAGAAGCCCCAGGCCGTCGGCCTTCCATCAGCCTGCACCCCGGTTCCTCGCTCAGTCCTACCCGCAGGTGGTGGCTGCACATGTGAGCGTCCCGGAGGCTGAGACTTGACAGGTGCCCAGAGGCCCTGCCAACACAGCCCTTCCTGTGCCGAGGAAGGCAGGGGAGGGGAGGGGAGGGAACAGGTTTGCAGCAGCCCCTCCTTTCTCCCAAGGTCTCAGATGTCACAGTGCCGACTCTTGAGACTCCAAGTGCTGGCAGAGGTGCTCGTCTCCCTCAGCATTCCCTAGCCCTCTAGTCTCGCATAAGCAGTGTTTTTTCAAACTCGTGCAATTTCCTTATATTTGCTCATTTCTGCCTTTAAAAACAAAACTAAAAACTTGCCCTCAAAAGCTGACCATCTGGTTGTCGCCGCCCTTCCCTCTAAATTGAAGAGGTGGCGGCCTGGTGTTAGCAAGTCCAGCCTTTATCTCTGGCATAGGCACAACCCCAGTACCTACTGACTACAGTCCTAGTTGCTCTTAGGTTTGTGATTTGGGAATTGACTTTCCTCTTCATTTTTTTGCATTCCTTCCTTTAGTGCTCGGAATCCACGTATAATTGTCCCCCTAAAGGCTGAACTGATTTCAGTGCACTTATTAAAGGATGGCTTTGCAGCTTAGACATTGTAACCATCTCAAAATCTGTGCAGGCCACTGTCACATACACACTCGTCTCCTGTTGCTGAAACTGGGGCAGCATTTTCAAGACTTTCAAGCCTTGTCTAAGTGCGGAGGTTTGTTTTTTATTCAAGGCTCTGTGTGCTGACAAGTTCTGTATGGGTGTGTGTGTTTAGAGCACGGCTGGGTGATATACATGTGCCAGGTATCTGGTGACACTATTGTCCGAGCTTTGTTGATGACCAGACGAAAGCCTGAGGCTCATTACTCTTTTTCAAAATACTTACACAGTAAGGAATATTAGAATAAAAAACACAGCAGCTTAACAAAGGCTGAGAGGGAGAGAATTCAGAGCTACCTAGCAGCCATGGCAAAGAAGGGAAAAACGTGATGGAATGTGTAGTTCAATCGTCTTTTCCAGGAAAACATGCCACTTCATTGAGAGCTGCAAGTTTTAAATTACTTTGTCGTAAGAGTCTCTGTTTTGGTTTTGAATAGCACAGTAGGACCACATCTTCCATAGCAGTTCTGTGCAAAAAAGAAATGAGGCTGTCCATGTATGGCTGTTTCCCTAATTCGTTCTGATTAAATGCGGAGTATAAGGTAAAGCTAAAATATTGAAAGGCCCTTTTAACTATGGCACAAGGAAGCGAACAACCTAGACAAAGCATGTGGTTTTCTGGGGTCCACCTGGCCACAGGGATGATGGGTAGGAGGCAGCACCCCTCTAAAGGAAGTCTCCCCTTACTTGCCTCAGTCATACTTTTAATAGGAACTGCGTGGCAGGTGATTCTAAATTGAGGCTTTTAAGAAGTGCACCTGAAGTGCAGATACACTTGTTGATTGAAAGACACTAGAGGCATAGACTATATTTTATTGAAGAGATAAAGTAGGCTGGCCAGAATCCTTGTCTCCAGGGGGGTTCATCTGAATTCAGCAAGCAGTTACCATGTATACCTGTGTTGTACCCACTCAGTGCTGGGAATTTAGGATCCAGTGCTTATGAAGACCTGCTCCCAGGTCCCTGCCAGGTGGCGTGATAGTGCTGCAAAGGAGGCGAGCCCAGGGAGTGGTGAGATCCAGAGGAAGGGCACTTAGCTTCGCCCTCCGGGCTGCATCTTAAGACACGAGTACAAGTTACCTGTGTGGAAATGAGGGACACTAAGCAAAAGAAATGGCACAAGCACAAGGAGGCAAGGTACTGTGTGCCGAGAAGTGACGGATCATTCTGCAGGGGTGCAGGGAACTTGGGGGCACGGAGACCTAGAGACCTAGCAGTCAGGAGACTGCAGGATCCCCCTGAGGCCACAATTCACAACAGGTGTATTTGTAGGCAAGGCCAAGATGTTCCTCAAAACAAAATAAAACAACAAAAGAAGTGGCTTTGGATTGTTTTATTAATAATAGTTAACATTTTCTAAGCTCTTACTAAGTTCAGGCACTTTGCTTAGCAATTTACACAGGCATAATTTTAGTTAATCCTGCCAGTCGCCTCCTGAGCTAGATATTACTCTCCCTGTTTTACAGAGAGGAAACTGAGCCACGGAAAGGTGAATTAAGTACGTGCCCAAAGTCCAGACAAGCCAGCTCCAGAGATTTTTCTCCACGTCACTGTTTGGAGAATTTTTTTGTCCAAAGCCTATGTAAGTCCTAAATTAGAGTCTCAACAGATTCAGAGTTCTGCGTCACGCTATGTGGGAGGGAGGGATGACCTGGACCTAGATTCCACACTAGGCTGCTCCAACTTATGGGAATTTTTATTTGATAGTGGCTGCCTAGACATCAAAGTCCACCCAACATCAGGAGTTGGGTTCTCGTGAAGTTCAGGAGTTCTGTCTTCCCAGGATTCAGCTGCTGCTATGGGGAGCTCCGAAAGGTCATCAGCTTTAGAAACTCGTTGTTAACTCAAGAGGAGAGAGAGGGTGTATCTTCCTGTGTGTAGCAGCAGGAAGGCTGACATCCATTTCTTCCAAATACCCTCTCTGTGTTGCTTAGATGTCTATATTGTTTTTTAAAAAAAGAGGACAGTAGGTAGGCAGGACAAAATGTTGTACAGCACCCCTCCTGTCTTATCCCAGCTCTGATATTATGTCATGTTCAAAAGCAAAAGTAGGAAACAAGCTACACATTCCTTGGTAAGGATCTGGTTGAGTGAATTGTTGCACATCTCGACGATGGAATGTTGTGTAGCTACTGCAGAGACTTGAGGGGTGACTCTTCATGTACTGGTGAAGCAGTATACACCAGCGTGTGCTACATTCTTGTGGGAAACAGCAGTGTTCAATACAATGTGCATTAACTTGCCGCTCTTTGTTTTTAAAGAGGGGGAATCACACACACACAAGCTTGTATATTCATGAAGTCGCTATGGAAGGAAATAGAGGAAACTCGTAACAATGGTGATTGCTGGAGAGGGGTCGATGGGAGACTTACTTTTCCCCATCTACCTTTTATGCTGATAGTCTTTTACACTGGAAATTTTATCAGCCAATATGATATCCAGTCAAAGCAGTAGATTAAATATACAAATTAAAGAGAAAAGCCTCCTCATTCCCAAAGCAAGTTGAATAAAATTCACATATTTTATTTATGGATATAGATACATACTTCTAACCCATTGTCGTGAATTATCCATTACAAGAATATTTTAAATCTATAGGTCATAACCAGGCAACCCTGTAGCAGGATAGGATGACCAAGGATCAGAAGTAATTGGAGCCCTCAGCCAAATACTTGCTGAGTTGCTAAAGAAGTGAGCAGTGAAGTCCTGTATTGAACTCCTGAGCCTCCTACCTGTCGGGGACTGATAAGTGCACATGGGCAGGCTCTTTGATATGTGTCCAAGTCCATTATCAGAGATAAGCAAGCTTAAGTGTAAACCTGTGAGTTAACTGTATTTCAGACTTGGTATGGAGCTACAGGAAGGATGCCAGAGGACCTCTGTGCCCAGAATACATCTGTTGCGCCAACTCTTTAAAAGCTTTTCCTTTCCTATAGAGAAGGAGCCCGAAATTTCTGTCTACTTAGTTTAAGGCTGTTTAGGTGACATGAGGGCTAGCTCTCACTTTTTGGGGCTCCACAAATGACTAGTATTATTTTAACCAGTAAAAATGCAGGCATCTAGGGTTGTGCTTGCAGCTGGCAGAATTTATAAATAGCTAATGATCAGAGAGATAGGTGGACATCATGAAAGGCAGCTCCTGGGAAGCACAAGCAAAACGCTGAGGGGTGTCTGCAAATACAGGGCTCTGGTGCTCTGCTGACGCCAAGGGAGACGTGGGGTGCCCTCTTGTCATGCAGAAAGGGTGTCTGCCATACCTCCAGTTAGCATGATATTTTTCTTTTGCAAGTATGTATGTTCAGAAATATTTTAGAAAAACTAATTTTACGAAGTTTGTGGTGTTTCCTGAAACAGACTGAAAAAAATTATACACTTCCTCTTATGAAGGATAATGGGTACCAAAATGAAAAGGATTCCTAACACATGCCGGATCCGGAAATTCTACACTGTTTTAATATACTTGATTGTGGAGGGAGGAGTTTCTGTGTTTTTGCAAAAACAGGCTTGGGTTTCTTTCTGATTCTGTTTTTAAATTTGAGAGAACACTGGCATAAGGCATTTTTTAACCAACTTTGACTTTTTCCCCTCATGTTTTAAGTTCCTCATCTGAAATACGGCTTTTGAAATGAGATAGAGCTATCTTTATGAGGTATGTATCTTCTCTAAGACAAAGACTGGCCAAACACTTGTCCCTTAAGAAAGATAAGTCATGCGGAGGAAGAAGGGAACTGAGGGGTATTATGTTCAATACACACGGTGTGGGGGGGTCACGGGGAGAACAGTGTATCACAGAGAAGGGACATAGTGGATCTGTGACATCTTGCTGCCCTGATGGACAGCATTGGGGTGTGGGTGGGGACTTGATAATATGGGTAAATGTAGTAACCACATTGTTTTTTCATGTGAAACCTTCATAAGAGTGTATGTCAATCATACCTTAGTAAAAAATTTTTAAAAAAAAGAAAGATAAGTCATGTCACCTGTGTCATGAGACAACTACTTAAGGAAATTTCATGTTCGAAATTACCTTTAGGCTTGGCGGGAGAGCCCTTTAGGCAAGTTAGTGTCTCCAAACACCATAACATGGATGTGACCAAGACTTCTTGTTTGTCTTTCCTCCAGTTCGTTCATCTTACCAAGAGCGTCGCCTCTGTGCTCATTCACGAGGAAGTAGAAGTCCTTCTACCATGGGTATAAAGAGCCAGTTGAAAAATAAGAAATTAATTTGGCTTAGCCCTAGGGTAGCTTGGAGAAAGCTTTTAAATGTTAATATTAAAAAGCACTTAGAAAGTTCATTTTGGAGCCTGAGGCAGGAATTCCGTTAGGTGGGGGTTTAACATAAACCTGTGTGGCAAGCTTTTAGGCAAAAGTGTAGATGTGACATGGGAGCTGAAATTTCAGTACCACTATAATGCGCATTCCTGCCATGAAAAGGGCTCTGGTATCTGATTATCATCCTTGCGCAATTTTCAGCCCATAATCTCAGGATCCTCAAACGCTTTTAGGTTCCAATACTCAAAGAAAATTATGTATTGCAAGGAACCATGAAAAGGAAATAACTAGTTTCATGGGAAGCAAAAATGTGAGTCACATCGAATCGGGCCACAGTGTCAATACGGTTTGGTTCTGGCACTCAGCTGCCATTACTTGAACAAAAATTTGACCTCTGTGTTCTGTTTAATGACCATAAATCTCAGTTTGCACGTGACATCTGTTGCCCAGGTGTAAATTTAGAAGCATCCATCCCTCCAACTCCCCCTGTCCTGGTTTGCGTGACAAATTATGTGATCACTCTAATTATACTCAGAATAGCATTAGTCATAGCACCTCATCATGTTTGTGTCCAAGTATCGTTGACACCAAACTGGACATCTCTGACCAGGGAACGTCTTGTTTGTCTCTGTGCCAGGTGCATGGAATGCCAGGATGTTCTGCTGTAGTTGATTAACAGACCCCGGAGCACCTGGCAGTGATGGCATATATGTAGCAGGCATTCCATGTGTTTTATATATACATTGACCCATAACTGCTTTGGAAACAAGTGCTATCAGCAGACCAAAAGCTTGAAAAAAAATCCCTGGGAGATTTCGAGTCCAGCTAGCATTTTTATCAAGAATAAGAATACTACAGAATATTTTTATGGTGCTTCCCATTTTCAGAGCCATTCCATACAGATATTTCATTTGATTGTTGTATTAACCCCAATTGCAGCACTTTGCACAGCACATCACAGTTGCCTGTTTGCTCCTCTGATGCCTGTACTGAGCTGTAATGCACCTCAGACCCACGCCGGTTGCTTGTTCACTGTTGCTTCCCTGGTATTGACAGTGCTGCTTGTAGGTATTTGATGATATGAACTGAATGAATGAGGAGTGCGGGCAGCCAGTGTCTGTGTTTTGTAAATGGGAGAAACTGAGGCTGAGAGGGTTTAAGTGGCCCGTTCAAGTCTGTGTGGTAGTCTTAAGCTGGGAGGCCGCTCTGCAAGTGCAGTGCTCCTTCTGGGGAATCGGCATCATGTGCATTGTAAGGTCAACAACTTCATGGGAAGTACAGAAAAATAGAAGATTGCAGTTCTCTCTGCCTGGTGTTTCCTCCCCCGACCTGTGCTTGCCAACATCTACTGTCCCTTTGAAGACCCTCCGTGAGCTCCTCCAGGGAGCCTTCCCTGACCCCCTTGCCCTTGACGGCATGCAGTGCCGCTTTTCAGTGCTGTCTCAGTCGCCACTGCTTATTTCTGTCATTGTCCTTAACAACAGCTGCTGCTGTCCATTGAGGGCTCCTGGGCGCCAGACACTGAGCTCAGGGCTTCATACAATTACCCTAGGAAGGAGGCTGTTAATGACCTAATTTTTCAAATGGGGAAACTGAGGCTCAGGAAGATCTTGTACCTTGCACAGAGAGCCGAGAAATCCATTGTAGCTCCAGTCTGCTGAGCCCAGCACACTCCCCTTAACTCACGCGTGCTATTCATCTGTTTAGATACCAGGTCTCCCTACTGGGCAGGCACTGAGGCCCCGACAGAGTGCGTTGTCATCACCTGTCATTTGTCTCGTTCTCAGTGTCCAGCTCAGGGCCTGGAACTTAGTTTAATACTAACGTGTTTTTTCACATGAATGAGTAAACGCATAAAATGCCTTGAAAAGGATTTCTGGGCAACCAGTTTTGCATGAAGAGGAATTTTCACCCCCCTCTTAAGAAATGGCACTATCTTTAAGATTTTTGTTTTGTTTTAGTTTTTCCTTTTTCGATTCTGTAAACGCACCACATATTTAGCAATGCCTCAGATTCAGGAAATTGTTTGAAATTCTCCAGTGCCTTCCAGTTGCACACAGAATAGACTCTAAACTCTTTATCCTGGCACGTGACCTGGCCTTGCTCCCCTTACCTGACCTCTCTGGCCTCACTTCACCTCCATCTCCCTTGCTTGCCACGCTCCGGCGCTTATTCTGTTCCTTGTATGAACCAAGTTCATTCTTGCCACAGGCCCTTAGCAGCACTTGCTCCTGCTGCCTCCAGAGGCCCTTCCCTCACCGTCATGTGCCCCAGCCTGCCTGTCCCTTCTCACCCACCCATCACCGTCAGCCACGTCACCCTGTTTTATTTTCTTCCTAGCACGTTCCCTCAGAAATGTTCCTGCCCGGTAACTCACTCCCCTGCTTATTGTGCATCTCTCCTCAAGACGCTGCGAGCCCCGTCAGAGTAAGGACCGCACCGTGTCGGTATCGTAGGATTCGCAGCGCCCAGGACAAGGGCTGGCTCCAATGAGGCACTCCATATCTATTTGTTAAATGAGTTCACCTTAGTTTAAAAATAATAATAATAATAAAATTTTGGTTTGTTGACAAGCTAAGACTTTCTTTATCCAAAGCCTGTCATTGACAGAGAAGATGTACAAGATAATTTCTCATCTACCTTAAGTAACTGGCCTAGGAGGTAACTCCCATAGCACTTGAATTTTATATAACTATCACCAAATGTATTAAGCCAGAATGTCCCAGAGTTTCCTAGAAATAGGGACAGATCTTCTGCTCTCCCTGTGTGGTGGCCTGACAAGACCAGTGTTTAAGTAGCCACAGTATCTCTAGGCACTCCATTCTCAAAGTCAGGTCCCATGTAAGTAGTTGTTCCTATAAATTGTGTCAAGAAAACTGTATTTTTAGGGTATGGGTTAATCATGGTCTGCGTGACTCATTCTAACTGTGGTTCTCTGGGAAGTTGAGGCTCCACGTTGCCCCAGAGCCCTGATGAGCCTTGTGATCACCCTGTTTTGCTGACGCTGCCTGAACCCAGCATGTTGGCAGCAAGTGGGCTGCTTTGGTTCTCAAGTTACTCTCCTTATGCCTCATGCAACTGGCAAGTGGCGAATAAGCCGGTTTCCTTCCTAGATAAGGCCTGCGGAGAATTTGGGCCATTCCTGGAGGCAGCACACCTTCATAAAACACGTGTAAACGTCATGCTTGGCCGGGTACCTGCAGAGGTGAGGGGTAGGGGGTGGGTTGGTATAGGCCCGGAGGGAAACATCCTGGGAAGGTTTCTGTGAGTTTCCGGAGCACCAACCTCACATATATGGTGTGCTCACCCGCTAGGCTTGTTGGGGGATTGAGGAAACAATAAGAGCAAAGCCCTCCACGACCTGCCTGGTAATGAGCGCTCAGTAAATGTTAACTGGTAGTACTGCTGGCTCGTCTCGGCTCCTCTTCCAGAAGGGCACAAAGCCCTGGGCTTCGGCACTGGCCCACCGGCAGTTCGCCCCATCCTGAGTAGTTCACAAAGCGCCGAGTGGTCACAGCCTCCTGACTGCTGGGGAGCAACCTGCACAGTAAGCTGATTCTAGGCAACTCGTGTCTCAGGCTGTTCCCTGCCCACACGTACTGTGAGCCACCCAGAAGGCAGCAGCTGCAGCCGCTCGTGCAAGGCCCCCCAGGCCACTCGCTGCCCTGGCTGTGGGCAGACGCATGCCAGGGAAGTGGCTTCCTTTGCCAGCTCGTAGGTGGGCCGCAGAGGTCTACAAATACCAGCGCAAGCCTGAGGCGCCACGGCAGCCACCCGCCCCTCACCCACATCCAGACCAGCCTCTCTGTTGTCCTCATAAGCAGGCAGAGATCCTGATGGGGCAGAAGGCAGAGGGGACTTAGGGAAGAACTCCATTTTCTTCATTTCCGTGGGATTTCGGATGACCTGGAGTCCCTGAAGAGCTCGCTCTGCCCCCCTTCCCCTCCTGGTGGCAGCCACGTCATCTGATGGTCCCTTTGGCCCAGGTCAGAGTCTCTGACTCTCAGAGAAGAGAGTAAGGTGCACAGATTTAGAAAGTTTCTTGGCAGGAAATGGGTTAAGGGAAAACAGCGTTCTGTGTGCACACACTGACAGTCTGAATATTACATTATCTGTTTCAACAAACAAACCTTAGACCAGATCAGTCTATCAAATACAGAGACAACATTGATCTTTCAGGAGGAATTTGCCAGCTCCAAAGTACCAGCTGTCCCTTCCTGTCTGATGGCGAGTCGAGAATGCCTCCCTTTAACTAGCTGAAATACTCATTGCAGATACTGAAGCTTCAAATCCAAATTAATTTAATGCTTATCTTTTCTCTCCCCTTTAAAAAAAAATGAGTAACGAACATTCCCCTTGATTCCATGAGGGTTATTAAAGGGCATTTACCTGACAGAGTGTCTCCGGCACCAGCCGGGGGTGTAATGGGGTGTCTGTGTGTTCGTGCTCGGCACGCGTGTCCCTGCTGTATATGAGCTCATTCATCCTGTTGCTCTAATTCACTCCCGATTCAGCCTGCAGGGTGACAGGCTGGAGGAAGCCAGCGATTCTCAATTCAGGAGAAGAGGCTGATCGAGAACAAAGCTACCCTCCCTTCCCCTTCTCTCACCAACCCCCTTGTTCTGGGACGCTGCAGCGGTTCAGAGCGGTCTCCTCTTAGAGCCCGCGTTTATTTTAGAGCAATGGTTTGAACCTAGGTTGGATCGGCCCCGTTTTCTGTCTTAGTAGCTTTGATTAGCTCATTTGACAGAAGCACCAAAAATCCTTATACCCAACAGACCAAAGAAGGGGAGGGGGTGGGGGGAGAAGGAATGTGTGAGGCCCAACTGCCCCACTGTGGCTGGGATTATAGGTCAGCGTGACCTTTCTTGGGAGGAGTATGGAAATATGGGTCAGAAGCCTTAAGACTGGCTTATTTACTCTTTGACCCCACGGTTGCACTTCTAGTATTTATCATAAGGAATCATCAGAAATGTATGCAAAGGTGGGTGGACTTTCATCTCAGGATCACTGAAATAAAAGTCCAGCAGTAGTGATGACTGGGTGACAGCCCTGGACTACAGCGCAACTATTAAAAATCACGTTGCTGCAGCACAGCACGAAGCCGACAAGGGATGACCCTGAGGCATCTTGCTCCGCCGATAGACAGTGGCTGCGACCGGGGCGTGAGGACTTGATGATATGGGTGAAGGTTGAAACCACAGTGTTGTTAATGTGAAACCGTCATGAGATTATATGAATTGTGATAAATTTTATTGGCATGGGAATATTTTCATAATAAAGTACTTTGTTGAAAAAAGCAGAACAAGAAAGTATGTAAATTATGGTGCCATTTCAGTGCGCAAAACAAAATGCATATAGGTGCATGTGCATACATGGGCAGGTTCTCAAAAGTCACCAACATGCTAACAGTGGTACCTTAGGGTGGGGAGGTTGGTGGTTGGATTTGTTTGGCTTATTTTTGGCCTATTACTGTTTCTTCATTTTCTACATTGAGCACACATGGCTTTTATAGCTAGAAACCAACACTGAATTTTCTTTCAGTATTTAAAAAAATGAATATTCATGCATTAAAAAGATGCATTATGGGGCATCTCCCTCCCTCCCTTTTTTTAACCAAACACAGAGGGGGAAGGGCAGAGAAAAAGTAAACTGGCTTTGAATATAATGAAGCGGAGCCTTGCAGCCCTCCCTTGTTAGTTTTGCTTTGGAAAGGCAGGTGGGGCTGCACAGACCCTAAGGTGGTTTATTCCACTCCTTAACCCTCCTAGTTTATCAAAGCCAGCAAGTGCCAACACTTGCTATTACTTCGAGGCACTTTGTGTACGCTCACCGTCGTGCCCGGCCCGCTGCGTAGGTTCATTCACACAGTCCTCACAGAGGCTCTTGGGTGTAACACTTTCCCTGGTTCTCAGATGAGCGGAGCAAGGTGGAGTCGGGGGGCTTCCTGCCCTCATCCCAGCTGCCGGGACAGCCCTGCTCTTCCGCTCGCCCTGGCGTTCCTCGGTGGGTCTTCTCTAGGCCCCTCTAACTATGGGGCAGCCTGTTCACAGAGCCAGTAGTTAACCTGTTGGCAGGCGAGGACAGGGAGAGGGGAAGCGAGACGTCGAGGGGCTCGTGGCTCAGAAGGAACAAAGAGGAGGGAAGCAGCTGCAATGGCCACGGCCCCCCAAGAAAGCCCGCCGTTCACTGCGTCCTCGTGTCCCGGGATCCAGCCCGGCCGGCCTTGTCCAGCTTAGTGGTAGCAGCTCTTTACTGCTCACCTGGTAGCACATGGAGGACCCTGGGCGTTGTTGCTTTTAGGAGCGTGGAGTCATCCGTGGAGAAAGACCCACCCCAGAGAGAGGATAGCGCCCTACAACTCTGTCCCTGCACCCGCACTTTCCACGTGGGCTTCTCGGGAAGCTGTCCCAGGAGCACCCTTTCCACAGGGGCCCCCAGTATGAGTGTGGGCGGGTGGGGAGTACCTCTTCTCCCATCTTCCAGGCCCATTTTCTGCAACATTAAGCCTTCCAGTGATACCTCCATCATTTTGGGGGGAGAGCCAGTGGGAAAACAGACATCTCCTGTTGGCCTGCCCTGAAAAGAGAGGCTGATCTTAATTAAGGTCCGTAAATGAGCCCAAGCTCAGGATTGACACCTCTTCTTGAACATGAAATTCTGGGCTCTGGGTACAGGTCATTTGATACCTGCAGACCTGTCTGCCACTGGTAATACAACCTGAGTGCCTGTGAACTTGCCTCTGCATGTTTTCCATTGGGGGCTTTGCTGTGCAGACACAGGTAACAGGGCTGTGCTAAGAGGGGAAATTATCTTGGGATGAAAACCCCAGAACTTGGGGCTTATTACTTTTTCTGTCCTTCCTTCAGGTCAGGTGATGATTCAGTTTTCTCTTTAATTTTGCTTCTGTTTGGATCAGTGCCTTAGGATTTATAGGTGGTACAAGGACCAAGTCCATAAGTCCACTTTTCATTCTAAAAACAGAAGAACATTTTTTCAGGCCAAGTCAAGTATATCGTCATCATAACAGCTACGATTCCATAAACACTTGCGGCATACCAAGCTTTATACACTAAGTATAGCATATGTATAAGCTTTAATTATCCCCATTTCAAGCAGGGAAGGAAAATGAGGGCCAACAGAAGTAACCTGTCCAAGGTCACACAGCTACCAAGTGGCTAAACCAGTATTCTAACCAGTACTGGAACCCAGACTCCTGCGCTGAGCTGTTAATTCATATTCTTGAGAACTGTTTTCATTTATAAGTCTGTTTATCAGATGTGACAGGTATTCTCTGAAAACAGACAACCCATGAGAGCACTGAGAAGCTTCCCAACCATTTTTCTTTACTTTCTGTTGAATGTGTATTGATGAGATCTTGGAACTGCGGTTGTACCTGGGCCACCAGGATCTCAGACCCTCCCAACGACCCCCTTCGTCGTCTTGCTTTGTCAGCATCGGGCGTTTCCCCGGCCCCTCTGTCCCCCAGGCTTGTGACGAAGTGTGTCGGAGACTCGGTTAGGGAGGGCGGGAGGGGACAGTGGACACAGGCTTTCAAAAGAGCCCCAGTTGTGGAGTCAGGCTGCCTCAGTTCAGCCCCAGCACCACCGCTTTCTGACTCTTAGAAAATCATTCAAGCTCTCCAACTTTTGGCTCACCCCTCTGCAAAATCAGGGCAGTTCTCACGGGATTACTGGGATGTGACAGGAAGTGCCCAGCCCCGAGCCTGGCATGCCCTAGCCACTCTCTGCCAGTGGCAGCTATTACTACAGAAGCAAGACTTTGTGCTCTGTTGCCCGTGTCTGCACAGAGAGTGGGGCTTATTCTGCCCTGGACCCTGGTTCTCCTTTCCCAGACACAAGGATGCCCACAGCCCCATAATTTGAAACCCTGAAATGGAAAGTGACATTTTCCCAAACTATTCCGGTTAAAAGGAGCCCTCTCTTCTCAGAACTTCTTCGGTTCTTTTGACCAGATCACAGGTTAACACTGAGAGTTTATTAATTCAGTGGATACGTTTACACCTATCCCTAGCCAAAAATAATAAAATCTATGTGAATAAATCAGAGTTTTTTTAGAGGAACAAAATAATCACAGAGGTGCTTTGCTGTGTTCACATTTCCCAGTAATTTGCAAACCTGCTGTGGCACACTGGACACCCAGAGCCAGGGATTTCCCTCTGCCTGTTCATCTGAACCCCAGGGCTGGGGTTGGGGGAGGTGGGGACAGCATTTAAGAAATAGAGATCTTTTTAGGCCTCAGCCCAGACTTTCTCAATCACCTGAAGGTGTGCGGGTGCTTCATTTTGGAAAATACACTTCATTTCCTTTCATTTTTGTGATTTGCTAAATTGTGGTTTGCAGTATTTTTTCCTTGGGAGGCTTCTCCTTTCCTTCCCACAGTTGCCTGGGAGAATGACAGAAAGGTTAATTACAGACAGAGTGCCATTTTGTCACTATTAGCCTGGTTGACTGTAAGGAAGGGCTGATGCAGGCCTGGTTGTGGGCTTTGGGGGGTGGCATCATTGAAGACTTGCCCTCGCATTTCAAGTGCATGTGTTTGAAAGTATAGACTGGTGCTTTCTGAAGGGAACTGGATCGGCTTGTAATACTGTTACCATGAGTGCATTTGTAAGTGAATTAACATAAAAACACTGACAAAAAATGAGTAGAACTTGGGAAATGTTTTACCTCACATAGTCAATGTCAGAGTGACGTAGAAAAGGGAGTAATAGTAACGAGGTGTCTTGCCATCTTCTTGCTTCCATAGAGACCTGGAGGTGTGGCAGCTCACACGAGGGAGGAGAAGTCTGCAGGCTTTTTGCTTGTTTGTTTGTTTGTGGCTTATGTATTCCTTCCAAAAAGGAGCAAGCTTTTTTTGAGGGCTCGTAAAGACTTCATTGAAAAAGGAAACATTTGTTTCCCCAAACAGAATGACTTTTTAGCTTTACCAGGAAACAATTCTTGCAGGAAAACTATGTTTTGCTGTTACCGGCCACTACTGGGAATTCTGTTACAGCCAGGCCCACATTTATTCTGATTTTCTTACGATAGTTCTCTCCTTCAAAACAGGACCCTTTCCATTAAGTCCACGAGGGATTCTGGGAAAAGGCTCTGTGATTAAGCAAAGACACTGTGAGGCCCTTAGGAAGGAATGGGGCTTGGTTTCTGTTCGCATCCCAGATGACTGAAATGAAAAGACACACTGCTATTTAAGAGAGTGCACCCTGGGCACTCTCCTTGGTTGAGGTCTTTGCGCAGACATTATTCCTCAAAGACATGGGGCCCGTGCACAGACTCCGAATCACCCGCCGTCTTCTCCCACTCAGGAACTCACTGTCACGCCTCCCTGAGTTCTATTTTCTTCTTCATACGTCGTCTGAATGATCTTGGTTGTTCACTTGTTTACTGTCTCTTACACACACATGTGTGCACACAAGAAAAGTGCTTCCTAAACTATTTGATCACTAAACAATCGAAATATTACAAAAAAAATATTTGGGTTATTTAGGTCATATACCTCTAATATGTGTTGTTTTCATTTACTTATTTATAAAGTATATGCCTTAACTGTTATATTACACATACAAGAATTACTACACATATATAAAAAACAAATCTTGCAAGAAACTGGTAAAAAATGCAAATAGAGGTTTTGATATTTTCTCCTCTACCCAGCCTGTGCTCTCACCCCCTCCCTGGCAGTTCATTGTACTTGAACGCAGGCTGTTTGAGGGCAGAAGCCTCGTGGCACTTGTTCTCTGCTGTGTTCCCAGTGCCTGCCGTGGAAGAGGTGCACAGTGAATATTTTTTCCGTAAACATTTATTGGTGAATAATAAACAAGGCTAAGGCACAATTCACTCTGCCAGACTCCGAATAGCTGAGGTTTTATTGCATCTTTGCAGGGTGAGAGGAGAAAATCCCCAGTTGTTAGGGTCAGAATGCCTTCCTAATACAATATGTGCTGAATAAGGGATTTACTGTAATGATTCAAATCCTTCACCAAAGAGGCAATTACAACTTCCTTGATAAGAGCAGAGCTCAGGCAGACAGACAGGTGGTTTCTAGTTTCCCCTGTAACAGATGGCACAAATGGACCAGCTTCTGAGACTTTTTGAGGAAATTTGCTCATATAAAGCCTTAATATATATATTTTTTCATGTGTTCCAATACACGCTTTCCAAATAAAGTAAAGTGGCTTAGCAAATTGAGGGCGGGAGCACATAACGGTGAACAACGCCGCCAGAAGCGGGGCACCTGCAGGTCACCTGAAGAGTAAGCACAGCACAGTCCAGAGTGCAAGAGGGAAGGGGGGAGCCTCTGTGCCCCGTGGAGGCTGGATACACTAAGGTTCACTACAGTGAACCCTCAAAGATTCTTTTCCCAGCATGGTGAAAACTATACATCGTCTTCTGTGAGTTGAAAACTCTCATTTCTAAGGAAAATCTCAGTTGGTTTGGATTTAAGATTTTTTTAAAAAACAGAGGTTAGATAGCACAGTGGCTAAGAGTTAGGACTAGTTTCAAATCCCTGCTTCCCTGCTTACTAGACAATTGGCCTTACCCAAAGATACTTAAACTTTATGACCTTCTGTTTTCTCATCTGAAAGATGGGGCTAATAGTATCTATTGCTGCGGTTGTTTAGAAAAATTAGCATTCAATAGAATAGATGACTGGTACATAGTAAATAGTCAATGGAAGTTAGTACTCTTTCATCATTTATTACTGTCATCATTTTCATTTTCCCTTTAAAAGCTCTTGGCCCACCATAAACATACGCTAAGTGAAATAAGTCAGACACAAAAGATCACACACTGCATGATTCCATTTTTGTGAAGTGTCCAGACGAGGCAGATCTCAAGATAGAAAGCAGAGCAGTGATTGGCTATGGCTGGTAATGGGAGCACGGTTTAACTGCCAATGGCAGAGGGACATTTTTAGGCTGATAGAAACATTATAAAACTGGATTATGGGTGATGATTACATAGCTCCGTCCATGTTATACACTTAAAACAGGTGAATTTTATAATACATAAATTAAACCTGAATAAAACTATTTAAAAAAATCCTGCACTCTCAGGAATACAAGCACAATCAGTACATGTTGACATTGCAGTGGTGGTGATGATACTGGTATTGACAGTATAGACGAATGACAACAAAATTAAGAGGGGAGAAAATGGCCATCAGCACCTTGCCTGAAATAGACGTACAAAATTTTTATTAACTAATTTCACTTTATAGTAGTTAAATAGATCTTAGGAAAACATATGCCACACTTTTCCAAGAGGAAATAAAAAGAGGGGTAGCTGAGAATAGAAACCCCAAAATGTGGCACTTTAAATGGTGCTTGGATGAACTTTTTTCTTCATTTTAATAATAAGGAGGTTTTATGATATAGAATGGACTCAAGTAGGTGTTTCGGTTTTATTAAGGGGATTGAAGAGAAATATTAGAATATTATATATTATTGTATTTGTAATATATATTATATGTTGAAATATTTTAAATACATGTATATTAAAAATACAAATGATACACAGATAAGGCTGAGGCACAAGGGACTGTGGGTGGGCGACACCGCCCCCTGGTCAGGAGGAGGACCGATGAAGTGGAATACAGCGAGTGATGGAGTGGGATGCTGAAACCCAGGAGTCCAGCAAGGCCTAGGCCCGTGGGCCTGCCTGCCTCCCTCCCCGCCGGAAGCAGAGGGCCCGGAACACCCCTCTGTCGCCCTCGTCAGGCATGGCCGTCCCAGGCAGGCCAACGGTGGCTGTACTGACAACACTGGAGTGAGAGCACGTCTGTCTTACGACACCACGTCACTCTGATGGAGAAATGTCTGGCTTCCCTGGCTCCCAGAAGGCTTGCCCTTGGCTTCTGGTAGATCCGTATTTCCTTTCCCTTCACTAATTACTTCAGTCCTCTGAAGTCTTTCTTTTTTTGAACACATCCTTTAGATATTGTCAATTGCAAAAAAAAATTGTTAAACCCATAATATGCAAGAGATACAGGAGGACGAGGATAACAAAAAGCCAGGGTCAAGACCAGAAGAGAAGCACAAGGTCCTTAAGAATTCAGAGGAGAAATACATAACTCATTGTTGTATCAGAGAAGCCTCACACAGGAGTTCCCATTGACCTTCGGCCTCGGGTGGTGGGCGGGCAGCGGCATTCTAAGTAGGGAAAACAGCAGCGGCAAGGGCATAGCAGTGGGAAGCTTGAAGCGTGTCCGTGGCACAAGGAAGCCAGTCTGACTAGAACAGGGGTCGGAAAACTGGCCCACGGGCCACATTCAGCCAGCTGCCTGGCTTTTTAATCTTGGTTTAGTTTATGGCTTATGAGACCAGAATGGTTTTCATGCCTTTAAGCTGTTGCATTTTACATGGTTATACCAAGTAAGTGTATAATACTATCAATTTTACCTTAGTCCACAAAATCTAAAATATTTACAGTGTGGCCCTTTAAGAAAAAGTTGGCTGACCCGAAGAGCACTGGGAACTCAAAGGCGGGTAACGCGAACCGAGAAGAGCACTGGGGCCCTATTGTGAAAGACTTTCAAATGACAGAAACCCAATTAGCGTAAGGAAAAAGTGGAAGTTAGAAACTTACAATTTTGGGAAATCTCAGGGTGGATCTAACCTTGAGCACAATTGGATGCAGGAACACAAATTATTATTTCACTTGGCTCTTCTCTCTCTCTCTCTCTCTCTCTCTTTTTTTTTTTAACTTCATTTGCAGACAGATGTTTGACATGTAATGGGAAAAAAGATCTTTGGTTACCCTAAGCCAGCACATTTAGGTTTTGCATTCAGAAAGAAGAGCGTGCATAATACATTAGACCCCATAGACGGACCATGATCAATGACATATCCATCCGTGGCACAATCACTGTGGCCAGGGGAGGAGGGGTACCACGTGCCTGTCCCTGCAGTGCAGTGGTGGGACACCCGTATCCCTTGGGGTGGGGAAGAACTTCTGCAGATGAACTGGAAGAAGAGTGAGAAAACTGGTAGGCAGGAATAAACTGTAAATACATATTCCACAACACCAGGATAAGGAATTTATTCTACGTGCAGTAGGTAATGGGGAGTTCGTGAGCAGGAAATTGCTATTCATTGAACAAATACTTATTGAGTTTTGTGTTTAGGAAGTTCATGTAGTTACAATATACAGTAGGATGGATTAGAGTGGTAAACTGTAAAGAAACCAGGCTAGAGATTCTTATGATAGGTTAGAAGGCCTTGGTCTCCATCCTAGGAAGCCTTGAAGGGTTTTAAGGAGAGAAATGACAAGATCAGATTTGCACTTTGAAATGATCACAAGAATGGGCCTTTTAAGCATCTGTGTTGAAAATCTTATTTGCACTTTAAATTTAACCAGTAGCTCAAAGATTGTCCAGAGTTACTTGGGTCTATCACAGATTTGAAAAAAATAAAAAATAAAAATTTCTGTTTTGTAAGATCAGAATTAGTAGTGCTTTGCTGTGTCTATTTTCATTGACTTGTCAGTGGGTATTTGGTTTTGGAGCAGAAGAATGGGAAGAGAATATGAAAATCATTTTCCTTCAGTTTGTTTTTATTCACAGATGTTAAAACTCTTTTTTTTTTTTTTTCTACTGGAAAAGGTGACTTTGCTGGAAAATCATTTAAGGTTTTTTCCAGTCAAGTCAATAAGCTCCTCAGAACCAAATGAACAAGGGGTGAAAGTCGCCGTGAAGCCCAGTGAGATTTCATTCCTTTATTGCAACCTGGGCCAGCCATCATAGAACACGAGTGTCGTCACAGAGAAAACGCGCGTTTTGTGTGCAGCCAGCCACACTCAAGGAGCAAGACCAGACACGGCAGATGTAAATGGAGTATAGAAGACGTTTGAGTAGGCTGAAATCAGATCAGAAACAGTTTTCTACATGTTTAGACTATTGAATAAATACTAGACTTAGAGGGAAGTCAGCTGTTTGCTTGGGGGAGAAAAAGGAGAGTCAGAGACTATTGGTCTTTTCAACAAAGGTTCATCTCTCCTTATCTGTCTGCCTCATATGCTTTTCATGGTATCCGGACCAAGGTTTAAGGGTTGCTGGAGTTTAACTTAATCATCCTGGGTATTATCTTTAGCAGAATGCTTTTCTATTGCTGAGCTGAGAGTTCTAAACATCGTGAATACAATATTTTATTAAATACAATACGTGTGTGAACAATCTGAAATATAGTATTTTAGGCCCCTTTCTCGAGGTATCTCCTTTCCCCAGGGCTGCTTTTACACTGAAGTATCTTGGGCCACCCCTGCTAATTTTAGATACTTCTTTGTTTTCAGGAGTGGTCATTTAGATTCTTATTAAATCCTTTTCCCTCCTTTTCCTCCTCCTAGTCCAAACAGGAAATATTCCCTGAAAGCAGACCGTATAGAATAGAAGAGTATGCCAGATGGCCAATGACTGCGAGCCGGTGCTGCTAACATGCTCTCCGGCTTTCCACATGTGGCTCTGGGTGTCCTCCCTGGCCTTCCTGTGCCCGGTGAAAGGAGGACACCACCAGGTTCCTGCAATGTAACTCAACTGAGATTAAAGGCTTCAGTGGAGCCGACATGAGTTCCCAGTGAGGAGAACAGGGTGGAAAGATTCGTTCTTATATATGGAAGGTGCTCGATAAATATTTGTTGATTGCATTTGACTGAAAAAGAAGAGACACAGTACAAACAGTTGGGAGCTGCTGACTGTGTTATGCAACCGAAACCACAGATGGACGCAACGAAGGCCCAACGGTCACTTTGCCCCGTTAAACAGCCCTCCTCTAGAGAATCAAAGTAGCCATTTGTATCACTAGGAAGAATGTTTTTTCTATTAACATTTCTTAGTGTTTGGGGTATAGATCAAACATACTAACTGAAGAAAATGTGGAAAATATTTTAAAAGCACAAAGAATAAAGACTACCTTTAATCTCATCACCCAGAAAATGCTGTTAATATGTTAATATAACTACTGTCCGTAAGTATGTTTTAGACAGGTTTACACATATTTTTTGTTACACAGAAAAGTGCATGAAATGTAAATGTCCAACTTAGCAAATTGTGATTTAGTAAACACCCACATAACCATCACCCAGGTTAAGATGTAAAGCATTGCCAAGGCCCCGGAAGTGCCCACATCTCCTGCTTTCTCCTTCTCATAGCTCCCTACCCCAGCAAAGGTCACCACCAATCTGATGTTTGCAGTAATCAGTTCCTTGTTTTTGTTTATATTTTTACCTCTTAAATACAAAATTTTATGTTCAATAAAGTCACTATAAACACTGAATTAGCAAATACTGAACCCTGGCTCCTGGGGGCAATACAGGGTTAGGTTCCAGTGAGCCTCTGGTCACAGTATTTTTGTCAACAGATCTATACCTAACCTTGTGTTATGTGTGTTCTATTTAAAGACGCCTTATCTAATACTGTTGTTGATTCATTAACGTTGATCTCACCCCCAACAGCACTTTACATCATGCCTGAGCAAAGCTTATTAAACACATGTTGTGTCTGTAAGGCACATCATAGCCGCCTTGCACGTCGGAGCACTGCGGAGGCCCCTTTGTTCTGCCTCGGAGGGGAAGGTGCACATTGGGTGATTCAGGTTTCTCATCACTCTGCATGCATCTGAGATGACTGTGAAAGCACCAAGAGTATTGATTCTGGGATTACAAATACATTTTAGAAAGTATGGGAATTCACAAACACAGAATCTGCAAATAACAAGGATCAGCTATATGTATCTATATAACGCGAGATTTTATTTAATTATTTTGACCCTGGCTTCCTTTGCTCAATAGTTTTAAGAGTCATTAATCTGGCTGAAGTTCATTTATTTTCATTGTAGTAAAGTACACCATTGTATTAACATACTAAAATTATTTCTCTGTTCCATTTTTGCTGATCTCCTGAGTTGTTTCCAGTTTTTACTTTTATGAATCATTTGCTCTACACATTCTCATCCACGTCTTCCAGGGCACATGCCATAGGGCACATGTCTGGTGGTGGAACTGCTGGGTCATAGAGGATCATATCTTTGCCTTAATTAGGTAAGGCCAAATTGTTGCCCAGAGTGGATGTGGCAATTCACATCCCTCCTCTAGCAAAATATAAGAATTCCAGATGTTTCACATCTTGTAAACACTCGGTATTTTCAGCATTTTGAAGTCAGCGATTTATTCTGGTGAGCGTGCAGGATCACCTTACTGTGGTTTTAATCTACATTTCCTGTATTACAGAAAAGGTGAGCACCTTTCCTTTCACATATTTCTCTTCTAAAGTCCCTTTCCAAGTTTCTAGCCTGTTTCTTACTTGGTTATCTGCCTTTTTTCTTAGTGATCAGTAGTTCTTTGTACAGTCTGGTTACAAGCCCTTTGTTTATTTATATGCTGTAGACTGCCTTTTTATTCCCTTTTAATGTGGTCTTTTGATAAATAAAAGTTCTTAATTTTTATATAGTCGAGTATATCATAATTTTCCTTTATGGTTAGTGCTTCTTATATCCCGTTGGATAAATTCCAGACCCAAATTCCCGGAGTTATTCTCTTCTAAAGCCTTGACTGTTTTCCTTTGGCATTTAGATCTATAATCCGCCTGTAAGTCTTTTGTTAGATATGATAGGAGGTAGAGATCAAGTGTCCGTTTTTCCATACAGACATCCAGTTATCCTAGCACCATTTATAGAAGAGTGCTTTACACTATTATAAAAACTCGAATAGGATAAACAAATACGAAATTAAAAAGTGAATGTCCAGTCCATGCCTGTGTACGCAGCTCCCCATTCCCAGCCCCTTGAGGCAGTTACTGTTTCTTGCTTATAGATTTTAAGAATAGTATTTAAACATGCCTGCATTAGAATGGTGGCTTTATGTTATGCCTCAGGACAGTCCAAGAGTGACTCTAGTAGCACTATTGCTTTCCTTTTCTAAGTTACAGTGAATGAATTTGGTTTCGCAATATCTTCGTTATATAGAGAACAAGTGTACTGCCCTCAGTTTAAGCTAATAAGGAGGTACTGGGATTTCTCAGCAACCATTCAAATCTTTTGAAATAGCAAATGTTGCCCTTATAAACTCTTTGCAGTGCCCCCAAAATGCTTTAGTGTTTCCTTGTAAATAACTTTATAAAGCTTGAAATTTTTTGTATTTGAAAAGAGAGTAAATACATTTTAAGAACCAATTCTGATGTTCCTGAAACGTAGAATTGAAAAAGATTGAGGGACTCCACTCAGGTCTAATGGGACCAAATACTATTCTCGGTAAATATCGTGAGCCATGGGGCCCAGTGCAAGTGTTTGGCCTTTTTAACCGCACTGTCCTTTCTCTTGAGGTTTTTTTTCTTCCTGGAATGAGTAATTGAACTGGAAGTGTGTCCAGGCATCTTTACTTTTAATCCAGAAGGACTTATATTTACTCTACCTTACATTTCTGTAGTGTTCCACATGAGAGGGTTCAAATTATTGACTTGGAGAACCTTACAGACAGATGACAGATGCCCCATTCTAAGATTGTGAATTTTGCTAAAATCATGGAATTATTTGCCATTCCCACCACACTCCCATCTGAGTTTAAAATTTATTTGAAACTTACACATTAAAAGCTGGAAAACAGAACCACTGTACTGTAGATTAGTGGAATGATTTTAAGAGCAAAATTATTTAAAAACTATTTTTAAAACAACTGCCTATAATTGCTAAGGCCTTAAGGGTATTTCACCAGTTAATCTCATTAAAATAAGAATCAGGATTCTGTCACTGTCTGAGTAAAAATGCATGTTAAATTTTATTAGATGAGGTGAAAGGGTCTGTAAATACTGTGCACTCTAGTAAAAGAAAAGAACCCAGAGCAGTGCAGGTCAGGAGATTGGGACGTATATCAGATTTTTGTGTTGTAAAAGCTTCAATGGCCACATATATAGAATATATGCATTTAGATATTCAGGAAATCGCAATGTCTTTGTGTCGTTCGCTCTGACTGAGCACCGTCCAGTTTACCAGTGTTCCTTTTGACCCTGTTTCTAGGCTGAGGTTTGATGTCTCTCCCCTTTTTACGGCACCTTGCTCAAGACATAAGGGATATTTTCCAAGGAAGAAGAATTCACTTATTTGGGATTAGATTCAATAGGACTTTACAGATTTTCCTGGAAGTTTCTCTTCTCTCTCATTATAGGAAGGGATGAAAAAATCTGGAAGCAGTGCCCTCTGGACGAAGCACCACCCTTGGCCCAGGCCTCAGTGGGAAGGGGGGCTGCTGGAGCACGTGGTCAGCCCGTGCCAGTGCCACCCCGGGCCCAGCCCTAGCCTGCGGCCCATGACAGGAAACCTGGCCTGCAGGGCCCAGTCTACTGCCTGGCAGAGGAGTGAATGCCCTTTTTGACTTCTCCATGGCACACTGCTGGCAAAAGATTCTTTGCTACCTCATCCTCCTGCCCAGTCATGTCTCCGAGTCCTAGAGTGAGCTGGCCCTCCACGCCGCTCCCAGGTCTTGGGGCAGCCCTGCCATTTGACCAGGGCTCTGCCGTCCCCAGGTTGTGGCTGTCTGCCTCTCTTGTCCATCTGCCTGTCTCCTTCCCCACATGACCTTTGCGGCAGAATGCCCTTTGGAAAATTAAACATTGCTTCTAGATGGAAACAGGACAGGAAGGGAATTGTATTCATTTTCGCATTATTGAACATGCTAGGAAAAAGAAGAGTCCAAGGTAACCTTTATAAACTGAAAAAAGTCCACCTAATTTTTTTTGATAATGCTCCATGCTGGCAGGCCAAGCTGAGAGGAAGAGGCGACCGAGTGCGTTCGCAGAGGGAATGCATTGCAGAAGAGCCTTTCTGAAAAGCTGTTTGCTAGGATGTACTGAGACTCTTAAAAAAAAACAAAAAACTTCCAGCCTTTGACCCAGTAATTTAACTTCCAGGAATTTATGCTAAGGAAACAATTGGAGACACAGTCAATGATCCTCAATAAGGATGTGAGTTACGGCACTGTTTATAAAAGCTAAAGGGGATCATAATCTGCATGTACACAGTAAGAGAATGGTTACATGAATCAGGGTGTACCATACAGAAACATACTTTGTAGCCACTTTAATAATATATCAAAGGCTATTTAAGGACGTTGGGAAATGCTTTATGAAGTGACAAAAACAAGCTTCTTATGTATGTGGTATTATCCCCCCCAAAAGGAGGAAATACACCCAGATGTTAACAGTGACTATCGGTGGTGTGAAGTTCGTATGATTTTAATGCCTTCCTTGCTTTTTGGTATTTTCCAATTTTCTACAAGGCCATTTATAATTTTGAGTATCTGAATTTAAAAAGATTCACTTCTTTGGGCAGGTTACTGATCATCTTGTACCGACTCAGGTTTTACCGACTATGGTGTGGTGGCCACAGAGGGTCTGCCAGTCCGGGTTCCACGATCAGCCGGAGCCTGTGCCGGTTCAGCCGTGTCCCAGCCGGTATGCCAGACGTCCCACTGCTCGAGGGAGTGACCGCAGAAGGGTGTCAAGCTGGCACTGTTGCCACACACTGTACTTGAGCTGTCAGCCACAACCCTGCGTGCTGCCAGGCCTTCGAACCTTATCTTCCTGAACTGGTGTTTCTTCACCGTCCAGGGAATGTCAGAGAAGCTGGCTAGGGCTGTCTCACTCCTTTTGAGGACACTGTGGGCCAGCGGACTAAGGCTGATGCAGGCCTTCTAGCTGATTCCGAACCAGACCAGCCGCTGTTCCTTCCGTGCTGAGGTTCACGCTGTGCTGTTGCCGTCACCGGGCCTCGGTGTGAGGGATGCCTGGACCCCGGGATGTGCAGGGCCAAGTCTATGCTGTGGCGTTCAGCTCAGATACTCCCAGCTGGACTCTGAGGATCGGAGAAAGGCCTCAAAGGGTCGTCTGCCAAAAATCATAGTTATAAAATGATTTCTCCTATCCTAACCTCAATCACATGTTATCATTGCCCTCATTAGTGGGAAAAGAGTTTGAGAATTTGCTGTTGGAGGTTTCAGAGCCAGTAGTGAAATTCCCCATTTGTTGTTTGTTTTGTTTGTGCTGTTTTAGGGGCGAGGTTTTTTTTTTGTCTGCAGTTGCCATTTTTGAGTAACCTATAGCCAGACACTTCTGTACTGGCGAAGGCGCGATTATCCAGAGAGGCTTGGGCCATTATCCTCATCCCTGTGCATCCTATTTCCCACCGGTATGTTTTTTGAGTTGCATCGAAACTAAAATACAATGTGCTGCTCTCTGTTTCTGGGAAGAACATTTGTATGTTTACAATCGTTCTGCAGGCGTCAGTCATCGTGGCATATAAAAATGTTTGGTATTATTCTTGACAGTGAGTTTTGACCCTGAAGCTCAAATCAACAAAAGGCATGATTCCATCTGCAGCCTTAAAAAAAATCATAGAGGTTCTGTGGAATATGCATTTCACTGTTACACTAACACATAGAGGTAATAAATTTTGAATTGTGGTCATTCTATAGCAAATAAATGTTATTGCCATGACTAAAACCCAAGCAAACAAGCAAAAAATCTATTAGCTGTTAGAAATTACAGTTTATGCCATAGCAATACTCCGTGGATTGAAGAATCAGTTCTTATAATAGTTGTGACTACCCTGCATTCCAGCCGCACCCCCAGATAATCTCAGCGGTGTTCCACTGGCCAAGAACCACTTGGATATCCAAGGATGTGGGAAAACACTCAGAACCCATATTGTATTCATAGAACATGCTCCCAACTATGCGTTTAGCCAAAGGCATAATTCTTGGTACAGAGGAGATAGGAAACGGGAGGTGTTTTCTACTTAGAAAGCCACTAAGAAGATAAAAAAGAGACCAAAAAAAAAAGTTTTTAGGACCTTTTCATTGTGCTGTGCTGACCACTGACCAGAGGAAGAGATTGGGTCCCTGGGCTGGGCTGCTGTTTGGAAGTCGTGGCCGGGCCTTGGGGGCAGGTGGGGAGAGGCCCGAGAAAGCCAGGCCTTTGCTGCCGGCTCCGACTCCGGAGGAGAATGAGGACTGCACCATGGAAACGAGGCAGCGCCTTTGCTGGGACTCGGGCAGAGTCACGGGGGAGCAGGTACTGAGCTAATAGTAGAGACTCACCCCTCAGCTGGGGAAGCTTGCTGTCTTGTGTTGCAGTTGTTTTTTAATCTGTCCCATCTTGTCAAATACATCGTAAGCCTTGCAGTCAGGGACCTTGGCAAATGCTGAGTCGAGTTCCACCTGCTGTCTTGGTTGTACCGTGTGCTCGATAACTGGTCTTTGCTGGATTAATTAAGAAACACAGAAAAAAACCATACTCTTTCAATTTAATCTCTTCCATTATATGAATTCCATCTGTTCTGTGAATCTACCAGACAGAAGACTAGAGGTAGGATTGGGGATTTTGCTGGAATTTACAGTATGTTGAGTCTTAATGAGTCGGTCTGTCTCTGCATTCCCATTTTCCCCGGCAAATGTGGTAGGCCTCTAAAGGGAACTCGTCGGTCAGTGGCTAAGATGACTTGTAGCAGTATATTCTGCAAGGAAGCTTGGCACAGCACAGAGGGGCAGAGCAAGCCCTCCGGCCCCAGCGGCTGCCCCCTGTGGGAGCAAGGGCCCTGGTCTTGGAGCCACGGGGTTGGGGTCTACACCCGGGCCCTGTCCCAGGCTGGGTATCTCCAGGCAAGCCTCATTGGCCCCAGTTTCCACAGCTGTGAAGTGGGAATTATTATAGTGCCTCTTGGCTTGTTGTGTGGTTTAAGTGAGATTCATGAGTTTACTCAATAATTATCTATTGAATACCTACAGGCACTATTATAGTATTGGAGATGCAGCAGTAACAAAACAGGCAAACACCTCTGCTCTCCTGGGATTTATGTTCTAGAACTATAATACACATAATGGCATTTAGTAAATATTTCATTCAGTTAGTTCAAGGATAGCTGATGAATCTACACAGTTGGTTTTTACTGTATGTTTCCATAGAAATTAACGTTGTAACCATAGGTAATTAGGGCCATCATCGGGTCTCATGGCTCAGTTGTGAATGTCCCATTAAGGAGGACATTAACCCATCCTTGCTGAGTCCTGCTGTGTCTCCGAATCTGCGTCCCCGAAGCTGTGTTGCTGTCATTGCCACTTCTGTGACGTGCTTGGAACAAACCGTCCAGCAGGCGGCCGAGGCTCGGGTATGTGACTGCGTTTTCCCAGTCACTGGTCTTTGCATGAACTGTGACTCCGTACGATTTTACAGAGTTGCTAAGATGTTTGCTTGCTTGTGTAATTTGTGGAAGTAAAGTCGAAAGACTAGTAGCATGTCCAGTTAAAATCCACAAACCCTGTATTGGTAATTACAACTTTTCCTCTCCAAACGGTTGATCGGCCACCCATCAAAGAAGAAAATGACAGATGGAAGGTTTCAGTTCCTCAATTTTTCATTGCCTTCCCTCTGGGGCTTTCTCCTTGAGCCTCAAAATGCCCCAAATCCATGAAAAGACAGATCAGGCCTGGAAAGCAAGCCTCCGAGGGCCTGCGCGCCGCCCGTAACGGCATCCCCTCGCCTGAGAGGTGAGCCGGCCCGTCCCCTCCGCTGTCATCCCGCTAATGCAGTCTTTCTCTGGGTCTCCAATGGCGTACAGCCCATTTAGTTAAAAATGTAAACAGGAAATTGTTTTCTGGCTGGATGGCCTGTGTGACCCAGAAAAATGGTCGTTTTGCTGAGACACAACTTTAAGAACACAGAGCAGTGGAGGCTGAAGAATGGTTGTCAGTCGCCCTGCCCGACCGGGGCCCGGCGAGAGGATACGGGTGCAGGAGCTCCTGCTTGGGGTTCAGGGCGGTTTTCACTGACAGCCAAAGGCACAGTAAACATGACCAAAGAAGCCCCTGTCGCCAGACAGCAGTTGTTCTGCAGGGCAGAGACATGTTCACGCCCCAAGGGACTAAGAGCAGGCTTCACTTGGAAGACATGGAAGTCTGGCCCGGAGAAGCGTGACTCGGCACTGCCGCCAGCCTGGGTGTCAGGGCTGCTGTGCTCCAGCTCCCCGCCTCCGGCCTCCCGTGCACGTTCCATGCTCCCGCTGTGGCTCCCCCATGTGCTGACGAGTTTCCTGGTTGTTATGTCTTGCAGCCCCCCGAATCCAAGCCCAACTTCACCCCTCTCGCCATCCTGGCCCCTGTTCTCGGCGCCATCCAGCCCTATGCCCACCTCATCCACGTCCAGCGACTCATCCCCCATCAGGTCTGTGGTTTGTTCGGTTTTCTGTCGCTGCCGTTGCTCTCATGGGCTCGGTCCTCTCTCCATGCAGCGTCCAGCCTCCTGCCATCCATGCAGCTTTGTTCCCTGCCATCCAAACCTGCACTTGCTTTTTGACAGGCCAGAAGAAGCGGTTCGTGGAGACTCCAGGTAAACTCATGGGTGATGATCCAGCGTTCCTGTTTATCCAGAGCTGGCCGGGCACCACAGGGCACCACAGGGGCCAGCCTCGGCCCTTCTGTGATTCCAGAATAAGAGACTAAAGCCGGGAGGGACCTCTCACATGGCCCAGCGTGGCTTTTCCACACCCTTCGGAGCCCTTTCTCTGGTCTCTGAATCAATGCGTGATGCTGGAAGTTTGGGAAAAGAGTGCCTCTGGAATGGGCTCCTGTTTGATTGCTCTCTAAACCATGGAGCTCTCTGTGCTTTGGTATAAGATATAACAGTACTGAGACACCGACTGGCCTTCCCTTCCCTCATTTTTATCAGGTAGCATCAGGCAACATTTGTATGTGAGGTTGGGCCATCAGCCGTGAGCTAAGACTAGACCACTGGGAGAGAGATGAATGTAACACAGATAAAGGGCTAAGATACGAAGCAATTTCTCTTTAAATTGTTCCTGGCTGCCTCCTTATGCCCCATGTGCTGCCAGGAATCATCAGTGCCCCCAGCCTGCTTCCGTCTCCATGTGTCATGAACCCTTGACTTTCCGGGGATCGGGCAGCACCTCTTTCTGAGGGTTGACCGAGTTCCTCTCCCCGAAGGCAGTACTATAATTTTCCCTGCATTGATGATGTCCAAACTTAATTCTTTGCACCTGAAGTTCTCTTAAGTCCAGGAAAAGAGTTAATGAATAAAGATCCTGTAGAATCCCTCCACTGTGTAGGTCCCAAGCATGTGTGTCTCAAGCTTAGTCTGTGCTTTCAGACAACCAAAATGTAGAATCCACTTTCAAGTGTCATAAGCATTTTGGGCCTTGGCAGTATTTTCTCATCCATCTTTTTCTCATAGCTGGCTTTTTCCTAAGGAGTGGGTCCAGCAGAGAGGCATTAATAATTTATAATACTGAGTCTCACTTTAAAAAAAGAAAGCCCTATGCTATTTATATGCAGACACACACACACAGATACATATGTATAGATAAAGCTGTATTGTTCTCCAGGCACTCTCATATCTATCATTTCATTCTGTCTTCGTGTGGGAATGAGAGGAGAAATGGCCTGAACCCTAAAATAGAGAAAGAAAACTAAGGCACAGAGAGGTGACTGGCACATGGTCACATGACCAGAGGAGCACCAGTCCAGATTTCAGGCTTTCTTGCCCACATCCCAGCACCCTGTCCTCTAAACATAAGGGTGACCCCAAATCTAGGTTTCCGTGCAACTCCCCGCCCCAGAGTCTGGCCTGCTCTTCTAGGTTTTCTGTCTAGCTTTGCACTGGAAGATGGGAAAGATAGCTTTTCAGTGTATTATTTTATCCTCATCCAGGAATAAGGTAAAAATTTAAGTCATATTTTCCTGGCACTCAAGCTATTTCCTGATTATGTCTTAGGCATATTCTGGGTCCTTTGGGAGACATTAACTTTTTTGGACACCAAATATGGCATGGATTGTTCTGGTTAGATCACTAATTGCCACCAGGAGGACCTAAACCAGAGCGAACTCCAGGGACCAGAGACAGTCACTTTGCAGAATGCCTCACTCCCAAGAGATCTGGGCATGAAGAGAAGGCGGCTCTTTCATTTTGATACCAGGAAGTAAAACGTGGAAAACACTGGCCACCTGGACAGAATGGGTTAGGGGACTGAGGATAGTAGAGTCATTCAGCTGAAAAAAACTGAAATGTACTCCCTGCTTTGAGGGTATCCACTTTTTTGTGTCTCTGAATTTTGGGGCCCTGTTAACTGTGCAGTATCTCCATTCCCTTCCATCTCCCCAAATAATCCCACATTTTTTTCTTTAGCTACTCCGAACTCCCAGAGTATTTCCAGACTGACAGAGAACAGAGGCACTAGAGCCTGCTCGCCTGGCGTGTCTGGGTTCACAGTTACTCGGCACTGGGTGCTCTGACTGTCATTAGAGGAGCACCCTTTGGACGATGCTGTCCACAGCCCCTTTATGAAGCTGCCGTTTTGAAATAGGAAAGGCAGAGGAGGGCTTGGAACTGGCCGTCCCTGAGCTGAATATGTGTGCCAAGGTGGGCACAGAGAGGGACTGCCGGGGAGCTGCCCATCAGAGCCAGGCAGCCCAGAGGGCTAAAATCCCCCAACTGCTGTTGCAGTGTGCGGCCAAGAGGTGCAGGCATGCACCCACTATTCAGGTTCGCTGGGCCTTCCCCCAAATCCACTTCCAGATTGTGAAGCTTCAGATTTCCTTTCTTGGGCAGAGCTTTTAAAAATAAATACTTAAATTGACCTAACGAATGGTTCCATGAACTTCTACATAATGTCTCCTCTGGAAATGGCTTCCTGTCCCCAGTTCAGAGCATTTTTAGTGCTTGTTAGTTCAAGCTCAGGCATGAAGATGGCTTTTGCAGCACAGCAGAGGAAGGGTCCTGGAGGAATATTTCCTACGTGTGTCCCTTTCCTTTCACTTGCACCCCTAGAAAAGGTCTCAGCCCCAAACCCATAACTTGCATTTATTCATGGGCCTCTAGAAATTGTAGCAAATGAAGTTCCTGCAACCTGCCGGTCTCTCTGGCCCCACCTCCCTGCAGTGTCGTACAATGGAGAGTGGGTTGTCATTTTGCAGGGTTTGCGAGGGCATTTGAGGGGAAGGCCTCTGAGTGCTTTCCTGGCCTCGTGCCATGCTCAGAGGCGAAAATTAAAAATGAACTAGCAGAAGGTTCCAAACTTGCCCATGCCCTTGAAGGCCCAGCTGAGGTCTGAAGGGCGCCGTTACAGAGGCAGCCGGAGGCACCTCAGGCTCTCTGTGTCCAGCGTTGAGATGCACTGTGGACAATACGGAGCCAGGGAGCTAAAAAACCAAAGATGTTTGGTGGGGATTTTTTATATTTTAATCAGAGCCAAAGTCTACAAACAAAGGTTCTGTGCTCCCAGGGTCTGTTTTGGTAGGAACCCTACCCAAAGCAAACTGCTCATGGCTTTTGAGAGGGAGTGTGGCATGGGCCACTAGACTTGTGGGGCTGGCATGCTTGCTCTCTGGGTAGGGTTGCCAGATCTAACAAATAAAACAAAAATACAGAGCACTTAGTTACATTTGAATTACAGATCAACAATAACTGATTTTTTCTTTTAGTGTAAGTATGTCACACGCATCAATTCCTGATTGACCTGAAGCTCACATTTAACTTAGGTGTCTTGTATTTTATTTGGCAACCCTAGTTCCAGGGAGCAGGAGTGGTCCCCTTAAACACACTCCCCCTGTCATTGCTCCCGTCTGTGTGCACAGCCTAAGGGGTGGGAGGAGGTCTCCAGGCAAGAAACGGTCACAGACTGTCACCTGTCACTCTGAGGAAACACCAAGGCCCTTTCCTGACCTTTGCTTTTATTTTTAATGTGCTATTTTATTGTCACTTCATTATCCAATTCCAAAAGCATAATGTTAGTGGAAGATTAGTCCTCTTGAATGACAATCTTGGACGCCTGAGACCATCCCCTTCACTTTGTTTCTGCCAGGCACCCCTGCTGGCTTCCCTGGCCTGCCCCTGGCCTGTCCTAGTCCCTTTATTTCCTGAGGTTGATAAGTAACCTCCATGAAAATCCAGCTTCAGGGGCCTTGCCTCAGGTGATCTTTCCCTCACCTTTTATTTCCCCGTCCCTGGTCTCTCTGCTCTCCACCCACCTGCCTGCCCTGTCCTCAAGAGACAGTGACCCTTGAGGTCACTGTGAGCGGATTCTCCTTCTGCCTCCCCCGTCACGACAGGATCTACCTGCCGATAGGTGTGGCTTTGGGGCTGTTTGATGCTTCTCACAGCCAGGTGTCTCCTCCTCTCTGCTCCCCACCTACTCCAAAAAAACAACCCCAACATTTTTTTCCTCTGCGTAAAGTTGCACATTAGCTGTTTGGTCCTCGTGGCCAACACATAGATTTGGGTTAATTCCATCACGGAATGTGCCCCTTGCCCTGAACTTTATTCTGACTTTAATGATCATTACCCAGGAAGAGCTGTTTTCCAGTTGGAGCTGATGAATTCTAAAGGCTCTTTCCTTCATTCCCAGCAGACCCACTTCATTTTTCTCCCACTTACCCAATTTTCTCCCACCTGGCCATCATCTCTTGGCTACTAGAAGACCAGAGAGAACAGTAAGCTGTATCCTGGCAACAAATTCTGGCTGATCATCTGCTCTGACCCTTCTGCACACCAGACCTTTTAAGCCATCTTTCCTTAGTTTGCATGGACCCAAGACTGAAAGTGGTATTTGCCTGTCCCGGGTGTAGGTTTGCACCCATCTATGCCTCCTCTTTCCCCAATGGAAGCTGGACTCTGAGAAATAACAGTTCCCTAATGACCCAAGGCCCCTGCCCCTTCTGATTCTGTCCGGATTTACCTGAGACCAGCCATTCCACAGCTAGATCTCATTTTGCCGCTTCAGATCAGCGCACCACGGGAGGTTTAGCCTCACTGGCTCCTGGAGGCTCTTCGTTAGTCAGATGAAGATAAAGCCAATAACATATATGCTTTGAATAATTTTCTGAGCCAGAGGACCTATTTGCTCTTTTGTTTTTCTGCCCTGGAGTCCCTAAATATGTTTCCTCAGATGGCTTGGTGCGAGCGGCAGATTGCTTTTGACAAAGAGCCAACTTTTGACTGTTAAATGTCATTTTTCTTATGACCCTCAGGAAGTCCGTAGATCCTTTGGACCTAGTTTGATATCAAAGCGCATACTGATAGGAGGTAATAGGATTTACCAATTCTTACAGCTTACTTCTAGAACACAGCAATCTGTAGCCCTTGGGTCAAATCCGGCCCACCATCTGTTTTTTATAAGTAAACTTTTGATGGAGCACAGCCACGCTGGTTGGTTTACGTGTTGTCTGTGAATGCTTTTACACCGCAATGCAGAAGTGAGCCATGGCAACAGAGGCCGTACAGCCCACGAGACCTAAAATGCTTACCTGGCTCTCGACAGAAAGACTGTGCCAACCCCTGCTCTAGATGACAGTTTCTCAGCCCTGGTGGCACACTGGAGTCCCTTGAAGAGCTGTATCTGCAAGTCAGGGTAGAATCCAAACGCCATGTTGTCAAACTCTCCAGTTGATTCTGACGCACGCAGAGCCGCTGTGAGCACTCGTTGGCCTGAGAAAGGCACCACAGCGCACCACACGCCCTCTGCCTTCTTCCTTCCCGCACTCTCCATGCAAGTTCCCGTGCACACGCATGCACACACGTGTGACACTGCTCGCACACACCCCTGTCTATTCCCTGCCCTACCCTGGGGGTCAGGGAGTTCCAGCGCTGGAATCCTGCTCCACCAGCCCAATGAGAAACAAGGAACATCTGGGAGAGCTAATGTCAGCCCGTGGCCTGGAGCCGACCCCCGGCTCTGCTAGAATTTCTCCCTTCTGCCTCACTGAGAATCGCCAGCTCGGGCCAGTCTGCTGGGAGTGTTCCCCAGAGGGACCTGGAAATTCCTTCCTGCCCCCGCCTCCCTCCGCCCAAGCTACCTCTGCTCCAAAAATGGAGTCCCGCCTTCCCTCCCACCGCTCAGCTATCCTGATGCCTAGGTTAAGCTTTAACTTGGCACACGGTGACCCCACAAGAAGTGTGGTTTATTGGGGCTTACCGCTCTTCTCTGACTATTTCACGTTTTTCTCCGGTGACCTTTGCAACTTTTCCGCCTCATGTTTTGCCGTCTGGCTGCCTTGTCAGCCGCTTGCCGCGGGAGAGGACCAGTTTCAGGGGAGGGGAGGAAGCGAGGTTAAATACCCGGGGCTTTCAGAGAGTTTGTTAAAACTTTCTAAATAAACGCGTGTTTCCACACAGCACACCATTCCGGAAGGCGAAAGCCCTGTATGCGTGCAAGGCTGAGCACGACTCGGAGCTCTCGTTCACGGCGGGCACCGTCTTTGACAACGGTGAGTTTCTCATGCCCACCCCAGAGATGTGGGCGGCGGGGGTGGGGGGACGAAACAAATAACTGCAGCCTCCCAGTTCCTGCCTGTGGAAAACCTCCGTGGAACAGGGAGGACTGGAAGAGTGTGGCTGGGGAGACATCTCTTCCCAAAACAAGAGCCACGGCGGGACTGGGGGACAGAGCGAGCGGACAGTGCGATGGCCCTTCCCTCTGGCAGGAGCAGTCGCACCGAGCTGCTGTGCGTGTTACGTGCAGTGGTACCTGCTCAGGACTCAGCCCAGCACCCGGCATGGCGTTGAGAGCGCAGGGGCTGGACAGTGCCTAGGAGACAAAGGAACGGGGAAGAGAGGGATCCTGCGAGTGGTCAGAGGCCAGCATGGAGACGAGGCCACAGGTTCTGTGCCCGTCTTCCGCCTGGCTGCAGTGGCATTCACTGCCCCCAGCAGACACGGCCGATTTCCGTGGAGGCTGGGCCTGGGGGGAGCTCTGGGCCCGTAAGCCGTGCTGCATCCCGGCTTGTCCTCCCCCTAACTGCTGGGGGCACAGAGGTGGACCCCGGGGTCAAACCGCCCCACAGGCAGGCCCCAGCGATCCTGCACAGGCTTCCTGGTGGGAAAATGGATGCACAGCACCTGCCCCATGGAACTGGGGGCTCGTACTTGCTTGAGGCACCATTTTCTTGTTCCTTTTCCTTTGTTTTCCTCCCTTAAAAACAAAAGAGGTTTTATTTTTATGAAGTGAGAATTGATGTCATCATTTGTTATAACATCATTTACCTGAGAGAGAAAAATCTGCAGAAAAGCCCAAGTTTCTTTTACAGTTGAGACTTTCCCTGGATGAAGTTCTCTGGGATTAATCTTTCTGGGTCCCTGGGTAACAGGGTCCATTTAGTTTGCTCAAAGGAGGGAGTGAAAGCAGCTGCTTGTTTCAGGAACTGGATGTTTTCTGAGGCTTCCTTCTAGATCTCAGTTGGGGTTAGAGCAAAATTCTCAGGCAGGGGTGAGTGCACATTAACCAAGCTCTCCCTGCCACAGCCAGGCAGCCCCACTTCGGCCTCCAGCACACCTTCTACCAGCTGCCCGACACCCAGAAACACAGGGCGGCCAAGGCTCCCACCGAGGCCTGGGGAGCCTGAACCGCAGCGTCAGGTCTCAGTTGGGCTGCTTGCACCTATGTGACCTCAAGCAGTGACAACTTCTCTGTGCCTCACTTCTCTCCTCTGTCACATGAAGATAAAGAAGGGTCACAATCACAGTTTTTCCTTTCCAGCTGGTATGACCCAGACAACTGCTAATGTACTTTCTCCACCATAAATTTGCCTGCTCTGAATAGTTCATGTAAATGGGATCTTATAGTATGTGCTCTTTGTAACTGGCTTCTTTCACTTAGCGTAATATTTTCAAGGTTCCTGCGTGTCATAGTACCTAACAATACTTCATTCTTTTTTTATGGCTGAAAATATTCTATTGAATGGATATACCACATTTTATTGATCCATTCGTTAGTTGATGTGCATTTTGATTGTTTCCGCTTTTTGGCTGTTTTGAGTGATGCTGCTATAAACATTTGTGTACAAGTTTTGATGAGGACATATGTTTTCAATTCTCTTGATGATATGCCTAGAATGGGATTGCTGGGTCATACACTAACCCTGTATTTAACCACTTAAGGAACTGCCAAACTGTTTTATAAAGGGGTTGTACCATTTTACATTCCCACCTTCTAACATTTTTTTAAGTTATTATTGATATACACTCTTATGAAGGTTTTACATGAAACAATGTGGTTACTACATTTACCCATATTACCAAGTCCTCCCCCCACCCCATTGCAGTCACTGTCCATCAGTGCAGTAAGATGCCACAGAGTCACTACTTGCCTTCTCTGTGCTACACTGTCTTCCCCATGATCCCCCCCCACACCATGTGTACTACCCCTGAATCCCCTTCTCCTTCCCTCCCCAACAGCCCTCCCACCCCTCCCCTTTGGTAACCACTGGTCCCTTCTTGGAGTCTGTGAGTCTGCTGCTGTTTTGTTCCTTCAGTTTTGCTTCGTTGTTATACTCCACAAATGAGGGAAATCATTTGGTGCTTGCTTGTCTTTCTCTACCTGGCTTATTTCACTGAGCATAATACCCACCAGCTCCATCCACATTGTTGCAAATGCCCATCTTCTAACACTTTTAAGTCTCCTTTTTGAAGTAGGTTAAATAACTAACCAAATAAAGAAAAGAAAAGATATCTAGATGGTTTTTAATTGCCACATCCTTTCCTTCCTAGCAGGTCCTATGACCAGTCCCACCCTACGACTTGGTGGTCATTCTCAGTCCTGTGAGCAGAGAAGCAGGTCTGACGAGTCAGAGGCCGCACGCCTGCCTCCCCGTGGCCGCTGTGTCGTGGCAGAGGTCACTGACACTGGTTTGTTTTTAACCAGCAATGCCAGTGACCTTTCACATTCCCTGAAGAACAAAAGGCTAGATTAGACCTCAAAGAAAACACCTCTCAGTGTTGACTGAGCAGCAGTTGAAGAAGGATGTGACAAAATGCTAATCCAATTTTTAGATTGGTTTGGCTGATAATATTTATGTCTGACTTTTAGAAAATGCTACATATTCCTCCTCCCTTCCCCTCCGTAGGAGAAACCTATAGATTTCTACAGGAGAAATCAGGTGTTAGAGGAGAAAAAACTATTTAGGCAGAGAGATCTTTTTCCTGCTTCTATCTCTTATTAGTTTTTTTCTGGAGACACCACAGAGGGCTGCGAAAGTCGGATGCCCTGCAGCTGTCAGATGAAGTCATCAGACCAATCAGAAGCAAGTCTATGAGTGGCAGGTTTAGAGTCATTTGTAAAGCCGTGTGTATGTGTGTCTTGTCTGTTTCAGGATCAAGAAGAATGAGTGAGGAGGAGGAGGAGGGAGGGGCACGCCGAGGGGGAAGCCTGTTGCCCATAGTGACTAAGCTCCAAGCCTTGGCACCCCAGGGTCCTGCGCCGCAGGCCTGGAGCGGTGCACAGCCGGCCTCCGCGCAGCGGGGAGTGCATGTGCAATACTTGGAAAGAACCCCAGTGGCAGCCTCTGCCAATCTACTAGGAAACTGCCCTCCACCAAGAGCACCTCACGCAGTAACTGGAAGGGGAAACAACTCGTGTTCTGAGGAACATTAGTCATCTCAGAGCAACATGATTAGTGATACCTGGAAAATTCACATGGCATTCACTAAGATTGGGTTCTTGGGATACTTCGATCCAGATTCGAGATGGGCTAGACCCACTCACCCCTGGGTGCAGAGAGCAGCAGGGGCTGAGGAAGGGTGGCCCTGGGTTCCCTTTGTTGATAAAGAACATGCTCAGCAGTGCGCAGGGAGCTGCGCAGGCAGTGGGGTTGCGGGAGAGTTCCCTGGCAGTCTTTCAGCCTCCCCATTGCCTCCCCACCCGTCTCTACTGCCAGGCCCCCTCACCTCTACCAGGCTTTCCCCTGCTGCCCAATGAGTCTTACCGTGTCTGCCCTTGCCTCCGCCTTCCATTCTCTACATGGCAGCCAGAGCAGTCTTTGAAAAGTGGAAACCACATCATGTCATCTCCTGCTTCAGGTATTCCAGGGGCCTCCTGTTGCTCTTAGAATTATTGATAAGAATCTCCACGGCCTGGTGCCTGTGCCCTGGCCTCTCTCGCACACACTCGATATACTACAGCCTCACAGACCTTCTTTATATTCTCAAGTAGGGTTGGCAAATTATGACCTGCCAGTAAAATCCAGCCCAATGCCTGTTTTTGTAAATAACATTTTATCGGAACATAGCCACCCACACCTTTGTGTTTACATATTATCTGTGGCACCTCTACGGCAGAATTGAGTAAAGATACATACACACTGATGACCTTGCTCTTTAAGGAAAATGTGCAGACCACAGTTCTGAAACCCCACAAGCTTTTCCCCACCTCGGGGCCTTTGCACTTGCATTACCCCCCGCCTGGCTGGCTCCTTGGGATCATTTAGGTGTTAGCTTTTTCAGCTCTTCCACACCTACCCATATTCCATCCCAGTTTATTTCTCTCCCCTCATCATTACCTAGAATTACATGCTTATTTACTGATGGATTGCCCCTGTCTGAGAGCAGAATCTTGTCTGCCTGATCTGTATTGTGTGTAAGGACCTAACACAGTACCTGGCACCTGGTGGGTGCTTAATAAACATTCATCAAATGAGTAAGTGCCTTCAGCCACACAGAGGTCTGTGTCCTTTGCAGCTGTGCTGCTTCCCCTTGGGACAGCCAGCCATTAGAGATGTCAGTCACACACTTGCTTCTTGTCCACAGTGAGCAAAGGAGGGGAGGGCACACGAGCTGTGTGTGCAGGGGAGCGTGGAGTATATATATATATATATGGGTCAAGCTGAGAGAAAGTGGGTGGCAGGAAGCACACACGTGTCAGCAGCAGCTTATACTTTTATATGCTTGCTGGGCTGGAGAGCTGCCAGCAAAGCTCGCTGCAACACTCTCTGTGTTTATATAGCACGTTGGACACTGGTGCAATTCAACAGGTTGGACATTGGCACAATTCAGCCCAGCAAGTACTTATGAGCATCTTTGATGTCCAGAGCATTGGGCTGGGCAAAAGCAGTGGTGGCTAAGACCACAGACTCTGGACCCAGATACCCTGGTTTCAGATCTACCTCCATCATCTAGCAGCTGTGTAGCTTGGGGTAAGATGCTTAACCTCTCTGAGCCTCAGTGTCTCGATAACATGATGATATAATAGCTGAAGCAACTCCACAGTCATTCTGAAGATGAAAGGAGACGATGCAGGCAAAGCACTGAGCCGAAGACCTGCCGCCTAGTCTGTGTTCCACGTGCGCCCCATCACCCTTAGCCTCGGGGATCACGCTGTCTGTGAATGAGGCATAATGTAGCGGAAAAGGGCTTGGTCTCTGGAGTCAAACAAGCTGTGTTCAAATGCTGGTTCTGCCATTGTGATCCTGCACAAATCAGCTTACCTCTCTGGGCCTTAATTTTATCATCTGTAAAGTAGGGATAATAATAGTACAAGTTAGGATCTTTAGGATCAGAGGATTCAATAAATATCTAAAGCTCTGAGCCCCCGGCTGCTTCCCAGTCTCCATTCTAGGTGTTTGCTTCCGTCCTTGTAATTCACCAGGCAGAGGGGAGTCACCGAAGAATGTTGAGCGATATAAAGCAAACAAATGCCCTAAAAAGCTAGCGAGGGAAGCAAAGCTTAACACATACCAGCAGCAGCACTGGGACCCACGAGTGAGCTGTGGAATGTCCTCTGAGCATTCCAGGCGTCCGGAGGAGGGAGGGGGCCGGTAACGGGTCCCCATGCTGGCATTTCTGGAGGAGCTGAGCCTCAGCTAAGCCTTGATGCGTGAGGAAAGAGAGGGGAGGGCAGCAGCAGGAGAGATGGGGGTCCTGGCACTGCCTCCTCCCTCCATCAGTTAATGAGAAGTTGCATTTCAGTTCTTATTACCACCCTCAGTACAGAGGCATTTCAGCACAGAAAAGTCAAAACCCGTAGCTTTCTTTGAATGAGTTAAAACACAGGTCCTTGGGCCGCATTCCTAGGGATTCTTCTTTAATTGAAGTGCTGAGGGTCCAGGAATCTGCAGTTTTAATGAGCATCCAGTGATTCTGACGCCCGTGCTCGGGTACAGCGCCCTAATCACCCTGACTTGAATACTCCAGTGAGTCCACAGTCCTACCTAAAGGCTGCATTGTCCCCTGTGACATATCGCTTGGTCTCCAGTTTGGAGGGCCTCCCTCGTCCCCTCTGATTCTTGCCTTACTCTGAAAATGCCGTTTCTGATGTTTCCGCCTCAGCACCTGAGCTGTGTTTGAACAGCTGGCCCGGAAGGGAGAATGTCTGACAGGGACAGACCCTGTGCATCCAGCAGAGTAACAACTCGATTGGAGCTTGGCTGCAGAGCAGGGGGCGGGGGAGGGGTCTTTCTGTTGTTCATTTTGGTTGGTTGGTTGGTTGGTTGGTCAGTCGGTCGGCTGGTTGGTTATTCTTTCTAGGTCTTTATCTCGGAGAATGAGCTCAGTTTGATTTTGGTTCTGCACATTACAGGTCTCCCAAAGCTTAGGGGTGTTCAGACTGGGCCTTTACCAAGGTTTTGCCAGGAGAGAGCCTTGCCGACGAGCCCAGTGACTGGTCATATGACACGGGGTCCCCTCCTGGCCGAGCCAGCTGAGCATTTACCGTGCCCGGCTCTGTGCCGAGGGCTTTCGCCGTGACGGCTCCTTGAAGCCTCACAAGAACCCACTTCACGGAGGAGAGTCTGATTGCCACCACTTCACAGGTGCAGAAACTGAAGTCATCTTGATGCCAGGCTGACAGATGGGCAGAAGGCAGGGGTATTTTAGGGGTGGGATGGGAGGGCCTGGGCACTGGAGAGGCCAGGTAGCTTTTAAGTTGTGTTAAAACTTAACACACCCCTCTTGTGTGGGTGTCATGAACCCAGAGGACCCTTACCACTTGTGGGTTATTCTGAATCCTCATGATAAGAAATCATGCGGGCATTTTGGAGGCCGATTAATAGATGTTTGCCCTCATCTTTTCCTGAAGGAGCGCGATTAGACAAGGTTGGCACTGATCTCCCTTCCCTACGCCTCCCTGTGGGTCCCCTTGCTGCTTCCCCGCTTGCCTCCTTTGCTTTCTGTCCTCGCTTGTCCCTTACAAACTGAAACTAGCGTTATACAGTAGCATTGGAGGTGGGATGCTTTTTTAAAACAAGCTCAGGAAGTCACTTAATTAGCCTAGGAAGGGAGTAGGGGTAAATTCATTCTCTCCAAACAGTCTCAGAAAATTGGAGCTCTCCTAATACGTCCAGAGCGAATGCTCTGCCTTGCCCAGCGCGGTCTGTGTATTCCCAGTTGGCAAGCGCAGACCCTGCCGGTCTCCAAGTCCCATGATCCCTTCGTCTTCCTTCCTGCTATTGACTATTTTGCAGACTCAGCTGGATTTTATATAATATTTACAATATCACAGTAGTTTCCATGGAGGCGAACTGTGATATTACAGAAACTAGTATATATTCTTTGGATATTGAAAAATCAAAAGGGCAGAAAATTCCAAATTTGCAATAGAAAGGGAGAAGACAGATTTCAGTCTTACATATAAAAGGGAGGAAAATTCTAGAGAACAGGAAACACTAAAAGGGTATGGGGTGGACAGAGGGATATTAAAAGGCTATAAAATGTGAAAAAAAATTGGAGGGAATTTGCAAGAAAGTAGAAACAGAGGCTAAGGACTGAAGGAAAGCAAAAGGCATGATTTGGAACTAGCCGTCTGTAAAGACTAGTTCATAGCAGTCCTCCACTGAACCTCCCCCCGTGCACAGTCAGTACCCTGGGAGAGCAGGCGGATGGATGATGGACAGATAAATTTACAAATGGAACACCGTAACTGTGACCACCAGCCCAAGAAATAGAAATCTGTCACTTCTTTATAGTTTAAACCAGGAACTTCAGAAAGTCCATGAAACTAAAACTTTGAACGTCTGTGTCTGTTTCCCTTTTTGTTATGAAGAACATTCCAAATAACCTTCATCAGAGGGCTTGTCACACAAGAGGTTAAGAACCTCTGGTTTAAACAAATCTTAGAATGCTGTAACATAACCAGTAGTTGCCAGTGCGCACGCAGGCACATGCCCGCGCACGCGCACACACACACGAACACCACCCCGTCCCACCCCCCTCCGCCTCCTGCCCTATCTGCAATGTCATCCCTTCTTGCTCTCTCTCCCCTTCCTGTGCAGTTCATCCATCCCAGGAGCCTGGCTGGTTGGAGGGGACTCTGAATGGGAAGACCGGCCTCATCCCTGAGAACTACGTGGAGTTCCTCTAACCGTGGGCCACTGTGGAACTGCTGAGCTTTCTCTGGTGTCCATGACAGCCGCTGATCCCAGGGCTGTAGGCCAGTTCTCTTTGCCGCTGAGGAATGCAAGTGACCGACCCTGCTGCTACCTGTCCACGTGAATGTTTCTGTGAACTCGGGCGCCACACACCCCGTGGTCATCTCAGCTGACACGCAGTGATACTGCAAGAAGCAGAAGTAAATCAGCTGGAGGCCATTCGATGCTGATAACCGAGAGAAAGGCTCGCAAAGCCAGTTGGTTCTCTCCTTTCGCACCCTAATCAGGGGACGCTCATTTTGCTTCAGTAGTCTCCCGAGCCCCCAGCCTTCTGGAGAAGGAAGTAGGTGAGATGTAAGTAGTCCCTGAGAGCTTGTGGGGTTGCTGAGTCTGACGGAGCTGGGCAGTGCCTCTGAAGTCCAGGCTGGCTCCATCGCTTCTGTTTACAGCAGACACTCTCTCTACGCCACCTCTAAATGCTTGAGACACAGTGGCCAGGCCGCTGGGTCTGTTTGTTTGCATGCAGGATGAGGGGGTTATGGCGCTGTTTACAGATGATCCAATCTCTCACCATCTCTAAAGCAGCCGTTGGCCCAGCATCAGCAGAATTCAGTCCAGTCCTCATGCAAGGGGACACGTGCACCCCGTGTTCCCTGCCTCCCACACTAGGAACTTCTCCGCCACCAAGGGCTGCCATCGCCTCGTAACCATGGCAACCTAGCCCGCTCTCAAACCAAACCAAAAGATAACACACTGCATGACGTCCCTCCGCCCCACCCTGTGTGGTGGGTTTTCAAACCTGAAGCAGAAGCTCATGGAATCGGAGTGGTCTCCTTGGGCAGACAGAATAGCAGCTGGGAACTGTTCCCTTTCTGATGAATTTCAGCAACACCAGGATATATTTGGAGCAAACCCTAGTAACCTCTTGAGATTAAACAGGCTTAATAGTTCCGTTCTTCCATGTAACTACTATTTGTTTTCTAGAGGGTAGTCTGCCAATCACCAATGGGTGATACCCTCCCTTTAATTCATTTCCTCATGGCCTCCTGTTTTACCTGTCCCTTCCCTTGGCAGGGCTGCTGACCACTGGTGCCCTGGCATTTTTCAGGGATGATTCCTGGGCCAACCCCATGGCCTAGCAGGACATATATGTTCACTGCCACTCAGAAAAGAGGGAATTGTTTCTCAGGCTGTTGACACATGGGGCTAATATCATAAGCCATTGGGATTCAGACAGACATCAGAAGGTTGGGGCTTGGAAGGTGGGATGGGTACCTTCTGAGAAAGAGAGTTTCTGGGTCTAGAAGGGGCTCGGTCTCAGGAAGGCTGCCTCGGGGCTGGGGGGGGGGAGCTCGGCCTGGACATTCCACACCCACCTGGCCTCCAAGTAACACAGTCGCCGGCCATTAGCTTCCACATTTGAATGTCCCTGCGAGAGTGACCCTGGGCGGACATGCTCCAGACTGACGGGCTGTCAAGCCCCCAGGAGCCTCTCAGGGCGGCAGCATTGCTCCGAGTGTTTCCTGCTTCTGGGATTCCTCTTTAGGAAAGTTTAAAGAAGAACAGGAAAAACTTGAATTGTGTTGAATTACTGTATCTTTTTTTTATTTACATGTTTTTTTTGAAAAGATGATTTGTAAATAGAGTGATTTCAAATACTATATGGCAAAGTTTTATATTTGATATTCTTTAAGCTACTTGCTCCACACATTAAAGCTTTGATGCCGAATGAGTGTGTAAGAGGGAGAGGGAGGGGGCGGGGCCATCGCCTCCTGGCCTCCAAGGAGGAGGAGCCTCACACACTCTGCCGACTCTTGGCAGGCGTGACGTATTGATGGCGTTGAGTCTTCTTTATCCAGATGTGTTTCTGAGCATTTCTTGGGCTTTGGATTTGGAAATGGAAAGAGCATCTTCAGGCAATGAGTTTTTCAAAGAGCTCCTACTTGGTAGTAAGACGAAGCTCAGGATCGGTGAGGCCAGGGGTTAGGTTTGTTTTTTTTTTTCATTTTTCTTCTCAGGTGTGTATCTTGGGTACCCCCAAGATATCGGGGCAGAAGGAGATGGGATAGTGGACCTCCTCGTAGGTAACTCTTCTGCACATCTTCTAAATGAGGTCAAGCCAGTTTGCAAAGGTTACGGTTTTGTGAGTTCCAAGAAAAACTGGCTTATTAGGATCTTCAGTTCTCATATGCAGCTGCTCCCCTTTCCCTAAATGTGTTTATGCCCTTCCTGTTCATCTCAGATTTCCTGTAATCCCCCCACAAGAGAAAAACTCCAGAGGGATGGAGATTATGCAATGAGAGCTTCATGGCTTTAAAGCTAAGAGCGGTTTGTCATGGTGATTCAGTTCTCAGCCTAAGGCTTCCACAGCTCCGACCCAGGAGCTCACCCAGTGGCGGGTGTGATACTACCACTGAGCCAGGGAACCAGAACTGAGACTGGAAAAGACCGGGGTAGGCTCCGGAAAGCGGTCGTTGAAAACCCAAGCAGAAAGCGAATGTATGAACAGGCAACCCCTCCTCCCAGCAGACCAACAGCTTGGGGACCTGTCAGAGGGGCCTGCAGGGACAGGCATGCTGTGTGCCACTGTCCTTTACCAGTGAGGAAAGAGTGTGACAGTGTGACCTACTGCTTTTAACACACTTGCCATTTTAAATTGTCGCCTGCCCCTTGGGACTGTGACCAGAGCTAGCACGGAAGAGCAGAAGCCCAGGCCCTGGCAGCAGGGTTTCCTGGCCGACGCATACCTGTCGGTCCTTGGCCCCAGCCCGACCGCTTGGAAGCATGTTCCTCCTTCCCCAGCTGGCCCTGGTCCGAAGCCAGGGGGAAACGGAGCCACTGCCCAGGGAAATGTTTAGGTCGACCCCTTCCCAGCCTCCCTGGGGCCATGCTGGGCCTGGGACAGATGGCTGCTCTGTTTCCTTCTCCAGCCAGGCTTCCCTCCTCCCCATTGGCTACGCAACTGGAGAAACCCTTCAGAATGTGATCCAGCAAATAGGAAGGAATTTGAGGACTAAAAATAGACTGTATCCTCTCTACCAGCAGTGCCCCCACCCCCAACTCCCTCCGCTTGAATAGGGAGCTTTGGGTCAGGTCAGGGGAGCGAAGCGGCTGTCAGAACAGGAGACCACTAACCAAGGTCCCCGAGCTTTCCTGGGAGCCTTGCGTGTCCTTTGGGAGGCCTTGGGATCAGTTTGGCAGACGGAGCTTGAATCTTTTTTGGGTAATATAATCAGTCTCTCAGTCCTCCTAAAGGTACTCAAATAATTCCACAGCTACAGAATGCCATGCCACGAGAAGGTAACTGGTTTCAAACCCCTGCTCCCAAGCAAGTAAATTCCTGCCTTGTTCAAGACTGGCAATATTCTTTCTTGTTTTCAAGAATAAACAGGGATGGACCGACCCTGTATAGCATCGCCTTCTTTGGTATCCTATTCTTAGAGCCAGTTTTTAGCTTAGTGTTTTAGTATTTCTGCAGCCAATATGTTTTCTTCTTCAGACCAAACTCTTTTTCAACATAATTCCAGCTCATCTCCTCTTGCTCAGTGCTTTTTGGACAAAGGGAGAAAGAAAAATGAGCAATCAAATATTAGCAGACTGGCATTAGCAGGACAGAGCCATGCTACTGACAAGGTCATTTCAGGCCTTTGCCAGGACTCCAAGGACATACATGCCCTACCTGTGGCTCGAAGGGAAGTTCTTCCACAAACTGAGTCTGGTCCCCTGAAAACAGCAACCCCGGGCACACCAAAAGCGCTGTCTTAACTACAGAGCTCCAGAAGCATCGGTGGTTGAGGCTGACTGAAGGCAGAAATAATCTGCTAAAGATAACTTGATCAACTGTTCATCACTGTCTGTTGGCACCTTTTATCCTCTGACTTCTGATTCCAAAAGCAAGTTGGGACCACCCAGTTTCATAGGTGCAGGGCTGCCAGTGGCCTCCACGGCACTCAGTTTGCCCTAGGATTGAACGTTTAATGAGCAACCACATTACCCAGAGTGGTAGCCGCATTGAAGAAACAACAGCCTCTTAGCTGCCTGACTTCAAAAGGAACATACTAGGTGTTCTGTCTCGGGACCTGTCTATCATCTCTGGCAAAGTGGACAGTGATCAGTTACCTAGACAACCCTGCCCCACGTCTCACACACCCTGCGCTGCTGTTTAAAACTGTGTCTCATGCCCAAATGTGTTTGGCAGCCATGCTGATCTGCTGGGTGCTGAACCACTTCTCTGTAATTGTAGCATCAAAATGACAACGGCAGCAGAGCAAGGAACCTTGCGCAACCCTACAGCATGCCTGAGACAAGACTCAAACAAGTAATAATTAGCTTTTTTCCTTTCACCGCCTACAGTACTTGTCTAACTTAAGAGCTTCCCGGAGCAGAGGGAGAGGCCATACAGGGAATCCAGACATCATTCAAAGGCAGCCTTTGCTGAAATGTGGTCTTCTAATGGAAGCACTTATATTCTTGGGAGAAAATGTCTAGATCTAAAGTGATGCTAGGAGCAGAGAGAGCAGTGAATCATACTGAAGAACTTCAGATTTGTTTTAAAAGGGATAAACACAGTTCTTAATAGGAGAAAAAAATCTATCACAGGGAAAGTTCACAAATGATTTTTTTACCAAAGTGTTACAGGATGCTCTAAGATGGAAGCATCTTTCAAGACAGAATGCTTGGCACCGTCCTAGATCCATGGAAGGGCAGTAATTACTATTATGTCAAAATTCTCTTCAGTGTAGTCATTGAGGTCCAGAATATTGATAATCAAAACATCAGGATTACCTGGAGCAGTCCTGGACACATCAGGACATTCTACACCATTCTACACAGGCCATTTCTACAAAGTCGTCTGAATGGACACCTTGTAAGCAGGCTCCTTGGGTATCCAGATGCCAAGGTCAACCTCGTACCCTTGACAAGAGGTTCACCGGATGATTCTAAAGTATGTATGCATTAGTATCCGTGTATGTGTATGTACAGCACACATTTACGTGTGTTAAGATACAGACGCCCAGCCAGGAACCTGCATAAGCTGGCAGTTGCTCAGCCTTCACAGCCGTTACGGTGCAGATGTTAAGAATTAGAGGAACACGAGAGGCTGGCGGTTGACTATCAAAGTGATCAAAGATGTAAATTAAGTGCCATTTTAAAACTTTGTTCATATTTATCAAATGATTACTATCTACAGCTATATTCCTTATTAACTTATTAAAACTCATGTTGAAAGATCAAATTCATAAATGTTTAGTAGCTAATACTAGGCTAGTGTTCAAAAGCACTCTAAAAGACCTTTTGTCCATATTTTGGAGAAGGAAATATGTGCATGTTTAATTCATAATCTAGGCTACCTTTGAGTATACTGTAAAGTGCTGTGTGATATAATATCAATAAAGTACTTAAAAATGGCACTTTAATGTTTTCCTTGAAACCATGAATAATGCACTGTTTTAAACTTCAGTATTGAATATTGACTTGTGTGTAAAATCCAGTTCTGTAATTAAAAAGTAATTTGTGACTAGAATAGAACTTTTTCCCTGTTATTAGTAAAACAGTTTTGCCATGTTGAGGCTTTAAAAAACAGAAATGTGCTTTTGAGTCACTAAGCTGTATCTATAAAGAAAATTTCTATCGAGTGGCCTCCAAAACTTGGCTTTCTTACATTTGGTTGGTTTATGTGACAATCCTTACGAAATGAGTAGAAGTATGATTTTTGAATTAAATGACTTTTCCATGTGGTGGTATGTTTGTTTCTTGGTCTCTGATAAAGTTTTGACATGATGTAATTTTAGTGCTTGTGCAAATAGGCATATAAGACAATGACCAAAGGTCACCAGTCCGGGCTCCTGCAGTCGACTGGCTGCCCCTGCGGGGCTGACCTCCGGCCTGGGAGGAGCTCCGGGTTCCCCTGAGGGCGGGTCAGGTGCAGTGGACTTGAGGACGAGGTAGCAGGCACACTCAGCCACGAGGCCCCAGAGAGTCCTGCTCCAATGGGCACTTCTGACCTTGTGTCCTAGAATGCATATTGTTTTATTCTTCTCAAATTCAGTTTTCTAACCAACTACTATTTTGCGGAACTTCATTAGCACAGTCTAGAAAAATCAAAAGAGTCTGAACACAAAGTCCTGCCACACAGCTGGGCACATCCTACAGGTCTGAAAGTCACTTGTTTTGAACCTACGTCATCCCAGGCCGCCTCCTGTTACTGGGTCCCAGCTTCACAGGCAGACCGTCTCCTGCAGAGCGAGCGAGGCCTCAGGGGAGGGCAGAGGCAGCCGGGGCTCTGGGGGTCGAAGACGAGTCTCCGGCTGCAGCAGCCTGGCCCAGGGAAGGGGAAGGGGCAGGGGCGTGAGGCTGCCTGGTCCTGGGGGGGCGGTGGAGTGGGTATGTGGGTCACGTGCGAGCTGCTTGCAATGTCCTCGTTTGTCACTTAGTAGGCATGGGTTCACCTTCACGAAGAGCCCAGACCTGTAGCGCCTGCGCAGGGACTGAGTTCACACCGCGCCCTGAACCTCCCTCCCAGCATCTGGAGCTGCCGCCTGGGTGCAGCCGTACGGTGCCCAGTGAGGCCTGTGAGGGGCGCTCCTGTCTGTCTGGTATGTGGAGGAGAACTACATGGAACATACCTGTATCTCATCTGAGCCCTTGGCCTTCCCAGCAGACTTGCCTGTCACTCAACTTTCCTGTCTTTGTAACAGAAAAGGCTTTTGTGTTCATTTTGTTCCCAGAGGCCGCCCAGAGCCCAGCTCACGCGGGCCACGTGTGTGGCCGCTTCGGGGCCCTTCACGTGTGAGCTCTGGCTGCATGGCCAGGTCAGCAGAGCCCCGCGGTCAGAAGCAGCCTCGACTGATGGTCGAAATGAGGTAAAGGACAGATTTTCTCAGACTCCAGACACGTCTGCTGTTTGGGGAATGAAATCAGGGCCTAAATTCTTTTCTCAGTTCCTTCTCCATCTCCTGCCCAAATGTGTCAGTGTCATCGACGTGCCCAGCTTTTCATGGCACTGAGGTGAGCTCAGCAAGCCCGCTGTGCCAGGTTGGTCAGCGCTGCCAGGGGTCCAGCCGCCCGGGGGCCCCCAGTCGATGCCCGGCCGCTCGGAGCGGGTGCTCATCGCCGGGGGTGCAGGGAGCGCAAACCAGCGCTGCAGGGGGGGCCTGCCCCGGGCTGCAGCCTCTGAGCACCCCCTGTGCCCGGCCAGCGGCAGGCCCGGGGACCAGGGCAGGGAGGGCCGGCTTGGGCTGGAGCGATCAAAGCCCCGGCCCAGCGTACCCGCCGCCCTCCGCGCCTCCTGTCGCCCTGTGCGGCCCAAGCGCCTGTGTCCTTGACCCCGTGAGGCCAGCCCCAGCCTCTGGTTGCCAAAACCCAGGTAGCTCACCTGCCTTCCCAGGCCGACCAGCCCAGGAATCAGGGCTTGAATTCACTGGGGCCTTTCACTCGGTACCAAGTCACATTTGACCCTTCAGTCTTGTACCTACCCTAAAATTAATATTTTTGTTCTGACACTGTCTGTCCCTTTTTGTAATTTTTCTAGTAGATTATTGGGAAGAAAGACACTTTAAAATTTAACTCTTCCTCTGCCTTTTCTGAACCTTTCATCTGTGAAAAAGAAACTCATTGTGTTAGAGGCGATGAAGGAATGACAGTAAGGGTGGCTTTCTCCTGCCTTTTCTGTCACGCCGTCTCAGACCTTCGCAGTACTTTCTACCTGTAATTAATTCATTATTTGTCATGAAATGTCCTCTTACTAAACAGCCCAGTAAGGTCAGTCAGGGACCAGGTGTTGCTCAGCCATTTCCGCCCGGCGCCCAGCCCGGAGCCCGGCCCACAGCAGGTGCCCTGGGGCACCAGGAAAAGCACTGCTCCGGACTGAAGTTCGTCCTCCCTGTTCGGCTCTACATTTTTGGGGGAAAGAAAGAAATCAGTGTCATTGCACTTGGGTATTTGGACACAAGGTGATTCATGACCCTTGACCGGCTGCTGCATTTGCTCACGTCCTGGGACTTGGGTTTGTTGCGGGGAGGCTTCCCGGCCTCCCTGCAGCCACATTCTTTCCCGGCCTCCTCGCTGGCGCTCGCCGCAGGGCACCATCTGGATGACCAGCTGACCGGGAGCCGAAAGACCCTGCGCTGTCCTCTGAACCCCTGAGGGCTTTAGGAGTGTCCTACCAGGCTGGGGGCCTGCTCGCAGGCACGGCCGCATCAGAATCACCCCCAAAATAAAAGTATCCCTCAGAGACCCATAAAGGAAATTGCACGCTGTCTCCCGGGAATTGGGCCTGGGGTCTGACGCTCTCGCGAGGGGAGTTCTCCGTGTGCAGCTGACGTTTTCCATCATGCGGCTCATGTCCGTTTCCTCTCTGTCTCTCCTTAGAGTGGAGAACAACCGGCCACCATCTTTTTAGAGCGGTCACCTCCATTTTTATGCTTCCATTCAAACACCTCTTGGCCATCTCTCTGGGTGCCGGGAGCTGCTAACACCAGGAAGTGTTGAGGCGTTATCTGTGTCCTCAGGCAGCTCCCAGTTGGCCTCGGGGAGGCAGGTAGGCATGTGCGGTGTGGTGTGGCTACGCTCGGGCAGCGCGTGGCGTGGAGGTCCGGGTTCTGCTTGGGAGGCAGGTGCCAGAGGGGCTGCACAGAAGCGGCCCTGGAGACGGACCTTGAAAGATGGAGAGGAGTGGGCCATGCCGGTGAATGGAGCAATACCCCAGGCGTAGAACAGCAAGGCCCGGGGCATGCCGGGGAGAGAGAGGGGGGTCCAGACGCCCGGAGCAGGAGACGGGGGGCTTCCTGGGGAGCTGCGGGCTGCTCACCCTCCCTGCCCCCACCTCGGCCTTCAGGCCTCTGTTTTCTCTCCATGACCGACCGTATCCGCTGACGTACACCTACTGCCTTACTGGGTACCGAGTGCCCTTTACGTGCATCGACTCAACTGGATCCTCAGAACATACGAATAAACTGCTGTAATTATCCGCATTTTATAGAGGAGGAAACTGAGGGATGTTCTGTAGGAAGTGGTGGAAGTAGAATTTCAGCAGACCTATGTTCCAAGAACCCAGGTGCTCTTTTAAACATAATCTTGTTTCTTTACACATTTACACATAATTTTACACAAATGCACTGACGTGCTTTACGCCGGTGCCTTCTGCCCTTGACTTGCCCCTTCCATCCCCCCTCCGCCGGTCTCCCCCGTCCTTGTCACCGACGTCCCCCTCGCGCACCCTCTGCAGCCCTGACACTCCGGAAAGCACGGTCGCCGGCAGACGCTCGGCTTTGGTTCAGCAGCGGCTGGGGTAAGAGCAGGGTGTGTTCTGATCAAACACTGTCTTCCCTCCGAGGGCTCCTCTGGTCGCCCACCCGGGGTGTGGAGCTCCCTGTTCCTGGAGCCCTGCAGACGCTCCTGGTTCTCGGCGCAGCCCCGGGGGCGCCAGCTGCAACCTTTGGCCGGTGCGTCATCTTTGAGGACGCAGCAGGGAGGCAGCCCCTGCACAGGGTCCAGCCATGTTTTGCTGGCTGGAAATATGAAACGTGCACATTTAAAAAAAGTAACAATTTGAAAACGGCCTCTTTCCCCACCCTGATGCAGCTGCCGGTGACAGACCTCCAGGCCCGTATGGGGCTGCCGGGGAAATCCCGTGAGCGTGTATCTTCTTGTGCAAAAGCCAGTGTTTCTAGCCTTATCTGCTAAGGCTTCAAAATAGAGAATTTTCTTGGTGTTGAGCTTAATGAGATTTGAAAAATTCAGACCTAGAGGGGAGAGCGTGAGAGACTGAAGCCGAGGACAGAGTACTCGCGGGATGCAGAAAGCATCTGACTTCCACTGAGGTCTGCTTACAGGCTGAAACTCTCACCCAGGCCCCTCGCAATGAGGGGACTGAACTCTGGCATGTCAAGATGCCAGTCACAAAGTGGGTCTCAGTTTTGGAGCACTTCCACTATGCTAATTCTTTGACATGCATCATCTCATTTAATTCTCGAAGCAACCCTGTGAAACAGGTACTGTTGTTACTCTATTCTGCAGATGCGGAGGCCAAGTACTGGATTGGGTAACTTCTTCAAAGTCACTGAGCTAATAAGTAACAGAGCAGAGATGGAGCCCCAGCAGGCTGACCAAAGCTTGCACTTAACTCCCACACTATCTCACCTCTGGGGAAGATCTCAGAAGCTCCAGCCCTCAAATGCCCTTCACTTTACTCACTCCCAAGGGAATACTGGTTGTTTCTGCCTGTTTGGCATCCAGTACCCCTTCTTCCGGTAACAGTGCCTTGGTGTTTAGGGAGCCACCACCACCACCACCTTCAGCTCCCCTGGGTTGGGTTTACTGGCATCAACCCTTGATCCAGTGGTGAACTTGTGGCCTTGGTCTGGCCTTTGAGGTCATCCAATCCACCCAGCCAAAGTGATTGGTCAGCTCTGGAATGGGCACAGGACCTAGTTAAGTCCTCAGTGCCAGGCCTTCGTCCTGGAGCAAGGTGTGCAGGTCACAGCAGGGGAATCCACACTATCAGGGGAGCTTGGTGACCACCGTACCCCCACTCAGATGACTTCTCAGCGTGAGCTCTGTCTGACACTTGTCTTTATTTGCAGGCCCTTGTACTTTATATTGAGTATTTGTTTATTGAGATTTTAATGGTGTTCCTCTTAGAAAAGTCACTTCAGAGGACAAGCAGAAGACGTGAAATATTAATTGCAATATAAAATGGGCAAACATGCCTCCAGTTTGATCAGTCCTGGAATGAGTTCACCAAAAGAGAAACCTTGATACCTGAACTCAGCAAGCAGAGCTTATTTTTTGAATTCTGACGTTTGTTCTCCATTCTGGACCTGAAGCAGCCATGGCTGGATCGCCTAAGAATAGGGAGGAATCGTGTCCTTGAGAACCTTCTGCAGTAGTTTTCCATCCCCAGCTGATTCGAGTCATCACCTGACGATTCAGCCCATCCCAGTGGCGCACGAGGGCTGGGACGCACCACCCTGGAACTCTCCTGCACGACGCCCCCCGTCAGTTCTAATAAAGGATGGCAATAAATCATGCCTTATCGTGGTACGGAATCGGATGGCATGACGTGCTCCTCGGCTCAGGAAGGTGTTCACGCAGCCTGAGGGCCACACCCAGACCTGTTCCACCGTCTCGTGAATGTGAGTCTGAGCGACTCTAGTGTCACCGAGTTCTCACCTTCACCTTTGTGCGGGCGGGGCTACATAGTCGGAGGCCCTCAAGGGGAACAGGTGCATCTGCTCAGACTCAGTGCCCTGCCACTGCTTTTCCCCTGTGATGTGCACAGTTTTCTTGACTCAAGGACTTCTGGGTAAAGGGATTCCAAATCTTACACAAACCTTCACAGACAAGGAGGGCCCTCCTGGCCCACAAAAAAACAATGTTTTCACTTAAAGATAGCGCTACAATTTTTTCAAGGTTCTTCTCCAAATGACTATGGTATGGCCCTGATCAGAAAACCCTCAGAAGCTCCGATGGCCTGAAAAAGAGCACCGTGGCATTTGGGGTGCTGCCCAGAGGAACCAACTCATCATCATCCTTCAACAGTTTGAGCCAACATTCAACCATTCATTCATTCACCAATATTTATTGGGCACCTACTGCGTCTACACCCAAGTGGTAGATACTGTCTCCCACTGGGCCCCTGAGATGAACTCAGGCTCAAATGCCCTTCACTTTCCACATCCCAAGGGGAATAGCTGTGTTTTTGCCTGTTTGGCAGCCAGCACCCCTTCTGATAAGCACCTCGGGTTTTCTCTGGGTGTCTTCCCATTACCCCCAGGTCCCGGGGTTTGGGCAGACTGACAGTAACCCTGGATTCAACGGTGAGGCCATGATCCTGGCCAGGCCAGTGACCCGGCCAAAGTGGGTGATTCAGAAACAGGTCCGGAACCTAATTAACTCCAATGAGAACCAACTTCTGGATTTCTTAGACTGTTATGAGAGAGATTTCCTCTTTCTGGATCTGCAGCCGTGAAGCCTGCTGGGCCGTCTTGTCTCCCTTTGAGGGAGCCTGCCTAAGAACTGGGAAACCTAAAGGTGGTGCCAAGAGGGAAAAAAAATAACAGTGCCCCATGTCATGGGTCCACAGGGACCCAAGCTTTCCTATTACCTACGCCAATAAATTCTCAATTTTGCTCAAAACAGTTTGGGTTGATTTCTTTCACTTACCACTGAAGTCCTGAGCTCTAGATAAAGCTTCAGAGTGATTTCTGCACAATCCTGTCTCCCACTTGATTGTCTGACCCTTTGCCAGGAGAAACAAGCACTAGAGTTGGAGTCAGAAAACCTGACGTTAAGTCTGGTTCTGTTGTTTTCCAACGGTGGGAACTTGAGGTAATGATTTATCTTCTCTGAATATCAATTTCCTCATCTTTAAAATGGACCTAAGGATGCTTACCTTCTAAGGTTGTTTCGATTAAATGACATGAAAATTATTAATGTGCTTTATAAAATTTGCTGTCCTCAAAAATCAATACTATTATGGTATGAATTTTTTCTGTACTTTGCAAAGAGCTGGCAATGTCTAGATGTTTGTTAACCCTGTTCCGTTACTGCATTGCACCTCCCGGTCCTGGGAGGCGTCTAGGGCCTTATGGGCTCTGCCCGTCGCTGCTGTGAAGGACAACCCTGCATATCACGGTTTCCCTCCACTTGCTCTGGTCATGGCCAAGAAGACTACACACGGGCAGACACCTAAGCCGAAGGTTGTCGAAACGCAGCGCCCTAAGACTCATTTACATGGCTTGGTTTAAGTACACGTTGTACGCCAATCAGATGTTCACTCCTGTGAATTTGACCTCCGAGGGAAGTTGCCTCTAGAGATGAGCGCATGAGATGGAGCTCCTGATTTCAAGCCGTGACTGGTGGCCATGCTGGGCTGGGAACAAGTTTAAAGACACGGGGAGGCCTGTCTTCAGAGGTGCGGTGAGAGAAGACCGGAGGGAACCGGAGCTTTCTGTTTTACTAGAGCACTTGGATGTACTTGATCCCAGTTTAGAGTCCCAAATGATCCCTGCGTCCCTGTAACTAACACCTCCTATCTGAGCCAGTTTGAGTAGCTTCTGCTCCTGCAGCCAGGAGAGCTCTGCCGGGAACCATGGTGGGTTCCAACCAGCAGCGGGAGAACCAGAGGTTCTGGGAGCTGCCTGAGCAGCCCAAGGTCACTCAGTCTGGAGCTCTCAGACCAGGGAACCCACTCCGAGGCTTCTTCCCACCGGCAGAGAGGGTGGTGTGGGCATCTCGTGCCCACCGCCCTTTCCAGCCAGTTAGGAAGGATGGGTTTAGAAACTGGCATGAGTTGGCCTGACCACTAATTCCACAGACTAACTTAATCTCTCTTTCTTGTTAACATTACCCATTGCTCTTAAAACGCACACACGCACAGCAGTGGTGTTGCAGAGAGAGCCAAACAGAAACGGCTGCTTTCTACTTCCTCTGCCCACTGCAGGTTCTTTCCACTGGCATCACCGGGGTTCGTTTTCTATTAATGACAAACCTGAGCTCCCTGAGGTCTATGAAAAAATCTCAAACCCTCTGCCGTGCTGCTCTTCTCAGATGCTAGGGAGTAAGGAAGAGATCTCGAGAGGCAGGGGCAGGGAAGGCCTCTCCTCAGAGGCCTGGGCTGAGCAGGCAGCACAGTGGGTTCATCCTCTGCCCTTCCTTTCCCGGCCCCTGCAGGAGCCCCAGCTAAAGCTGGTGAATCTTGGGGTCGCTGTGTGCCGGAGCCCACTCATCCCAGCTCACAAGAGCCAGGTGTTAAGTACACAGACCACAGAGAAGGCAAGTAGTGACTCTAGCATCTTACTACGCTGATGGACAGTGACTGCAATGGGGGTGTGGGAGAGGGGGGCGCACTAATATGGGTGAATGTAGGAACCACAGTGTGCCACATGTGAAACTTTCGTAAGATTGCATATCAATGATACCTTAATATAAATACATAAATAAAATATAAATATTTATTTATGTGTTTATATATATATATATGTGTGTGCGTGCGCACACACACACAGGAGTCTTGTGAGCTGTTTGCACACTGCTGGTAGCTTGAAATTGGCCATGGTGGGAGTATATACACCACTGAAATCACCAAATGCTACACATCAGCCCCTGCCCCCAAAGCCAGGGTCACCCTTTGCCATCAGACCACTGCACAGCCTACTTGGGTGCTAAGGTGATGGTGACATCTGCACTTGGCCGCACTTACAGCCTAGACCGATTTCAGCCTGAATGAGGGACGTGGGGACATAGAGCTAAAGAGAAGCTGCAAATACCCCATTCGGAGTTAAGTCAGTAACTTAACAGGGATCTTGGTTTGGGAATAAAGCAACCTTTCTTAAGTGCAGTCAGTTCTCTGCTTTATGAATCCACAGCTGGGTTTTGTTTATTTGCACTGGTTTTAACCATCCTAGAAAAGGGGTTTGACTCCTCCCCTGCCCCCCTCAAAGAAGCTTCTTGGAACTTTGCTCAGGACTTCCGAGAACTATGCACAGACCCTGTGCATCGCTGTCCCTGGGGGATGACCCACTCCCGCTGCTGCTCGCCCCCTGCGGGGAGGAGACCTGCGCCCGCCCCCTCACTCCCCGCGGGCTGCACCTGGCCTGCTGCACTTCCCTGGGGATTGCTGTGGGCCCGGGGCACGGCAGAGGTGTAACGGCTGAAGGTGCTGGTGTAAAGCCAGCATTGGGAACCACAGGAACCAAGCTTGGTCAGCGGCCTTCGCACATCCAGCCCCGCCTTAGTGAGCAGCAGGCGCTTCGGGAAAGTTCGTTATAACTGGAGGTTTCTGATTTTGGTGGGTCTGGGACAAAGCCCCAGACTGTGTGTTTAATGGGCACCTGGAATGACTGGTGGTCCTCATTCCTCAGTTTGAAATCACCTGGGATCAAATCTGGACCTGATTCGTGCTTTAGCACACTTCTTTTTCAATTAAATATTGAAAATTTCTGGGTTCTCTTTATGTGGTTATTAGCAACATTCCTTGGCCCACAGGTGCATAAATGAGACGTTTTTCACTGCACCATGATTAACACAAGCATAGTAATGGAAAAATCCATATTTACATAGATGATAAATTAAAGAGTGACCATAGCAGAACTCATTTGCCATAAACTATGCTCAAAACACCAGATTCTAAGTGGCAAGATCTAAATGGTGAAAACCCCCTTGCTTTGGTGATTAGAATCAGGGTAACTTGTAAGCAAGGCAAGCACTGCTACAAACACAGGCTGTCAGTGAAAAGGCCACACCGCTTCTCTCTTCACCTCCTCCGTCCCAAATAGAACTGAATAAATGGCAAGAAGACTTGAGGCGTAAGTAGCCCATCTGCATAAGGACAGACATCTTAAAGGAACGACACGGTCTGCCGAAAAGCAACATGGGATTTCAAACAGCCTCCAACTTCTTATCACCACTTCTGCGACATGTTCTCTAACCTCTTTGAGCCTATTTTCTCATCTTAAACAGGAAGGGAGAGGATAATGCCTAGACAGCAGACATATCAGGAGGACTGAGGGAAAAATACACATAGGCATTATTATGCATGTGTATAGCAAGCATTCAGCACAGAAAGTTTGGGGACTGCACCAACTAAATGTTGCAAAAGTCAATTCTTTTTGAACATCAGCTTCTTTGTCTACAAAGTAGGGATAACCATTAACCCTACAGCATAGAGTTGTCTTGAGAATTAATGAAATAATTTACATAAAATGCCAGACAAAGATCTGAAACAATTTGAGCATGAAAATAGATAATAATAGTAAAGAACTCTAACAAACAGAATAATGTAAGGATTCCTGAGTCTGTGCTGCTATAAATAAATGAGGCATACAGAAAGTTCTTCCTTATAGTTGAAAGCCAACCAATGACTGTAGAAGGAATGACTGAATGAGAATATCACCACTTGGCAACCATGGTAATAATATTTGAATCAGTCCAGAATCATCGATGGGTGATTCCTCCTAGGGTATTTGCATTGTCTCAAAGTATCTCCTCACAAGACTATAAAAGAACCTCAAAGGATGCAGTGGTGACTTTGTACTGGAAAAGTCCAGCAGACCCTACCTTTTTCTGGGGCTAACGGACAGCATGTCCTTCCAGGAGGCATTGAGAGAGCTCATCGTGTCTTCTGTGGAATTAGTAAAAAAGGGCCTGACCTGAATCTCACTGTGAGAAAGACAAACCAAACTGGGGTTCTAGAGAATAAACTGGGCTGCTTTTTTAAAAAATGTCAGTGTGATGAAAGAAAAAGACTCAGAAATGGTTTCAAATGTCCAGAGACATGACAAGTGAATACAACACATGCTGTGAATTTTCTTCAGCTAGAAAGGACATTATAGGGACAGCTGGCAAAATCTGAGTAAGGTTTATAGATTAGAAAACCCTATTGCATCGATGTTAATATCATGATCTGGATCACCACACGGTGGTTTTGAATGACAGGATTTCAGGCAGGCTTTTAGGAAATACAAGTTTAGGCATGAAGTGCATCAGATCTACAATATCTTAAATTTTTAAAGAAAGAAGTATTTGATAGATTCATATGTACAAAGGTAAGGCAAAGACAGCAAATGCTGACATTCAAGGTGCCAGAGCACATGGTGTCCAGGAATTCTTCACCTACTTCAGCAACTTTTCTGTGAGTCTGTTTAAAAAAGTATCCAGCACATACTAAGTAACTGATAGCCGTTACTGTTATCAATATCAATTAGCAATAATAATGGAACTCTAAGTCTGTTCCAGAGTTTAGAAGACGAAAAGAAAATGAGGACAAAATCACGAAGATTTGCTGGAAGGCACCTTTTGGTTTTGCAGGACAAGTGGTCACTCTCCACCCACCTTCTCTGATTCACTTCATTTCAGTTCCTCTTGGCAGCTGTGGTCCAAGGACAGGGGTCCCTGTGCGGCCTTACAGGAAGTGTAAGCTCTGTGAAGTGCATCCTGCACGAGGCGGAGGTCGGGGTTCCCTCTGCCGGTTTCTTAGGCTCACACCAGGAAGGGGCTGCTGTGTACCAGGTACTGGGTCTGTCTCCCAGCCCGGAGAACTCCACCGGAAGCCGTTGAAGGTTTCGTCTTGGCCTTGTCACTGTCAATTTGGAGGACATAAGTATACGGGAGTGCTTTTAGGTGTACAGAGTGCCGTAAAATACATCCGTCATACACGTGTGCTAGGGACCCTGTGGCGCTGTGGTTAGGAGGGCAGCCTGTGGGGTCAGACAGACTGCTTCCAAGTGCCAGACACACCTCTCCCCAGACAGGCCACTTGGGGCGGGTCATGTAACCTCTCTGCCCCCCGTGTTTCTCATCCATAGAATGGCGATGGTAACTGTAATTTACAACCAGACTATAGGGATGGCATTCAGTAGATGAGGCACAGCAAATGCCAGAGGGATGTTTGCCCAAGCATCCTACAGTATCTGTAGGTGTAAAATAATGTCATTATGACATTATCCCAAAATCGTCTTGAATCAGAACAATTCTATTAAAATACACTGAACTTTCTCATCCTCTACCTGTCTTGGCAGACCGGCCTCTGCCGCCACCAGTCCCCGACTGCATGTAGTACTGATTTTCTCCTGGGACCCCCTCCTGCTGGGCTCCCCGGGGGAGGAAGGGCCTCCCCCCACTTGCCCACCTCAAGGTTCCAGTTTGCTAGCTGACCCCTGGGGCTCGTGAGACATCTGTGGCCCTTTAGGAACTCATAGGGCTTGAGAAGCTCCCCTGGGAAGCATGTGGCTGACGATGCACCTTCAGCGCTGGCCCCCAGGCTGTGGAGTCTGTTTTCACTTTCACCCCCTGCCAGGCATAGGTGCCTGTGCAGATTCTGGTCCCCACGCGAGGCGGGGGAGGAAAGCTGCCTTGCTGTCGGGGCTGTGAGACCAGCACTTCCCCCACCAATCCGTCCAGAGTGGCCTTGGCCAGACCCGTGAAAGGGCAGCTTAACAGCAATGTGTCATAAGAAAGATATTCCCCCGAGTCCTCTTCCCGAGCTCCACGCCCAGATTTCTGCCTGCCTGTTGGACGTCTCCAGTTACATGACCCACAGGCAGGCCCCTCAGACTAAAGTCCTCCTCCCGAGCCTACCTTTGGGAGGTCCTCTCCATTCTAAATCCAGAATCGCTCGGATCTGATCCCCCCTCTTCACACCCCGACTTGCTAACATTCAGGGCTCTGTGGTCCCCCCCAGACTGTTCCGACAGCCTCCTACCTCGTCTTCCTTCCACCGGCTGCCCCCACCCCCAGGTTCATGCTTCCCATTAAGGGCAAAGTCACCTCCAGGCAGGAAATGCGGCTGCTTTCCCACCATGGTGCAGCAGGGCTTGGCTCCCGACGATGCCGGGGGAGAGTACAGACCCCTGCGTCCATGCCAGACCCCACCAGGTCCCCGGCTTCGTCTTGCCTGTGCACCCCGCCCTGCAGCATACCAGACCGCTCACGGCCTCCCTCACTGCCCCTTACTCACCGCCAGTGAGCCTTTGAACAAGGTCTTCCCTCTGTCTAGGCTTTGCTTTTTTTCAACCTGGAAGATTCCTACTTACCCTTCAAACCCAGCTCGAAAGTCACTTCCTCTGGAGAGAAAGTCTCCCTGCCTCCCTGTTCTATGCCCCCCGAGCTTGCTTTCTCTCAGTTATTAGCCTTTGCTAACCTAGTTTAAAAGTCTGTCTTGTGTTGTTTGTTCCTATGTTTATACTCTATGTTCTACAAGACAAAGGATTCTGTCCTGTTTACCTCTGTGCTCCCACCACGGACGTTGCAGTCTTCAGGCAAGGACAGGGGCAGTGTCCCTAGTGCCATAGGGCACCTCTGTCACGAGAAACATTGCCCTTTGCCATAGCTGCATGATCTTGCCTAAGTACTAGAATGTTGATTCTATGAAAGGTGGAGTTCATGGCTCCAAATGCACCTTTATGGCAAACTTCTTTCCCCTGAACTTGTATTCTTTCTTTACCTGTCTTCCAGAGCTCCTGCCTCCTCAGCAGATCTGGAGGGGATGTCTGTCTGCCATAAAAAACTTGTACTCTGGATTTGCTGGCTGAGGAATTTTACTTTTCCATGGGATGAAAGAAAGAGCTGGTTGTTAAGAGGCTTTAGCTATTATGCCTCAAAGAGGATCCACGAAGTTGAAAAATACAGCAAACAAGATGCTGAGTGACACCCATGCTGTTGATTTCCACATGTGGCCATATTTTTGTATGATATTTAGAAGGAGGGTTAGACTGACCCTGGCAGTCACTTAACAGCCTTCGTTCTAATTCCTTCCATATTGCATTTTGTTCCAGGTTTCTGATCATTTCTACTTTGGAAGGTGGCCAGGGTCCTGGCAGTACCCACGATCATGCCAGGTCTCTGTGTCCCCTCTGGCACGGGAATCAGCCTACCTCTTGGAATTCGTACATTCCGGCAGGTGTGGCCCGGGCAGGGGTCAGACCCCACAGTTTGAGGAGATGAGAGCCTCCTGCACGGGATCTCATTTTTCTCCATCTGCACAGTCACTTGGGGCCCCAGGCTTTGTGACTCACACAGTGACTGTCCATCTGCCCATTTACTCCAGAAAGGAAAAAGGATTTCTTTGCACAGACTTGGCCCAGATTCAGGTATGAGCTGAGTCATTTGTATCACATGTTTTGGAGCCACCTGTCTGTCCCAGAGACCATAGCAAAGCTCCATAATAACGGGGCTCCCTATTACAGGAAGACGAGTGGTCCTCCCCTCAACACCCCCAAGCCAACCTGAAATTCCCACCTTGAGCCAATAATGGGCTGGGCCAGGGCTGGCCAGTGCTTGGTGCTCCCGCTCCTGGGACCCCTCCCTGTACCCTGCGGACATTCTGACCTATCAGTGAACTCTCCTCCATGGGGCCCAGTGGGGTCCCGGCACCCCATCAAGACAGCGCTCCCTGCAACGACCCCTCGGTGGGTCCGACTCGGCACTGGGAGTGGCAGCTCATTGACACCTAAGGTTAGGCTGGGAGGCCCGGGCTGTTTTTTAGGGGAGGCGTGCAGTCTCCAGAAGGCTATGATATTTGCTTGTACATATAGTTATTTGTGGGGAGTGATGGGGAAGAAGGAAGGTAACACACAAAGTACAACATTCAAAAGAAAACTAAAGCTTTCTTTCCCATTTCAGTTCCCCACTTTCCCTCCCTATAGGCAGCCCATCCTAGCAGGCTTTTTGGGTGTGTTTCTGTATGTGCATGTATGTGTGTATTCATACACACACATATAATATATATATATTAATATGCCCTTACATATAATTAATATATATGGCATATATATATTGTGTCTATATAATATGCACACACACGCGCAGGCTCTGCTAGTTTACTAGGGTAGCTGCAGGCCGGATGTCGGATCGGCGCGTGGGCAGCGAGGTTTCCCCCTGAAGGTCGCCAGGGAGACCCGGCCCCATCCCTCGCTGCAGCTCCTGGTGCCTGCTGGCACTCTCGGGCATTCCTTGGCACGTGGAGGCATCGCTCGTCTCTGCCTTTGTGTTCACATGGCGCGCTCTCTGCGTGCATGTCTGTGTCCCAGTTTGCCCCTTTCATATTTAATTACGGCTCAACTTAATGGCCTTATCTCCAGGTAAGGTCACATTCAGAGGTAGGTACTAGGGGTTATGACTTCAACATAGGAATTTTGGGGTGATGCTGTTCATCCTGTTTAACACCAGCATTTAAGTATATACTAATTTTTGAACGAATGGTAGCACACTCTAAACACTATTCTGCATCTTGCTTTCTTAACTTATATATTCTTGCGGGTTTTTCTACACCAGCACACACAGAGCTGCCGTAGCTTTTTCAGGGCTGCGCAGGACGGCAGCCTATGGGCGCACAATGGCGTTTAACTTAAATCGTCTCCTAGTGATGGGCGTTCACGCTCCTTTCAATCTCGTTACACACATCCTTCCTCACCTGGGGTGCGGGGGCAGCGGTAACAGATTCCTGGGGGCGGCCTTGCTGCCCAGCGGCGAGTGCGCTCTGGCTCCAGTGTCCACGTGCTGGGAGGAAGGGCGGAGGGGCGGACTTCCCAGAGCAGCTAACTGTCGCCGTGATCCCTTTCGGGTCACAGTGCAGGGCTGACAGGAGCGCGCAGGAGGAGGGGTCCCTTCCAGAACCGGCCCCCGGGGAGCCCCGTTTTGAGACGACATCCACGGTGAGTCCCACCAGAAGGCGCTTCCCTGAGGCGGCTGCCGACCGGGCCCGGGGCTGGGCCGGGGACCCCGGCTCTGGGGGTCCCCCGCGCCTGAGCCCTCCGTAGGCGTGTCCCCGCGGGGTCACGGCGTGCCACCGTGGGAGGGCATCATCCCGAAGCGTGCCCTTCGCCACTGCAGGGCTGGAGCCCGGGGACCGCAGAGCCCGGACGGCACGGGCACCCATCCACGTGCACGCGGCTCGCTCGGCGCGCGCTCAGGTGCACCCCCGGGGGCCGGGCACCGTGCTGAACCCGGGGCTGCGGCGGTGACTAAGGCAGACTGGACCCCTGCTCCCCGCAGCCTCTCAGTCCTGTGCAGAAGGTGGATGGCCACGAGGAGTCCTTTGCGTGAGGAAAATGCGCACAGATAAAGAAAGGAGCAAAGATGACAGCTGTGAGCCGCAGAGGGGCCACCGGTGCGCCCAGGGGGCGCGGGGGTCAGAGGCCGCTCCAAGGAGGGGCTCGCAGCTCAGCCGAGACCCCAAGACGGCGCCGCCCAGGAGGCGCGCAGCTGCTGCAAGGCTCTGCCCGGGGTCGGCGGGACCAGCGACGTAGGCAGGAGACCTCTTCCCACCTGCCGCCCCAGCCTCAGGCCAGGAGACAGAAAATTTCCCCCGAAGGCAGGGCGCTGGCTGCCTCCCGCTGCAGAAGCCTAATATGGGGACCTGCTGGCCCAGAAAGAGTCCGCATAAATACATGTTCCACGATGAATAAAGGACTGTGTGCTGCGCGGTCCGGCTCTCCCGCCTTCCGCCTGGGAAGGAGTGGGGATACCTTGCCCCTGCTCCTTGGTCCCAGGGCGGGGGCAGGACGGGATCTTATTGCGGAGGGGAGGTTTTCCCTGCAGCCTGCAGCCTGATGTTTCTCAGACACTCTTTTGTGCCAGCCGTAATTACTTAAATTATGTCTTTCTGGTACATTTGCGTGTAGCTCAGAGCCATTAAAACGGTTCGTGCAGGCCGGGGACCCAGGACGTGTGGAGTCGAGCCTGAGCATCACCGAGGACCAGGTCAGGGCCCAGTGGTGCCCCTCAGGCCTCCCCTGCTGGACTGTGTGAGTGCGGAGGTCGGGGAGAGGAGCTTTGCACGGAATAACCTGACCTTCCAATAACCGACCCGCCGACACTAAAGGGCGGGCGGGCCTCTGCTTCACTCCTGCACCGCACGAGGTGAATGTGGTGATAATCTCCGTTTTACGTATGAGGAAACCGAGGCGCGGTTATGTGCCCAAGCTCCAGGCCTGTAAGCGACAGAGCTGGGATCTGAACCTCGGGACCTTGCTCGTAAACAGTCGTCTAGGTCCAAATAGCCCAAGAGGAAAGAGATCTAATAAGCACAGTACCGCCTTTCCTCTCTGCCCCTTCCTTCTCGTCCAAGGTAATTTGTTTCAGCAATGCATTGCCCAGCGAGGAGACACGAAGGGCGTGGGCAGAAATGGAAAGAGACCAACTAACCAAGGGTAAGAGTGACTGAGAGTAAAGTTGTCTTCGGCGCGAGGGAAACGCAGTGGGGATTTTATTGTTTCCGAAACAATCATCTAACTTTGTGATCAGGGAACGGAGGGTCCAGGTTGAATCTTATCCCTCATCAACACATGCGGAGCCGTACCTGCTGGGGGCTGGGGACCCCGCGTCCAGAGGCCTGGGAACCATCTCGGGAGCAGTCCCTGTACCTTTTCAGCCGCAGGGGCCCTCCTGGGAAAGCTCGGTCTTAAGACAGCGTGTGCCAGGGTGAGGAGGCGCTAGGCACGTGGTGAGTTCCTACCTCTCCAACCCAGCAGTTCAGTCATATTTGAGACAAGGACCCAGTCCCAGTGCCAATATGTCTGTCTGGGTAAAAATAGGCCAGGCCTTTGAACTGACTGTGTGGCTGAATCCTTGAGCAGGAAAGCAGGAGACTGAAACGAGACCCCACCCACGCCCACACCCAGTGGGCAGCGGAGGACCGGGGACCGGAAGCGCTCCAGGCCCACCGAGGGCTCCTGTTTCACGCGTTACCCGGGCGCTCTGCTGCTCATTCATACTGCTTTTCTGAACCAGGGCAAATTAGAAACCAGACCTTGGCCAAACATATTTACTTCTCCAAGTCTCAGTTCCTTTTTGATAAATGGGGTGATTTAATCAGAGTACCTAAGATCATATGCAGTTCAAAATGTGTGGTTCTTCTTCATCTGCTGTGTTTGGTGGAGCTGGGGGGTGGGGATGGCGTGGGAGGGGACAGTGGGGACAGTGTGCCCTGGGGCCAGCAGTAAGGACGTGCATTGTCCATAGAGAATTTGGACAATAATAAAAACAACCAAAAGCTGCTGTGCTTTTTTTATTATGAGCTGGCAGTTCTAAATAAGTTTATGGTAAAATATTCCTCCCTCTGGGCTGGCTGTCCATTGTACCACCCTGCTCTTAGTATGTCACTGAATGGAAATATTTTGGTTGCTAGTAGCTTAAATAAAAAATGATTTTATTGACCTACATACATGAAAAGACCAGGAGGTGCGACTGCATTCAGGAATGGTTGTATCCAGATGCTCAATGATGTCATCAAAGAGCTGCATCCTCCATCTGCTGGCTCAGCTTTCGCTGTTCCCTTTTCCTGCAGGCTTTCCCCTCACTGTACCAATATGGCCACCAGTAGCTCCAGGTTGTACCAGCTAAAGTACTTCAGAGACTCTCTCCATCCTGAAAATCTCAGCAAAACTCCTGGGCTTTACCCTGAACCAGTTTGGGTCACACGACAACCTCTGCTCTATTGGGATGGAATATGGTAACTAACCATCTGTCTACTCACAGCTCGAGGCTGAGGTCGGCAGATGCACTGAAAATGGTGGAGGGCTCCTTTCTCCCCAGGAGCACTGAGGGGGTGTTACTAGAAGAAGGGAGAAGGGATGTTCAGCCGCCGGAGCAGTAACTGCCCATCATACCCCTGCCGCCAGGCATGGGCCCTGCTGTTCTCTGGCTTCATGTCCCCTTTCCTCCCCACACGCCATCCACCTCCTTCCCTCTCTTACCACATCTGCAGATCCCACCTCCTACTCTCACAGAGTCTTCCAGCTCATGGCAGCCCATCTTCCTTTCCACTCCAAAGAATTATTATTTTGTGTGTTCCCATTAAACTTTATTTGTGGACACCGAAATGTGAATTTCATAGACTTCTCATATGTAATAAAATACCCTTCTTTTGACTTTTCCTTCAACTGTTACAAAATGTAAAAGCTCTTCCTAGTTTGCAGGCTGTACAAAACCGGCAAGAGCCAGCGAGGGGTCCACACAAACCCCGTGGAGGGCGTTGTGCCCTGCTGACGCCGACACCTCGGACAGGCGAGGCCTTCAGACAGGCTCAGCCCTCGACTCCAGAGACTACTGTGCATGCCTGTTACCCCAATAGTTAACTGAGACCAACTATTCATTGTCCATTATGAGAGTGAGATATCTATTTTAGAAAAATAGAGAAGTAAAAAGAAGAAACAAAAGTACAATCAGTGGCCTACCATGTAATGACAACCACCAGTTACATTTTCTATCCAGTTTTTGTTTTTTTCCAATTTTTTAAATTGAGGTATAACATACTTTATATAACATAAATATGCATACACACACACACACAAATAAACTCAATGAATTTTCAGAAACTGAACGTGCTCATGTTACCAGCACCCAGAATTAAGAAATGGAACATCATTGCCTATCAGAACTACCCTCCCTGCAACACACACACACAGTATCTGGCTCCTAACAAAACACCTTTCCAAGGGTAAACACTATCTGATTTCTAACACCATAGATTAGTTCTGCCCATTTGGGGACTTAATATAAATAACACACACTTTTTAAAAACAGTGTGATCATTGTTACAGCACAGATATTTCTGTTTTGGTAAGCACTTTGTAAATACATTTTTAATAGCTACATAATCCTATAAGAAGGGCATACCATAGTTCACTTAACCATTCTCTCCTTGCTGAAAATTAATGTTGTTTGGGCAAAGTTTTTCCCACTGACCAGCCAGATCTGAAATCCGACAGAGCAGCCACCAGGGAGGGCAGGCAGGAACTCACGGGCATGCGCTAACGCTGCGGCCTACGGCTTGACATTTCTTCAGAAAAACTTTAGTTCTGCTCTTCAGGCCTTTCAAATCACTGAATCAGGCCCACCAGGATTACCTGATAATTTCTTCTACTTAGAACTAGCTCATTATAGACTCTAATCACATCCGCAAAATGCCTTCCCAGTAACACCTAGATTAGTGTTTGATTGAGTGACTGGGACTATCGCCTACCCAAGTCGACATATAAAACTGACCGTAGCAAGAACATACACAATAGTGCCAAAAATTGTTCCAATAAGTTGTTTAATTTTTTTCAAAAGACCATACTTTCCCCACTGCTCTGCTATTGCTACCTTTAACATTAATCACATACATTTTCCTATTGTCTGCATCTGTTTCTGGGATCTTCACTGGCCTGTTCATCTGTCCTTCTGTCAATACCACATACTATCTTAATAATTATAGCTTTCATAAAAAGTCTACACATTTAGGAGAGGAAGTCCTTCTGTGAAATTTTATAATTTTCAGATATAGTGTATAAACTATTTTGAAGAATAATATGCATATTCTAAAGTACTGTATGTTGGATTTTGACACATAGGAGAGCACGCCCATATGTTAGCTACCAGGCTAGCTCATTTTCATGTGATCCTTGGATTGAAACTTCTATTATTTTTGTTCATATATTAGAAAACTTTTCCCAATATTTAAAAAATTGAGGTCTAGGCATATTTGCACCTGTAAAATTATGTAAGCATTATATATATATATATATATATATATGTTACATATCTATTATAAGATCATATATGCTTCACATATGCCTCAATTATGTGATAGTTAAATTCTAGGCAAGGTTAAAGCCTGCTCAGCGCATGTTCTCAACATTGTATCTTGGAATGATACTCAGTGAAGTTTTTAAAACTAGTGAATATTTAATAGTGCTCAGTTTACAATTGAGATGCTTTGTCTCTGCTTTTTGTATTTGCCATAGGAATGTAAGCAGTAAGCTATTCATCATTCCAATTTGCTCAATTCTGGGTATTTTTATGACTCAATCTTTAAATTATTCTTTAATTTATTTAAGATCAAGCTTTAAATTATTTCTATTAACCCTCTTTGAAGTTTCTGAGCCAGTACAATAGAAAAGGAACTCTAGATTATAAAGCAAATTGTTGAAGAAAAGCTATTACCATTTGTAGGCATTTATTTGTGTATCTCCGTTAATTTTGATAAGTTGGAACCTGAAGTTGATATGGAATATAAGTTATCCCTAACTTACAATTTAATATTTTTATGTTCATGAAATATAATTATAAATTTGAACTGAATGCATACTAATAAAATGCTACTCAGTTTTAATTTTGTGTATTATACATATATTTATATTATATTTAAGACTTTATATATAAGACTTTGAAAAAAGAATCTGCTAATAAAAAACATTAGACATCTTCTGCATTAGTAAAGATAGTATTAAGTGGATAAGATACAGTGTTATTTATCTTACTAGTGTTTTTAAACTGTATAAGTAATGTCCAATCATTGTGAAAAGATTAGGAAATCGTAAGGAATTAAAACGTCCTGCGATTCTACTACTTTGAGATAAACACTATTAACATTATGGGGTATGTTTCCACATATATATATGTGTGTGTGTGTGCCTACGGAGACTGTGGCTAAAATCATAGGCTCTAGAGCCAGATTCTTTCAGCTCTGCCACTCACCAGTTTTGTGACCCTGGGAAAGTTCACTTTTCAATGCCTCCTTTCTTCTCATCCATAAAATGGCACTTATAAAAGAACTTACATCAAAAGTTGTTGTGAGAATTAAATGTAAAGCATTCAGAATACAGAACCCTGGCACATAATAAATACTAAATAAAACTTAGTGATTATATAGTATGTAAGTATATACACACAGACTTACTTTTAAAATCTATTCAAATAGGCCCGAAAGAAATCCATGCATTTACAGTCAAATGATCTTCCACGATAATGCCAATAACACGCAATGGGGAAGGGCAGTGTCCTTAATAAATGATTATGGATATCCACATGCAACAGAATGAAATTGGATGCTTATCTCACAACCAGTGCAAAAATCCCACAAAACAGATTAAAGACTTAAACTTATTAAAATAAGCTCTGAAACTGTCAAACTATTGGAAGAAAACATAAGGGAAAAGCTTCTTGACATTGGTCTTGACAATGATTTTTTTTGGATGTGGACCCAAAAGCATAAGCATCAAAGGGAAAAATAGGCAAATAGGATTGCATCAAACTAAAAAGCTTCTACACAGCAAAAGAATCAATTAACAGATTGAAGAGGCAACCTATAGCATCGGAGAAAGTATTTGTAAAATCTATATATATCTAAAAAGCTGTTAATTTCTAAAATATATAAGGAACTCCCACACCTCGATAGCAAAAAATGAATAACTTGATTTAAAAATAGGCAAAGGACCTGACTAGACATTTGTCAAAAGAAGACATACAAATGGCCAGCAAGTATATAAGAAGGTGCTTAACATCATTAGTTATCAGAGAAATGCAAATCAAAACCACAGTCAGGCATCACCTCACCTATTAGAATGGCTATTAACATAACGTTGAAAAATAAGTGTTGGCAAGGATGTGGAGAAGCTGGGGAAAATATCTGTTCATATATGTGTGTGTGTGTGTACATATATATATGCACACACACATATACATACATGCCCACCATAGTCATTTATAGGTTACATCGTTTTTCATTAAAAAAAATAATAACTTGACTTAGGTATAATTTACATGTAATAAAATACACCCATTTTAAGTGAATGGGTTTGATGATTTTTGAAAAATACATACATTCTTGCAACCACCACCACTACCCCTACAGTCAGTACCGGGCATTCCCATCACACCTCAGAATTCCTTCTTGCCTCGTCGCAGTCTCCTCCCACCCCTACCCCCTGGCCTCGGAAACACTGATATGCTTTCTGGTAGTATAAATTCGTTTGCCTTTTATAAGACTTAAGGTAAGTAGAACCATACAATATGTGCTCTTTTATGTGACATGTTTTCGAGATTCATCCAGGTTATTGCATTTATCAGAGTTCATTCCTATTTATATCAGGGAGTAGTATTTCATTTTATGAAGCTACTACAACTTTAACTGTTCACTGTTAATGAGCATTTAGTTTCCACTTTTTGACTGCTATGAATAAAGCTAATATGGACATTAATATATAAACCTTTGTGAGGGCTTATATTTTCATTTCTCTTGGGTATGTAGATTTTAAACAGAGAAGCCTGGTAGTGCATTGCCTTGTTGTTGGGGGCGGGGAGGAGGAGTTCAGGGCCTTCAGGGCGTCGTCACCTCAGAACTGGACGGAATTCCTGAGTGAGATGAGAGCGGCCTGCCCACCCCAGTCCTAGCAGCTAAAAGGAGGACCATTTTAATGGTTGTCATTCCATTTGCTGAACCTTTCCTCTTCTATCTGCATTTACAATTAACATGAAATTAAAGCTGAATCAGGATGAAGTTATAAAGAATGATGATAATGGCTTTATTACATTTATTAAACATTCAGCATGTGACCTTTTTATATATTGATCTGGTATTCCAGGCATCAGTGAGCTTTTTCTGTAATAAATAGGTCAGGTGTTTCATTTTTGAAGCCTCACAACATTAGGAGGTAGGAACCGTCTTTCTCCATTTGGCAGATAAGGAAACAGAGGCCCAGAGAGGTCAAGCACCTTGACCAAGATTACATGCGTAGTAGGTTACATGCAATGGCAGGACTTGAACCCACGCCTACCTCTGAATTCTGTGCGCTAAAGCCCAAGTTAACACTGCACATAGTGCCTGACTCGTACCACTTGCTTAATATAAATAGTGGTGTAGGCTTAATTGCGATAGCTTTCCAGTCGTCATTTTGAGTATATGACAACTCTGTCTTTACTTCATCATTTGAACTCGAAACAAAAGCAGCCCCTATCCACCCCAAGAAAACAATCCTTCAAAAAAAGCCCATATTCCATATACCGCTGTTCACCACTCCACTCAGCCCCTCCCCCAGGTGCCTCGGGGCGAGGGCTCTGCGGGAGGCCTCTGTGCACCTGCGCAGTAGGCATTTCGTCAGCCACAACCAGTCGGCCGTCCCTGGTCCCTGACTGGTCGAGGGGTGGGCGGAGCGAGCCAGTTTGGGCCAATGAGAGGTGAGCCCAGAGCTCGCAGGGCCTTCTGGGAGGCAGCGCCGTCTGCCCGCTGCAGCGGCGCCATGTCGCCGCTCGAAGGCGAGGTCTCCAAGCTTGAGGCCGAGTCCACAGGGCCGCGCGGCCCCCGCCCGGAGGTGCGGCTTCTCTCCCGGTGTCCGGAAGCTGGTTTGACCTGAGACACCAGCGCTTGAGACTCAGGTTTTGGAGTCCAGTCCCGAGGGGTGGCGGGCGCCTTCGCACTGGGCGGGGCAGGTGCTGGGCAGCGGCGGGATCGCCGTGGAGTTTTGTGGGGCGCGCCTCCCCGGCGGAGGGGGGCGTCCAGGGCGTGGGTGCGTCTGGGGCTTCCGCTGCCCTGCCAGGTGCTGTGTGTGTGTGTGCGCAAAGCGATGTCTTCCTTGCGAAGCCCTCAGAGCCAGCGGCCCTGCCGGCTGCTGTTCCGTTGACGCGGAGGGGCTGCCGGGGGCCCCGCCGCCTGGAAGCGGTGGCTGGGCGCCCGCCTTCAGGTCCGGCTGCGCGGTTACCACCAGGTGCTGCCGCGGCGCCGAAACAGCGCCTTCCCTGTCGGGCGCTGGGTGCTGGCCCCAAACTGGAGGAATCCCAGGCCACCAGAGGTGCAGGATCAGCTCCCGAAACCGTTAGAATCTGTGCTCTGCTCGCTCGTGTTTGGTTCTCATGGGAGGTACATTGTGAACACGTTGGCCCAATTTGACCGTAGAACCTGAGGACGAACCGACTTCATCTTCACCGTTTACTAAGCGATCAGGAGGATTATCAGTCCCTTCCTATGTGCAGCCTGGCTGATCAAGTATTCACTTTATCCAGCTCATCCTTTGCCCAAGATGCTAAAATGACAGTAGACTTTTTCATGTTTTTGTGTGTGTGACATTATTTGCTCTTGTAAGAGTGACGGTGTAGTCCGGGAATGCTTAAGAAGGAAGCTCGAAAAGTTCCTCTAAAAAAATCTCTCCCTCTGCTACCTTTATAAGTAGATGTGTAAGGTAGATAGGTAACATTTTCTTAAATTCCTCTTTTATACTGACTTAGGGTCATTATTTAAGACTATGATCATCAAATATCAATTTCAGATGTTAAATCTTACTGATAAAATAATAATTGTGCCAAGCACAGGGGTTAGGTGATCACACATGTAGGCCTTGGCTCTGAAGCTCACGTAACCTATGGGGCTACAACCTTTGTTTGACCATCAGAGGGCCCCTGTAATATCCTAGAGTTTTGGACTTGGAACGTAAACAGTAAAGGCATAATCCTTTTTCATTAAAGATGGAGTGCTGAAAACTTTTCTCAGTGATTTTAGTGTTGTGGTTAGTTGGCCCTTTGTTGGCCCTCATTATGATTGAGATTTTTACCTCTGCTGAAATCAACAGCTCTTTTCCAAACAATTGAGCATCACTGGTGATATTACTGTCCTTTACAGATCATATTAATTGCAGTGCGTTATTTCCATCTTGTACATTCAGAACAAAATGTTATAAAACACCTCATTCGGTCAATAATTTAGTTTATTCTGGGAACATTTGTATTCACGGTAAGAGTAATGCTGGGATACTGAAAGCCAAAAGATGGATCTGGCTAGAGCAAGGAGTGCTTGAGAAAAATGTTTTCTGAGCTCTGTGCTTAAATGTGTATTTTTTGTTGAATTCTTGGGACAGATAACCATAAGAGAGGTTTCAGCCGATCCAGTCTTTCAGCTGAATCCCTGGCAGCTTTCTACACGAGCTGCGGTGTCCTATCAGCTTTCTTGTTCATCTTTGTGCTTTGACAGTGCCTGTCTTTTACTCTTGGCTGCAAGAAGTTGCATAATTTGTGGTCTAACATATTTAAGTAGGAAACAGCGGAACTGCTCATAGCCCCCAGGTCACAAAGATTATGCCTTATTTAATCAGATGCATTGGCCTGTTCTGACATGCTGTCTTTTAAAAAATTGAGATAAAATTCACACTTCCAAGCATATTTTTATCAAGTTTTTTTTTTTTTTTTAGTATATTCACAAAGTGTGCAACGATTACGGCTGTCTCATTCCAGAACATCTTCATCACCTGAGAAAGAGACTTCGTACTCATTAGCAGCTGCTTCCCTTTTACCCACTTTTCTCGGCCCTTGGCAACCACTGATCTACTTTCTGTGGATTTGCTTATTCTAGACATCTCTTATGGATGCAGTCGCACAGTAAGTGGTGTTCTGTGACTGGTTTCACTTAGCATAATATTTTCAAGATTCATCCATGTTGTAGTATCTAACGGTACGTCATTCCTTTTTCATGGCTGAAAATACTCCACTGTGTGGCTGTGCCACATTTTATCCATTCATCAGTTGAGGGGCATTTGGGTTGTTCCCACCTGTTGGTTACTGTGAATAATTCTATGAACATTCACGTACAGTACGCATGTGTTTTGTGTAGTCACACTTTTTCAGCTCTTTAGGGTACGCGTTTAGGAGTGGAATTGCTGGGACATATGGTAATTGCACTTTGTGAGGAACTGCCAAACCATTCTACCCAGTGGCTGCACCATTCTACATTCCCAACAGCAACAAAAAAAGGTGGTCCACATCCTGCCAATACTTTTTATTTTGTCTTTTAAATTATAAAACCCATAATCAATCTTGATATACAAAATTTTGCTGGTAGAAAAGTATAGCCACCATATTTTCACATTTTCAGGATTGGTAGGCCTATTTAGTACAAAATCAGCATTTTAATCTAAATCTTTATCTTTGACCTCCTGAAGGCTGCAATCAGAATAATTCTACAACTGAGTTATTTACTTTAATCTCTCGGTTAATCTTTAAATATTATTAGTTATGGCTCGAGCTTCTGCCAGCTCTCAGGTGGAATTTATTTGAAGTTCCAGCTATATCTGAAAAAACTCACTAGATACCATTTTAAAATTATTTTAAACCCCTTGACTGTATTTCCCTGCCCTAGACTGTTTTTAATGCCCTAGACTGTTAAATAATGTTATTAAAACAACTGCAGAATGCAGATTTTCCAAGGTAATAGTAAACACATGCAGTAGCAAAATTCTTTGCTTTGCTTTATAAGTCACGCTGGCTGCCACCTTTGAAGGTATTTCTAAATTACCTGTTGATAGTATGAATCAAACTCTTTAGGGAGGGCTCTGTGAATCAGAAAAGTCATCTTCTACCCTCTTAACGCATTTTTGAGTGTACCATACAGTATCGTTGACTAGGTACTGTTGTTTGGATCTCTAGAAATATTCGTCTTGCATAACGGAAACTTTATGTCCATTGATTAGCAACTCCCCATTCCCCCCCTTGCCCCCCCAGTCCCTGGCAGCCACCATTCCACTCTCTGATTCTGTGCGTTTGGCAGATCTCTCATACTAGTGGAATCATTAAATATTTGTCCTGTGACTGGCTTATTTCCCTTAGCATAATGTCCTCCACATTCTTATATAGTGTTGTATATTACAGAATTTCCTTCTTTTGTAAAGGCTGAATAGTATTCCATTATGTGTGTATAAACCACATTTTCTTTATCCATTCATCCCCGATGGACATTTAAGTTGTTTCCACATGTTGACTATTGTGAATAGTGCTGCGTTGAACATGGGAGCACAGGTATCTTTTCAAGATCCTGATTTCAGTCCTTTTGGATATGTGCCCAGACGTGATTGCTGGATCCTATGTTACCTCCATTTTTAATTTGTTGAGGAACCTCCATGTGGTTTTCCATAGCAACTGCACCATTTTGCGTTCCTACCAATAGGATACATGGGTTCCAGTTTCTTCATATCCTTGCCAAAACTTTTCTTTTGACTTTTTTTTTATAATAGCCATCCTAACAGGTATAAAATGATATCTCATTGTGGTTTTGATTGTGTTTCCCTGATGATTAATGAAGCTGAGTATCTTTTCCTATTCTTGTTGGCCCTTTGTAGATCTTCTTTGGAGAAATGTCTACTCAAGTCTTCAGCCACTTTTTTATTCACATTATTAGTTTTTTTTGCTATTGAGTTGTAGGATTTCCTTACGTATTTTAGAAATTAACCCCTTATCAGGTATATGGTTTGCAAATACTTTCTCTTATTCTGTAGGTTGCTTTTTCACTCTATTGTGTGTTTTCTTGCTGTGTAGAAGCTTTTTAGTTCAATACAGTCCCATATGTCTATATTTGCTTATGTTGCCCGTGCTTTTGGTACTAGATCATGAAATTATTGCAAAGACCATTATCATGATTTTCCTCTATGTTTTCTTTTAGGAGTTTTACAGTTCCAGATTTGTATTTAAATCATTAATCCATTAAAAATTTTTTTATTTTGATATCATTAATGTACAATTACTTGAACATTACCATTACTAGACTTCCCCCATTATCAAGTCCCCCACACATACCCCATTACAGTCACTGTCCATTAGAGTAATAAGATGCTATAGAATCATTACTTGTCTTCTCTGTATGTACTGCCTTTCCCGTGTCACTCCCCCTACATTATGTGTGCTAATCATAATGCACCATTTTCCCCCTTATCCCTCCCTTCCCACCCACCCTCCCCAGTCCCTTTCCCCTTGGTAACTGTTAGTCCATTCTTGGGTTCTGTGAGTCTGCTGCTGTTTTGTTCCTTCAGTTTTTTGTTTGTTCTTATACTCCACAGATGAGTGAAATCATTTGATACTTGTCTTTCTCTGCCTGGCTTATTTCACTGAGCACAATACCCTCTAGCTCCATCCATGTTGTTGCAAATGGTAGGATTTGTTTTCTTCTTATGGCTGAATAATATTCCACTGTGTATATGTACCACCTCTTTATCCATTCATCTACTGATGGACACTTAGGTTGCTTCCATTTCTTGGCTATTGTAAATAGTGCTGTGATAAACATAGGGGTGCATATGTCTTTCTCAAACTGGGCTGCTGCATTCTTAGGGTAAATTCCTAGGAGTGGAATTCCCGGGTCAAATGGTATTTCTATTTTTAGTTTTTTGAGGAACCTCCATACTGCTTTCCACAATGGTTGAACTAATTTACATTCCCACCAGCAGTGTAGGAGGGCTCCCCTTTCTCCACATCCTCGCCAGCATTTGTTGTTGTCTGTCTTTTGGATGTTGGCCATCCTAACTGGTGTGAGGTGGTGTCTCATTGTGGTTTTAATTTGCATTTCTCTGATGATTAGCGATGTGGAGCATCTCTTCATGTGCCTATTGGGCATCTGAATTTCTTTGTAGAAGTGTCTGTTCAGCTCCTCTGCCCGTTTTTTAATTGGCGTATTTGCTTTTTGTTTGTTGAGGTGCATAAACTTTTTATATAATTTGGATGTCAACCCCTTATCAGATATGTCATTTATGAATATATTCTCCTATACCGTAGGACGTCTTTTTGTTCTATTGATGGTATCCTTTGCTGTACAGAAGCTTTTTAGTTTGTTACAGTCCCATTTGTTCATTTTTGCTTTTGTTTCCCTTATCCGTGGAGATATATTCATGAAGAAGTTGCTCATGTTTATATTCAAGAGATTTTTGCCTGTGTCTTCTTCTAAGAGTTTTATGGTTCAATGACTTACATTCAGGTCTTTATAGTATCTCATCCCTTTTTTATGGCTGAATAATCCATTGTATAAATATATGTGCTATGATTTATCCATTCATCCACTGATGGACATGTGGGCTATCTCTACTTTTTGGCTATTGTGGATAGTGCTGCTTTTATGAAAGTGCATGTACATGTATTTGCTTAAGTACACATTTTCAGTCCTTTTGGGTATATACTTAAGGGTGAAATTGTGGGGTCCTGTGGTAATTCTGTGTAACTTTTTGAAGTCTAGTAGCTTATTTATAGATTCTACAGAATTTCTGCATAGTTGATCATGTCATCTATATATAAAGATTTACTTTTTCCTTTCTCATTTAAGCACCTTTTCTTTCTTGCCTGATTGCATTGTTGAGAGCTTCCAGTACAATGTTAAATGGAAGTGGTGGGAGTGGACATCCTTGTTTGTTATTGAAAATAGGAGGAAAATACTGTCTTTTCCCACTAAGTATGATGCTAGCAGAAGGTGTTTTGTAGATGCTGTTTACCAGGTTGAGGAAGTTCCCTTCTATTCCTAGTTTGCTGAGAGTTTATTTTTATTTAGTATATGTTGGGTTTTGTCAAATTCTTTTTTCATCTGCTTGGATAATCATGGAGCTTTCCTTTTTAGTTTTTCACTATTTTGAATTACACTGGTTGGCTTAAAAATGTGAATCCATCCCTGAATGCCTGTGGTAACACCTTGGTCATGATGTGCCATCCTTTTGTATATTTTTATTCCATTTACTAGATTTCTGTTTAGAATTTTTGCATCTATATTCATGAAGGATATTTTTCTGTAGTTTTGTAATCTTTTGTCTGATTTTGCTGTCAGGGTAATGCCAGCCTGATGAATGGATTGAGAAGTAGTACCTCCTCTTCGGGTTTTTTTTTTTTTTTTGGTGTGGGGGAAGAGTATCTGTAGAATTGGTATTTCTTCCCTAAATGTTAGGTAGAATTTATCAGCAAAACGATCTTTTCTTTATGAAACAGCCTTTTCTTTATGAAGAAGTTTTTATCTACAATTTAATTTAATAGATCTAGGGCTATTTAGGTTATCTATTTTTTTGAACATCTTCTTTGAACTATAATTCAGATACCATAAAATTTACTCTTAAAATGTACAATTCAAGGCTTTTTGTATACCCAGAAACAGTGTAGGAGGGTTCCCTTTTCTCTATATTGCCAGCATTTGTTATTTCTTGTCTTTTAGATAGTGGCCATCCTAACTGCTGTGAGGTGATATCCCATTGTGGTTTTGATTTGCCTTTCCCTGATGATTAGTGATGTGGAGCATCTCTTCATATGCCTGTTTGCCATCTGAATTTCTTCAACTTTGGAGAAGTGTCTGTTCAGGTTCTCCACCCATTTTTCAGTTGGGTTGTTTTTTGGGTGTTGAGGTGTATGAGTTCTTTATATACATAAAATGTCATTTTTCATGATAAAGACTTACATTTGGAGAAGTCTTGAAAGTGAGTTTGTCCTTCAGTCAGTGCCCTTTGCAGTAACTGACACATGACCATTTGAGGCATGGAGGGGATTGTCTTTGGGTCTTTGGTACCAGGTTTAAGCTTGTTGAATTTATGCATATTAACATACAAATATTTCCACACTGAGCCAGATGTGTTATACTGGCTCAATATTATAATTTGAAAATTATATACTCAGACATAATTAACTTTCTCCTTTTCCTAATATTTTAAAAGGGCACAAATTTGTTTTCCATTTAATATACATTTAAGCTGATATTTAGCATATATTTAGAATGTGTTAAGTTTCCTAAAGTGATTTACTACAAGAAGAAAAAAGTAGGAATATTGTAACTGTATAAATTATACAAAAACATGTTTGAGTCACATAATGAAAAAGCAGATATTTTTATTATGATGTTTCTCCATATTTGGCATTGCTGTAAATGGCTAACTAACATTTACTGCCAATTCAATACAAATGTGTGGTTTGGTAATACCAGAACAGCAAATTTAAATGAAAAATAAAAGTTAAACATTTCCACACAAGAGTTTACAGTCTGACATTTCACTGCGTAGGTAAAAAGACTTTTTTTTAAACTACAGATTATTATTCAGCATGAATAAAAAACTACAACTTTTATTTTTAAACAGGAGTCACTGGTTTTAATTTTTACACATTTTAAAATTACTGTAATAAAAAATAATGAAAAAGCTTCTTAATAATGCCATACACAGTATAATATAGATTTGTCCCCATTATATAGCATTTAATATACAAAATAGAATATTGACACACTTGAATCTATATGTAGTTAAGCAAGTTATCTGAGGAGGGTATTTTCATACAGCCTTTCATCAAAAAATAAAATCCTTTCAGGTGTTTTCTAGAGAGAAGCTAATCCCTTATTGAAAACGTGGTCACTAATCCTTGGTGGACCAGGCTGACTGATAATCTGGAAAATGATGAAATTTCCATTCAAAGTGGTTGAAGTGTCCTCCTTACACTCTTATTTTCCCATCCAACTCACAAACCAGGCATATAAAAACACATTCATCTACAGCTACAGTCTTTTGGGTGACCAAGAGTGAAATCTCAGGGCTGCCATGGTTCTTGAATTTCGTCAGATCAAGGTATAATATTTTTCATTCCATGGTGATGTAGTTTGAGTTTTTAACAGAGCTAAAATGGTACGACTTAATAGGTTATATGTGTAAGTAGAATTGAAATTGCTTATCCTCCCCACCCCCTAATTCTGAAGTGAGGTTGGGCTTTACATGCACATCTGGAGCTCATCCTGTGCTAATTATCAGGCTCTTTATAGGCACCAATCATGTTTTTCCTTTTGGGGTGCCAATTTTGTTTTGTTTTCAGAAGGCAGGGTCCCCTTCCATAGTGTACTATACACTACACAGTTGTATAGTACCCCACAGCAAGGCCTAAAAATACTAGGAGGGTCACATTTTTCCACCAGTAATTAAAAATAGTTTTTAGAATTTGCTGTGAGTTACCTAACCACGTCACCAACTCCCACTGAAGTTGCTACAGACTTAAATCATTTGGGATGGCAAGATACTACCTACATAGGAAATGAAGTTGCTTTCAGATAGCACCATATCTTTTTTCATTTAAATCTATAATTATACTCAGAGATAGATAACTTTCCTCTTTCCCACATATTCTAAAAGGGCACAACTTTGTTTTCCATTTAATGCACAGCCTCCTGTAGTTTTATGAATGTCAGCTGATTACCTTTTAACAAAGAAGTGCACATATCTTTTTTTCACTGAGCTCTAATTATTTTTGAGAGCCCAGGCTGTTGGAACTAAATTAAGATTAATGTGTAATATGCTTTCTGGTTTTAACCATATAACAAATGAATAATAATTTACCTTTCAGAAGCTCTTTTTGAAACTTAACACTGTCATTGATAATAATATTCAAGTGGTATTTCTTAGACACCAAAAATTTCACATCCAGCTGGGTTACAATCCATCTTAAAATACTTTGAGATCAATTTAAACCATTACAAAAGGAACATTTCCCCTTTTAGAGACTGTTCAAAAAGCAAATGATTACATTTTTTTATTAAATAATTTCTCCAGAATACTGAAAAATAACAAATAACATTCAAAAAGCATTTAAAGAAAACATAAACGTGTCCTCATTTTGTTTGGAAATAAACTCTTGTAGGATAGAAAGGAATTAGTGTATTATTGGCAACCTATGAGATTCTGCACTATTTACATGTTGTTGGTACCTCTATGTGTATTATTGCCAAACTTCTAAAGCTTCCGTTTTTATTTTTCATTAAACTGTTGGGAGAGGCTGTATGTGAAAGTAACCCCAATGTTAGATGGTGCTTGTAAGCCTGTAAGCACCACCTCTCCCATGTACACACTTGATCGCAAGTGAAGATTTAGTAAACTAAACCTGCACTGACACACACTCACTGTTGGAATGAGAAGGGTGGTCATTTGGGAGGCAGAGGATGACTTCTTCTGAGATCTGAATGGGACGGAGCCTCAGCAACCCTCACTGCACACGGGGCCAGTCTCCGGCTCCCTCTTCCCCTAGGGCAGACCTGTTTGGTTTCTGAGACCATCGCTGCCTGCATGAAAGCTTGCACACACTACACATCATACAGGTTATCCATCGACATCTCTTTGACCCCTACAAAAAATATATAACTTGTCATCATAAAACAATCTCATCTAAAAATCATTCTTATTTTACACTATACAAGCTATTTTACACTCATTTTAATAAATTGCATGTAAAGCTGCAGTAGCCCTTCCCTTCCCAGATTAGTGAATACCAATATGATATATATCTGAAACTATAACTAAATATAAAAATATATTAGAAGTTTCATATTTTAGTATTAGATTTTTCAGTTTCCTATTACACAAATAATTTGGCCACCTTGAATATAAATCAAATTTCTTGTGGCTTTGAAAATGTAAGTTTTGAGTTTACAGAAACTTGGTAAGGTGCACACACAAAGGGCTACTACAGCTTCTGTTTTGTTTAAAATGATCATTCTCAACAGTGAGGAGGAGAAATTCACAAGACTTGTTAGACTCTATGGCACACATAGGGATGCGAGGGATGTGTAGTTTCACAAACATGGAAGTCTGACATACAATTCCACATCACAAAAATCAGTAGCTGAGCTTTCCTGTTACCACCAGGAAAGATAGACCAATTGGTGACAGACGGGAATGTGAAAATGGGTGTTTAGCCACTTTTGCCATATTATGAGATTTATTTTGGGGGTGAAGTTTAGTGAAAGGAATTACTTGGTCTGATTAAAATGTCCCAGCTGTGTTTGTTTTAGCTGGTTATCTGGAATCATAACTTTTAAGAAGTTATGCAACCTACAACAAAAGGTCCTGAAAGACAGTTTACCAGCTTTCTTGCCATCTAACCATTGCAGAGACAGCGCATTAGTACAAACAGGGCCTCTTGGTAGTTGTTTTTTTTTTTAACTAGTCTTTTGCAACCATCATCCACAGTTTACCCAGCAGATCACCGGACTAGGTATTCCACACCAGGTAAGATGGTTAATTTGTACAGCCTATGTAATTCTCCACTAAAGCAGATATATACAAAATAAGAGCTTTTTGACAAGAATACTGGAGATTTGAGTCAATTTTTGTGGTCTTCTGATAGCTAAGTGCCATCAGGTTAGAAGCACCAACCCATTTTCACACAGAAGATTATAGAGTTTATTTAGGAAAGCTATGACCTAGCTGCCCATTTAAACAGCTGTACAATGACTTGAATACAAAAATTATGTATGAAATAATGAGCAAGCATAGTTCACTGAATATAAAGGAAACTGTTAAAACCAGACAGTAATAGCTATAAAAGGCACAACTTCCCTTTTCTGATATACACTTGTAAACTTTTTTCAGGTTTCCATGCATAAATCAAAAAATGCTATCCTAACTATACAGGGGAAAGTACACCAACAGAAAGTCTAGAACATTTTGTCCAGCCAACTGTGAAAAGTATGAGCAGAAAGTTTGTCACACAGACTTGGGGCACTGGTGGTTCAGGTGCCATCCTTCCCTGACAGTGAAGATTACCCCCCACGTTACTATTTGCAATTTTCAGGATTCACCAACTATCACTTTCTCCTTTTGCCATCACTAAAGTGTTGGCTCAACTGCTTCCGTTGCCAAGTCTTGGCCCTCTATAAACCACATGTAGTGCATATTTAAAACAAAAACCAGACAAAAACAAACAAACAAACAAACAAAAAAACAAAACCACTACAAGGAAAAATTGATAAGTTTGTACAATAAAAGCTATAAATTCAACTTTCTTTAAGGCATCCTTTCTTATTAAGGCAGTCACTTTTGATGAAATAGAAGTTTTTTGATATTTCCAGTTGAATATTTTGGTATCTGATTGGTGATGATTTCAGCCAACATCTCTGGGAATTCAACACTTATGGTCTTATCCAAAAATGTTTGGAAGCAATAGTTAAGTAGATTTTCAACCACCTGCAAGATAAAGTATAGTAATGATCAGTTTAAAAAACTTATCAGTGGGGACATCTTGTCTTGTTGGCCTCTATTATTTCTTTTCCCTTAATCTCTGACTACAATATACCACGTCTGCTGGAATTCCCCAGGTAAAAGGGAAGGTTACTTAAGTAAAACAAGCACTTAGGTACCAAAGACATCTTGAATTCCTTAAATTGTGTATAGAATTAAGTGTTCCACGATGAACAGCAGTACCATAATATATGAAGGACACACTCTAATTCAATGGATTAATCTTACATAAATGGAATTCTACCTTTTAAAAAATAGTGCTGTTAAATTCTGTACTAGCATCATGATTATATGCACATGACTAGATGAAATGACATTTCATAATTGGCCTTAAGAAAAATGCGTACCAAACTAAAGTTCACAACTTCAACATTACCACCGAAATCTACAAACAAATCTATTGGTATATGATTACATATAATAATCAGAACATACTTTGTCAGAAAATTCTTCTGATACTTGGATTTATGTTTGACACTTACATCATGCATGGAGTCCAGGAGTTTTGTCAGTTGATAGAACCGCTGCCAGTTCTGACTGGAGTTTCCTTCCCTCTTGACAATGGCTTTTCCTAGCTCTTTGATGTAAGTCATTCTAATTTCATCAAATAGCTCTTGGCTCTTCAAACCTTCCTTAGGAACTAAAAGGTTAAGATACAGTCAGTTAAAGAATTTTTTTGATAACTTTTCAAGTATACAAGTAGGGCATTTATTATCAGCACACTTCATAATTTAAATTGTCTGTATACTCTTACTGTATTCTATTAAAATATAAGCATTTTCAAAGATCATGAAACTATAGCCAAGAAGAGAATATGAGATAACAGAAAACTGAAGGACTCAGCCTTGGGAAAATCATTGTTTCTCATGTGTAAAATGGAGCTGATGATGACACCGTCCTCCTCAGTTCATAAAACGAGTTTGAAGACCAAATGTATATAATTCAGTGATGTTATTCTGCCCTTGACTCTAATTCTAGTACAGACACAGAAGGCTTCAACAAGAGTGTTTACTCCACCAATTAACATCTTGGAATATCTGTGATGTCACCAGTCAGTTAGAACTTTAAAATTAGCATGTAATACATTTTATTAATCAATGCATTAATGTACTGAGTTGATACGATTAAAATCTAAAAAGAAACTAGGTTTAAAAAAATATAGCCCCATATATATGCCTCACTGGGAAACAAATATCTGCTTTCCCTTATGTACTTAGAAATACAGAAAATACCTCATGGATTCTGGATAAGATTGGTATGAGATCAGTTAAAAATTTTTTTCTTTTTTAACCTTGGTATTAGTAAGAAGGACTGTCAGCTGAGGGTTAGTCATGGTTTCCCTTAATCTTGCAGAGATTAGGGTTTCTGTTGAGTGGCTGCACTTCCCAAAGTGTGCTCTTAGGACCTCTGGTTCTGTGTTAATAATGGTTAGGGAAGAAAAGATTTGATGGTCAAAATTTAAGCAAAGCTAAATCATTTCTGCATTTCAGGACTTCTCAGAGCTATAACTATGCACTCTCCAGGGAGGGGAACAAATTGTTTCTCAAACTTAATGAAGAGCAGTGGATTTAGGAGCAAGAAGTCTTGCCCTGTGGAATTTAGTGTAACCTCCTTGAACCTCTGTTTTCCTATTCTGTCTTTCTCACTGGATTTTTAAAAATAAAACAATTTATGTATAATTAACATATAAATAACATTAGTTTTGGATACCACATAATGATTAGATATTTGTACATATTTCAAAATATAAGACTAATTAACATCACCATACACTGTTACATTTTTTTCTTCTGACAACTTTAAAGATTTACTTTCTTAGCAACTTTCAAATACATAATATGGTATTATTGACTATAGTTGTCATGCTCTACCTTAACGGCCCCATGGCTACTTAATTTTTAGCTGGAAGTTTGTACTTTTTACTCCCCTTCACCTATTTCTCCCCCAAACCATTTCTCTGATATCCACCAATCTGTTCTAACTATGGGCTTGGTTTTTTTTTTTGTTTGTTTAATTTTTAACATTCCACATACAAGTAAGATCATATGGTTACTTGTCTTATCTCTGTCTGGGTACTTCACTTAGCATAATGCTCTCAAATTCTATCTGTGTTGTTGTAAATGGCAAGACGTCATCATTTTTTATGGCTGAATAATATTCCATTGAATATATATACACTACACTATCTTTATCTATTCATACATTGATGGCCGCTTAGGTTGCTTCCATATCCTGGGTATTTGTAAATAATGCTGCAGTGAACATCGGGGTACAGATAGATATCTTTTTGAGTTAGTTTTGGTTTTCCTTGAATACCCAGAAGTGGAATTACTAGATCATAGGGTAGTTCTACTTTTAATTTGTTGAGGAACCTCAATACTATTTTCCATAATGGCTGGGCCAATTTACATACCTACCAACAGTTTATGAAGGTTTTCTTTTCTCCACATCCTTGTCAGCACTTTTTTTTTCGATACTAGCCATACCTCATTGAGGTTTTCATTTGCATTTCCCTCATTAGTGATGTTGAGCACCTTCTCATGTACCTGTTGGCCATGTGTATAGCTTCTTTGGAAAAATGTCTATTTAGGTTCTCTCTTCACTTTTTAATTGGATGGTTTGGGTTTTTTTGTTTTGTTTTTTTGCTACTGAGTTGTGTGAGTTCTTTATATATTTTGGACATTAATCCCTTTTAGATATGATTTGCAATTATTTTCTCCCACTTGGTAGGCTGTCTTTTCATTTTGTTGATGGTTTCTTTTGCTGTGCAGAAGCTTTTTAGTTTGATGTAGACCCAGTTGTTTATTAGTGCTTTTGTTGCCTTTGCTTTGGTGTCAGATCCAAAAAATCATCTCCAAGATTAAGTCAAAGAATTTATTTCCTATGTTTTCTTCTAGGAGTTTTATGGTTTCATGTCTTATGTTCAAGTGCTTGATTTATTTTGAGTTAGTTTTTGTGTACCATGTTAAGATGGTGGTCTAGTTTGATTGTTTTGCATTTGGTTGTCCAGTTTCCCCAACATCATTTATTGAAGAGTCTGTTCTTTACCCATTTTATATTCTTGGCTCCTTTGTTATAAATTAATTGACCATAATGCATGAGTTTATTTCTGGTTTCTCTTCCAGTGATCTGTGTCAGTTTTTGTACCAGTACCATACTGTTTTGATTACTAGAGCTTTGCAATATAATTTGAAACCAGGGAGCATGATGCCTGGAGACTGCTTTGGCTAGCCTGGGTCTGTTAACAGTTCTGACTAGGATTCATGAGAGCAAGCCAGACTTCAGTCTGAGGTTATGCATATTATCATGGATCTTGAGGATCAACAAGGACTTACAGTCACAGGCCCTCACTGGGTGGGCCCTGGAGTTCTCCAGATCATGACACAATGACCACTCATTGTGTTTTCAGTTTCACTTGGTTGTGCTGCTCTGCAGCTGGGCAAGGTTCCTGTGAAGGTCTGTGCAGAATCTAAGTGCAAACAAGAGCCTTTTTCCTTTTTAATCTTACCTCTTTTTTCTGAGTTCCCTAGTTTTCACTGACTGTATTTCATATTCCATTTTCTCTCCTCTCAGTATATTATTCTTTTTAAAGATTGTTCCTAGTGGTTCCCCTAGAGTTCACAACATTCACAACTAAATTTCCTTTCAAACAATAGTTTATAGGTAGTACAGGTACCTTAAAACAGTATTCCCAGTCCCTCCACTGATCCCTTTTAATATTGTTGTCATTCATTTCACTTACCTATATGTTACAATCATCCAATACATTGTTGCTATCACTATTTTAAAGTTATCTGTTAGATCATTAAGAAAAAAATGAAATTTTACCTTCATTTATTCCTTTTCTAATGTGGAGTGCTTCTGACCTATATTCTTTTCTTCTTTAAACATTTTATAGGAGCTCTACTGATGACTAATTTTTTCAGTTTATGTGTCTGGGAAAGTCTTTATTGTGCCTTCAATTTGAAGGATAATTTCACTGGATATAGCTAGATTGGTGGTGTTTTTCTTTCAACACTTAAATATTTCACTCTACTCCTTTCCTGCATGGTTCCTGATGAGAATTCTGGTGTAAACGTTATCCTTGTTCCTCTATAGGTAAGCTGTTTTTTCTTTCTGACTTCCTTCAAGATTTTCTTTTTCCAGTTGGAATAAAACATACCTAGGTGTAGATTTTTTTTTTAGTTTTTTGGTTTTCTGAGCTTCCTGGATCTATGTTTTGGTATGGGTCATTAATTTTGGAAAATTCTCAGCCATTATTCTATGTTTCTTCTTTTTCTTTCTTTTACCTCTGATATTCCCATTACTTTTTTGTTATGCTTTTTGTAGTGGTCCCTATAGTTCTTGAACCTTCTCTGTATTTGAATTTGGGAAGTTTCTTTTATTTTCAAGTTCAGTGAGTCTTTCCTAGGCCCTTGCCCAGTCTAGAAATGAGCCTCTCAGAAGACATATTCTTCATTCCCATTACAGTATTTTTAATTTCCAGCATTTATTTTTGATTGTTTGTTTCCACCACTTCACTTACATTATACATGTATTCCTGCCTGTAATGTATTTTTTCCATTAGAACCCACAACATATTAGTTATAGTTATTTTACATTCCCTATCTCATAATTACAACATGAGTCTCATCTGAGGGTTCTGATGCTTGTCTCTTCGAATTGTGTTTTTTTCTATTCTTTTTGCATACCTTGTAATTGTTCCTAAATAGCTATGTTCTGCAGCATTCTCAGCTCTAATATCCAGTTATTATACTGGGGCCCTATTACATGGTTGTAAGGTGTTGGAGACATGGAGTGTTTTATGCCTTTATGATGATACCTGCTTTCTTTAGTAGTACTGAGTTCAGTGGCTGTGACCTTTGCAGGTATTTTCTGAACCTTTTTAAAAAATTCTCTCTACCGAGGAGGGAGCCAAGATAGTGGCATGAGTAGAGCAGTGGAAATCTCCTCCCAAAACCAAATGTATCTATGAAAATATAACAAAGACAACCCTTCCTAGAATAAAGACCAGAGGACACAGGACAATATCCAGACCACATCCGCACCTGCGAGAACCCAGCGCCTCGCGAAGGGGGTAAGATACAAGCCCCGGCCCCGCGGGAGCCGAGCGCCCCTCCCCCCAGCTCCCGGCGGGAGAAGAGCAGGCAGAGCGGGAGGGAGACGGAGCCCAGGACTGCCGAACACCCAGCCCCAGCCATCCGGGCCAGAGTGCAGACACAGTGCGTGCCCGGTGGCCTTAGAAAAACCTTGTCTGTGGGCTAAGTCTGTTCTGTGTCACCTGTTTATGACTTTTGGTCTATAGTCTCCCTTCAGAAAAGGCCATCTCCTTCCTTATTGATAATCTCACCTGGAAATCTGGCCCATTCACGCAGGGATGCTAAGGAAACAGGGCAGCAAGAACAGTGAGCGGGCACCGGAGGCCTGGTGCCGGAGGACATAAGAAAAGTGAGCAGCCATCTATTTTTTTTTTTTTTTCTGTTTTGTTTTGGCGAGCACTTTTTGGAAGTCTTAAAGGGATAGGGACCCCAATACTAGGGAAACAGGGCAGCAAGACCGGTGAGCAGATGCCTGAGGCTGGCGCCGGAGAATAAAGAAAAACGAGCAGCCATTTTTAATTTTTTTAATTTAAAACTTTTTTTTTTTTTGGTGGTCGTTTTGTTTTGGCGGGTGCTTTTTGGAAGTCTTAAAGGGGCAGGGCGGGACACTTAGTCCAGAGGTAGGGAATCCGGGGATCTCTGGGCACCCTAACCCCTGGGCTGCAGGGAGCAGGGAGGCCCCTTACGGAGATAAATAGCCTCCCAGCCGCTCCTGCTCCAACGCGACTCCACCACTTTGGAGTAGCGGCCCGAGCCAGGCCACGCCCACAGCAACAGCGGAGATTAACTCCATAGCAGCCGGGCAGGAAGCAGGAACCCTGTCTGCACGCAGCTGCGCAGCACAAGCCACTAGAGGTCGCTGTTCTCCCAGGAGAGGAGGGCCACAAACCAACAAGAAGGGAAGTTCTTACAGCCGTCACTTGTCCCAGTTCTGCAGACTATTCCTATCACCATGAAAAGGCAAAGCTACAGGCAGACAAAGATCACAGAGACAACACCAGAGAAGGAGACAGACCTAACCAGTCTTCCTGACAAAGAATTCAAAATAAGAATCATAAACATGCTGACAGAGATGCCGAGAAATACGCAAGAGAAATGGGTGAAGTCCGGAGGGAGATCACAGATGCCAGAAAGGAGATCGCAGAAATGAAACAAACTCTGGAAGGGTTTATAAGCAGAATGGATAGAATGCAAGAGGCCATTGATGGAATTGAAACCAGAGAACAGGAACGCATAGAAGCTGACATAGAGAGAGATAAAAGGATCTCCAGGAATGAAACAATGTTAAGAAAAGTATGTGACCAATCCAAAAGGAACAATATCTGTATTATAGGGGTACCAGAAGAAGAAGAGAGAGGAAAGGGGATGGAAAGTATCTTGGAAGAAATAATTGCTGAAAACTTCCCCAAACTGGGGGAGGAAATAATCGAACAGACCACGGAAATACACAGAACCCCCAACAGAAAGGATCCAAGGAGGACAACACCAAGACACATAATAAATAAAATGGCAAAGATCAAGGACAAGGAAAGAGTTTTAAAGGCAGCTAGAGAGAAAAAGGTCACCTATAAAGGAAAACCCATCAGGCTAACATCAGACTTCTCGACAGAAACCCTACAGGCCAGAAGAGAATGGCATGATATATTAAATACAATGAAACACAAGGGCCTTGAACCAAGGATACTGTATCCAGCACGACTATCATTCAAATATGATGGTGGGATTAAACAATTCCCAAACAAACAAAAGCTGAGGGAATTTGCTTCCCACAAACCACCTCTACAGGACATCTTACAGGGACTGCTCTAGATGGAAGCACTCCTAGAAAGAGCACAGCACAAAACACCCAACATATGAAGAATCGAGGAGGAGGAATAAGAAGGGAGAGAAGAAAAGAATCTCCAGACAGTGTATATAACAGCTCAATAAGCGAGCTAAGTTAGGCAGTAAGATACTAAAGAGGCTAACCTTGAACCTTTGGTAACCACGAATTTAAAGCCTGCAATGGCAATAAGTACATATCTTTCAATAGTCACCCTAAATGTTAATGGGCTGAATGCACCAATCAAAAGACATAGAGTAATAGAATGGATAAAAAAGCAAGACCCATCTATATGCTGCTTACAAGAAATTCACCTCAAACCCAAAGACATGTACAGACTAAAAGTCAAGGGATGGAAAAACATATTTCAAGCAAACAACAGCGAGAAGAAAGCAGGGGTTGCAGTACTAATATCAGACAAAATAGACTTCAAAACAAAGAAAGTAACAAGAGATAAAGAAGGACACTACATTAATAATAAAGGGCTCAGTCCAACAAGAGGATATAACCATTCTAAATATATATGCACCCAACAGAGGAGCACCAGCATATGTGAAACAAATACTAACAGAACTAAAGGGGGAAATAGACTGCAATGCATTCATTCTAGGAGACTTCAACACACCACTCACCCCAAAGGATAGATCCACTGGGCAGAAAATAAGTAAGGACACGGAAGCACTGAACAACACAGTAGAGCAGATGGACCTAATAGACATCTATAGAACTCTACATCCAAAAGCAACAGGCTATACATTCTTCTCAAGTGCACATGGAACATTCTCCAGAATAGACCACATACTAGGCCACAAAAAGAGCCTCAGAAAATTCCAAAAGATTGAAATCCTACCAACCAACTTTCCAGACCACAAAGGCATAAAACTAGAAATAAACTGTACAAAGAAAGCAAAGAGGCTCACAAACACATGGAGGCTTAACAACACGCTCCTAAATAATCAATGGATCAATGACCAAATCAAAATGGAGATCCAGCAATATATGGAAACAAATGACAACAACACCACTAAGCCTCAACTTCTGTGGGACCCAGCAAAAGCAGTATTAAGAGGAAAGTATATAGCAATCCAAGCATATTTAAAAAAGGAAGAACAATCCCAAATGAATGGTCTAATGTCACAATTATCAAAATTGGAAAAAGAAGAACACATGAGGCCTAAGGTCAGCAGAAGGAGGGACATTATAAAGATCAGAGAAGAAATAAATAAAATTGAGAAGAATAAAACAATAGCAAAAATCAATGAAACCAAGAGCTGGTTCTTCGAGAAAATAAACAAAATAGATAAGCCTCTAGCCAGACTTATTAAGAGGAAAAGAGAGTCAACACAAATCAACAGTATCAGAAACGAGAAAGGAAAAATCACGATGGACGCCACAGAAATACAAAGAATTATTAGAGAATACTATGAAAACCTATATGCTAACAAGCTGGGAAACCTAGGAGAAATGGACAACTTCCTAGAAAAATACAACCTTCCAAGACTGACCCAGAAAGAAACAGAAAATCTAAACAGACCAATTACCAGCAACGAAATTGAAGCGGTAATCAAAAAACTACCAAAGAACAAAACCCCCGGGCCAGATGGATTTACCTCGGAATTTTATCAGACATACAGGGAAGACATAATACCCATTCTCCTTAAAGTTTTCCAAAAAATAGAGGAGGAGGGGATACTCCCAAACTCATTCTATGAAGCTAACATCACCCTAATACCAAAAGCAGGCAAAGACCCCACCAAAAAAGAAAACTACAGACCAATATCCCTGATGAACGTAGATGCAAAAATACTCAACAAAATATTAGCAAAACCGAATTCAAAAATACATCAAAAGGATCATACACCATGACCAAGTGGGATTCATCCCAGGGATGCAAGGATGGTACAACATTCGAAAGTCCATCAACATCATCCACCACATCAACAAAAAGAAAGACAAAAACCACATGATCATCTCCATAGATGCTGAAAAAGCATTTGATAAAGTTCAACATCCATTCATAATAAAAACTCTAAGCAAAATGGGAATAGAGGGCAAGTACCTCAACATAATAAAGGACATATATGATAAACCCACAGCCAACATTATATTGAACAGCGAGAAGCTGAAAGCATTTCCTCTGAGATCGGGAACTAGACAGGGATGCCCGCTCTCCCCACTGTTATTTAACATAGTACTGGAGGTCCTAGCCACGGCAATCAGACAAAACAAAAAAAATGCAAGGAATCCAGATTGGTAAAGAAGAAGTTAAACTGTCACTATTTGCAGATGACATGATACTGTACATAAAAAACCCTAAAGACTCCACCCCAAAACTACTAGAACTGATATCGGAATACAGCAAAGTTGCAGGATACAAAATCAACACACAGAAATCTGTGGCTTTCCTATACACTAACAATGAACCAACAGAAAGAGAAATCAGGAAAACAACTCCATTCACAATTGCTTAAAAAAAAAAAATACCTAGGAATAAACCTAACCAAAGAAGTGAAAGACTTATATTCTGAAAACTACAAGTCACTCTTAAGAGAAATTAAAGGGGACACTAACAGATGGAAACTTAACCCATGCACGTGGCTAGGAAGAATTAATATCATCAAAATGGCCATCCTGCCCAAAGCAATATACAGATTTGATGCAATCCCTATGAAACTACCAGCAACATTCTTCAATGAACTGGAACAAATAATTCAAAAATTCATATGGAAACACCAAAGACCCCGAATAACCAAAGCAATCCTGAGAAAGAAGAATAAAGTAGGGGGGATCTCACTCCCCAACTTCAAGCTCTATTATAAAGCCATAGTAATCAAGACAATTTGGTACTGGCACAAGAGCAGAGCCACAGACCAATGGAACAGACTAGAGAATCCAGACATTAACCCAGACATATATGGTCAATTAATATTTGATAAAGGAGCCATGGACATAAAATGGCGAAATGACAGTCTCTTCAACAGGTGGTGCTGGCAAAACTGGACAGCTACATGTAGGAGAATGAAACCGGACCATTGTCTAACCCCATATACAAAAGTAAACTCAAAATGGATCAAAGACCTGAATGTAAGCCATGAAACCATTAAACTCTTGGAAGAAAACATAGGCGAAAACCTCTTAGACATAAACATGAGTGACCTCTTCTTGAACATATCTCCCTGGGCAAGGAAAACAACAGCAAAAATGAGTAAGTGGGACTATATTAAGCTGAAAAGCTTCTGTACAGCAAAAGACACCATCAATAGAACAAAAAGTAACCCTACAGTATCGGAGAATATATTTGAAAATGACACATCCGATAAAGGCTTGACGTCCAGAATATATAAGGAGCTCACACGCCTCAACAAACAAAAAACAAATAACCCAATTAAAAAACGGGCAGAGGAACTGAACAGACAGTTCTCCAAAAAAGAAATACAGATGGCCAACAGATACATGAAAAGATGCTCCACATCGCTAATTATCAGAGAAATGCAAATTAAAACTACAATGAGGTATCACCTCACACCAGTAAGGATGGCTGCCATCCAAAAGACAAACAACAACAATTGTTGGCGAGGCTGTGGAGAAAGGGGAACCCTCCTACACTGCTGGTGGGAATGTAAGTTAGTTCAACCATTGTGGAAAGCAGTATGGAGGTACATCAAAATGCTCAAAACAGACCTACCATTTGATCCAGGAATTGCACTCCTAGGAATTTACCCTAAGAATGGAGCAATCAAGTATGAGAAAGATCAGTGCACCCCTATGTTTATCGCAGCACTATTTACAATAGCCAAGAATTGGAAGCAACCTAAATGTCCATCGATAGATGAATGGATAAAGAAGGTGTGGTACATATACACAATGGAATACTACTCAGCCATAAGAAAAGGGCAAATCCTATCATTTGCAGCAACATGGATGGAGCTGGAGGGTATTATGCTCAGTGAAACAAGCCAAGCGGAGAAAGAGAAATACCAAATGATTTCACTTATCTGTGGAATATAAGCACAAAGGAAAAACTTAAGGAACAAAACAGCAGCAGAATCACAGAACTCAAGAATGGACTAACAGGTACCGAAGGGAAAGGGACTGGGGAGGATGGGTGGGTAGGGAGGGATAAGGGGGGTGGAGAAGAAGGGGGGTATTAAGATTAGCATGCATGGGGGGGTGGGAGAAAGGGGAGGGCTGTACAACACAGAGAAGGCAAGTAGTGATTCTACAACATTTGCTATGTTGATGGACAGTGACTGTAAAGGAGTTTATAGGGGGGACCTGGTATAGGGGAGAGCCTAGTAAACATAATATTCGTCATGTAAGTGTACATTAGTGATACCAAAAAAAAAAAAAAGGCAGTTCCTGTGTGGTAACCTCCAATGAGTTCTACACAAGGGTATAAAGGGCATATAAAAGTGTAAAAAAGGGTCTGTTTGTGTTTATACATATAGAGAGGATCAAAGCCTAATTGGGCTACCCCAAAAATGAACTAAGATACGATATGAAAGAGAACTTCCAACATCAGCACTCTCTGGAAGACTCATGCCAGAAGATGATCATCAAAAAACCCCAACAAAGATCCACGCACTGCTACAGCTGTAGATGCACTCATCCCACCAGCTCCTGGACTTGCCATGGGAATGAAGGAGATATCTAAGCTGGCCTGTGCATACAGTAAAACAACAAATTTGACTGGATCTATACTGTTGGAACTCAACCAAGAATTTGGAGAAGTGCAAATTGTAGCGCTCCAAAATCTTACAACTACAGACTATTTACTGTTAAAAGAACATATGGGATGTGAACAGTCCCCAGGAATGGGTTGTTTTAATTTGTCTGATTTCTCTCGGACTGTTCGGGTTCAGTTGGACAATATCCACCATATCATAGATAGGTTTTCACAAATGCCTAAGGTGACTAACTGGTTTTCTTGATTTCACTGGAGATGGCTGGTAATTACAGGTATGCTTTGGTTATGTAACTATACTCCTACTATGTTAATGTGTGTGTGCAATTTAATTAGTAGTTTAAAACCTATACATGCTGAAGTTACTCTACAAGAAGCTATGTTAAAGAAATAATCAATCTTCCCATGTTTTCTTCCACCTGCTACTTCTATAGCTTTTCTTCTTCCTTCCTAATTACAACCCTTAAATTGAATTCGTGCCTCATATCAAATTTACTGAGTATCATAATTCTTCCAAGTGGTAAAGATACCTCAAGACAAATGCTGGGCATAGAAGCCACAGGGCATAAATCTGCAAAGAAGTAAAAAGCTAACCTTTTCAAACAATAAGGCTTCTCTCTCACTTACCAACTTTACATTTCCCTGTATGGCCCTGGAAGATGACTGGTTAGCCAGAGATGGGTAAGATTCCTCAAGGGAGGAACAACCTAAGACAGGCACAGCGCAGGGGGGCCATCAGGTGAGAAATTGGGGAGCAACAGAGGTGAGGCTTAGAACCTCACCCTCCCTGTTCTGAGAGAAATCTTCTGCATACGTGGATGTTTTATTGCTCTTGTCTAGCTTGGATTAACACATAATCTACAGGCACACACCTGATCATCTACACTTGCTCTCTTACAACAGTAAACTATGTTTTCTACCTTTATCTTGTATCTACCTACCACTTCAGCATTTTATTAAAAATAATAATAATAAAGAGAGAAATGTGGTATCCACACATAAATCAAGTATAAAAATAAAATGAGTGTTCATATTTGAACTGACTGTTTATAGTTCATAATGCATGAGCAAAACCGAAAGTTTCTGTGATGACTGCCCTTGTACTGTTCACTATGTAACTTATTCATTATGTAAGAATTTGTTCTCCATGTAAGAACTTGTTTGTTATGCCTCAGAAGATTGGAGACTGACGAAAATTAGGCTTGGGGTGGATTAATGATTGTGCATTGAGCAGACTCCTCTATACAGAATTTTATTGTTGTTAACAACCATTTGATCAATAAATATGAGAGATGCTCTCACAACAACAACAACAGAAAGAAAAAAAAAAAGAAAAGGAAACTCCTCACCTTCTTCAGTCCTATTCTCTAACCGAGACAAAGGAAGGTAGGCTCCAGAAATGGCTTCCTTCTCTTGACTTCCCATTCCCATTCTCACCCTCCCTTTCACCCAGGGTTTCTCAACCTTGGCACTACTGACACTTTGGGCCAGATCCTTCTTTGTGGTGGGGGCCATCCTGTGCATTGCAGGATATTTAAAAGCATCCTTGGCCTTTAGCCACTAGATGCTTGTAGTACCCCTCCCTCCAGTCATGACGATCAGAAATGTCCAAAGACATTGCCAAATATCCTGAGGGTATCATTGACCCAATCAAGAATCACTGCCTAGCATTTTCTTGTTCCCTGAACCAAGGCTATAGAGGCCAGAAACGTTTTCCTTTACCTTTGCTTTCATCCTCTTTTTAATAGGGTAAACATGAGGCATTAAGTGTGAAGATTAACATCCTTACCCAGTAGGCACTGGGCATTTTGGAAAGTCACAACAGAATACAGGGAGGCAGTGCCCATAAATGAAGTTCTCCATCACAAATCCAGGAAGGCATTAACATGTGAGCTAAGGCCAGCACTTTCACTGTTTAGAGCCAGGGTAGCTTTGAGATGCTGCAACCTCTGAATAAGAGTGGAATATCTGAAGTCATGATACATGTCTTTTAACTGGGTTGTTTAAACCATTTACATTTAATATTAATACTACTATCGGTGGTTTTAAATCGGCCATCTTATTGTGTTTTCCACTTATTCCTTGTATTTGGTTTCCTTTTTCTCTTTTCTATTGTTGGATTCTACTTGGGATTACATTACATAATTTTTAAAAATTCAAAAAAAATTCTCTCTACCCTCCATTCCCTTCCCTTATATGAGGCTAGGAAGGTAAAGGAGGCTGGAATTATCTGTTTGCCCTTTCCCCTTAGATCAGATAAGGCTGTTACAGCAGTTTCCCTTAAGAGGAGATCTTTCTGTAATGTTTATGGGCTTTTGGAGATAAACCCCAAGAAGGTGTGGGGAAAAAGCCCTCCTAAGACTGTGTCCCCAGAGTTTTTAACTCTCAAGCCATTCCTCAGTCTCCAGGAATTTATCAAAATTACCATAAGTGTTTCTAGCAGTTATTGGCTCCAATAGTACTCTTCCCAAGAAGCTGTCTTGGTTGTGCTGCTCTGTATTTGCTTGTTTCTCCAGCTTTTGAGGTGATTCTCTGAGACCTCAATTACCTGGTGGATTTTTCCGTTTAGCTTTTTCTTATTGTGAAGATGGGAATGGTAACTTGGAAGTTGTTTACTTGTTGGAGCTGAGAGTGGAAATTCACCTTCATTCTTCAATTTATTTTCTTTAGTATTTTGAAGAAAAAAATTCGATTCTCAGTTGATGCTCTTCAGTTAGCTGTATTTTATATACTATGTGGAATTCACTGAGCTGCCTGGGGTTTAGTGTCTTTTAACAATTCTGGAAAGTTTTCAGCCATTACCTCTTTGTATAATTCCTTTCCTTACTCTTTCACCTTTGATTTTGGATCTCTGATGGTTATGTTAGACCAGAGCTTTTCTCAACTGGTGTACTGTAAATGGGTTACTGGTGTACTGTGAATGGGTTACTGGTGTACTGTGAATGGGGTACTGGTCTGCCATACTGGTCACACGTAGCATTTTTCACTTCAGTGGGCTATGCTGTATGAATGCTATTTTTAATGTTCATTATGACATGATAATAAAATTGTTGTGTAGCATTACCCACTTACATATGCACAAAATATACCAAATAAGTATAAAGAAGTGTACATATATACATTTTGTGCATTTAAAAACTATATTCTGGCTAATTTCTTCAGATATGTATTTCAGCTTAAATGTCTTTTCAAATGTATCTAATTTGCTTTTAGATCCACTCATTGTGTTTTCAATTTCACTTATATTTCTAACTATTGTCTTTAAACTTACTAACTATACTAATACACCAGGCTGTGCGTTTGCCCTCTAAGAGAAAGCCAGCTTCAGAGTGCGGCTTATGTTTTTGGGTTCCTGCCTGCTTTAAAATTTTTTTAATCCAGCATTTAAGTGGGAGGTTAGGGTACCTGAATTCCAGTATTCTATGAGAGTTAAAGTTTAAATATACCTTAAGGCATGTATTTTCATCCTCATGTTTTTATTATTATTATTTTAAGGAACAGTAATATGTAGTGGTTCAATGAACTTTTTCTTATGAATGAAAAAAATACATATATCTATTGAGTCTGCTATGTATAAAATACCATTTTTTACAGATTGGATTGGTTAGTCTCTTGGCACTGACCTATACCTGTTGAAAAAGTGAGCTACTTACTCAAATAATATCAAGCTCACTTCTTCAACAAGTACACTTCTGTAGGTAAGCTTTAAAAAGTCTCTAGCAATGACCTCTACCTTTAGGTTTTTTAATGGGTTGTGGAAAGTTCTCTTGCCTTGATTGAAATATTATTAATATTCTTTAAATCCACTAATATAAAACACTTCTTGTAGAACAAAGATAGTAGGAAAGCATTAGGATTGATGTGTACTTTGGAAAAGCTTAAATATAGTCATGTGCAATATCCATAGCTTTAAGTTATTTGGCAGCTTTGAAACCATAGTTACTAATGAAATGAAGACTCTTATAAAGTGAAAATTTACTTACCCAGCCATCAACTCAGTAAACACTACTAACCTAATGCATAATTTTTACTGGAAAGGCCTAAAATTTATAATACCATCTGGTTCACAGACCTTTTATTGTAGAAAAGTGCTACATTTTTACTAATACAGACAAGATACCTTGTATTTTTCAAAAGCTTTCTAGTTTTACTAAGTAATGCCTTTCTTAGTTGGAGGTAGTCTCACTAAAGCTTATAAAATTTAAAGTTACTGGTATTAAATTGTTGCTATTTCTAGGTAGACAACCTCTGTCCAACAGTCTGTCTCCAACGCTGCATTAAGCAGTCCTCTAATAATAATCAAGCACACCTTTTGTAGGATGTATCTTTTTCTCCCACAGTTTCTTACATATAGGGGTACTCAGTTTGTGTAACTAAAAATGGATGAAAAGCAATGGAGAACAAAAATCCTTCTGGTTGGCTTTCTTTCCCCACATTTTCTATAGTGATGTTAGCAAAGGTCACAGAAAGGAAGGAAGAAGTCTATACATATACTATATTAAGAGAGATACACTTCACATACCTTTCTGTTTCTACATGTCACCTCTTTGTCTTATTAATCTTGGTATCTCCAGCTATGTCCTTCTGAAAATTTACATTTATGAAAACCTAAGTTATCTGACCAGTAAACAGTAGTAGACTTGGTATAATTATTAGTGCTATGTATTCTAATAAATCCTTGAAATCTGTAATTCATGCTTTTGACATATTTGGACATATTTAGAAATAAAGTTTAGAAGTGAATAGGTTTCTACCAACCTGAAGAGAGAAGCAGTAAAGTTTTCATGCAGAGGTACTCTTCATAAGATACCTGAAGCCTGTGTAACTCAGAGGAAATATATAGCATATGTTTACATTGGTCATACATACAGGGTAGAGACATTCTCTGCCTGTGGAAGACAAATACCAGTGTTTGAGTTAGAAGAAATAGCGTTTGTTCCCAAAAAGCACATTTCTTTGTTACTGAATTTTGGAAAACCTTCCTTAAACTTTTTCCTGGGTATAAAAAAGTCTAAAGAGACTACTGAATAACCTGATTTTACATTGGAGAAATTATTTTTCTATCATGCATGCCATGTATTTATTGCTTTAAGAATTATTCCTACAGAATTTATTGTCCATTAGAGAACACAGTTTTATATTATACCCATTTAAAAATCAAAAGCACTTTTTCACAGCATTCCAACCTCAAGACAACTCTGTGTGATAACTGTTTATAGTTATGCAGACAGGTCAAAACTAGAACTCAACTCTAGGCTTTCTGATAACCAAAATCTGCCTCTGACAGACATTATGTGACTGAATATCCTTCTAAATAAAGGACCCAGATGAATTCTCAGTTGATTCTCAAGAGACATTATCACATCTACAGTTTTCAAGCAGATCTCTAAAGGTTCCTAACTTTGAAATGGACACTAAGAAATGCCCAGTTTATGGTTTTAGAAATACTTCAAGATCTGTTTTTTCTTAGTTTCTGACAGAAAGTGTCTTGGACTTAACAGAAAAAAAATATTTCTCTCTATTGAAGATGTTTATTTCTTTATATGATAAATCAGACATGAACTGTATGCTACCCAAAGTGATGACACAGGAGTTCACATGACACTCCAAATTTAAGATCTACTCTTAGCAAAGAGGCACCTTCCCAATCCCTTACTAAGAATTAAACATTCTTTTTCTGGGAACTATGTTCTTCTCTTTTAGTTTCTTGTGCATGGCAACTTTGACAAAATTACAATATATTTGAGAGTACAGTAAAAATTCAACTCTAGTTGGCTGTTTAAAAAAAAACTATTTTTTACATTATGACCTACCAACAATGAAGAGAGACTGTTTTACAGCTGCTAGATGGTCAGAACTTGAGTGCATACTTTTAACACCCAAAACCTATCTGTCCAGAAACTAGAGTGGTACAGAAATACAGGGGGCCGAGGAGGCAGCCGGCCCAGCTCACCCAGCAGCATGGAGGCGTAAGAATGGGAAGTAAGAATGCGTCTTCTAAACTATTCTTCCTGTTAGTCGTCCGTCCTCCAGCAGAGCTGAACATGGGGGAAAAATTCTGTAATTCCTGCTTTACATAAGGCATGTATGTGGCATTATCAGGTCATGCTGTGACTGTTTATATTTGAGTACCCCTCAAATAAAAAAAACCTGAATTAGATTAAGTTTACAGAAAAACAAGGATAAGCTGGTGTTTCGTATATATCTCTGTTCAGTTTTAATCCCAATTAAATGAGTTCTTATTGCCTTTTTAGAAAGTGACTCTAAGGTAGTAAATACTGCCAACATGATGTTTTTAAATAAGCATGGCCAGATTCTGAAATGAGCAACAAGTACTTAGATTTTAGATGTCTTTGACTTCACATACAAGCTTCATGTATTTATCAGTTCAATTGTGATACAGTAGTTGGAACAGTTCCCTTTTTGCAATATAGTCAAGGCGACTTCTTTTTCTGACACAGATACCTAAGAGTATGTGTGGGGATCTGGCCAAGCACATAGCAGTGCCTCCTAGGTGAGGGCAGAGATACAGGCCTTTCTTGGAATAATAAGAGATTGATCACAGCATATGTATTTCACATGCCTCTTGTCTTGTGACTTCTCACTGTGCAGCCTGATCCTTCTCCTTCAGTCTCCCTTGTCAGCTCAAATGACACTTCCTCCAGGGAGCCATGAGGAACCTTGCCTTGTCTTGTTCTCTGCTCATGTGTACCAGGCACGTATTAGGAGTTATGGTGACCATTTATTGTTTCTCTCTAATTCATTCTCCATCATGTTACCCTCATTTGAAACTCTCCACTGGCTTCCTCTTGTTCCTAGAAAAAAATCTAAATTCCATTCACAGCCTACAAGATTCTGCTTGACTTGGCCTGCATCCGCTTCTCTAAACTTGTACAATATCCTTAAACAGCTTTCTCTCAATTACTAACACATGCGAAGGTTGATATTAGGCTCTCCAAAATAATTTTGGTGATTTATTTTATTTTCCCCATCAGAATGTCAGCAGGGGCCTCATCTATTGTATTCACTATTATAGCTCAAGCTCCAAAAATAGTGTCTGGCACTTGGTGAGTACTCAAATATCACTGAATGAATACTGTGCTGGAAAATAAGTATCTCTAATACAGAAACAACACTAAGTTGAACTTAACTCAATAGTTCAGCCAGGGATTTTAGACTAGTTTTTTTATGTAACTAGCCAAATAGAGGGAAAACCTGAAATCGCTGCTTTAGGTAGTTCCCATTTACCCTGCCAGGTATGTGCCCTTGGTGTTACCTAGTAGTAGCATAACATTTGTTCTGAATCTAGAATTACCCCGCTACTTGCAGCTCAATAAGAATTTCTTACAAAGTTTTCGGAGTTAGTATCGTCCAGGCTCTATGAAAACCACTTAACAATAAGGTGAGCTTACTACATTATAAGGCAGGCCCTCCCGTTTAACACTCATCTCAAATAGATGCTTTTCTGTCATTTCAACCCATTTTGTTTGTGCCCGACACACCAACAGACAGTGTGTTGGCTCTATGTCCACAGACTCTCTCTTTAGGCTGTGCTCAGCACTCCAGGTCTCTCTCTCTTTCGTCCAAACATGCCTTGTTCATCAATTCATGTTAATTTCCCAACTCCTTGCCATCTGGACAGATTTCAAGTGGTCACTGTTACTTCTAATACGGCTTCCAGTTCTGAACACAAACTACTAATGATGTATTGACTCACAGAGAATGCAGTGGGACTGTTACTCCAATACCATGATTTTAAGATTTCATTAATTTTTTTGAACCCTTGTTAACAACACACCGAGCTAATTAAATAAATCTCCATTTTTTTTCACACAAACAAAAATCTCCATTTTTTCCTCAGCTCAGACCATGGGTATGTGTGTGAGTATGTGGGAGCTCCGTTTGCTTTCTAATAAAGGAGATAAGTTGTAATACAAAGTAAGGTCTTATAAGCATCATGAGTTTAGGGTATGTTTGAAGAATGGACCATCTGAGTGGAAACTATGACTGAAAAGGAAAATGAGAGAGAAAATGAGTCCCGGTTCTGGAAAGCCAAAAACCATGCTGAGCGTGCGTGGGTGGCCACTGAGGAGACACCCGTGTGGGCAGGTGTGGGAATGGGTCACGCTGCTTTAGGGAGGAAAGGTACTCACTGGAGGCAGAAACTAGTTAGGAAGCAACGGCAGTTTGAGCCTGGGGGGAGTGGATAGCAAGAATATCTAACAGACAGAAGCTTTGGCCTAGACAGCAAGAGAACAGCTCCTTTGTAAAATCTTAAAACTTGGTTGGTTTTCACCCAATTTAAAAAACATGAAATAGAATTTTTTTTTTCAGTCATAAACACTGAGTGACCCTTGTCATGTGAAGAGACGCCTCTCGCCTCCCCAGCCTGCCTGTCCGCATCTGAGATTGCCCCTGCTGAGGGCGAGGCCGGCACGAATGGTGTCACCGGCCTTTCCTTCCTGGAACAGGGCCATGAAAGCAAAGCAGTGTCACAGTGAGCTGCCCCTTTACGCGCTGACCCCAGAGATGCTCACTGGTTAGAAAGCGCCCTTTACTGTGTCCTGGGACAGTGGCAGTGCTACGAGGACATGTGTTGTGCATCACCCTTGGCCTGCCCTAAGCACCGATGAGCAGCTCTGTTTCAAGCAACTCTGTTTACGCCCACTTCCAGGATGCCTGGTGGGTCTGATTCAGTCCCGAGTGACCACAATAGCAGTACATCAGGAATACGTCAGCTGGCTAAGATGAATGCAGGGAAAACGACTCACAAATGACTTACTCATTAATAATCAGATCAGGAGCAAAACACAGCAAGCTCGAACTTGACTGTCGGTATGATCTCCAGCCCAGGGCAAACGCCATGAGGAACATCCAGGAATATTGCAGAAGGGTCATCTGGTCATCCAGGTGTAGGTTCCTGAATCCTGAATCGGGGGAAATACAGACGTGAGGAAGCGTTCTGGTTGCCAGAGAGAAGACCCCCACTCTGAGGACTCCCTGACAATTCCTATCAGAGGCCAGACGTGAGCCATTCCTGCCCCGGGGGCCCCCAGCAGGAGGGAAGCTGCACGTGTGTGGATTTTCTTTGTCATCTGACATGTTAAGACCAAAACCCTCAGTGACGTATGATAGCATTCAGTGTAAGGAAATACTAGAGTAGCCAGTTTTTACTACCTTTTTGCCTATTTAATTAAATATCTAAATAATAAAATACAAAGACAAGAGTCCTAACTTGGGATATAACTCATTCAATGAATTTAAAAATATAAAAATTTCCCTTGATATTTTTATCTCTTTTCCCCTTGACAGACTGGGATGACAGGAGGCTGGGTTATTTTTCATTCTTCTTTTGTCTTTAACTATTTGTGTGAACATAAGTTTGTCAGCTTCCCTCTAACTAAAAAAAGTCAGGACTGATACTAACACTGACATCTGCTGTTCTACATCAAGTTCCAATAGGGGAACTTTTATTTCAAATCATCTTAAGATTATATTAACTAAAAATTTATACTCTTCATTAAATAAATGAAATAAATATGTTGAGTAAAAATCATTTTACCTTAGTATATTTTAGTGTCACCATTCTTGGTTTTCACCAGTTTAACAAATGACCTGATTTTTAAGAATGATATACTGAAGGAAAACAAACTGAATTCTTAGAAATATTAAAATATTTTCTTCCCCTAGACTTCAATGTAAAAGTTTTATTATATACTCTCCATTCACCCATATTTTACCAACTCCTCCCTTGTAATTCCCAGAACTAAGAGAGACAAGAATATGCCGCTCCCAGGGTGATAAAGAGCCCAGAGTGTTTCTGTTTAAGGAAACACAAAGGTTTGTACCCTGTGTCATCTTTTTAAAAAACTCGAGATATATCTGATATACAGTACTACACTGGCTTCATCTTTTGCATCTTACCTGGTATTGCCTTTGCCCATTTCACTGCCGCAATCACTTGCCGCCCACCTAACATGTTGAGTGTGGTCATGATCCGCCAAGTAGAATCTGGAACAGAGCTGTCATATCCTGCGTATAACACCTCAGGCTCAATGACCTCCAGCAGTGACACCAGCGTGGGGGTGAGCTGTGGTAAGGTCGCAGGAACTATTGTTTTGTTAGTAGGACTTTCAGAAGATTCTTGTGAGACTCCTGTAGTGGCCTGCTGAATTCCTTTGATCTTTTTCTTTGTCTTTCGAGCTGTGAGTGTTTAAAAAAAAAAAACCCAGAACTGAGCTGTAATCTGAAGGTCTAGGTGGCAGAATTTATTCAGTAGGTATTTTAAGTTCTGAAACTGTTTAGATAGAGGAAAAATGTTTTATTCAGCAGTTGTAAAGTTACATGGCAGAAGGGGGTGGAGTATTTTTTTCTAAAAGCAAAGGCTCAAGAGGAATCCATTTATATGTTAATATTCTCTACAGACAAGCCAGGACTTCTTCGTTAGTTAGACTTTATACAAAATTAAGTGTTTTACAATACTATGTTAATCTAAACAAAGCACTTCTAAAAGTTTCTTCCATAAATTAATTCATCTCACTTTCACTCCAAAGTTGAGATTTTCATTGGTTATATAATGCAAATTTTTACCATCAACTGAAAGAATCTAAGCTTGTAACAGACTAGAAACTGTATCTTAGTGTTAATCTAAATTATGGTAATATATATATATAAAATGAAGGGAGCTATACCCCATTTCTATCCTTGCACAACGTCCTCTTATGAAGGTAGTAAAATGACATGCCAAAAACAGTATTTGTTGTAACAGCAGAAAAATCTACTTTTTACCTTAATATGATGGGTAGCACTTGGGACTAAAAACATTTGGGAAGATAAAGAGAGAAAAACTTTACATTTCTTCATATAAATTACCAGTGGGTAATTTCCCTTTTATAAGAGATTTTAATGGAAGACTGTAATCCTAAAGCATCTGTTTTCACTACATACATGTAAAGTAACTAAAACTATTCTCATCTTTGATTTAGTCTGGAACAGTGTGATCAGATTACAGTATGGATTCTGTAGAGTTTTTAGTGAACACAATCATACCCTTGAAGCTGTTTGTTGTAGTGACAAATAAGAATTATTCTTTCTTAAAGTATTCTTAAAGAGAAAGTCCTCAGGGCTCCAAGGAAAGGCAAGGAATGTAATTTATATGGAAGAACTGTACCTGCATTATCAGGGGTGCAGACGATTTTGCTAAAGGAAAAGTAAATACTAATCCTTTAAAATAATTATTGCATCTTCTGTCCCTAAAGTGACAAAATACATAGTTTATGGAGGACAGATAAGTTGGTAGGAACTATATCTCAATGTCCAGTGTTAGAAAGGGGAAAAAAGCCTGTCACTTACATTAAATAGAATGGGTTCAGTTTCCTATTGTGCTCTGGCTGAATGTGGTACTGAGAAATTGAAGAATTTTTAGTAAAAATTTCAGAACAGAGAAGCAGGATTGTGACAGATCTAATTTATTTTACCATGGTCTGTTGAAGATGCAGTATGGGGTAGTAATAAACAGTATAAATCTAAAACCATATGTTTGAATTAAAATCCTGGCTCTGCCATTTAATAGTTGGATATACATGCAAGTTATTTCCTGGGCCTTAAGTTTTCTTTTCTGAAAATGAGAACAATATTAGTATCTTCTTCATAGGGCGGTTGAGAATTGAATCAGTTAAGATATGTAAAATGCTTGTAACAGCTCACGGCACACTTGAGTGCTGTGTAAGAACCATGAATACCTGGACTAGTAGTAGAATGTGCTTTTAGAATCTGAATTCAGATAGTACAAGTCTATAGAGGGATAATCAAGTTTAAATCAGAAGAGATCCTCTACATAAGGAAACCCTTTAAATAACCAAAAGTATACCCCGATCTCAAAATCCTGGAGTGTACTTTGTTGACAAAGTAAAAGAGAACATGCATGTAAAAATACCAATAAACCATAACTGTAAATTTTCTAGAATGGGGTCCTACATCCCACAACAGAACAAAGAGGAAAGGATAGTGACAAGCTGGAGGAATTTAAAAAACCTTCTACTTAGCATATAATTAGCTTAATTTCTTACTATTTACCTGTAGTCCTAGATGAGAGAACTGGTGCTTTTGAAGCTCAAAAAGCACTACTGAGCCCAATTGTGTTGTACTGATTAGAACAACCAAGTGTACTAATATGTTTTCTTAGAACTTTAGCAGTTGTCCATGGAATTAATCAAGCAATCACTATTTTTTAGAGTAATTTAATTATATAAAGTTCCTGACCCCATAGAGCATAGAGATTAACAGTCAGTATATGATCTTGAGTATTCAACATGTCTGAAAGTTCCACTTCTTTCTCAGTAAAAGTAAGGATATCTTACTTGGTTTAAAACTTAGCTTAAAAACAGTAGGTATGAAAACTGATAACGAAATAAAATTAACCTTACCTTAAAACGAAATAAAACATTTAGGATCACCACTAAAAAATTTTATCTGTGCTCAAATGCCAGGCACTTTAAGCAATGAAGAAAACTGCCTTATAATAAATGTTGAGGATTACTTGGTGTGGGGCAGCAGGATCAAAATACACCACCTGCAACACTTAGGTTCCACGTACGCAGACAGCTGGGCTGAGAGAGCTGTTTCTGCAGTTACTCCGAGGGCATCACGAAACTACTTGGTTTAGGTGAAGCACTCAGATGAACAAGAAAATACTTCTTTAAATTGAAAAATAAAAATAAGCACGAAACACACGGCTCATCTGTACTCTTACGGTCTATGATCCACCAAACATTTCTGGCACATACCCAGACCTACTCCAAATAAAGGTTTCATAAAACGTATACTGGAATAATTACAAAAATGAGGCTTTCACACTAAAACCACACATGCTAAATGACAAACTAGAACTATGTAGTATAAAAGTGAATATGAAGTTAATATTGGTCCTTCTTGAATGTATTTTTAATAATATAAGGGTCCCAATAAGACTCTTGACAAATGCTAGTTTCCCCACTACGCGATATACTGGTAACTTATAAAAACATAGAATGTGGTTATTTTTTAATATGGTGTTTAGAGAAATAGCAGCTCAGTTTAAATTGTATGCTTAGATTTTATTCATCCAACAAAAGATCCGATTAGAAATGGCAGTGATGGTATATTTGGTAATAGACTGGAATGTCTCTGCTGCCTTGGCCCAGCCCTTGTAGAGACAAGGGGCGCTGCAATTGTGACTTAACTGTAAGAGAGGAGTGGAGTGATGAACTACTAACCTGGGCCGTCAGAATCATTCCTTTACAGTTTCTATTATCTTAATTCTTCTGAATAAAAAATTCCTTTGCACTTTGGATAGGGGAGGAGAAGGAGAACTTGCCCAGAAGAGTGCATTCTTTGCTTAAAGCTCCAAAGATCTACATTAAGCTTGATGTGTGCTCACAAAGCACCTAAAAATGTTACTGGATAAGCACCCATACTCTGTTAGTGATGTGGCAGAATTAGAATGTTATTTGGCTTTGTCCTTTGAGTGAGGTGAGAAAATGGGGATTAAAGGAAAGTAGTAAAATTGGGGCTAGAGAAAATTAACCAGTCACTAAAAACTGACAGCCTTAATGTATTGAAACTTGGTAAAATAAGCAGAGATAACTTCTACATTAGTTTGTAATTAATCTCTATAGCTTTTCTAACAGCAAAAAGAAGATGGGCGGCTATCATTTCTTTAAATCAATGCTTAACATGTAGATACTCTGCAGTGAGGTTTAAGCAACCTATTCATACTTAGAAAAAACTGTGTTAAGTGACTGGTGTGTCACGAATGTCTGGTGCAGAAGAGACTAATTTCATCTGTCTTTTTGCTATCGAAGTAAGAGGAAGAAGAAAGAGGATAGCTTTGTGTGTGGTTTGGGGATTTAAGACTGTATGCAGTCACACCCATCAATTTTTATATTTCAGAATGCATACACACACAGTGTATGCCAGATAGCAGCAGCAGTCTCTCTTCTGTCAGAGGAACCACACGGCTTCCATTCTCCCTGTAGTATCACAGTGTCTTATCTGGATTACTCCCATAGTTGCTCACTTGGTCCCTTACTGCCAGAGTCTAGTCTGCTACTCAGCTTCTCTACACTTAGATCTCAATGTTGCTTCTTCCAGGAAGCTTCCACGGCCTTTCAGGACAGAATTAGGCGGCCCTCCTCTTGCTTTGTGGCCCTGTTCCTTTAGTAGCATCCCACACCATTCAGTGATTGACTCTGCAACCTAACTAGACAGTAACCTCCTTGAATACAGGCACTGTTTTACTCATCTTACATCTAGAGCGTGCCTCCCTCGTGAGGACTGGTTGAATGGAAGTGCCCCTATCACAGCAAATACTAAGCACATAGGTTATTAGATCACCACCACCACCTTCATGGAACCTCAATCCAAGAATTTTCTGAGGAAAGTTTTTAAAAGATGAGATCAATGTTAGTTATACAACTTGCTGTATGAACAGGAATATGAGATACAAACTTATAACTAATTTCAGGTTTCTTCCTTGCTTGAAAAACAAAACCCACCCAAGGCCTCCTTCAGGTTTTTTTCCCCTCCAGATCTATAATAAAACACATATATCAGTGCCAAGTAAGATGTAAATGACAGAAAAATGGACTTAAAAATATATCTGATACAGAAACATATCCAACTCTTGGGAGTAGTTTTGAGGCTGAAAAACGGAATAAAAAAAAAAGTGTTGCTTCGGGTTTTGTAAGTTTGTTAAGTTTCATTATTACATAATTTCCTTTCTTAGTACATGATCTGGCTATACTGAATTCAGTGTGTTTAATAAGAGCTGGTGAATACAAAGAATATGAAATATTCATGAGCAGTAATATAAATTATGGTAGTCAAGCTCATATATGTAGGGACTAAATTATTACATCTGCTTATGTATATTTTAAAGTCAAATGATACATTTTCGTATGATTCAGAGACAGTTCTTCTCAGGCATTTCACATTACCTTCCAGGTTCATTCCAGCTTGAAGACATTTTCTGTAGCGGCATGCTGGGCAGTTTTTTCTTCGAATTTTATCAATGATACAATCATTTCTTCCAGCACAAAGATAATTGTGCTGTCCTATATGAAAAATGAAGGCACTATTAAAACTTCACAGGTCTTAAAGGATATTTTTGTGGAGAGACTTCCTGTTTTGGGCAGCCAAGGACCAAACACGTTGCTTAAGGAAGGCACACCGTACTTGTTTATACTGCCATTAAAAAAACGGAGAGATCAGCTTTAAAAAGATCTCTTATTCTGTTCACAAATTAAACAGAGTTTCATTAAAAAAAATTTTTTACTGCAATATATAGAAAAGTGCACAAATCACAAGTGTAGCACCTAATAAATTATCACAAACTTAAACCTCCATGTAATCAATTCTCAGATCAAGAAGCAGAACGATTCCCCACAAACTCCTCCTGCCCCTCCAGTCACTGCCCACCACAGGTCACCTCGTGATAAACTGTGCTTTAAACAGTTTCTTCTTTTCAGAGTTACAGAAGATGTCTGTAGTCACTATTTCATTATGACTTCTAACCTAATGCTAAAGACGGGGACCAACGAAAGAGAAAACTGCCTAAAAAATACTGAGAGAGTCCCAAAGGAAAACGACTCTGATTCAACATTATGCCACCTGTGCAAATAAAATGTGCCGTCCTTCTTAATTATAAATGAAGTGATGGGTAAATACTTAATCTTGAATGGTAAGGTTGCCAGCAACTAGTTATATGAGTCACAGACTTGGCAAACTAAACTACTATAAATATATATGTATCTTCAGCGATTTGTTCATTATTTCACGTATTTTTAGAATATAATGTTAGAATTCACCACTGACTCCCCCGCCCCAATATTAGAGACCATCACTCTCTACAGTGTCCCGGCACCCAGCAGGATGTGCTAGGAGGCAGAAGTACAGCTTTCAACTGGCAAAATTTTCAAGGAAAATTTGAAAGGAAAAGATAAAGCATCTCCCTACCCACATACGCATCCTCAAATGCACATTCTTACAGTTTACTTTTCATCTGATTATTGAATGTTGAATAAAACCTTCTGAGGATGTGCTGGCCTGGTGAAAACTGGAAGGATCCTCCTACACAAGATGAGGGTATCTAAATTGATACGCTAAGGCCACTAAGAGTCTTGCACTTGACACTAGGGGGGATGGTCTTCACAGGACTGCAGGACATTTCTCTTCTCAAAAATAAGTCATAGTCAAAGGTGGGAGAAAAATCACAAACATCAATTCACTAGGTAGAATATACCAAGTTCTGATTTCTGGGAAAAGATTCTTTATACTAAGGACAACCTAAGACTTGATTTGTATGAAAGCCAACTATATTTACTTCTTCCTAATGGATAAAGCCCAATGTATTCTAAGCATTCGTTTTGGGTAGATGGTAAACTGAACTGGGTTCAGTTCTTTGTGCACAATAGGCAGTAGAGCTGACCAATGGCCTGCAGCTCAGTTTTGTTCCAGAGCTACTCTCCAACGCCAAATGTCTGTGCCACCTGTTTCAAGGCCTTCCTGTACTGTGTGCGTTTCCTAGCTTTACTTGGACATGAAATGGAAGCACTAAGTGGATAATTCTGTCCTCTGTAGAGCCAAAATAGTAATGACATAAGCATCCATAGTCGAAGCAGTTACTGGAAGAGACAACCGAAAATGTGCATATTATGCTAATAATGATTTCTTTATCCCAGGTTATGTCTTGAGCACAGCTATAACCTGAGCCATAGGATCAAGGGGTATTCTAACATTCCTAAGTTAACATTAGTCCTATCTGGTTATTAGCATGAAGTTGGACAAGTCTGTGCCTTATCTACAGAACGAGGAGTTTTCAACCAGTAGTCAGTATTTTACAAAGCACGGACAGGCACGACTGTATTCACTCCTTGCCGAACCTTTTGATGAGACGATGAGACATCTTAGTTTGGAGTTCCTATGCCTTCTACCACTTGGTAAATTCCCTTTCTGGCTAATAGACAGATGTCAGGAGAAGAGCCTTCAGGCTGGCTGGAATTTCTTAACATTGTTTTGTATTTATTTTTATGAAATAAATCTACTTTGGCAAGTGATTCTGGTTTCTATTTATGGTATGTGTGGAAGCCCGCTTCTAAGCTGCCCAAAATGGTTTCTCCCTCCTGGAATTAAACAGTCTGTGTAGTCCCATCCCATAGTATGCCAGAGTCAGTCTGTGCGACCAGTAAAATATGGCAGAAGTGACAGTATGTCCCATCTGGCGTTAAGTTATAAAGACATGTTTCCGTACTGGTCAGACTCACTCCTGGGGACCATTTGTTCTGGGGGACGCCACTGCTATGTTCAGCACAGCCCTAGAGGAGATCCACAGAGTGAGAAACTAAGGCTTCCTGCCAAAAGCAATGTTAGTGGGCTTAGAGGTAGATCCTCCAGCCCCAGTCAGGCTTTCAGGTGGCCACAGCCCCCAACAGCAGTCTGACTGGTACCTCACGAGAGTCCCAGGACTACCCAACTAGTAAGCTGCTTCCAAATTCCTGACTCTCAGAAACTGCTTGACATAATAATTTTCTGTTGTTTAAGCCACTGATTTTGGGAATGATTTGTTACATAGCAATAGATAACTAATACAGTGTGGATAGTAAAGGCGTTTTTAAATAAGCTTAAATTTTAAAAAATTTAGAGTGACCCAAGAAAAATATTAAGTAATACACAGAACAGTGCTGCATGGACAAGATCTTGAAAGTCGTACAAGAAATGGGGCAGCACAGCAAAGAGTACGTTCTAGGGTTTTCTGCAGTTTGTGTATCCTATTTGAGATACCCAAGTTTTAATTTAAATATGAACTGTGACTATCAATTTGAACTTCTTTTTTTATCTACTCTCAAAAACAGTGTAGTATAGTGGGAAGTGCACTGCACTGGTAAGATGCTAGGAAGCTCTTAAGCTGCATCACAACTCTATTTCCTAACTGTGAGATCTCAGTAATGTTTATCAACCTTTCTGAGCCCCTGCTTTCTCAATGTGAAGTTGGAAAATTAGTACCTACCTTGCTGGGCTTCTGCAGGGTTAAAGGCAATTAGGTAGAAGGTTCATAGCACATAGTAAGCATTCAGTAAATGCTAGCTATTAAATAATTCCCTTGTGATTACTTTCATCTTGGTATCTTCCTACATTATAAACTGCCAGGTGACAGAAACCTCTCAGGGAGTCAGGATAGCACCGAGGTTAAGAGCCTGGAGACAGCTCTCTGTTTGAATCCCAGCTCTGCCAGTTGGACTCTCTGAGGCCATTTCCTAGTCTATCAAATATGGATCATAATAGCATCTAAGAGCTCAGTCATTAATTAAATAGTACTTGGACATGGTACATTAAGGGTAGCAGATACCTATTTCAATTATGACCTACCAACAAAGATCTCTGAAGTCGTATACACAGAAAAAAATGCAGTTACCCAAAGTTCTTTTCTATGTAGAAGAGCAACTCCCAGAAAATGGAATAAAAAATGCAAATTATCTTTGTTCTACCTTGTTTGAGCAAAACTAAAATTTCTGTAAATTACAAAGAAATAGTAAGTGTTTGGGTATTTATTACACTATGCCAATTTGGGGGATAATGTATAACTTCTAACCGGTGTTAAAGGTGGAGTGCTAAGTGTCATGCACATCATACAAGCTACAGCTTTGTAATTATATTAATATTAACATAATATTGTATTACTGTTATTGCTGCATTTAAGTCATGAAGTAACTAATCAATTAAGAATGCGCTGAATAAAGTAAAGTGAGGACCAGAAGAGGCTTCCTTCTCTTGGGTCTGTAATCAACAGCGTCTGCCTCCGTAGGGGCACTGCGCTGCAGCAGGGGCGGGCTTATCCCTCTGCTCCACAGCCAGGAGCTGCTGAGCTGGTCACAGCCTGCATTCCTGTGCTCTGTGTGGGGAACATTTATTAAAAAGTAATCCCAACAAAAGAAAACGATTCGTCTTACTCTTAAGGATTGCAAAAACAATTTTAGCCAAATAAAAATAATCTCAGACTGTAAATGAATACATAATTTCTTCAAAAGTTAATATAATCAGAGGTTTAGGTAATATATTCAGGCCACACTGCCTTCAAACTGTTTTACAAAAAAACTAAGTTACATAATTTTTTCCAAGAGGAATCACTGTAATGTTAGAATGACTTTCATTAATAACTTGCTATTGAATGAATCTCTCCTTTAAGGAGCTGCTGCTGTAGTCCCTGGTCAGCAGCTGAATCTGTAACTAGTGTAAAGCTTATATATATATTTATATATATATAGTGAAGTCACCGTCCCTGAAACACCTTCTTTCCTGACCTCCTCAGGCAGTTTATCACTTGCTCCTCTATATTGTAATCTCTGTGCCTTGTAACTGTTAACTCATCTTTCACTTCAGGAAGACTATGACCTCCCAGAGGGCGGAATCTGGTCTTCCGTTGTATTTATACCACTTAGCACAGTGCCCTGGCTCAACAGGGAAAAACCCCAAGACACCTTCCCCCCTACCAGCCCCAGTTCTCCCTGACACTCATTTTTGCCAGACTGGAATAGCTGGTGGCCTTAAAACTAATTAATTTATGGGAATTAGAGCCTGTGATTCTAATAAAATGAGCGTTAATGTCATTGCCCAAGCCTAACACCATCTTTTCACATGATAGCACTTAACTTACATTTACCTTCTGTTCTCTGACTAAATTTCCTCTTTAATTTGTACTTGCCTATTTAATTCTAGTTCTGTTCGTGTTGCTTTTAAAAATATCTCTTTTCCACTGGAGGAGCCACCCTCCTCTCTACTGACTTCTAGCCTTAATGGGCTTTGCATACAATAGAAATTTCAAAATCCACCCTGAGAAATAGAAACGAAATAAAGGAAAAAAATAAAACTCTTCAAAACACACACTACCTTCCACTGCTCTTTTGAAGAACACTTTACAGCTTCCACAAGTCAAGACCCCGTAGTGGCACCCTGAAGCCTCATCGGAGCACACCAGGCAGAGCTTGGGCGGCGGTCCCGCTGCTGCCGAGGGGCCGGACGGCGGGGAGCTTGCGTCTGGCCTCATCCCGGGGCTGAGGAGAGAAGAAGGCAGTGCGGTCATCCGACTGCTGACCGTCGGAGGAGTATCGAAACGCAGCTCCTACCTTCTCACTCCACAGCGAGCATGTTCACACTGAAGTCTGGCTTCAAGTACTAGTAAGCATTGAAATGTCCCATCTAAATATATTCAAATACTGTTTGCTTCTATATGAAATTAAGAGTGAGGTCATTTCTATTTAAGAATCCCTTAAAAAGAATGGTGAAATTGTGCTTCACTTAATTACCATTTTAAGTTGCTTAGGATTTGTTCATATTTATAATCAACTTTATTAAGATATCATTTACATACATAACATTCACCATTTGTAAGTCTACAATCGATGGGTTTTGTTAAATGGATACTTGTATAACTACTGTCACAATAAGGAGAATAATATATACCCATCACCCCGAAAAGATGCCTCCTACCTCTTTAATTGCTTAGAACATCAGTTTTTTCCCCCTAATTTTAAGATCTTATACAGGCATCTTTCTAAATTTAATCGAGTCTCATAATTTTACCCAGGTCCTCTACTAGAGAGTCAAACCTGTTTACAGTATTAGCGTTTGGTTCTGTCGCACTCATTCCCAGTACCATCCTGGCTGGAACCATGTGTTTTTATGACTGACTTTTAGAAAAGACTGATACAGAAACATCACTTCCTGTGGCCTTGTCTGGCCTGCAGTTAGACTGGGAACGCACTAGACTGTAAACGGTAAGGACCACCCTGCCTTTGCCACTCAGACAGGCCTTGGAGAAAAGGATGGAGAAGAGGAATCTGCTTCTGCCGGGTCCTGTTCTTCATTTGGTAGTGTTCTCATCTCAAGTGTAGGTCTAAGGGTTCAGTGTTTCAAAATAAATACTCTTTTCCTCATTTATCCTAGAAATTTTGAAACTCGGAAAAGTTCAAAGAATTGTACAGTGAATATATACCCTTTACCTATCCTTACCAATTACTAACATTTTGCCACATTTGCATATATATATTTTTATAAACCAATGAAGCAGTGATCCTTTCAATTCTGGAGAAAAATTAACTTTAAAACACTTCATAATAGATGATACAGTGGTTTCCAATGTTGTATCTTTCTAAGGAATTTTCATCTTACGTGCTACCTTGAGAACCAAAAAACTGCGCGGTGTAACCCAGGAGAACCTAACCTAAACTGTGTAACTCAAAAAGGGTCTCAGAAAAGAGTTTCTAGAGAATGTCCTCTCCTTTTCTGGTTATGTGTTCCTTAAACATATGGATGGTATCCATCTGTTGATTTTTGGAAAGACTACATATTAAAGTGTGTTGCTTACTTATATATGTGTGTTTATGTTTATCAAAAACATGCCATTACCTCTCACTGAAATTTTCTTTATTCTCTAAAAGAGATGGCATTTAGGAATAAACTCAAGACTGGGTGTTAGTTGTTCCTCTGTCATCCTTTAGAATTGCAGTCAATAATGGTACCAAATCTCAATCACAAATACGCTAAAACAAATTCAGGGAGCAAACTATCTTGAATTGTCTTGGCTGTGAACATGATTAGAAATTATATTTATTGAGTAAAATCTTTTTTGTTTTTCTGTTTTAGGAATCAAGGTGAAAAGGTAATTGTAGAATGACAGTTTATTTTGTAAATGTCACTAAGTAATTAGGGCAATAAACCCAAAAGCTTACCTTAAATTCTGTCCTCAATTATTGCACGTTGCCAACCCTCTCATTGCCTAAGAGCTTAGTTATTAACAGGACAGGTTCCCACCACCCCAATTCTGGAAATAGGCCCCAGGGTTTCCCATTGTTCTCTGAACACTGTCAAGAAGAATTTCTGAATGCTTCCGTGTCCCAAGGCATTGATGCCCTGCAGGATTGGGAAGAGTGGAATGAATGCATATTGAAAGCCTACAATGGAAGAGAATAACCTGAAATTACTGGGCTGTAGGTCTGGCACGAGCCACCCTTGATTAGCGGAAACTTGTGACTAATGTAGAGGAGCTGCTCTGGGCCAGAGTTTTACAGAGAAGTAGGAAGGTCTTGAAGTGAGAGAACAGAGCAATGTGTTAGGGAAGCAAAAACTTCCCTGGCTTCTTTTCCGAAGATGCTTCCATTTCTGCTCAGTCAATCTCTTGTCATCTGACATCTATTTTTAGGGCCCAACCAGTTGTTTGTATATTTAGTTTATGGAAAGTGAGTGTAATATTTAAAGATTTAAAAGGTTAATTCTGTAATATTTACTCCACCAATTATATATGATTATATGTGATACATTTTATGCATATACACATATGTATATAAATTTTTAAAACCAGTAATTTGTAGTACTTTACAGTTTTAAAGGACTTTCATGAATAGAGTCTCATCTGTATTTTCAACAACCCTATGAAAAGGATGTCATCACCTCTAAGTGAGGTCACAGTAGTAAGACGTTGATCCGGGAGCCTGTATGTGGTCACACTGGCATGTTTCAGATCCCAACTCTTTTACCTCTTAAAAGCTTGTGTGACCCTGGATGGGATCTACTACTTTCCTTATGAGTAAACGGGGAAAGACATCACTTATGTGTATGCTGTGAGAACAAGAGAACCTACAGAAAGTCTAGCACATAGTTCCTGCATCTAACAGGCACTTGAAAAATATCTATTCTTTTCTCTTTCAGGAAAAATGAAATAGCATTATGCAAGTATTATGTAAATGGAAAGTAGCATAATTAAATCTAAAACCTGTGACAGAATCCCCAAATTCTTATTTAGAGAGAATACACAAAACATGCAAAGCCTAGCCTAACTGTGAGTTACAGATGACCAAAGGGAAAGTTAAAACTCAGTGAATGTATGGACTGATAGAACCGTAGCTAAAAATCTGGAACTTGAGCCAGGCTTTTGGCATCCCTTCAGGCAGTCATTCTGGGCTACATCAGATAAGAACTGAGTACATGGAAGGCTGCCAGGTGTACCACAAGCATCAGTGGAAATTAGTTTTTGTCACACTAATATGAAGACCAGGATGGCCAATACTTTTAAGGCGCTTTGATCCTCTGCCTCTTCATTTGTTTCTGGTTCACACCATTGGGAGAAATGTCTGAATGCAAAATGGTATTCAGTTGCTACTGTGACCCTATGAAGTTGCTAGAAGAGCTAGGGTGCAATAAAATGGTTAGAACTCAAAGGAGAACCATACAGAATCATCATCTTTTAATAAGGATACATATCAGAAAGGAAAAACAAGCACACCGTAATAATAGTGCATATTATTACACCACTCTTTGAAAGGCAAAGCTAAAATGTTCTGATCTTTACAACTGGGCCAGACATTCTGAAGACACTAAGAAGTTCTCTTATAAATTCACTATGTCCAGGGTGCTTTTCTTTTAAGGCACTTTGTTCCTATGACTCTTCATTTGTTTCAGGTGAATACTTGAGTGATGTTTACTATTGAAAATGGAAAGTGTGCCGAACACCAAGTTATTCCTGAGGCATTGAGTTTAGAGTTGAGAGAGAAAAAACATGAATGAAGCTGTTTTTTTCCCATTGAATTATCTTGCAAGAAAAGCAACTGATGAAAGGAAGATCATGGATGGACAGTCATGGATGGATTATGAGTCACATACCTTGAGAAGCATTGTGAGGATAAAGAGGTCCTATTATAACCAGAAGTCATATGTGAAATGTTACTGAAATGAAAATGAACCTTGACACTGATCTAGGTAAGAGTGGCAGATTATTTTTTAGCTGTCTCTTGTGTCACAGTACTACTAGGAAGAGAATCAGCTATATATACAGACAAATCTGGGTTCAAATCCTAGCTCCAGTGCTCTTAACAACTGTGCAGCAGTAGCTAGCTGACCTATCCCTTGGATCTATTTCCTTACTACCATTTTAGGCCATTGGCCAAAACAATCTTGAGAACGAACAAAGCTGGGGGGTATTGCAATCTCAGATTTAAAACTACAGTAATCCAAAAAGTGTGGCATACAAAAATAGACACATAGATCAGTGGAATAGAATAGAGAGCCCAGAAATAAACCCATGCACATATGGTCGATTAATCTGTGACAGGAAGCAAGAATTTACAATGAAGACAGTCTCCTCAATAAATGGTGTTAGAGAAACTGAATCACTCTTACACCATATACAAAAGTAAACTCAAAATGGATTAAACACCTAAATTAAAACCTGAAACCTTAAAACTCCTAGAAGAAAAATAAAGGCAGTAAATTCTGTACATCAGCCTTAGCTGTATTTTTCTGCATGTGTCACCCCAGGCAAGAGAAACAAAAGCATACCGTTGAGACTACATCACTAAAAAGCTTTTGTACAGTGAAGGAAACCAACAAAATGAAAAGCTGGCCTATGGAAGAACGGCAGACAACATGTTAAGGTGATTTTTCTAATAAGGTCAGAGAACTCACACAACCCAACACCGAACAAATAATCAGATTTAAAAAATGGGCAGAGGGTCTGCACAGACGTTTGATTTTCAAAGACAATACAGATGGCCAACAGGCACATGAAAAGATGCTCAACATCACTAGTCATCAGAGAAATGCAAATCAAAACCACAATAAGGTACCACTTCATACTTGAGAGAGTGGCTAGTATCAAAAAGACAAGAAATAAGTGTTGGTGAGGATATGGGGAAAAGGGAACCCTCATGTACCATTGGTGGGAATGTAAATTGGTGCAGCCACTATGGAAAACAGTATAGAGATTCCTTAAAAGTTAAAAATAGAACCACCATTTGATTTATTAATTCTAGGTAAAGAAAATGAAACACTAATCAAAGAATGTTTATTTACAGCATTATTTGTAACATTTACTGCAGCATTATTTACAGTAGTCAAGATGGAAGCAACCTAAGTGTCCATTGACAGATGAATTAGATAAAAAAGATGTGGTAATATATACCCAATGGGTTATTATTCAGCCATAGCAAATGAAATCTTGCCATAGTTCAATTTTTAAAAAGTACCATTTTAGGAGTTTTTGTGTGGATGATATAGTGTTAGCTATGTGACTACTTGCACACACCTGATGCTCATCAGCTAATACCTTTCTCTTCTGCTGGGCGTTAACTTTTTTCTCCCCCTTCAGCTCCTCCGTTTCTGGAGGTTCCCAGGGAATGAACAGTGCTGCCAAATATCCTTTGTGAGCCCTCGGAGGGTTTAATGATCCTCTGGAAACTTAAGTTCAGGTAAAAAGTAGACCATTCTTTTTTGATATTACACCAAAATTCAACATTTTAGTTTTTAAAGATTAGTGTTGCAATGGGGAATCTGAAGCCGTATCAGTAAACTTTCTAAAACTGTTCCATTAAAATCCATTGGTAGATCTCGCACTTTGAATGGATTTTTTTACCCATTTTGTACTATCATGCATTAGTGATTTGGAAAATATTGGCCCCCTGAGCTATGCAGCTCTTCCAAGTTGACACAGTTCATTATATGAGAGTCACATTTGTCAAGCTCACAGTGGCAGATGTAAGTCTTCCAAAATTCTAAATTTTGAAAGCTCTAATTTTAGAAAGCTCTAATTTTTATGGACTCGCAACAGATCCTGTCAGTTGTCTTCCTTGAAGTGATAAGCTCACTCTGCTTATTCTTGAGAAAACATCTTCCAAACACCCAAGGCTGAAAACCATGGTTTATCTATGGGTGGCTTGTTCTAACAACCTGAATGGACTTCTCCATGCTTCTCTTTGGGGACAGCCACCGAATGCTGCATAGCACAAGGGGTTTATGCATCTTCCCATTTTGTCATGCAGACAGATATTTAAAAAAACACACATATTCAAGGGTACAGATTTAAGAGAATAGTATTTTGCTTCGTCAAGGGTATCTTATGTGGACTAACTGGCTTGCTTGCTTTTTAACTGAGTGCGTGGCAGTCAGTACAATGACCACTACACCCTAAGACACAATCGGTTTTACTCATCATTGCTTTTGTATCATCAGTGCAAACGTCAATATGCTGAAAAAGGAAAATAAGACTGTATTATCATAAAAATAGTTCTGAGAAAGTCCTGAAGACTTCCACAGGTGCACAGATCACATTTTGAGAATTGCTGTTATAGAGACAGAAAGGCTAGAATTCATAACCTAACTGCAGTGGAGTAGGTTGGTGACTTTTTAATCTCTATATATCTCAACTGCCTTCTTTCTAATTGAGAATGTAATGTATGCAACCTGGAAAAATGATACAGTATTGCTTACTAAGTTGGAGGCTTTCCCCCAAAGAAAAAGGAAGAGAGATGATAAACTATTACCAAAATGGCATGGTTGGTTGGCCTTCAGTTAAGTGAATTTAATCAATAAATTTTCAGTGAAATCCAAATTCATTTGGAAAAAAAAGCAAAAAGGATATTATTGCACCAGAGAATAAGCATTAATTAGCATGGGGGAAAATTCTGGAAATAAAGTTGGTACATCTGGATTAATTTTTAACAACTATAAGTGGAATAGGTATATTCCATTGGTCTGCCAGTTTTCATTCAACCACTATACAGCAGTGTTCTTGACTGGGAGCAGCCCCGCTTGCTGGGGGACATCTGGCAATGTCTGGAGGCCTTTTTCACTGTCGTAACTGAGGAAATGCTGTTGGCATGTAGTGAGAAGAGGCTACTCCCACAGTGCACACGACAGTGCCCCCAAAATGATCAGCCAGCTTCCAATGCTTCATATTTAAGCAACATAAAGTAGCGAACAAGGGCCAGAAACATACTTTAAAACCTGATAAACTGTTTTTAAAAATGGAGCACCTGCTCTACTGAGGCAGCCCTAAATATTCTGATTCAAGATAAGTCCAAAAAGAGATTCAAAACTGCTGAACGAGGGACAATACAGGGTTAGTGGTTAGCATGAGTCAGTAATTCACTTTTATTTTTCCCTCTAGCAGTAGCCTTAAAAGGTGGTTTTTACACATCAAAGTCACCTGCACTTTTATCTTTGTTCATTAGGAAAAATGTAAATACTCAGCTGCACACACCAATTAGATTTTCTGACTGCCCATTTATCTCTGCATTAGCTAAAGCATTACTGATTTGGTTGATAATAAGCTATGGAATAGTTTTCAAATCAAATAGAAAAATACTCTGGGGGAAGGCTTTCACAATATTTCTGTTAAGTGGTTTTAGCAGAACGCATTTTATCTTATTTAGGAAGCCAAAGACAGACTGGATATTCTCTTTGCTTTGCATTTGTTGGGATGTATCTATTGGTTTTAACTTTAGGTGCATATTAAGACCCTGCCCCAAACTGCCTCACTTATATTCACTCCTCTTAGGGAGGAGGTGACGACAACAAAACCTGTATTCCGCAACCGGCCAGGGGTGTGTTCAGCAGTGGGTGAGTGGAGGAGGAGGAGGCGTCCTTTCAGACCTCCGAGCCACCGAGGGCCTGTTCACTCAGTGTCTCTGGGCTCCGTTACTTCGCCTGTAAAATGAAGGTCTTGAGTCAATAAACTGTGAGAAGCTGTCCACATTCCCCAAGATGGGGTGGGACTAAAGATGGAGGTAGGAGGTAGGGACGAATACACTTAGGTCTGTAAAAGGCTTAGGACCTGTGTATTTACAGGTATGAAAAGAGAATATGGTCATTTTACCTATGCTTGCTTCTTGAAGTGTAATCTCACATATTTCACAGAAGAAATGATGTACTTCTTTCTCCTTGGAAGGATCAGTCCTCAGTCTGGTCACTGTGTTAGACAACTCAGCTCCTAACAGTAGGAAATCTTGTAGCACCCCTTTCTCAGGCTGCATGTCCTTGAATCCTGTCTGTCCAGGCTTGCATTAGGGCACCTGAGTTCTAACAAGGAGTAATGATGTTGTAAAGATGTGTGCTCCTCATTTCTTAAGAGCACACAAGGAAATGTATGGTTTGGTACCTTCAGGATTATGAATGTGGCATCTTCAAAGAAGGCAAGGATAAGTCAGAGACAGTGCTACACTTTTACCTTCTTCTAATAAATATTTTGCTATGTATCTAGGGTTGAAATTGATGGCTGTGAAGTACCTGGGATAAAGTCCTTCCATGACTTGTTTTATTTCATATACCAATGTATTTGTAGTTTTACTAAATTTTGTTCTTAGGAAGTGGGCTGATAGCATCATCTTCCCATTTTTTGGTTAAGCTGGTTCAGCTAAGGAGCTATTACGTAGGTCTCTTTAGTATCAGGTCCTAAAGCAGAATGCCGTTGCTCTTTCAGTTACTTGTAATCACATTGTAAGCTTGAATTTTGGCTTGTACAAACGGAATCTTTTGTATTTTTACATTCAGTTATTTAGACTTTGGGAGTCCTCTTTGGTTTCAGTCATATATTCTTCATAGATTAAGTAGGCTTCAACTCCGGTCTATTTTGGGTTTGTGGTTTAATTTAGAATTGTGCTAAATTGATGGTTTATATTTGACTTCATTTTACATTAGTTTGAGGTAAATTCTTGGATTCTGGAATTTTGAACATTACTGTAATTTGTAATATAATTGCTGTGAAATACTTGAATAACGATGACAAAGACAAAAACACCACTCATTTCCACCTCAACTATGATGGTAACATATTTGTAAATGTCTGATTCTATTCTTGGAGAGACTTGAATTCTTCTCAGTCTTAGTAACCCCTGCTTGAATGCAGAGGTTTTGCCAGTTCCAGCCTCCTTATAACATCCGATTTACTGCTCCATCTAACACTCCGGCACGCACCCTGTTCTTCCTGCTCTCTCTGCCTGCCACCTTAACTCCATGCTATTCAATCCTCACCACCTCCAGGGCATTTACTATTGATCAGCATAGAAATATGTTAGACGCTCACTGACTATATTCTCCATGCTGTACTACTGTCCCTGCGACCAACTTACATTGTGACTGAATTATTGTGCCCCTTCCTCTCCCTCACCTTCACCACCCCCTCCCCCATAGTAACCACCAGTCCCTTCTGTGTCTACTGTTGTTCTGTTTTCCTTTTATATTCCACAAATAAGTGTAATCATATGGTATTTGTCTTTCTCTACCTGGCTTATTTCACTTGGCATAATACCCTGTAAGTCCATCCATGTCACAAATGGCAGGTTTTTTTATGGTTCAATAATATTCCATTGTATATATGTACCATATCTTCTATATCCACTCATCTATTGGACACTTAGGTTGCTTCCATATCTTGACTACTGTAAATAATGCAGCAATAAACATAGGGGTGCATATTTTTTGAATCAGAGATTTTGCTTTCTTCAGGTAAATTCCTAGAAGTGGAATTCCTGGGTCATATGGTATTTCTGTTTTTAGTTTTTTGAGGAACCTCCATACTGCTTTCCACAGTGGCTGCACCAGTTGACATTCCCACCAACAGTTGTAGGTTCCCTGTTTTCCACATCCTCGTAACACTTTTTATTTCTTGTCTTGGATAGCGGCCATTCTGACTGGTGTGAGGTTATATCTCATTGTGCTTTTGATTTGCATTTCCCTGATGATTAGTGAAGTGGAGCATCTTTCGTATGCCTGTTGGTCATCTGTATTTCTTCTGTGGAGAAATATCTGTTCCGGTCCTCCACCCATTTTTAAAAAATTTATTTATGTTATCAAATGTACATCACAGTGGTTCAACAGTCCCCCTCTCCCTGCTCCCCACCCCTGCCTACTTCTCAGTTGTCATTGCTGTGAGTCTGATGCTGTTTTGTTCCTTCTGTTTTGCTTTGTTTTTATACTCCACAAGTGAAAGCATATGGTATCTGCCTTTCTCATTTCACTGAGCATAATACCTTCTAGATCCGTCCGTGTTGTTGCAAATGGCAGGATGTGTTCTTTTTATGGCTGAATAATATTCCGTTGTGTGTATGTACTACATCTTCTTTATCCATTCATCTACTGATGGACACTTAGGTTGCTTCCACATTTTGGCTATTGTAAACAGTGTGGCAATAATAAACATAGGGGTGCATGTATCTTTTTGAATAAGAGATTCTGTTTTCTTTGGGTAAGTTCCTAGGAGTGGAATTACTTGGTCAAATGGTATTTCTATTTTTAGTTTTTTTGAGGAACCTCCATACTGCTTTCCATAGCAGTTGCAACAATTTCCTGTCCCACCAACAGTGTAGGAGGGTTCCTATTTCTCCACACCCTTGCTAGCATTTGTTATTTCTTGTCTTTTGGGTAGTGGCCATCCTAACTGCTGTGAGGTGATATCTCATTGTGGTTTTAATTTGTATTTCCCTGATGATTAGCAGTGTCGAGCATTTTTCCATGTGCCTGTTCGTCATTTATATATCTTCTTTGGGGAAGTGTCGGTTCAGGTCTTCTGCCTATTTTTTGATCGGGTTATTTGTTTTTTGGGTGTTGAGGCTACGAGTTCTTTATATATTTTGGATGTATCCCTTATCAGATGAGTCATTTATGAATACATCTTCCCATACCGTAGGATGCCTTTTTGTTCTGCTGATGGTATCCTTTGCTGTACCAAAGTTTCAGTTTGATGTAGTCCCACTTGTTTTTTTTGTTTCCCTTGCCCAAGGAGATGTGTTTAGGGAAAAGTTGCTCATGTTTATATTTCAGAGATTTTTGCCTATGTTTTCTTCTAAGAGTTTTATGGTTTCATGACTTACATTCAGGTCTTTGATCCATTTTGAGTTTACTTTTATGTATGGAGTTAGATAGCAATCCAGTTTCATTCTCTCATTTGTAGCTGTCTGGTTTTGCCAACACCGGTATTTAGGCTGTCTTTTCCCCACTGTATATTCATGGCTCCTTTATCATGTATTAGTTGGCCATATACGTGTGAGTTTATGTCTGGGCTCTCTATTCTGTTCCATTGATCTATGGGTCTGGTCTTGTGCCAGTACCAAACTGTTTTGATTACTGTAGCTTTGTAGTAGAACTTGAAGTCAGGGAGCATAATTCCCCCAGCTTTGTTCTTTTTTCTCAGGATTGCTTTGGCTATTTGGGGTCTTTTGTGGTTCCATATGAATTTTAGAACTATTTGCTTTCATTCATTGAAGCATGCTGTTGGTATTTTGATAGGGATTGCATAGAATCTGTAAATTGCTTTGGGCTGGAAGGCCATTTTGACAATATTGAGCATGGGATAGATTTCTATTTATTGGTTTCTTCTTTAATTGCTCATTAGTGTCTCGTAGTTTTCAGAGTATAGGTCTTTCACCTCCTTGGTTAGGTTTATTCCTAGGTATTTTATTCTTTTTTATGCAACTGTAAATGGAGTTGTTTTCCTGATTTCTCTTTAATGAGTGATGCTAGCCTGTTTAGGCCTCTATCACCAATATCTTGTATAGTATCCAGTATATATTGTTTTATTTAGTTTACATATGATAAAACTTGATCTGCTCCACAAAAGTTTTTGAGGCAGCCAACATGGTAGATATTTGAGATTGAATCCAGAATATAGGTATCACTATAAAGAGCTACCATGCAAGGTGTTTTTTAATATACATTATCCCCTTTAATCCTCTCCACACTGCGGGGTGCTATTTTCATTGTTTTACAGATGAGGAAACTGAGATTTAAAGAGGATGACTTGCATAAGGTGGCACAGTAACTGGCAAAATCAGGATTCAAACTCAAGTCTTTCTGACACCAGAATCAGTGTTCTTAATATTCCACCCCCTGCGCTCTATTTAATCAAGTGGCAAAACTGAGAGGCTGAGGCAGATTCTAGGTCTCCAAATTGAGGAACAGTGCCTTCTGTCAGCTAGGGTTTGGTGTCTCAGTGATATACAGCAAAAGATAGCAAAGTCTCTGTGCCTGCTCCCAATCATAATCTGCAAATAAAGGTGTTCATCCGAATGAGGGTTGCCAGAGCAGGTCAAATAGGTAGAAACAGTTTACTTAAAATCGTGCAACAGTCAATATTCAAATTATCCCCAGACTAATGTGTATCTCATTACTGTACAATTAGCACAATTCCTAAGTCCCTACAAAGATGTTTGTAAAATCAAACAAATGCAGCAGAGCTGTTTCTATATCCTTATTTATATTAGTATGAAGGAAGGACCAGAATCCTCTGAAGCAACCTCAGTTTGATCTAAGGCGACATATTTCTTCTCTTCCCTCAATCAAAAGCCAAAGCTTGAGTCTTCAATTCTTAGGTTCTTACAATAGTGTGAAAACTCCCCGGCTTCTTGGGCTGGTCAGCCACAGGAGTGTGCTGGCTGTATTCATTCCCTCAGGTTTTGATGATGATGTCTCACTTTATATCCTAGTTCCTAAGTGTCCACTGAAACAATTTAAAGGAATAACTTTATTAAATTTAATAAATAGAGAAAATATTGATAAACTTGTCCGTAGTAGAAGAAAGACAGAAGAAAGCAGTCTTTAGAATGACGTAAAAGTTACTTACTGAACATCTGCAGTACAGGCAGATGAAAAACAAGCCCAGAAGGGTTCTTAGTGAAACGAACCCCTTCTAACATAGTTGGTAATAATCATATTGGAAACCAACTGATTAAAAAAACATATTATCTCAAACAATCCTTACTAGTTCATTTTACAGCTGAGAATACAGAAATGAATCCATTTGTTTGCCCAGTCACATTAGCGCAGCCTGAATTTGAATGCAGCGCTGCCCAATTGGAAATCCACGTTTCTTACCCTCATGACTGGGTGCCAGGACCCTGCATGGCACCCATTCCCCTCCACAGAGTTCTTAGAAGATTGTGAGGGTCATCAAGTAGATAGTCTTGAGGTGAAGTTAAACATCAAAAATCATTTGTTTTTCCCTCTTCTATCTTTGGTATCACAATTAAGTAAGTTATAATTAAAAGGAAAGTATTTGGGTGGCTTCCATCTTTTCTTTTGATTTTTGTTGACAATTTAGAATGTGAATATGCTAATTTTAAGATTTAAGATAATGTCACATTAGCCATTAAATACTAAATTAACATGGAGACCATGCATCAAAAGTAGGAAAATAGAAATAGGAGTGTTTTATATATGTGTAGCACCATTTTTGCCCTTAGAGGAGCTTTGAAGCAATTAAGTTTGACTAATAACACAGTACACCTTAGAACTTTTTGAGATACACTGAATTTTTCTGAAATAGACTGCTCCACTAAGGTATCCAGTTGGCGATATATAAGATGTGACTTGGAGAATGTTTAACACTTAATTTAAGTAAAATGAATTTAAATAGAAACTTAACTAGCCATACTACCTCTTTTACAAATGGAAGATTTATGTCTGTTGACTAGAAAAAATTATGAATGTAAATGAACATGTCAACTGTTGTTGAAAAGACCAATAAAGGGGACTTTAAGGGCACTAAAGTACCATAATTACACATTCAACTCAATTATATAATCATAGGCACCACTTATTTAAGTACTTCTTATGTGCTAAGCACTTGATATACATAGGCTATAATCCTCATCACTGCCTTGAAAGTAGACATCACTGATCCCCTTTTATAGATGCAGAAATTTAGCCTCAGAAATGTTAATGAAATAGTCCCAGGACCCTATGTAATACCGAGAGGCAAAGTCCAAATTTGAATTTAAGATTCAAAGGCTTTAAAAATTTTTAGCAGATACCGATTATAAGCTTTTGGCTGTCTAACTGTATAGTAGCTTAAATTAGAAAAATACTGTAATGATAATAACTACATAATGTTTGAACTCCTATTTCACAGAAACTAAGATCAAACGATGCCTCAAATAACAGTTATCATAGATCTAAAATTAGTACTGTTCATCAATACCCATTTATTATCTATTTACACTACATTTTCCAGATACAGCTAAAAAGGCTGACTACATTTCAAAGAATACATGTGAATTGTTCTAAATTTCATACTTTCCTTATTTTGGTAAGAGCCCTTGGCAAATTATATAATTAATTATCAGTCAAAATATACTGAAAAAAGAATGTGGCATTGTATTTGATGTGTATGCCCTCTTGACTTAAATATATTTGTCCACATACACATTTTTTCAATAAAATTTCCTAAATAATAGTGATAAGCTACAAGCTATCATGTAGCTTAATTTTTGCTAAATTTTGCAAGCTTTGGTTTTTCATAGTCCACATAAGTAGATTACTGCAATTCATTTTAGAATATTCATTAGAAAAGTAACTTCTGTTTCTTCTAAACTGGTATCTGCTCTCATTTTAGAAACCATATGGGGATGGAAAAAAACTTCGAAAGCAAGTGATGATGTGATTTTAGTTTTAAAGTTTTGGGGATATCCGAACATAAAAATTTCAAGGACACAGGCAGCACTTTTTTGAGAACTGATTCAAGGTAACTATTGTTGCAGTGGGAAATCTGCAATCTGGAAGCTTTGAAATTGATAAGTAATTAAGATCAAATAATCCTATTTCTAAAATAACTTGCAGCAGGTTTAAAAATAAAACTAGTACTGTATTCTCTCAAACATTTGTTTGAAAAGCCCTGTCAAAAGTTTGTATGTTCACAAAAGTATTGTTATTTTATGTTGAATCCTTTCCTTAAGAAAATAAGAACATGAATAGTCAGGCATTAGAAAGCGTTTTAAAATTGAGTTCTTATGTAAGCAATGAGTCTGTATGTAGGGAACAGAACCGGCCGAATCCCTGTGTAGATCTGACATTCCTGTCAGATGATAGCTTCAAAGTGTAAGAGAAATGGAACTTCTGAAAATAAAGTCCTCAACATAAACAATGTAAGTATTTTTTAGGCTTAACTACTTTCAACAAAATCAACACTTCAAAAAAGCTTCACAATTCAACAGCTAAACCAAAACAGCATAAAGAAATGCAGGGTTTTGGTGGAGGTGGGGAGGGAAGAAAAGGAATCAGTTAAACAATGACTTTGACAAAAAGGACAAGCCATTAATTCATAGCATAAATATCGGACAACTCCGGACTGAAGATCTCAGTGTTGATGACCGATTCTCCCACACTCCTACTGAAAGCTGACAAGTGTTTAAAAGAGCAAGACACTGGATCACAGTGCGGACTGCTAACTGTTAGGTGGACAATCATGCAACAGCTGAGCCATACCAGGCTTATTTTAAGACAGTTGGCATACTCTTGAGTGTTCATTTTTAGGTTTTTACTTGCCCATCTCTTTCTCTAAAAGCCAGAGTGGATCACAACACTTGGGCCTGAACAACGAGGAGCACCAAGAGCAAGAGGAAGAGAGAATCCTACGGAATTACGCTGGACGTGCGTAGCAGAAGTTTGCCTACTAAGCCAGGGGAGGAAATTTGCCCTCCCCAAAAAGGGGGGCAAAAGGTGCAATGTCTAAGACTGTCCCTGTCTGAAGTTTGTATTTTTCTCACAGTGCTTCAAAAGAGTAAAAAAAAAATCCAAAGGAAACATTTTTATGATTTCTGAAATGTGGCATAAACCCTAAACCTGAAAAGATGAGAAATGGTGGCTAAGGGAAGCTCACACAGGAGATAACATGAAGGGTTCACACTTTAGGTGCCACTGCAGTGGGTACTTGAAATGTCTGACTGCAGGTGAGCCTGAGGGTCTTAGTAGGACTAGAAAGCAGTCTGCTTCTCTCCCTGCTAGCATCGAGAAATAAAATCATGTACGGTGGACGGTTAACATGCGAGGCAGCTCTAGGTGTGGGCCGGCCCTGTTCTTCATTCAGGTGGGAACAGAAAACTATAATGCAGTATAACTATTGAAAACTTGTTACTTGTCCAAGCCCACACTAACTTTATCTAGCTTATATCTGATCCGTAATCTACTCAAGATTATTATTGCTTTATGTTCATTCAGAATTATATAACTACATGTAATAAAAAAGCAATTCGGCAAATAAGGCTAAATTGGAAAATACTTTTTAAGCTGCAAAAATGATAGAAAAATTTTAAAGCATGAGGAAGTTTAAATTAAGCTTTTTAAATTTAATAAAAATATTAAGCCATTTTATATAAAGTCAGAAGACCAGTGAACACTTCTATAGCCTTAATCTTTAAAAAACTTTGTGTGTTTATTTTGGGGATAATGCTATAGATGACTGATTTATATCCAGCCTTTTATATGTGGCAGTGTTCAAATGTGTTCATTACTTAACATCTGAGAAAACCTATGTCAACAGATAATCTTTTATTACATGATTTTTTTGATGGTTGCGAAGTATTTGGCTGTAACTTGGCACTCATTCTTGGTCATTCTTTGTTTTTGTTTTTTTCAGTTATAAATACGACTGCATAAACCTTTGCAAACATCTTTGATTATATACTTGTTAAATTCCTAGAGGAGCAAGGAAAGCCAGTGGACAGTTTTAGGCCTTTTCACACAGGTTGTTGAACTGCCCACCCTCTCCTGTCCCAGAAGGGCAGGTAAATGCATTTCCCCACATTTACTACTAGTAGAAAACAACTCTGGTTAACTGTCAGTTGATGAACACTGCCTATTCCTTTATTGTGGTGTTTGTCTTCTCTTGATTAGTAAGAATGTTCTAGTTATTAACTATTTTAAAAGTCTATTGAGGACATATCTATAAAGCCCTAATTTTAAATCAAATTTTAAAACATTTCAAGGCTTGACGGTATAGCCCATTCTGTTCAGAGCCCTTACTATGGCTTAGGTGATACTTTCTTTTAGCCACATTACTGACTGAAGTGTATGTGAGCTTGAAAATCAAATGACCAACTAAATGTAGTTCTGGTTGAAGATAATATCTTTTAACACATGCTTTTAATTCACCTTCCTCTGGAACCCTGTAAAATGAGAGTAATGGTATTTGTTTTTAAAGGTGTAAACCCCTAAGGATAAAGACAACACGCGCAGTGATGTTTGCTAATTATACCACAATCATGCTGGGGGAAAAAAAAAGAGAAGAGATAATACCAGCAACATTTTATATTGGATTGGGCATTCTGGGGTCTGTAAAGTCCCTGGAGGGAGAGCTACAAAGCAACCTAATATGATGGAATTCCCAAAAGGCCCAGAGTTGGGGGTAAAGGTGTAGGGTTCAAAATCTGTTTAAGAATAGGTAGTTTTCTTTTTACAGGAATGGCAGGCCAGCTTATGGGGCTGTCAAAAACAAAATGTTAAAAAGTACTTTTGAAACATCTCCTTAAAAGCACCAGTGAGCTGATAAAATAATAGGGACTTAAGGCTAAAATCTAAGGGAAAGCACCAGCACTTGTGCTCTGAGAATATTTACAAATTTAGACAAATTTGGGTTTCGAATAAAAGGACAGAAAATTCACTAGAGAAATAGACACATAACTTATACTTTACAAAATTGGAAGTCCAAATGGTTATTCAATGTGCTGAGTTACTCAGTTTTATTAGTAAACAGGGAAATGCAAATTAAAATCACTTGAATTACCATTATACATCTACCAGCCTGGTAGAAATGAAACATTTGACAATTCGAGTTTAAATGGTACATCAATTTGGAAGACAGTTTTGCATTAGCCAGTAAAGTTGAAGATGAGAATGTGCTGTGATCCAGTCCAGCAACTCTACCACTTGACATATGCTCCAATAAATTAATTCTTGTTAAGTAAATAATGTGTGGATACAGTAAAATGTGTAAGAATGCTGACAGCATTTCTGGTAGTAAACCTAAGCTAGCTACTACTTCTTTCTGGCTTTGGAATGGATGCATAAACAGTGGTACCGGTCTACTTAGGGATCACTTACAGTTATAATATGGATAAACCGTACAAGGAGGAAAGAAAGACACAAAATAATAATGTAGTATTAATCTGTTCGTTAAAATTTAGGAATAGGCAAGCTAAGCCATATTGTTTAAGGATGTATATATAGGTAGTGAAAAGCAAGAAAGTAGTTACCCCAAGTGCCAAGAGAGCGCTTCCCTCTGGGGCAGGGGGCTGTGACCTTGGAGGGTCGCACCAGGGGCCTCCCACGTACTGGCCATATTCTCCTGCCTTGGTTGGTAATCACACAAGTGCTAGCTTCATAATTGCTCATTGAATTGTATATACATGTGCTTTGTTTATTCTTATGTATGCTTTCTTTCATAGTAAAAATTTTTTTACTACTATGTTTCTTAGTAAAAATATTCTAAAATTCTAAATAAAATATTACCTTCTCTACTCCAAACATGTATGATTTCTTTTGTGGTCTGCATTCTGTCTTTATTCCTAGTCTGGGCCTCTAATTTTCTTCTCTTTCATATTCCATCTCTTTGTCTTTTTGCTCTATTTCTGGGATATTTTCTTACCCTTATCTCCCAATACTTCTCATTGAGCTTTTCATTTATGCTGTCATCTTTTGATTTTCTAAGAGTTTAGTTTTATTCTCTGCATGTTCTCCTTTTTTAAAGACCCCTTACTCTCATTTGATGAATGTGGTGTTTTTCTTATCTCTGAGCAATAAATGATAGGTTTGGGGGAAGTTCCTTTTCTCTGCATGTGTTCAGGTTCCCCCAGGGTGGATTCTTCTGCTTGTTCTGATCTTTCTTTTTGAGACTAGACATGATCTTTCCTTTCACCCTATCCATATATATCCTCCTGCAGAAGGGTGGAGGCCTTTCTCTATAAAGAGTAAGATAAATAGGCTCTAGACTGAGGGATTCCAGAGATAGTTGAGGGTAGAGATATCTTACTAAAAGAAGGAGAATTAAGGGAACTGTTATACACCCAGTATCAATGGAATTCATTTGTTCTGAAGAACAGGGTAAAGGGACTGAAGCATGAACTTTAGTGTCTCAGGGAAAGTTATAAAATGGCCTTGCATGTAAATGAAACCCCAGAAGGAGAAGACAGGGAGAAGTGAGCAGAAAGGTAGTTGAAGAAATAATGGCTAAAAAGCCATTAGAATGAATCAGTGAATTTAGTGTGATCATAAGGCACAACAGACAGAAATCAACCATTTCTATATATTTCAACAGTTTGAAAATGACATTTTAAATTAATGTATTTATAATTACAGCAGGAGCAAAACACAAATACACAGAAATACAAAACATAGGAATAAATGGGGAGAAAATGTATGCAGGAGCTCTAAGGGAAAACTAGAGATCTAACTAAACGAGGGCTTAGCCAAATTTAGTTATGCTGGTCCTCCCTCAAATGATCTATACATTCAATACAATATCTCAGTCATAATCTCAACAGGGTTTTTGTGTGTGTATAGAAATTGACGAGCCAATTCCGAACATTATATGGGGTGCAAAAACAAGAGTCTGACCTTGGCTTACCTTCTGGGAAGACCTAAATACCTTGCCAGATGGTGTTATTCATTTAGCAAATATTTTGTGTTCCAGGCATTAAATATATAATGAAAGCAGCTCATGCATTAAAACTGAAACAATTCTTCAGTCTGTAGGCTCAGATATTTTATAAGCTGCTGCAGTTCAAAATAACACCTTCTACTGCTTGTTTTGGTCAAAAGCCTGGAATACATGAAACAAGTCACTGCTCCAAAGAAAGAATCAGCAGCTGGATAATGGACTTAAAGGAACCATCCTTTTGTGAAAAGCTTAGTTGGACATATTAACTCAGAATTAACAGGTGTGCCTTAATTTATAAGGTTCTCACTTGAGCAGTTTTAAAAATTAAAGGCAAATGATCTTATGGCTTATAGCAAAAGGAGATGCTTAAGTAAAGTCAGTAAAACAATAAATAGTGAGTTTGAAAAGAAGGGTTGAAAACCCAAGCTAATCACTCAGCAACCAGAATGCCAATAAAAAATGGCAAAAGTAGAAAGAACTACATCCACCGGTGGTCTTTTCAGGGCCATCTGTATACTCTACTCACAACTGCCCTAAGGAACACTGAACCCACCTTTCCAGTGCAAGAAGATAAATGTTCTAACTGCCAGAACTCTTAGAACATATGCATCAGATCCTTTGGAATTAACTATTATTTTGTTTTTCAACAAGAAAGTTGAGAGTGAAATGACATAAATACTTAGTTATAAACATGTTCTTACTTATTCTTAGAAAATCATTATTCATTATTAAAGTAGAGTCCTTGGGAAAGAAAAAACCTATTTCAAATAAAGAGTGATGAAATACAGGATAATTCAATTTACAGCAGTTAATAGGCAAATGCCCTCAATTGTGAATATGAATTGAACTGAAATGTGACTACTATTGGCTTGACATAAATAGCCTTGGGGCAGAGAACACCCAGAGAAGGAAAATGGAAGTGAGTGTCCTTCATCATGTATCCTGGCTCTGACCCAAACTGATGCTTGTCCAACAAGATGTGATTTTTGGGTCCTAAGCAGTTTCACTGACACCATATTCAAAAATGACCAATTGGTTTCTTCAGAACTTCAACAGGAATCCAGGACAGACACAGTCAAAACAGCATGAATAACAAAAAGATGCCATCCAGTTGTTTTGTAGAAAAAAGTTCTGAAACGTACTAGGTTTCAAGAATACAGAATTTTTTTTGATTACCTTATTTAATCTGTAATTTACCTATTTAATCTGCAATCACTATTGCTGTCAATATGTGTCAGGCACTGTGTCAGATGCTGTATAGGAATTACCTTGATTATTTTCATCTTGGTGATATCTGTGAGAATGGGTTCTATTAAAATCCCTACTTTAAGGATAAGGAAACAGACTCAGAGGCCCAGTTGTTCAAGGCCACCAAGATCTGAAAACGTAGATTCTCAGAGCTCTTGCTGAGGAGTTCCTTTGCTCCATTCTGGAGAGCTATCAAATTATGGACATATGAAGAAACAACTTTTAGGAGAAGCTGGAAAAGTCATCAAAAGTCTTCATGGCAGTAAGAGAAAATGTTAGCAAAACCAAGAGAAGGAGATGCTCCAAAATGCTTTGAATGGAATCAGAAAGTCCTGAGCAAAGACAGAAGAAAGGATGATTGAGTTCTCAACCAGGAGCTAGGAAATGTGCTATGTACTAAGGATTATAATTATAAATAAGACAGATACAGATTCTGTTTCCATGAAGCTTCTAGAGTGCATTGTAGGAGACATACAAGGAAATGGGCAGTTATAATATACACTGTGATTCAAGCTGCCACAGGAATGTGGAAGGGCCTTAGGAAGAGCGCTTTCAGGGAGTCTTCTGGGAGGAGAGGCGTCCATGCCAAGAGCTGAAAGGAGGTCGGAGGAGAGAAGGTAACGTGAGAGTGAGAGGTCTCTTGGTACACAGAGTACAGCTCTGTTGGGAAACTCTCTAAGTAAAGGCAACAGAACAAGACCAAAAAAAATACTAGACAACATTAGAAAATGCTATCCAAGGTTCCAAAGTGATCTGGAAGTCATAACGTTAATTTCATAAGGTGCAACTGTAAGCATCTAGGGAAGGGAAGATGGTAAGATAAAAACGGTACTAACAAGGAAAAAGATGGCAGAGTGAAAAGTGAGGCAGAAACCTCCCCCCAAAACCACATATAACATGAAAACACAGCAAATAAAACTAATCCTGAAAGAGCAATTTGAAGACTGCAACAAAGTGCCTACACTAGGGAAACCTCACAGGAAAGGGTAAAGTAGAAAAGCCAAAATAGGGCGGGGCCCAAGCCCTCCCCCAACCCCAGCTCACAGACAGGAGGGAGTAGAAGCCCAGGACTGCTTAAGACCCACCCCTGGACATCTGCTCCAGGAGCTCAGACCCACATTATGTGGTGCTCTGCAGATAAGAGGGCCTGGAAAGCAAAAAGAGAATACTCAGAGACACTGAGATTCCCCCCGCTCGTGGAGAACAGGTGCCCACAACCGGCTGCTCTGGGACAAAAGAAAGGTGGGCACTTTGAAAGACTTCCCAACAGTGAGAGGGCTGTTAGAGGGGCAAGGATTACATGGAGTTTGTCGCTCAGGAGAAAGGACAGGTGAACAAAATCGTCCCGGTGTACTCAGCCCAGCAGGTTGGGAACTTTCAGGAGCTTCAGGCATTCGATACCCTGCTGGCAACACAGTGCTGAGACGAACCCCCACCATGATACGCAGCCTGCCGCTCCTTCTTCTTGGCCACTCAAAAACTGCGGCCCCTGCCACTGCACCAGGACAGCCAGAGGGTGGCCCTGCCTACTGCACCTAACAAGGGCATAGCACACAGGGTCCTTGCTGTGCACCTGGCCCAATGGCCCTGGCAGTGGAGGCAGACACACAACCAGGAAGCAGGAAAGAGATCTTTCCTCCCTGTAGTAACTGGTACCACTTGCCTATGACCCCCTCCATTGCTCCAGGTGCTGGGCAGCTACAGAGTAGAGCTTCTTGGCACGAGAGGGTACTGCCTACACAAAGTGATCATCCACAGTAATCATTAGAAATATGAAACGGCAAAAGAGCCGGGTAAAACCAAAATCCCTCAGGCATCAGCAAGAGGGCTAAGTGAAACCGAGATCACAAATCTTCTTGATAAATATTTCAAAATAAAAATCATAAACATGTTCATGGAGCTACAGAAAAATATTCAAGATCTCAGGGAGGACTTCAACAAAGAAATTTTGAAAAATACACTATCTGAAATGAAACATACAAGGGATGGATTTAAAAGATTAGATGAGGTAGAGAAGACAGTAAATGAAATAGAAATTAGAGCGCAAGAATATAAAGAAGCTGAGGCACAGAGAGATAAAAGGATGTCTAGAAATGAAAGAACAGTAAGAGAACTGTGTGACCAATCCAAATGGAACAATATTTGCATTACAGGGGTACCAGAAGAAGAAGAAGACAGAAAAGGGGATAGAAAATGTCTTTGAGGAAATAATTGCTGAAAACTCCCCCAATCTGAGGAAGGAAATAGTCTCTTAGGCCGTGGGAGTGCACAGATCTCCCAACACAAGGGACCCAAGGAAGACAACACCAAGACATATAATAATTAAAATAGCAAAGATCAAGGACAAGGACAGAATATTAAAAGCAGTCGCAGAGAGAAAAAAATCACACAAAGAAAAACCCATCAGGCTGTCAGACTTCTCAGCAGAAACCTTAAAGGCCAGAAGGGAGAGGCATGATATATTTAAAGTAATGAAACAGAAGGGCCTCGAACCAAGAATACTCTGCCCAGCAAGATTATCATTTAAATTTGAAGGAGGGATTTAATTTCCAGGTAAGAGAAAGTTGAGGGAATTTACCTCCCACAAGCCATCTCTACAGTGTATTTTACATTACAGAGACAGCTATAGATAGAAGGCTAAATAGCTGTCACCAGAGAAAATAAAAGCATAATAAAGGAAGTAGACCAATTATTAAGCAAATGCGAAATTAAACCAACTACCTACAAATTCAGTCAAAGGATACACAAAGAGTACAGAATATGATACTTAATATATAAAGAACAGAGGAGGAAGAAACAAGGGAGAAAAAAACACCCCTTTAGATTATGTTTGAAATAGCGTAATAAGCAAGTTAAGTTAGACTGTTAGTAAAGAGGCTGCCCGTGAACCTTTGGTAACCATGAATCTAAAGCCTGTAGTGGCAATAAGTACATATCTATTGATGACCACCCTAAATGTAAATGGACTGAATGCACCAATCAAAAGACATAGAGTTACAGAATGGATAAAAAAACAAGACCCATCTATATGCTGCCTACAAGAGACTCACTTCAAACCAAAAGACATACACAGACTAAAAGTGAAGGGATGGAAAAAGATATTTCATACAACTAACAGGGAGAAAAAAAGCAGGAGTTGCAGTACTTGTATCAGACAAAATAGACTTCAAAAAAAGTAACAAAAGACAAAGAAGTACATTACATAATGATAAAGGGGTCAGTGCAACAAGAGGCTATAACCATTATGAATACCTATGCACCCAATATGTGAGCACCTACATATGTGAAACAAATACTAACAGAATTAAAGGGGGAAACAGAAAGCGATGAATTCGTTTTAGGAGACTTCAACACACCACTCACTCCCAAGGACAGATCAACCAGACAGAAAATAAGTAAGGAGACAGAGGCACTGAACAACACATTGGAACAGATGGACCTAACAGACATCTACAGAACTCTACACCCAAAAGCAGCAGGATATACATCTCAAGTGCACATGGAATATTCTCCAGAATAGATCACATACTAGGCCACAAAAAGAGCCTCAGTAAATTCAGAAGGACTGAAATTATACCAACCAACTTCTAAACCACAAAGGTATGAAACTAGAAATAAATTATGCAAAGAAAACAAAAAGCCCTCAAACACATGGATAATAATACGCTCCTAAAAAAATCAATGAACAAAGAAAAACTGAGATGAAGCAATTTATGGAGACAAATTAAAACAACTCAACATCCCAAAACCTGTGGGATGCAGTGAAGGCCATTCTAAGAGGGAAGTATACTGCAGCACAGGCTCACCTCAAGAAAGAACAATAACAAATGAACAGTCTAAACTTACAATTAATGAAACTAGAAAAAGAAGAACAAATGAGGCCCAAAGTCAGTAGAAGAAGAGACATAATAAAGATATGAGCAGAAATAAAATTGAGAAGAATAAAACAATAGAAACAATCAAAGAAAGCAGGAGCTGGTTCTTCGAGAAAATAAACAAAATAGATAAACCCCTAGGCAGACTTATCAATAAAGAGTCAATACACATAAACAGAATCATAAATGAGAAAGGAAAAATCACTATGGACATCATAGAAATACAAAGAATTATTAGAGAATACTATGAAAAATTATATGTTAACAAACTAGATAACCTAGAAGAAATGAGCAACTTTCTAGAAAAATACAATGTTTGAAGGCTGACCCAAGAATAAATAGAAAATCTGAACAGACCAATTACCAGCAATGTAATTGAATTGGTAATCAAAAAACTACCTAAGAACAAAACTCCTGGACCAGATGGCTTCACCGCTGAATTTTATCAAACATTTATTGAAGACCTAATAACCAACCTTCTTAAAATTTTCCAAAAAGTAGAAGAGGAGGAAATACTTCTAAACTCTATGAGGCCAGCATCACTCTAAAACCAAAACCAGGCAAAGACACCACAAAAAAAAGAAAATTACAGACCAATATCCCTGATGAACATAGATGCAAAAAATGCTCAACAAAATATGAGCAAATCGAATTCAGAAATATATCAAAAGGATCATCCATCATGATCAAGTAGGATTTATTCCAGGCATGCAAAGATGGTACAATATTTGAAAATCCATCAACATCATCCACCACATCAACAAAAAGAAGGGCCAAAACCACATGATCATCTCCATAGATGCTAAAAAAGCATTATTCAAAATTCAACATCCATTCATGATAAAAACTCTCAACAAAATGGGTATAGAGGGCAAGTATCTCAACATAATAAAGCCATATATGACAAGCCCACAGCCAACATCATACTTAAGTGAGAAGCTGAAAGCTTTTCCTTTGAGATCTGGAACAAGACAAGGATGCCCACTCTCCCCACTTTTATTCAACATAATACTGGAGGTGGTCCTAGTCATGGCAATCAGGCAACACAAAAAATAAGAGGCACCTGATAGGTAAGGAAGAAGTTAAACTGTCACTGATTGCAGATGACATGATATTGTACATAAAAAATCCTAAAGAATCCATTCCAAAACTACTAAAACTAATATCTGAATTCAGAAATCTGTTGTTTTCTTATACACTAATGATGAACTAGCAGAAAGAGAAATCAGGAAAACAATTCCATTCACAATTCCATAAAAAAAAAAAACCTAGGAATAAACCTAATGAAGGAAGTGAAAGACCTATACCCCGAAAACTAGAAGACACTCATCAGAGAAATTAAGGAAGACACCAATAAATGCAAATACATCCTGTGCTCATGGATAGGAAGAATTAATATTGTCAAAATGACAATTCTGCCTAAAGCAATCTTCAGATTCAGTGCAATCCCTATCAAAATACCGATGGCATTCTTCAACGAACTAGAGCAAATAGTTCTAAAATTCATGTGGGACCACAAAAGACCCCAAATAGCCAAAGCAATCCTGAGAAGGAAGTATAAAGCTAGGGGGATTACAGTCTCCCAACTTCGAGCTCTACTACAAAGCCACAGTAATCTAGACAATTTGGTGCTGGCACAAGAACAGACCCATAGATCAATGGAACAGAATAGAGAGCCCAGATATAAACCCAAGCATAGGTGGTCAATTAATATACAATAAAGGAGCCATGGATATACAATAGGGAAATGACAGGCTCTTCAACAACTGGTGTTGGCAAAACTGGACAGCTACATGTAAGAGAATGAAACTGGATTACTGTCTAATGCCATACACAAAAGTAAACTCAAAATGGATCAAAGACCTGAATGTAAGCCATGAAACCATAAAACTCTTACAAGAAAACATAGGCAAAATCTCTTGAATATAAACATGAGCAATTTTTCCTTAAAGCATTTCCTCAGGCAAGGGAAACAAAAGCAAAAATGAACAAGTGGGATTACATCAAACTAAAAAGTGTCTGTACAGCAAAGGACACCATCAGTAGAACAAAAAGGCATCATACAGTATGGGAGAATATATTTGTCAGTGACATATCCAACAAGGGGTTACAATCCAAAATATATAAAGAACTCACATGCCTCAACACCCAAAAAGCAAATAACACTATTAAAAAATAGGCAGAGGATCTGAACAGACACTTCTCCAAAGAAGAAATTCAGATGGCCAATGGGCACATGAAAAGATGCTCCACATCACTAATTATTAGGGAAATGCAAATTAAAACCACAATGAGATATCACCTCACACCAGTTAGGATTGCCGACATAGAAAAGACTAGGAACAACAAATGCTGGTGAGGATGTGGAGAAAGGGGAACCCTCCTACACTGCTGGTGGGAATGTAAGCTAGTTCAACCATTGTGGAAAGCAATATGGAGGTTCCTCAAAAAACTAAAAATAGAAATACCATTTGACCCAGGAATCCCACTCCTTGGAATTTACCCAAAGAATACAACTTCTCAGATTCAGAAAGACATATGCACCCCTAAGTTTATTGCAGCACTATTTACAATAGCCAAGATATGGAAGCAACCTAAGTGTCCATCAGTAGATGAATGTATCACCTCTTCTTTATCCATATACACAATGGAATATGTTACAACACAGATGGAGCTAGAGCGTATTATACTCAGTGAAATAACCAAGTGGAGAAATACAAGCACCAAATGATTTCACTCATTAGTGGAGTATAACAATGAAGCAAAACTGTTTTGAAGGAACAAAACAGCAGCAGGTTCCCAGATTCCAAGAAGAGAATCGTGGTTACCAAAGGGAAGCAGGTGGGGAGGGAGGGAGAAGGGGAGTAATGGGCATTATGCTTAACACACATAGTGTAGGCAGGTCATGGGGGAGGCAGTATAGCACAGAGAAGTGGTGACTGTATGCTAATGGACAGTAACTGCAATGGGCACTGGGGGAGGGGACTTGATACTATGTGTGAATGTAGTAGCCACAATGTTACTCATGTGAAACCTTCATAAGATTGCATATCAATGATACCTTGATAAAAATAACCAAGTGTTCATAGTGCACTTTCACTTCCAGTGCAAAGCAGACACGCCCATCCCACACCAGAACTGGGAAGCCAGAGAGATTCCATATGTCCTACCGTTAGTTCACGGAGTGACCATCAACAACTCATTTTCATTTTCCTGGATTCAGGCTCCCTCCTCTGTGACCCCCAGAGAGCCACTTACCGGGCAGGGGGCAGCGTGCCGGTAATTTCTGCTCAGAAGTCTTTCAGGTCTCACATCCATTAATTCGCTAACTCGTACACATGGTGGCAAACATCCAGGGATGAGCACCACCACCACCTTAGCTAATGCAGTGCGCAGAGGGCCAGGCGGTGTGCCAGCACTCGACGGTCCTTACCTTACTCGAACTTCAGTGAACCGTACGACGCAGGTACTATTACTGTCCTTAAACAGACACGGAAAACGCAAACTCGGAGAGGTCACCCCCTTCGGGTCACGTGACTCGCCGTTAGTCGGGCTGGATTTCTCTGTCAGGCGTGCCAGCTACAGTCTGCGCCCCCCCATCTCACCGCGCCTAGCAGTGATGACCCCAGCCCTGTTACACTGCGCATATTGATACTGCTGAAGTTTTTCCAAGGTATCTGCGCATCAGCAGTTTATCTTTCTACTATTCTTAGAAGAATATTATTATCCCCATTTAGAGATGAGGTCACCGGAGCTCTGAGAGGCCACGCAGGGAGGGGATCAAGTGATGGCACTGGGACTAGAATCCAGGCTTCAGGCCCTCCATTTCTCTGCTCTTCCAAACACAGCAAACTGCACAGGTTAAGAAAGCCAACATTGTAGAGATAAATTGCATATATTTTCACCCTACTTTTGGTGATTAATTTATAAAAGGATGGTTAATATTTGGCTTACCTTTATGAATCAGTAGTTTTAGGCTAGCATTTTCTAAACGTCAGAGTTGTATTATGTTCTTATAATGCACAACATGGAGCAACCTTTAAGTTACTTTACTGTATTACACAATACCAAGCATTTAAATATTATATTTTGCTATGTCTAGTTTGGGGAATACAGGCTTTAAAAGAACTAAGATAAATACACATGAACGAAAAAACTGACTCCCAGCACAGTCTTCCATACCCATAATTGTATAGAAGTTTGCTTTTCTCTAACATGAAGTCAGTTCTTAAACTTTATTTCATAAGCATAGAGGATATAAAACAAGAACCAAACATGAAACGTATCAAAATAACAGCGTGATAGTTAATACTGTGTACTTACTATGTCTAAGTACTTAAAAAATATTAGCTCATCCTAATCCTTATAAAAACCTTACCTTACTCAATCTCACCACATCCATATGAAGTTGATACTAGTATTATCCCTAAATAGACAAGGAAATTACAAACTCAGAGAAATCACCGCCCGTTGTTACATAAGTAGCAATTAGTGGAGTCAGTTTTCTCATTTCCCATATGCATTGTTATTAGCCCCATTTTATAGGTAAAAAAATTTAGGCTCAGGAAGGTCAGGTAGAAGTTGAATGATAAATAAATTCATAAATAATCTAGAAAATAGCTGTATCTGGATTCATAGTGAGGTAGACCCTACCCCAATAATAAGTTACTGAAATGCTAGAGACGATTGGCAAGTGATCAGGCTGCCATCCAATTGGTTAAACGAGATAGCAGCGGTGGGCAACCAAGCGGCGGTGGCAGGGTCACTGTTCCACTGTTCCTTATTTTCTCCTCCTTCACGAGCTTAGAATTGCATGGCATCTGCCATTTGAAATATGGCACAGGCCTCCTAATATTTTCCTGCTGAGGTCCTACAGACTTCAAACCTTCAATCCATAAATAATGGTCTGTCCAGAAGAAAAGATGAGACAGGACAGAAGAGGGAACAGTCTCTATCCAGCTATTTAATAAAGTAAGCATTTTAGCCCTTAATTTAGATTCTGACTTTCCCATCTGTCATGCCATCAGTACTTTAAAATAATTTGACAAAAGGTTGAACGCCTTGAACAGTATATAAGAAGTTAGACTTTTGTGTTTTTGTAAGTTTATAATTTTAGGAAATCAGATTTCCCAAATCTGAATCATTTCTGGATTATGAGGAAAAGGTCACCACCAAAATAATTTTCAGGTCTGTAGAGTAGTTAAAATGAAACATCCTTAAGAGATGTTAATAAAGTATAGTAGCAAAAATGACAAAAAATTTCAAAACAACTATATTTTAAAAACTAAAAATGAAGCAAGCAGTTTTTCAATTTAGGCAGAAAACAAATAGAATCTGGAAAGTAAGATTCTTTTACAATAAAGACTGTTTGGCAGAAACACAGTAAATGTTACAAGATTACTGAAAACTGATTTCTGATGTTACCACAGCAGCAATGAGAGGGTGACCTGTGTATGCTCAGTGTTTTATGATTTACCATCTAGGCTTAATGTACCACTGTAAAGTCCCTTTTCAGAGAAGAAGTATATAAAATGTATTTTTGATACACAAAATACCAAATATCCACATATCTATAAATACATAAAAATCTTTTGCAATTACTTTTGCTATTTATTCTTTCACTAAAAAAGAGAGTAGAGACTAAAGTTAAAAATTTTCTCATCTGTTACAAAAGGGAATATAATCTGTAACATTTTTATAAATTTCAGTCATTACCATTTCTAAGACCTGAAACTAGAATGCATCTCCCCCTTATATCTATGAAAAAACAAAGACAAAAAAAAACTTGCCCTGAAAAAATACCTGAAGTCAGTGCCACTACTTCTAGGCCCCAACTCTTATGTTAATTTTTACAGGGTTGGTTATCACATTAAAGACCACCTTCTTCACTTCTAAATTCCACTTAAATTACATGACATTTCTAATTTGTTACATAGATATTAGTAACGCATAGACACTGGGTTTTTGGGAAGTCCATTTTACTATATATGGAACTGGTGATTACCAACAGCTCAATTAGCTATGAACTTTTGCTAATTAAGAATCTCAGCCTGAAGGGGCCACTTCCTCCCCTTAATGAAGAACGTGCAGTCACATTCCCATTGTGGAACTTAGGCCGGACTAGACACAGAGGAGTATCATTGATACTTCCAGGCAGGTAATAGCTGCATCAGAATATAGCAGCTACCAACATGTAGCTTCCGGGCACCTCTTCAATAACCTGTACCTCTGTTTTGTAGAGGACAAAGTCCAGATTTCTCCGATTAGCAAACAACAGCATTCCACAGTCCGGGCCCAGGCTGCCTGTCCACGTCGCGCTTCTCACTCCTGTGTCAGCTTTAAATCCGTCCTCCAACCAGGTTATCTGAATGGCTGCACATTTGTTATCTTTCTGGTCTGAGGCCTAGACCTTAAAATACAGGTAGTCTGATAGAGGTACCCTGCACAAAATTCTTCAGTATTCATCTCAAATCCCAGGGCCTCCATGAAAGTCAAAAAATTTTTCCAGCCCATACCTGTGATGGTAGAATATTTGGTGATTTGTGCCTAACAGCGTCAAGTCACCTTTCTGGTAGCTTCCTTTATAAGATCTGAAATGTGACTTCTGATGAAACTACTGAAAAGACACTCTGAAAGTATGAACTACAACATTCAGTGACTAAAAATTTTTAGTGACTAAAAATAAGGTAACTAATACTACTTTTAAGAACTAATTTAATGATTAAAAAAGGTACAGATGATCCTTTGCAGATTCCAAATTTGCAAGTTCACCTACTTGATAGGATTTATTTTTAACTCCAAAATCAACACTTGCTGTGCTTTTCAGGCCATCCAGGTATAAGCACAGAGTGGTAAAAAATTTGAGTTGCCTGATGTACACATTCCCAGATGAGGTCAAATGCTGCGACTCACCCTCCGCCTTTTTGTTTCAACTTTCATCCTACACACGTCTTTTTCACAGTATGTTAGTGCCATGTTTTTGCATTTTTTGTGCTTTCTGTTGGTGATTTCCTTATTGAAAGTGGCCCCTGTGTATGGTGCTGAAGTGCTTGTATTCCTAAGCACAAGAAAGCTACTATGTGCCGTAAGGAGGAAGGACGTGTTTCAGATAATCTTCGATCAGACCTCATTTACAGTGCTGCTGGCCGTGTGTTCAGTGTTAATGAATCAACAATATTTATTAAATAAGGTGTCTTTAAGCAGAAACACACATAAAACAAGGGTATGTAGATTGGCAAAAATACTGTGATCAGAGGCTTGGAACGTAACCGTGTGTAGTCTAGGAGCAATGGCTCAGTACTTGCTAACTCAGTGTTCACTGAGACTATTTTAGAACGTAACTGGAGTGAATCATGAGAACGCACTCTGTGTATTTATCCATATGATGAATACTATGCATCTATTAAAAAGGATGGCGTAGATCAGGAGCCATCAATATTCTTCTGTAAAGGCCTAGACAGTAACCATTTCAGGCTTTACAGACCATGTGTCACATATTCTTTTTGTTTACTTGTTTTTACAATCCTTTAAACATATAAAAACCATTCTTAGCTCATGGTTTTGGAAGAGCCAGGTTTGGCCTGTGGACTGTAGCCTGCAACCCCCAACGCAGATCTATATGCATTATCCGCACCCATCCATTATCCTTATCAACTATGCATTTCCATCCCACTGTCCATTCATCGCACCCACCCCTTGAATCACCTCTTCACTCAGGACGTCATTATATATATACTGTTTCTGTCAGAATATTAATTGTCCTTTATAAAGAAAAATCCAAAAGCTCTATTTTGAATTTTTATATAAACATAGAAAGAAAATAGGTCTTAACTTTACTTGTAAATATTTTTACACACATGCTCCTCGGATTGCTAATAGAGGAAAAAATATTCTAAAAATTAGTTTCTCTCCATGCATGCCATCCTAGTGAAATTTTATTAAAATTCCTAATTTCTGCTGAGTAATATGTGCTGAACTGAAGTGGGGGGATGGTGGGGGAAGAAGCCTTTTACACAAGTTTTTCTCTTAGCCCTCCAAATCCCCAAGAAGGGATAGGGAGCCAAAGATGATCAGTCTTCTTGTGGTGGGGGTTAAAAATGCTAACAGTCTTCCTTAGCTGCTTTGCTTTACGAATCCTCAGATTTTCCCGCTGACACCACCTTCCTTAGCGCACCGCTGAGGTCTGCGCCGCCTCCAACTGCCCTGAACCGAGGGTCAAGGCCCAAAGGCGGACTAGACATCTTCCCTCTGCCATGTTCTTCTCTTCACCGCAGCTCAGTCGTCCCTGATGCTGGAGATGTATACATGAAGTAGGCCACCTTTCCATACCCTAATTCCTTCTAGCTCTTACTCATTTTATAGGATCTTACTCTTTCTTCTAGGGCTACTTTGGCACCTGGCTGTCTTGCTCTCCGTCCTGTCACCCACAACTCTCCATTGTTTGATGATTCAGGCCTGAGTTTCTGCTTCAGTTTTACAGTGACCTGAAACACTATTTCCTAAAATACGCTCTTCTTCCACCTTCTAACCTGCTCCTTTCTTACATCTGTAACAGTCTTGTTTCCTTGCCTTCACAGTTCCCTCCTTCCTGCTCACTTTTTCACTTGTTCACACAATTTAACGAATGTCTGAGCACCTCTCATGTACCAGGCCTCTCAGGTGGATCTCAGTGAAACAGACAGACATTGTCCTCCACTTGCACAGAACTTTTACTAAACTATGAGAGACAGAGACAAGAACACAGGAATCAGCAGTACAGGGAGGTAAATGCTAGGCGAGGGCCAACGCCTGCGGTGGTGATGACCCCGAAGAGGAGCGTATCACCCAGGTGGGGCGGGGGCAGACGTGGGCGGCCTGAGGCTGCAGAGCTGTAGCTGGGTTTTGGCTCTGCAGGAAGAGTTGCTGTCTGGAGAGAGACAGGGGTTAGAGGTGGGGTGACGGAGAAGCACAGCTTTATGCGAGGGCAGAGAGAGCAGTTTGGGAAGGTCACACAACCCAAGCTTACCAGAATCAGAAAAGGCCTTGACTGCTAAGCCAGCCGTAAGACTGCTCTGAGGCAGGGGGAACTCGAGGCCTTACAGGTGGGAGCGACCTGACCATTTTCTGTGCATCTGGAAGCTCCGTCTGTGGTACACAGACTGATGAGGCCAAGAGAACGGTCGTGAGGATGCAGGAATCTAGCTGCAAGACGACGGTGGCCTGAACTCCAGGCGGGAGAAGTGATGATGTAAGACGTACACAGAAGGACATGGGTTGTATGAGGTATTTAATCACGTCCGTGAGGCTTGAGGACTAAAAAATGGAGAGCCAGAGAAAAGGGTCACTGAGGATTTTGTCCAGATTTCTACCCCGGGCAGTGGGCTTGACAAAGTACTGTACATCTGCAGACGCAGGGACTGTAGCACGAGGAAGCATGGCTGCACTGAGTTCAAGTATTTTGGACATGTCGAGTCTGTGAGGTTTACAGCTCATGCAAGAGAAGATAGTCCATGAGGGTCAGGAGACGAAGGAAATGTGTCTGAGCTGAACATACAGAAAATACGGGTGTCCGCTGCGTGTGGGAAGATGGCAACTGAAGCAACAGAAGAGGGTGAGATGAATCAGGTTGGGGGAAAAGGTGAAATGCGGGCCTAGGACAAAGCTCTGAGGAACTTGCAGAGGCCATAGCGGCAGGAGGAGCGGAACCAGAAGGGTACCGGGTCACAAGGCCATAGGAGAAGCCTTTACAAACACTGCATTGAACAAGAAGGTAAACGGTAACTTCGGGAAGATGTCAGCGGAGTGTAGACAGACCAGAGGTTCTCCAGGGGCAGTCACGTGTCATCACACCTCCTGAGCGCCGCCCATCTGTCCCTGAGTGTCCTGCTCTCCTGCTGCCATCCAGTGCACGCGCACCACTACGTGCCCGCTCTCTGTCAGTGCTCACACACCTGCCTTCCGATGTGATCTCTTCTACAACTGCCCCTTCCTCAAGTAAAAGAAAGCAACATGTAATACATCCTATACACAACTGCCAGAGGGATTTTTGTAAGATACGGCTTAGAGCAAGTTAATCTGGACGCAGGAACATAATGGCTCTCCACTGCCTTCAGGATAAAATCTGAACTTCTTAGCATCGCATTCAAAGACTCCCCTTATTTGGTCTCAACCTCAAACCATTTTGCGCACACTCCAAACGGCCCGCACTCCGCACACCGGGCTCTGTAAAAAATGTTGATCCTAAAAAGAGTTTTATTTTTTTAAACATTTAAAGTCTCAAGATTTTATGTATGGGCTGAGAACTTATTTTATTAAAAAAAATTTTTTAAAGGATGGATCTAGAGCTGTCTTTATTTATTCTCCCACAATGAACACACAGCATCTGACAGAGAAGACCTGTCATATAAAAGATAACTCTCTGTACCGTTATGGAATGAAACAGGGCCTACAGAGGAAAAGTGATGTTTTTAACGCTTAATAATGCATTTGATAGATAATAGAAAGTATTTCTACCCTTCATCAGCTCACTCATTCTTCTACATTCTCAGCTAAGTAAATGACAAAAGAAAAGAAATTAACGGGCAACCTTTCTTTTTAAAGGCTGCCCCCACCAGCCTTGTAGAAGCTACCTAATGGTTTATTTGAAGAGGTAGTTTGTACATACAGTAGTCCCCCCCCAATCTGCGGTTTTGCTCTGTGCTTTCAGTTACCTGTGGTCTGGAAGCAGATGATCCACTTCCTGACATGTTGAAAAGGTCTGTGCGAGGCTAACACTACGTCACAATGCCTACGTCATTCACCTTACTTTGTCTCATCCCATAGACAGTTTAGCATTTCACATCATCATAAGATGGGTAAGTATAGTACAGTAAGACATTTTGAGAGACCACAATCACATAACTTTTATTAGAGTGTATTATTGTAATTGTTCTGTTTTATTATTAGTTGTTAATTTCTTACTGTGCCTAATTTATAAATAAATCTTTATCGGTTATGTATGTACAGGAAAAAAACATAGTATATGTAGGGTTTGGTACTATCTGTGGTTTCAGGCATCTGCTGGGGATCTTGCAACACAGCACCCAAAGATAAGAGGGGACTATGGCACTAAACCAGCAACTGTCACAGCCTTCCACTTATACCACATTCTTATTAGGGAATAATTACATGGGTCAAAAGCCATTTCAGACTTTTAGACCAACATTAATTAAAACAGATCAAGAAAACCTGTGATATATCCAAGAGATGTGTTAAAGATACCTAACAGATCAAGTGGGTTTTGTTAGGTAATTTCAGGCAAAGCTGAATCCCTCCCATTCCCATTCCCTTAACACGTTTTTCTTTGTAGCTTTCTTAAGATTTTGTACAATCATATACATGGAGAAACATATGCACTAATGTAGTACAGTGATGATAAAGTATACTTAGCAAAGATGTTGCCCTTTTATATTACTCTACTTGCCTTGTACTACATTAGAATATATGCTAAATGAAATAAATGATATATAAATATATATATTACATATAAGGATACATAAATATATATTGTTTATATGCGGGGCTTATTTTCAACCACAAAATATTAATACCTAAACATGATAAGAGGACTCCTGTACAGTTACTATGTTACCAATGATTTTCAGGAGAAATATCGGAAGCATTTGGAGGGCCTTATCACATCACAGCTAATCAGTCCCAAGCCCCCAGATCCTGATTGAGTGAATCTGGTGTACAGCCTGAGACTTTCCCAGGCCTTCTAATTTGCAAAAGGAACCATTTTTTAACTCCTCATAGTCTTCGTAGCAGTTAGAGGGGGCAGAACATTTACTTGGTCCATACTTGGGGCAGACAATCAAAATAGTTTCTATTCGATGCCTCTGTCATTGCTAATTGTTTAGCGTAATTCAAATCAAGGTGAATATGGTCATCTAATTTTTTTTGGTAAACTGCCATGGATACTTTTTAGAGGTGACAGCCAATTTCTTAGTATTGTTTACATCATCAGCTATGATAATGTTTAGACCTTTGCCATAATTTAAAATAAATAAAGCATCACTGTATGAAAGGGCAAATGCTAATCCCAGTTTTGACTTGCTCTTCTAGTTTTGGAGAAGAAAGGAGTTTCACATTATTTGAGTTCCTTAAACACTGGTAACGAGATGCTTACCCCTAAATTTCTAGGTTTTATTCTGTTGGCAATGTAGACAGAACACAGGACTTACTGGCTTGAGTTTCGTGAATGAGCTCTGGCTAGGTCCAGGGAGTCTCCAATTGTGATATTAAAATATTCTAAGTATGTGTGTTTCATGCATTTTTTTCTGAGAGACGGTCAGTTACTTTCACCAGATTCTCAAAGGAGTTTATGGCCCAAGAAAGCTTAAAAAAAATAATTCAGGGAGCAGGTTCACTGAAAGACACTGTACACTCTAAAAAAATTATTTTCATATTCATATTATAATGAAGGGAGGGTGGACTATCTAAAATGTCCTTCTGTTTCCAGCTTGCAATTTTGTTAGTTTTAAATTCACTGGAAGGACAGTGATTTAAGTGATCTTCTAAAGAGAAATGTGACAACTCAATGTCTTTTTCATCCAAAGAAAACTTATGCATTTAATAATCAGATTTTCAATCATGTAGTTAAACCCTACACTGACAGACTTTCAGATATGGAAAAGATTTTAAAGTGTTTAAATGTGAAAGATATATACACTATTACTGTATTTTTAAGCGATAAGGTTTTATTGTTAAAAACCACAAATATTTTCTTATATTCTCATGTTTAATCTTTAAAATAAATTTTAATTTGGACAAAATACCTTTCTTCATACAATTTACAAGCAAATAAAGCTGCAAAAAGTCTTTTAAAAACCTTCTAATTAGTAATTGAATTCCACAAAAAATTATACCGATCGGGGTGAGGATTTAAGAGTATGGTAACTGTTGAGCCACTGTCTTGTACACTTGAAATCAATATAGTATTGTGTACTTCAAAAAAAAAAAAAGACCTCCTCAGTTGGTAAAAGCACACACACACACACACACACACACAAACTGTACAGAATTCAGCAGCTTTACTTACTGCACAGAGATGATAACTGGCTTAAGTGGATAAATGATTCACCAGTGACAAACAGTTCCTTTGTTTATTTTTTTACTTAGATAAGATGAACCAAAAAAACCTCAATTTTTTATATCATAGAACATTTTTTTCTCAAAGTAGTGTTGGGCAGTAAATTAAACACTTTGAAAATAGGTCAGAGAAACTCCCAGATATAATCACAAATAAATCAGGCAAGGTGAAGGCAAACCAGTTTGAAAAATTCCTTTTAATGATTAAGATCTCCTTTTAAAAACTTGTCATTACTTTGTAGGAGGTGTTCAGATTCAGTGAAATAGTACTAGTAACTTCCAGAGGATTCCTGAAAGATCTTGTAAGCCCTAAAAGATCTTATGAAATACTCAATAGATTAGTACAGTTGTGCCTTTTTTCCAGGTTTAAAAGAAGAGGAAATGAACAAGTTAAAAGACATTTTCCAACCCTGACTGCAAATCACAAGCTTGCTGTTGCTTGAAGCCAGCTGGCATGGTGCCCATTTACAGTAAGTTGTTTACGCCCTGTCTACCAATCAGACCGCAGAAAAGGAATGCCTACAGACATAGTCAGAATGCCTTTTCAAGATACAGCAACAGACAAAGAGGGGTTTATAAGCTTTATTAAATTCTTAGAGGTATTATTTTTAAAACTGCTCCAAGATATTCCAGTCTAGTTTCTATAACCTCAGCATTTTTAAATAAAATAATCATTCCTCAAACTTAAGCTGTTATTTTAGCTTATCCGTTGGAATGGGTGCTGTCGTCTAATCATTTTAAGTGTCTGTTTAATTATAACTTTAAAGGCCACAGTATCTTTCTTAAAATGGATTTTAACTTAATTCAGACTGAAACCTTTACTTTTTAAATAACCAGCATTTAGCATAAAGACAGAGAATGGTGAAAGAAATGGAAGACCCAGAGAAGGAATAGAAAACAGAAAAAAATGAACTCTGATTATCAAGAGAGAAGTGGGTGAGAAAAACACAATGATTCAAAAGACTGATTGCTGGGTGCCCCTAGAAATCATATTTGCTGCTTGACCTTCAGAGTCCCTTCTTGCACACTGGCCAGTTCAGAGAAAACCAGTTCAGAGAAAATCTTTTTCTTTTAGACCAAACTTGTCTATTGTAGCTATGTTCCCTGAAAGTCTTCCCAAAGTTACATGCCGTCACTGGTACCAGTTGCCACTGAAAAGTTCAGAACATGTTTTCCACTTAGTGTGTTCAATAAATGTTAAAATGAGTGAGAAAAAGAGACTATCTCATCGTTAGCTTAATGTTAAAATCAAGTCAAGCATTTTCAACAAACCTTAGCTCAAAGGATCCGAGAAACTTTTCAAAACGACTTTTTAGCTGCATGTCTGTGGCAAAGGTGACCAACCACAGAAATGATAGATACATACCTCCAACAGCCTCTGTAGAAAGACGAAGAAGCCCGTAAGACCACAGGAATCACCCCACACTAGCTACTATAAACCAGATATAAAACACTGTTGTGCGGGACTTGGCTTCTCTGGCTTCTTATTACATGCTTTTTGAGCCAACTTTTCAGTAGGTTCTAGAGACCTACACCTTTGACTATTATACTACCCTAAATAAATAGTTTCATGACAGCTGTTTTCTCTAGTATCTCAGCAACTTTACATAATTCCAAAGCCCAAATGGCAGAGCGAATCATTGCATTAAAACTAGAGGATTATTAAACCATCAGAACGAATCTAGGTTTGTCTGAGTTTTTTTCTCCCTCTTTTAAGTCCATTACGCCCAATAATTTTGTAGTTTTAGTTCCTGCAACCTTTGCTTCTATAATAGTATTTGTTCAATTATGTCTCTTGCTTTTTTGTGTTTCTTATATTTCCATTTCTTCAAAAAATGGTCATGTGCAAAATCTATCAAATAATAAATTACTAAATTATCCTATACTTATTAAAAAAATTTTTTGGGGGGGGTAGTTTAGTGTGAATTATGATCATACTTAATTTTCTTTTTTAGGAGCTCAAATAAGAAAGAATATACAGCAAGTACTGGAACTAGTTAAAGATAAGAGTGCATATGTTGTTTTTAAAATCTCAGTAGGGTGTGAGGTTTAAATTAGACTTTGATCAGTAGGTAAACAAATAAAAGTCTATCTTTGTTCTAATAGTTAATACCTGGAAAGGTACCAGACTCATGGCCTTGGAAATTATTATAGAGTTTATGAACAGGACTTCAAAATAATGCTGAGGCAGCAGTGGTACTCCCTCACTTCCTCAGTCATTTCTAAACCCAAAGGGCTAAAACCCATCAACTAGTCACTGAATAGGTTGGAAGTTTTAAATGTGTAATGTATTCCTAGTGCATCTGCTATAGGAAAGCAGGTTGGCTTGTCAACAAGTGACAGATAACAGTTTGGTAATAAGATTATGCATGGTACTAAGTAAACTCAAATTTAATAGGATGATAATTAAATGTATTATAGGGATAGTCCCATTTCTCAGATAAATTTCTTACCTTCATTTTCCCTTTCTATTTTAACCAATGAAAAACAACAAAAACATTGTTTTGTTAGCTTAACAAGTCTGTTTTATTCAATACAAAATTGAGCATCAGCATGAGAGCACTGAAACTGAAGAATCAAAACATGAACATTTTACCTATGAAGTGAAAAAACATTCTGCAAATAAGAAATGTAAATCCTCAACAAAATATGAGCAGAGTGAACTCAGTGACACATTAAAAAATCACACCATGATTATGTGCAATTTATTCGAGGGATGCAAGGATGGTTCAACACCTATAAATCAATGGGTTGCACCGTATTAACAAAATGAAAGATAAAAATTTATGATTATCTCAACAGATGCAGAAAGTGCATTTAACAAAAATTCGACATTCATTTATGATAAAAACTCTCAACAAGGTAAGGTGGGTATAAGAGGAGGAGTATACCCCAGCATAATAAATGCCATATATAACAAATCCACAGCTAACAGCCTATTCAACAGTGAAAAACTGAAAGCTTTTCTCGTAAGATCAGGAACGAGACAAGTACGCGCACTCTCACCACTTTTACTAAATAGAGCACTGGGGATCCTTGACACAGAGGTTCGGCAAAGAGAAAAAGTGACAGGCACCCAAATAGGAAAGGAAAAAGTAAAACTGTCACTATTTGCGAAAGACATACTATATATAGAAAACTCTGAAGACTCCACCAAAAAACTATTAGAAATTGAAAAAAGATGAACATTTTTACCTATTGAGTGAAAAAAATTAAAATCCTCAACAAAATATTAATAAAGTCACAAGCTAGGTAATTATCAGCTATATTTCTATATAATAATAATGAGCTATCAGAAGAGAAATTAAGAAAAAAAAACCCATTTACAATGGCATCAAAAAGAATAAAATCCTTAGGAATTTTACCAACGAGATGAAAGACCTGTACACTGAAATGGATGAATTCTTGTCATTTGCCACATCATGGATGGACCTAAGAAGGTATTTTGCTAAGTGAAGTAAACAGAGAAAGACAAATACTGTATGATTTCACTTATATGTGGGATCTACAAAACAAAACAAAAAACAAAAGCAGACTCATGTATACAAACTGTTGCTTACCAGAGAGGGGAGGGGGTTGGAGAGGTGGGCAAAATAGATGAGGAGGTTCAAGAGGTACAAACTTGCATTTATAAAATAAAGTCATGGGGATATAATGTACAGCAAAGGGAATATAGTCAATATTGTAGTAAGTTTGTATGGTGAAAGGTGAACTTAATCATGAGATCATTTTATAATGTAAAAAAAATCAAATCATTATGATGTGCCCCTGAAACTGAAAGACTAGTGTGTCAATTATATTTCAGAAAATAAAAGAGAAATGTAAAAGAATTCTGTCATCCTCAGCTTGTAGCTGTACTGAGGGAGGGCAATTTAGCCTGATTTCATGAACGACAAACAGGGGAAAGCCATGCTTTCTTTTCCTCCTTTAAAAGTTTTTGTGAGTAGCACCTTCAAAATAGCATTTCTAACACTCAATAAAAAAAAACGGCAATATATTAGTTCCTTGCTGAGAAATACATGTCTCTTATTTTAAGGTAGTACATCTTCTTTTAAAGTATCCTCTCATCTTTCCCCACAGTTTGCCTTGCCTTATATAGTTGTTAGATTTCCAGAACTAAAAGTAGTTCTGAAATTTTGGTTAATAATTAACTGAAAAACCTGAGATAAACAAGAAAAAACTTAAACAGATATTTCTTGAACAAATACCTGTTCAAGCCAAAGGAACAGTTCTTCCATCTGAAAACAGCCAAATTAAGATGTCTCAATTTTTAGGTTATTGCCCACTACTGAATATGAAATTAATTTTTGGTAAAGTACGTTAAGATTTGGCTGAATGGGGCTATGAGGAAATGAAGGTAGATATCTTTTCTTTTGACATCCTTTCTTACCAGGAACCCTTCACATTCACCACTCTAATAAACAAAACATTTATATAACTTAAATTTTTTTCTTTATTTTCTTTATTGATCTTTTCAAGTGTTTGGCTGCCATTTTCCATGTTAAATTTGAATTTAGTTTAACATTTTCCACATTAAATTATTTAACATTAGTATACAAAGAACTCCCCACCAAAGATGTTTCTTCATAATCATACTGACTGAGACCTATGTAGCTCAGCGATAGACAGGTCACAAGAGGACATGAGAAAGGAAGACGACTCAGGGACATCTACATGAACAGCAATATGCCACAGAAGTAAATGATTTAATTCTGAACAGGGATAGCCTTAATGTCATTATGACTATTAGTCATGAATACGATAGCATCCTGTGAATACTTTGGCCTTTATACGTACCTAGTATCTGGTACCATTAAATATTTATGGAAGGAATTCTATTGTATAAATGTTAGCAAAAAATTCTGAACACAAGAGCCTTCTCTTCTCTGCCTGTAGTTTTAACCTGCTCTAATCCATTTCTTCTAAAACAAGAATTTTCAAGCCCTTAGCATCAAAACCCTTTATTTTAAATAATTTAAACCTTTATGCAGAACCCCCAATACATAAAACAGGTAAAGTGATGTTAACATTATACTTTATACAAATTTATAATATTACTCTACAGAAGGAAGCAATCAGTGAGGTCAGTGAAGCTTTATTTATAAAACCAGTAAAACTGAAATTGGAATGTCTGGCTTGCTGTCAAACTGTACTTGGGCAGTTTGGAAACCAGTGCCCTAAAACCTCATTTTGTCTGCCTCATTAGCCCCAAACCTCATTTCCAAATCAAAATTTCTTCTTATAAAAATAAAGTTCAGCCTTTAACAAGGCCCAACAAAATCTGGATTGTAGCGTATCTTGTACTATCTTCTTACAGGAACTGTTCACTGTCCCTCAGTATGCTCTGTTCATTCATTCATTCACTTACCAAATATGTTCTGAGAGCCTATAGATTTTTGCTTATTCTGCCCATTTACTGCCTTAGTCTTCCTCAACCATCCTCAACAGAAGCTTTCTCCTCTTATTTCCCAAAGTACTCAAAGACTTCTGCTACTCATAAATCCTGAAATGACTCTGTATTAATAAATGGGCCTCCTGGTATATGTTCAACACTGCTAATAGAGAAACATACTAAGAAATACAACTGTTTCTCTGGTTTGGATTCTTAAGAATCAAGCTTTTATTTCTATTTGAGAAAATCAACTGGATTTCTGAATTTCAAAAATGAAGATTTGAGTCCTATATATTTTATAGAAAAAGCATATATGAATACATATAGTTTAAGTCTAATTTGTGGTTTTAGCTTACCTTTTTGAATAAAAAATTTTAAAGCCATAGTTTGGCATAGGGAAAATCTACTAAGTTGCAAAAGAAAAGTCATATTTTTTACACATATGATTAAAGAATAATTATCCAAAGTGTTTTTCATACAGTATTTCATCAAAATTTTGAATTGTACTGAATGCATGAGTTCTAATCTCTACCACTGGTTATAAACTTAGTAAAACTACTTCTACTGGCTTGTATGATTCAGTTTTGAAAGACAGTTAAGTTCACTGCAACTTTATGTACTATCAAGCTTTTCCAAAAAAAAATTCATAAAAGATGCCTGTCTTGTTTCAACAAAAACATGAGTTAGTTTTAAAAGATATGCAATATTCAAGATGGTAATTTAAAAGAATGAAGTGTTCAAGTTTATCAATCACATTTTTATATGACTAGTTTACTAGATTATTGTTAAATATTTAGCAACAAAATATTCAGGATACTCTCAGACCTTTTATACCTTTCTTTGCTTATTAACTTAAGCCTAGTCTAAAATTTCCTGCTGCCACATAAAAGGAACAATGACAATACAAGAACAAAGAATGAATGAGTATACAAGCACTTAGATGCCTAAACCGGTACAGGCTTTTGTTATACCTATAAAATTAAATGAAACACTGCTGATATTGTTCCAATATCCAAACAACTGCTGATGTTTCTATGGTTCCTGTTATCCCACTAAGGAACTCCTGTAAAGCAACTGGTAAATACTAAGCAGAGTGACTTCTAAGTTAGATACACGTCAGCACACAGCCTATCTCTACTGTAAATGATCTCCACTTGTCAACTGACAGCTACTGCTGTAGCAAAGAAACCCTACAAAGTTTTGTCTTGAATCTATTCAGTGAAAAATACAAAAAAGCATACAAAAGTTAAAACATACTCAATACTATTGAAAATAAAAATACCCCACAGAAGAAGGTATAGGGATGAGGACAAATAAGCATGCTTCAGGACAATTCTGGATTATTTTCCTTTCAGCAGTGTAGTCTTCTAGATACTTAGTTTGAAAACAATTTAGAGCTGTTTTTCTAAATGTAGGCAATGGCTTACTTTTTTGTTCGGTTAAGCTAGTTGTATTTCATAAGTAGGAAGCACTGCTGAATGGTAGAATAGGTTGCAGTAATATAGGAATTAACTTCATTGGATTAAAATCTTGGTCTGGATTATAGCACGTAACTAAATAGTGTTAAATTTTAGTACAATTATAAAAGGAAGATAAACGAAAGATGAGTTAACTGGCAGAAGTTTCCTAGACAATGGTGAGTCCTGATTCAGTGATAAATACAGGAATTCCCTACTCACATTACATTCTTAAAATCATTTGTGATAAGTAAAAAGACGTTTTGGAATGCTGTGGTGGGCATGGGGTTGGGAAATACTCTATTCTAATAAGGTTAAAATATACTACAGAATCCTTATTTATACTTTATTCTAAAGACAAAATATTCAGTGATATATTTCCATACTTCACATATGTTCTGATTTTTTATTCTCCTTTATTATTAAAAAAAAAAAAGTCAACCTGATTAAATGTAAGGAGCATACAGGTGAAGCCCAAAATTGCCTGGTGCAAATCACAATTTCTGTCACTGTCCTAATTTTACTAAATATAGAAACCTAACGTTTTTATCTCTAGATCAGTATAATTTTCCTATTTTCAATTAATTTCTCTAAAATAACAAAAACATAACACTGAATGACATTTGACATAATGTTTTAAACCCTAGACCTTTCTTCACAAAGAAAAAGTAAAAGCTTTGCTGGAAATAAAGTTTGTAATAAAAGTTGTGTAGATTTCTCTGTACTTGTCCCCAACTCCTTAAGTTACCACTATACTTCCTGATAGTTCTCCAGGGTAGTCTGAAAAATGCTGTAATAATAAACAGTTGAGAATGTAAGTCATGAAACCATTAAACTCTTGGAAGAAAACATAGGCAAAAACCTCTTAGACATAAACATGAGTGACCTCTTCTTGAACATATCTCCCCGGGCAAGGAAAATAACAGCAAAAATGAGTAAGTGGGACTATATTAAGCTGAAAAGCTTCTGTACAGCAAAAGACACCATCAATAGAACAAAAAGGATCCCTACAGTATGGGAGAATATATTTGAAAATGACACATCTGATAAAGGCTTGACGTCCAGAATATATAAAGAGCTCACACGCCTCAACAAACAAAAAACAAATAATCCAATTAAAAAATGGGCAGAGGAACTGAACAGACAGTTCTCCAAAAAAGAAATACAGATGGCCAACAGACACATGAAAAGATGCTCCACATCGCTAATTATCAGAGAAATGCAAATTAAAACTACAATGAGGTATCACCTCACACCAGTAAGGATGGCTGCCATCCAAAAGACAAACAACAACAAATGTTGGCGAGGCTGTGGAGAAAGGGGAACCCTCCTACGCTGCTGGTGGGAATGTAAGTTAGTTCAACCATTGTGGAAAGCAGTATGGAGGTACATCAAAATGCTCAAAACAGACCTACCATTTGACCCAGGAATTGCACTCCTAGGAATTTACCCTAAGAATGCAGCTATCAAGTATGAGAAAGATCAGTGCACCCCTATGTTTATCGCAGCACTATTTACAATAGCCAAGAATTGGAAGCAACCTAAATGTCCATCGATAGATGAATGGATAAAGAGATGTGGTACATATACACAATGGAATACTACTCAGCCATAAGAAAAGGGCAAATCCAATCATTTGCAGCAATATGGATGGAGCTGGAGGGTATTATGCTCAGTGAAACAAGCCAAGCAGAGAAAGAGAAATACCAAATGATTTCACTTATCTGTGGAATATAAGAACAAAGGAAAAACTGAAGGAACAAAACAGCACCAGAATCACAGAACTCAAGAATGGACTAACAGGTACCAAAGGGAAAGGGACTGGGGAGGATGGGTGGGTAGGGAGGGATAAGGGGGGGAGAAGTAGGGGGGTATTAAGATTAGCATGCATGGGGGGGTAGGAGAAAAGGGAGGGCTGTACAACACAGAGAAGGCAAGTAGTGATTCTACAACATTTTGCTATGCTGATGGACAGTGACTGTAAAGGGGTTTATAGGGGAGACCTGGTATAGGGGAGAGCCTAGTAAACATAATATTCGTCATGTAAGTGTAGATTAGTGATACCAAAAACAAAACAAAACAAAACAAAAAGGGCAGTTCCTGTGTGGTAACCTCCAATGAGTTCTACACAAGGGTATAAAGGGCATATAAAAGTGTAGGCAAAGGGTCTGTTTGCGTTTATACAGAAGATCAAAGCCTAATTGGGCTACCCCAAAAATGAACTAAGATACGATATGAAAGAGAACTTCCAACATCAGCACTCTCTGGAAGACTCATGCCAGAAGATGATCATCAAAATACCCCAACAAAGATCCATGCACTGCTACAGCTGTAGATGCACTCATCCCACCAGTTCCTGGACTTGCCATGGGAATGAAGGAGATATCTAAGCTGGCCTGTGCATACAGTAAAACAACAAATTTGACTGGATCTATACTGTTGGAACTCAACCAAGAATTAGGAGAAGTGCAAATTGTAGCGCTCCAAAATCTTACAACTACAGACTATTTACTGTTAAAAGAACATAAGGGATGTGAACATTCCCCAGGAATGGGTTGTTTTAATTTGATTTCTCTCAGACTGTTCAAGTTCAGTTGGACAATATCCATCATATCATAGATAAGTTTTCACAAATGCCTAAGGTGCCTAACTGGTTTTCTTGGTTTCACTGCAGATGGCTGGTAATTACAGGTATGCTTTGGTTATGTAACTATACTCCTATTATGTTAATGTGTGTGTGCAATTTAAGTAGTAGCTTAAAACCTATACATGCTGAAGTTACTCTACAAGAAGATATGTCAAAGAAATAATCAATCTTCCCATGTTTTCTTCCGCCTGCTACTTCTATAGCTTTTCTTCTTCCTTCCTAATTACAACCCTTAAATTGAATTCGTGCCTCATATCAAATTTACCGAGTATCATAACTCTTCCAAGTGGTAAAGATACCTCAAGACGAATGCTGGGCATAGAAGCTACAGGGCATAAATATGCAAAGAAATAAAAAGCTAACCATTTCAAACAATAAGGCTTCTCTCTCACTTACCAACTTAACATTTCCCTGTATGGCCCCGGAAATGACTGGTTAGCCAGAGACGGGTAAGATTCCTCAAGGGAGGAACAACCTAAGACAGGCACAGTCTCAGGGGGGCCATCAGGTGAGAAATTGGGGATCAACAGAGGTGAGGCTTAGAACCTCACCTCCCTGTTTTGAGAGAAATCTTCTGCATCCGTGGATGTTTTATTGCCCTTGTCTAGCTTGGATTAACACATAGTCTACAGGCACACACCTGATCATCTACATTTGCTCTCTTACAACACTAAACTATGTTTTCTACCTTTATCTTGTATCTACCTACCACTTCAGCATTTTATTAAAAATAATAATAATAAAGAGAGAAATGTGGTATCCACATATAAATCAAGTATAAAAACCAAGTGAGTATTCATATTTGAACTGACTGTTTATAGTTCATAATGCATGAGCAAAACCGAAAGTTTCTGTGATGACTGCCCTTGTAATGTTCACTGTGTAACTTATTCATTATATAAGAATTTGTTCTCCATGTAAGAACTTGTTTGTTATGCTTCAGAAGATTGGAGACTGACGAAAATTAGGCTTGGGGTGGATTAATGATTGTGCATTGAGCATTGACTCCCCTATACAGAATTTTATTGGCGTTAACAACCATTTGATCAATAAATATGAGAGATACCCTCACAAAAAAAAAAAAAAGGACAGACTTCCAATGGTAAAATAAATAAGTAACCGGGATGTAATGTATAGCATAAGGAATATAGTTAAGATATTGTAACAGCTTGGTAGGGTGATAGCTGCAACCTAGAATTATGTATATAAATGTTTTATCACTGTGTTGTATACTTGAAACTAATGTAATGTAATACTGTGCGTCAACTACCCTTCAATAAAAAATAATTATGTAAAAAATAAATAAACAGTTGATCAAATACCATCATACAGGTAAAGATGGCGCTACTACTGAAATAGCTGGTGGGCAGTACCACCACAGAGTGGCTTGAAATGTTTACTAGCTGCTATAAGAAATTTCTAGATTTCCCATGTAAAACAGCTTGGTGGAGAGGGCCCCGACATATACTTTTCAAACAATTGCAACCCCTCTACAAAAAAAAGCTCATTTGTTCCAAAATTGAACTTAGGAAAGTTCAAGACCTAATCAGAACAGATTCTAATGACAAACACTAAAATTGTTTGCAAGAGCTCTGATGTTGGATACTGGTGAATATGAACTCCTTTTCCAAACCGAAAAGCCATAATGGTATTTTTCATTATTCATAATTGGGAGATACTTCAGAAAGAAAACTGTGTTTCACAAAAAGTGCTTTTAATATAAGAGAGTGAAGTCAACAAAAATGGCAGAGAAAAGAACTCTGGATTCCAACTGTCCAGAATACCAAAGAAGAAAAGGCTAAATTGTCAGAATCAGTGGTTTTGGAACTCTGAAAATTAACCAAAGGCTTGCAACCCAGAGAATGCTTATTTCAACACCCTCCTAACTCCACCCACCAATGTTTCTTGGTAGGAATAGTGAACTTTGCAGAGTTTTAACTTACCAGTTCCCACCCCTGCTCCCCAGCTCATCAGTACCCATGAAAATAACAGTCCACGTTCCTGGTGCCACAGGTGGCAGAACGAACCTCATTTGCAAATAATTATAATTAACTATTTGTTCTGAGCTCTCTGGTGGCTCCTTGGAAGGCCACCTCAAAAAGATTGTCTTAAGAAGTTACACGTTATTTTTTTCTATATGTATTATGGAATTCATTAAAAAACATGGTGTCTGTGATAAAACAGAAGAATGTGTTTTCAAGACAGTTCATAAATTCCCATCATTAAGCTTTTACAGCTGTCTTATTTTGCCACTCTATTCATATACACTAATATTTTGCCACTCTATTTTAATAAGAAATCTTAAATACATTAATATTTTTGCCACTCTGTTAATATATTAATAGAATGTATTCTATTGCCCGTATTGTCTTTTCAGGATGTTCATTATCCAATATTTACCTTGTTTAACTTTCCCATATGCTGAATTGTCAATAATTTGCCTGGGGAGTATTTTACAGAGCAGTAAATGAAGTCAAAGGATTAAAATCTTATGGTGAAACAAAAAGAAAAAAGAATGGAGTTGAGTTTAGGTCTGGAGACTTGAATTCTCAAGTCATGTTTTATATAGTATCTAGACTGATTCTTTTCCCAAGCTCCTTGGGCCTTCAAATTTTACCTATTTTCAAAAGCCCCATCTTATAACTTGGGAGAGTCACCATGAGGTGGAGACCACCCATCTGAGGGCGGGGACACTGACTGGTGTACCAACAGGCCCGAGACTCAACGCTTCATCTTGCCAGACTCCAGGCTGACATCAGCTCGGCAGTGATAGTTGAACACCTCCAGAAGCCCTCACAGGCCCTCGCTCTTTCAGCTAAGAAAGTCTAGTCAGCTCGTCTATGATTGAACTGAAGATTTCAGGAATTTTACACAGAGCAAATTCCTAAAAGCGAGTCATAAAGATGACACATAATTTTAAAAGAAGAATACAAGAAAACGAATTGATGCTTCTGATGTTAAGACAATTTCAATACTTCCCCTAAGACTTAAGCCTACAGAAATACTTGAAAGAGTAAGGGAGGAAGTGTATGTGTACACAGAGAGAAAGGGACACCGCCACATTGTAATAGCAAAGAGAGTTCATCTAAATTCCCTTCAGTGGAGGTCTGGTTAAATATATATCCGTCTAGCTGTTAGCAAGAAAGAGGTAGATATGTTATAACACAGAAAGATACATTTGTCCACAATACATTTTTAAGACATAATTTATATACATAAATTTAAGAGCTATAGTTTATATACACACATCTTACAAAATTATGTTACTCAAAATTTTTTAAATTTTTAAAGAATTAAGGATTATGCACTTTTATTTACAAGTAAATTATTGACTTCTGAAGTATAAAAATCAAGAGTAATCAAAAGATTAGTACCTACCATAATATACTGCAACTTAATTTCTGTCAAGAATCTACTCTGAGAACTGACTATATCAGTTTGCATTATTTGCTAAATAGATTGATGAGAGAGGAGCAAAAGTTAAAGTGCTTTTTTAAAAAACTAAGAAAAAAAATCCTTATTTCAAAATAATCATGTTAATTTCTTAATAATCTCTGAGTGAATATTTGAGAGAACACAAAACAGGGCAGGCTTTGGTATTTTGCAACTTTTAGCTATTTCTCCCCTTGTAAAGTAGACGCATGCTCTACTGTATTTTCATTAGCTTTCAAGGGAGGCTCCCTGAAATTAGGTCTGTGCCAATTGTGACTTTTAAGGCAAAATAGGAAAAATTACTACCCAGTACAATGGAAGGTGTGGAGAAAAAAAGACTAAACTTGGATGATTACAGAAGTTGAAAATGTTCTCATATTTGACACAAAAGGATAATGGGAGAAATACACTGAAAAATTAAGAAACTGGAGGGCAGTGACTGTATTGAGGTGGGGGGGGTGACTCAATAATATGGGTGATTGTAGTAACCACATTGTTTTTCATGTGAAACCTTCAAAAGAGTGTATATCAATAATACCTTTAAAAAATTGTAAAATAATAAAATAAAAAATAAAATAAAGAAACTGAAGGGGGTTAGAGTACGGTCTGTCTCCATTTCACAAATGCAGTAACTAGATGGCTGAAAGTGGGAAGGAATCTTAGACAAGTTGTCAGGTAAGACCACAGAGGCCCTCACAGAGCTCGGATGCTGAGAGCCTCTTGACGTCTTGCACAGGATGCTTTCCCTCACACGGACTGCCCTTCTCCTACCTCTTTATCCATCTATGCTCACAGCGTCTCTGGAGAAAGTCAGGCTGGACACAGTGCGCACAGTCAGCATCCACCTGTCCAGCTGCTCTGGGCTGTATTCTCGTGTACCTGGGCCTGCAGACTGCCTACTGCGGGCTTCTCCTCATGTTAGCAGGGTTCCAGGTCCCACTTTGGCAGCAGTGTATTGGCATCGTTATTGTCCATCTTAGAGCAATGGTTCAGCAAGCATGGGTGATTATCCACATTTTCTAGAGTACTTGAAAACATTTGGATTCTTGGGCCCTACCTAGACCTCTTAAATAGAGGCAAAGTTCGGAAGAAGAGGCATTGTACAGAAGTCTGCATTTTTCCAAAAGCATCCCAGGAAGAGCTTGGGACCCCTAGTTCTTAACATGTCTTGACTGATCCTTGACCCATGACTTAAAGATATTAGGGTTTAGAAAATGATTCATTCCTTCCTTAAACTTGTGTCACTTGTTAAAATAGAAATGTCCCTCAATTTTGTTATCTTTCACTGATGCAGCTTAAAGTCATCTGCTTTTTTTTAATAGGCCACTAAAGGCAGGTTTATAGAGGTCACTGTACCCCTTGTTCTAGAGGGGAAAGGTGGAGGTGTCTGGCAAAAATGCCATGCCTCAATATGGTGGATTTTGCAGCTTGCCTCAGGCCAGCCTTAGGGCAGTATCTATGGAGCTGTTTAGTGCTTAGCATGCAACGTGACCCACAGGAAACGTGAATCTGCGTAAGGAAGAACCACCGAATGATACACGGGACTACCCCTTCTCCCACACTTGGATTACCATTCTCTAACCTCCTGGAACACTCTTCAGCACCTGTTACACTACCCATAATGGTTCCTTAAGTATTTCCTCTATCTGCATCATGTCTATGCAGCCAGATGCACACCCTTGTGAGATCAGGAGGGCCACGAGTTATGTCCCTTCCCCTGGAGCACCAAGTGCAGCGCTGCACAGGCGGGAGGTCCTCAGCAATACATTTACGGACCCACGAAGCGGCAGGAAGAGTGGGGAGACACACCCCTACTGCGCTCTCGCGTGCCCCTCCACTTCTGAGCACTGGACTTTGCTTGCCTGTCAAATTCGTCCTCCTTCCAATTAACTGTCCTTCCAAACTGAGGTCTTTTCCTCAACAGTCTGTTTCTGTTGGTTTTGCTAGTGTGTGTGGACATAAAGTTAGTATTAAATGGGAAAATATATTTGGATCCCAAATTTGTTTGGGAAAGCTGAAGTTTCCTTTGGTTTATGGTGCAAAATGGTCTTTGTGAAACATGAAGTTGGGAAATGTTGATCAAAAAAAAAGCAGACTGAAATTCATAAAGACCAGTAAGTTTAGCCTTAAGAAGATGACTGAGAGCTTCTAAGCCATTTTTACTGTCCACACCAAAATTTTTGTTATCATTAGTCAAAAAGGTATACTCAAGCTTTCTTTTCTTAGAATAAAGTGTAATTATGAAACTTAAGGGTAGCTAAGGCACAGAGAAGGCAACTGACTGGCTCACGTGCACACGATTAGCTACCTAATGCCAGAGGTGGTTCAGTCCCAGTGCCCAGTTCCTTGAGAATGCCTACCTGGTACCTCTCCTGAAAAGCAATAAAAACTCCAGTTAAATTTCTGATTGTCTGGATTCTTAAATAGCCGGCTCTCTGTATGAGTTAAGTTAACCCAATTTTACTGTGTGTGTGTGTGTGTGTGTATGTGTAACATTTTCTATTTCATAACCATTAGGACTGAGAGATTTTAAGTGCTTAATCTCTACCCAGTGTTTCAACTGTTTGAACACAAGGAAAAGAAATGCATGTGACTTTATTTCTAGGCGGCTCCTTTAATTTTCTTAAGGAATCAACTTAAAACTGTTAATGTGGGATGATACTGTTCTTTTTCCTGTCTTAATGTAATACCTAATTTCTAGGTGTGACAATCCCCAAATCTGGTGTCAAAGCAACCCAGCGTGTCTTTGAGGGGCACCCAGTGTGTCTTTTACAGTTTTTTTTAAAGTCTAGATTTGGATTGTGTTTAAAGTTACAGTTCTCACCCCATGAATCACAGTGAATCCTACCTCCGGAGACCTTTGGATTTTCATCTCTTAACTATTTTCTCACAGGAAATACTCCAGTGAGTGATCACTTCATTCTGAGGTTGCAGTCAGTCAAATATGCCTCTTTTCTTCCCTAACACACTTTTCCTGACTTCTTATTCCAAAGCAGAGACTAAGTTTTGCACTTTGGAGTGTCAGAGGTAGGAATAAAATCAATTTTTAAGTACTTAGGAGATACCTATTCCTTTCTCTATGTGAAATTACATATGAAAGCCCTGAAGTTCAGGCGACTCAACCATTGCTGAGTTCCTACCAGGAAGGTCAAGTAACGTGGGCAGGACTTCAGGAGTAAGTGATAGAGCAGGAATTTGAACCGCAGTCAGTCTTTAAATTCCATGCTTTTCTCCCTTCGATCACAATAACTCCGCCTGTCCACCCAGGGCAAGTTTCCAGAGCGTATCACCAAGAGATGGAGGATCAGAATTTTAAATATACCCAGTTCCTATAATTTATGTGACCGATTGCAAAAAAGACGCTTCTAGTCATGCCCTTTGTGTGTAACTTTGCGGCTTCTCCACCTTCTGAATCTAGATTAGCCCTGTGACCTGCTTGGACTGACAGAACGTGGCAGAGATAAGAGTCGTTCCAAGCCTACATTTTAAGAAGCTTTGCATGCTTCTGCTGGTTCTCTTGGAGCCCGGATTCTACTCTGAATCAGCTCTGTAGAGCTTCCTGAGGAAGGAGACGTGGCTGCCAGCCTTCACTGCCGCGACCAGTCAGCTGCCACGGACACAACAAATAAGCCCAGCTGAAGTCCGGTGAGCGGGGTCGGGGCAGTAGGACCGCCCAGCGTCACCTATAGGCTCATGAGGAATGGTTGTTATTTCAAAGCAACCAAATATGGGGGTGGTTTGTTACAGAGCAAATACTACTTGATCCGACTATAAAACAAATTCACCTTGAGCACACAGAGAGGGTAAAATAAAAACATGGTTTCTAAAATACCAGCCCCAACACGGAAAGGCTTGCTGATATTAAAGCAAGAGATATGTTAAACAAATCTTTAATTCTTGATTTAAATTTGCAAAGTGAGGCTGAAATATGCCTTGATCCAATCAAGAATTTGCAAAGTGCTTCAGCGTATGCACTAAGTTTAGATATAAACATGAACAATTATGGATTTTGAAAATCTACGTCCAGAAAGTAAAGTCCTTTTAATTGTGTGATTTAATTCATACAGAATCATAAAATACTTTTGTTTTGAAATTCCTTCCTTGAAGAGGCAGAAGCTTTGTATCGTAATAGGACTTGCAGACAGTTAATATTCTCTTGTCCAAAATATATATAAAGAGCAATAGGGATGTATAATAGAAGCAATGAACTTATTTGTAAAACACCAAGAATTTGTCAAGAGATGGAATGATTGCTCTGTTTTAGACAGTTATTCTAATTTACTTTAACCAGGTTCATGAGAGGTTCAAGTAGTGGAAGAGTGACTGAGTAGAACATGGGGCAGAGAGGGGCGGGAGAGGGCAGAGAGGGGAGTGGGAGAGGGCAGAGAGGGGTGGGAGAGGGCAGAGAGGGGTGGGAGAGGGCAGAGAGGGGCAGGAGAGGGCAGACCAGGGTGGGAGAGGGTAGAGAGGGGAGTGGGAGAGGGCAGAGAGGGGCGGGAGAGGGCAGAGAGGGGTGGGAGAGGGCAGAGAGGGGCGGGAGAGGGCAGACCGGGGTGGGAGAGGGTAGACCAGGGTGGGAGAGGGCAGAGGGGGCGGGAGAGGGCAGAGAGGGGCGGGAGAGGGCAGAGGGGGGCGGGAGAGGGCAGACCGGGGTGGGAGAGGGCAGAGAGGGGTGTGGGAGAGGGCAGAGAGGGGTGGGAGAGGGCAGACCAGGGTGGGAGAGGGCAGAGAGGGGAGTGGGAGAGGGCAGAGAGGGGTGGGAGAGGGCAGAGAGGGGTGGGAGAGGGCAGAGAGGGGCAGGAGAGGGCAGACCAGGGTGGGAGAGGGTAGAGAGGGGAGTGGGAGAGGGCAGAGAGGGGCGGGAGAGGGCAGAGAGGGGCGGGAGAGGGCAGAGGGGGGCGGGAGAGGGCAGACCGGGGTGGGAGAGGGCAGAGAGGGGTGTGGGAGAGGGCAGAGAGGGGTGGGAGAGGGCAGACCAGGGTGGGAGAGGGCAGAGAGGGGAGTGGGAGAGGGCAGAGAGGGGTGGGAGAGGGCAGAGAGGGGTGGGAGAGGGCAGACCAGGGTGGGAGAGGGCAGAGAAGGGCGGGAGAGGGCAGACCGGGGTGGGAGAGGGCAGAGAGGGGTGGGAGGGGGCAGAGAGGAGGGAGAGAGGGCAGAGAGGGGCGGGAGAGGGCAGACCGGGGTGGGAGAGGGCAGAGAGGGGTGGGAGAGGGCAGACCAGGGTGGGAGAGGGCAGAGAGGGGCGGGAGAGGGCAGACCGGGGTGGGAGAGGGCAGAGAGGGGCGGGAGAGGGCAGAGGGGGGCGGGAGAGGGCAGAGAGAGGTGGGAGAGGACAGAGAGGGGAGTGGGAGAGGGCAGAGAGGGGAGTGGGAGAGGGCAGACCGGGGCGGGAGAGGGCAGACCGGGCTGGGAGAGGCCCATAAGGAAGCGCTCAGCACGCTTTCTTAACAGCACATCCATCACATATGCATTTTCAGTTCCTCTTCAAACGTACGGCCAAAAAATCTGACAGTGGTTCCAGAAATTAAAGTCTTCATTACATAACTGTATTCCCTTAGTTTGAAGGTCATAATGAAGGCAGTTTGAGAACGACTGAAGTGGAAAAGGTTCATGAACAGAGTGGTACGGCACCGCGGACGGCGCTCCCAGGCAGGCGTCTCCGGCACGTGGGAGCTGTCTAATCTCAGCCACATCCCCGACAACAAGAGCGAACACCTCATGAGTGCTTCGTACCTGCCAGACTCCGTGCTTTGCGGTTTACATGCATCATCTCACTGCACCCATTTTAAAGGTGAGGGAGCAAAGGGTTTATAGGGTCACGAGCTTGCTCAAGGTCGCACAACTGTTAAACATACCCAGAACTGGACTGCAGTTCTAATTCTTACCCACAATGACTAGACAAATTTTATTAGGCCTTAGTTTACTCGAATGAGGAGTAAGGACTGGATTGAAGGCCGGCCCCAGCTGCATTTGTACGCTTCTATGACAGTGACAGTAGCATAACTCCGTACTGGTTAGTGTTTTGGGTAGTAAAGGGGATTGGCACTTTTTTCTACACAGGAATGCCCCTGGGGTATGTGCTAACGTTAACCACTCTACTCCTTTGCTTTACACACACCCACAGACATGCTGAAGCTGGTTGGGGAAACAGGTCTGTTACAGTCAGGCTGGTGAGTTCAGCCCCTCCCGGCCCAGGCCTGGCCGCCTTTGGGCTTTCTGGTCCTCCGTAGGCACTGAGTACCCGCTGAAGGGATGGTCAGACGTCCCACAGCCTCCGCTGCAGAGAGCCCGGACCTGGGTATCATTGTTAGTGTTCCCTACAAATCCTGGACATGTAATATCCAGACTGTAAGCTCCAGGAAGGCAAGACATTGGCCTTAAGCTGCAGCCCTTGCAACCTCAACTGTGTCCTGCATATAGTAACTGCTCAACACAAGTGCTCTTCTTATTGCTGTTACTAGACTCTTACAGTTCCATTCCACTTTGCCGTAAAAGGGGTAAAATACATGATTAAAGGCAAGGCCACGCTATTTGCTTCCTCTTTTCCATACCTCTTTGTTCAGTCAACCTAAACTGAGTATTTAAACTGCTAGGTGCTGTAGTAAACACATTCCTTGTCCGTAAAAAGAATGGATCTAGTTGAAGAGATAAATCAGAAATATATATGAAGAAAACAGGGTTAATTCAGTAGGTATGTATTGGGCACCTGCTCTGTGCTATTCACTGAGTTAGTATAAAGAACCATAGTTAGCAGTTGCACAGGATACATCAGATGAGGGGGAGGGTGCTGTGGGCCAAAAGTGTCCAAGGTCAGGGGGCATGAAACGGGTCCAGAAGGTTCCACAATGTTAAAAGCAGAGAGGAGGAGCGTGAATCCCAGCTCTCAGTTGCATCGTAGGGCACACTGGTGTGCTGTGATCAGTTCTAGGATTTGTGGCAAGGAATTTGTTCGTAATAAGGATCTATGTATTCGCATTGTAAATAAAGGTATAAACACAGCCAGGTTAGACTGTGACTTGCTGCAATCCTTGTGAAAAGCAATTTGGAAATATATGTTAAAAAATTAAATATACATACTCTTGACTCAGAAACTCTACCTTTGGGGGAATCTGTGGTAAGAAACAGAGTTGCTGCAGGTAAGGACATGCAAGAGGGTGTTTACTGGAGCCTTGTCTGTGGTGACAAAAGTCAGGCAACAGCCGGGGCCAAACAGTGCACAGCACGTAAATGAATGGGACCCACACGTGCTGATCTAGAAGGATGTTCCGGTACACTTTTGGGTGAGAAAAGCAAGCTGTAGAGAAACTGGTACTTTGATGATCTTAATCTTATTTAAAAGCAGACAACACAGAATGTCACACATGTGTATGTACACTTACCCTGAAACGTGGAAGGTGAGGGGAGGCAAGCGAGAAGGGAAGCGAGGAAGAGGAAAGGCGAGGCAAATGTAGGTTTAACTTTTCTTGGTACAATTTTCCTGAAGGGAATGAACACATTATTTCTGTGAATGTTGAAAAGGAATTTGCAGGAATAGTAAAAATTAGAACAATAAGAAAGAGCCAATTCACAGATTATCCCACTTACACTCAAGTATACTTTCTTGTTAGACAGGTCAGGACAGAGTTGCATGGGATTGTGCCTTTTGTGGGTTTTGGATTACCCAAGGGTTCTAGAGTGTTCATGAGACTACTAGCCATGTGCCTTTTGGCGCAGGGGTTGTGGTGGAGAGTGATGGGGAACACTATGCTGTAAGCAACAGAACCATGCACACTTTTTGATTAGGGGGATTGTGAAAGCAGTGTTGTAGGAAGATTTATCTAACAGTCGAGTGCAGAATGTATTGGGAAGGGAGTGGGAAAAACGGAAAAAATTAAGTCAGTACTGAAGTTATAAGACTCTGAACTAGGATGTAGCCAGATTTTTTTCTGTTGTGCTGGGTTCTCAGGGGACAGAAACTTAATTCCTTCCTGGTTTCCAGCCTTTGTCTCTTACTCCTAACCCATTCTCAGGATCTTTGTAGTCTCAGAAGCGAATTTCTTATTATCCACTTTAATAGTTTCATCTAAGTTTTAAAGGCAGATTAGGCTCTGAACTAATAATTAGTTATGTTGTTCCATTTAGGATTTCACGGGCTTTGAGTTTTGAATATATTTATCTATTTTAAGGACTAACTTCAACAACAGTCTCTATTTATGATATCCTGTTCTCTCTCTCATACCTTAGTTGACCTGACAACATCAACTACTTTCTCCCCAACCCAATTTAAAATTGTTCTCTCCTAACTTTTCTCGCTATTCATTCAGTATCTTTTGTGGCTGCTCTCTTTGGAGGCCTTCCAGAGCCCTGTCCTAGGTCCTCCCCTTTTTTCCTGAACACTATAAAGCAATTCACTTTTAAATGACCTCAGCTGATTTTCTTCCTTTAACTAATACCTACTCACCTTACATTTCTCTTTTCTGTGACTCTCTTTACCCTATTAGTTTAAACTGTCCTTCCACACTCTGTAGAAGAGATAACTTATCTCACTAGCCTTTTGAATTGCTGCTATATGTGATAGAGCAAATCAAAGCTATAGATAAAGTCAAATCTAAAATATAAATAACCTGAAGAAAGGTAATTCAGAAATTCAGGCAAAAGTAAGATAACTCTCCTTTCTTGGAATGTCTGAGAATTGCACAAACATTTATCTGAAAAATGGCCAAACTGATTTTTTGCCTGACCTTCCGTATAAGTCTAACATGTATGTTAGACATCTGCTAAAATAATCTAAATTCTTAAACAAGTGAAAAACATAAAGATGAAAGCTTCTTCTACAGAAGGTTACTATCTTGAGCAAGATAATAAAATAAAACAAAGCCAAACCTCAAACTCTTCACTCCCAAGCTCTGCTTACCCTAATTCGTTCAATAGTAAATGTAGCAGACTTGTTCTAAGAAACTGAAAAAGCAATCCACTTCGGGGTCTTAGAGCAAACTTAAAGACTGAAAACAATTAAAAATATTTTTCCTTTTCATAAACTTTCTGTGTATAATAAGCACTTGCCCATTTTTAAACCAGTTTCCTCTCCAGAGAAGATAACCTGGGCTATCGCCTCTCTTAGTGACAGTCACCACTGCTAACGTTTTCCTTTCTCTGCACAAGTATAATCCACCTCTATACCTCTTCCTGGTTTCTATGGTAAGTGTTTATTCATACAGCAACATTTACTGATGTCTTACTATGCAAGACACTCTTCTACTTGCTCTATACAAGATTAAGCAAAGCAGCCAGTATCACTGATCTTACGGAGTTTACATTCTAGCAGGTGAGCAGACGAGACACAATGAGGTGTACCGTGCTGGGGGGACGGAGCAGTGCACGGAAGACGCTACTATTTCTTAGAACCATCAGACAAGGGGTCTTTTATGGAGATGACACTTAAGTGGAGACCTAAGTAAAGTGAGAGAATGAGCCATGTGGATATCTGGAAGAACACTCCAGGCAAAAATTCATCAGGTTTGGGTTTCTGCATCGGCGCTTACAAAGAGGACTATGCTTCTTTTACAGAATAAAGAGATATTCTTAAGTGAGTAGAAGAAAAAAAAACTGTCTTACACCAAGAGGGCATAACCTGAGGTTATGTATAAAGGGTGAAAATCATGTTTTCTCCTTGTCTTGTATTACGTAATGCATATAATGACAGTATATACATACTAGCTTCCTCCATGGGTGACCGCGGTCTCCCACTGGCTTATTCCTAACCTCAGTCCTCATCTGATCAGCAACTCCTTTCCGTCTTTTCTTCTGTCTCAGACTCTTTGTTACCTGTTTTTTTGTTCCAAATAACTGAATCAACCCATTTCCCACTCTTCCACACACTTTTTTTTATGAAGTTTCAGTTATGCCTTCCCGGGGAAAAGCTAACATCCTCCAAGTGCACATTTCAGAAAGCGGAACGGGCAGGGGAGGGCCAAGGGGTGCGGGACCGGTGCGCGGCCACTGAACGGCCATGGGCTCCTGTGGGGGGAGAGGGGCTCCCTAAATGTTCGCTGCCGCCGGTTCAGTTAGAAGGATCTTTGAGATCATGTCGTTATTCACCTCTCACTCCACCCTTCTCAAACATTCCTTTCCCAGAACATGTCTTTGTAGATTTTCGTCCTATTAACACAGTGTAGCTAGGCTGCTTATGTATTCCCCAGTGTTCACAGAGAAACACTTAGGCACAGAAAAATCAAATTTAACCAGACACTGCAGCTGGAATTTAGAGCTTTCATTTTCTTTTTCCCTGGGTTTCTTAGTTCTAACTTTTCCCTCTGGTTTCACTTATGTGCTGTTTTTTCTTCTAAACATATCTGTGGCATCCCCAAAGCACTCTGCAACCTGTTAAATGACATTATCAATTAAAGGGTCTCTCATCCCTAATATATTAAGTAAAGATTATTTCACCTATTTTTCTTACCTTTCCTTTAAACATATTTCTTCTTAGATTATATTTAAAATCTAGCACCCAGCCCATTTAAAATCTACACAAATACCAGCCCCATTATATGTGCTGAGTGGTTAAGAAGCATTTTCTACTTAACAGAGAAATCTACCAGCTTCTTAGCTAATAGAACTACAAGATTCAAGGCTAATAAAAGAGAGAGGCAAGAAAGAAAGAAGTTAGCAATAAATCACATCTGCCATGCTGTGATGGCTCTTTATCCCCTTTCCTTAGCCACTGAAAACTTCTAAATCATTTTTGGGGGAGAAAGAATAAAGTATTTGAGAAAACAGGTTGTTTTCAACACAACCACAGGAAACCTAAAGTTCTCAAGAAGACTATTCTCATGAAGAATTTCAGCACTAACAGAACAGTCATAAAAGGTATATCCTATTTTTAATGCCACTGCACGTATCTTCATGATTTCAAAGGCCGGGATCCATTTCAATACTAGCATTTTATGAATAATAAACATGACTAAATTTAGAAAACAGTAGTAACAACCAAAATTCACTTAATTTATTAAAGTACTTCACTAAAAGAAGAAAACTTTTTAGGTTATGAGGAATGAAAGTAGAAAATATGTGAATTTTATATTGTAGCTGTTAACTCTGTTAAATTTATTTTATAGGTGTAAATAACTTTAGTGTACTTGAGTTGTTCTTGCCAAAATGCTCATCAGATAGTTAATTCTCTGATGTGCTGTGGACTGGAATGAGAAATTAAACTGCTTTGGAGATTGTTGTAGGAATTTTACATTTACTTTTTATTTGCTATTATCGAATCCCCTTCAAGTCCAAGGCAAAGACAGGTCCACCTTACTTGAACATAAACCAACACTTACGAAAAAATCAGGCTTGTTAGTAATCTCTATTTATTCTTTGCTATCTCAAGAAAAGGAAATACATAAGCTGTTAACATAAAGCCCCTTGATGCTTAAAGAAAACAAATCAGAACTTAACCACCGAGCACCATCCACTTCAGATCAGTCACCCTGGGAGGCTGCCCACTTCTTCCAGGGATAGTCAACACAGTTTTAAACATCTTCTGTGAAATACCTACATGGGTTCTTCTAAATAACCTTAATGAAAACAAATGTTACAGTTTGGGAGAGGATTAAATTTCTAAGTTTCTGGAAATACTCAAATTATTTGGAATCACACGAATAAGGTAATAATCAAAGCTAAGAAATAAATACGTTTTCTGATTAAGCAAGAAGATTTAGATGTTACTACAGTATAATGAGTCTAGTTTTCTTTTCTGACTTATAAAAGTGGTTCTAGCAGCATTTTCAAAAGAGGAACAATATACATAGTCTTCCAAGAGTGGAGTCTTAGAAATACAAAATTCATTTGGGTTTTCCCTTTTTAAAAAAAAACCAGTCTATTTTATAGTCACATCATGGATTCCAGATGACAACTTTCACATAAAGGTCTAATTACATTAAAAAATTTTTCCCTTTAAGAAAACTGCCTACAAACTTAGTAAGTTATATTTTACATTGGTATGTTTACTAGTTTAAACTGCCATTTAACTTGTTTCTGTACCTGGCTCTTTGTTATATTAAAAAAAAAAGATATAACTGGCTTAATCCATGAAATTCATTTTGCTTTATTTTTTCAACCACTTGATCGACAAAAGAATAAAGGTAGTACATGTAATCAAGTAAGTTTCCTAAGTCTCCCAAATTTATGTACTTAGGATATCTCTTGGTATTTAAAATAGTCAGAAGTTCTTTTTACACAGCTTTGTTAAATACAGTAAATGTGAAAAAAATTTAAAGCTGATAACTTCATTTCTACTTCCAGGCAAATTAGTTTTCTTAATAACAAAAGAATGTCTACATACTTGATTTTATAAGAATAACAGACAATAAAACAGAAAGGGGCTCACCTAGCATTTATTAATAAAATGATAACAATGTGGTAGAAGATTTAGCTGGCAGACCTCAAACGTAACAACAAAATCTAATAGAAAGCTAACAGAAAGCCAAAACTGAAAAAAATTCTTACCAATTGGGACCCATACCTTTTCAGGGATAGCACACAGATGCAGAAAAAGTCTGTGCTTGATAAGTAGGAAATACCTACACAGGCGCACATGCCCTAACGTACTTAGCCAGTGGGGGTCATGCTGGTGTGAGCTCAGTACATTTGGCAGAGCTTTAAAAATTCCACCTTGAATTTTTATAGTACTTTTTAATTTTCAAAGTAAGCACCCATGCACAAATCCTGTCAGGCAGAAACACTGGGTGCTCTCACTATTTTACGGAAGCTGAAACCGACATCATTAAGTGACTACACAAATATATATATTGGAGCACACAGGCTTGATCCTCTTTCTCCTTTGTATATTGTTTAAAGATTCACAAAAATAACAAGTCCTAAAAATCTGTGAAGAAATACTAACACGATGTTCCATATTTCCCCTCAGAACAGAATTGTTTTCCTAGTCTTTTCTCCTTAAATGTCTTGTTTTCCCACCTATAAAATTAAATAATAGTGGACTTCTGTACTACATAGACCGAATCAATAACTTAATACAGAAACTAGAATTTTAAAACTTCATAGGGGTTTTTAAAAGGTTTAAATGAGATTAATTGCATATAAAGTCCCTAGCTTAGTGCTGCCATATAATTAGTACTCACCATTTATGGAAGACAAAAGGGGGGGGGTATTAAAAAATATATAGGAAAGAATATGGATACTGATGGATACTGTATATTTTCTAAAATCTGTAAACTAGTTGATTTCAAAGAAACTTTTATGAAACACCTAGCTAGTCTGTATTATGTTTCACTTGTCTAGAAGTAGAGCCCAGATGTTAAGAGAAGCCTGCAGGGAAGCTTAGACGACTAAGAATTAAGACATCCAACTTGGCAACACCACTAACAAGTTCTGTGACCTCGCCCTAGAAGCTTTCTGTGGGTCTCATTTACTCGTGTGGAAAAACGAGTGTGAGGGGCAGAGATCTCGAGTCCCTCTATGCTCCGCTCTGCAGTCCTGGCACCTGACACCTGGACCCAGGGCCCCGCCTTTCTGGTTCAGCCACCAGCAGTGTTTACTTATTATTTTCTATGTACTACCAACTACCTTACTTGAAATTCTTGTAAAAGTACCAAATTTGGGTTCATATTTTTGTCTTGTATTTGATAACGTACCAAAAAACTTAAAAAAAAAAAACAACTTTAGGATACCATTCTCTACCAGGATTGCCTCCTTGACTAAAGTGATACTTTAAGAGGATTATAGATTTTTAGAAACAAACACACGTTTTGCAAATAATTCCTATACAATTGTAAAGGAAGTATTGTGACTCCAAAACACCCAATTGCTCAAGGTATTGGCTAGGCTCAGCCTTACAACTCAAGTGTTCTGAATTTTAGTCTGGTTCTTTTCTGAGATTTCTCCTATTGAACTAAATCACATTTTTTGGAAGGGATTTGAGTGTTTTTAAAAACACCAAATTTGCAATTTTAAAACATCTTAAAATTAAGGAAGACTATCCCCAGCAATCACAAAGCAAAACAACAGAACATTAACAACAAAATTTGTCCATAACAAATCAGTAGAGCTTTAATGGTCACCATGTGACCATCATAAGGTCATAAGTCATTGCATTGCCCTGATCAGCATGAAGTTACAAATCATGTACTAAATTAGATGTCATTTCACAACAGCTTAAAAAGTTGGCTATCAAATATACTTTCATAATAGCCACAGTTAAATATTATGGATAATTATGAAATCAACTAGAATAAAGGCTAATTATAAAAAAAATAAAAGTTAACATTTACTGAAACAAACGCTATGTATTAAGCACGGGACTCAAGTTGAACTCTCAGATTGGTAGTTACAAAAATAAAAGCCCAAAATAAGACAATGTGCTAAACATCTACAACTAATCATATCATTAAACTTCTCCCTTACTGTAAATATTTGGTGCCCTATAGCATGAAGGAAAAAATTCTAAAATAAGAAGTACTTTCACTAAATTTGCTGCATATAGAATTAATCTTGTTAAAACTTGCTCAAAAGAAGTTTTAAAGCACTCAAGATTAATATGATTTACTCTGAAACAGTGTGTTTAAGCATGCAGCTTTACCAAGGTAAGTCAAACTCACCCAGATATAAAATTAGGGGATGACACATGTACATTCAAAATAATCGGCTTAAAGAACTATATTGCAGTATAAATAGTTTAATGACGGTCTAGCAGCTGCAGAACCCCAAATTTATTCTATATATGTACCATTAAATAAAAATTTGATTTCCTCAGTATTCCAGCAGAAAAACGTACGACCCATGAAAATACATTAGTAACAGAAAGGGTTGCACTCCATAGTAAGATGACAATATACATCTGGCTCACTAGGAAATACAAAGTCGTTTACACAAGACGTCATTATTTCAACTATATTGCAGCAGTTGGGTTTTCACTGATTATAAATAGCAGCCTAAATAAAAATGGGACAAACATGAACTTGGTCTTAGCTGAAATAACATGAAAGGAATTAAAATGTTCATTCTATTCTTTTTTTTTAATAATAAAGCATAGCAAAAGACAACAATTTGCTTTAAACAGGGCTATATGGCCACAGTGAGCTTCAGATTTCTACTTCAAATGAATGAAAATAAATTTTGACTAAAGTTAGTGCACTCCCTTGTACATAATCACAGCCCAAATTTCTCTTTTTTTAGTCTTTTGAATTCATGACAGTTAATCCAGATTGCTGGATTTCAGGAATTGTTCTTGAGAATTCTAAACTTACCTTCCACTATTCCACACCTCTGCTGCTCTTCCCTTTCCCAGCTCCCCTTTCCCCGATGCCCATTAATTCATGGACTCCACTGGAAATCCTCTATGTAAGGGACATTTGTGATAGGAGTAAGGATTAATGACAACCAGTCAAAATTAAGTGTCTGGGGGTTGCACTCACTATCTACAACTAATTTTGAACTGCTGTAAAATTGCATATTTTCTAAAATATACCTTAATGTGTAAAATGAATTTTTAAAATCACCATTAGAAGTCACACTCTATCCAGTTTAGCATGGAAATGATCACATACAACTCAAAGGGAAGGGGACACTTAATGGATCTTTTTCTTAAATGGATGTTCTCCATAGGAATATTTTTATTTACTTGAAAAATAGAAACCCAAACAATGAGAGCAACTGGCTCTCTGAAACTACAGAAAGGAGAGCATGGGCTTTTAAATCCTTCTATGAAGATCAATAAGCAAGTGATTTTTTTCAATTATAGCTTAATTCTACAATATATTTCTTGAAAAGTCTTTTGCAACATGATTCACCAGTATATATTTTTCATGACTCTGAAATATGGAAGCAAGTGTCCATTAATTTGGCAAATACCTGTAAATACTGCATTACACAACTACCAGGATGTCCTCAGAAGGGTAAATGCTAGTCAGCACAAACCAATTTTACCTCTTTATTTTGCTCACATAAGTAGTAGTATGTAATGAGAACTCACTGCTAATTAAAATTAGGTATGATCTTTAAAGTAAGAAGAAATGTTTGAAGAAGTACACACCAGACTTACCTTTAACATAAAGTAAGATTTCTAACAATTGCACTATTTCGGTCACTTGCAGACCAGAGTGGATCAAGACAATATAACCAACAAATTAATACAGATGCTTTTTCACATTAGGCACTAATACCAAAATAAAATTTTCTGATCTAATCTTTCCTTCACTAAAATCTCAAAAGGCCACTAAAGTGATCTCTACCTACTTGAATTTCACTCGTAATACAATTTGCATTAACCTACGTTTATGTAAGGTATGTTTCAGAGTAAGTCTTTCATAAAATTTATAAACATTCAATTATATATTCAGAGTAGTCAGCCTAAAATATATGTAACACCAATAGACAAATATAAAAAATCTGATTATCACATAAATTGTTATGAATTGTAAAAGTATAATGGTATAGCCAAAGAAACATCAGGAGAAGTAATTTCAATAAAATCTGACCACATGCTAGTCATATATTTCTGTATCAGTCATTCCACACTAAACTGACATACCTGAATACACAGTGTATTTTATCTTGTTTTTTGTTTTCTTTTTACCAACAATATAGCTGCAACAAAGTATAGGGTTAAGAAAAGACTATCATAAAGATAAAAATAAATAAGAAAATAACCAAAAGCAAATCTCCTTTGACATTTGGAAATCATTTTATATGAGTGAATATCAGCAAGAGTACGCTTTAAAAAGACATTAAACATTCACTGCCAGAATCTTTGGAAAGAGAAGAAAACGACAAGGTAGGAAGAAACCGTTAAAAAGGGGGTAAAGCACAATCAAAACAAAATATTTTCCTTCTGCCTCCTCTTTAAGAAAACATCAAGACGATGTTAATAAGGAAAATGAGAAAGGTACAGAAATTGCTTCACTCATCCTTTGTACACATCATCAGTCTCCTTGTGTTAATAAAATCAGACACAGATGCAGTAAATGAGATATTAAAATCTACTGTTTTCATACCTTCATTAAGCGCCAATCCTCAGGGCCCTAAACACCTAGGACTGAGTTTACAAATTCCTCTTGCATCGTTCTTTCTCTCCAAAATCTTACCCTTCTGGAAACTGTCAACTTTTTAATGCTAAAGTTTCAACATAATCCCAACAATAGCTCTATTTCCACCTGAAACCATGTACTTCTGTTCTGTTCCCTTTTCAGCATTTGCACCATTAATGCTGAACTGAAACAATGTTGAAAATCAGATTATGAAGAAATGCACCTTCATCAATGTTGTAAGTTTATGCTAAATTCATTGAATTTCAGTATTTACAAAGCATATTAAGTTAGAATTGGTAGTTCAGCTTACTTAAGGAGTATATTTGAATATCAATAAGGTTTCTCTTGTTTGATCATCAGTGAATTTAAACCCTAAAAAGGAAATACTTTAATGTGCTCAATGATGATACTCACATTTTTACACTTTGATGTGATAACTGTATGTTGTGCTGACACATGAGAAGGAATTGCCTTCCCCCCAAAACAGAGTGAAAGTATGTGGTATTTTAAAGCATTCTGGGAAAATGCAATTTTAGGTGATCTCTTAAAAAGTCAAATTACAATTTATGCTTTTTTTATTATTATTTACAAGGAATGCAAGTGAAGTTATTAGTGGCATTTTATATTTTTATATGTAAAGTCAGTAAGTCAGTACTAAATACAATTGTGTCCTCAACATGTTGATGAATCTGATCACTCAGGATCACTGGTCATAACTAATGTTTGGCTAGAACCTTGTAATGCACAGAGGAGAGAAAGCATCCAATTTTCTAGTTATATCAGGACTGTTGTTTGGAAACAATAGGCTAATTCAATGGTGGTTAGAAAGGAACATTGTTTCAATTTACTTGGAAGAAGCTTTGTTCTGGTAATCATAGTTCCAACGTTGAGTTAATGCCTTAAGGTATAAAATTTTCAAACAAACACTACCAAATGATCCTGTGTATTAGACTTTTTCATGAGGACACAAACTACTGATTTTAATTCCAAATCATACATCAGCATAAAAATAATCTTTGCTGCATAACAAAGAATCTCAAAATCATGGTCATCATTGCTTTGCCTACCATCATAAGGTTATGAGGCTAAAATTAAAAACAAATGAAGACATTTTGTATAAATTACTATAGTGGTATTAAAGTTATATTTAATGATTTAAGGGTAACTATGTTCATCTAAGATTTATGCTTCAGATCCCAGATTTTATAGGGCTTAATTAAAGTTCATTTTGACTGGAAAATGCTAAGTCCTGTTCCATGCCTTTTTTTAATAGTAAGGGAAATGAAAACACACAGTGGTGAGGATCAGAACAAAGTGCACTAACAGCCCTCGAGAATTTCCTAAGATCATTTTTCTTTGCACAACTACATCTTATAGATTCACTGTAATCATTTCTTACAAATGGCTTAGCCAAATCAACCAGTTACTCAGTTTTAAGACAACCAAGCACATTCAATCATGAATCCCATCACCAAAACTGCGACTGAAAAATTTTTAATGTAGCATGTCTTCTAACATTTAAACACAACAGCTTATGCGAGAAGAAACATCTCCTTACTGAAAATATTTTAACCTTCAAATCAGAATGACAGCAATAAGAAGTTGAAGTAGTATTCTTCTACATAAAAGATTATTCAAATAATAGATCACTAGGTGTTTGCATTGAGACACAGAAGAGCCAAGTTTTTTTTTCCTTTGGAAGAAAAACTAAGCCTTTAAAGGAATAGAACACAGCCTACATCTAATTACTTTTCCCCAAAAGAAAAGCTTACTTCTTAGAGAGGAAAGAAGAGACACCTCAGTGTTAGGTTATATCTTTAATAGAAAAATAGTTCTTAAAAAGAGTTTCAAATAAAATATTCAATGACTAGTTAATGTGAACAATGAATATCACCAACATTTAAGAAGAAACCAGAAATTATTATGTGCAAGTAAATCACTGTGTCTACTATGCCTTTCAAAAAAGAAAAAAAAAAGCCACCAATTAATCCGGGTTTCCTCTCTACAATCACATGTTTATATTCTCCTTCACACCTAGAGTGCCATTTATAATCCAGTGTTTATCTCAACTGGGGAGATGGGTACCAGGCAGAGAACTTAGCCCCTACCAACAGATACATCTAAATTTAGAACTTTTTTTCCTGGTAATTCCATTTTAACAGATGTTTTTGAGGTCAAAGAGAAATGTCAGTTTATTTGTATGTGCCTGAGAAATGAGAGAGGAGAACGGAAGCTTTGCAGTGTTGCCCATCAGGTCTCTATTTGAGAACTTGCAATCACATTTGAAAGTAGGATTTTGTTCTGCACCATGCTGCCACCGATTCCTTTCTTAAAGAGACAGATGAGCAGACACACCGTCTGCCGTAGGTCAGGGGCCCTGTGGCACAGCCCGCATCTAACACCATGGCCAGGTACACTGGTCTCTGCTTTGCTTTTAGCTTTCTCGATACTCAAATTTTTTGACGGAAGATTCAGTTTGAAGAAAACAGCGTATGTTAGTACGGCTAATTGTTAACCCTTTCATCTCCTCAGGCTAACACTTCACAAAGGTACAAATATAGCAGCACCACTTCTGATGATGTGAAGTATGGAAGTACTTGTCATTGTGACCTAAGGGCATGTTCTAAAACAGCTCAAACGCAAATGAACAGTAAGCATATTATCAGACTATAATGATAGCCCCTGGAATTGAAACAATTTTTACTTATACCTGTTAATAAGCAATGTTATATCAAATTTTTAAATAAACTCGGCAATCACTAACCAGTGGGATACTGAACACCATTATATCAGGAAAAAAAACTGGAAATGGTTTTATATAGAAAATCACTTAGATTGTCTTTCAACTGTGCCTACTTTCAAAAGACCACTTAAAACTTATTCACACGAAATAGCACATAAATCTTTGGAAAACACACACAAATAAGTGAATGTTTCCATTTATAATTTATCTTAAAGGTACCCTTTTTAAGAAATGTAAAACTATAACTCTTTCTTACCTCGAATAACCGTTAGAAAAAACCGATCGACCGGGGAAGTTCAGGGTCCCCAAGGAAGTCAGGCTGTCATCTCCAGAACCCTGGCATCTATTCCAATTTTCTGAACCAACAGGAATTGGTGGAATGACATTAAAAATAGGCTTCTGATCCTGCTGCTGAGAGAGGGATGCTGTGTTCATGTCATAGTGGTACATCTGTCCTCCAGAGGTGCTCACACCATGAACAGAAATGGCTGACATTTTATTACCAATTATATTTGGCCCAGAAAAGCTTGCCTGACAGTAAACTGGGCCCAGTTTCTCTTGCTTAATTACCCCAGGGGTGCAGAGTTCAATGAAATCTTCTTTTTCTGTTTTCACTTGGGGCAGTGGCCCAGTGTTGGGGCTTGATAAGATCAGATCTCCATTATCCTTAATTTTAGGCTTAGTGTCTGGTAAAATGAGAGGCTTACAGTCCTCATTTGAGTTTCCTTCCAAAAGGAAAGGATCATCCTCTCCGGCCAAAGGAGAAAGCAGACAGCTTTCATCTATCAAGATGTCTGATCTCCAAGGGCTCTCACTCGTTTCTTTACCTGGGGACTCAGAAGAAAACTCCAAGTCCTGGAGTTTTTTTCGCCAAATGTCAAAGGTGCTTTGGTCTGTGGGGTACAACTTCACATTGCCCCCGTTGGTGCCAGGCTGGCCCTTCACATTCTGCTGTTCTGAAGACACATTAGAGTTAGTTTTTGGAAACTCCTTTTCTGTGGGGGCAGCAGAAACAACAGCAGATGCTGAACTTTTGGGGTTCTCTGGAACGCTGGTCGACCTATTGAGGTTTGCGATGCTTTCTTCCAGAAGCCGGAAATCTGTTTCCCCGGAGGAAAGGCTGATTTGGCCCTGCTGTGGGAGTCCCAGCTCATTTCCCATCACTTTTGTTTCTGTTTCTCCCATGTACAGTCCCATTGAGAGTGAGACTGCCTTGGACAGATCTGGCTGCTGTGCATTGCTTCCTGAGCCTTTTGGAAAATCAGCCAGTGTTCTCTGCTGCTTAGACTCGGCCTGAGCAGCAGCAGCCAGTGGCGGCGAAGAGGCAGAAACCTTCGCCGCAGCTCCTCCCCGCAGGCTTTTGTAGAAGTCCATCACATTTGCCCTCTCCCGACCGAGCACACTGCTGGGGATTTCTTCTCTACTGGGGGAGCTTAGTGATTCCTTGGGGTCCATCAGTGAAAATCACCTACAAAAAACATTTAGAAAGAAGAGGGGGGGGGAAACATAATAAGCCATAAAGCCACATGATCTCTGATCTGATTAGTAAGAACCTGTTAATGAACCTTTTAGTTAATTCCGAATATAATTCTTTGTTATCAGAAAAGTAGTTTTTGTCTTCCAGAATAAAAAAGCCATGTCCCCTGCTCCCATTCATGGGCCACATTTAAAAGTACAGTGCAGTCCATTTGCATAGCTGAGGACTAAACCCTATCAGACTAAACTTGGCTCTTCACCCTGCCCCTCACAGAACCGGAACTTTGTTAATCAAAGCCGTTATAATTTTTTACATCTGGTTATTCTAAAGGTTCAAGTTGATTACAAAGAATTTAAAAAACAATTGTTAAAAATTCTCTTTTCAATCAATCGAGGCTATCTGCTGTTCTGAGAACTAATATATATAAAATTCAATAAATAGTATGCTAGAATTTTCTATTGTTATTTGCTCCCAAACTCCCCTCCTACCAGCTAATCACACATCCAAATCTTTTAATACAACCTACTGGTGAACCATGCACATTATATTTGAAAAACAACCAATAGTGATAAGCTCATCTTCCAATATGCTAGGAAAAGGCTCTTATTTTTACCCTGTATTTCTTACTGAATCTGCCTAATAATAACGCCTGCCTTCAAATTTTGTACATGAAGACACAAAATACATTGCATATTTGGCTTTTAAAAAGCAGAATAGAATGTGCAGTAGCTTCTCACAATTACAGCTTATTTAGCTATAACAAATATATATCTCTAGACCTCTAGACACAAAATCTAGATGAAGCTGTATTTATCTTTTTAAACTGCTTAAGACCCTCAGTATGAAATACTTTCTAAGATTTTTCCAAGTATTGAAGTACTGGAAAATAGAAAAACACAGAACTGTAAAATCACATTCATATAAGCCCAGGTAAAATAATATCCAATAAAATGCTCAGAATAATGTCTCCGTATTCTAAACTTTCACCTATCCCAATTCTGAGCCTATTCTCAAGAGGGTTAGGTTGCTAGTATATCGTTAATAATCTGGATGTTTTAAGAGGCGAGCAAAAAAGACTTTGGTATATCAGCACATTTGCGGAAATAGAGTCAAATCCCGTCCAAAGGAAGAAACTTTTCCTGTACGGAGACTTTAAGAAGCATAAACTTGAGTGGCCCTCGCTAAAAGTGGAGTGTGAATAAGGTAGGGAGGGGGATGAGGACGTACACTACCCATCTTGAGGGTGAACTGCTTCTCTTCCCGCCCCTCTGCTGCGTTTATCTGATAACGATCTCTAAACACAAGGTATTAAATGGAGCCTAATGAAGTTCCATGCCGCTTTGACAGCTGCTTTCAAACTCGAAACCAAAACAATACTTAACAAAACGAAACGATTCCTCAAACCTATCCCCCAGTTTAACAAATAACCCTGTTACATTAATCGGCCTTAATGAACCGTGCCAGGGGGCCTTAAGTGGTGGTCTAAGACTGCAATTACCACGTCTGCAACCCCAAACGTCAAACTGGCGCTCGTCTAAAATCGCATCACAAAACTATTACGGTTTAGGGAGGATCTTTTTCTAAAAGGGGCGACTTACAAACGTCAGGCGCGACAGGATGAAAAACGCTGAAGAGCAAACCCTTTCCCGGGGGAGAAAAAAGTGCAAAATTAAAAGAAATGTGTCCAGACCTGTTGAGTTCTTTTTGCGACACGCCCACCTCTACCAGATAACGCAGCCCCGGCCGAAGTCTCCCCGCTGCAGGCCGTCGGCCCCCCGCGCGCACACTCGCTCGCACGCGCACACACACACACACACACACCCCGCGCGCCGCCCGAAGTGAGACGCGCGGGAGCCTCGACAGAAGCCCCGATCGCGCCCGGGGCGGAGCGCGGATACTGGGGCGAGCGGGATCCAGACGCGGCTCAGCGCTCACCATAAAAATGGGTGTCTGCGCGGCGTCCTGGGAGGGAGGAGGAAGGGGACCCGGGGAGGGAAGAGGCCACGGTCCTGCTCCGGGGGGCGGGAGGCGAACCTGGGCGGCCGCACTCGCAGAGCGCTCACGTCCCTCCCCGGGCCCGGCGCTGCCCTTCCGTCGCCGGGGCCCTGCCCCGGGACTCAGGGCAGTTGGCCGGCTACCCCGAGGCGGCCCCCGCCACGCAGCCCTCCGCGCCCCTTACCTCCGCCCGGCGCCGCTGTCACCGCCGCCGAGGTAAACAACTTGGCGTGTGAACCGGGAGCGGCGGGAGCGAGAGATTTTTTTCTAAAAAAAGGAAGTAAACAGCCGCCCCCTTTCCACGGGGGGAGGGCAGAGCCCCTGTTCGTGGAAGTCTCCCATGCCCCGGCCGGCGCCGAGGCCCCCGCGCCGCGGCTCCCGGACTCGCGTCCTCGGTGCCGGCGCCCCGTCGCTCCGGCCGCTCCGGCGGCGGCGCCCTCCACCCGCGACAGCGCGTCCCCGACGGGCGGGCGGCGACTCGGGCTCCGCCACAGACTCGAGCTCGCAAAATGGAGGCGGAGCAGGAGGGGAGGGGAGGGAGGCAGCGCGGACTCGCGAAGGGGCCGCCGGCCGCGGAGGGCGAGCGGGCCCGGGGCGGGGGCGGGGGCAGGGGCGGGGGCGGCGCCACGGCGCGCACACACTCGCACACGCGCGCGCCCGCACCCCGCCCCGGCCGCTCCCGCCCGAGGGGCCTCGCGGCTGCGGAGAGCGGTGCAACCTGTTGGCGACGCTCCGCAACTGCAGGCGCGGCCGCGCCCCCGCCCCCGGCCCCGACGGCGCCCGCGCCCCAGCGTCGCCCCTCGACGCGGCCCGCCACCCCTGGATCGCGGGGGCTCCCGCCCGCACGGCCCCCCGCGCCCGCCGCCTCGGGAACCAGGGCGCCCCGGAAGGCTGACCGATTTCCTATAGTATCTCCCCTCGCCGCCTCTTCCCGCCCCCGGCCCGCGGCCCCCGGCCCGCTTCGGAGCGCGCCCCGTCCCTCGGCGGGGACAGCGGGCTGGGCAGGGGAGCGGGGTTGCTCCGCCCCGGGCCAAGTTGCGCGAAGTGTGTCACTTCGCACGGGGCGACAGGGTTGCACGGAAACGGGGCCGTGGCGGACCAGCGGCTCTCCGGGACCGACACGCCCTCTAGGGCCTGGGGGTGCGAGGAAGGGCAGCGGGGGTCGGCGCGTACGTACTCTGGCCGGGGGCCGGCGCGCGCCGGCAGGTCCCCAACCCCCGCCTCGCCGGGCGGCCCCGTCCGCCGCCGCCGCGCTCGCGCCCCGGGAGAGAAGTTGCAAAGCAGAACGCACCCTCCCCCGCGCCCGGCCGGCCCCCACCCTCTTCCCCGAGTCTGCGAGGCGGCGGCGGCGGCAGGAGGCACCGCCTGCCAAGTTCAGCCCCCACCCTCCCCGCGCCCTCCCTCCCAGCGCGCTCACACTTGAAGGAAGTTGCACGCCAAATGCAAAACCTCAGGCGAGCTGGATTTCTTTGCACTTTATTACTATTTTTAAGGAGAGCAGCGGGTGGCAGGACTAAAAGCAAGTTGCTAGCGAAGTAATGTCTCCCTTCCCCCACCCCAACTGCCGACCTCCCCTTGCACCCCCTCCGGGCCCGCGTCCAAGTCGCTCACAGAGGCCCTTCCCCGGAATCTTGACATTCGCTGCTCGCGGCTCTACGCGCCGCCCCCGCTTTCGCGTTCGCGGGCCCCCCGCCCTCCAAATCAAACACAGCACGCGCACTTTAAAACGCCAGCATTCAACTCCCTCCAGCTGTTCCCGTTACGCGCCCGCCCCTCGGGCCCAGGGAAGCACGTGGCCTGGCCCCTAGGCGGGGGGCGCGGGGCGTCGGCGCGCGGGACCGCGTCCCAGCCCCCTCGCCAGGTAGCCGCGCCGCGAGGGCTTGACCGCGCCTCCCCCCGCGCGGCACACGCGGTTTCCTGGCTCCGGGAGGGTGATGCCGCGGTGCGCGGGGGCTCGGGAGGTGACGGGGGCGCCCCCACAGGCGCAGGACTCCCCGCAGGGACGGAGGCCGCGCAGCCCACCTCGTCCTGCCCGGCGCCCTGCCGCGCCGCCCTCCCCGCAGGCCGCGTCTTCGCGCGGGCGGTGGCCGCCTCCGCTCGTGCGTTTTGAAGGGGACTGGGGAGGCTCGTGCCGGAAGCCGGCCGCCGGCCGCCGCCATCTTGGTAAAGGGCGCTGACGCCGGCCCGGCTGCCCGTCCACCATTTTGGAACAGAGTCCCGCCTGCGGGCAGCCGGAGTCGCCTCCCGTCAGTTCTGAAGAGTAGGCGCTGCCCTAGGGCTGACCGGTGCGGCAGGAGGGAGACAGGCTTCGAGCGGGCCGCTTGACCGGAGACGATCTGCTCGGGCCTCTCCGGGCGATTCCAGGGCCGCCATCTTGGCAAAGGAAGGAGACGCTTCCGCCTCGGCCCCGGGGGCCCGAGCCTCTGTCGCCCTAGAGCCCTCTGCCAGTGTGGCTTCTAGCGGCCCAGTTGGTGACCAAACCCCTTCTGGGCACCCTGCGCGTTGACTCACGGGCTTCCTGGCGCGTGTCCCCACCTTACGGGTGCCAAGATCATACCCGACTGGGACCGGCTTCCCCACACCGCCAGCAGCGTCATGGGGGGAAAACACCCAAACTTGAAACATTATGCATGTTTCTAAAGTGAGTTAAATCACTCACAATGATGTAATTATCCTTCTACGTTTGCCTTCATTTGCACCTCATTTCTCTGACCTGTTCAGATTCCGGGCGGTACTCTGCCTCTAAATGATACTCGGTATTACAAGAGTTACAAAATTAATTCACTCCCTACTCATTTTTTTCCCTGCAGTTATAGCAGATGGTCTTAAAATAGAAGAAGACTCAAGTTGCTTTAAATAAAAATTGCCATTGAACACTTCCAGTTGAGGAGACAATACATTTTTCTTATTTTTCTTTTCATTGGTCTGAATTACTGTTCTGTTTTTTAATTTGGCTGAAAAAATTCTTTAACGTTCAGTTAACTTAGTCTTTTCACGTTCATTCAGTATGCATAAGCTGTAGATTAACTCAGTGTTTGTCAGCGTTAGAATTGTTATGCCTTATGGTTAACGTTTATTGATTCCCCTTTCTCCCCCACCCAGCTCCCATTTTTGCTGCTAAGAGCCGAGTAGATAGGTATTACTCTGATTTCTCAACATCAGGAAACTGAGACTTACAGAGGTTGATACTTTGGGCTAAGTTACAGCTCCTAAGTGGAGGGTAGAATTAGAGAATATTAGTTAAAGAGGTTTTTCTTCACTGACCTCATAATTTCTAGGAAAGAGGATGTAAATTCCATGATAAGCTTGCAATAAATGTGTATGGAATTTAATTCAAGAAATGAAATCCAGTATGCCAGAAAGGACATGAGATTAAACATGGTAGCAGTAACAACAATTCTAATAATAGGTAACATTTATTGAGCTTCTATTGTCTGCCAGGCACTGTAGAAAATGTTTTATATATACTCTCTTAGGTCTTTAGGTATGACAATTACTAATCTGTAACCCAGGGAAGTTATAATTCGTAGGAGAGGAGAAATAGGATGAACTCCATCTGAGGGGGAATGTATTTGCTTGTGTCAGAAGTAAGATGGGAATGACGGCGATATATCCAAACCCTATGAAGGTGACGACTTGATCTATCGTATTCATTGCTGTATGTTCCACTCCTGGAACACAATTTGGAACTGCAAACATTTTAAGATTATAATAAAACATTGGGTCAACTAGACATAATATCACTTTTACTGGGTTGTTATGGAGGCCAAATGAGTTAATGAAAAGTGTACAAATATTTCTCAAAATCATCATTTGTACTGTCTCATGTTTAAACACCTTAGTTCCCTCTTGCTAAAAAAAAAACCAAAATCTAAGACCCATTACTGTGTGTCCTTAGAGTGTCCTCTACTTTACACTGGTAGCACATTACAACACAGTTCATTATTTATGGACTCATTTGTTAAATTTCTGTCTCCCCCACTGGAACATAAACTCTGTCAAGACAGGGCCAGGATCTGAATTTGTCACCACTGTATCACTAGTGCATAGTAGGTACTCAGTGAGTGTATGTTGAATGAATGAATGAAAGAATGGAAAGAGTCTGAGACCATATCCTAAGGCAAATAAAACCTTAAACATTTATACAACAATTGATACATTTGAATTTTCCTGTTCATATGTTTTATCATTTTCATTCCCATTAAAATAACCCAAGCCTCATTGCCAGATTACTCATCCACAGCATCAACCAAATCATACCAGGCTCCTGGTCAAGTATCTACAATAGCTCCTTCTTTCCAGCGTTTACAGATCCCAGCTCCTATTCTTATATTTAAGAATGTCCATCATCTTTCACCTGCCCCTTTCTAGAAGGCAAAGCCTTCTACCCAATGCAATTGGACTGGTATGTAATTAAATTAAACAGTCAGTTAAAGCAAAGGAGTCATAAAAAAATTATACTTGTAAATTTTAAACTTTAAAACCTAAAACCTGTAATTGAACATGTTTCCCCTTCTCCTTTGATGAAGGTCTAAAGCTTTTGTGCACCACTGACTGAAGTTCCATGTCTTTATTCGTGCATAAACTACAACCACATTTCATCAGCATAACGTAGCAGTTAAGAACCAGACTGGCCGGTTGGCCTCCACCACTATGAAGAATGTAACCTTGGGCATCCTACCCCTCTGTACCTCAGTTTCTATAATCTGTAAGGGGATGGTAATAGCACCAACTAATTACTGTAAAGATAAAGCAAGTTTAATGCATGTCATATGTTTAGATGAAATTTCTGGGATATATTAAGAACTATTTCCTGGAATATATTAAGTATTTTATCATTAGCAATTATTAGTACTATGTAGTGTTACTATTTCCCCAGTGTTTTTAAAAAGTAGAGCAAGAGATTAAAAAGTACTTACAAAATAATATGAGGGTCAATTTCTAAATGTGTGTGGTTCATCTCCCTTGCCCCAGTGTTTTAAAGTTGTCTTACATCCACCTAACTTGACAGTGATTGTTTATGTGGCGTCTTTCCATTTTGATTTTATAGAACTATTTCTTTTTTGACTCATATTTCATTTTACTGAATATTTAAATTAAGTAATTACAATAACAAGTTCACATGGAACAAACATGTTTTGGGCAAAGAAACAAAGAATTGTTGGTAGGATTATAGCTTAACTGGTGAGAGCAAAATTGTATGGACTACACAAATTAACTGTGGCTCCAGAGCCCGGCATGCCTTTGCATCAATCAGTACATGTCCCAGACAGAACTGAGATGCATCGCGAACAGTGTTGATGAAGAAGAGATCCTGTCAAAAAAGGGCACAGTATACACCACACATTCCCACTTTCACTGCTGTTGATCACATATATTTCCTTTGACATAAGGACACCTCCTTGACTGACGCTCCGATAGCCCGTGAATTCTTGTCTTGGCTCTAGCTTCCATCTATTCTGTCTGTCTTCCCTGCTCCCATAGCACACACTTAAATCTGTGATGTTAAAAGTAAATTGGAATCAAGTTTTTATCATGATTAACAATTTTGATTATGATATTTCATTGAATATGTTAATTTTATGTGAAGCTGAAACACAGGTAGCTTTGCGGGTTTGTGAGCTCTTTTAAGAAAATTATTCCTGTAGCTATCCTAGTGATTAGATGACTGTTTAAAATAATACCTTGACTTTGGGAAATGCATCTATTCCTATCTAACATTATAAGGTAAGAGATTCAAGGAAACTGGCGGAGCTTTGAATACCCCCTCTCTTTCCACTGCCATATTTGTATTTCACACCAGCATGCCCGTTACAAACAGTCCACACTTAGTACAGCAAGTTCTTAATCATAATGAATTCCACCTTGGTACTTCTCTTTATAACTGGAATTAACACTGGGACCCGCACCCCTGATGTTGCACCACTTCTCATGATGCTTTCAATGATTTCATCATAAGCAAACCAAAATATCACAAGTTTGCTCATGTGCATGAAATCCTCTATAGGTGTCCTGTTAAGTCTATATTCTTTGTGCTGGCAGAACTATGCTTGAGCAACACCTGACTCAAGATAAATGAGAAAAGTGTGACAAGCAGGACCCTCATGTTTTTAGCACTTGGAGGCATTGGATCAGTGCGCTGGATGACTGATGAGCACTGTGCACGTTGCTTCTCCTTGTGGCGTTGTAGGCTGGCCGTTATGTCATTCGTTTTCTTCCCCTTCTGATTTAATCTCCTTTTCTGTGCTGTATTCCTTTGGTAGAGATTGTTTCAATCTGCTCCATTTCTATGTGTAATCCCCGTACTTGTTTTTGAGAACCTGATTTCTATTATGGTCCTTACACTTTATTTGTTTGTTTGTTGAGTCACACCGGGTTTTGTTTCAGAGCTAAGTTAGAAATAGTGGAGTTTATAAGATCAAAACTTCCTTGCTACGGGAATCCCTTAATAAGGTATGAATGTACTTTATATCAGACTCTGAAGTGTTACCGAGGACACTTGTTTAAATTATTTCATCTGATGTCAGCATTAGTTAATTAGAATTTTTCTAGCTTCTTGTTCAGTGTTCAGTGTAAGAGCTGGGTTTGAGTTCCTCTTCTGCCATTTACTCAACCGAATGAACTGGAGCCCATCATTGTCTCCTCCCCAAACTTGTTTCTCTATCTGTAAAGGAGTGATAAAGATACCTACCCCACCTATGTCACAGGAACTCTGTAAAGCACAAATGGGGTGATGCATGCAAAAGGAACGCCAAACTTGGTTTGGAAACAAGGAGGGATGTATAGAATTTTAGCATCAATTCACCACAACATAAGTGATTACTAATTGTATTGAAATTGTCATTGCTGCTCTTCATTCATTCCCCAGATAATAAGTGCAATTGATAAAACCTAGAAGTTTAAACAGAGAAGTGACGGTTCAGTAGTGTGCCAGACCCGGATGAGGGAGCTTACAAGAGCTGATTGCTAAAATGTCCAGGAATTTTGTAAGTTAATTGTTAATCATGGCCAATATTAAAAACTAAATTATTTACAAACTTACTATTAAATAAGATGTTTTTAAAACAAAGGTAATAAAGGCTCAAAACTTAACTTGTTAATTATTTCACTACATTGTACTATTATCTATGATTTAGAGTCACTTCTGTCTGTCTGTGAAATGGATATGCCATATGATGGTATGATACGTCCTATTTCTTCCCAGCTCTGCATTCAGAAATGTCATTTCGGTAGTTTTACATATGGTGGAGTATTTACACTATAGAAATTGGAAAACATTACAAATTGGAGCTTAATTTATATTGTTGATTGTCTAAACTTAAGAAAATGATAGGAGAAATTTTATTAATGAAGATTAAATTTGAAGGTGTGTCAGTTTATGAAGAACATAAAAAATGGAGGAAATATTTTTCCAGTACTTGAAAACTATTATCTGGTCAGCAAAGAAGTCGCTGACAAATGAGTGACATCCCAACATACATCTTTGTTGTTTCACTTTCATCTTGCTCATTAATCAACCAACATTCATGTTTGAACTTCAGTGACATGAATAACTTCTTTGCTGAACTGAATTTTAATCAAACTTTCATTTATAGTCTACTTTTGCCAAACACGATAATTGCAACTGTACATTGCCTATGGATATGAGAGTTTCACACAAAATCATTGAAACCCTTCTGTATGGAATTTTTTATAAATAATGCTGTATGTTTTATTTTTTTATTATAAATTGTGTGCTATATATTCTTGATATCAGTGAAACTTTTAATAGACACATTGATACTCTCCCAGCAGTTGTTAAACATTTATCTGCACACCAATGGACATAATCTAATTTACTATTTGCAAAGATACCATTCCACCTGTAGTGTGGGGCCTAGGTTGTGGGAGCTAAGAGAGGAAGCAGGGAGAGTGAGAAGACAGATGCCCTGGTCCAGGGAAAGGTGGAGATGGGTACAGAGGTGGTAGTGGTGGAGGTGGGAAGCTATGGTTGGACAGAAGTCAAAGGAAGGCAAACAAATCATTTGGCAGCTCTGGGGAAGAGATGGACGTTCAGGAAAGTCAAGTGCTAAATAGGAAGGTTCTCTGGCAAAGTCTAAGAAGGCTCAGTTGAAGGAACTTAAAGGAGCTGAATGCACAGAGAGCTGAATCTGAGAAAATAGAGGCAGTTCTAGAGGATAATAAGTAAGCATCTTTGAAGCACATGGAGAAAGTCAGGCTTGATGACCTTGCAGTGGGAGTGGGGAGGGGAAACCCCACATACCAGTAACGTGTCAAACTGGAACTCACATACTCAGTTCTCTTACTCATCTAGACATTTTATTAAGATATTTACTACATAGAGGGATTATTTGTTCATCCCAATGCCTGACCCTATCCCAATCTACAGATTTTTTTCTATCATTTGGCATTGTAATGGTAAGACTCTCATTCAGTCACATAGTGCTGCCTCTCCAACGTGTCTCACACCTCATGCCCCCTCTGTCTTTGCTCTGTCACAAAGAAGAACCCTACCCTGAGCAACCCTACTGAACGGCCTGCTAGCTCCCAGCAAGCATTTGGCTGCCACAACTCTCCCTGCTTCTCCCCTACAACCTACAATCTCTATTCTACATTATAATTTGGTTGTATATTTTGGCTTTAACATTTTGCATGGAGGTTTGTAAATTTTGTGGAATTTGAAAAAATAGTGAATGTTTTGCAAAAGAAGGAAGATGCTGGGCATGCAGAACAGCACAGATGCCCGCCGCCACAGCTCTAGCTATTTATCAAAATATTTAACAGAGACATAAACATATTTTACATTTTAAGGGAATTAGTTATGACATTAGCTGCTTGTCAGCAATGGAAGGAACCCTGAAAAATAAGTATAGCTGTTCAAATCCTACTAATTTCCCTTCCTGACTTTAATAGAAAAAGAATGTGGATTTATACTTCAAAGATTTCAAATAGTATACAAATGAATCGACTATTTCTTTGCAAAAACAATACTTTTACTGAATCGGACCCTTTTTGGGTGGTATGCACAATTTTAAAGCTAGTTTTATAGTCTTTCACAGAAGGAATTTGTCTCACTTGACTGTGGCCCCAGCAAATATGATGGGGTACAGAAGACCGCTGTGAGCTTGGCCTGCTTACTCTGTTCCGGCTGTCCTGACAAGCTGAGTGTGAACGCAAACGTCTCCAGGCTGGGCACCAGGCAGGCAGGAAGCCAGAACCAGTAATAGAAGCAGGAGGCACTCCATGAATACTTACTGATTAATTTTAGCTCCATAGGCCTGATGGGTTTTCCATCCCTATAATTACCATCAGCAAATAGTTATTGAATGATGTCCAGCATATTTTTATTCCCCTTCCCTTGGTCCTGAGCTTCATTTACTATTTTACCTCTCTGTGATTTCATTACATGTATTTCTGTTCATCAGACCAGCAGAACCTCCTTGATCAGGTTCTAATTGCTCAGTTTTATTCCACTTATGAGATCTATCTAAGTTTATTTTTATTGTGAATAGTTACAGTCTTCTCTGGAATAATGAGTGGATAAAGTCTAAAAACAAAAAGGAACAGGTTATTGGATGGCTATTCTGTCAGTACATGCCACCTAATGCTTTACAAATCATTCTTTTTTATTAGAAATAATGCTTAATAAGGCAGTAAGTTCTGGTGGATCACTCTGTAGAGCAAATGGAGAACAGTGAGGGAAGGGTATGAATTATGAATATGACCAATGCGGAAAGATTTACAGAAAGAAGCTTGAAGGTTCCCAAGGAAAGTAGTGTAGATGGAATTGGAAGAATGCCTTTGAAATAACCCCTGCCAAAAGGAACACATTTACAAAGTCCAAACTACAGAGGATAGAGATGCATAAACTAGAAGGTCGGAAGAAACTCTCTCCACTAAATAATCCCATTTTGTGGATGTAACTATTTTTAAGAGTTGGTGTGCATTCTTTCTGACCCTTCTTGTGCACATGTGCATGCATACACACACACATGTATATTTTTAATGCAAAAATGGGATCTTACTATACATATTTTTCAATTTTACTCATCAAATATTTTTGGATATCTTTCCATGTCAATGTTTCCAGGTAACAGTAGCACAGTTTCCTGTTGTTTGGCTGTATTATAATTTATTTAATCTTTCCCTTGTTGATGAATTTTTAAGCTGTTTCCAGTTTTTCAGTCTCATAAGCCATGCTGCAATGAGTAGCTTATATCTGTATCTTTGCTCCACTGTGGAAGTATTTCTGTAGTATCGGATAAGAATTGCTCAGGAAAATCTAATTCATAACAATCATTAAGCAACCAAATGTGCCACAGTAATGAGCTTAATTAAAACATGCTTGTCCATTTACCAACTCTACTTTCATCTTCCTTCAGGCCTTCTAGAAAAATTCAGTTACAGCAGGAGTCATGGATGACTGTGCAGAACAGAATACCACCTGGAGATTTCTCATGTCTTGTTTATGGACCCAGTTTTGTTGAATCCATCCATGTGTTTCCCATATTATATATTCAAGAGGATTGGTTTACACATGAACTGGAAGAGAGATCAGTGCTTTTGATGACAAAGCTCCATCCTTTGAGGGTCCCTGGTATGTCCTCTGTCATGACCAGAAGGTGGGTACATATTGTTTTTGCTGGCCATGCATCCACCCTCTCCATATGGTACTGGGACCTCAATTTTATTTTAGAAAACTACTCTTTCTCCAACTTCAGCCCATGTATTTGGGGTGGGATTAACCCCATCTGAACCCTGCGGATGGGCCAGGCCTGGCCCGTCACAGTCTTCTCTCAGAGGTGGGCACGTGACAGGCACAAATGAGCCTTCATTCTAGGCTTTCTGGGACTGTTCAGAAACTTGGCCTTTTTCAACAGGAGTACCCAAGCTGACAAGACGCAAGCTTGGAGTAGTCGTATTCTACCCCTTAGAGCCCTCACTGGAATGAAGTTGACAAAAAAGGAGACGCAAAGAGATCTGGAAATAGATTCCTCCTTCTCTTTCTCCCTGTTCCTCCCTCTCTCTTCTTTCTTTCTTCGTCAGCCACTTGAGCTTACCGCTTTATGACTTGCATCTGACAGGGTCCTGACATAAGGAGTAAAGGCGTCTGAAACATGGCGTGCTGCTGCTTAGAGAGAGAGGCAGGCGAAGGTTGCTGGGCATCTAGGATGACCCCAGAAGAGAAGCGGAAGCCAGGGAAAGAAGCCAGTTCTTTCTTCACCTGCTTCAAGACTTGGGCTAGAGGTTCCTGTTAACGATTAACTAGGTGAGCTGGTCAAACTCCCTCTTTATGTAAAATACACGTACATAAATGAGAATGTCTGCCTTTAGCTAATTCACTCATTCTGGCTACATCTGCTTCAGATTTCCATTTTTTATTAATATAGAAATTGCTTCACTATGTGCTTTAAACAAGACCAAACCAAACTGTGGTTACCTCCCAAAAGAAACATCTAATCGTTTCTCCTCTGAGCGGCCTGCATTATTACTCTTTCCATATCAGTCCCTGCGTGCTTTTATTGCTTTGTTTATAGTAGACTTGATAGTATGGTAACTTAAACATGTATTACATTAACTTAAATACAGTCCAGTGAAGTATGTATTAAAATACTTTAATATCTTGTTATTTGTGTTTTTGAAACCAAATCTGATAGCTGAAGGAAGAAACTCCACTAATATGAAAAATCAATCCCTTAGTTGATTTAAATCCCCAATTATTACATAAATACTGCTACTGTTTTACATATGTGAACTTTATACTTGTCTCTCCTCTGTAGCAGGGGAATAAGATGTGGGGTGGATAGGGATATCATTAGTTGGATTCAGTAAACATTTATTTAGTTATTAATAGCTCTAGTTCAGTCTGAAATATACTTGAGACTCTACCTCTTAGCAGACATGTGTCTTTAAGACAAGTTACCTAACTTCTCTGAATCTTAGTTCCTTATCTGAAAAATAAAGGTAATAATAGTATTTGCTTCATAAGGTTCTTATACAGATTAAATAAGCCATTCTAGGTAAAGCAAGTCTCTGACGTTCCATAAGTTCTCTTATGTTACATAATTATTGTTGTCATTAAGCCCTGCGCTGGGACTGGCAATGTAAACACACTAAGAAATCATAATCCTCGCAGAAAGTGGGCTGGCCATGTAGGCACCCCAACCAGAAAGGACACCCCCACTCTAGGCTCCTTCCAAGTGAACCACTTTCCTCCTTAATGTGCTGGATTGTGAAGCAAGGCTCACTGAGCACCTGCTGGGGATTCTGGGAAAGAAATTCAGCCACTAGCTGGGAATTGTCACTGTATGATTTACAGGCTCCTCACAGCTTTGGGGTCTTATAATTCTATAAACCACAGAAGTTATGTATCCCTGTGGGTCTGGTCCTTATGAAACCCAAGAGAACCACAGAATTTCCACATCAGCTAAGCATGCTCAAATAGAGACAGGCATTTAAAAGCACAGAAGTTTATCTCATGCTTGTTAACCAGCAAAATTATACAGCCAAAAGAAATAAAAGCACAGAGAAGTGGAATGACTTGTCTGGAGTCTCACTGATCTGCCAAGGGACTGAAGTAACACGCAAGCTTCCCTAACTCCCGGTTGGGCTCTCTACACGCTAAACATAGTGATGTATAATCTTCAGACATCAATGTTTACCTTTTATGAATTTATTGCTGGCGATGTGTCAGCCCACAAATTCATTTGTTTACTTATATCCATGCAATCAAAACCCTTTCACTTCACCATCGAAGTTTGTATAACGCAGTGCACAAAGCGTGGAGCCAGGGGACTAGATTTGGTTTGGCTTCGGCCCCGTTTCCTGCCCCAGTCCCTCAAATGCCTGATCTTGGGTACATTTTTTTTCTTCTTTTTGATTGACTTTCACTCCCCATCTCTTTCAACTCACACAGAAGTAATTAAGTTCCTCTTGTTACCTATACTTGTAAACCTTTTTCTAGACAGCCACAGTGATTGGGCTCCTACTGTATGCTTATATGAAAGGCCCTGGAGACAGAGATAAATCAGGTAGGCGCCTGCCCTCAAGGCTTCCCTTTGAAGAGGGGACAGAAACACTAACAGATGACCTGATACTGCAAGTGCAATAATAAAGATGTGCCAGGGCATGACAGGAGCCTAGGAGGTCCGCGGGGAAGACAGGGATCTGGGAAGGTTCTGGAGGCAGGGTGACACTTACCCAGCTCAGACGGTCAGGGCTGATAATCCCTGCCCGAGATGTACCCCACTCACAGCTACTTTCAGTCATTACGGAAACACAGCAACAGTAAATGCAGGAGATGCAGTAAAACAATGTTCCTCAGATCCTAAGTTCAGCTGCAAAAGCTATCTTTGGACATTTTACCCATTTTAACATCGCTGAAAACAAAAATCTTTCACAAGTACCCAGTTAGGCTCCCTTTTCCTGACTTTTCCTGCCAAGTAGGACATCTCACGAAGTCTTCCCTACTTTGACCCTCCAAAGTGCTTTGTTTGGCCATCCCTTAGAGGACTGGTTCCCAGCGGAGCTGTTCATCCAGTCATTGGAATATATTTAAAATACAGATTCCTGGGTACCGTCTCCAACCTACCAAACTGGTCTGCCAGGGTGGTGCCAAGGGGTCTTCATTTTAGTCTGAATTTTAGAGGCGGCATGGTGTGGTATTTAAGAACATGACCAAGGAGCCGGGCAGCCAAGGCTACTTGCTAGTTGGCGTGACTCTGTCTTGCTGTCCTTGTTGGCAAACTGGGGATTGTGAGAGCACCTGTCTTATAAGGTTGCTGTGGGAATGCATGAGATGACGCCTCATAAAGCAATGCCTGGGAAATTATAAATACTTAATAAATGTTCATTGTTTCTTTCTCTTATTCTCTCTTCCCTTTTACCTTCTCATCTATCCTACCTTCCTTCATTATTGTCTCTTCTCTTTCCAACAAACATATATATATTGGCCATCTTCTCAGGCATGGCTTTGGGAACCCAGAGATATGATTCCAGTCCTTTATGGGGTTATAGTCTAATGGGGAAATAGACACATAAACAAGTAAATACAATGATGTGTCCCCGGTGCTCTGATATATGAACAGAGTAGGTATGCAGGAGTTACTCATTTCCTGAGCAAGAAGAAAGGGCTGAAGAAAGACTCCAAAGAAGTGACTTTGGCATTCAGAGTTAGAATAGAGGTGAAATAAATCCATTCTGTGCAATAAAATTTTCAAAAGTACCTACTGCATACCAAGCACAGTGTCCTTTTCAAATTGTCTTCCTTTAGAGAGTTGTAGCTTCATTTTTAACTTGACGCTTTAAAAAGTTATTAAGCCAGGATAGCAAAATAATCTTTAAATAGAAGAGTAAAGTTGGAGAACTCACAGTGCCTGATTTCAAAACTTACTACAAAGCCATAGTAATCAAGATAGTATGGTACTGCCATTAGGATAGACATTTAGATCCATACAACAAAACTGAGAGTCCAGAAACCCATATGTCTACAATCAACTGATTTTTGCCAAGAATGTCAAGACTATTCAATAAAGAGAATAATCTTTTCAACAAATGGTGCCAGGACAACTGGATAGCCATATGAAAAAGAATGAAGTTCTTATCCCATATACAAAAATTAACTCAAATGGATCAAAGATTTAAACATAAGAGCTAAAACTATAAAACATTTAGAAGAAAACATAGGTGTAAATCTCTATTTACACCTTGGATTAGGCAGTTTCTGAGATATGACACCAAAAGCACAAGCAGACAAGGAAAAAATTGATAACCTGGATTGCATCAGAATCAAAAAAATTTCTGCCTCAAGGGACATTATGAAGAAAATGAAAATATAACCCACAGGATGGAAGAAATATTTTAAAATCATACATCTGTTAAGGGTCTAGTTACAGAATACATAAGGATGTTTTATAATTCAATAATAAAAAGACAGCCTTATGTCTTCAAAAATGGGCAAATGACTTGTAGACAGTTCTCTAAAGAAGACATACAAATGGCCAATAAACTTTACATGAGAAGATATTCAATGTCAGTAATCATTAAGGAAATGCAAATAAAAACAAACACCCAAAAGGAAAATATCAAGTGTTATTGGACTAATAAAGTACTCATTGGCATGGGCTACAACACGGATGAACCTTTTACACATTATGCTAAGTGACAGAAGACAGACACACAGGCCACACACTGTATGAATCCAATTACATGAAATGTCCAGAATAGGCAAAGCCATAGAAACAGAAAGCTGATCAGTTGATTTCCAGGGGGTTTGGGAAGAAGGGAGCTGGGAGTGACTGCTAATAGGTATAGGGTTTATTGTTAGACTGATGGAAATGCTCTGGAATTCGATAGTGGGGATGGTTGTACCAATTTAAGAATATACTAAAACTCACTGAATTGCATTTTTTAAAATGGTAAAGTTTATGTCATGAATTATATGTCAGTAGTAATAATACAAAAGAAAAAGCTATTAAAAACCAACATTGCTTTCTGTTTTCTTTGGAATGTTGATGCATTGATACAAATCAGCTAAAATAATAAGGCATAAGGGTTATTCCATTAATATTTGTTTTATAAACATGCACATGTTCCATTCTAGGTGAGAAGTTAAAGTCCATTCAGATCATGGTCAAGGGCTGATGGGGAGGCTGAGTTTAAAGGATTTGGCTGTCAAGATGCCTTTGACTAATTTTCAAACTCCCATATGATCATCTGCTTGCCAAAACAGCACTGAAAAGACACATTTTATTAAAACTCCACAGTGCACTGATTAGTGGGGCAAGGCCTGCCTCATAGGCAGTCGTTTGGAGACAAGTACAACAGCTGTTCTCAGGGGGTAACCTGGGGGCTCCAGAGCATTTTGCATCCTCTCAATATGTCTTGGGGGAGGACTGCACACCTGTCTGCTCTCTCTTCCTGAACTGTACTTTGACCCGGCTTGTTCTTGGGTGGAACTTCCTGGGCGCAGATACAGGATTTGATTTGTTCACAGGAATGTAACTCATATATCACTGGATCTAGTCTTGTCTATTAAGCAGATCTTTCCTTCATTTCTGCTCTCTTTTAAAGGAGTTCAAATGCAAGGATATCTCCCCAGTGAGCTCCTGAGCATCCCTTGGCAAGTAATATTTCTATTCTGTGAGGAGGCAGCCCTGGTCTACACAGCTGGAGGTTAGGATTTTCATGATCTAATGGGACAAACTGTTCTTACCATTCACTCCAGAAAGGGGTTTTTTTTTTTTTACAATGAAAATATAAAGAAAGATTCTGAAACACTTTGCAGTCTTACTGGGAGGGAGATCAATCACGTTGGGGGCTGCCCTGATGGTGGGGTGGGGCAGAGGGAATCGCCCTCACTGTTTAACTATGACCTTCACAGAAAATGGATGCCAAGTCACTCAAAGGGGGCAGAATTGCAGAGAAGACCAGAGACAGAGGGCAAAGAGAGTTGGTAAAACAAACCTGGGCAGTGCCTCCTGTGCCCCACCCAGGAGACAGCGGGGGCTGGGAATGCCTGTGCTCACGGGGAGGCCACGGCTGGTGTGGAGACGGCTGTGCTGTGACCACAGGGCTCTGTGAGCTGAGGGCCTACTGGCAATACTGTTTTGCTCTGAGATGGATGTTAAAACTGGGTTTCCCTGCCTTCCTTTACCCCTGGGGCTGGATGTCCACCAGCACCTTTGTGAGCACGTGTGCCTTCCACGGGACCCCATGCTGTGGCGGTTAAGCGACCACACTCCAGTTCACACCCCGCGGGTTCAGCTTCCGTGCACTGTTCACTAGCTTTGTCATCTTGCAAGTTACATAACCTCTGACTTTCTCTGTAAAGGGTGCTGAACCACAGTCCTACCCGGCAGGCTTGTGAGGATTAAACGAGTAATCATATGAAGTGCTTTATAGCGTGCCTGGCACATTGCCAGTAAATGCTGACCATTAAGACTATTGTTTTCCAACACGGGTATGTCTATGGGGACACAACAGGCTGCTCACATGTGGCAATTATGTTTTTCATTGACAGCTTCTAAATTGGGCTTCTGTCTTACTATGTTCTCTGAACATAGTTTGAGTCTGACAGGAAGAGAAGGACGGGGGATGGACAGATTTGGGGTTCTGCTCCTGCCCGGGACACAGCGAGGTTCTGAACGCCACACCGTGCGGCCCTGGGGTCCTGCCTGCCGGTGGTGCCCCGAAGACACCATTTCAGACAGAAACCTGCTTTGAATTTCCTTAGAACACCGAACAGAGGAAATAATAAAAAGGGACGAGGAGTTCGCATGGTGGTTGAAAGGGGGAATACTGGACTACTGAGGGCTGGACTGTATAGATCAGGTCGCGCGCTTTCTAAAACCTTCCGCAGGCTTCCCTCCCCCTCTTAGGATGAAAGCGGGACTTCGTGGTGCACGAGGTCCTTCCGACCTGGCCTTCTCTGCCTTTCCAACCGCATGGTACAGCTCTCCCTTGCCGCTGCCCAGGGGTCCTCAAACAACAGCAAAGTTCTGTGAGTTCATGTATTGCTGATGGCCGCGATCCTGCCGCGTTGGCAGAGCCGGGGTTCAGACAGAGGCCACAGGGCCCACACGTCCGGAGGTGACCTAACCGCGCGACCTGGGAATCGAGGCCTCGCTGCGCATCCAAGGAGAAATGTTTTTGGTCATCTGCTCACAATACCTTTTTTTTTTTGCCAGGAAAACAAAGCTATGTGCCTGGGGGTCTTGAAACCTCCCACTGCCCTTACCCTTCTGATTACGACCCTAGTCCCCACCTAAGGTCCCCGGGGCAGTCTCTGCACAACTTACAACTTCAGGGCACATGTTTTGATAAACACTGACTTTACTAATTTGATTTGGCATTTTGAATAAAATTACGTAGGTATTTTGATTGCAGTTACAATTACTCATACCACCAGTGCTTTGAGAACATTCAACAGGAAGTCAGTAACTTCTAAACAGTTTTACATTGAGTCTAAATTCACTGTCTAATGAGCAACGATAATAGTAACTGATGTGTGCTACATAATTTAATGCATGTTTTACTTAATCCTCACCTACAAGGTAAGTGCTTTTGTTGTAGATCTTAAGGATGACAAAACTGAGGAAGGGAGATGTTAAGTAACTTGTTCAAGTTACATAATAATAAATAATGAATATTGGACCCAGAATTTAAAACCAGCAGTCTGACACTGGAGCACCAATTAATTGGTTTCAGCTCTATAATCACATTATACGATTGCAGTAATACCTTATCCTTGTACAGTAGTTTGCAAAATGGATGAGACTAACCTCATTTTCCAGGCAAGTAAACTGAGACAGGAAAAAACTAAGTGCTTTGACAAGGTTATGCATCCACTTTAAGGCAGAGGAATATTAGGAACTAGTGTCTGGATTTCTCTGATCAGAAACAAAAGCTGGAGGTGAAAGTTTGCAGCCGCCTCCTCTGTAACAGCCACACACCTAGAACCTGGTGGGCATTATTACATCAGAACTAACTATCTGGATGACATTTCAGCAACCTATTTCAAAAAAACGCCAAATAAATATACCATTTAAGAAATAAATTCTGCTCCTAAGAATATGTCCTACCTCACTGATAAGAGAGGCAATGTAATGATAATACAAAATTGGAAACCACCTTAATATCAACCAATAGGAGAATGGTTTAAAAAAATTGTGTTACATCCATAGGTGGAATGCTTCCATCAAAAATCATGATTTTCTAATTATCTGGGAAAATGCTTACAAATAAATTTAAAAAATCATCTACACTATGTAGATATACACATTATTTATACTTATTAATATTTACTCATACTTAGCATATACTTATTTTATATATACATATACATGTGTGTATGAATTCTATGTGTATAAACCTTTTTGTTTTTGATACATCTTTACATATTTTATGCTTTTATATTAGATTATGTTTCCTAAGATTATTAATTTATACTAAATAACTTCACAGGAAATGCATTTCAATATTAACCATGGCTTTCTCTGGAAAGTGGATCATAGCTGATTATTTCCTTCAACATATTTTTCTGTGCTTTTCTACTTTGTGCAATGAAGATGTGATAGTTTTACGAGGAGGGAGGTTTTACAATGCATGCTGTTTTTAAGGAAAGATGCTGGTACCCTATTTCACAGCCTGCCTCCTCAGCAAGGTCCTGTCCTCTTTGGAAGTGTTGAGCCTTTATATGCACCACTAAAACACATCCCCTCTTTGAGCTTGTAAGTAAGTCTGAATTATACTTAAGAATGCTCAGTTAACCAACAGTACCAGTTAAACATGTTGTGAATTTAGTCATCTGTAATGTTGCTTGAGCAGAGGTGTGGGGAGGAGAGAGAAAGTTTTATTTAATCTTTGTGGTTTCATGGGGTAAACTGTTTGGTGTCCCTTCAGAGGAGAAGGGAGAGGTTTAGGAATGGCTTAGGAATGCAGAGTGCTGGGAGTGAGCAGGAGGCATGACTCTGGGGCTTAAGGGGGTGTGGGTGGGCCCCCCACTCCCCAGGGCATTCCTTCATGTCTACTGATTTTCCGCAGGGCTCAGGAACCTCCAGAGAAAACCCGAACCCCTGCCCACCAGCGCAGTAAAGCTGCATCTGAGAAGTCGCCCACACGGAGGACAGATGCGAGAGAGGACCGGGTGCCTCCACGGGGAGGGATGGCTGCAGCCACTGCCGCAACTCCAGTAACGAAGCTTGCTGTGCACCCTCAGGGGGGTCCCAGAGCACCTCCCGCTCACACTGGGGCTTCCCCGACCCAGCCAGCCCTGGAGCACACTGGCACACTCAGAGAAAGGTGCAGGGGCTGTGATCCGCAGGAATGAGAACTGAAGGGGTGGCACAGTGGGGCTCCCACGACTTGGCAGTGGGGTCCCTAGCGGAGGGTACTGTGGCTCTGAATCCAGATGCACTGGCTTGGGCAGGGACGTGACCCCCCGAGGGGCAGATGGTCACTGCAGAGGTGACCGAGCACTTCTGACCTTGGAGGGAAGCGCACCCAGAGAGCTGCTGGGGCCTGGTGCCGGCCGCCCTGCCTCCGGTGAGAGAGCCCGGCCATGAATCATGGTAACAGCGGAGGCTGAGCACGTTTGCTGGGGGGTCCTCAGTGAGCGCTCAGTTTCCACTTTGCTGAGCGGGGAGGTGACAAAGGTTTTCAGCTTAGGCACCTGGCACCTCTTCCACGCTTACAAGTACTGGCCGTGAAGGGTTTCCAGGTGGCGGTGAGCAGCAGAGGCGGGCGCAGCCTTCTCATTCCGAAGGCCAGTTCTGTGGAAGTGATGGAGCCCAGGTCCATGCACTCCGCCATGGCGGGACACTCACCAGGATCATTTCTGATCACACGTCAGTACCCCTGGCAAATATGCAAGAACTATTTAGGGGAAAGGGACTCTTTGAAGGCCGAGGCAAAGCAGGGACACCCGTGATTAGAGAAGTGTGACATGCTCGGGGACAAGTTTTTTTTTGAACAAAGTACACCAAAGGGCCCATTAAAGCATACAATTCTCCATGAATTCAGTGTTTTCCTAGAACTATTTCAAGGAGGTACCCTTGTGGGACTTCATTTTCCTTGGATGACAGCAACACCGTGACGTGAGGCCGATCTGGACAGCATTCCACAGCAGACAGAGTTTATTTCTGGAGGCTCCCCCCAGGGATCTCCCCCATCTATCCGCAGGGTACTCGGGCCACCCTCACCTCCCGCCCTGCTCTACCGACTCTTGCATTCTCTGCCCCATATTTATTCTTTCCTTCCCCCAGTTCAAACTTGAGCTAGCTCTAATGGCAGAACGGATCTGCTGTGCAGGTTCACCTGAAATGATAACGACCAGCAGTAGATCGAGTGGTTGTTTCTGTCTTAAAGGAGGACGTCTGGGACCCGCTGCACCCCAACAGAAAGGAATCAGGCCGATCATGAAGTCCTTTCCTCGTCGCAGGCAGCTGGAGGATTTCGAGCAGGGGGACGTCCTAGGATCTATGAATGACACCCCAAAAGGCGACCCAGCTGCCTCACAGATCTCACTCTGATGGTGCTCATGATGTGACCACTGATCCCAAAGCCTGTCTGCCTCAACTTTACAGAGTTTTATTCCGCACATCCTTCTGAGGTAAGAAGATCCTAATTCATAGCAAAGATGCTGGGGAGTGGAGGGCCTCTTGCCCTAGTGTCCCGGCTAGTGATCCATAGGCCCAGGACTAAGCATCCGATGTCCCCTTGTTCAGGCTGAAAGGCTGAGTGTCCAACACGAGGGTATTTTCCTGGGCCCCGATGGGCATCCTGGAATATTAAGCTGTGTTTGACGTAGGATGGCTAAGTTAACTGATGTGCAAGCCTCCACTTTCTGTCCCACGGCTGACTTCCAATCCCCCACCGGTCCGGTTGACTTCACGCTCGTCTCCGCGCCCCCATCCCCAGCCTTCCCTGCCTCAGTCGGCCGACTGCAGCAGCTGCCCGCCACTCTCTCCCCTTCCGCGCTGGCCTCTGCACCTGTTCTTCACACACCAGGCAGAGGGGGCCTGTTAAACTAAGCCTGGTCACGGCAGTCCCACTTTAAAGCCCTCAATAGCTCCGCATTACACTGAGAGTCCAAGCCAGGCCCCCCTGCCCCCTGGCTGCCCCCCACCACCTCCTGCTCTGCCCGGGGCTCTTTGGGCTCCAGCCACACCCGTCTTGTGGCTCCTCAGACCTGCCAAGCAACTTCTTCCTACCTCACGGCCTTTCTGTTGGCTGCTTCCCTGCCGGGGTCCCCCAGACAGCCACCTAACATGCTCCTTCACCCTCAATGGATCCCGGCTCAGGGGGCGCTTCCTCAGAGGAGCCCCCCACCCCACTCTAAGACAGCCCCCATCCCATGCGCTCTGTACTCTCTCTAGGTTTTCCTTTGTTTTATAGCACTTGTCATCTAATACGTTTATGTTTTAAAAATGCTTTTTGCGGCTCTCCTATCTAGATGTCAACTCCATGTGAGTTTTGTTTTGCTCACTGCTTTATCTTAACTGCCTAAAATAGTGCCTGGCACTTACTTGCTGAATAAATGAAACTGAGAAACAGAGCAACACATTTCTTTTTAGATAAGCCTCCCCCCCACCACACACACACATGCAAAATGTTTTCTTCCTTTTCAGTTTAAACTCCCCAGCACATGACATCAGGCCTGTGGTTTTCTTTTCTTTTCTTTTTCTTCTGATGCTTCGACCTCTGGGTGACCTTTAGCAAGTAACTTGACTTCATGAGAGCTCACTTTCCCCAGCTGTGGAATGGGAATAAAAGTGTCACCTACCTTCCTTCCCTGATGTTTAAGCCTCTGAATAGTCACCTCTGTTCTTTGAGGAAAGAAGCCACACAGACGAACCCTCAGTGTGAACCTACAGTTGGAGCCCAGGAGGGTAGAGCTGTGCTTCGTTTCTCTCTGTTCTCGCATGGAGAAGGCGACTGGTAACTGCTTATCAAAGGCGGTATCTGTGGGCCACAATCGGCACCTGCTCCTGCAGCAGTCGTCATGGAAGCTGGCCCCCTTTCCAGGCTCACGTTCTCAAAGCAACAAAAGAATGAAGTCTAACTTAGAAGTGACGCAGATCCTTTTTCTAGAAGAAGCCAAATTACACTTGGTAGACACATAGCTGTGGCTGGTGTGCTCCTTGCTTTGAACGTGAAGAAGGGAATTTCACAAGAGGAGAACAGTTCCGGTCGGAGGATTCTTCCTCTCGGGTGTAACTTTTTCCCTGATGAATACCGTGGCTCTCCTGATTTTGGTGAATTTCCTGCTTCAGCTCAGAGCTACTGCCCCAGCAGATAGCCCCCGAGTCAGGCTAGTGGAGATGCAGCTGCGATGCCTGGTGCTGGGCACTTTGTGCTGTTCAACGAGGATTTTTACAACAGGTGAATGCGTGCATATTCACCCGAAATGATCTGTTTCTGTCCTCATTTCTTGTCTTCCTTCCCTATTTCCCTTCTGACTCTTTTTTGCTTTCTTCCCCACCAATGCCCTGGTCTTTATCTCAGGCGTGTGGGCCCATGTGGACATATTCTGGTCCTGTGGGGCTTGAAAGATTACTGATCCTGCAAAGCCCAATGATTTGATGTCAGAAGACCTAAATTTACTCCTTTTCTCTGCCACTTTACAAAAAAAAGAGTATGTCGTAATTTCCCCAGCAGAAGTGAAAGTGATTAGCGTCTCCTTGAATGTCTGTACAGGCCCAAGAAAGGGGGAGAAGAGGAAAGAGAAGAAGAAGACAGAACTGTTGAAGGGGCTGAGGGCGAACCCTCACATGCATCCTGACCCCCGGGGGAAGGACGTGAAAAATTGTGTTCAAGGGCAATTCTGCCATTCATTATAATTTTCTGTTATTAAATAGGTGTTAGGAAAAAAAAATTCATTTTGATGTTTATACATTAATTTTAACAACAGGGATTTCCTCATTTGCCTGAAGAGATATACTAGGATGCACAATTTATAGTTAATTTGAAGATGAATAAACTATTCACATCACTTTTGTTTCCGCTAAAGCATAATACCTAATGCAGCACAGTACCCAGCTTGCCATTCTCCCCACACGCTTAGATTGTAAAGGAGCTCAGTTTCAAGCACGTATGTCACAGCTGAGCACGTAAGAGATGCATGACACGGCCATGCTGAAATTAATGATGGTGCTCAGCAGAACTGTCCCATCCCAAGAACACCCACAACCGAACCGATAATCTTGATTTCTTTGGCTCCCATCAGATTGTTTTCATCAAGTATTCTTAAATGTAGAAGGATCTTTCCAATAGATTCACTTCCAGCAAGCTTGCTTGACACAGGACAAACTGCAGAAGTTGCAAAGGATGTCATTGTTTTACATAAAATATCTGGAAATTACACTCAGAGACTGTTGCCTTTTTATCTTATTAGCTGACCTATACAAAGTAACAGCCAGGTCAAACTGTTACCATGGTGGCAAGGATCATTTTATGGTACATTTTTAACTGTTTTTAAAATATGAATATGAAATAAAAGCTACCAGAATTCAGTTGTGATATTTTGCTTAAGAAGTGGAAAAGATGAATAATTCATTAAGAACATGAGAAGAAACTGACTGTAAGAAACCTGTTATTGTATTTGTTGAAATAACATTGTCAAGGTATTTATCCATGTTATGTGGCTCCATGGACCATAGTTTCTTTAGATTTTATTCTTAGCTTCCACAATACTATTCTGCTGGTTTATTTTAATCCTAAATAAACTATCAGTTTGTATTCATGATCATATTTTCCTCTTTGTTTTGGTAAGTAGGAAGCCCAAAACCAAATTTACAGACTATCTCTAGTGACTCTACAAAACTTTCTGTTTGCATTTCTTTTTCTTTCTTTCCTTGAGGGGTGAGTGGGGGTGCATTAATTTTATCCTTGGCTTTGTTTTATCATCAATACTTATTATCCACTCTGATTTCCTTCAACCATTTTGGTTCTCCTTTTCTATTATATACATTCTTAAAAGCTGTCATGCACGGAGATGGAGTGTGAATATATAAATAAATCTGGTTTCGAGGCAATAAACTTAACACATCCAAAATGATCCTCCGGGTGCTACTATTTATCCTATATTGCTATCCTTTTCAAGCCATAAATTTAGAATGTTGCCCTCCTTCAAGTTATAAAAAGAGTTTCATTTTTGAATTAGCATATACTGAACATAGGTTCTCTTCTTAGTCTTCTATATTTTGTTCTTCCTTTTTTATCCTCTGCCTCAAAATAAATGTGAACTGTGACCTTGGTCTCTGTTAGCCATCAGCCGGGAGACTACAGCTACTGCACTGTCAATATCTTATCCTTCTTTGATGGTTCCAGGCTGGGGGCACTGGGGGTGATGAATCTATTCTGACCCATCACATACTTCCACTCTACCCAATGACTACGTCCTTGCATTTATTTATTTATTTATTTTTAGCAGCATACTTTTTAAAATTAAGATATCATTGATATACACTTTTATGATGGTTTCGCATGAACAACGTTGCGGTTACTACATTCACCCATATGATCAAGTTACCCCCACACCCCATTGATGTCACTGTCCATCAGTGTAGTAAGATGCCACAGTCACTATCTGACTTCTCTATGCTACACTGTTCTTAGTTAGGTTTTTTTTATTACCAATTCAATTTCGTTGCTGGTAATTGGTCTGTTCAGATTTTCTATTTCTTCTTGGGTCAGCCTTGGAAGGTGGTATTTTTCTAGAAAGTTGTCCATTTCTTTTAGGTTATCCAGTTTGTTATCATATAATTTTTCATAGTATTCTCTAATAGTTCTTTGTTTTTTTGTGGTATCCATAGTGATTTTTCCTTTCTCATTTCTGATTCTGTTTATGTGTGTAGACTCTCTTTTGTCTTGATAAGAGTGGCTAGGGGTTTATCTATTTTATTTTTCTCTCGAAGAACCAGCTCCTGCTTTCATTGATTTTTTCCATTGTTTTAGTCTCAATTTTATTTATTTCTGCTCTAATCTTTATTAGGTCCCTTCTTCTACTGACTTTGGGCCTCATTTGTTCTTCTTTTTCTAGTTTCATTAATTGTGAGTTTACACTCTAAATATGGGATTGTTCTTCTTTCTTGAGGTAAGCCTGTATTGCAATATACTTCCCTTTTAGCATGGCCTTTGCTGTGTCTCACAGATTTTTGTGGTGTTGAATTATTGTTGTCACTTGTCTCCATATATTGCTTGATCTCTGTTTTTATTTGGTCATTGATCCATTAATTATTTAGGAGCATGTGGTGAAGCCTCCATGTGTTTGTGGGCTTTTTTTTCTTTGAATAATTTATTTCTAGTTTTATGCCTTTGTGATCTGAGAAGCTGGTTGGTACAATTTCAATCTTTTTGAATTTACTGAGGCTCTTTTGTAGCCTAGAATATGATCTATGCTTGAAAATGTTCCATATGCACTTGAGAAGAATATGTATCCTGTTGCTTTTGGGTGGAGTGCTCTGTAGATGTCTGTTAGGTCCATGTGTTCTAAAGTGCTGTTCAGGGTCTCTTAGCCTTACTTATTTTATGTCTGGTCGATCTGTCCTTTGGAGTGAGTGGTGTGTTGAAGTCCCCTAAAATGAATGCATTGCATTCTATTTCCCCCTTTAATTCTGTTAGTATTTGTTTCACATATGTTGGTGCTCCTGTGTTGGTTACATAGATATTTATAATGGTTATATCCTCTTGTTGGACTGACCCCTTTATCATTATGTAATGTCCTTCTTTGTCTCTTGTTACTTTCTTTGTTTTGAAGTCTATTTTGTCTGAAATAAGTACTGCAACTCCTGCTTTTTTCTCCCTATTAGTTGCATGAAATATCTTTTTCCATCCCTTCACTTTTAGTCTGTGTATGCCTTTGGGTTTGAAGTAAGTCTCTTGTAGGCAGTATTTGATGGTTCTTATTTATTTATCCTTTCAGAGACTCTATGTCTTTTGATTGATGCATGCAGACCATTTACATTTAGGGTGATTATCGATAGATAGGTATGTACTTATTGCCATTGCAGGCTTTAGATTTGTGGTTACTAAAGGTTCAAGGGTAACTTCCTTACTATTTAACAGTCTAACTTAACTCACTTAGTATGCTATTAGAAACACAATCTAAAGGGATTTTTTTTTGTTGTTTTCCTCCTTTTTCTTCCTCCTCCTTTCTTTATATATTAGGTATCATATTCTCTACTCTTTGTTTATCCCTTGACTGACTTTGGGGGTAGTTGATTTGATTTTGCATCTGCTTAGTAATTAATTGTTCTACTTTCTTTACTGTGGTTTTATTTCCTCTGGTGACAGCTCTTTAGCCTTAGAACACTTCCATCTATAGCAGTCCTTCCAAAATACAATGTAGAGATGGTTTGTGGGAGATAAATTCTCTCAGTTTTTGCATTTCTGGAAATTGTTTAATCCCTCCTTCAAATTTAAATGATAATCTTGCTGGGTAGAGTAATCTTGGTTCAAGGCCCTTCTGCTTCATGGCATTAAATACATCATGCCACTCCCTCTGGCCTGTAAGGTTTCTGTTGAGAAGTCTGATGATAGCCTGATGGGCTTTCCTTTGTATGTGATCTTTTTTCTCTCTCTGGCTGCTTTTAATACTCTGTCCTTATCCTTGATCTTTGCCATTTTAATTATTATGTCTTGGTGTTTTCTTCCCTGGGTCCCTTGTGCTGGGAGATCTGTGCACCTCCATGACCTGAGAGACTATCTCCTTCCCCAGATTGGGGAAGTTTTCAGCAGTTACCTCCTCAAAGACACTTTCTATCCCTTTTTCTGTCTCTTCTTCTTCTGGTACCCTTATAATGTGAATATTGTTCCATTTGGATTGGTCACACAGTTCTCTCAATATTCTTTCATTCCTAGACATACTTTTTTCTGTCTGTGCCTCATCTGGTTTATGTTCTTCTTCTTTAATTTCTATTTCATGTACCATCTCCCCTACTTCCTTTAATCTGCTTTTAAATCCATCCATTGTACGTTTCATTTCAGACACTGTATTGTTCAAAGTTTCTATCTCATTCTCAAATTCCTCCCTGAGTTCTTGAATATTTTCCTGTAGCTCTGCCAGCATGTTTTATGATTTTTATTCTGAAATCTCTTTCAGGAAGATTGATGAGTTCAGTTTCACTTGGCCCTCTTTCTGGTGTTTGTGAGATTTTGGGTTGAACCAGGTTCCTTTGACATTTCATATTTGAAGGTACTGCCCTCTGGTGCTCTGAAGCTGTACTCTTTAGAGCTGCTTAGTGCCTGGAGCGATAGTGGGGGTCACAGGAGAGTGGTGCTGATGCCTTATGGGAGGAAAGAGGTCTTTCCTGCCTCCCGGCTGCAGTTCCTGTCTCCATTGCCAGGGCTAGTGGGCCGAGCATGCAGGGAGAAGCCTCTGTGCTTTGCACCTATAGCTGCCATAGGTGGGGCCACCCTCTGGCTGACCTGGCACAATGGCGGGGTCAGCCATTTTGTGAGCTGGTACTGGCTGGGAGGAAGGAGTTGCAGGCTGTGTATTGCAATGGGGGGCCTTGTAGCTACATAGCCAGCCAAGGGGATGGAGCACCTGAAGCTCCTGAAAGTTCTCAACCTGCTTGGCAGAGTGTGCCTGGACAATTTTATGTACCTGTCGTTTCTCTTGAGCAGGAAGCTCTGTGCAATCCTTGCCCGTTTAGCGGCCCTCTCACTGTTAGCAAGTCTCTCATCCTGCCTACCTTTCTTTTGTCCCAGAGAGGCTGGTTTGGATACGTATTTTCCACAAGTGGCTGGAATCTCAGTCTCTCCAAGTATTCAGCCTGTCTTAGCTTTCCAACCCCACGAGTCTCCAGAGCACCATGTAATGTAGTTTCCTGCTCCCAGAGCAGATCTCCAGGGCTGGGTGTTCAGCAGTCCTGTTCACCCCGTTTCTCTTCCTTCCTCTGGTGAGATGGGGTGCGGGAAGGGCTTGGGTGTCTGTGTATCATGACTTTGGTTCTTTACCTTTTTCAGTGAGGCCTGCTGTTTTCCCCAGGTGTAGACAGTCTGCCGCAGCCTTTTTTCCTCTTGCTTTTTCAGGATTAGATGTATTTGGTATATTTTCATATTATATGTGGTTTTGGGAGGAGGTTTCTGTCTCACCTCTCATGCTGCCATCTTTAATCCTTGCTAACAGCCATGTCATTGCATTTATTTCTTCACTTTCTAACTTATTTACTATTTTGTCACTTCATATCCCCCCACCTCCTCCATCTCTCTGTCTGCCTTTCTCCCTCCTGCTCATCCATCCATTCCTTCCCCCTTTCCTTGCTCACTCCCTCCATCCCTCTCTCCCTCCCTCCAATATGTGCTTCCCCCCAAAGTTTAACAGTAAAGGGTATCATCAGGCCATTAAAACATAATAAAATCCTAGAAACCATAGAAAAGGAAGAAGAAACAAGTACAACAAAAACCTATTACACTTAAAGTCTTAAACTCAGTCTGGACTCCCTGGAAACTCACAAAAAAGGGGAAAATCAGAATAGCCTGGATTCATCCTAGTGACAGGCAACATTGGCTGTCAGTACACTGAACCTGGCTTATGTGTGGAGATAGAGAAGAAGGTTGTGGTAGACAGTGTTGATTCATTTGTGTATGTAATGAAGTGAAGATGGCTGGTTTGGGATCATCGTGACCCCCTGCTTTCTTTCATACCTCACATCCAATCCATTAACAAATCCTATTATTCCTCATCTCAAGGTACATCCGGAATCTGCTATCTATTCCCTCACTGTCCTTGTCGCCATTCACGCCACCGGCACCTCTTGTCTGGATGGGCACAGCACCTTAGTGCACGTTCTGCCCTTGTGCTTGACCTTGAGTGCGTTCTTCCTGCAGCTAAAATAGTCCTGTGACAACGTGTATCTCGTCTCTCTGCTCAGGCATCCCGGTGGGTTTTCTTTCCATCGTGCCCACAGTTAGAGCCAAAACTCTTACAAGGCTGCTCAAGTTCTGGACCCCCAACCTCACTGATGTCTCCTCCTCACTCATGGTGCTTCAGCCATGCAACCCAGGTATCTGTCCTCAGGCACGTGCCTTTTGCCCACAAAGATCCCTTAGCTATACTGTGTCTCACTCCTGAACCCTTTCAGGTCTCTGCTCATGTTTTCTCACCACAGAGACCATCTCACCTGACTTCCTAATCATCCCACCTAAAATCCCTCCTCTACTACCCCTGTCCTCTCTATCCCCTTGTTTTATTTTTCTCTGTAGCCCTCATTACCGTGTAACATACCATATCTTCCCTTATCAATGCATTTGTTGTCTATCCCTGCCCACCCGCTTGAGTGCAAACTGTGTGAGTGCATTGTTCTTAAAAATTTGTGTTGCTTATGCTGTATGACCAATGCCTAAAACAGGGCTGGGTAAGGAGGTACGGCAATAAATATTTGCTGAATGAATAGATGAAATTAATACCCTGGCCTCATTGGCACAAATTCTAAACAGCTAAGCTAATGTAGTGGAGTGCCACCCAAAATGATAGAGTGAAGCAGGTGCCCACTGCCAAAGTAAAATAGAAAATTAAAGCAATACTGGTTAATTAGGGAAAAGGGCTTTTTTTTTAAAACTGTTACAGGTTTATATAGATATGTTAGGCAGGAAAATAGATATGAGTGGGGTGGAAAGAGAAAAAGGCCAGAAAGTCCACTAAAAAGATCCAGAATTAATCGATTAAAGCTCAAAAAGCCAGGAGCAACTTGGCCTGGAATGTCTGACTATTCCCCAGATAAAGGAGGGTCCCTCAGCATAGCCCATGTCTTTATTGTGTTAGTCATGCAGGTCCTGCTGTAAACAACATAGTAAAAGGCAGGAAGGATTCCATCTTAAAGACTGTATTTTAATACCCAGGAAATTGAGAAGATTCTGAACTTACTCTTTAGCAAACGGACAATAACTCAGCCCACCTCGGGTGCTGGGCAGGCAGGCTGTTTGATCTGCTCCCAGAACCAAGATGCCTTATCCCAGGGAGAAATCAGGGCGGGAACTTCCTTGTGTTAAGTTAATTCTAAGTATTCAGGGACCACTTAACAAGTCTGCACCCCCAGCCCTTAGTCACAGTCCTAAAGAATCCTTAAAAGGGGGAACCCCCAGCCTTTCGGGGGCGCTCCTCTCTCTGAGGTTGCCCACACTTTCTAAGTGTGTAACTTTTTAATCTTACACTTTCTCTCCCCAACCTCTGATCAGGGTGCCTCTCCTTGCTGAGGTGGTTGTACCTTTACTCTCTTTAAGTAACTTTAAATAAAACTTTTACTCTGCTTCACTACTGTGTCTCTGCCCTTCAATTCTTTGTTGCTGTGGGACAAGGACTGAGGAAAATACACAACGCTCCCCCAACAGAGAGGACTGACCGGAGGTCTGGGCTCTCAGTCCTGCCTCATGACTGCGGGGACAAGAAGGAGCACTCACCCACGGTAGAGGGGATCCGCTCTGTGTTTAAGGGCTTCTGACGAGATGCTTCAGTTTTCCAGTCATTCATAACGTTTCCCTTTGATGTATGACTCATCTTCTTAGAAAAGTCATATCTCTGAAATAAGTCACAGTCACCGAAGTGAAAAGCCAACTGCAATTACATGGCCCGCCTGCTTTTCCTTATCTTTGACTATCTAGCCTCAAACATCAGTAGGAAAATATACAATGTCCTTCAGGTGTCGAAGGCAAAAAATAAAAATTCTACCAAAGAGTTCTGAAGACTTTAGCCTTTTCATGAAGTTATCTTAAGTAATTTCCTTGGAAATGGATTTTTCTCTTTTAGGTCATAAACAACTTTCCTAGAAACCATAGGAAAGGAAGAAGAAACAAGTACTTTAAGTCATTTTTAAAAGTAGGAAGGAACTGTTAGCTCATTGGCCTTTTTAAAGTTTACACATTATATGTATTTTGTTATGGCAATCACAGGCGCTAAGATTTTCTTGTCTAGTAGAGGCCCAGTTTTTGGGTTAATATTATTTATGTTGGATATTGCCTGAAGTCAATTCAAACCAGTAGCAAGTTTCCAGTGAAATGAAAGAGTGAGAGAAGGTGGGTGAGACTGGAAGTCAGGAGATCTGGCTGGAATCTGGTTCTTATTCTGTTAGGAACTCACTTTGGGACCTTGAGGCAAGTCCCTCCACCTTGCTGGGCTTGAATTTTCCTTCCTATAAAGGGAAAGCTTTAGACTGAAAACAACTGTGTATTCTCTTTTATGCCTAAGATTTATGATTGTTTGTTAGTTGATAGGGATTCAGCTGCACGTCTTTAATTTTGATGTTCTATTTCCTTCCTTCCTTCGTTCTTTTGCCCTCCCTTCCATCTATCTTTTATATTTTGATTCTCTCCTTTCTCTCCTTCTATTCTTTCTCCTTTTTCATTCCTTTTCTTTTCAATAACTTTTTCACACTTCTTTATCTTTTTTTCTTGCCCCATTTCCTTTTATGCTTCATTTCCTTTTTGCTTTCTTCCCACCCACCCTTCTTTCCAGGTTTCATTCATTCTCTCAGCAGCAAACCTCTTGACATTTCAACAGACCCATAAAGGAGCAGTGGTTTTATGGGCTGGTGTTAACACCTATTATAACCAGCCAGGCATTGCAAATTGATGTGAGGGCTGATAGAATGGCTTTGAGGCCTTGCACGGAAAGTAGCCAAACCAGCACATGGCTATTATTTAATGATGCCCAGAGACGAACAGGATGCCTTCTGCAAATTGCTTCACAAATTATACAGTGGCTCCCTGCCTTCTCGTTACCGGCCTGAAATGGATTTGTGAAACTAGGTTTGACATCAGATTTTCTTCCTGTCATGGAAGCATCAAAGCTATCTTTTAAAACATAAAAATTAAAGGTAAATTTAAAAAGAAAATGCTATGAACAAAGAAAGTATAAGCAACAATCCTGGGAAATATTTACAATATTATGACAATCAAAAGACCTAATTTCCATAATACATAAAACATTCTTGCTAATTATTATACACACACACACACACACACACACGCACATATCTTAATAGAAAATGGCAGATTCTCTGAATAGATAATTCACATGGAAGGAGATAAAAATAGCCAAAAAAACACATGCTTAATGTCAACAATGAAAGAAATTTAGTTTGGAAACATCATTTTTTTGAAAGAAAATTTATTATTTTTAACAAAGTATGCTGCTTTAAACTGCCTGAAAAATAATATTAGCATACATTTTGTATTTCTCAACTTTTAATTTCAGCAAGCACACCTTTAAAAGTGACTAAAATACTTTCTCCCAATAAACAATTTTGCCAAATTACATCCCCTTCCTAGGTTAAAAAGAAGTTGGGTGGGATTTTTCTGAGTAATGTTTTGTTTAAGCCCCATTCTTCAGATGGGGTCACCAAATATTATTCTCCACTTTCCATCCCTACTGAAATCCTCGGCATATTAGGTTTAAAATTTCAGCCTAATTTATTTTAAAATTAAAAATTTAAGACATTTAAAAATATGTCTTGAAACATCATGAAACTGGATGGGATTGAGCCACCTCTGAGATCCCCTTCACTTTTATTTCCTTAGTACAAAGGAACGTTAAGAGCACAGGATTTGGAGTCAAACCAAATCTGGGTTTAATCTTAGCTCTGACATCTAGGATTGTGTGCCTTGGATAAGTTACTTATTCTCTTGAGACTCGATTTTCTCATCTGCAAAATAAGATGAACACTAGCATCTCTTTCATAAGGTCATGGTGAGGCTTAAGTGACATACTGCATGTAGAGAGCTCTGAGCAGATGCCTAATGCAGGACAAAATAGTTAAACTGCTGAGAGAAGGATGGCAGGGATGATGGGGGGAGCTGAAGAAAGACACTGATCATTTTGAGGGGAACTCCACATTTAGAAAGAAGTGGTAGAATCTCACCTAAATGCTAAGAAAAGAACTTTGCAACTTACTCATGGTTTGAATCTAAGTCCCTTGAAACCCCACCGAGTCAGTAGAGGACAGAATGATATCTGATCCTGGTGAATCGCCAAGTTGTAAAACCCTTCACAAATTTAAATACCAACAGTGAGGGGAAACAGATCAGAAAAGAGAGTGACAATATTCAGAGCAGCAGGGAAGGCAGACCCGCATCCACGTCTATCTATAAGTTTCACACGATCCGGGTCAACATCTAATAATACTCTGAAGATGGTGAGAGGTAACCTGGACAGCCCAGCTGATGCAAGCATGAAAGACAGAGATTCACAGAGATCGCAGGGGAAAATCGGAGCCATTTTCTTGGTTCATTGATGGCTCACAGCTTTTGCTTTGTAGAACGCCTGCTATAATTTGTAAACCAAAGTTCTTTGACTTCATCAACAAACATCTACTGAACACTTGCAATATGCCAAGACCCTGGGCCCTGGGGATCTGAGATACTGCCTGCCCACAAGAAGCGTCTTGGGAAGGACATTCTCATTGACAGCCAACTAGGATCCACCGGTCCCTGCTAATAACCCTGTAAGCGCTGCCTTATTAATGTCATTTTACTGGCTGAGGAAACAGACTGAGGGAAAACACAACTGGAAAGGGTCAGGGCTAGGAGTTAAACTTGACTCTGCCTGGGTTGAATACTCGTGCTCAGAGTGACAAAAATGGAGTGATTTACTTTGACTGGGATAACATAGAAAAAGAATAGGCTACGTGTTGCCTTGGTAGCAAACAATCTCCAAATTTCAGTGGCTCTTCACAACACTTTATTTTTTGATCATACTGCACATCTATGTAGGCTGGTGGGGTCCCTGCTTCACACAGGCATTGAGCTCCACCACCTGCAACGGGCAGCCCCTTGTGCTGCTACGGCAGAGGAAGAGGGCGGCGAAGGTCATTGATGCTGGCTCTTAGTGTCACTTCCAAGACCTTGTCACACGGCTGTCCCTAGGGCTAAGACTGCTGTCCCTAGGTAAGAGGAGGGAAGGGCCAAGTGCAAAATCTCAGGAGGCACCGGCTCTTAGGGCTTTGCCAGTGTGGGACTGGCACTTGAATATTGCTGCGTACCAGGAATGTCTAGCAGCCTGGGCTTGAAACCTCAACTCCTCTGTGACACTGCCTTCTGTTCCTTTTCTCCCCACCTTCTGATCCAGGCAATCACCAACCTTCGGGATTTTTATCAAACACAGCAGAAACGCTAATATGTCAGGTGCTCGCTATGTGTCAGGTAAGGTGGAATGTATGCTCAGGCTCACCAATTCACTAATTCATTCCTCACAAGAGCCCTTGGAAGACATTTCTACTACTAATCCAAAGCTTACAATAACTTGCCCCAGGTCACTGTTAATAAGAGATAAAGTTAAGATTTGGACATATATTTAACTCCAAAGCCTTTCCTCCTTTAAAAGTCTTAATTATATGCCACCCACCCTTGTGGGAGCTCACACTCATTTTGTATTCCAAGTTTGTTAAATGAGAGTGCGACTCCATCAGCCCAGCCCATGAGAGAGCTGGGAAAACAATACTGACTTGCAACCGGAAGGAAGGATATTTCGAGCTTATGTCATTATAAAAGGTGATGAAGTTTTGTTGCTGTTGTTTTGTTTCAGGTTTCTACACGAAAATTCAGTGTCATCGGTTATTAGCAGATGTAGGATACAGAATGAGAGTCAAGAATAGATGTATCAGAGCAACTCCCTTCTTCTGTTTTGCCATCCATCAAATAAGGGGGCTGAATCACATCCCCTAAGGCAGCCTCCAGTAGAGACCTTACGCGGCTCCGTGTGGATGGCAGAGATATGTAACATCATAAGGAAGGAAAATATTTTTTGAAAACATGAAAATATTCTCTAGCAAAACTGAAAACACTGCTATCTCCAACAAAATAAAGACAGTGCCTGAATGCTAATACTGATGCAAATTTATCAAGATATTTCAACATAGAACCATCCTTTTATCAGACAAAAATTGTACGGTTAACTGAAGAGGTAGCAGGAGTTTCACATGTTAATTTGCAGTGATTGAGGTTTTTGTTTGGTGAAAACGTTACACTGTTACACTGCTTATTTGGGTTTCTTAGGCAGAAAATATAGCATAAGCGGATAGAGCTACAAATTTGACCCCACCTCTCCTGAGGGCACAGGGGACAATCAGAAATGTCGGAAATGCTGAGACACTGTGAAGACAGAGACAATAGATGTTTTTTAAAAAGGAACTGGGTGAGAACTAATTCACTTAATGAAGGAGGAGGAGCATTTTGAAGCAGTCATTAAGGATGAAGTCATATGCACCAGTGCACACAAAAAAACCTTTGCCTTTACATTTTTGTGTGTGTGGAAACACCCGGCAAGGGCATGTTGAGAACAGAAACTTTGTTTTGTGCGGCAGGTCTTGCTGCGAAGAGATGAAAACTTGAATTAATTATAGGATACCTGCAAAAAGAAAGGGCTAGCTTTGTGTTTTAGACCTATTTTTCTCCCTACAGGGTAGACTGTCTAATGTAAAAGCAATATGCTGTGGGAAATAAATATGGGGTAGGAAACAATGAGTTGTATCTCATATATAATACTGCACCATAGGGTCATTAAAATAGCATTCAGCTTTTACTGGCTTTTCTAAGTGCAGCCAAGAGAAAAACAGACAGCCCTGAAGCTTATATGAGAAAGGCAATAGAACTGCACATTTTCTTATGTGTGCAGTTTTTCAGACCTTTTATTTAAAATGTCCCAGCTATTGTTCTATGCAGAGGTACATAATGGAGTTTTTGGAATTTTGTTTTGCATTTAAGACTTCAACATCCCCAAACTCTTTTGAAATCTCCTTTCTCAATGTCCTTTAGCAACTTTTGTCTTTTCCCATAATCCTACCTTCATTTTATTCCTTTTCAAAGTTCTGTGGACTCTTTAGCCTAAAAAAGAAAAATTAAAAAAAAAAAAAAGGAAAGAAAAGTTGGCCCAGCCTGGTCCTAATCTCTGTCAGAGCATCCTGGCTGACTCTGTAAAGACTCTAATTACAGGCACCCAGGAGATTAAGACCATTCTCAGCCATTTAACAAGTATTACGGACGATTAACCATTCTAAAAGGATTAGGATTTGATCTAGGTAGAGTGATACTTAAATGTTTCTTCCAGTAGGAACAAGATGCTTGAATATCACCCAAAGGTGAATTTTCTGGAAATCTTCTTGAGTTGACTGAGTGAAAAAGCTTCCCTCACTCCCATGTCTTGAATTTGGTTGACTATTTTAAAAATAGTCTTTATAAAGAACGAGGCCAGTCATTATCTACATCCTCGTCGTGTGACATCACCTCCACTGTGGGGTACCCAGCCGAGCCTTGTGTGTTCAGTGACTCATGGAATCTGGCTCCTGCAACCCAGGCTCTTGGGGTCATGCTGTATCTTGCCCATATCCTTTGTAACTGCCCACCATTCTCTGTCCATTACAAACACCCTATTGTCAAAAATCAGTTTTCTTCAGACAGAACCAGGAATCTCCAAACTATGTGGAGGAAGTGCCACCTTTCTTGTTCAACAGTGACATTCTCCACTAGCTCATCACACTCCCCACCACTCCCTATAGTCTCTCTAAAATGGAGACCATAGCATTTAGCATTTACTATTATTCTTGCAGTGTTGGTTTCCTTAAAGTTGAGAACTATTTCTCTATAGTTTAGTTTCTATCACAAATGAAAAAATTAAAGAGACCAAAAAGATAGTGTGGCTTTTCTGAATTCAGGTTTTTTATTTGCAGTCTTTGCAGTAAGACTATAATTTCCACCAGGGCCATGACTGCATCTGTTTTTGTTCATCATTGTTCCTTCTTCTAGACTCTAGACCTGTTTCTGGCACATAGTAGATGTCCCAAAATTTAACCCGCCAGGCATAGGAATGAATGCACCTAGTCTGGTCATGCCCTGTGCCATGTGCTTTGAATATAGATGTGAGAAAGACACAGTGCTCGCCATCAAAACTGGTAAAGGGCTATTCTTTCCAACGTGCCTGTCAGTGCTATTGGCTTTAAGCAAAGCAATTTAAATGGAAGTTTCCATGAAAGCTTTGGTTTAGGAATCTTAAAGGAAATTCTGCTCCTAAATGTTTCTCTCATAGCCAGATAGCATATAGTATTTTCTTCATTTATTAACAATGATAACAGCAATGACACACATAATTTATAGGTGCTTTCCCTATGTTGACCACTTGTCATACAAAGTGCCTTGCATATATTCTGTAATTCTCCAGTAGGACATACAGTAGATGTTATATTTATTTTATTGATGAGGAAAGAGAGGCTCAGAGAGGTTGTGTGTTCTAGTTGGTAAACCTGCTACACAGCTGGTAAACGGACGTACTTGCTTGAAGCCCTGTCTCCTCAGATGTCACAGACCAGACCTGTGCCGTGCCCTGTTCTGCTTCCCACTCCTTCCTCAAGGACAGAGTGATTTTGTCAGGAAAGGGCAATACATTGACAGCTATCGATATGATTCGATATGATTCTTGCAGCCAGTCGTTGACGTGGGGACAAGAATCGTTCCATCCTGTGCACATGAGGAGCTTGGGAGACCCTGTAGGCCACACAGGAGATAAGCAGCGACTGCTGGTCTGAGCAGACCGCCATTCCGCGCTCTCCCCGCCGTGTGGGGATGGAAGCCCCCAGGGATTTCACAAAGACGTTTTCGCTTCCATGTTTTCACCAAGGGATGGGACTCCATCAGACATTTTTTGCACCTGGTCCAAAGTGGTCAGAAAAATACATGCCCAGAAAGGCCAGTGGTGGTCTCGCCTCACCCGGGCCCGCCTTTCTTGACGGTAAGGAAGCGGTCTATGCCTGCTTGCCTCCTCCCCTCCAAACCAGAGGCTCCCAGTGGGGGTGGTCCGCCCTACAGGGACATGTGACAATGCCTAGAGACATTTTTGGTCGTTTTAACTGGGGCTGGGTGGGGTCTGCTGGCCTCTGAGGCCAGGGGTGGGCTTAACACCCTGCCCGGCACAGCGCAGCCCCCACGGCACGCAGTGATTCAGCTGCAGAAGCCCTGCTTCCAAGCAATGCTCTGCTGTCCCATTAAAGAAATCCTTATTCTTCCAAAATGTATAGAAAAAGCAGATAGTTCCATAGTCAGGATATCTAAATTAATCATGTAAAATATGATGTGTACGACCTTTGAAGAGAAGGGAGATGTTTTACTTATTTATTTGAACACGACATTCTTAAAAAAACATTTCCTTTCATTCCCAAATAGGAAAGACATGTATAGGACCCTAAATGAAAAAATTAAATCCAGTATTTTGAAAACAGATTACTACACAACAACTGTATATAAATAGGGGTCCTTTTTCGATCTAAGTAACTAAAACAAAACAGAATGATGCCTCGAAGCTTTAATATAGTCAGTGAAGTAAACATCAAACAGATGGGCATGGAAAATTAAAACAATTTCCTGTAAACAAAAGAAACATGAAATGAGTTAATATAAACCTTTAATTCACAGACCTCTTTTGGAGGCTTTGAACAGCATTTAGTTTAGAAATGATTTCCCTTATGTCGCACATGATCTGTGCTTCTTTCCCTGCTGTTTGTTTTGGGGACATATGTGTCTTAACCAAAAATTCACCATTCAGTCTCCTGCAGTAAGAACTGGGACACTAGAGAATTGCTGTTGCTCGGGGCTTTGGGTGTGACTGGGCCTGGGGCTCTCAGCTCCGAGCCTGCGTGGGTGTCCCCAGGTCCAGCAACGCCAGCCTGTCTTCCAAAGCCAGCCTCTTCATCTCAGCCTACTCAAGGCTGAGTGCTGGGCAGAGTCACTCATGGAATCTTTCAAGAAACATTTACCTAATTATTATTATTATTATTATTATTTGCAAACCAGGCACTGTGGGAATACTGAGTGTGCACTGTGTGAATAAGATGGACACAAAGAGAGATGACAACTGCTAATCTCATAAATGACTGTTTAACTACAACGGTGGTAAATGTGACGGGGAAAATAATATAGGATTTGATGACAGCACACATGGGGTCTCCTGACCAAGTGTCTGTGTCTGGGATGAGGATCCAGTTGGTTAGGGAGGAGGCAATGTTTAACCTGGGATGCACAGGATGAGTGAGTGGTCAGGGGACACCCCGCAGGGAGCGGCCTCGTAGCTTGTGCCTGCTTACGCTTGTGGCTCAGATGTGACTCTGCCTTGCACATGGGTGTGCTCGCCTTCTGAGTTCCTGCTACTTCTGCTTGCAGCCTTATTCTCTAGCGGATCCACCGCCACTTCATAAGGGAGGGGGCGTGATAAGGTCGGTTCGTCTCTTCACCCTCAGCTTGTAGGCCTTTCGAGTCATTCCTGTGTCTGCGTCTAGAGTCAGATTTCTTCTTGGGCAGAAGCCAGGGTCCCCTGACGACCTTGCTTTGCCTGCTCTGGAAGTCTTCTGGTCACGGCCACGTGAAAATCCCTCTTTCACATGGACAGCAATGGAGCTGGGCGCTGCCTGGTAGTGCAACACCTGGGCTACTGCCCTGTGGTGTGCAACTTATCCTACTTACAGTAAGAGGTGGGGAGGGAAACATGAGAAATTCATTGATATCTTTGTATCTTTTTCTCTAGAAATCATTTTGGGTACAAAAGAGAGAGAGTATGCCATCTTGATGACCCTCCCCTCCCTCCTGCCATCTCTGCCGAGCTGAGCTTGGCTGGAGACGGACCTGGCTGTCTGTGCTCCCTACAGTAGGGCGTGAGCTTGTCTGGACTTCTCAGGTCAAGAAGCCTTATAAGCAGGAGGCCGAGAAACGGTATGGAAAACTATTACCTAATATTACCCTGAGCAGAAAATAAAAGAGACTTCATTGAAAAATGCTTTTGGATGATTCCTGTCTTTTATTAGAGTTCAGAGTTTTTCACCCAGGTCTTTGATCTAATTAAATTATTTAATTTAACTTAACTAATTATTTAATTTAGGGTTAATAAGGAGAAGAGAATCTCTCACCTTAGGCCACAAATTACCCTAAAACAGGGAGGGATGCCGCTGATTCTTTTATATTCACCACTATGAACAGCAGGGGCTGAACAAAAGGTGCTGCCTAAGAAGACTAGGCCACCAGCGCTGGTTTAATAAGTGAGGGACGGAAGGCAGGAGTGCTGGCCCTGCCTGTGCCCTTGGAGTCTCACTGCCGCCCTGCCGGAGGCATTTTTTCATTCTTTTGTTATCAGAAGAACACTTATCACATTACACTGTCAACATTGTTGTTATCATTGTCAACACTCATTTGAGTTCCCTATCAAGTTGGCCTTTGCAAACTTTTGGAAGCTTGATTGTCTCAGTCGTTCATCTGTCTGTCTGTCCATCCGTCCATCCATCCATCTGTCCACCCAAACATCCATCCATCTATCCAAACCTCCGGGTCTCTAAATAAGAGAGTCATGATCCCCAAGTTACAGTCTAGGAACATCTTCTGACCACAGACAACCACGTCTTAGTGGTTTAAGCTACACACAAGTGGGAGAGTGGGGTCAACTGGGGGACGGGTGACAGAGCGTGTGTATGTGCGTGAATGTGAGCACACGTGGTGGTGAGGAGGTTCAGAGTCTTTCAGTGGCTACTTTTGAAATAAGAGACCAATAAATAGGTAAACTATATTGGAGATTTATATGGCTTCCCTTGGGAAAAGCCTCAGGTCTTGAACAAAGACCTTTTGTGAGAAGCCACAAATAATAAAATCCACCCATTTACGACAGCATGCACAAAGAGGAGAGACTAATCCAAGGGACACCCTGAGAAATAAGGAGGAACCTTAATGAAGAGGAGTTGGAGTGGGAAGGCGAGAGCAAAACCTATCATGCTTAAAAACATTAGCATAGCTCTCTTATTTCTTTGCCAAGCATAGTCCCAATCACTGGGGCAGACGGTGGGACTTCCGGAGGAAGGACCCTGACTCTAGCCCTAAAGAATTCCCGGGAGCTCCCCTGGATGTTCCCCACCCGTATCCCGCCACTCAACAGCACTGACCCTGGCTTGCTTCTCTATGAAGCCCTCCGTGATGTCCCAAGATAGTGGAAGGCATAACTTCACTTCTGTACCAGTAACTTCTACCCTAGTCACCCTTCCACTAAAAAATAATTATTTAATTACATGTTATTTACTTGTCTGGATCCCTAACTGTCTGTTGATTTGTGGGTAGGAATTTTGTCTAGGTCATCTTTTAATTTCTAGAGTCTAGTGAAGGTATCTTGTCAATACTGTTAAAGACCTAAATGTTTAAAGACCTAAATATAAGACATGAAGCCATAAAACTCCTGGAATAAAACACAGGCAGTAAACTCTAGGACACCAGCATTAATAATTTTTTTCTGAATATGTATCCCCAGGAAAGGGAAATAAAAGCAAAAACAAACAAGCAGGACTACATCAGACTTGTTCTGCACATCAAAAAAGCAAAGGAAACCATCAACAAATGAAAAGGCAACCTATTGCATGGGGATAGATTTTCAAATGATTTACCTTATAGGGGGCTAATATCCAAAATGTATAAAGAACTCATATAACTCAATATCAAAACAACAAGTAAATGGATTAAAAAATGGGCAGAGGAATAGACATTTTTTAAGACATACAGATGGCCAACAGACACATCAAAAGATGCTCCACTAATCATCAGGGAAATGCAAATCAAAACCATAATGAGATGTCATCTCACACCAGTTAGAATGGCTAATAACAAGAAGACAAGAAATAACAAGTGTTGGTGAGGGTATAGAGAAAAGGGAACCCTCCTACACTGTTGGTTTGCAAATTGATACAGCTACTATGGAAAGCAGTATAAAGATTTCTCAAAAAACTAAAAATAGAAATACCATATGACCCAGTAATTCCACTTCTGGGAATTTACCCAAAGAAAACAAAATCACTGATCTGAAAGATACATGCACTCCTACGTTTATCGCAGCACTATTTACAATAGCCAAAACACAAAAACAACCTAAATGTCCATTGATAGATGAATGGATAAAGAAGATGTGATACATATATACTATGGAATGTTACTCAGCCATAAAAAGTAATTAAATCTTGCCATTTGTGATAACATGGGTGGACCTAGAGGGTATTATGCTAAGTGAAATAAGTCAGAGAAAGACAAATACCATATGGTTTCACTTATATGTGGATTTTTAAAAGCAAAACAAACAAAACAGAAATAAACTCACTGGTTGCTGTCATAGGGGAGGGGGCGGGTATGGAAACAAAAACGTTTAAGAATGGAGGAGGAATAAAGGACCAGTTAGGTGATTCTATTGCTTGACCGAAGACATTCATTCGTGTCTTTCAGTGGCCAAGGGCTGCATTAAATCAAAGACTAGATAGTCAAGAGGGGTTGGCAGCACGAATGCCAGTCTGTTAGGAATTTATAATATAAGTCCAAGCAAGATATGATGGTAGCTCAGCCTAAGGTAGGAGTAGAGAGAAGAAGTGAACATATCTAAGAAGTTTCTGGGAAGTAGAAAGGTCAGGCCTTGCTGTTGCCTTTGGATAGAGAGAGGGAGGGAGAGAGAGGTGTCAAGGACAACGTCCTGGATAACCTGGTGTCATTCACTAAGCTTGGAAGCACTGGGAGAACACATGGTCTGGGGGAAAAAATAATGAGTTGGTTTTCATTTTCAGCTCAGACCTCCGAGGGACTGCATTTCTTAAACTCATTCCTCTGAGGTTAGGGGCTGGCACTGGGACCTCTCAGTGGGATCACCAGGTGGCTAGTGCTTGACTCTTCGAGGGGACTCTGCAGTCTCGTGCTCTTGCCTCTCACGGATGTTTGTCACGGATGCTTGGACCACTGCCAGGAAGCAGTGGATGGGCGCTGCACACCACACCCTCTCCCTGCCTCCTGCCTCCAGTATCCCACCTCTGTGTCCCATCGGCAGAACCTGACTCGGAAGCTCAAGTGTCTGCGAGATGCAGCAGCACAGAGGAGAACACGGAGCAGCGGGCCTGGGGTTGAAAGACACGACATAACAGGGCACAGCAGATTTAGAGAATCATCCCTCGATCCCTGGGTTAGAGTCAGAAAACTGGGTTTTACTGGGTTTGCACACTGCATTTTACTCTCCTATTGTTGGGTCTGAATCCCATAATGGAAATTCAGCCTTGGGGTCTACTCTTGAGGTCTGGTCATAGCTCTGTTGGTATCCAGTACAGTCTGAGGGAAGTCAGTTAATTTCCCTAGTTTCTAGTTTCCCCAGTCATAAAATATCTAGAATCTGTATATACAACAGTGTTTCAATAGTGAAGGAAAGCATTGCAGGGGAGATAGTATCAGACCTGGACATTGAAGGATGAGAAGAATTTTGACTTGTGCGTCACATGAAAACCATGGCCCAGAGAATAGGTAATAGGTCCCTGCATTTTTAGGAAAAGTATGAAGATAGCAAATAGCTGACAACTGTATCACCAGGTTGATTTTCTGGGGTATGTGCTGAGACGGCCCCCAGCAGAGCTCCTTCCCCAGGCCTCATCTTCTCATGTGGCACCACCACTTAGAACTGCTCAGCCCCCCACACAGGCGTCACCTGTGATTCCCCCTTCCCTCCACCAGCCCACATTCCAGCCTTCAGCACAGCTGGCTGGCACTGGCCCAAACCCAGTCCGACTGCCTCCTTCCTCCTATTTTTCTCCTTTGCCACCACCCAAGTCCGTGCCACCATTGTGATCCATGCTTTCTCTTCTTCCGCACTTGTCCACTTAAAGCAGCTGAACGAGTCTTTTAAAATCAGATTATTTCTCTTGCTTGTTTAAAAATCTCCACTGGCTTCCTCCTCTATGTGAAACAAAACTCAAATTTCTTACCATGACCCAAAAGGCCCTGAATGATCTGATACCTATTGTGGGTGCTGTGCTTTGCTGCCCAGATTCCCTCCCAGCCCAGGACAGATTTTCCCAGCTGCGGCTGGTGCTGCTGGCAGCCCTCGCCCATCAGCCCGGCTGGCAGGGAGTGGCCTTATCTACTGACTATTCAATGTGGGGACATGAAGGCCCGCCTCCTTGTCCCGACACTAAGGGCTGTCCCAGCTCAGAGCTCCCGGCGGGGCTGATGGAGGCCTTCTTGGGGACCGCACTGCAGCCCAGCTTCTCCCTCTGCCCAAAGTACCTTCCTCCTTTTCTCCCCCTCGTTGGTGACTCCACAAGCCAGGGGACCCAGCTGACAGCACCCCAGTGTGTACCCCTGGCGTGCCGTGGCCTTCCTGCAGCCCCGTGACCTCACGCTTCCCCAGTCCCAGGCGGCGCCACGTTCCTTCCAGGCCCAGGGCCGCGGCTCCTCCTGGTCCCTCTGTCTGGAAATTCTTTCTGCTCTTCATCTTGTTAGTTGCTACTCATCCTTCAGAGCTCAGTTCGAAAGAGACCTCCTCAGGGATATCACTCCTGATCTGTCAGACCCCAGATACTGATTTTATGTGCCTCTTCCGCTATGTCTACTTAGCACCGAGCAGACTGCCTTACATTGAACAGATGCTTGATATATTTATTTGTTGGTTGAGTGACTGAGTGAACAATTTAATTCCCTTGTCCTGTCCCTTTGTGACAGGCAGAAAAAGGCAGTGATAAGGGTCTGTGACTAATTGTGTCTGACAACAGCTTCTTTTTCCTGCTTATGAGGACACAAAACAAAACAAAAGAAACAAAAGCAGCAACTTAAACAGAAATAGTGTCTGGACCAGATCCAGCGTGAGAGACCCGGGGGGTCAGGGCTGCAGGCGCGGAGGCTGACGGGTCAGGGTTTCAGCCAGTGGGATCAGGAAAGAATAATGACCTCAGGAGAGATGAGGAAAATTCCTTCTCTGCGTCTGATCTGGAGTTAAATGTGTCCCTAAATGTGCAAAATGCATCAATTAAATTAGACTCAATTCAAGCCAAGAAGCATCTTTTTATCATTTAGTACTCCCAAGTTTCCATTTTTATATTGAAATCTCCAGTCTTTTTGGAACGTGACCTGGTATACAACGAACAGTCAACTTAAACAAACATAAGAAGGCCTTTATAAACTAGCACTAAAAATATAGAAAGCCATAACATAAAAGTTTGTGAATTAGAGTATGTAAAATTAAAACAGTGCTGTATGGCAGAAACACTATAAGTGGAGACAGAATACATAAGACACCTGGGAAAATGTGATTGCCCTTCACACGGCAGTGTTTCTCTGTAGAAAAACAGGCAAGGGTTAGGTACAGACTATTCATAAAGAAGGCCAAAAAAAAGGGGCATGTAAACATGTAACAAGATTCTCAGTTTCACTGTAAGAGAGTCTCTTATTGAGACACCATTTTCTACTTTGATACTGGCAAAAATCCAGGTGGTCACCCATTCACCGGTGACGCTGTTGGGGAACAAGTGCTGTCATTCATTGCCCGTGGACACGTAAACTGTAACTCCGAGGGACGACAGTTTGATAATATTAATTAGCAGAGCATCTACCTTTTATCTCAGAAATTCCACTTTTAAGAATTTGTCCTACAACTAAGTTACCAAAGGGAAAGGGACTGGGGAGGATGGGTGGGAAGGGAGGGATAAGGTGGAAAAAGGGGCATTACTATTAGCACACATAATGTAGGTGGGGGACACGGGGAGGGCATTATATACAGAGAAGACAAGTAGTGATTCTATAGCATCTTACTACGCTGATGGACTGTGACTGTAATGGGGCATGTGGGGGGGACTTGATAATAGGGGCAGTCTAGTAACCATAATGTTTTTCAAGTAATTGTACATTAATGATAACAAAAGAAAAAAAAAAAGGAAAAGAAAGAATTTGTCCTACAGGTGTATTGGTATGTGTGTGAGCACCTATGCAAGAACTTATATCACAGCATTGTTTATAATAGAAGAAGACTGGAATTAATCTGTAGTACATTTATTGATGGGATAGTTTAAGATTGATTTCGAAGTAGTTATTTGTAAAGAGATTTCAAGATGTATTATTAGTTGGAAAAAAACATAAAATGCCCAGTGTTATGGTAACCACCTTTTATGGAACAAAGAGGGAGAAATGAGAATGTATATTTTCATAGACAAATATGGGGAATAACAGGAATTTCCTGTTTTTTTTGGTAGTAGTGGTAGTATGGTGTGGGAACCAAGAATCAGGAGACTCACTCTCTCTTAAAATTTTTAAACAATATAAGACTTATCACAGACTATTCCTTCTTAAAATTTTATATTCCCTATGCACAAATAAAATAATACCAGAAAGAAACACCTGGGTGCCTCCCATTGCCCCGGGGCTGTGCATAGCAAAGATAGTTCCTGCCTCAAGGAGCTGGCAGTCTACTGTACAGAGCATATTTAAACCCAGGGAAAAAGAGACAGGTACCAAACAGCTCATGATTGCCTCGAAATGTGAGGTGTAGAATCGAAGTGCTGGGCAAGAGAAAGATTGGGAAGGAAGAGATGAGGGTTTGAGTTTAAGAAGCTGCATTCTTAGCAAGGATACAAGGAACCAGGTCTTCAAGACAGAGCCAGTTTGGGTTGATCTCGCATGGAAAGTGTTTAGAAATGGTTACCAGGGAGGAGGGAAAGTCTTTCACATCTAATTGCAATTTTAGTTCCCCAAATGAGAACAAGGCAGATAGACTTCCACCTCCGCTTCCATTCTGGGCACTTGAGGAGACTGGAATTCCTCAGAACATGGGCAGTTTTGTTAGGAATCCAGATGAGCTCTCTAGACTTGCCTGGGAGCTGTTCTCTTCAGTTGGCAAATACCTAGAAAAGGAAAAGGGGGACAGTTTACCGCCTTACAATGGGAGGGGGGTTCCAATGCAGGCTGAAGCTGTTTCATCTTAGATACCATTTAAACAAAAATAAAATTAAAATTCCTCCCAACTAAGAAAAGAAGACTGAGCCCATTTGGGAAGGCAGGAGATCAGGTTATGCATGCACTTTGCTAAGCCTGTTTTTAGGGGCCATATTCTTTAATCTTCCCAACAACCACAATAAGATCGGTATAGTCATCATCTCTGTTTTTAGATGAGGAATGTGAGTTACAGAAAGGTTAAGTAAATTACTCAAGGTCGCTTAGCTTGTAAGTGGTCAAGCCAGGATTCATAGTCACATCTTCCTTTAGCTGCAGTCCCCACCCCTTTTTTTAAAGAGAGCATTGTTGTTACTAAGGTAAAATTTACATATGGTGAAATGCAAAGATCCCAAATATTTGTTAGAGTTGATGAGTTTTGACTAACATATAGGCTTTTGTGACTAATATTCCTATTAACATAGAGAATACTTTCATCACTCTAGACGCCACTCATACATCTTCTTTCTGAAGTATCTATTCAAGTATTTTGCCTTTTTTTAATGGTCCTTTTCTTCTTGTTGTTATTGAATTGCAAGCGTTCTTTATATTTTCTGAATACAAACTGTTTATTACATATATGCATTGCAAATATTTTACCCTGTCTTTTGATGAGCAGAAGTTTTAAATTTTCATGAAGATTAATTTATCATTTATAATTAGTGCTTTTTCTGTCCTCTAAAAAAATTTTTGTTTATTCCAAGTTCATGAAGATACTATCCTAAGTTTTTTTCTAGAAGTTTTCATGTTTAAGTCTCTAGTTGAAGCTTTCATGTTTAGTTCTAGGATCCAGTTAGAATTCATTTCTGTAATATGGTGTGAGGTAAATGTCACAGTTCTTTCTTTTTCCTGTCTGCTTATCCAATTTTTCCAGGACAAATTGTTGAAAATATTTTATTTTCCCCAAGAAATGGCCTTAGATTCTTTGTTGAAAATCAATTGAAAAATATCTGTAGGTCCATTTCTACGCACTGTATTCTGATTCATTGATCTATTTGTTTATCCTTACGTCAATGCCACTCTGTCTTGATTCTTACAACTTCCTAAGTCTTGAGGGTTGCTAGTGTTTGTCCTCCAAATTTGTTCTGCTACAAAATTGTTTTAGCTTTTCTAGGTTTTTTGCATTTCTAAACACATTTTATAATCATCATATCATTTTCCTCAAAAAACTTACTTGACTTTTTTTGGGAATGCTTTGAGTACCTTTCAAGGAATTTGTCCAATTACTCAAACTTGTCAAGTTTTATTGGCATAAAGTTGTTTATAATGTTTCCTTATTATCCTTGTAATGTCTGAAGAGTCTGTAACGACATGCCCTCTTTCATTCCTGATAGTCGTAATTTGTGTTTTTTCTTTGCTTTTAATCAGGCTTGCTAGGAGTTTATCAATTTTATTAATATTTTCAAAGAATAAGCCTTTTGTCTTATTAAAATTTCTGTTGTTTGTTTTTCATTTAATTTCATTGAACTTTGCAATTATAGTTATTTCTATTTACTTTGGAATTCATTTTTTCTTTTAATTTCTTAAGATAGAAGCAGATCATTGATTTTTGCCTTTTCTTCTAATATAAGCATTTAGATTCATAAATTGCCTTTTAAATGAAATTTTAAAAAGTTTCATTAAAAAAGCTTCATAAGAAGAAGTTTCATAAAGTTTCATTTAAAAAAATTTAAATGAAAATAAAAAAGTTAGTCAAAGAGTACACGTTTTGACATGCTATATTTTCTCTAACATTCATTTTGAAACATTTTCTAATTTCCCTTCTAGTTTCTTCTTTGATCCACATGTTATTTAAGAATCATTGTTTAGTTCTAAAATATTTGGGAGACTTTCTATATCTTTTTGCTATTAAGTTCTAAATCTATTGTGGTCCGAGAATATACTTTTATTTCAGTCTGTTAATATTTATTGAGACATATAGCTCAGGATAAGGTGTAACCTGGTGAATGTTCCATGTGCACTTGAAAATAATGAATACCGTGCAGTGATTTCATATGGCCCATAAATATCATTTAGGTCAAGGTGATTGATAGTTTGGATATCCTATATATATCTCTTGCTCTATCAATTACTGTCTGTCTACCTCTTCTACCAATTACAGAAAGAGGGAGGTGAAGATCTCCAACTGTACCTGTGAATTTGTCTAATTCTCCCTTTAGTTCTCTCACCTTTTGCTTTATGTATTTTGAACCTCTGTTTCTAAGTCAGTAAGTCATTTTCCTTTGGTATTATAAGCCACATTAGCTTTCTTATGCTTACAGTTCACATGGCATATTTTTCCATCCTTTGCTTTTAATCTGATTTTACATTTAAAGTGTGTGTCTATAGACAACAAATAGGTCTTGCCTTTGTATCCAGCGTAAAAATCTCTGCCTCTTAATTGGAGGCTTAGTTTATTTCTTTTATCATAATTATTGGCAAGGCTGGGTTTAAAGCTGCTACCTTGCTATTTGTTTTCTGTTGGTCTCTCTGCAGTCCACTATGTGTTTTTTAAATTTCCAGTTAAGTTTATTCAATTATTTAAAAATATCCAATTTAATCCCTTTATTGCCTTTTTAGCCTTTTCTCTAGGGATTACGGTAGGCATTATTTACTAATGGCAGTCTATTTAGAATTAATATTATACTATTTCATATAAAATACTTAGAAAAGTATTCCTTCATCTCTGTGTCCTTTGTGCTATTTTTGTCAGATATCTTCCATCTGGCACATAGTAGAAACATCATAACTATACACTGAATGCATGGATGGCAGGTCAGGGTAAAATAGTTAAGGGAAGTGTCACGTTAGAACTTCGACCACAGTCTTACTTTGTTTCCTAAGTCCAAGGTCAGTGGTACTCTTATGGCTTCACTGAGACCATCGCTCTCAATTGGCTTTCTGAATATCTAAGGGATACAGTTGTGACAGAGTAGAAAGAAGGGTAAACAGAGTCAGGACTCTGTAAGTTATAGAAGCCCAAGTCAAACTGGTTAAGCTAAAAACAGAAGAAAAGGACAGGAACTTATCAGTAGCTTTCATAAAAAGCTTAGGAATCCTGCATCCGAGGGCTCAGACAATATCTTTCTCTCTCACCTCTATTTGTTTGGCTTCCCTTTGTGTGATGGCTTCATTCTCTCTGCTAAAGGGAGATTTTCCCCTCGTGGCAAGAAAGATATTTTCTGAAAACCCCAGGCCTGTATTTTTTACAGCTAAGTAAAGTTGCAGGATTCTTATTTGCTAAGTTTAAGTCACATGATCTTCCCTGAACCAATCATTGTATTGCAAGGAATATGGCATTGTGATTGACAAAGACTGAATCCCACAATCTCTTTCTCCTTGGGCAGGGAATAACTGACAATCCTGATAGGGTCTCACGGAATGAAAAATGAGTTCCTCAAGGGAACATGAAGAAACCAAATGGGAAGTCTATTGGGCAGACAAAAACTGGCCACCCCAGGCCACTGCAGCCTCTTTTAAAGTCCTGTCTCCACTACCTTCTGTATGACTTTAGCCATATCACCTCCCTTCTTTGGTTTCATTTTCTCATCTGTGCAATGATCTGTAAAAGTTCTTCTTTCTCTAACACTGGAAGCAGTATAAATGTCCCTCAAAAGTGGAATGAATAAGTTAAAGAATATTCATATAATGAAATACAACATAGTAATGAAAATGAATTAACTAAACTGTATCAACATGGATAAATCTCAAAAACATAATGTTGACCAAAAATACAATTTGAAAAAGGCTATATGCAGTACTATACCACTTAAATAAAATTTTAGAACACAAGGTGTAAATATAAAATCATGATTAGCCCAAAATTTGGGACTGTACCCCCTGCTATGAAGGGAGGGATGGGAATGGGAGAGGGGAAGAGTACAAGAAGGGGGTTTCAGCTCTGTAATGTCTGCAATGTTTTGCTTCTGAAAAAAAAGATGAAAAAATATGGCATAAGATTATGATTTGATAAAGTTGACTGGCAGGGGCATAGATATTTGTTATCTTATGTGCTAAACTTTTTGGTATGCTTAAAGTATCCCAAAATAGCAACTACAGCTATCAACACGATGCTGTGTACCATGTTCCAGGCACTTACCTAATGACCTCACATAGAGCAGGTCACTCTTCTGTGTATTAGTTATCTGTTCACTGGTACACAGCATGGCTGGGAAACTGAGTCACTGCAGAGGCAGCAAGTGGGGGCCAAACCCAGAACTAACACCAGCCCATGGCTGAAGGAGGTCTAGAAAGATTTCAAGGTGGAGACAGACACCTCAGAAATGGGCTTTAGGAAGGTCACGTACAAATTAGGAGATTAGAGGGGCAAGCCCAAAGCACAGAAGCAGCCACAAGTCTGTGCGGCAGGGAAGAGGGGATGAGGGTGTGTGTGGCTGAGAGGTGGAGGTGGACCAGGAGTGCGTGAGGACTGCGGTAAGTGCTTCTGTATTTGCTCTTATTTATTCCTCACTGAAGCCCCACAGGGTAAATACTAAACACCCATTTAGTTGATGAGGAAACTGAGTCACTACTGTCTACTCCCTAAGACCTGGTGGTGAATTCCGCTGCTATGGAAGGAAAAAAAATGTCTATGCCATTTACCTTCCTTTGTTTCCTACTTACACAGTTTCTGAGAACTTCCCTGCAATGACCTAAAAAAAAATCTTCCTTGCTGCTAAATATAGGTTAGTGAAATTATTCATTATTAGATAGTTCTTGCTTTTTAAAAAATCTGCAGATAGATTCCTGGAATAGTAGAGTAAGAAATAACAGAGTCTCATTTCTTTTAAAAATAAATGGGACTCTTAGAGGTGGCTAATGCATTCAGATGTCACAAAAAGTTAACCCCAGGTGAAACTGCTGCGCTGGGACGTTTGCCTTGGTGGTGCTGAGCCTCTCGGCCCAGGGACTCCCGGGAGAGATGTGGTGCTTCCCAGACGCTTTTCCTGGCAGTAATTTTCACCAACCTTTAGGGAGGACTGGCAGGAGGCCAAGCCTGCGGGTGGATGGGTGGGACAGGGTCCTGCCTTCAAGCTGCTGACAGCTTGGTGACATAATAAACAGCAGGGCCCGGAAAACCTTCACAATTCATGCCCATGACATTCAGTCTCTGTAAGTTTGCCTGTCATCACATCACAGGAAAGAGCTGGATAGACTTTTATGAAATCTGGAGGGTATGTTTGGGATAATCTGACATAAAAATAGGCTCCATGGAGTAGACAAGAATTAACTTTGGAGGAACCTTAGGAGGGCATTTCAAATAGATGGGTAATTGCCCTCCAGTGCCCCTGACGCTGCGGTGAACAAGATTTCTGTGTGATTTATGCATTTGTAAGCATTGTACTGAGATATAAAAACTCATATATGCTTGTCCTATAGTAAATCACTTTCACTGAAATATTAAAATGATGTCAAATTAATACTGTCCACAGTCTGGGCTGATGGGCTACTGCTTTAGGGTAGAGAGGGGGAGATCTCCCCTATCACAGGGGATCAGGCCCTGCCACGTGACTCCTGCCTGGACCACCTCTGCCCAGACATCAACGGTTCCCACAGTTCCAACCTCCTTCCGTCACCAGTCCTAAAATTCAGACCCAATCACACTCCTCTTCTACTAAGAAACCTTTAACGGTTCATTATCTTCAGAATCAAATCAAAACTCCTTAACACAGCTCCTGGAGCTCTTCATTGACTGGTCAGAGCCTGCATAATCAGTCGCCACCCAAACTCATACCGAGAATAATTTTAAATATTTTTAAATGATTTAGTAATTTAAAGGAATTTTAAAAATAAAAATAATTTTATTTGCATAAACTACTAAAGCCCTTTTATATTTGTGGTGCACATCAGAATTTAGAAGCTAAACTCACATTCTGTCATTTCATATTCATAACAACCATACCAGGCAGGCAGGTAGGTGTGAACATCTGTATTTTTTAAAATAAACTTATCATTTTAGAATAGACTCAGGCTTACAGAAAAATTTAAAGACAGTATGGAGAGTTCCCAATATTCCACACCCAGTTTCCCCTGTTACTTGTATTTCACGATACTAGGGTACATGGGACACATTTGTGAACCAGTATTGATAAATGAGTATTAGCTGATATCCATACTTTATCCAGATTTCCGGGATTTCTACCCATGGTTCTTTTTCCGGGACCCCATCTAGGAAACCACATTCCATTAAATTGTCATGTCATCTTAGGCTTCTCGTGGCTGATAGTTTTTCAGACTTCCCCCCCTTTTTTTTTATGACCTTCACCGTTTTGAGGAGTACTGGTCAGATATGTTAAGGGCTGTCACTCAATGGGTTTTTTCCTAATGTTTTTCTCATGATTACACCGAGTTAGGTGCGCTAAGGAGGAACACCCCAGAGAGGAAGTCTCCTTCTCATCCTATGGCTCGAGGGCTCATGCCACCGCCATGACTCAGCACTGCTGTTGCTGACTTTTCACTTGGCTGAGGTCGCCTTTGGCAGGTTTCTCCACCGTGAAGCTATTCTTTTTCCTTCCTTTCTACACAGTCCTCTTAGGAAGCAGGTTACTGGCACAGCCCACACTTGAGTGGGCAGTTACGCTGCTCCTTCTTGAGAGCATCTATGTGCATTCTTTGGAATTCTTCTGCATGGGAGACTGGAATCTCCCTTCCCCGCCCCCATTTTATTTATTCATTCCATTATTATTTATACCAGCGTGGACTTGTGAATATTTATTTTGCACGTTGGGGTCTAGTTCAATACTACTTTACTTACTGTGTGCCTTCCGTGGCCCAGCGGGGGCTGCTGGGAGCCCTCTCAGCGGCCTCCTGTGCTCGTTTCGTGGGCTCGTCTTGTACCTTCCCTGCCCCCGTTCTAGGGTTAGTTATTTCCCCAAGCAGCCCCGGTTCCCTTTATTGGAAAATGGTATTAGAAAGCAATAGGTAGGCATTGGGATGTCGTTGCTTCTTGGCCTCCACAGTGGAAAGAGTCGATCACCCCTATTTTATGTTGGGGAACAGTGAAGTTGCAGATGTTCACCGCTTGTTGAAGACACCAAAAGCTTTGTATAATCTCACAAACACCTTTGAACACCCCGCCCCGCCTTTCTGAGCAGTGAAGCAGCCTCTGCAGTCCACCTTGTATTTCCTCCTCTGAAATGCCGTCTCCTCTTCCCCATCAGTTAGGGTTCCTTCCCCCGAGCTCCCAGTGCGCTTGGTTAATACCACCAGCAAGCAGTCGTCACAGCCCACGGTAGTTAACGTAAGCCTGCTCTGCTGCTGATATTGCTCACCTAGCACATCTAGCAGGTGCTCGATAAATATTAACTTAAGTGTTTTTACGTATACAGATAGTGTTTGAACTGAAACAGAAAGAATGAGCACAGATGTGAAGAGGTGCCTCGTAGGATGCCTGAAACCTCCTCACCTCTGCTCTCCCCACTTCCCACTTAGAGGTCTTTTCTGGTGAAGATTTACGGCACTGTGCGTAGATGCCAAGACCACAGGGTCCTTGAAGGTCATCTAGGCGAGGTTTTCTTGGTCTTGGGCTATAGCAGTGGCTCCTAAACATGCACATTGGAATCGCCTGGGAGCTGGTTAGTATGTGGTGTCTTTCCCCCCAGCCTCCACTCCAGAAATTTGATTTCAGAATGTCTAGAATGGGGACTGGAGGTCTGTAAGTAATATCCTCCCTCCCAAAAAAAGCCAGTAAAGCCAAAACAGGTGGTCTGCAATCTAATAATTTAGTAACTCAGGTGAAATATAGCTTCTCCAATGCAATCAGTATTACGTAAACAGCTCAAGAAATTCTACTAGGACATATATCTTCTCCCATAGTGGACGTACAGGGTAACTGAAGTATATAAACTTAGATGAAGAGAGACACACTGCCTCAGAGGAGCCTCTTAGAGACTTCTCAGTATTAAAAGTTTAAGTTCTCTTTTCAATATTAAACTGGCCCAAACCAAGTTTAAAAGTGACAGGTTAGAGTGTGATGACTCGGCACCCCATCTAGTCTGAATGCTTATGATTTACCTGAAGTTCCTTCAGGCCGTGCTGTGGTTCTGAGAAATGTCCCATGGAGAACAAAGGACCGAGCTGACAGGCTACGATCTGTCAGTCATCACAGCTTTTCCAAAGTTGCTTAGTAATGAAGCCTGGCTCATCTTGTACAAGAAAAGATAATTTTAGAGAAAATCTGTTTTCTAGAAAATGTCTTGTTTTCAAGTAAATTTATGAAAGACTCTCCTTTCTTTTCCTCCTTCCTACCTTTTACACTCACAACACTCATTTGTTTGAACTAAGTGTGTTGGTTGAATAGGTAAAACCCAAATTTTTGAATATGTTAAAAACAGCTGTAGTCTGTAGCTTTCAGTTGTATATAGTGACACAAATGAAGCAGAAATCATACAGAAATGTTGGTAAGGTGAGGTGTTCAGGATTAGAGAAGAGCAAACTTAAAATCAGTTGAATTCAGTTTCCGGTTATTTGTTTATACAAAAATTAATGTTGCTGATGTCTTACATTTTTTTAAATTGTAGAAGTATATGCCTCCTCTCATAACCTTCTTTATTTTATTATTTTGCTTATAGGATGATTTTCTTTTTGTAATCGGAAAGGTAAATACTTCAGTCCTGCCCCAAATAACTACACATCATACTACTTTAGTGATGTTGATGATGATAACAATAAAAAAAAATCGATGGATTTGAGTGCTGCTATGTGCCACTTTAAGTGCATTGTTTTATCCAAGTCTAATATCAACCCTCTGAGGTAGGTAGATATTATTATTTCCATTCTCAGAGAGATTAAACAACCTGCCTGAAGTCAAACTGCTAGTAAGGAGAAGGTTTTGCTTGGCTATACACAGCGTAACAGACCATGCTTCCGATCATTACATTTAGCCTCCCAATGACTCCTACAGGCACTACAGGACCCTGGATACAGGCGCTAGGGCCACACACATGGATGCAACAGTGATGATGACGATGATAGAAAAATGCTTACATTCTGGGAGGGGGTGACGCAGCCTGCACACAACGTAGCTAAAGTTTTCTGAGACTTTCACCAAAGAGTGACATCAACAAGATGGTGGAATACGAGTTTTCTGCTGTCATCCCCGCAGAACATAGATTTTGACACCTTCCGTGGGTAAGAGTACTTTGTGGGAGTCCAGGAGTCCAGCAGAGAAGTTCCAGCACACGACTGGAGCCAAAAAGTCCAAAATAATAGACACATTGCAGAATAAGAAGAATAATTTCATTTATCCTCACCGCCCTCTCCAAGGTGGCAGAGCTTGATGCCAAGAAAGACCTCCTTGGCTCCGGTATTGCCCACAGCAGAAAAATAAGAGTGTAGTGTCTAAGCATCCAGCTTCCCTGGCCTTATGGGGTGCAGCCCGAGTGGCCTACTTCTTTCTCCTTCACCCTAAATGCTGAGGGGATTGGCATGGCTGAGTAGTTGAGAGAGGCTGGGAGCAGAGAAACAGGTACACAGAGGAACCGGGGTTCAGAACTCAACAAAGGGCTGTGGGTTCTATAAACTACTTCATGGACTCTATGAGGAGGCCAGTGCTTGGGATGCCTTGTTTGTGGAATTCCGAATGGCCCATAGGACCCCCCCAACCGCCACTACATTCAATTCCCTTCACAAATGGTTGGTTCCCCACATGCTTTCCCCCACCACTGGTGAGGACGATCTTTTGAAGACACTCATGGGCAAAGGCAGAAGGCTGGTGCAATGCCGTGGGCTTGGGAGAAGCACAGAACCTTGGGCATTTCTGGGTACTGCCCTAGGGAAAACAAATGGGCTGTTCTCTGACATTAGTCTTGGTGATGATTTTTTGGATCTGACACCACCAAAAGCAAAGGCATCAATAGCAGACATAAACAACTGGGAGTATATCAAATTAAGGCTCTGCACAGCAAAGGAAATAATCAGCAAAATGCAGAGGCAATGTACCAAAAGAGAGAAAGTAATTGCAAATCACATATCTGATAAGTGGTCAATATCCAAAACATAGAAAGAACTCGTGTGACTCAACACCAATAATAATAATAATAATAATAATAATAATAACCTAATTAAAAAATGAGCAGAGTGTCTGAATAGACATTTTTCTGAAGAGTACATACAGATGGCCAATGGGTACATGAAAAGGTACACAATATCACTAATTTATAAGGGAACTACAGATCAAAACCACAATGAGATATCACTTCACACCTGTTAGAATGGCTATTATAAAAAAGACAATAGATAACGAGTATTGGTGAGAATGTGGAGAAAAGGGGACCCTCCTGCACCAGGTGGGAATGTAAATTGGTGCATTTACTATGGAAAACAGTATGGAGTTTCCTCAACCAATTAGAAATAGAATGACTATATGACCCAGCAGTCCCACTTCTGGTATTTATCTGAAAAAAATGAAACACTAACTTGAAAAGATATCTGCACCCCCATGTCCATTGCAACTTTATTTGCAATAGCCAAGACATGGAAACAATCTAAGTGTCTATTGATGGATAAATGGAAAAGGAAATAGGCACAAAGAACAGACTGGTGGTTGCCAGAGATGGCGAGCGGGGGAGGGGTGAAATGGGTGAAAGTAGTAAAAATATAAGCTTCCAGTTATGAAATAAATATATCTAGGGATGTAATGTACAGCAAGGTGACTGCAGTTAATAATACTGAATTGCATATTTGAGAGTTGCTAAGAGAGTAGATCTTAAAAGTTCTTAACACAAGAAAAAAAAGTTTGTAAATATATATAGTGATGGATGTTAAATAGAATTTTTACAGAAATCACCTCACAATTTAAACATATAACAAATCATTATGTTGTACAACTGAAACTAATATGTCAATTATATCTCAATTAAAAATGGAAAACATCAAATTGAAGAAGTTCATCTTGTGTGATTTTAGTTATGTCTGAAGAGGCATGTTTGAGATTCACATATCCTCTCAGTGGCTGGCAATGAACTACCCTTGCCTCCCAAGGATGAACCTAACTTGATCATCTGGTGTGATCCCTTTAATGTGTTCTTGATTTGGTTTGCTAGTATTTTGTTGATGATATTTGCATCTATGTTCATCAGGGATATTGGCCTGTAAATTTCTTTCATTGCAGTATCCTTGTCTGGCTTTGGTATCAGTTAAGATGAGTTTGGTAATCTGTTAAGATGAGTTTGGAAGTGGCCCCATCTCTAGAAATTTCTGGAAGAGTTAGAGAAGGATTGGTATTAATTCTTTAAATGTTTGGCAGAATTTTGGTAGAATTCATCTGTGAAGTCTTCTAGTCCTAGAATTTTTTGGGAGATTTTTAATTGCTGATTCAATCTCTGAAGTCATTGGTCTGTTCAGGTTTTCTATTTCTTTATGACTTTCTTGATAGGTTGTATATTTATAGGAACTTAGTCATCTTTTCTAGGTTGTCCAGTTTGTTGGGTATAATTGTTTATAGTAGTCTCTTATAATCCTTTGTATCTCTGTGGTATCAGCTGTAATGTCTTCTCTTTCATTTTTAATTTTATTTGTTTGAATCCTTTCTCTTTCTTCCCTGATAAGTATAGGCTATAGGTTTGCCTATTTTTTTTTCTCTTTTTAAAAAAGCCAACTCTTAGTTTTATTTATTTATTTAGTATCTATTTCATTTATTTTTGCTCTGACCTTTGTTATTTCCTCACTTCTACTAACTTTGGGTTTTGTTTGTTTTTATAGTTCTGTTAGGTATAAAGTCGGGTTGTTTATTTGAGAGCTTTCTCTTTTTCTTAATGTAGGTGGCATTTATTGCTGTGAACTTCCCTCTTAGAACTGCTTTTGCTACATCCCATAAGTTCTGGTGTGGTGCATTTCCATTTTCATTTGTCTCAGGATCTTTTTTAGACCCTTTTGACTTCTTCTTTGACCCATTGATTGTTCAGGAGTATGTTATTTAATCTCCCCATATTTGTGAATTCTCCAACTTTCTTCTTGTAATTTCTAGATTCATATAACTGTGGTCAGTAAAGCTGCTTGATATGATTTTAATCTTAAATTTATTAAGACTTGTTTTGTGGCTTAACATATGATCTATCTTTAAGAATGTTCTATGTGCACTTGGGAAGCATGTGTACTTTGTTGCTTTTGGACTAAATGTTCTGTATATGTTTGTTGAGTTCATCTGGTCTAATGCATTATTTAAGGCCAGTGTTTCCTAACTGATTTTCTGTCTGGATGTTCAACCGATTGATGAAAGTGGGTATAAAGTTCCCTAATATTATTATATTGCTGTTATTTTCTCTATTTAGGTCTACTAATATTTACCTTACATATAGGTGCTGCTATGTCGGGTGCATAGATATTTACAAATGTTATATCCTCTTGTTGGACTGACTTGTTTATCATTATGTAATGATATTCTTTGTCTCTTATTATAGTCTTTGTCTCAAAGTCTATTTTGTCTGATAGTTGCATTTTTATCCACTAACAATAAACTATCTGAAAAGGAAATTAAAAAAAATCCCATTTATAGTAGTATCAAAAAGAATAAAATACTTAAATATAAATTTACAAAAAAGGTAAAAGATCTGTACATTCAAAACTATAAAATATTGATGAAAGAATTTAAGGAAGAGACAAATAAATGGAAAATTATCCTGTGTTCATGGACTAGAAGACTTAATATTATTAAAATGTCCATAGTACACAGAGCAATTAATGGATTCAGTGTAATCCCTATCAAAATTCCACATATATTTTTATAGAAATAGAAAAAAAATCCTAAAATTTCTGTGAACCTACAAAAGACCCTGAATAGCCAAAACAACCTTGAGCAAGACAAATAATGCTGGAGGCATTACACGTCCTGATTTAAAATTATATTGTAAAGTAATAGTAATCAAAACAGTATGGTACTGGTGAAAAAACAGACCCATACAGTAATGGAACAGAATAGAGAACCCTAAAATAAACCTGTGCATATGTGGTCAGCTATCTTCAACAGAGGCATAAAAATACACAAAGACAAAAGGATAGTTCCAATAAATGGAGCTGGGAAAACTGGGTATTTATAGGCAAAAGAATGAAATTGGATCCTGACTTTATGCCATACACAAAAATCAACTTGAATTGAACTGAAAACTTATATAAGACCTTCAACCATAAAACTCATAGAAAACATAGAGGAAACTGACTTAACATTGGCGTTGGCAATAAGTTTTGGATTTGACACTGAAAGCACAGGAAACCAAAGCAAAACAAAAAAACAAAAGAAAAAGAAAAACAAACAAAGGGGACTACATGAAACTAAAAAGTTTCTGTACAGCAAAGGAGATAGAAAAATGATAAGACAATCTATGGAATGGGAAAAAAACTTGGAAATCATCTATCTGATAAGAGGTTAATATTCAAAATATATAAGGAACTCATACAACTCAATAGCAAAAAGCCAATTAACCCAATTAAAAAATGAGCAGAGGAACTGAACAGACATTTCCCCAAAGAAAATATACAAATGGTCAATGAGTACTTGAAAGGGTGCTCAACATCACTAATTAAATGGGAAATGCAAGTCAAAACCTCAGTATCACAATATTCTCAGGTCTATTAGAACTGATAAAGAGTTTTCAAAAGGTATCAAGTATTGGTAAGAATATGGAGAAAAAGGAACCCTTGTACATTGTTAATGGGAGTGTGAATTGGGAGAGACATTATGAAAAACACTATGAGCTTCCTCAAAAATTAAAAAAAGAAGTACTGTATGATCTTGCAATGCTACTTCTGGGTATATATCCTAGGGAAATAAAATCACTGACTCAAAGAGATACCTGCACCCCCATGCTCACCGTAGCATTATTTACAGCAGCTAGGATATGGATAAGTGTCCATTGATAAGTGAATGGATAAAGAAAATATATCATATATAAACATAAAAATGGATTAGATATGTGATGGAATATTGTATATATTGTGCTTTTGAAAGGCTCCATGGGAGATGGGATATTCATATACATACACACACAAACACATAACAGAATATTACTCAGTCAAATATGGTCAATCATGCTATTTGCAAAAAAATGAATGAGCCTGGAAGACATTATACTACGTGAAATAAGCCAGACACAGAAAGACAAATACTGATGGTCTCGTTTACATGTGCAATCTAAAAATGTCAAACTCATAGAAATAGAGTAAAATGGTGGTGACCAGGGCTTGAGGAATGGCAAAATTGGGGAGATGCTGGCTAAAGGATACAAACTTTCTGTTATAAAATTGTTAAGTTTTGGGGACCTAATGTATAGTATGGTGACTACAGTTAATAATAATGTATTGCATACCTGAAATTTGCAAAAAGAGTAGATCCAGAGTGTTTTTAGCCACACACACACACACACACACACACACACACACACACACACACACACAAAAGGTAATGGGTATGTTAATTAGCTTGATTTTGGTTATCATTTTAATACGCTTGCATCTGTCAAAATTGTTGTACACCTTAAAAAATATAAAGTTTTTTCAAACTTTCAATGCTAGTTTAATGAATTTAAAAAACCCTTCAGTTTGGGGAATCACATTTAAGTAAAATGTGTATATCCTGCTATTTTTTCTTCTATACCCTGCTAACTTCAGAGTAAGATCTCATTTACCAAACCTCTTGCAAGTTAATTTTGCAAGAACTACTGCTCTTTGAAAACCCACTATTTTTAACCAGGCATAACTCTGGCACCAAGTCCCCTTATGGCTATAACTTTCCATTCTATGAAACATTTCTTTCCCCCAAGTTCTAGTTTCAACATGCTTTTGAAAGGCTCAAATAACTCAGAAACCCAGAAACTTCATAGAGCCTTTTCCCGGCCATGCTGACCGAACGGGGAGAGAGCTGGAGGCAGCCGCACGTGAAGGACCCCAGGACTGTGGCCACCTCCCTGTTGGCACCAGCATCTCCCCTCTCAGCTAACGGTCTCTCTGAAGAACGCACCAATGAAAGTCACTTTGAAAAACATGATTTTCCATGTTTGCTAATTGATGCTTCTGGAATGAAAACAGTTTCCGTCATTCATCTGGCTTCCTCTTGAGATAAGCCACGTCTCTCTTCATCTTACATCCAAGAACGGTATGGGGAGAAAGCTATAGTCGAACAACTCCACCAGTCAAACTTCTTTTTACAGAAGAGAGAATGTGTTTACCAAAAACAAGCAGCTCTCAGCACCAAGGGGTTCTGGGAGTAATCTGGTGATACGCCGCCTCCCGCCTCCCACCTAGGTGGTCAGCAGTGTTTGTGGAGTGCTTCCTTGTGGAAGTAATGGCCGGTGGACAAGACAGACAAAGTCCTTGTTCTCATGAAGGTTACAGTCTATCACAGAAGGTAATAATTTTATTTAAGTTTATTTACTGACATACATCATAATTTGCCCTAAATAAAATAAAGATGAGAGAATGAATAAACATTTTTGTGTTGGGCCTTTGTAATGATGGAATGGACTCCACTTCAGTTTGGGCCGCCTGACTTTGCTCTGCTTCTCTATGGTCATGGAAACAGGCCTCTCATTTACCAAAACCTCTTGCAAAATACACTTTATTGATCACAAAGGGCCTGCATAACAGAATGCAGATGGGTGAATCTGCATTTTCTTGATTCCTAGACCAAGATGTCAAACTGTAGGTCCCATGGACTGATTGGTAACGCACGCAGATGGCTTACGTACCGTCAGATGCCATTGGACTCTTCATCACGTCTCCTGGACACTTGCTAATAAAACAGAACTAAGCATAAAATTAAACATGGAGAAATAGATCATCTCTATGTGTCTTTGGGAGTTAAACAAGTCCTGTGAAGAGGCTTGAAAGTTCAAAGGTGGGAAATTTATTTTAGCATCACAGAATGTAGCATGTTAAGTCGGGTGTTAAGATAACTCCAGTTAGTCTGTTATATTGAAACAATACAACTAAATGCTCATTTGTTCACTCACTTGCTCACTTGTTCCTTCCACAAGCACTTTTTACCTGCCTCTGGTGGGCCAGAATCTATACAGGCACCGCCAGCACAACCACAGATAATATTTAGCCCATAGCTTGAAGCATCTTGCCAACTGGAGAGGGTGGCAAACATAAATGCACAGGGTGCAACTGGGCATTATATGTGTGGGATCTGAGGTTTAGGAGAGGCCTCAGAAAGAAAATGAGGCTGTATGTTGATTTTTGAAAGCTCTGTGGAGTTTTTCCAGGGGCGGGTAGGGGTTGGGGGAAAGCATTGCAGCAAGAAGGAACAGCAGCAGGTGCTTGAGAAACCGAGCAGGTTAGCATGGCTGCAGCATGGAGCACGACCAGGACTTCAGCAGGAAGGGAGGCCAGGGAGGAATCCACCAGGTGTAAGAAGCGGCTCCTGAAGTAACAAGGGCCGACTGCGCACATGTGACTAAAGAGTTTTGCAGTCTGTTGTCTGAAAGACCTCTTAGACATGAGGAAGTTTGTGGAAGTGAATTGATTTTTTTCCCTCTTTGCATAAGCATCAGGCTGTCTGGGTTTTCTGTTTTGTTCCCACGTGTACACACTTTCTCCCACGTCCTAATGCAGTCTTACTGCTGTCGTTTCATGGTCTCGACTGTAACCTCCCCAAGCAGGTCAGAAGCACTGCTGCAGGAAGGAAACTTACACAAGGAACTCTGTACCGCAGATGAGAGAAAGCTCAGTATGGGACTGCCCACCTGGCAGCGTTCCTGGTGCTGAAATCAGTGTGAATTTGCCAAACTTTTCACAAAGACATTGAAAAACATCAGAATTTACGTAACTTGGCTTTGAGCAACATTTCTTCTTTGGTGACTGTTCAGCTTCCCTTCTCTGCCTGGTGTAAAGAAATGTGTCCGTCTGAATCCAGTCCAGAAGGGGCCCCACGCCTTACGCCTGCCCCTCCCCATGGCACTCTGGTACGTGTCCTAACTGACCTCCGCTCTGACTTGGTCAGTCCGAATGCGCCAGTGGACTGACCTACGCAGCCACTGCCGACAGGAGCACCAGATTCCTCTATATCTTTTGTCTGGATGTGAGCCCCACAGGTAATTAAAAATGTTTCAGTATCCACGTTAAAAAACTAAAAAGGGGCAGGGGAAATCAATATTAATAATATATTTTACTTAACCAAATAGATCCAAAATATTATCATTTCAAAATGGAATCAATATAAACATTATTAAATCTTTACTCTCATATTTTCACACTGAGTCTTTGGAATCTGATGTGCAGTTTTATATGTATAAACCCATCTTCATACACACATTTCCAGCATTCTAGAGCCACGTGGGTATAGTAGCTACTCTACCAGACAGCTTGGGTCCAGATTTTTACCTCGGGTCCCACAGGGGAAACTGAGGGAACGGGCTCAGAGAAGTTCCTCTTCCTTGGGTGGCCAAGCCCCTCACGCGCTGAGGAGGGGTCTGAGTTGGGAGGAGGCTGGAGAAAGCCCCATTTCAGGCTGCCTCCCCGGAGCATATCCTCTGGGCAGTGGGAACTGCCCTCTCAAAAGGGGCCATTGACCCAGTGCATAAATATTATCACCCATTGCCTATAGCTATTATAAAGGAAAAATGTATGATCGACGTGAAAAACATTCTTTTAATACAGATTTTGCTTTCTTTTAAGTAACTGCAAGTTGGATATTATAAGAGGACTGCACACAGAACACTGTATTTAGGGAAGATACTCAGAAGAGACCGGACTCCAGAATGTTAGGATTTTAGGAGACTTTGGGGCCACCTTTACATATTTGGAAACTGAGACCCACAGAATTTAAGGGGTCTTGCCAGCCAACCGCTGGACGGGGAGGACAGCACCAGATCTAAAACTTGCTTCTTCCAAATCCTTATCATACTGCAGACACCTCGGCCCTCTATCATGAGGAAACACACCATTAGGAATGAATGAATATACAACTAATTTTAAGGCTGCATCTACATATCACGGAGCGGGAACCCAGACACCATATGGGTAGCTTCATCTACGGGAACAAATAAATCAATTCTTAACACGAATTTTTTTTCTGAGTGTGGGGGCGGAGGTGGGTATTGGCTCCCTTCCTCAAACGTGCTTGTTTTTATCTTGATCAAATTACCAAGCAGCAAAGTAAATTTACTAATTTACTAATTTACTTTGCTCTACTCTATGGAGGGGAAGAAAATGAGAGAGAGAGAGAGAGAGAGAGAGAGAGAGAGAACGTATATACAAAGAAAGCGGAACAAAGAACAAGGGCAAATATTTGGATAAAGGAAGCCAAATAAAACTGTCATGCGAAGACTGGGCCTGAATTACAGCCAGACGGTGGCCCCTCCACGCACCTCGGTTCCCGGGCACGTGACCTTGACAGCTCCCCCAAAACGCAAGAGTTTAAGCATCTGAGATGGGTTTGACATCGCCTCCCAGCTCTAGGGAGCAGGAAAGTTTCTGATTCTGGGTGATTTTTAAAGGGGAAAAAAATATACGCGGATGATTTAATTACCAACCCTTGAACCGATTTATTTTCCACACCAACAGCAAAGTCATACAAGCCGGTGACACAAGTCAAGTGATTCCTCGTTAAATGTGGGAGATGAAGAGGAGAGAGGGGGGGAAACAAAGCTCTGACTTCATCTTATGGCTCCCAGCCAGGCTGCAAAGAAGGAATCTGTGAAATTCAAGGTCTTTGAGTCTATTATTTCTGTTTGCTGTTATTTCTGAAACAAGACCTGGGCAAAATCAATTCACGTTCAGAAAGAATATTACTTTAATTTTCTACATAAAATTGTCAGGAAGTCTGAGTTGGAAGAGGAGAAAAGACAGATGACTATCACCCAAGCAGAAATTAAATGAATAAATTAAACGAAGCGAAGGACATTTATATTACCAAAGCTCTGGTCATGAGACAAAACACATCGTTTGGCACAAACTCATAGGGGTTTAAAAAAACACAAACCAGCAACACAAACGATGAGGTAATACCCCTGAAAATAAACTCTCCCTTGAGGGTTGGAAAACAGTGCAGGAGCAATCAGAGAGAATTAATTTTATTTTGATGCAACTGTATCCTTGAAGCTTTTAATTAGACTTCAGCCTAGAACATGTGATTTTCATAAAAAATTTAACTTATACGTTCCCTTCCTCAAGTAACTGACATACGATTTTTGAAAAATGGGGAAGCTCTTGGGAAAGTCATTCTGCCTAACAATGATGAAATACTGACTTTCTTGTCCTACTTCCAAAGTGGGTTTTCCACTAGCCATCTTCAATTTGCCTCTCATTTAATCCTTACCAGATGTCAAAAGCACAGCAAGGAATCCAAAGAAGTTGGTGACTGCACTTCTGTGAGTCTTCGCTGCAAATATTCAAGTGACTCATAGCCTAGTAGGACTATTTCATTGCTATTAAGCTTTGGGCATTTGAAGGGATTTTGGTTTTTACTCTTCAATTTTTTGCACTTCCTTCTTGGTCAGCAGATGCCCTTTCAGAGCTTGTTCAGGCTGTACGGCTGGCATGGTGAGAATCAGTCAAGATAGGCTACGGCTGTTCTGTGCTACAGACAGACGTTTCTTTGACACTCGCCTTACCAGGTAAATGCAATTCACCCTCTGGGTTGAGAGGCAGATGAAGTTGTTTTTGCAACAAAATTCAATGCAACAAAATTGTTGAGTGCTTACTCTGTGACGGGTGCATGCTAGATGCTGTGTGCATGAATGCCCACATGCTCTACGTGGTGAGCTTGCTACCATCTGGAGCTAAAATACATCTATTTCTCATCGTCCTTTTTTTGGGGAGGGGCATACACTAACTATATTCCTCTTAAATATAAAGAATTCATGGTCTACACAATTTGGGCGGGGCTATGTTTTCCTGGTTAGCAGTTACTCTGAATTTATGCTTCCAAAATAAAAAATTACCTCCTCTGTGTCTCATTCCCTCCCAATTTTGCTCTCTAGTGACAAGAGCTAGTCTGATCCATAACCTTTCAGAGCTGGAAGGATCTCACAGCTCAGATTGTCCAATGTTCTCGTTTTGGATATAAGGGGATGGAGTCCTGAGATGTTCAGTTCAGTAAACAATTAAATGTTTATTTAAGCCTCTCCTTGGGGCCAGTGACTGTGCCCGCACCTGCCGCAGTGCACGTGAGGCAAGATTCCTTCCATGGTTGTTTTGCTGGAATATAATTATAAGTAGGTAGCTAGACACTCTAAGTACAGATAGAGAGGTGTGCTTAGGGTGTTATGGTGCTCAGGTTAAGGACAGCGGGGAGGGCTTCTTGGAGATGATATCTTGGCCAGGTTACAAAGGATGAGATGGAATTGGCAAGGTTCAAGTTGTGAGGAGAGGCAGAGATGCTGCAGGGAAAGGAATGAGCAGAGACATGAATAGACAGTGTGGTGTGTGTGCACGAGTGTGAACTACAAGAAACTCAGGTTGCTGGGAAGACAGTGTGAGGCCACGGGGGGTGAGTCTGAAAAGCAGGCTGAGGTTTTGATTTGGCCCTGGAGGGCTCAGTGGGGTTGGGGTGGGAAGATAGGTGGGTGGGTGGCAATGAAGAATTCCAAGCTGAGACTTGATGAGATGGCATTTTAGCTGGATCGCCTTGGGGACCCTCTGGAAGATGGGTCTGAGGACAACTAGGGGTGGGAGGACTTGAGAGTTTAGAGCCCTGGCCTCTTCCTTCTTGGCCCAGTGTTCCACCTACCACACCACGTGGCCTTCACGGACTCTGCTGGAAACAAATGCCTTGAGAATCCTTGGTCGTGTGGACATCTGCTAGTTTTGCATGAGGGACGTCAATCCCTTTATTTGGTGGTAATAACACTTTAATTTACTTGTTGGGGAACCATCTCCCCAAAATCAATCTGATCTTTCAAGGAAGGCTGCCCCCTGCCCCAGGCTCCAAGGTTGGTACTCCGAGCAAATCAACGGTAATTTCCTCTTCTCCCAGGAAAGTGATTCACTCAGTGAGGGATATGTGATCTGGACCAGGCCAATGAGACCCAGTTCTGCCATGGAGTATTCAGCTATGTGAGTTCCTCTGTTGGCTTAAGACCATGTCATCAGCTATTGGAATTCCTACACATACATCAAGAAACATATCTGAACGCTGTCTATGTCACAGTCATTATTTTAGGATAGACCCTACCTGGAGATTCCAAGTGCTGTGGCATGGTTGTAGACCAGGATGTAAGCATGGGGACTTCTATCTAATGGATGACTGTTTTCTACTTTGGTCAATCCTGAAAGCCAGCCTTGATCTCCAGACCCAAATGACCACAGCGACATAAACTGATTAGAAGATCAGCCTTACAAAATCCCTGACTTCCTTGGCTCGGAGGGATGGGTCAGTAAAACATACAAGAGTGAGGCTTAGGGGACCTCAACGGTGGGTCGCCTTTTCTGGGTGGTGAACTGTTCCTCTCTTCCTACCTGAATCACAGGCTGAGGGGGCCCTGCATTATCACAGGCTGACGGAAGGGGTGGCTGAATGAGCCCTGTTCTCAGTCCTTCTACTTCTAAGATCTCAGTTGTTAGAGATCTTAAGGAGCACAGCACTGTCTGGATCAGCAGGGGCTGAGTTTTCTCATTCAGATCAGTCCAGGCAGAACTGATTCGGCAAGGGTTTTGGGGCTATGAAGACCAGCAGGGGCATGACCAGTGCCAGCCAAGACTCTGAGGAAGGCAGCAGAACCTGTCTTTTCGCCTACTCACTGACTGCCACAGGTTTACCAGAGAAACATTTGGAAAACCCAGTTAGGCATCAAGAAGAATAAAAATGTCGCCACAGTCCCACTATCCAGAGCTAACTACTGTGAACAATTTTTGTGTGCTGACTTCTAGGCTTTTTTTCCATGCAAATGTATGTACGTGTACCTATAAATGCATGAGCACACAGAGACCGACACGCAGAGCACAGAGCGTTGGTTACCGATCTTGCTGTCTCTCTCTTAGGCCCCGGCTTTTTCCACTGCGCGGTGTATGTCGGGCATTTCCCTCACATGCAAAGCATTCTTAGGGAGGCTGGATTAACCCCCTGACAGGTCCAAGATGGCCTCATCTGACTCCCACATTTCTGAGTGTGTGCCAGCTGCCAGAAAGCATTTTCTCTTGGCCACTGTTCCAGGGGAACGTTTGCCCATTGCTTCTTTGTCCTCCTCCTGCAGCAGACACACCATCCATCGACCCCAGGGGCAGGGACGAACCCTAGGGACAGGAGGATGGGGAAGCCCCTCAACTAACTCCAAAAATGTGTGCAACGCTAGTAGCAGGACCATTCATATCATTGTCATTGTTGACAATGACATGAATATAAATCTGATCTCACCGTGCAACCCTTAAAAATGCTCCTTGGCTGCCCAGTGTTTTTAGGATAAGTACCTAAATTCTTTTCAGCGGGGGAAACTCCCTGGCACCATCTCCCCTTCCTGCCCTTGTGGTCTGGCCTTTCTCCCTTATTCTTAGCACTGCGAGTCTCTTTTGGGCCTTAGGCCCTCTCTTCTGCCTTTTCTGACTACTCTTCCCAATCCTCTTTGACTGCTTAAACTCCTAACCATGTTTCAGCCCCAGCTCCGTCACCCCGTCTTCAGGGAAGTCACTCTTAGGATCTGGGTGGCCTCCCCTGTTTTTGACCCTTGCAGCCCCCCTTCCCTGTATTCACTGCCCTCATCATATTTGCGAACGCACATCAGCCTATGTGATTGCTTGCCTGAATCTCTTGTCTCTCCTGGAAGAGTACAAATCCCCTGAGGGCAGGGATAATGCCTGTGCCCTGGGTATTCCTTCGTGCCTAGGTTAGTGCTGAGCATATAGTAAGTTCTCAGTAAATCCATGAAGGGAGGAATAATGACATCATCATGTCATAGTGTGGGGGGACGGGAAGGGGGGCACACAAGAGGAACCAGTCATGCTGTCTCCCTTTTGGCCCCCTCTCCTGCCACCAACTCCACTGGCTTCCCCAGCACTTCTTCTCCCCCTGCAAAGCCTGTAAAAATGGATTTCAAACCTCTTTATCCTGCTTCCTTCTTCAATTTCGCTGCTAGAGATAGGAGGCAGGGGCAAGAAGGGTCAGGATCACAGGTTTCACTTCCAAAACACACAGCTGCTCCAAACTGTCCCGAGGGCCCTGAGCCCCCCGAGCAAGCGGAGCCCTCACACAGGGACCCCGCAGAGATGCGGCGGCCGCTCCAGACCAGTCATGAAGCGAACGTCGTAATAGAGGGAGTCAAGGGAATTTTTTTTCTTTAGCATATAAAAGTTATATTTACACCATCCTGAAGTCTATTATGTCATAGCATTGTGTCTAAAAAAAAAAAACACAAGGTACATACCTTAATTTAAAGGTATTTATTGCTAAAAAATGCTAACCAGCATCTGATTGGTTATAATCATTGGGTCATAATCACTGATCACAGATCGCCATAACAAACACAATAATAATGAAAAAGTTTGAAATGTTGTGAGAATTGCCAAATGTGACACACAGACATGAAGTGTGCTGGTACATAAATGGCACCCATAGATTTACTTGATGCCGGGTTGCTACAAACTTTCAGTCTGTAAGACATGCAATACCTGGGAAGTGCAGTAAAGCAAAGCCCAATAAAACGAGGTCTGCCTGTACTTGGAAAATTAATCAAGTCGGGGAGGCAGATGAAGGCTCTGATGTGAGAAACCAGTCAACTTGATTCCTTGGACCCAGTACAGCCCATTTTTATATAACTCACCAAGTCAATTACAGGTGGAAAAGTTACAGTTTTCCTGCTGTGTGTCTGGAGCTCTGGTTTTCTGCTCTTCCCGTTGGAGATGTGGCGGCTCTGACGGTGGTGAGGACGCCCCTGCACAGCACCTCCCTGCAGGGCACAGGCTTTACCACCCACCACTCACGGGACCTTGCAGCCAACCCGCCCGCTCAAAAGCGTGTTTCCGCCTTTTGCTGCAGAATCTCCACTTGAATTTGTGCTTCTGAAGTGTGTCCTGCCCCGTTGCTAAGACGGCTAGCATCTTCCGTAACGACCAAGCCTCTGTCATGACTTTACGTAGTCACTTCTGGTCTCAGAAGTCACCGATGCCTCTTTAGAGAGGAAAAACCTCAGCTCTTTGCCAGAAAGGCCCTCCGGCCGGGGCCTCCTCTCCCTCCCAGAAGGCCACTGTGCAGAGAAGTTCTGCCCTGACACACACTGTGCCCCACCCGTGTCGGGTGGTGCTGTGCGCCCTGCCCAGCATGCCTGTCCGCCTCCTCTCGTACCCGATCACCCTCCCCACCCCTTCCTCTGGGCGCAGCACAGCCCTGACTCCCCCTCCCGCTCTTTCCCAGTTACCTCAAGATAAAGCCAACAGCCCCCTCTGTGTCCTCATTCGCGTGGCCTTTCAGCGGCATTCAGGGCCGCCGCTGTCCTCTCCGGTGCCCTTCGTCTCTGCGGTGACCCACCTGTCCTTCTCTGCCTCCTCTGTGGATACTTCCTCCACCCAGACATCAAAGGCAGCGCTTCCCCAAGTGGGGCTCCAGGCCCTCTCCTCTCATTTCTCACCTCTGAGCAAATGACTCACAAATCTGCATCTTCATCCTCGATATGTTCTCTGAGTTCTAAACTCTTATATGCAACTCTTAGACCCTCCCCGGTGTCTCCCCCTCAGTATGCCCAAGACACATGCCTGATCTTTCTCCCTGCTCCCCACTTCCTCTGCCTTCAGTCTGGCCCCTTCCTTTGTTGCTTTTCTCAGTGATGGCGTCACCATCTGTCCAGGCATGCAAGCCATACCAGGCCTTCTTGTTACAGACTCATTCACGTGTGTCGCGCCGTCTTCATTCTCTGTATACGTGTGACTTCTCTCCACAGAGATTGCAAGTCCCTGGAGGGTAGAGATTCCGCCTCTTACACATCGTGCCAGGCCCTAACTTTTGCATACCATCACATTCCTGGCAGGCATGCAATAAATGTTTACTGACTGCTTAAGCAGCCGTATAGTGATCGATGATGTACAAACAAGACAGATATTCATTCAGGGGGCAATAGAGGATTGTTCTTTGATTCTTTAGTGCTCCTAATATTAGATGTCTTACCATGTAACTTTTACCTTTCCTATTTTTCCCTTTAGAGCTGCTATGCAGAGTAATTTTGAGGACTTGGATATGCAGAGACTGCAGGGAACAGCTCCCAGATGCCTTAAAATTGTGCTTACTTGTTGTTCATGGATTCTGCAAACCTCTTTATGTGCCAGACATACTCAAAGAACTGTAAAGACATAACAATACCTCTAAGGCAAGGACCTCTATCTCCAGTGCTTCTATGGTGCCCAGCTTATACTAGGCATTCAGTTTGTATTAACTGACTGAGTGACGTAAGCTATGCCTCTTAACTAAAGATGCTCGTGGTCTGGTTGGGAGCGTTAGTCATAAAAAAATATGAATGATAAGGAAAAGATAATAAATCCATGAGAAAATGGGCAAATGATATTAATAGGAAATTAATGGAAGAGCAAGCCAAATGGCCAATAAACATCTGACATAATGCTCAATCTTACTAGTAATCAGGCAAACTAAAGTGACATCATACCATTTCACACTCATGAGACTGGCAAAAACGGAAAAGTCTGACAATAGCAAGAGTCAGTCAGAATGTGGAGCAATTAGAACAATTATCCAATTGGATGGATAACTGATAAACCAGTTTGGAGAGCCGTTTGGGAAATATCTCATAAAATTAAAAGGGTAATAGCTTTGACACAGCAATTTCATCTCCAGATAAAGGTTTTCAAGAAATAATTTTATGTCTGCAGAATGAGGTACATACAAGAAGTTTATTGTATCACTGTTGTAGTAGAAAAAAACTGTATATGTCTACCAATGAAAGAATGGTTAAACAAATTATACTATATTCACCAAAGCAATAGTTATCAGATAGCAGTGAATTGAATGAGCTAGGTTACATGTGTAAATATGAATAATTCTTAAAAATCATAATTAGCTAAAAGAGTAAGCTGAAGAAAGGCTAAGTTATACCATTTGCATGAAATTTTAGAACAGCCTGAGCAATATTATGAAAATATATGTGGGAACGATAGATACCAAATTCAGGATAACGGTTATGGGACCAGAGTAAGGAAATGGCACTGAGAAGGAGTATTTTGGAGATTCTGTTGACTTGCAATGTTTTACTTTCTTTAGCTGTGTGTAGTTGCATGGGTACATATCATGACATTTTTTATAGTAATGAATCCTTTGCAGCCATGTTTGTGTTTTAGCCATGTCTGATTAGGTGAAGAGCAGTATCTAACTAAGCCAGACCAGATTCCCTCTTTTATATATATCTGAAACTTTTTTTTCAAAAAAGGAGCAGGAAATATTGACAATCATGGCAGATTGGTGGTATCTGGCTGAATTAAAGCTACTATCTGTCCCCTTCCTTGCCACCTTCCACCAAATACCTTCCCAGCCTCTCTCACCTTGAAGGTAGTCATGACACATGGTTCTAATGAATAAGACAGAAGCAAAACTCTTCTTGGCATTTTCTCAGAAATATTTAGCTTTTCTGATAATATGGACATATTGAGCTAGTAGCATTACTCCTCCCCCTTTTTTCTGCTTTGAACATGGATGAGATGTCTGGAGCTCTTTCAGCCATCTTGCAACCATGAGGAAAGGTTAAGAGACTCCCAGAGATGCACCCTTAACCTCCCTGGACCACTGACCCAATGCCAGAAACTATCTACTTCTAGATACCTTGTTATGTTGAAGGAAGGAGGGAGGGAGGGAGAGAGGGAAGGAGGGAGGGAGGAATGCATTTAGATCACAAAAGCCCTCCAACTTCAATAAATTGCTGACTGTTGAAATCATTTCTCACCTCTGAGCAAATGACTCACAAATCTGCATCTTCATCCTGGGTATGTTCTCTGAGTTCTAAACTCTAATATGCAACTATAAGACTGTTGGCGTTCTTTAAACTCTTTCTGACTGATATGATGGTATGCTGTAAAGAAGTATTAAGTTCCACCAATTTCCTGTCCCACTGCGCTAACATCTCTGAGTGAGGAACCTCAAACTGAAGACCATCTCCATCAGCAAAGGAGTGCTGTCACCTCTCATTTTAATGTGTGTGTTTATAGGATCGTGATCCAAGAGCAGCCTTGTTTTTTGGGCAGTCTCATAAAAGTCTCTCTTTTTTTTTTTTTTTCTTATTTAGGGGACAAATGTATTTCACTGGGGCACTCTCCCTCCACATGACAGACACTGCTGATTGTTGGCAGAATCCCTTTCTGAGGAATCTAGACCCAGCCTTGGAATCATTCTTTTTTTCATAAAAGTCTCTTAAACTGTCACCTCAGGTTCCAGCATCCTTGCCTCACAGCTTAAGGTTTATATAGCAGTGATCCTTACAGCAGGAGGTATAGTCCATTTGACTGATAAACAGTGGCTCACGGAGGCTAATTTATTTTCCTCAAGGTCACAAAAGTCATAGAGTTCCTTTAACCCTTCTGTCCTCTGAGAACTTCTCTTCAGGCAGCTCCAGGGGGCCCCTGTGCGCCGGTGTTTGCAGGGCCACGTCCAAATACTATTTCGGAGACTTGTTATTTTCCAGGACTGGTGTGCACAGGTTACCAGAGGTGAGCATGAGAATCGCTCCTGCAGAGACCGATGTGCCCCCCCTTACACTGTGCTCACACCTCCCCTCCCCCAGGCCTGGGCCCACCCCTCTGTGGCTGAGGTCCTCGGGCCTGTATTTCTGTCTCCTGTGTTTGTCTCTTCACATCCGACATAATATTCTCCCTTCCTCCCTGAAGGAACTGTGTGCTACCACATCTCTTATCATGGAGAAAGAAATTAAAATTTCTTTCCTAAGTGATACACACGGATTCTATGTATCTATCTGCAGTAAGATCTACAAAGAGACAGCAATGGGAGAAAAACACACCTCATTCCAAGGTAGGAAAATATTTCAGAAACAGACTGCAAGCTATCGGAATTGATTATATTTTTCCTCCAGTGGTTATTGGGGTGGGGGGGTTAAAGACAGTTTTCATGAAAGGCAGAATTTAAGCATTAGAGGGAAAGATTTTAGGGCAAGGGGCTCACCGGCATCAAAGGGGCAACACGCAAGGGTTGGCGTTCTCTGTATGCCTGGCGTTAGCCTTGAGCATTTTTGATTTATGCAATAACTTGGGTGGATCTTGTACTTTCGTTCCTGAAGAGTGCAGTAAACTTTTCCTTCCGAGAAAGAATATGGTAGAGTGACATGTTTGAGATCACAAGAGCCCTCCAACTTCAATGTTAATTAACTGAAACAATCTGACATTTTCTTTCCTTTATTTTTTTTCCCCTTTGGTTTTGAACCTTTGAAGAATAATGATTCTTCTGTGTCTCTGGAATTGTCTTTTGGAAAAACAAAATAGTTAAGGTAATTTCCATAAAGACCTCTATTCATGGCAGCAACCCCACTGATAATTAAAGCCACTCAGAGAGATGGGTATGGAATTCAACTAACATCTTGTTTCTCCATGGGAAATATTTAAACATCTACCATATTGCCGACTGTCACTTGGGACTAAGAAAATTTTAGAATGTAAGGGGAAGATCGAAGAGACTTCTTGGAAGCAAATAAAACAGCCTATTAGGGCAAAATGATCATACAAGGAATCCCTGTGGGTTTTGCATTAAGCATCGCTTTATAGAAAATACAGATTGAGGCAATTAGTCTGTTCCAATTTTACGCAAGCAGTAGCAATGGGGAGTATGCCAAAGGGATGACTAAGGATTAAACAACAGCGTGGGAACTTGATCAGAAACTCCAAAGTTTTGTTGCCAGCACCTGATATTTTTATATCACCACCTCCTCCTTGACTGTGAAAGGCAGGGACCTTTCTCCTGGACCCCACCCCTCAGCCCACGAACTGCTCAAGGGAAAGTGAGGAAGAGAGGGATCCTGTCTCCACCAGCTTCTAGTAGGAAGCACAGGCAAGAGAGGCAGGAAGCAGCATGCTCACTTCCGACCTGTTTGGTGAAGCTTGAGTGGCAGCAAAATCCATTGCCAATTCTATTTTTTAATACATATTGAAAAAAGGTTTTGTCTACACATGCAAAGGGAAGTGCATAGTGTGCTGTGTTAATTCAAGCAGCACAACACATTTTTTAAATTAAGGACAAAAAGAGCCTAAACATTTGCCTGACTCTCCAGGTATTGGTTTCCCATGTGGTAGATGCGCGGTGGGCTGAGAGACTGAGGTTGCCCGGGGCATGCTGCCCTGCTCTGCACCCAGCACCCCACTGGCCCCAGGCCCGCCCTGCGGCTCCGCAACCTTTCCTTCTGTAAACAGTGTTCAGTCCCTAGATCCAGTTGGCCCTGGCGGGAGTGGCATGTCACTGGTTTGAGCTGGGCAGCTCTCAGGAGAGAGGGGGAGGCGGAGGGCCAGTGTGAGTGTACACGACGACTCCAGTCCCCACTCGGTTTTCTCTATTCTGAGAATATCCCACGGCCTGTTCTCTAACAATACTTAAAAAGTCCGGCATTTTCCATGAAAATTTGTGCTCAAAAGATCATATATAGGGAAACGTTCACTTTGTACTAAATTTAATAGCCTTCTTTACTGAGAAAGTAGCCTGGTCTTCTGCCATCACAAATAACGCTGCTCTGAGCATCTGTATACCTATGCCTTTATGTTTGTTCCAGTTTTTCTCAAGCTCTGGGAAGTGAAACTGTTGGTCAAAGGGCATTTCCGTCTCTTTTGAGTCCCCCACAGTGCCTGGCTATGCTCAGTTGAATGAAGGACACGTGATACGTGCTCAGCAAGAGGCAGTACAGCACCGGGGTTGGAGCACCAACTCTGCAAGTGGCCCGTCCCAGCTCTGGGACTCATGGTCTGTGCAACCTTGGGTAAGTTATTACTTTTCAAAATAAGAGTTCACTATATATTAAGTGCAACAATAATAATCGCATATTGAAGTAGCTATGTGCCAGGTACTGTTTGAAGTGCTAGACTCATTTACTTTTCAAACAGCCTTATGAGACAGGTTCTATTAGCATCCCCTTTTACAGATGAAGGAACTGGGCATGGAGACATTACATACATTGCTTAGGGAACACAGCTAGTAAGTAATGGGGCCAGGATTTATCCCCAGGAACTCTGGCTTTAAAGCCCATCTTTTAAACACTTCCTCATAGAGGGCTAGCATATGATAATGAAAACTGATGATGAAAAGATAGGTAGATAAGCAGGCATGTAGGTGATGGAGAGAGAAGGAATGTAGTGCGGTATGTGGCCCCCAGCGAATCCACGTGCGGGGTCCAGCAGGAACACAATGCTGACCCCTCCTCCTGGGCGCATCCTTCACAAATGGACAAGCTGGCTGAACGGGTTTCCCTGAGATTTCATTTCTTTCAGAGGAAGGCAGGGAAGAGAGAGTCATGTGACTCTGGAGATTCGTTCCATCTTTAGGCCAGAAATCAACAGAATCAATCAAAGTGTCCTGACTAAGCAAATGTAGTAACTATGGGAACTTAAGCTTCCATAGGAGCAAAAGCCAAAACAGGGAGTTGGGGGTCGGGGGGAGCTAGTGGGGAACACAGCCTCGGCCAGGAACACTGGACTGACAGGCCAGACCATCTGGGGAAATTCCTTCCCATCAAGTGAAGTGCAATATTCCAGAAGTGGGGGGCAGAGTGCCTACGGGGTGAGGCCAGGTTAAGGGCTCGCATCATCTCACTGAATCCTCACAACACGTGTCTGAGGTAAGCAGGATTATTGCTCCTGTTTGACCAATGAAGAAACTGAGGCACAAACTGGCGATGTGACTTGCCCAGCAGTCTGTGCGCTTACCTGTCACTGTCAGCCTGAAGCGGGTGTAGGCATTTCTCCCACAGTGAGCACAGCCAGAATGGGGCTTGTGTCCCGTGTCTGCCAGTAAGTGGATACCCCTGGGCAGCGTGCCTCAGAGCTCCAAACCTCTGGGTTCTCATCTGGGCAAGGGGGCTGGGGGGGCATCTAACCTAACGAGGGATGGGCAGATAAGACAGTCCATATAGGACCCAGTGGCTGGCACCATGGTTAGCACTCAAGAGATACATGCAGTATCAGAAAATACAGGTTTTTAAACTGGTGTCAAAAATCACAATGACTAAGATCAGGCCTGTTATACCTAGATTGTGACTATCTTATAGACTAATGCATATCGTAGTATCTTTTGCCCAAGAAGTAGAATAAATATAACGTATTCCACATGTCATTAATTCTAATGAAACCAGGACTACTGTTATGGATTATTTTTACCAGCAGCTTGCTGGGCCCCATGTGGCTTTAGACTTGCCTTCTACGGGGCTGAACTGTGCCGTCCACGCAGTAAGGCTCTGACTGTCATCGGTTAAATTATTGACAGAACTGAGAAATCTCAGGGAAGTTCACAAAAATTATCACTGTTGTATACAGAATAAATCTTTGCTTGGCCTCCATTGGTGGGAGAGTTTGTCCTAGTGATAAAAAGTCTGAGTTGCAGGATTTTCAAGAGAAATAGGGGTCCATCATAACGTAATAATAATGGTTAGTATTTATGAGCCTACTAATGACTCGACCTGGGCCATGGCCTGACACACATCAGCTTATTTAGCCATTTCAACAATCCTGTGAGGTCACTTTTGATTAAAAAAGAAGCTGAGTATCTCAGAGAGAAGGGACTTACTGGGTATATCAGCCTCTCTCTGATCCCCTTTGCCCCAAACCTCATTAATAACAGATATAAGTGTTCTGAAGTCCCTGTGAATAGCCGGACTAAACAGCCGGAAGAGTTCTATAACGGATTATCTAAAAATTATTCTACATATAGTTACAGTTTTTCTTGTATGACATGGTAACATGTGGTTATTAGTTTCCTGGCTTACTTCAAATCACAGACTTTCTCAATTATGTGTTGCAATGAGCATTAAAAATGTAGAGCTGTGCTTCTTTTGAAATCCTGAAGCAAAAAGGATAGGAAAATAGGTTTGATGACTCCCTGGGCCCCTAACCAAGCAAGGTTCCCTCCTGTGTGGAGTTGGCCAGAGACCCCTGTCCCCCAGCTCAGCCCCAGGAAACTCCTGCGGGGGATTCCCTCGCCCTCGCCTCTTCCTAAGGGCAGTGGGAGATGATCACAGAAACTGCCAGCCCACGAACTGCTCAAGGGAAAGTTGAGGAAGAGAAGGATTCTGTCTCCACCAGCTTCTAGTAGGAAGCACAGGCAAGAGAGGCAGGAAGCAGCATGCTCACTTCCAACCTGTTTGGTGAAGCTTGAGTGGGAGCAAAATCCATTGCCAATTCTATTTTTTAATACATATTGAAAAAGGGTTTTCTCTACACATGCAAAGGGAAGTGCATAGTGCGCTGTGTTAATTTAAGAGAG